>NC_065446.1:190991959-192353834 GCF_917563875.1 Diabrotica virgifera virgifera | reverse complement strand
ACAGTATCAGTTATGTTTCTAATTTATACGTTTCTTAAGATATCTCGAGATAGAAAAAAGGTATCGACATGCGGCTTTCGCTATCCTGTTGCTAATTGGATATAGTTTTGTAATACAGGATTAAACATGCATACTTGTGTTTAATATTTTCAAAAATAAAATAGATTTCTGAAAAAAATAAATTAGCGCCTCCTAGCTGGTATATTACTTATTAGGCTGTTTCGAAATTATAACTCTTGTATGGACGAAAAAGAGCAGTTTTCAACAAGTTTGCAAAAATCGATTTAGCAGAACCGGACTTACAGCCATTTTTTCATAACAAGGTTCCCACTCGCCCCCACCTCTTATTTGCAAAGGCAGACTTAAACTTGTCAAATCAAATATGCGCAGCATTTTATGAAGAATACGATGATCTAATATGAAAACCGCATATATCTTTCTTGAGCCGTTTAGAAGTTATAGGCAGTTAAAATGGGGGAAAATATAAGTGGACACCCGGTATTATATCGCTCTCTACAGTAATGAGTGAGCCTGCGTACATTGAACTAATCTTTCCGTGTGGGCAGGCTAACTCATTACTATAGTGAGCGATATGATAATATAATATAATGTATAATATACTATAGGCCTCCGTGTGTGACAAGCTTTAGGCTAAAAACAATCAAGTACTTTTCAACTTTTCCACTTAGGATTAGCTATTCGCTTATTTTGTGGATTAAAATATATAAAATAACCTAGAACTCACCACGGGAAGGTAGCTGCCATCGAGTTCCATCCCTGCCCACCCATCTACCCAACCATGTGAGCAATTTTTATTTCCTACTTCATAGTCTGATTTGCTATTAACTTTGGCATGTTGCTTCTAGATTATATAGCTGTACGTATCCAACCATCCCTTTTAGTAAACCCACATACGGCCCAAGATGCATCCGTCACTAATTTGACACCTCTTTCACCAGCCTCTGTATGGCAGGTTAACTTCCATAAATCTCCTTCTGGATAGCCACCAGTTTTAATAAATTCTTGAATCTCTACTTCATCCAGATTTTTCGTCATTAGCGGTTCCGATTATCTGCACTCTTGTCAGAATTTATTCAATCAATCTAGGATTCCGCATCAAAATTATTGAACTTGGGAATTTCCCATTTTCTCACAGTGTTGTTCAAATTTATAAGATTTTATTTCGGCTTCGATCTGCACTTTAATATCCTTTTGTATCCTAATTCTCTTATGTGACTACGTGAGTCAAAGGTCATCGTTAGTAAAATATTATCAGGAGGGCCATAAAAGTCATTTCGTTGAATCATAGAGTAAACTACAGCTTTTAGTTCGTCACTTAAATATCTGGAATATTCAATTAGCTGCCAAAGGTGAAGAATTACAAATGTACACATTGGTACAATTTTTATTAGAAACCAAACCTTAGCATATACTCGCAGAATATAGTCTGTTAAAATTTTTAAACTAGGCGGCGTATTCTTTACTGCAATGTAAGCCCTCAAGATACGATTCGCCGTAGTTAGCCATCTTACATGAGACAAATTGCCAGGAGGGTTATTCGCTAAATTATTTGGACAGTTTTTGGTAGATATGGCAGTGCACATCTGGTATAAATATTTTTGATTGCTACTTAGTTCTTTTAAATTTACCTCAGTCAACTCAACCTTCAATTTTTCATAGCACACACAGATAATCGCTCACAAGTTTCAATAATTTGTCTATGAATGATAGAGTTCCTCTTGTATTTCCGTCCAGATATTTAACCAAATGTCGCAGTGGCAATTCGTTTGTATGTAGTTGACATATTGGTCATTGCATGGGTCGTTTATGACGTACTCGCAATTCCATCAAATGTATTACACCACCGTGGGGCCCAGTGTTAATGACAGTACATCGCAGCCAACAGCAATCAACTCCCTAACTGACACCTGCTTTTCTGTTAAATACTTAGTTAAAAATCGTTAAAGCTCTGGTCTTTGCAGTACCATTATGAGGTGTACAGTCGCTACCAGGATTCTTCAATAACACTTTATGTTCTTTGACAGTGGTTTTTCTAGATGACGATTCTCCCTGTTTTTAAACCTGAAGGGTTTGATCTTTGCGACCATCAAAATAGGGAGCTTGAAGACTAGCATCATCCTTTATGTTTTTTTTTTAAATCAATTTGTTGCCTTTTTCGTTGTCTATCTAATTTAGACTTGTCTATTACATAGGGTAGAAGTTAAATTTTTGTTTTTTTAGAGGTCGTGGGGGGGGGGGGCACAAAATATTAAAATAAAAAATAATAAAAATATCACTATTCCTTCTAGATCATCTGGCAACTTTCTTTACTACAGGTATAAAAAAATTAGAGAACCGACCCACCCTACTGTATACAGATGATACAAAAGCGACAGAGCTGTAACTATTGCTGAGCCACCACAGGGTAGTTGCGTCATTATTGAAATAAGCACCATTTTAGACCTTGTTTCAGATGAAGAATGACGCAACTGTAAAATAGGGTTGAAAATGGGGGGACTAAATTAGGATAATGAAATTCGGACCAATATATGGATGAGCAAGAAGAGCCATCGCTGTAAGAATAAACGGTAAAACCTAATAAGTATTTAAAAACAGTTTTTTTGTACAAAAAATTTTCAGATCAAGAATGACGCAACTGTAGAAAGGGTTGAAAGTGAGGGGGTTAAATTTAGTTAATGAAATTCGAACCAATGGGGATAAAACTGAAAGTCATCATTGTAAGAATAAACCCCATAACGATGCTCCGGACGGTTACTCTTTATTTAATCTTCTTCTTCTATACGTGCCATATCAGAATTATCCGACGTTGGCGATCACCATTGCGAAGGCTTCTCGATCTTCTGCAATATGGAATAATTGTATTGCATTTGATATCTGAGTCCATTCACGAATGTTTTTTAACCAAGAAACTTGTTTTCTTCCTACACTTCTATGGCCCTCTATTTTTCTTTAAGGATCAGTTGTAATATTTGTCTCACTATATGTCCCAGATAAGACATTTTTCGATGTTTAACAGTCTTTAGCAGTTCTCTATCTTTGTTAACCTTTCTTAGTACTTCTTCATTAGTTTTTCTTGCTGTCCATTGTATCTTCAGCATCCGTCAATGAATCCACATTTCCAATGCTTCAATTCTATTTATGATCGATACTTTTAGCGTCCACACTTCTTCACTATATAAAAGTACGGACCAAACATAGCACTTGAATATTATTTGTCTTAGTTCTAAACTGAGATGATTATTGCAAAGAAATGACTTCATTTTCATAAAAGTAGTTTTAGTCATTGCTATTTTACGTTTTATTTCTATGTCTGGATTTAGTTGGTCCGTTATCACAGTTCCCAAATACGTCATTTTATGAACTTTCTTAACTTGAACTCCGTTTAATTGAAGCTTTGCATCGGGATGTGGGTCACGACTAAACACTAAAAATTTGGTTTTGTTTGAGTTTATTTTAATGCCCATTTCCTTTCCTACCTAGTGAATACGATCAAGCAGAATTTGGAGACCTTCAATATTATCTGACAGAATTACTGTATCGTCTGCATATCTTATCATATTAGGTAGTTCTCCGTTGATTTGTATTCCATATGGCTGTCTCTCAACTGCCTTTTTAAATAACTGGTCCGAGTAAACATTAAACAATGTTGGTGACAAAATGCAACCTTGTCTGACTCCTCGTGGTATGGATATTTTATCGGTGTAGTTATCTCCAATTTTGACCCCAGCAGTTTGATTCCAGTACAAATTTTTAATGACACGAATATCTTTGTCATCTATTCCGATATTCTTCAATATTTGCAATAATTTTACATGCTGTACTTTATCGAATGCCTTTTCGAAGTCCACGAAATATGCAAATACATCTTTTCATTTTTGTAATAGGATGTTAAGCGCAAAAAGTGCCTCCCTGGTACCCATAGCATTTCTAAAACCAAATTGGGTATATTCGAGATCTCCTTCGCATTTGCGTCTAATTCTGTTGTAAAGCATTCTTAGGAAAATATTAAGAGGCTATTAGACCTATAAGAGACCCATTAGGCTAATTAGTCGATATTCTGAGCATTTTGTCGCATTGTGTTTTTTTAGGTATTGCGACAAAGATGGATTTGAGCCAATCTGTGGGAATCACTCCGGTGTTATATATTGAATTAAAAAGTCTTACTACTACTTTTATGTTATCATCCTTTATTAGTTTCAGCAACTCAGTTGGTGTATCATCTGGACCCCAAGCTTTTCTAATTTTAGCACTATTTATAGCGTGTTCTACTTCGCATTTCATAATTTCTGGGCCGTCAGTACAATTTTGGTAGAATTCGGCAATATTATTCCTGTCATCTTCAAACAATTCTGATATATACAGTTGCCATTCTTTTCTTATTTCGTACTCATTTACAATAATTTTGTTATTATTGTCAACGAACACAAAGGGAACTCGTTTTTTAAATATGTTACTTATTTCTTTTAGTTTTTTGTTCACATTAAATAAGTCGTGTCTAGATATCACATGCTCCATTTCGTCGCACCTTTCTCTCATCCATTTTTCTTTGGCTAATTTGATCTCCTTTTTTATTCTTCTCTGCAGGTGTCTATATTCTGTTTCATTAGATTTGATCAGTCGTCGTTGTTCCATCAATTTCAAGATGTCGTCTGTCATCCATTTATTTTTCTTGATTAAGTTTTTTCTATAATCATTGTTTGTGGAGATTTCTTTAACTTGATTTTAAGTTCACTTCATAGTAGTTCTTCTGGATCTTCTAGTTGTTCTCTGATATTTTTTATTCTATTGTTAAAATCTTTTTTAATGTTATGTTTTATGTTTATATCGTCAAAGTTAAGTACATTGGTTTTTGGTTTCTGTCGCTGAATTCGTTTTAACCTTAGTTTAATATCTGCTACAAGTGGTTGATGATCAGATCCAATTACTGCTCCAGGAAATGTAGTGACTTTTTGACGGCATTTCGGAAATGCTCATTTACAAGTATATAGCCTATTTGATTACTTGAAGACTCAGGGTTACCGCCATCATCTAATTGGGCTTTACAAGTGTATAGTCGTCGCTTGGTTAGTTTATACCAGGTGTTTGCAATGATCATATCGTATTATTTACAAAATTCATACAATCCTTTATTTAATCACTACTTTTAATGTTGTTTTCAAGCTATTTCCTTGTGGCTTTTTTATAGTCAACTAGTTTTATTGGGGATAAGCCACAATTGTACCAAAAAAAAAATGATTTTATTAACA
Source organism: Diabrotica virgifera virgifera (assembly GCF_917563875.1). Lineage (NCBI taxonomy): Eukaryota > Metazoa > Arthropoda > Insecta > Coleoptera > Chrysomelidae > Diabrotica > Diabrotica virgifera. The sequence continues at coordinate 192,348,567 of NC_065446.1, read as the reverse complement.
TTTCGAAGCCCAAATCGGGTTTCGTTGTCAAAATACAAAATACTACTAAAATAAACAAAAATTCTAAGTTGCTAAGTAAAAAAAAATTCTTCTAATAATTTATTTAATCTGACTCATTTATATTGGCAATTCTACATTGGCAATTATACATTTTAAACATATAAATAAATAAATAAATTATATAAACGTTAATAAAATCATTTTTTTTTTGACCAATTGTGGCTTATTCCCATTAAAACTAGTTGACTATTTTTAATATGTAAAAAATTTCAGATGAAGAATGACGCAACTGTAAAAAGGGTTGAAATGGGTGGGATTAAATTAAGATAATGAAATTCGAACCATTAAAGATAAACACAAAAGCCATCATTGTAACAATAAACGCCATAGTAATGCTCCTGGACGATTACTGATCATTTAATGCCTATTTTAAATATTTAAAAATCGTTTTTTTGCTCTCCTGAGAAACTTAGCTTTTTGCAGTTACGTCATTCTTATTCCGGACCGGCGATATATTCAGTATTTTTGGTGTTGTCATCCAAAGGAAATGAAAATTAAGATAACTTTAAAAATTCTGATTTTTTAAAATTATATCTTTTTTTAAGAATATGGATTTTACACCGGTCAAAATTGTCGAAATGATGATTTATTCTAATATAGAGAAATACTTTTAAGGACTACTATAAATTTTTAAATTTTTGTAGAATTGATGTATATTTTATTTTTCACTTTTTAGTAAAAAATTCGAAATGGCTCTTTTATTTTCATCATAACTTGCTTAATTTTGATGGTATTAGCTTCTTCTGGAGCTCATTTGATAGGTATTCCGAGGTAGTATGACAAGTGTCATGGAGGTATATTTTATAAAATGCATCGTTTTCCCGTTAGTTAAACTTGAATACTTAGATTTGTGTACTCGTAGAAAAAAATATACATTCAATTAGGTTTCCTGTAAGGAGTGTATTCAGTTTTTTATTATCTTTAATTTTGGTTATAAAAACTTTGTGTAAAAGCTTACAGTTTTTGAATTTTACGCGAAAAATAGCTTTAAAACATACATTTTTTTACGAAAAAAATTAAATTTTAATTTCATTCTGGTGGGGTGTAGAATAGCATTATATTGTTTTATATGCCACTAGAATGAAAACTTAGTCTTTTTGCTAGCAGTCGCCGCTAGGGCATCTATGCCATTTCGTTCGTTGCAATCCGGGACTTCGCGCTGGGGTTTATTTTGGTTGGATCGGGGAGAGCAACATATGTGCCTCCTGATGAGAGACTAATAAGTTTCGAAACCGGTAGAGGTGCTTAATGCACTCTCTGATTGGACTAGAATATTGTTCGGCTGTGCTTTCCTTTTGCAACGAAATTGAAAATGGTTATTCATTTTTGATTTACATTTACTCTGATTAGAGTACAAAGGGAACCATTCTCGTTGAAACTTTACCGCGCTGAGCAGATGGGACGTGAATTTTAAATTGTAGAATTCCCTCATCTTCCTTAGTCTCAGCATCCGTATGGCTTGCAAATTGTAGAAGCCTCGGAGGTGTAACCAGAGAAGGTTCCCATTGTTTTCATTCTGGTGGGGTGTAGAATAGCATTATATTGTTTTATATGCCACTAGAATGAAAACTTAGTCTTTTTGCTAGCAGTCGCCACTAGGGCATCTATGCCATTTCGTTCGTTGCAATCCGGGACTTCGCGCTGGGGTTTATTTTGGTTGGATCGGGGAGAGCAACATATGTGCCTCCTGATGAGAGACTAATAAGTTTCGAAACCGGTAGAGGTGCTTGATGCACTCTCTGATTGGACTAGAATATTGTTCGGCTGTGCTTTCCTTTTGCAACGAAATTGAAAATGGTTATTCATTTTTGATTTACATTTACTCTGATTAGAGTACAAAGGGAACCATTCTCGTTGGAACTTTACCGCGCTGAGCAGATGGGACGTGAATTGTAAACTGTAGAATTCCCTCATCTTCCTTAGTCTCAGCATCCGTATGGCTTGCAAATTTTAGAAGCCTCGGAGGTGTAACCAGAGAAGGTTCCCATTGTTTTCATTCTGGTGGGGTGTAGAATAGCATTATATTGTTTTATATGCCACTAGAATGAAAACTTAGTCTTTTTGCTAGCAGTCGCCGCTAGGGCATCTATGCCATTTCGTTCGTTGCAATCCGGGACTTCGCGCTGGGGTTTATTTTGGTTGGATCGGGGAGAGCAACATATGTGCCTCCTGATGAGAGACTAATAAGTTTCGAAACCGGTAGAGGTGCTTGATGCACTCTCTGATTGGACTAGAATATTGTTCGGCTGTGCTTTCCTTTTGCAACGAAATTGAAAATGGTTATTCATTTTTGATTTACATTTACTCTGATTAGAGTACAAAGGGAACCATTCTCGTTGGAACTTTACCGAGCTGAGCAGATGGGACGTGAATTGTAAATTGTAGAATTCCCTCATCTTCCTTAGTCTCAGCATCCGTATGGCTTGCAAATTGTAGAAGCCTCGGAGGTGTAGCCAGAGAAGGTTCCCATTGTTTTCATTCTGGTGGAGTGTAGAATAGCATTATATTGTTTTATATGCCACTAGAATGAAAACTTAGTCTTTTTGCTAGCAGTCGCCGCTAGGGCATCTATGCCATTTCGTTCGTTGCAATCCGGGACTTCGCGCTGGGCTTTGGTTAGATCGGGGAGAGCAACATATATGCCTCCTGATGAGAGACTAATAAGTTTCGAAACCGGTAGAGGTGCTTGATGCACTCTCTGATTGGACTAGAATATTGTTCGGCTGTGCTTTCCTTTTGCAACGAAATTGAAAATGGTTATTCATTTTTAAATTTTTAATCTTTAATAATTCAAACAGTATTGATTTATATTAATAAGTTTATATAACAAATTTTGCTTAGAATTTATCTCTCTATCGATTTGTGATATTATTTTTAATAAAATAATTTTCACCCTCGAGAAGAGGTGGTATCCACCCCCAGGGTAAAAGCGCAAGTTGGCTTTCTGTCACTTTTATTCCTTGAGGTATCCTCTAACTACTCACCAATTTTGTGAAAATCGATGGAGGTTCAACGAAATGTGAGGTGAAAACCTTCAGTGATTGCACTACATCTGTATTTCAAAGTTTTTTTAATAAAGTAATTCGTATGCATATGCGTTTTTATGCGAACAAATAAGTAATCTAGTGCAGCTGATATGTGAAACTATTGTGCATTTAATGATAGAAGTATATAATTTGGACCACATATACTGCACATATAAAGGTTCAAATTTAGATATGAGGCCATCTCAGATTTTGCCTTTTACAAAAATGGCGGGGATTCAAAATGGCGACTATACATTGTGACTAATAGCACGATAACTTTTGAACGAGACTTCAGATTTCAACCAAATTTGGAATATAGGTTCTTTTTTTATGTATAAAATCGAGGCCTTGAACCGGAAGGATCGGTTTACCAGAAGTTGTGTTTTTCCTGGTTTTTATGTAAAAATATGCTGTTTTTTTTTCCAATTTTTCACCATGTATATATTAATTTTTAAAAAGTTAATACCACCATTAAAAAGAGCTTAAAACTATTTTTTAGGAAATAGTTTTATCTTTTTAGTTGTGTTAATTACCATTTAATAAACGCAAAACGTATCTTCGCATGTACCTATATGCGGCAGATTCGTGCAAATATTATAAGAATTATTGTGCACTTAATGGTAATAGCATATAATTTGAACCACATATACTACACATATAAAGGTTCAAATTTAGATACCATTTCAGTTTTTGTTCCTTTTACAAAAATAGCGGGCATTCAAAATGGCGACTATACATATGTGACTAATAGCACGATAACTTTTGAGCGAAACGTCAGACTTCAACCAAATTTGGTATATAGATTCTTTTTTTAATAAATAATATCGAGGTCTTGAACCGGAAACATCGGTTTACCAATTTGTGTTTTTACTGTTTTTTATGTAATAATATGTTGTTTCTTTTTCAATTCTTTCACCCTGTATATATAAATTTTTCAAAAAGGTAATAAAGCCATTAAAAATAGTGTAAATATATTTTTTAGGAACTATTTTAGACTTTTCAGTTGTGTTAATTACCATTTAATAAATGCTTAACGTATATTCACATGTACCTAGGGCGGCAGATTAATTTTGAACTCCCGCCATTTTTGTAAAAGACAAAATCTGAGATGGCTTCATATCTAAATTTGAATCTTTCTATATGCAGTATGTGTGGTCCAAATTATATGCTTCTACCATTAAATGCACAATAATTCTTATATTATTATTTCCACGTATCTGCCGCACAAAGGTACCTACATGTGAAGATAGGTTATGCATGTAATAAATGGTCATTAATATAACTAAAGAGTTCAAAATATTTCCTAAAAAATATATTTACGCTCTTTTCAACGCCGGCATCACCCTTTTGAAAAATTAATATATACAGGGTGAAAGAATTGAAAAAGGAACAACATATTTTTATATAAAAAAAAAACAGTAAAAACACAAATTCTGCTAAACCGATTCTTCCGGTTCGAAACCTCGATATTATTCATCAAAAAAACCTGTATACCAAATTTGGTTAAAATCTGACATCTCGTTCAAAAGTTATCGTGCTAATAGTCACATATGTATAGTCGCCATTTTAAATGCCCGCCATTTTTGTAAAAGAAACAAAAACTGATGTGGCCTCGTATCTAAATTTTAACCTCTATATGTGTAGTATATATGGTCCAAATTTTATGCTTCTCCCATTAAATGCACAATAATTCTTATAATATTGGCACGAATCTGGCGCATATAGGTACATGTGAAGATACGTTTTGCACTTAAGAAATGGTAATTAACATAACTAAAAAGTTAAAAATATTTCCTAAAAAATATTTTTACGCTCTTTTTAATCGCCGTATTAACTATTTGAAAAATTAATACATACAGGGTGAAATAATTGAAAATAAAAACAACATATTTTTACATAAAAACCAGGAAAAACACAACTTCTGGTAAACCGATTCTTCCGGTTCAAGACCTCGATCTTGTACATTAAAAAAAGAAGCTATATATCAAATTTGATTGAATTCTGAAGTCTCGTTCAAAAGTTATCGTGCTATTAGTCACATATGTATAGTCGCCAATTTGAATTCCCGCCATTTTTGTAAAAGGCAAAATCTGAAATGGCCGTCTATCTAATTTTAAACCTTTATATGTGCAGTATATGTGTTCCAAACTATATGCTTCTATTATTAAATGCACCATTCTTATAATATTTGCACGAATCTGCCGCACTAATCTACATTCCATTCAATACATTAATATAACAATCTTTGTTGGCTGGTATTTTATTTGATTTGATTTTTTTATTATGATTAGATTATCCTACAAGATTAAATCAAAATATACAAATCTCAATTCAAAATGAGTAGTCTTAATAAAATTTTAATTTAACCAATTCAACTGCAAACTGCTCTCAACAATCGTAATATCCCTGTATTCACAGCGTTACTTTTAGATCGGTCTGATTCCTGGGGTTAAAAATCATGAGTTTAATAAAAAAGTTTATATCAGCCCGGAAATTCCAATGATACACAAAGTTTCCAAACAACCAAATTGAACTGTATCATCATTTCCGTCAAACTTTTTCAGATGAAAATTTCAAACTTTCAATTTGGATCTGAATAATAATTAAAGGACGTTGTGCTCTTTGGATTTTACGGTCATATACATAGAGCATTATGTTTCAATTTTCAGAGAAAAATCAAATTTAAACTTGATTACAGCAAAACGTAAAAAGAATTTTTCGAGTTTGAAGGATTTGGATTAAATTAGACCCAACTGAATATACAAAGCCATCGAAAAATTTCGATTAGAGAACGTATTGGAGCAAACCTTCCTGTTTTGGATGGACTTTATTAAATACTATAAACCGGATAGCTTATTTCTCTTACTAAAAAAATATTGGTTGATGAAATAGTTTTCAATTTTAATAGCCATATTAATAATATTTAAAAATACTAAAATATTACTAAAAGATTTTTAAATTGAAAACTTATTGGTCCATTTTCTAGGTAACACCTCCAAGGCTTCTAAAATTTGAAAGCCAGATGGATGCTGAAGCGAAGAAGACAAGAAGGAATTCAAAAACTTACAATTATTCACGACCCCGTCTGTTCAGCTGGTAAATTCCAACAGAAAATGGACCTAGTTACTCAAAGAAGTAACGACCAATATAAAAATAAAATAAAAATTCCATTTTTATTCAGTTGCAATGCGAAGGCAAAACAATCTTATTTTTCAATCTTCTTATTAGGATTGAAAACTACTTCATCTTTCAATTGCCAGATGACGCTAGTCACCTAGTCCATTCACGACAGTTGCGATGTGGGGGATAAACTCTCGGTCAATTGGAGTATGGAGTAGCAGGACTACGTTCTCTCCGATGAGACTCCAACACGAGTCGAAAATCGTCGATTCAGAGGGCTGGACTGCGCTCCGTATTCTAATTGAAAAGTAAGATTGTTTTTCGCATTGCAACTGAATAAAAATGGAATTTTTATTTTATTTTTGTATTGGCTGTTACTTCTTTGAGTAACTAGGTCCATTTTCTGTTGGAATTAACCAGTTGAAGAGACGGGATCGTGAATTGTAAGATTTTGAATTCCCTCTTGTCTACTTCGCTTCAGCATCCATCTGGCTTTCAAATTTTAGAAGCCTTGGAGGGGTTACCAAGAAAATGGACCAAAAAGTTTTCAATTTAAAAATCTATTAGTAATATTTTAATATTTTTAAATATTATTCATATTGCTATTAGGATTGAAAACTACGTCTTCTTTCAAATGCCAGATGACGCTAGTCACCTAGTCCATTCACGACAGTTGCGATGTGGGGGATAAACTCTCGGTGTTGGTCAATTTGAGTATGGAGTAGCAGGCCTACGTTCTCTCCGATGAGACTCCAACAAAAGTCGAAAATCGTCGATCCAAAGGGCTGGACTGCGCTCCGTATTCTAATTGAAAAATAAGATTGTTTTGCCTTCGCATTGCAACTGAATAAAAATGGAATTTTTATTTTATTTTTAAATATTGGTTATTCGGAAAATGAGATACAAATGCATTGCATAATTACAAATGTACTGCTCGAGTTTGAAAATAGATAATAAAGTATCTAACAATAGCACGGGCAAAATACGTAAGCGAGAGCCACGTTCGTTATTCACTAGTAATGTCAACCCGCCTTTACAGATAATTATTGTATAACCTTTGGAAAGAGCTGGCACATGACCCCATTCTCGATTAGATAATCATCGATTACGTCATCACACCCAGATGGATGACATCACTAGTATAATAATATTCCAAATGATCATAATTTAAAAACAAAACTCGACCTGTTTCAGGATTTTAACTTAAAGTCGCCGGTTTACGAAATAACGAATTTATTCCTTTCATTTGCACTATACTGTATACTAGTGTATACCAGGACCTATTTTACCACTAGGCCCGTGAGGCACGTGCCTCGGGCCGGAATTTTAATGGAGCCCGGAAAGATCACCAAAAAACCAAAAATAAATTTTCTAACTTCTTTCATTTTACGAACAGGTAATGATAAATGATAACAATAAGGATTATATTCATAAACCGTATACCGTTATTATCATAAAATTGCAATAAAAGTAGGTAGATTGCCTTCTTGACATCAATAACAATAAACAAAATTGTTACACACCACTCCAAAGGATTAATAACAGGTGTCTTCACTTCACTCATCTTTTAAGTATGCACTTTTAAATCTAATATTTAGTTTGATACCGATTTCTGCAAAGATAAGGTCTTGATTGTTTGTATTAGTTTTTAGTCCTGTGTCCTGTGCGACTAAGCTATTCATTAATCATTAGTCGTTTTATTAAATTTCTTTAAACGTTTGTTTTTACTAACTAATCGTTTCGTTATTATCATCAGTTACAAACATTTAAATGGCAGTGACGAGTGAGCACTAATCTACATTCCATTCAATACATTAACATAACAATCTTTGTTGGCTGGTATTTTATTTGATTTGATTTTTTTATTATGATTAGATTATCCTACAAGAATAAATCAAAATATACAAATCTCAATTCAAAATGAGTAGTCTTAATAAAATTTTAATTTAACCAATTCAACTGCAAACTGCTCTCAACAATCGTAATATCCCTGTATTCACAGTGACGAGTGAGAGTGATAGTGACAATAAATTATGTGATGAAGGGCGAGTTGCAATCAAAGAAAATGATGACTCCGCTGTTGATTTTCAAGCGACTTCACTTGGCACAAGTACACCTCCTTCATCTCCTAGAGAAATCGACAATGTCAATTTTTTTTTTCTAGCAATATAGGGGATTGGCCAAAATATTTACATCTGGAATTTCAACAATATTTTATAAATAATCGACCGAATCAATATATTGATAGAATTAGTCAGCGTCTTACACAATTAGATTACAATAAAACCAGACAATTGCAAAGTGCGATTTTTTATGAAACGAAAGCTAATGGGGATAAAATTCTTCGCGAGTGGTTAGTGTATTATAGTCCTAAATGTATATAGCCGTGTTTATTGTTATCTAATTGTTATCTAAGTTTGTAAACTTTTTTCGACTAAAATTGTTGTTCTAACTTCCGATGGGTATAATGACTGGAAAAATATTAATAGGACAGTTATTCAACATGAGCGATCTCTTGAACATATTTCATTAATTAGTACGTTAGTCAAGAGAAGTAGTAACAAATGTAGGACAAATTATAACAAAAATGGAAAAAAGTTATTTAAAAAAAAGGAATATTGGAGAAACCTTCTTCAACGAATGCCACCATTAAATTTTTGTCCAAGAATGGTCTATCCCAGCGTTTCCCAAACTTATTTTTCCGTGGCCCGGTTATTTTTGTGTTTATCCTTCGTGACCCACTATTTACATACTACATACTCACTACATACACTGGTGTGTGTGTGTGTGTGTGTGTGTGTGTATGAATGAGAGGTGCGAGGTCCGAGGTGCGAGGTGCGTGGTGCGAAGTGCGTGGTGCGAGGTGCAATATGCGAGGTGCAAGGTGCGAAGTGCGAGGTGCGATGTGCGAGGTGCGATGTGCGATGTGCGAGGTGCGTGATGCAACGTGCGAGGTGCGTGGTGCGATGTGCGATGTGCGTGGTGCTTGGTGCGTGGTGTGTGGTGCTTGGTGCTTGGTGCATGGTGCGTGCTGTGTGTTGCTTGGTGCTTGGTGCGTGGAGCTTGGTGCGTGGTGCGTGATGCGAGGGGCTTTGTGCTTGGTGCGTGGTGCTTGGTGCGTTGTGCGTGGTGCGTGGTGCTTGGTGCGTGGTGCTTGGTGCGTGGTGCTTGGTGCGTGGTGCGTGATGCGGTGCGTGGTGCGTGATGCGTGGTGCTTGGTGCGTGGTGCGTGGTTCTTGGGGCGTGGTGCTTGGTGCGTGGTGCGTGGTGCTTGGTGCGTGTTGCTTGGTGGGTGGTGCGTGGTGCTTGGTGCGTGGTCTTGGTGCTTGGTGCGTGGTGCTTGGTGCGTTGTGCGTGGTGCGTAGTGCTTGGTGCGTGGTACTTAGTGAGTGGTGCTTGTAGCGTGGTTTGTGGTGCTTGGTGCGTGGTGCTTGGTGCGTGATGTGTGGTGCTTGGTGCTTGGAGCGTGGTGCTTGGTGCGTGGTGCGTGGTGCTTGATGCGATGTGCATAATGCTTGGTACGCGTTGCTTGGTGCGTGGTTCTTTTGTACTTTAAATACAGTTAATTGCTACCTTGTAATGTTATATTTAGATTGTTCGAGTAATAAAAAATACCACAAAGATAGGCTACCTTGATTAACCAATTGACATAATGAAAACTGTCTTTAAATTGAAATATTGCATCCATAGCCGTTGGTGGATGTTGTTCTAAGAATAGTGAAATTCCTTCCATTAATTCAAAAAATTCTCTCTTGATAGCCAACGAACTTCGCAGTGTAAAAGATGTTCATGTTCACTTGAAGATCTGAAGCGACGAGGGGAGGCGACCCGGCATTTTGCTTTCATGGCCCGGTACTGGGTCGCGACCCACCGTTTGGGAAACGCTGGTCTATCCTTTTATGTTTCAACAACCAAATTATTTACAAAAGGAAATTCAAATTTTTTAAAGTTGCTTAAAGTAATTAAGCGAATTTGACCCATTTTTAGCTAGTCACTTACAAAAATATAATGACGCTGGCAGTGGAAACGTCAACTACATCTCATCATCTACCTATATGTTATTACTAATTTATTGCGCTTTTATAGACTGTTCACCCAATATTTCACATATTTATATAGATCACTTAACTTTAATAATCAGACATATGCATCCGACTGCACAACCAGTAGAAAAATGTTTATGTTTTTCACCAATTTTTCCCATACTGGAGAAAATTTGTCAATCTCAACAATAGTTAATAAAAATGATATTAATATTTATATTTAAACGATTAAATAAGGTTTAATAGTTTAAATATCAATTTTATTTATTGTTAATAAAAGTTTAAAGTACCCCGCACAAACCTTATAGAAATTAGGTCCCAGTGGATGTCGTTCATAACCTCGGAAAATTATAAGATTTACTGGGTATTCCAATTCCCTGAGTTACTGGTTATCTGGCAACAGGTAGAAGTTTGGAACAAGGAAAATTTTTTCCTGGCTATCCAATGGCGACCTTTACTTTGACCTTGACCTTCAACAAACGTCATCTTCTAGAGTTTCGAGGGTTTTCGGCATTAAATTGATATACACATATTACTCATGGGTTTTTGGGATGGCTATACACGAATATGCCATCAGAATTGAACTCTGGGGGATGTGGTGGCCAGAGCCACTGCAAGGGACGTCATCTTTTAGAATTTCGATGGTTTTCGGCATTTAATGAATGATGCAAATGAATTACTGGAGAGTTTTTTGAGGTCGCTAAACACGAATATGCCACCAGAACCGACTCCCGGAGCACCTGGTGTGCAAGGTCAATGAAAGGGGCTCCTGGAGTTTCGAGGGTCTTTGGTACTACATTAATGCAAACGGATTAGTTATAAGTTTTTGGGGTTGCTGAACACGAATACATAATCAGCACAGACACAGGAGCACCTAGTGCCAAAGACAGGTTAACTTCAGGAGTTAAAAACCTAGGAGTAATCCATTTGATTCCTCCGAAACTCCAGAAGATAACCTGTCGTAGGCACCAGGTGCTCCTGTGTCTGTGCTGATCACGTATTCGTGTTCAGCAACTCCTAAAACCTATAACTACTCTATTTGTATTAATGTAATACCAAAGACCCCCGAAATTCCAGGAGGCCCTTTCATTGACCTTGCAAACCAGGTGCTCCGGGAGTCGGTTCTGGTGGCACATTCGTGTTTAAAAAAATATTTTTTTTAACAGTTAGAAAATATAATTATTATTAAATTATATTTAGAATCCCGAAAATTATGTAGTGCCTCGGGCTTGATTTGAAGTAAAATAGACTCTGCTGTACACAAGAGTTGCTAAACCTACAGTAACATATTATATAGGTACCTGTGAGGAATGGACATTAAATAAGAATGAAAAAGATACTCTGAAAACATGTGAAAGAAATATATTGAGACGCGTATTCGGATGAACGTAGACAAAAGACGGGTGAGAAAGAAGAACCAACAACGATGTCATAACTTTGCACAAAAAACCTACCATATCCAGGTTCTTCAAGTCACAAAGGATCAGATAGTTGGTATATGTAAAAAGAATGTCAGCAAGCGGAATGACAAAGCTATTTATGACCAGAAAACTAATTGGTTCTAAAAGAAGAGGTAAACTCAGAACGAGGTGGATTAATGAATTGGAAGGATGGATTGGATGAATGGATTCACCTTTAACACGTGAAGGTGGGGGACTGGAAAAGAAAAGCACAAAACAGAAGTAAATGAAGAAATACGGTTCATCAGATCCTTCAGATCAGTTAAGAATTTTGTATAATATACATTACAATATACACAAAGTTTGAGTTTTTAAAGTTATACTTCTTTAGGCGCGATATGAGGGTGATTATTTATTATTAATCTGCGCGCATGCGCACACCGACAGTATTGTATTAGTTTTTATACAGGCTCTGATTGGGTGTTGAAATGATCTGTCAATAATAATTGTTAAATATGGAGGTAAACAAATTGTATAATATATTAGTTTTATTGTTGTGAGGACAGAAACAAAAAAGCTTATAATTGTAGTAACTTTTTAAATAGTTTTTAAAAGCAACAGGTACGTAATAATTGTAAATGTTTCAGTGTCCTAATAAAAAATTTCATATGTCTATTTGAACCTACCTAAATACATATAATACTTTTATTTACATAATTTGATTACCATCAAAATTTATATCAATATTCACCTAATACACTGTTTTCTTACTCTATGTTTTGTTGTATTTTTTCAATTCTAAATCATTTCAATTCAAAATCAAAATAATTTGATTTAATTCAGAATTTTCAAAAGTTTAATGCGTTTAGTTACTTGAACTTCGCACATGATGACGTATAGTCTCCGTGGATAAGCATTCAAGGTGAATGAATCGCAACACCAACCACGCTAATAAGCGGGTTCGAACCCCAATAGAAACTTTTATTTTTTTATTTTTTTTTTTATACATTTTATGATGGTAAGTGTATTTATTATATAATTTTATTTTCAGAAATTACGTATTAAGTTAAAAAAATTTCCGAAAATTATTGTTCAGAAATAATTTGTGGCATTTTTCAATGTGTTTGTATGTGTTTTATTCTTTTATTATTTTAATTTTTGGCACTGATTTAATAAAAATGTTTGAGAAGTAGTAAGTATAAATTAGTTTAATATTTAAATAAAATATAAATAAAAGTATATTAATTTGGTTTAAATCATATAATAGAAGTATAACTTCTTACGTGCGTACAAAGTACACACACATTCTTTTTTTTTTTAAATAATGGCAATTAGTTAATCTTCTGGCCTCAATATTTTATAAAAATGACCTAGGTCTTAACGGCATGTTGAACTAAAATAAATGTAAAAAAACTTTTTTTAAAAGATTTTCGTTCGTTGCAATCCGTGACTGCACGCCGGGGTTGTTCCTAGTTGGGTCAGAGAGAGCAACATATGTACCTCCTGATGAGAGACTAATAAGTTTCGAAACCGGTAGAGGTGCTTGCTGCATATGTTACAACATATTTCAGGTAATAAAGCTTAAAATAGGACAAAACCTCGCAATTTTTACAGAATGGATCGATTTGCTTGAAAATTTGAGAATAAGTAGTGGATAGTCCAAGGATCAAAATCTATATCATGCCGAAAGGCGCTTTTACCATGGGGGTGGTTGCTACCCCATCTCGGGGGTGGAAATTTTTTATCATATTTTGATAGCAAAAGTTGCTAAAAACATTCATTCTAAGCAACAAACGTTCTATACAATTTTGATAAAATTAATAGTTTTCGATTTATTCGCTATCGAAAGTGTTAATTTTATATAGAAAAATCAATGTTTTTAATAAGTTTTCTGCTAATTACTCCCGAAGTTCTCGTTTTATGAAAACAAATTTACTTAACCAAAATATACCTTTTGAAAAAATAAACAAAACCGTTTTTTATTTTCTTTAACACCAATAGTAATCGAGCTCTACTTCAATATATTTTAGATCTTCTTCGTCAAATGCTAAATATTGTCAAAAGTCAAAGTCAAAAGAAGGGAAAACTATGCATGTTTCGAGGATAGCTTGTTCAAACTACTTTATAGTATTTAAAAAGTATACATCTCCAAAAATAAAAAAAAAGTCTCTTGTCTCAAAAATTAAGTGACTTATAATTAAAAGAATGTCGGTTACTATTTTTTTTCCATGGCAAAAATTGAGTGAATATTAAATAAGTATATTACCGAAAAACATTAATATTTTCTATATAAAACTAACACATTTTTTGCTTAGAATGAATGTTTTTATCATCTTTTGCGGTCAAAATATAATAAAAAATTTCCAACCTTGAGATGGGGTGACAACCCCCCCCCCCCCCATGGTAAAAGCACCTTTCGGCATCATATAGATTTTGATTCTTGGATTATCCGTTACTTATTCTCAAATTTTCAAGCCAATTGATCTGTTCTGTAAAAATTGCGAGGTGAAAAGCTTCGGTTCCTGGACTAACAACTAAACGTATAAATGATAAGCTATTATAAGTTAACGTTTAAAAACGTCCTAAATATTGAGAAATGACCTTCGTACACTTCTTTTGGTAAAATTTGTACTATCGAGGGACATATTTTCTCACCGTTGGCGTTGGCGTTGGCGATTTCTTGACCGTCGTATATTACTTTTTATCTCTCTCTATCTTAAACTCAGCAGGAAAATGTGCGCCATTTTGACTAATGGCGCGATTTCAGTATCCCTGTCTCCCCCTGCACTTTTATGGCCCTCTATATAACCCACGACGTTCCTTCTGGCCTCAATTGCTTTGCTGGGTAGTAATCATTTTGTGATCAAACTATAATAAAATGTTTATCTTGTCGATTCTCCTTTTTGTTTTAGAAGAGCTTTGAGCCAATTTGATTTTTGTGGTATTTTCTATCGCCATTATTTATTTTCTTGTTATTAATTTACTGGGCTAGTTGTATGCTACTGGTTGTGTTTAGTAATTATTTAGTTTGGATTTTGGTTTCTACAGTTAAAGTTAGCACAAAATAATAGTACCGAATTTTTCTCAGCAAAATTAATACAATTTACTATTTTTATACTATAAGAACTTTAAAGAACAAAAAATTACAGGGACCAGGAGGAATCTGCTCGAAAAATTAGAAGATGAATACACAAAAAATGGACTAGAAATAAACCTAGGAAAGACCGAATACTTAACAACAGAACAAGAACCAGTAATAAACTTGGAAATGGACGATGGTTGGGAAATTAACAGCACTTAAAAATTCAATTACATACTTAGGATTTTTACTGTCAAAGTGCGGAACCTCCGAGCAAGATATAAACAGCAGATTAACACAGACAAGAATGTGTATTAAACATATGAACGGGGTAATGTGGGATATACGGGTTACCAGAAATACAAAGAAGAGAATATATATTATATATAACACCTTGGTACGTAGTGTAGTGTCCCATGGAGCGGAGAATTGGGTAATAAACAAACAAAACAGGTCCAAAATTACAGCAACTGAATTGGAGTTCATGAGAAGAAGCTGCAGATTGACAAGACTGGATCGCTTTAGAAATGAGGAGATAAACCGAAGAATGGCAGTAGAACAAAATATACTCAGCTATATCGAAGGAAAACGTTTAATTTTGTATGGACATGTGAGAAGAGCAATGTATTAACTTCCGGGGAATAACACCACCTATAAAATCCTTGCAAACATCCTGCTAGAAAGAACCAAAAAATACACAGAAGAAATCGTTGGAGATTATCAATGCGGATTTAGACCGGGCCGCTCTGCTGTTGACCAGAGAGGTATTCACAATAAAACAGATAATGGAAAAATCCTGGGAATTTGATCGTGAGCTTCATCAGATATTCATAGATTTTAAACAAACATTTGATAGAGTATGCAGGGATAGACTGTGGACAGCGATGCAGAAACTTGGCTTTCCAAAAAAACTAGTGAGGTTGATACGGATGTGTATGGAACAGTTACGATGTAAGGTGAGAGTTGGACAGCAATACTCGGAGACATTTGAAATAAACAATGGACTAAAACAGGGAGATGCACTTTCACCACAACTCTTCAATTTAGCTCTGGAGCACATAATCAGAAGTGCAAGAATAGAAAAACACAATACAGTATTTCATCGAGAAGGACCAAACTTACTACTGGCATTTGCAGACGATATCGACCTAATAGGTAACACACGATTAAGGATGAAGACAAGACGAAATATATGTATATGAGCCGCAATAACCAAAGCAGAGACAGAATTGGTCAGAACATCACCATCGATGACTTTAACTTTGAGCGCGTTAGAGAATTCAAATATCTTGGAACAACAATAACTGAAGACAATAACGGATGCCCTCTATACAAGTCTATAAAACAATCATACGACCCGTTGTGATGTATGGAAGCGAAAGGTGGACCATAACAAAGGCAAACGAAGAGACACTACTTGTTTGGGAAGGAAGAATCCTAAGGAAGATCTTTGGTCCTGTGCTGGATGAAGCATCAGGACAATATAAAGAAATAAAGTCCAAAAGACTCCAATGGGCGGGACACCTCAGAAGACATTCTGACTAAAGAACAGTAAGACTGTTGTGAGAGAAAGTCCCAACTTTAAGGAGACCACGCGGACGCCCTCGACTCCGGTGGCGAGATAATATAGCAGGTGACCTAAGCGCGAGGGGCGTGGAGAATTGGATGGAGGTTGCTCAAGACAGAAAACAGTGGAGGCATGTTGTCCAGTCGGCTTATATAATAATAAAAATTATTATATCAGGGAAGAGGGAATAAACTCAGATAAAATAATTAAAAATAATAAAATACACAGATATGGTGATGAAATACTAAAAATCAAAATTTATTCAATTCTAATAAACACGGAAACCAAAATGAAATTATTAAAAAAAAACAAAAAAAATTAACTAATGACAAATAAAATATTCAATATAAAAATAGGACAAATAAATGGTATGAGAAGTATCACAGTACTACATGAAATAAGAAAAACAGCAGAAGAAAATAGTCTTGATATGGTTTGCATTCAAGAACCATATACAAGACTAGAAAAAGAAAAATTCAACACATGCCAATTACTGCACAATGTGCAAGCACAGGAGAAAATCCAATGGCCAATGGCAGTAACCGTATTATTCAATAAAAATATGAGACTTCTAATTCTAAAACAATTTAGTGATCGACACTGTATCTGTGTAGAATTGCTAACAAAAGCAGGTAAATTTATCATAGCTAACCTATATTGTCAGTTCTGTGAAGGTATTGATGAATACGTGGAAAAGATAAGAGCTATATTTATAGCGTATAGAGAGGAAAAAGTTATAGTTGTAGCAGACGTAAATGCAAAATCAATATTGTGGAATTCAACTCAAACAGATCAAAGAGGATTATTAGTAGAAGATATGATTAATGAAATAGAGTTGATAGTACAAAATAAACCAGGAAACCCACCAACTTTTCAGAACAGAGCTGGTGCGGCTGGCAATATAGATATAACAATATCAAATATTGCAATAGCACACCTAATTAAGGATTGGAAAGTGATGGAGCATGCAACAATAAGTGATCACAAACTTATAACTTTCAATCTTAATAACCTGAATCCACGTAATACGGAAATATCTTCGGTAAGATACAATATAGGTAAAGCAAATTATGAACTATTAAAGTCTGAGTTTCGACCACCTTGTCTGGTACAAAGGGGATCTAATATAAATATTGCAACAAAAGAATTAACCAAACAAATTAAAAAAGCAATGGATATAGCAATACCAAAAATAAAAGAAAATAGTATAGTAAAAAACTCAGCCTGGAAGGAAAACCTCACAAGAATGAGAAGCAGAGATAGATATGCGCGAAAGCGATATCAACGATGTGGTATCTATCTTGTGAGGCAAATCCTTCTAGGTGAGTATAGAAGACTAAAACAAGAATATAAACAAGAAATAAAAATAACAAAAGCTAAAAGTTGGGAAACCTTCGTATCAAGACACTTAGAATTAGATATTTGGGGAATACCATATAAAATAGATTCTAAAAAAATTAGAGGTCCTAGAATGCTTTCTACTTTAAAAAAAGAAGATGAAACATTTACAGAAAATTGGGAAGAATCGGCCGAAACATTACTTAATGTATTATTACCTCCAGATAAATTAGAAGGAGAAACAATAGAACAAATAAATATAAGAGAAGAAATGATACAAGAAAACCAAATAGAAGAAGAAAGAGAAATAGAGGAATTCACAGAAGAAGAAGTATATGAAAGTATGAGAGAAATGAAAAGAAAGAAGGCACCTGGACCGGATAATATTCATGTTGAAATACTTCAAGCATTGTCGGAACAAATAATTCCAGTACTAACATCATTATATAATGAATGTCTTAGACAAAGAAGGTTTCCCAATAATTTTAAACAAGCAGAAGTTATAATAATACATAAAGGGGAAGATAAAGATCTTCCCTTACCGAAATTATATAGACCGGTATGTTTATTGAATACAATGGGAAAATTACAAGAAAAATTACTATGTAAAAAATTAAATCAAATAAGAACAGAAATTGGATTACATCCTGGTCAGTATGGTTTTAGGAAAGGTAGATCAACAGAAGATGCAATAAATAAAGTATTTGAAATAGTAAATGAAAGCATAAAAAAGTATGTCTTAATGATCTTTATAGACGTGTCTGGGGCTTTTGACAATCTTTGGTGGCCGTCATTCTTTGAAAGACTTCGAAGAATGAGATGTCCAAAGAATCTGTACGGAAGTCTCAGAAACTACTGTCAAGACCGATATGCAAGCCTAAGCTGTCCAACAGGAAAAAAGACAAAACATATCACAAAAGGATGTCCACAAGGATCAGTATGTGGACCTATGTTCTGGGATGAAATGCTAGAGGAACTGTTGGAACAATTGACTATAGATCCTGAAGTGCTTGGAAGCATAGCATATGCAGATGATTTGTTGTTGATCATAGATGCAAACTTAAGAAGAGAATTAGAAAATAAATCAAATTAAGTATTAATAAGAGTAAATGATTGGATGAATAAAGTAAAATTAACAATATCAGATTCAAAAACAACATATAGTTTAATAAAAGGAAATTTAGAAAGAGATCCAATTATAAAAAGTAGAGGGAAAACAGTAAAAAGAAAAAAGGAAACAAGATATTTAGGTATTGTAGCAAAACAATGAGTCAACGGCCGCAAGGCGTAAGCCGAGAAAAGTCTAGATCGAAGCACGCTATACGTGGAACCGATGCGCGGTTGTTGGAAGGTCACACGATAGTCGGAGAGCTGGCTTAGCCCGGAATGATCGAGAATAACGACTAGGATATATAAGGCATAATTTTTGTGAATAGAGTTAGTCTTAAGCTAAAGTTTGTAAAGTAAACTTGTATAAATAAATAATAAAGTCGTAAATAAATACGAACCGCTAGTTTTATTGTAATTAGAAGTAATTACACTAATCACGCTACAGTTGGTGTCGGTGTTCGGTAAACTTAGTGCGATATAAATAAGTGAATTACAGAGAGACTTCAAAAGACTTTCGAACTTTATTCGTCGGGAATAACCGGAGTGCGTTAATTGTTCGTATTCGGAAAGACTTTAAAAGACTTTTGGACTTTATTCGTCGGGAATAGTTAAAGTGCGTTGATTGTTCGGTATTCGGAAAGACTTTTAAAAGACATTTTGGAAAGTACGTGTGTGCCGACCAAAGATGTTGCTACAAGAACTTACAGTAAAACAGCTCCGTGAACAGCTAGAGGAACGGGATCTGGACAGCAGTGGACTCAAGATAGTCCTACAAGCACGACTCGAGGAAGTCCTAACGAAGAACGGAGAAGACCCAAAGACGTTCCACTTCCAGTCAGCAGAACAAGCAATCTTATCGAAATTAAAAACTGTTTCTGAAACGATCGATGATACTTCTAAGATAAATAATGAGAAATTCGAAACCATTTCTCAAAAGATCGATGAAACTTCTAAAAAAAGCGACGATAAATTCGAAAACGTTGCTAAAAAATTTGACGAGACTTCTCAAGTAATTAAAGAAGTTTGTAGACAGAGCAACGAGGAATTTGAAAGTGTTTCTCAAGTAATTAAAGACGTTTGTAGACAGAACGACGAGAAATTTGAAGAGGTTTCTAGAACATTCGATAAGATACAGAAAAGCGTAGACGACAGTAAAGAAATGTTAGAAGAGAAGATCAAACAACTAGAGACTATGGTAACCAATACGAAAGTGCTACCTTCAGTTAATGCAGTAGTTTTGGCCGTAGAAGAGAAGATCAAAGAATTAGAGAGCATGATAACCGATACAAAAGTGCAACCGTCAGTTCATGTAGTAGCTTTAGATCCTGTAGTGAAAGATGAACTACCGAGAGACGAAATGTCGCACAATATCAGATTCAAATTACCACCATTTGATGGAAAGTCCTCTTGGTCCAAATACCTTAGACAATAATTTGAAATTATTGTGACAGGCAATCATTGGATCGAACAAGAAAAGTCCGTTTCCTTGACTGCTGCTTTACGAGGTGATGCTGCAGATATACTAAGGTCAATTCCTAAGGGTCAAGAAAAATGTTACCAGACCTTGTTCACTCGTCTAGAAAAACGCTATGGAGATGCTCATCTACAACAAGTATACAAAGCACAACTGAGAAGTAGAAGTCAACGAGCAAGTGAGAATCTGCAAGAATTTGAAGCAGATGTGGCTCGTGTGGTGCGGTTGGCTTATCCAGAGGTGCCAGACAGCGTTTTAGAAGAAATTGCGGTAGATACCTTCGTCAATGGGCTGAAAGATAGTGAACTACAGAAAGCTTTACGACTAGCAAGACCGAAAGTTTTAGATGAAGCACTTGCTATTGCCTTGGAACACGAAGCAGCTAGCCAAGCTTCACGAAACAATCGAGTAATAACCGTGGAAAAAGGCGATAAGAGAATAGATGAACGTTTGGTGGAAATGGTACGGAGGGTGATTCGTGACACGATCCCGAAGAGACGCGTGAAGAGGGCTGGAAGAGTTGGTTCAAATACAGATGCTTCCTCAATACGGCCATGCGGTGAAAGTTGTAATCACCGGCTTAAAGTAGAGGACCAGCTTTGCCCTGTGAGACGAACCACCGTCGTTAATGAGCAATGGCAGCCCGAACAGTTACAAGACGCCCAAGAAGATGACCCATGTATAAAAAGAGTATTGGATTGGATGCGGCAAGGTGAGAGACCTAGTTGGCAGAACATTAGTGTATGTAGTCCAGAAGTCAAGGCCTACTGGAGCCAATGGAATTGCCTGGTACTAAAAGATAATCTTCTGTACAGAACCTTTGAGAACGATGATGGTACAGAATCAAAGCTTCAGTTGATTGTACCTAAAAGTAAAGTGTCAGAAGTATTGCGTCAGTTGCATGACGGTACATCAGGTGGACACTTTGGTATTACGAAGACTCTGCAAAAGGTTCGAGAACGGTTCTATTGGGTGAACTGTAAAGATGATGTAAGAAGATGGTGCCGGAAATGTGAACTGTGTGCATCCGGTAATGGTCTAGTTGGTAAAAAGAGAGCACCCATGAGACAGTACAATGTTGGAAGTCCTATGGAAAGAGTAGCAATCGACATTGCGGGTCCATTTCCAGAAACCGATGCTGGAAATAAATACATCCTGGTAGCCATGGATTATTTTACGAAATGGACCGAGGCCTATGCATTACCGAATCAAGAAGCTGCTACCGTTGCAGAGGTACTTGTTAAAGAATTCTTCAGCCGATTTGGTGTTCCCTTGGAGATCCACTCCGACCAAGGGCGAAACTTTGAGTCAGCTCTTTTCCAAAACGTTTGTAAATTGATTGGTGCCAATAAGACCAGAACAACACCCCTGCATCCTCAATCAGATGGAATGGTCGAGAGGATGAACCGAACGATGGGTAAACACTTGTCCAAAGTTGTATCTGAACATCAGCGAGATTGGGATCAACACATTCATTTATTCCTGATGGCCTACCGCTTGGCCGTAAATGATACTACAGGTCAAACTCCAACCTGCCTGATGTTGGGTCGTGAAGTTCGTTTGCCCTGCGACCTAGAGTTTGGCTGCAGACCTTCCGAGGAACATGTTGCAGGCGAAGAATACGTCGACCGCCTGAAGTTACGAATGAACAACATTCATGAATTTGCCCGACAACACATCCAGATAGCCAGTGACAGAATGAAAGATCAATATGATTCTCGATGCAAGAATGAAAGCTTCGAAATAGGTGATCTTGTCTGGCTTTATAATCCACAACGTCGTCGCGGCTTGTGTCCTAAACTACAAAGACAATGGGAAGGTCCGTATGAAGTTAAGAAGAAAATAAATGACGTAATATACAGAATTAAGAAGTTGCCAAACGGTAAACCAAAAGTTATTCACATAAATCGTCTTGCACCATATGCTGGCTCCAATGAAACAGAAGAAGCCCGAGTCCTCCAACAGGAAATGAAAGATGCCGCACAGCCAAGTTTTAAGGAATTTATGTCAAATTACGCAGAGAGAAAGAGTGCTAGATTCGGCGTGACCACAGAAGTTCAGCAAGATCTGTTTGGTGTTCCAGAAAACGTCTCTCTAGCCCAGTGTGTTGCCCAAGACCTCGAGATGACTAA
Source organism: Diabrotica virgifera virgifera (assembly GCF_917563875.1). Taxonomy (NCBI): domain Eukaryota; kingdom Metazoa; phylum Arthropoda; class Insecta; order Coleoptera; family Chrysomelidae; genus Diabrotica; species Diabrotica virgifera. The sequence continues at coordinate 192,326,218 of NC_065446.1, read as the reverse complement.
AGGAATCTCGTCCGTATTCAATAGAAAGTTCGGCCGCCTGGACGAGTTAAGAAATCAGCAGCCTAAAATTGGAAGAGTACTGCGATTGGGAGATGGTCCTCGATCTTTGCTGTATATGGTGACAGGAAGTCTTATACGGACACGCCAAGCTATGAGAACATATGGCGTGCTCTAAGTAATTTGAAGAAAATCGTGTGTAATTATGACATCAAAGATTTGGCTTTACCAAAAATAGGCCATGCAGTAGAAAATCTGGATTGGAAGATTGTGAGAAGCATGCTTGAAGTGGTCTTCAGAGAAACTGGCGTACGAATTACTGTGTGTTGCATGAACCCGAAGATGTCGGATTCTTCAAAAACAGTAGACTGTTATTTCTTCTTGAAGGGTGTATGCAAAGCTGGAGAGTCGTGTAGATTCCGCCATCCTGGGCCTTCATCTAGAGTTGCTGATCGGGATGCTCAGATCTTAAGAGGGGAGCAATGTAGCAAAACAATGAGTCAACGGCCGCAAGGCGTAAGCCGAGAAAAGTCTAGATCGAAGCACGCTATACGTGGAACCGATGCGCGGTTGTTGGAAGGTCACACGATAGTCGGAGAGCTGGCTTAGCCCGGAATGAACGAGAATAACGACTAGGATATATAAGGCATAATTTTTGTGAATAGAGTTAGTCTTAAGCTAAAGTTTGTAAAGTAAACTTGTATAAATAAATAATAAAGTCGTAAATAAATACGAACCGCTAGTTTTATTGTAATTAGAAGTAATTACACTAATCACGCTACAGTATTATAATAGGCGAACAAAAATTATTTACAAAACACGAGAGTTGTGTCTGCGAAAAGGCAACAAAGATCATGCATAGCATTGCTAGTCTAGTACAGAAGGAATATAGAATTTCGTTCCGACAGATGAGAATATACCTAAGTACAATACTTGCATCAGTTGTAGGGTACGGTTCAAGTGTATGGGCACATAGATTAATAAATAAAAAAAATGCAGAAAAATTAAATAGAGCCCAGAGAGGATTTCTTGTAAGAATGACGGGAGCATTTGGAACAACTGCAACACAGGCACTCACAGTTTTAACTGGAGTAATGCCAATGCATTTAGAAACACAAAAAAGAGCATGTAATTATTGGCTAAAAAAAGAAAAATATGAAAAAATAATACAAATAATAGGATTAGATATAAGAAATAAAAGAGAATTAAAAGAAATAATAAATATAAAAAGACAAAGTGAATGGGAAAATTCAACAAAATCTAGACGTTTATACAATTTTATACCAATATTAGAAAACATTCCAAATTATTTTAATCCAAAACAAGGTTTAGTACACTTTTTAACAGGACATGGACCGTACCCAACATATTTGGAAAAATTTAACTTAAAAGATGATGCATATTGTGAATGTGGAGAACTAGGTACACCTGAACATATAGTGTTACATTGTGAAAATACTATAGAAAATGAAGAACATAGAGAAATAAGAAGAAGATTAGAAAGAATTGAAATAAGAGATATATTACAAAATGAAGAATATTTTGGAATATTAAACAATCTAACAGGAATAATATCTAAAAAACAACAAGAAATTTATCATAATAGAAGAAGACAACAAATAATCCAACCCTGATGAAGTTGAGTTAAAATAAATAAAATAAAATATAAATTCAAAAATAGATATTCACAATTATAATAATAATAATTCAATATAAAATAAAAAAATAAAAATAATAATTCAATAAATAATTCATTAAATTAAAAAAAAACTACTAACTCTCTTCTGAAAATAGAGGGACTGTCTTTATAACTTAGAAGGGAGTTGATAGTACCAAAAATATTTTAACAAATATATATTGTTTCTTTAAAGTTAAATGTAATTAATAGATTATGGCAAATTGTTAATTGTAAAAATAGATTTAGTAGTTTAGTAAAAAATGTAAAAAATGTAAAAATATTAAAAAAAAAATCTGTAATCCCATCAGGAAAAAAACGACCTGGATTAGTCACTAGAGGCCAGGTCATATGTATGAACAATAAATAAATAAATAAAATAAAAAATGTCGAGTCGGCTAAAACCCACGAAAGGTTGTAACGCCACGGAGTAAGTAAGTAAGTAAGTATGTGAGAAGAGCAGATCGTACAAGGTGGATATCGAATATTTCGGATTGGAGCTTAATAGGGAAAAAGAAGAAGAAGTAGACCCCGAAGATCATGGAGGGATGAAGGGATAAGGCCATGGAAAGACGAGACCTTACAGATGGAGAATGGCATAACAGAAAGGACTGGAGACGTTGGCTGAAAGAAGGAAGGCGGCGCCAGCTCTAAATTTTCCTATTTTTTACTATTTTTTATGGGATTGAGCCACAGTTTTATTTTATTTTATTTTAATTAGTTAAACCTATTAGTACCTTTCGGTGTTGGGCAATTTACTTACAGTTCAATACAATTCAATATAATTTTAATAATTTTAAAATCTTATTTTACTACTTCAATTTTAATAATCATAAAGTAATTATTTTAACAAATTTTTCTGTCCATTCGTTTACTTTTGCGGTGCTTCTCTATTACAGTAAACTCTCTCTTAACGGACACCTCTCTTCGCCGGACACCTCCTCTATAAAGACGTTTTTTAGAACAAAAATCATTCGGCGATATATGAGTCTGTACCCATTAACTCCGTTAGACGTACACTCTCAACAACGAACGCGGACAGTAAATTAGGGTAAATGCGGATAGTAAATGAAAAAAATTAACATTTTTTTCAAATATTTTTCAATATTAATGTATATAATACATTTCAAAATCAACACAGATGTCTACAACGTGATATTTAATACTGTTCACGTAATAAAAATTTAATGTGTGTGTCCGTCGATGAAAGAAATGCGACACCAGGAACTAATTAAATTATTGTTTTGACTGGAACAAGGATTTAAGAATTTTAACCGAAATGCCTGAGTCAGATTATTCAATTATATTTACGAGTGTGTTTGCAACGTGAATAATATGGGGTCCGCCAAAAATACCAAAAGGAAGTTTTAAGTTTGAAAGAAAAAGTCGATTAGGGTGCTGCATTACACCAAAAAATAATTATTTTCGATTGATTTTGTAAAGTGCCGTCTAAAATTTTTTCTCTTTCTGGTAAAATTATTCAAGACAATGCATTAGAAGTGGCAGGGGAACTAAGCGTTGATTTACAAGCTTCTGGTGGATGGCTCGAGAAATTTTGTAAGCGACACCGTACACTTCCTTGAAATCTGTGTGTGACGAAACAGCTCCTGAAGATTTATTAGTGGTTTCTATCTTTAAGGAAAAACTGCTCACTTTAATGAGAAAGTATACTCTCCGCGAGACATTTTTAACGCAGATGAGGGGGGTTATTTTTTTAGAGTTTACAGCATTATCCAAGAAAACTTATACCCTGAAAGGGGAAAGGTGCACTGGAGGTTAGGCTTCTAAAGATTGAATCACAATTATATTTTGTACCAATATGACTGGGGACAAATAAAGGCCACTGGTAACGGGGAACAGTAAAAGTCCACGTTGGTTCAAGGTTTCACACAAAGAACAATTACCTATCGAATGGTATAACAATAAGAAGTCGTGGATAACAAATGACAAGGGAAATCATGACAGGCTGGCTAAATAAATTTGATAGAAAAATGCAGACAGAAAATCGAAAAGTTCTTTTGTTCCTAAAGACAATGCTGCGTCTCGTCCACAACTTGGAACGGTTCTAGCTCTCCTTCCCTTGTCCTCTATGGATTTTAACTGTATTTTTTGAGTTATTGTGTCATTTCTTATTTTATCTCTTCTTGTTACCCCTATTATTTTTCTTAGGAATCTCATTTCTGTAGCTTTGATTTTTCTTTTGTTATTCGTTGTTAGCGTCCACGGCTCACTCCGATAGACGATTGTAGGCCTTACCCCTTTTTGGTACACTTGTGATTTTACTTCTTTGAGTATCTCTTTCTTTCCGAAGAACGTATTTTTTAATGTATTCCTGCTTGTATTGTTCCTGCTTTTCCTATTTTATTGTTTATTTGGTTGTTTATTTTCCGGTCTTTCCCAATAATTCTGCCTATAAGTAGTTGTAGCTGTTTACTTGTTCTTATACTTGTCTTAACTTTACTTTTTTTAGTTGTCATTACCATTGTTTCGCTTTTATCTGTGTCTTAGCTCATATTTATAGAAATATATTTTCTCCATAGTTTCTCTTCCTAATCAGCTACCATTATCATGTCATTTGCAAATAGTAATTCTCGTATTTCTTTAATATTAATTTTTCATTTCCCCAATAACATGTCTTTACTTTTCTCCTTGAATTGCTTTATTGCATCATCAGGCATCATTGAGGAGAGTAATGGACTTAGTACGCAGCCTTCTTTTACGCATAATATAGTTGCCTGCATTTCATCAGCTTCTTGATTAGGTGTCCTTATTTCTATTTTAATATGTTTTATAAAAGATTTTAATGATTTCTATTATATCTGTTTTTGTTCCGTTTTTCTATAAACTTTTCCATATATCTTCCCTTCTTATTCTATCAAAAGCTTTTTTCAAATCAATAAATATATTATCTCAGTCTCAATCTAAAAATCAGATCTTGGGTACTCTTTCCATTTGTGAAGCCGTGTTGAGGTTCTTCTAATTACACAGCCCAACAAAAAAATTTTTTTGTCTTGCTGCCGAAAAAAAATCAACTGATTTTAGTTAATTCATCTGTGCTGATTCCAAAAATACAAACCTTTTCTTTGTATCAGCTCTAGTTTTCGAGATATAACATACTTATCAAATACTTAAATATTCTGACATTTCCGTATATTCCACCAGTATAATTGCAATATGTTTATAAATAAACTTAACAAATTCTAAGACAAATGGGCAAATGAACAAAAGGGCCTATTTTGGTGTTCACTTAGGAGATCAAGATATATCCTGAGCTCCACACGTAGTGTGCAAAACTTGTATTGAAAACTTGCGACAGTGGACGAAAGGACAACGAAAATGTTTAACCCGCCAGTGGTCGCTATATGAGATTTTCTCTCACGGTTTCAGAAAATTCCGCACAACTTTTTTCTGGGAAATTATACGCGCTGTGGTTTCTTCTAGTCTCCTAACTATCCTCCCTCGACAATCTAATAGACTCGTCCGCTCAGATAGTGACTCAGTTTACTTAGTATCACCATACTGTTGAGTCAGTGCGCTTCATGTGAGATATTCTCTCATCAAGCGACCACCGGCGTCACCAACTGTGTATAAAAAATAATTTTATTTTCTCCCTTAAAACCTAAAATAATATCCTTTTATGATGTAATAAAAGGCGCCGTGGATGTGGTCGATGATATGAAAATCCTATATTCTGTTTCACGGGTTAGTTGTCGATGGTCACTTACCATATATTTTTCAATGTTAAATATTGGCGGCATCAATAGTCACATTTTATATAAAAATAATAATAATAAAACATAAAAACGTCGTGTCTTTTTAAAGCCAATGGCTTTATCGTTGATGAAACCTCATGTTTTTTGTAAAATTTTGTAAAGAATGGCAAAAGTTGGATATGTGAGAGAAAATCTCACGCACGACCACTCGCGTAACAACCTACCCAGCGACCAATGCCGGGTTAAATTTGGTTTTCCAATGGTATGGAGGGAACCAAAACATCATTTTGACGATTGCTATTTCTGTCTTATGAATATAAAGGGCATTAATCTAACAATCGACATACGTGAACATATCCCAACCTGGATTCAGCAATAAGACCAATTCCACATCAGCTTGAGCAGATACCCATTCCAATATTTAGCAGTCTACCTATGTTACCAGAGGATAATGCCGAAACGCTATTTGACGAACTGCAGACTAATAGATTTGAGCAAGACGACAGTGATTTTGAAGGGGATTCAGCACGTCCTGAGCGCTTTACTCAGGAAGATCTAAGCGATCTTTTCAGAAATTTGAACCTTCCAAAGGATTCTGTCGAGTTGCTTACCTCCAGACTAAAAGAAAAAATGTTCTTCACCCAGACACCAAAATTACATACTACCGTAATAGAGATGAAAGATCTTTTGCCTTTTTTTTCTCAGCAAGATGATATGGTATTTTTTAACAATATTAAAGGACTGTTGAAAAAAATGGGTGTATCGGGGTATACACCAGATCACTGGCGTCTTTTTATCGACAGTTCCAAACGAAGTTTAAGTGTGTCCTTCTACATAATGGCAACAAATATGGAAGTATACCAATTGGGCATTAGAGTGGAATAAATGCTCAACAATTTTAACAAACACGGTTGTCATATGAGTATTAAAATTCATTACCTCCACAGCCACTTAGACCGTTTCCCAGAAAATCTTCACCAAGATATCAAAACGATGGAAGAGGGGTATCAGGGAGATGGGGCTATAACATGATGGCGGATTACTGTTGGAGTCTTCAAAGGGACTGTCCTTTTAAAGCCTTTGCAAGAAAATCATATAAAAGGAAGTTTTTAAGTGACGCCGAATTGGCCGAATAACACATTTTTGTTGCGACGCTGCCAGTTAGGTTAGATGAAAAGTTAAGTTTTTTTGGCAGATATGTGTGATGATTTTTGTAAGTACATTATTGTACAATAAATATCTTACTTTTTATTTGTACTTGGTTTATGTCACGGATAGCAGCACTACATATATGTAGGTAGTGCTGCGTTAAATTACCCTATATGTCAGAAATGTGATCTGGTGTCGTATTTTCTGAAAACGATCTGATGGAGCAAATCTGGTGGCATTTTTGGATTTAGCAGACCAAAATTACCTAGAAACAGTAAAAAAATTTCCGGCAGCAAACTGTGTGTTTACCAGTGTTATATTTCTAGTTCTTCCCTTTTTTCAATTATTCTATTAAATATTTTGGCAGCAACGCTTGTCAGTGTAATACCCCTATAATTTTCGCAATTTCTGGCGTCTCCTTTCATAAAAACAATAGTGGTACTATAATATCTGTTTTCCAATCCGACGATATTTGTTTTACCGTGATTATTTTTACTATGTCTCGGAATTTTTCTTTTGAACTTTCACTCATGCATTTTAACACTTCAGCTGTGATTTCATCTTGGCCTGGAGATCTATCCAATTTTAATTTGTAAATGGCTTCCGTACTCTCTTGTTTTGTTATTTGTTAAATTTTCTCTCTCTTTCGATCAAATGTTCCTCTCTTATTGCTTAATATTTTTTTCATTCTGTTAGCTCTTCAAAGTAACTGCTGCTTCCATCTTTGCATTATTTCTTTTTCTGTGGATAATATATTTCCTTGTGATGAACTGCTAAGTTCGAAAGCGTTCGTTCTGAACAATTAAAGTAATCCTTTTGGATTTTTTTTAGAAGTTGGCGCCATTAAGCGCTATTGATGCGAAAACATAACATTTTGAAATGATTTTTTTTTATAACTTGATACCGTTTTTTTAGACAAGTCTTTATGTGTTTCAACATAGTCAACAATAATTGGAGTTTTTAAACCTTGTTTCAATTTTTCAATTTTCAAAAATGCATACATTTTTTTTAGTTTTTTACCTACGCTAGAGACGGGGTTACCTTTTTATGAAACACCCTGTATAGGGTCACAACACCTGCTTTCACTTTTGACTCAATGTCCGTCAACGTGTTAACAAATTCTGCCATTGATGCGAAAACGCAACATTATTTTTTAAGAACACCCTGTAACCTAAAAAAACATTGTACCCACATTTGTCGTTAAAACACCATAAATAACTAAACCCAATATAATTTTTATAAAAAATTTACATATTTCATACCTTGGCGGTTAATGGGTTTCTGGATTAAATTTTATACCAACTACACAAGGGAGTTTTTACTTCACGTTAAAAGTTACTTCCCATATCTGAAGACATGTGTAATGTGTAAGTGCCAAAAAATCTCGTTTTTATTTTATACTGTAGCGTGATTAGTGTAATTACTTCTAATTACAATAAAACTAGCGGTTCGTAATTTATATACGACTTTATTTATATAAGTTACAGACGAATTTATCTTATACACTAAACTTATTCACAAAATATGCCCGTATTTATACCCAGTTGTTATTCTGGAACAATCGACTCCCATCTCGAGCTATCGGCTTGTTCCGCCTACGTGACGTACCTTCCAGAATTCTCCGGCGAGGCCTAGCACATCCGATTACGTCATTCTCGAGGTGTTTACTGTTATACGGGGATCGGCCAAGATTTCTCTTCCGCTACACTGCTCCCCTCTTAAGATCTGAGCGTCTCGATCAGCAACTCTAAATGAAGACCCAGGATGGCGGAATCTACACGACTCTCCAGCTCTGCATACACCCTTCAAGAAGAAATAACAGTCTACTGTCTTTGAAGGGTACGACATCTTCGGGTTCATGCAACACACAGTGATTTGTACACCAGTTCCTCTGAAGACCACTTCAAGCATGCTTCTCACAATCTTCCAATCCAGATTTTCTACTGCATGGCCTATTTTTGGTAAAGCCAAATTTTTGATGTCATAATTACACACGATTTTCTTCAAATTAGTTAGAGCACGCCATATGTTCTCGTAGCTTGGCGTGTCCGTATAAGACTTTCTGGTCACCATATACAGCAAAGATCGAGGACCATCTTCCAATCGCAGTACTCTTCCAATTTTAGGCTGCTGATTTCTTAACTCGTCCAGGCGGCCGAACTTTCTATTGAATACGGACGATATTCCTTTAGTCATCTCGAGGTCTTGGGCAACACAGTGGGCCAGAGAGACGTTTTCTGGAACACCAAACAGATCTTGCTGAACTTCTGTGGTCACGCCGAATCTAGCACTCTTTCTCGCTGCGTAATTTGACATAAATTGATTAAAACTTGGCTGTGCGACATCTTTCATCTCCTGTTGGAGGACTCGTGCTTCTTCTGTTTCATTTGAGCCAGCATATGGTGCAAGACGATTTATGTGAATAACTTTTGGTTTACCGTTTAGCAACTTCTTAATTCTGTATATTACGTCATTTATTTTCTTCTTAACTTCATACGGACCTTCCCATTGTCTTTGCAGTTTAGGACACAGGCCTCGACGACGTTGTGGATTATAAAGCCAGACAAGATCACCTACTTCGAAGCTTTCATTCTTGCAGCGAGAATCATATTGATCTTTCATTCTGTCACTGGCTATCTGGATGTGTTGTCGGGCAAGTTCATGAATGTTGTTCATTCGTAACTTCAGGCGGTCTACGTATTCTTCGCCTGCAACATATTCCTCGGAAGGTCTGCAGCCAAACTCTAGGTCGCAGGGCAAACGAACTTCACGACCCAACATCAGGCAGGTTGGTGTTTGACCTGTAGTTTCATTCACGGCCGAGCGGTAGGCCATCAGGAATAAATGAATGTGTTGATCCCAATCTCGCTGATGTTCAGATACAACTTTGGACAAGTGTTTACCCATCGTTCGGTTCATCCTCTCGACCATTCCATCTGATTGAGGATGCAGGGGTGTTGTTCTGGTCTTATTGGCACCAATCAATTTACAAACGTTTTGGAAAAGAGCTGACTCAAAGTTTCGCCCTTGGTCGGAGTGGATCTCCAAGGGAACACCAAATCGGCTGAAGAATTCTTTAACAAGTACCTCTGCAACGGTAGCAGCTTCTTGATTCGGTAATGCATAGGCCTCGGTCCATTTCGTAAAATAGTCCATGGCTACCAGAATGTATTTATTTCCAGCATCGGTTTCTGGAAATGGACCTGCAATGTCGATTGCTACTCTTTCCATAGGACTTCCAACATTGTACTGTCTCATGGGTGCTCTCTTTTTACCAACTAGACCATTACCGGATGCACACAGTTCACATTTCCGGCACCATCTTCTTACATCATCTTTACAGTTCACCCAATAGAACCGTTCTCGAACCTTTTGCAGAGTCTTCGTAACACCAAAGTGTCCACCTGATGTACCGTCATGCAACTGACGCAATACTTCTGACACTTTACTTTTAGGTACAATCAACTGAAGCTTTGATTCTGTACCATCATCGTTCTCAAAGGTTCTGTACAGAAGATTATCTTTTAGTACCAGGCAATTCCATTGGCTCCAGTAGGCCTTGACTTCTGGACTACATGCACTAATGTTCTGCCAACTAGGTCTCTCACCTTGCCGCATCCAATCCAATACTCTTTTTATACATGGGTCATCTTCTTGGGCGTATTGTAACTGTTCGGGCTGCCATTGCTCATTAACGACGGTGGTTCGTCTCACAGGGCAAAGCTGCTCCTCTACTTTAAGCCGGTGATTACAACTTTCACCGCATGGCCGTATTGAGGAAGCATCTGTATTTGAACCAACTCTTCCAGCCCTCTTCACGCGTCTCTTCGGGATCGTGTCACGAATCACCCCCCGTACCATTTCCACCAAACGTTCATCTATTCTCTTATCGCCTTTTTCCACGGTTATTACTCGATTGTTTCGTGAAGCTTGGCTAGCTGCTTCGTGTTCCAAGGCAATAGCAAGTGCTTCATCTAAAACTTTCGGTTTTGCTAGTCGTAAAGCTTTCTGTAGTTCACTATCTTTCAGCCCATTGACGAAGGTATCTACCGCAATTTCTTCTAAAGCGCTGTCTGGCACCTCTGGATAAGCCAACCGCACCACACGAGCCACATCTGCTTCAAATTCTTGCAGATTCTCACTTGCTCGTTGACTTCTACTTCTCAGTTGTGCTTTGTATACTTGTTGTAGATGAGCATCTCCATAGCGTTTTTCTAGACGAGTGAACAAGGTCTGGTAACATTTTTCTTGACCCTTAGGAATTGATCTTAATATATCTGCAGCATCACCTCGCAAAGCAGCAGTCAAGGAAACAGCCTTTTCTTGTTCGGTCCAATGGTTGGCGGTCGCAATAGCTTCGAATTGTCTAAGGTATATGGACCAAGAGGACTTCCCATCGAATGGTGGTAATTTAAATCTCATATGATGCGATGTTTCGTCTCTCGGTGTTTCATCCTTCACTACAAGATCTAAAGCTACTGCATTAACTGATGGTTGTACTTTTGTATCAGTTATCATGCTCTCTAGTTGTTTGATCTTCTCTTCTAGCATTTCTTTATTGTCGTCTACACTTTTCTGTATCTTATCGAATGTTCTGGAAACTTCTTCAAATTTCTCGTCGGTCTGTCTACAAACGTCTTTTATTACTTGAGAAACACTTTCAAATTTCTCATCGCTTTTTCTAGAAGTTTCATCGATCTTTTGAGAAATGGTTTCGAATTTCTCATTGTTTTTTTTACTAACTTCTTCAAGTTTTTCGTTGTTCTGTTTACAAATTTCTTCAAGTTTCTCGTCGCTTTTTCTAGAAGTTTCATCGATCTTTTGAGAAACACTTTCAAATTTCTCGTTGCTTATCTTAGAAGTATCATCAATCGTTTCAGAAACAGTTTTTAATTTCGATAAGATTGCTTGTTCTGCTGACTGGAAGTGGAACGTCTCTGGATCATCTCCGTTCTTCGTTAGGACTTCCTCGAGTCGTGCTTGTAGGACTATCTTGAGCCCACTGCTGTCCAGATCCCGTTCCTCTAGCTGTTCACGGAGCTGTTTTACTGTAAGTTCTCGTAGCAACATCTTTGGTCGGCACACACGTACTTTCCAAAATGTCTTTTAAAAGTCTTTCCGAATACCAAACAATCAACGCACTTTAACTATTCCCGACGAATAAAGTCCAAAAGTCTTTTAAAGTCTTTCCGAATTCACTTATTTATATCGCACTAAGTTTACCGAACACCGACACCAACTGTAGCGTGATTAGTGTAATTACTTCTAATTACAATAAAACTAGCGGTTCGTAATTTATATACGACTTTATTTATATAAGTTACAGACGAATTTATCTTATACACTAAACTTATTCACAAAATATGCCCGTATTTATACCCAGTTGTTATTCTGGAACAATCGACTCCCATCTCGAGCTATCGGCTTGTTCCGCCTACGTGACGTACCTTCCAGAATTCTCCGGCGAGGCCTAGCACATCCGATTACGTCATTCTCGAGGTGTTTACTGTTATACGGGGATCGGCCAAGATTTCTCTTCCGCTACAATACCTTTAAAATGTTCCAAGTACCATAACCAACAACCTATATAATGCGCTAAGTCGCCGGGTTATTATTACGTACTTAAAAAATTCTCAACAGAGTGCGTGTTTGTCAATCGCCACAACAACGTCGCCGGTAAAAAATGTGGTAAGTGCCAATAAATATGACAGTTTCAGTACTGTTTTGATGTAGTATTAGTAAAGTTGTTATTGTTTATCTTATTCTGTATAATCTTAAAATCATATAAGAATGAATGCTGGTGCTACTTCTAGAAAGGGCAAGAAGCAAAAGGAAAGGCAGAAAAAAAAGGAATGCTGGAGAAGAGTACTATACAAAGAAAAATAATAAATAACTTCCTACCAAGCAGCCTGCTGAAAATAAGATTAGTCGAATATTGTTTTTTATTTTTGGGCAGCAAAAATTCTTGTGAAATTTTGTTTTAGATATTTTGCAAATGCAACTTCAAGTGTAAAGAGATAAAGTATGAACAAAAATTGAGGCTTTTTCACGAATTTTATGGCTTGAATTATAATGAACGGTAAAATACGTATGCTCTGAATTTTATCCATATGTGTGCTATCAAGAGGAGAAGGCATAGAAATTATGAGAGACCAGAAGAAAGTAAGAGACAGGTTACGCTTTCCTTCACATTGCCCAACGGAGAAGGCAAAATTTTACAGGTGTGTAGGAAGACATTTTGCGCAGTGTTTGGAATAACTCCAAGACAAATTGAAATATTAGCTAAGTTGAAAATAAAAGGAGATCCAGTTTATAAGGAAAGGAGAGGTAATAAACTGCAGTTTAGAAAGTTCATGCTGGAAGATAGAGCATGGGTTATCGAGCACATAAACAAATTTCCCAGAGACGTGGGACATTACAATTGTTTAATATTTAACTACCCGCGCATCAGGTTATAACATAACTACACGCGTGGCGTACTTTATACGCCTCAAGAAAATACACTTAAAAACAGCAGATCTGTTTAATTTTTTTTTTTGACAAAATACACTGTTTTGTTATAAACCTTATTCAGCTTCAGTGAATAATTGGAGTTCATTCCCAGTAAGACAATTGGGATTTATAACTGGAATCATGGAATAACTGGATTCCATGATAGATAAAATTACTAATAAAAAATTTTTTGAAATGTGATTTTATACAGGATAAAATGTATTGTTTATAAAGAAAAATTTATTTTGTGCCATAGCGACTAAAAAACAATTGAAATATGAACTTATATTCCTACTTATATTAATATAACCGTGGCGTATATTGTCCACCACCGGAAACAACAAATACTAAACTGTAAATTACGATCTTCCCAGAACGTCGATTATAACGAAACAAAAACCAAATTGTAAAGCACATTCCAGTGATAGGTTAGACAGATAAACAAGGTCAAAAATTAAATTTTTAAATATATTTGCAGTAGAATTCTTATATCTGGCGTACGAAATACGCCAGCGCGTGTAGTTAAAGGCTAAAGAGCGAGAAACAAATCTGAGCTTCGATCTCAATATAATAAATAGAATTTACTTGGCGTTTAAGGAAGATCATCCTGATTGAGCAGTGAGCTATTGTTTTTACTTTCAAATTTTCAAAAAGAATTTTCCCAATGTGAGCTTTCGTAAGCCTAGAACGGATACCTGTGCTACCTGTGATTTACTGCACATGCAAACAAAAGATCCCACATGGAAAGATTCTCAATTTAAGTTAGAACTTCACCACCGAAAAGCTGAAGCAGCTGTAGAAGCAATGAGAAAAGACCATCAGAATTGTCAGCAACCCACGAGTGAGACCATGACAGTTTCTATCGATCTACAGTAGGTCTTATCATTGCCAACTCTAACTCATAGTCAAATGTTTTATATGCGACAGCTTTTCAACTACAACCTTTGTGTTCACGTAGGAGACAATAATACTGGCTTCATGTTTTTGTGGCATGAGGGTATAACAGAACGTGAAGGGGATGAAATTTCGTCGTGTGTGTTGAAAGCATTCACTAATATACGGACACAGACGAAAAGAAACAATTTGGAGCGACAACTGTGCCGGACAAAATAAAAATAAAATGTTATTGTTTTTACGGATTTATTTAGTTTCCAAGGGGTATTTCGATGAGATAAATCACAAGTATCTAGTAGGGAAGGCGGTTTTTGACAAAACACCGGTTTTCGACAAAACACCGGTTTTCGGTTATACCGGTTCTTTTTGCTAACGGTTTAACCTGGCAGTTATAACCGGCCAAAAAACCGGTTTTTGGAAAAACCGGTTTTCGGTTTTTTAATCCAATGGGTTACAAAGTTACATTTACAATACACTTTAGTTTGCGATTCTCCATTCGACTCGATATCAATATGATCAAAATTAGTACTATCGAAAGAACATGTATTATTTTTAACACGTTTGTATATTTGTAGAATAGGTACAGTTTAACTTATTTAATAATTCCTGTATGAGTGTATCGTTTTGAAAACGTAGCGAAATTCTTGGAGATTCGTATTCGTAATCAGTAATTCGATATTCATAGTCAGAGCATTATTTTTGGTAATCAGAAAATGTCATTTACCCACTTTCAATGTCAAGAGTTAAGTGTGAAAAATAGATGATGTTTGCGTCTAATTCAACCAGATCACTTCTTATGTAAATATTATGATTAAAAATAACTTTTCAAAGAAATATTATAATAAAACTTAATAATTGTTTCTGGCTGATGTGAGATTGAGATTTAGAATAATTACTTGAGAATAATAATTATGATTGGGATCCAAAATAATACCGAACCTAATCCTAATCACCGTAAAAACCTAATAACCGGTTTTTACTTTAAAAAGAAAAAACCGGTTATCACCGGGAAAAAACAACCGGTAAAACCGGTTATTGCGAGGTAAAAAACCGGTTTTAGGTTTAAACCGGTAGGTTTTTTCCATCCCTAGTATCTAGTATCGAGTCATTCACTTATGAATTGCGACAGGGATTTTGCCCAAATTGAAAAGCGAAAAAAGCAAGAGAAGTGTGAGATACCTATGGATTTGTTAAGAATGATGATAACAGCTGTAAAGAAAACACCATTTCTAGTTACATTAATGAACCGTGAGGACTTCTTCGATTTTAAAGTTGCTTTTTAAAGTTCAATCAATACATCCAAGCTTCAAATTTCAAAAGCTCAATGGATTAACCGACAAAATCCGGGATTATATAAAATACGAGAAACTCTGAATGAATTGAAAACTTGGAAATCAACAAAGGTTTTAAAGAAAAATGTTACCATTAAAACTATTGCAGAAATGACTCTTCCTAACTTGACCTGCCAGAGTAGAATTTCTGAAGAAAAAAAACAAAACTTTTTGGCAATGGTTCCATATTTGAAGAAAGAAAATAAAAAATTTTATAAAGACCTATTTAATCCCAATAATAGAACCTATATGTTTTGTGTTTTTCATTATTGCTTACCAAAATGTTTTATATTTTTGTGATGGCACTTAGCACATTCTAAGATTTTATAGCTGTTTTATTTTTTTTGCAATTATTTTACAAAAGGTTCGCAAAATTATTTAATGTAAAAAAACATAATTCACTTCAATAAACCTATGTTTAATTTTGAGAAAGTTATTTCTAATACATTCATTGTGGAAGAAAAAGATCGATTATTTTGAAATAATGATTTTGGCACTTACCCCATTATTTATTTCAAGTCTTCATTTTATGTGTCCAACTTAAGTAGACACGCTGTATATAAAGATTGGTGAAATCTATATTATTTCTAATATTTTATTTGATAATAGTATGTTAAACTCCATCCAATACAACAATTATTACCGAATAATACTCGTATATATGTATCTAATAATATGTCCATATGTATAGATATATAGGTACTCCATAAAAGATAAGGACGGTAACCTAATTGAAATATCCTATTCTCAGTTGAAAGAGGTCATGGAACTGATAAAGAAAGGCGAGAAATCGATCAGGTTGGGCGATTTCAATGCCAAAATGAGAGCACGAACAGTATAAAATATCGTTGGCGATTTTTTTGAGCTACATTCTTGCCGCCTCTATACTACTAAAGGAGTTAGAGAAATATACTACATATTAATAATAGTCCAAGAGCTGGAGGCGGATTTTGCTAGTGATCGGTAATACGGACAAAATATACGGGGATATCGATGGGTTTTTGACAAAACATCGTAACGATAAAACGCACATTTTACAGGAGACGGCTTTTTCTTCTACCTCCTTTTTGGTCAATATAATTAAAATTTTGAGACGATGATAAATTAGTACATAAAAAATATTAATTTAATAAAAAAACTGTAATATAACATTATTTTATTAAATTATGTATGTAACATACGATACTTTGTTAGACCTTGTCTTTGTAAATTTTAGTTGAAGCTTGTCGCTTAAGTGACAACGACAGTCGCTTGACATACGATAGTTTCAATGTATCAATATATAAATGAATATTTATAAATAATGTAAGTATCTTAACAGAAAAAATATTTTTAATAATAAAAAACGACAAAGAAAATTAAAATTTAATACGTATATTAATCTGTGACACTCTGTGACACTGTACCAAATGATGTTCTCTTCAAAAAAATCTCAAAAATTTAATTCAAATGATATGACGTCCCAAAAAATGTAATTTTTGAAAACTTCGTAGTTTTACAGAATTACTACCACTTTAAGAGGGTATTACTCAAGTTTGAAGAGATATTAGAATTTTATAGGTGTTTTTTAAAGCTTAAGATGTAATCTTTAAAATGCACTAAACTATTTTGCTTTAGACATGAAATAAATAACTTCTGTTTGAGAAAATTAAGAAAGATTAAAAAAATGTAATAAAATAACCCAAAAATATCATTTAAAAAAAATGTTTGTCCAAAGTCACCAAAACCTTTTTCTGTACAACACCTAAAATACATTTAATAACAAGCTTAAAAAATTATAAATGTAATTTTTTGAGCTCTTATACAGTGTGTTTGCGTAACTTGGGACCTATTGATAACTTTTTATTATCAGTTTAAAAAAAACTGTCAGATATTAAATTTTATTAATTTCATACGAGGTATGTCAAAAAATATGAATCTTTTTCCCAAGTAAAGTAGCTTTATATTTCACAACATCGAAAATTGTTAATAAAAAAGTTGTTTGGAATTAAAAACTATGTTTCAATATTCGTTCTATATTGACTCTCCTACATTTGTTTCAGATTTCAGTAAACATACTACAAGTTGTTATGTTTTTTTGCAAATATAATATTTATGATATTTGCACAAGAACAACTAAAAAACATAGGTAATATCATTAGCAAATTAGACTTCTAATTCTATTAAAAAAAAATAAACCATAAAAACAATATTAAAAACTTACCGCATCTATTGAATAAGAGGTTTTATCAGAACTACCACTATTTTCGTGTTAAATTTTTCTAGCGAAATAAAATTTGCACTAAGTCCTTACACATTTAAGAAAACACTGAGTAATCCTAACGGTCATTTTGGTCATTTAGTCTTATCGTAAGCGGCAAAATATTCTAACGTAACCGACAAGATTTATGGCGTTTACTATCATCTGTCGGTACTACCTTGCCGTTTACGATACCAAAGGGACAAGTACCCCAGGCTGTGGGTGAAAAATAGGTCGATTAGAGGATATAATTCAGGAATTTTTGAAACCTATCAGGTGTTTTAAAGGACGATGCCAGAAATAACTTTTACTAAAATGTAACCAAAAATATTGTGCCCTTTTTTTATTGCGATTTTCATTTGTTAAATTTGCAATTTTTAATGATTTTTTATTTTGCAGCTTAGGATATTGATTTTAGAGAACAGTTTTTAATAGAAAGTTGTAGTAGATTAAAAAACCTACAATTTGAGGTATGGTAAGTTTAATTTCGTCAATTGGTTATTGCAAAACAGCCTGCGAAAAGTCCAAAATGGCCGTTTTTACAATTGCATTATGTATTGTACAAATAATTTTTTTTTATTTTTTGAAGCTGTAAAATGAAGATCTTTCAATTCCAAACATAATAAAAAATTGTAAAGCCAGGTTAACGAATTTGTTGCTTAGATATTATAAATTGTTTATCCCAAGAGGTCAAATGTCTAAGGCTATAACTTTTTGAAAAAAAAAATCGTAGAGAGTTGGTGAAACATCTAATCTCCTTCTAAAACTTATATTTTGATATTCTAATGTAAATAAGTGCGTAAAACATTCTTAAACCTCTAATTTTCGGGTTTGAATATAAGGGGGCAAATTTCGTTATAAACATTTAGAGCTGGAGTGGCCCTGTACATCCTATGAGTTTTCAACTTACAGATTTATTGCTGCTGAAGATGAAACGAAGATTTATAAAAAAATAAAAAATTTCTACGACCAACTGAAGCCGAGATAATTTTTGGGTTTTAAAATAAGGGGACAAATTTCGTTAAAATCATTTAGAGCTGAAGCGGCCCTGTACATCCTATGAGTTTCTAACTTACAGATTATTGTTGCTGAAGACAAAACAAAGATTTATAAGAAAATAAAAATTTTCTACAACGAACTGAAGCCGAGATAATTGTTTTTTTTTTCTTAAGTCGTAGTGCCTTTATTTATAACAATTAAGCAATTATTTTACAGTCATTGACTAAAGAAAGACTTATATTATCTTAAATGTGTGGATGTTTTAGAAAAGCGTTAAAGTAAGTTGGCACATATCCAAACAAATTATGAAAATATTGCTGAAATAATTACTAAATTAGAAAATCGAAACATTTCATTAGACCAAAGTATTGATATTATTAATTCATTAAAAGATGAAAAAATTAGACACCTTGGGGGAACCAATAAATTGTATCAAAAATTATGCATTGTGTTTAAGAAAAATGAGCGATATCATAAACTAATTCAAATAAATAATATTATTAGGATGAGTAACTTTGAAGATAATTTAATTTTACAGGTAGAACCCTCAATTATACAATATTTTAAGTGTTCTGTTTCAACTTCATGTGAAGTAGAAAGAATTTTTTCCGCGTATAAACAAAATTATAATCAGATAGACGTAGACAGATCGTTATTCTCTAGAAAATTTATCAAAAATGTATTAACATATAGTTTCAACTGTAATAATAATATAAAAAGGAATGATAATGATGATAAATATAAAGAATAAATAATATATTGGTGTAGGTAATAGAAATTTCAATAAATATTTTTGTGATTTTCATAAAATAAATGAAATACTTCAACACAAGGATTACTTCGTTCTTTATTTATATGCATTAAATGCATAAAAGCATATTTTAGTGCATAAATGTTGTTTTGTGCATATTTGCATGCATATTTTAGGGTTTTTTAAGTGCATATTCCCAGAGCTCTATTAATCACTTTCCTTCCTTTTTTTAATCCGCTTTAACTCGAATAGATGCAACGCTAAACTCGGCTTTTGAAAAGCAAGATAATCGAAACTAGCATGCAATTTGAAATATAGAAAATAAAGTATAGAATAGAGAAGAAGGAAGGAAGAAGAAATGGATAAAGCACCGGCTAAGTAGCTCGAGAAACAAGAGACTAAATAGAAGGTGGGATTCTAGAGACAGAAATAGGAATAAAATTAAAACAGATTTCTCTCTGACTTAATTTGGGCGTGAAAAAAGGAGAGCTGGAAGAATAAAACAGAAATTAGGTAAATAAAACCAGACTGAGATCCTAAACAAACCAGTCTTACTCTTCAGCAAATTAACAAATATAATACAGATTAACTAAGCTTTCCTAATATAAGATTTATGTTGTTTCATCCTAAACCAACTACCCTTTTGAAGTGAAACTGGAAGGTGATATGTAATAAGCAAAACGAATTCTACTAAAATATTTATTACAAATTTCACAAATATAGTACAATTTACAAAAGAAAATATACAACGTTACAATGTTATACATATATGTAGTTAGTAAATAATTGAAAATAAAAGGTCCTAATGAGATTTGATGGTTTAAAAATAGAATAACCTATCATTTTTTATGTTGTACTGTTCATTGAAATTTAAACAAACCCAAAAATGTAACATACCGGAATATTTGAGATATATATTTTACCGCTTTTTGACCAGTAGCGATAGAAACTCATGGATAAAGTCTCCCCGAAGACTTTAGTTGGCTGAAATTCACATCACCGATCACCACACCGTGGTAGAGAGAAGTTCAATGGAACGTGACCCATAAATTCACGTCCGTTAGAAGGAAACCATTCGATTTTCGGAAACGTCTAACCATAGACCATTCCAGACAGCCTCCAACCAGAAAGTAAACCTCTTTACTTTGACGAAACGGAAAGTTTCCAGGTACGGAAAATATGCAGAAAACCCAACACAAAACCAAAAACCATGAGACCTAATAGGTCTGGATCCCGTGTATGAAAAAAAAGTTGATTAATAGCAAGCTGAAAATTTGTTAATAGCTTAAGGGTGTCTAGTCAGATAAACTTTAATATATGGGAACACTGGAACAGGGGCAGTTTTAATTGTGGAACAGTTTAAGAATTTGGAACGGTCAGACCACGAAAACGGCACATTTATTTTGTCCGACAGAATAGATTTAAACTCTCCGAACAGAGATTAAACTCTCATGCAAAAATCAGACTGCTATTTATCACCTGTCATAATTCCTGTCATTTGACATATTCTACATGTTCCACTCATTAGAACGCTTATTTGGTGATAAATAGCAATCTGATTTTTGCATGAGAGTTTAGTCTCTGTTCGGAGAGTTTAAGTCTGATCTGTCGGACAAAATACATGTGCCGTTTCCGTGTTCTGACCGTTCCAAATTTTTAACCTGTTCCACAATTAAAACTTCCCCTGTTCCAGTGTTCCCATATATCAAAGTTTGTCCGACTAGACACCCTTAAGCTATTAACAAATTTTCAGCTTGCTATTAATCAACTTTTTTTTCATACGCGGGATCCAGACCTATAACTCCAAAATCCTAAACCAAAATCCAAACTGAAACCAAACCCTGAAACAACAGAATATTGTTTACGATTTAGAAAACTAAAGTGACTATTTTTTACCGGGATAGAAAAATAAATCAAAGAATTATTACATTGTACAATGGATCTTCTTAAAACCACTGCTTGTCACGACATCAAAATGAAGACAAATCAGCTATTAGTGGTCTTTCAAAAACGAACTTTACAGAAGCTAAACGACGTATAGAGGTGGGAATGGATATATTTTTGGTAGAGGCTTTATAACTGTAACATAGAAACAACTAAAAAGTAACGCATTAACCTCAAAGATGCTTTAATGTTGTTAAACATAACTTAACTAATTTATAAAAAAATAAAACTACAGATTCTTTCCTATGTTGTAGAGCTTTTAATGCTCTAAATGCTAGTCCTAATTGAAAGCTGTATAATTATTTAAATAACCTTTGTTTAATTAAATAGTCTTCATTTCATCAAAGAAATATATACACAGATGACATATTAATCTGGAGTAAAATCAGAACTGCTAAAAAAGTTCAGCCCGACATCCAGTAAAAAAAATTATTAACAAACATTTTAATTTGTTTAAATAAATATTGTTTAAATAATTATACAGCATGTAAATGAAAATATTTGTATTTAGAACGTTAAAACTTATATTATGTGTGGTAAGTTTTTCTAAAAGAAATTCTACAACGTAGGAAAATATATTTGGTTTTATATTGATATAAATAAATTAATTTATTATAATAAAACTAAAGCATATCTATTAAAGCGTTATTTAGGTGGCCCTGTTCGTGATACTTTGGATTAAAAAAAAATAAAGAAAATTGCTTGCTTGGGAGCCGAGAAAATGCATTTTTTACGTATACCAAATTTTTTGCAATTTTTTAGTATTTTTATAACAAATTGTCGCACAGTAGCGATAGTCTTTATTACTATAATATATGTATGTTATCAATGTCTTCAACATATGAAAATTTGTACGGAGAAAGAGGACCGAAAGAAAAAGGTAACCATTTAAAAATTACTATCCTATTGTTTCTAACTTCGTCGCAAATACCGGTCAACTTTGACCGTTTTATCTCAGGAACTACTCCTCGTAATTCAAATTTTTTATTTTCAAAGAAGTGTCTTGTCGACTGTTTTCCAGTGCTGTTTTCTGAATTTAATTTAGTATAATAGTTACCGAGATATTTTATTTGTTTATACTCAAGCCCAATTTTTTTTTATAATTTTAAAACATTGCTGAGATCGCCTAAATAATCCCATTTCAGTTCCTGCAAAGTGCATTAGTTAGGCAGAGTGCCTTTTCATATTTTAAAAAATTATCTTCTTCTTCTTCTTCTTCTTCTTCTTCTTCTTCTTCTTCGCGGGACAAGGATTACTCCTGTTTGTCTGCCTCTTATTCTGTTTCAGTTGTTGTTGACTGTAAATTGTCTTTCCACCTTTTCGGCGGCCTTCCAACGGGTCTTCTGCTATACGGCTTGTTGTTTTTACAGATGTTCGCTAACATATCTGGTTCCATTTGGTTTACATGTTCGTTCCAGTTTTTCTTTCTTGTTTTTATCCACCTGTTAATATTTTGAATTTTGCATCGTTCTCGTATACTTCTGTTGCTAAAAATTTTGTTGTATACTAAAAAATTATCAAATTTCTAAATTGTCTAGTTTTTTTTTTGAAAGTTTTTAAAAATTTTCAACTTTTCAACTATTAAGTCGATTTTAATGTAATTTAGTGGATGGTTTAAATGTAGTGTTGCCCAAAATCGGTCTTGGTCTTGCAATCTTGGTCTTGTTCTTGCGTTTTCGCAAGAACAAGACCAAGACAAAGACCGCTTAATTTTAGCAAGACCAAGACCAAGACTTAACGTGCAAAACTTGAGCAGGAACAAGACTAAGCCTGCGAGACTCTTGCGTCTTGCAGTTGGAACTGAGGGTCGTTTTAGGGAGTATATTAGTTCGACTATATTCTTAGATACTCTATGAGAAACAAAAAAAATTGTAACAAAAATTTTGAAAATTGGACTTATGCGCATTATGAACAATACCATAAGCATACATAGCTCATAGCGAATAAAAATATCCATTTAAAGAACACTTCACACATTTGGCATGTAATCAGAGGTCAATATTACAAAGTAAAAATAAAATATTTTGTACATTCCTTTTCAGCAGACGATTTCTCTGAAATTAATTGTCCGGGTTATGAGAATAGTCTCCTTCTAATCATAACATAACATTCTTGCTTTACGACGCCGATAGTAATATCGAATATCGTATCCAAACTTTTTAAAATTAGCTGATAAAAATATACCTAATAAGTAATTAATTTTTTTCGTTATCAGTTTTCCAGGAATTTAAACACACAAATCTTATCGGTATATAGAATAGTAAGACTATTATGTATTGTTTTTGCTGAATGTGCTGTAAGGTCACTCGGTTAAACAAAATTTGCCGAAACGGCGCGTATAATATTTAAAAGTATGATACTGAGACAAAAGAACAAGAACACATAATGCCAGATACCCTAACAAAATACCGAAATATTATTTAATAACGATACACACTTCTCCAAAAAATTTCCGCACCACCTTATAAACAGGTCATTCTTAATATTTCGAATTTCCTAAACCTGTTGTCCGATTTAAGTGATTTTTTTTTATATTATGTTGTCTGTATGTATTTTTATAATAAATATCGCTCGGCTGCCCCAATGAAAAACACAGTATCCAACAATTTCTTCATAATTGACTTTTTCACTTTTATGGGTATAACTTAATGTTGTTTATTATATTTTAGGTTTAAAATCCCTGTAAATCACTTGGTTTTGAAGATTTTTGAAAAGTAAAACACAGTATCTACCGTTAATTTTCTAATTTTAAAATGAAAAACACAGTATCTCTCATATAGAAGTGTAAAAGACAGTATATGCCAGATACAGTGTTTTTCATTTTATTTTTACAACATCTTCAATTAAAAATGTTTCTACAAACACAGTATATGGCAGATGCTGTGTTTTTCAGTTCAAGGAACCAACGCATAACATCAAAAAAAATTGTGTGAGTACATGTGTGTTGAGACAAAATCTTTCTTAAAAAGTGTTAAAAAGTACAAATTAAAAGTACAATTAAAAGTATTAAATATGTCGCGTAGTTATCTAAGCCTGGGTTTCCTCGAAAGCGGCGCCGACAAACTGCTACCGTAACACTGCGATGAATTACGTCAGATTACGGTGAAAAATTCAAGGTTCTTCACTGCGGCAATGGAATGTGCAAACTCAGCAAGCGGTGGCCTCCAACGCATCCTTGGAAACTACCGCTATTATTTTGCGTGGTACAGTTTTTTATGACGTCATCCATCGCAGTGTTACGCTTGCAGTTTGTCGGTGCCGCTTTCGAGGAAACCGAGGCTTAACCGTCTCATATGGTCTATGATAAACAGTAATACCGGTGTCAACGACGGTGAAAATGAGCCAAGCTGTTCACCGTAATTTTTTTGTGCATGATTAAGGTTGGGGCTGCTGAATAAACGATTGTTATTAAAGACTTTCAGGAACATGTAGTTTTTACTTCACATTATGTACTAAAACTCTTAGTTTTATTGTCGTATATTTTGCTGTTAATTACACCTATTAATAGTAACCTAACATAGAAGTTATAAATTTGAAAGCGATGAGGATGATAATGACAGTATTGCTGATCCAGATTTTCTTCCCGATGAAACTGAGCTTCGAAGGGAGAGTTTTACAGAACCTAACGTGACCAATAAAAATATTGAAACCAAAGAATCGGAAATTGATGATGGGACTAAGGCTGCAGAGAAGAGTTTTACTGTACCTGTTTTTTAAGAACTTGACGTGGCCAATAAAAATATTGATATTGACATCTTGGAAATGGAAACTCAAGAATCTCCCGTGACTAATGAAAATATTAACGAATCGGGGATGGAAACAGCTGAAGGAGACATACATCATGTAAACGCGGAAACTGAAATAGTTTTGGCAAATCCTGAAGAAGAGCATGAACCAGTAGTTAAAAGAAAAAAGAAAGAAAACCTTAAGAGACCTAGCTTAACAGACGAAAATAAATTTTTGCGGGATACAAAGAAACATCCAGTGTTATCTCCTTGTTTACATAAATGTAAAGATACTCAATGCAAAGATTTTTCTGATGAAGATCGAAAAAAATATGGAAAGATTATTGGCATACTAACTAATGGCCATTGACGAGTATGACTCTCGAAACATGTTTGTATCAAAACAGTTAATAGACGCACAGTCACTTCTACAGAAAATATATACAAGAAAAATAAAACGCGACAGTTTTATTTGCCCAAAGCCGATGGAAACAGTCTTAAAGCTTGTCGTAATTTTTTGTTAGGCACTTTGGGTTATACAAATGATTCAGTTATTAACGAATTGTGCAAAGCAATGGAACGTGCACCTTGGGTACAGCAGTGAAAGAAAATAGAGGCAAGTATCAAAATAAGATATTAGACCGAGATATAATTAATACACACATTGAAAGCTTTCATCCAATTGTAAGTCATTATAGACGACATAACGCACTGAACATAAGGTATTTACCCAGAGACTTATCAATTAATTTAATGTTTTCAAACTTTTTAGAAAAATATCCTGGCTATTTATTATTCGATAGAAATATATAGGTCTATCATTAAGGAAATGCACATTTCTTTAAAAATGCCAAAACCAGATAAATGTCTAGAGTGTGAAGTTTTCAAAAACTTAGAAAAGGAAGCAAAAGGAAGGAAAACTTGGAAAAGGAAAATAAAGAAATACCTGCGAAAAGTCTAGACCATCATAAAATTCACATTGATAAAGCAAAAAGGCTAACGAATTCTATAAATCTGATGTTGTTCTTGCAAAAGCCTCACCAGCACATGTGGAATTTGTCTCAATGGACTTACAAAAAGTTATTTTGCTTCCCATAATGCCAGGAATTAAAGATACTTTGTTTGCCAGAAGCTTAGTATGTTTTAACGAAACATTTGCTCCTATCTATATGGAATCTGGGTTAAATAGCTACTGCGTAGTTTGGTACGAGGGAATGGCTGGTCGAAAACACCCAACATCGTAGATTCCATTTTTACAGTTATAAATAGAGAACGTGATGTTACAAAATTTATTTTTTGGGCAGACAATTGTACTGCCCAAAACAAAAATTGGACAATTTTTTCGGCATTGACTGTGATTTCGACATTGAATGGGAGAAAAAAGAATAGCCACTAGAAAAAACGACGATGTCTTAAAAAATTTTCAGATAAATTCGGTTGTAGAAGTGAATTTTAAAAGAGGATCAAAAACACTATTTTTTCAAAACAAACTTTACCGAAGACTACACCAAACTTGACCTTTTGCAAAAAAATATGCGGCTAAGCACTAATTACCCGAACTACTAACACTTACTAGGGGAATTCCAGAAGAAAAGAAAAAAGCTATCCTTAAGGTTTTAGTTCCTATAATGCCGATAAACCGAAGATATTTTTGGGAAAATATTTCTGTAAATAATGATTCATCATATTTAATAACGTCTTTTGAAGAAGAATAACTACTAAGAACGATAATATGTTTTTTTTGAAAATAAAAGTTATTCTAAATGTATTCTGTGGTTTTGTACTATTTTCTTTAAATATGAATTTAACCTCCGGTAAAATGTAAAACACAGTATCTGCTTTAAATTTGTTTAAACTACAAATTTTGTAAAAACGGCAACCTCACAAAATATTTTGAACTTATTTACAGTTAAATAAAAAATATTTCACTTAAATAGTGTTTTTAGATAAGTACGGCGAAACTTTTAAAGTCAATTGCGTTTTTCTCGAAAAGTATATGTCTGCAGATACTGTGTTTTTCATTGGGGCAGCCGCGCTGTGATAACGTTTTGCTAGATAAATCAATTATTGTCATTGTACACCGGGTGTAGGTACCAATTAAACTTGTTTTTTCTCAGAGCTAGCATCACTCTGTGGAATATTCTAGCATTTATAAAATACTGAAATTTAAAGGAGAGCCTCATATTTTCTTAACATTATGTTTCTTTATTCATTCGTTATATTGTAACTTATAACGAATCACTTAGATCGTGGGTTCAAACCCCACCCAGTGCCAATTGTCTAGATCAGTAATTCTCAATATTTTGATTCATGTACCATAATTTTTTTTTTATTTTTGTTACCACCTAACTGAAATAGTTAGGTAATCTAATTAACTATAATAATTTTGGCTGCTTTTGGCTGTTTTTGCGTTATTTTGTGTACCACCGCAAATAATGGTATGTACCACCGGTGGTACATGCACCACAGATTGAGAACCGCTGATCTAGGTATTTATTAATATGACTGGTCTTTACTATGGTTATGATATTTCAGCTTAAAATGTACCTCTCTGTTACGTTGTTCCAAGATATGCAATAGGCTAATAGGCACCTGCGAGACTTGCAAGAGTCTTGCGGCAAGACCAAGACCGAGAGCGCAATGCCAAGACCAAGACCAAGACTAGGTGTACTGGCGCAAGACCAAGACCAAGACTGTCTAAGTCTCGTCTTGGTCTTGCATTTGGGCAACACCATTTAAGTGTATTATAGAAATTTTCACAGTAAATTTCGAAGGTCATAAGTGCAACTTTAGTGGTTGAAAAACATAGAATAACAACGGATTTGTTTTACCCCCTTATTTTGTATTAATTTCTATTTTACAGCAAGGGTAATAAATTAATACATTTTTAGTCAGCCCCATCTCATAGGAAATTTAAATATTTTTGTTTTTTTTTTCTACGACTTTGCTCCAAAATTAATTGTTTCAAAGTTATAAGCAATGAAATGCCGCACAGCCGCTAGTAAGAAAAACACAAGACCAGTGTGGTGGGATAGAGATTGCGACGAGAAAGTGAGAGATAGAAAAGACGCTTTAAAGAAGTATAATAGAGCATCAAATTTTCAAAATTGTATAGATCTACGCAAAATACAAGCACAGTGTAAACTACTATTCAAACAAAAACAAAAAAAATGTTGGGTAGAATTTATCAATCAACTAAATAAAAACACACCAATATCAAAAATTTGGAATTTTATTAAAAAAATATCAAATAAGAATAACACTCACAAAAAACCTCCACTAACGCAATCAATTATTGAGGAATTATTAGATACATATGCACCAACTTATGTACCAAATATATTAAAGACTATTGATAATAATATGCATGTAATAGATTGCAATGAGCTTCAAATTCCGTTTGACCTTGAAGATTTGGAGGTTGCAATGAAAACAGCGAAGAATACTACTCCTGGATATGATTTTATTACCTATGAATTAATTTATAATTTACCCATAATAGCTAAGGAGCAATTAATTAAAGTTTTCAATAGTTGGTGGGTAGGAGAGCAATACATAGATCATTTTAAAAAATATATCATACAACCATTATTAAAAGTTAATAAAGACAAAAATTTATCCAAGTCATATCGACCAATTTCTTTAATGTCATGTATAAGTAAAACCTTTGAAAGATTATTCAAAGCTCGATTAGAATGGTTTTTAGAATCAAATTGTATTTTACCTACTACACAGTATGGATTTCGCCGAGGTCTTGGATCATTGGATGTAGTAACAAAGCTAGTTACAGATATACAAATTGCGCTGTCTAAAAATGAGTACCTAGTTTGTTTGTTTCTGGATATAAAAGGAGCTTGTGATTCAGTAGATCTTAACATACTAAAATATAAATTGTGTTCACTTGGTTTCAATAATGAAATCTGTAATAATATATTAAATCTATATACTAATAGAACAGTATGGTTAAAAGATCATAGAAATATACTACACGGACCAAGAGTTGTAAATCAAGGTCTGCCACAGGGTTCAGTATTAAGTCCAACATTATTCAACTTATATTCTGCTAGTATTCATAGTTTGTTTGACGAAAATATTAAATGTTTACAATATGCAGATGATATCTGTATATACTCCACCCAAAAAACCTACAACGACTGTCTAGGATCATTGAGGCATATAGTTGAAATTATTATACAATGGACAAATGAAAATAATATGACAATGTCCACAGAAAAATCCAATATTATGTTTTTCACCAGGCATAGGTTGCGCGCACCGGGAAACGTAACCTCGAGTGGGCGTACTATACCAGTGATGAATCAGTATAAGTATCTAGGGATAGTACTAGATAATAAACTTCTGTGGACTAAACATATTCAATACATCAAAGGTAAGTGTGAAAAAAAAATATACTAAGGTGTATTACCAACAAAAAATGGGGTGTAGATCCCAAAACAGCTTTATTGTTCTACAATGCTTGTATTCGGTCAGTCGTGGACTATGGGTGTTGGATATATGGATCAGCAAGCAATACGAACTTAAAAATTTTCGATCGGATACAATACAGATGCTTGAGAATATGTTTAAATGCAATGGTATCCACTCCAATAAACGTTATGCTAGCAGAGTGTAATGAAATCCCATTAAATTTACGTAGACAATTTTTAGCTCAAAAATACTGCATAAAGCTAAGAAACACTGAGTCAGACCTATTAACAAATCTGGCTCTATTAAACATGGAAAACTTAACTAGTAAATATTGGAGAATAAAAAATTCACCACCACTAACAGATGCATTCATTGAAACCAGGAATTATACAGATTGACACAAGAGTAAATTATTACCAATTTATAAATTTCCGTATAAAACTTTGATAAAAAAACCCAGAATTGTCCTTCACATTACATTTCGAACATTTGTACTAATGGTAGTGGCATTTTCTGGCCGCTGATCACAGTTTAAAGAAGAAGAATAAGAAAAAAGAAGATATTAGGCTTCTTGACACGTGACGTGAGCACATCACTGTTTTTTTTTCTGTGCGCGGCTGATCACACGCGTGTTCGAAATAATTTTATAAAAATTGTTAAAAAACGTTTAAAATGCCAAAAAGGTCATCAAAGAGTGATTGTTTATTCCGAAAGCGGCGGAAATATGAAGAGTTGCAACAGAAATTGGTAAAGTTTAGAGAGGAAATGGATGAAAAGGACTCAGGTATTTATATGATATTTTTTGATTTTCTTATGGTAGTTAAATTAAATTTAGCGTGAATAAATAGAGCTATATTTATTAATTGTTTACAAAGTGACAATTTTAATCAAATTTAAACATGGAGTCTTTTATTTTGTTGTTATCAATATATTTTTCTGTTGCCATAGTACATGTTTTTTCGCCATCTTCCTGTTCGAATATAGAACAGGCACTATGTTGCCAGACTGCACTGGTTTTCCTATTAATGTTTATTTCGTAGAAAATATGGGTTAACATAAATGACATGCAAAAACGTCACATTTTGCAAAGAAAAGTTATATTGTTTTGTCTCAATAAGGTGCCTTAAGGTAGCCCAAAGTAATACAGACTAAATAATTAAGGATATAACAATAAATCAGAGGGCACTTTTAAGTTGCCCAGAAAATCTTTATGATTATTTGATGACCTGCTTGTATTTCTCAGAGGCAGTTTATAGTAGCCCAGAAGTATAGAATGGAATATATTTTTATTTATCTAATTTTACAAATTTTACTTTGAATTTACATCACAAGAATAGCAAGTTACTTACACAAAATTTGTGTTTGGCTTGTCTTCAAACAATAATAATAATAGGGGAGCGGGTATTTTTTAATAGCCCAGAAAATCTTTATGAATTGAGATGCTCCTATTTCTCAGAGGTATATTTTAATAGCCCAGAAAATCTTTATGATTTATTTGAGATGCTCCTATTTCTCAGAGGTATTTTGTAGCAGCCCAGAAATTTAAAATAGAATACATAATATTTATTTAAATATTTTTTTGTACATTTTACCTTGATTTCACTTTTTAAGCGTAGCAAGTTTACTTACACTAAATGTTTGTTTGGTTTTGTCAAAATATTAAAAATAATACAGAAAATGAGATCCAATGCAATTTGAGCATAATTGAAGATTTTGAGTGAAGATCTACAACCAGCAGTACTTATTGAGGAGTCGCAACAACATACAGAAGATTTTTTCATTGGAGAGGTACCTACACAAAAAGAATCTATTTCTCTAAATATGATTAACTTAATTGGGGAAGACCCATTAAAAACTAACCTTAATTCTTCTGAAATGTTGCCAGATGTAGCAAAAAGGCTAAACTATTCTTTTTCCAAAGGCTTAGACAAAAGTATTGTGGGTAAACTTACAGAAAAATTCTTACCTGCTAAAAACTGCGAAATACTTTGACCACCTCAGTTGAATTCTGAGATTTTATCTGCCATAAAAGATAAAATAAAATTAGGGAACATAAATACTTGCATTCTATGCAAACAATTTTAGCTGCAAGTATTATGTCCCTTTATAAAGAGGTCGAATTAGGATTAAACGAAAAAAGGAATATCGAAACAATTGCCAATTCCATAAACTTCAATATAGAAGTGTTTTATTTTATTTCAATATAGAAGATGCCCTTGCACAAAAGATTTTTGCTCAGTTCTTCATTAAATTTAAAATTTAAAAAATTATTAGACGAGCAACCTATAGATAAATATTTATTTGGGGAGAATTTTATTGAAATGTTGAAATAAACCAAAGATACAAGATCAGCAGCTTTTCAAGTCAGCTCTATAATGAAGCCACTAAAGACACTTTTTATCCGAA
The DNA here is from genome assembly GCF_917563875.1 of Diabrotica virgifera virgifera. Classification (NCBI taxonomy): domain Eukaryota; kingdom Metazoa; phylum Arthropoda; class Insecta; order Coleoptera; family Chrysomelidae; genus Diabrotica; species Diabrotica virgifera. Next base: position 192,294,475 of record NC_065446.1, on the reverse strand, counting down.
GACCACGCCACAAGGCCAAGCTGTTTTTTTCCACTCAGCATCCAACAAGAGTTCTTCCAGAATCTAACAACTTCAATCAGCAGAGTTTAAACTTCAATCCAGCCTCGAACAGACCAAGATTTCGACAAAGGCAGTACCCAAATCATCCTCAACCAACATGGAGATACAAACAGTCGAGCAGACAACAGCACCAAAACCCAACCAGAACAACCAGGAGGTCATATTAAAGGTAAATAAAAAATCAGCAGGAAATGTGGCTAATTATTTTAAAAACCGGAAACAGATTACTTCAGACAACAAAGTTTTAAGTTGGGTCCAAGGTTTTAATATTTTATTTAAAACAACACCGTCTCAAGAGAGAGCACCAAAAGTTTTTCATAGACCCAAATGAGTCGTATGATTTAGCTATACAGCAATTACTTGATAAGGGAGCTATTTCTCCTTCTTCACATACAAGAGAGCAAATGCCTTTCTTCATATTTTCTAGTGCCCATTAAAAGTACGGAAGTCATAGATTTGTTTTAAATTTAAAACAGTTAAATTGCTTTATAGAAGCCCCACATTTTAAGTTGGAAGACTATAGGTCAGTTCTCAAGCTCATTTTCAAGAGTTGTTTTATGGCAAAAGTCGATTTACAAGATGCCTATTTTGCTATTTTTCTTCATGAAAATAAAAAAAAAAATAAAAAATATTTAAAATTTGAATACAAAAAATATTGTGTATCATTTAAACTTCTTACCATTTGGTTTGAATATCTCGCCTTTTATATTTACGAAAACCTTAAAACCAGCCTTAAGCAATCTAAGAACAAGAGGCTTTACTTCTGTAATTTTTTTAGATGACACTTTACTGATTTTAAAATCATATTTAGAATTTAAAGAAAATATTGTTGAAACTTGTTCTATGTTTTCCCGCCTGGGATTTACTATAAATAAAGGAAAAAGTATACTTTCACCCACACAAATTATAACTTTTCTTGGTTTTACGTTTGATTCTAATGAAATGATATATTTTGCACCCGCTGACAAGAAAGAAAAAATAATTAATAGTATTCAGACCATCAAAAATAAAAGTACATGTATGATAAGACCATTTGCAGCTTTAATCGGTCAGTTGGTAGCAGTTTGTCCTTCAGTTAAATATGGAAAATTATACTTAAAAAATTTAGAAAAAGAAAAGTGGCTTGCTCTTTCTAAAACTAATAGTTTTAACACAAAAATGACCACACCTAAATACTTGTAAAACGATTTCAATTGGTGGTTACATAACATACCAATTAGTGAACAAAATATAAAAGAATCTAATTATGCACTTGAAATATTTTGTGATGCATCTCTTTTAGCATGGGGAGCATGCTGTAATGATAATTAAACTCATGGTTTTTGGAGTTATTAACAGCGTGAACTACATATAAATGTACTTGAGTTATTGGCAGCATACAATGACTTGAAATCCTTTTCCAAGGAATATAGGAATTGTACTATTTTGCTAAGAATAGATAACACAACAGCTGTATCTTGTATTAACAAGATGGGGAGTGTGCAATACTCTAATCTTAACAACATTTGCTAAGAAATTTGGCAATACTGTGAAAATAGAAATTTAAAAATATTTGCATCTTATACCAGTACAAAAGAAAATATTATTGCTGATTCAGAGTCAAGATCTTTAAAAATAGGGACAGAGTATATATACCAGAGGAAGTATACAAATAGAACAGAGTATATAAATAGAACAGAGGAAGTGATAATTGTGTTAATATAATTTTTAAGCAGCTTCATATTCCAGAAATCGATTTGTTTGCCACATATCTTAACAAAAAATGTGCAAGGTATGTATCTTGGAAACCTGACCCCGAATCAGAGAAAGTTGATGCCTTCACTCTAAATTGGCATGGATTAAAATTGTATGCTTTTCCACTCCACCTTTTGCTATTATTCCAAGAGTTTTAGAAAAAATCATATGCGACAAAGCAGTAGGAATTGTGGTTGTAGCAGAATGGCCAAATCAGCCTTGGTACCCAACCTTTAATAAACTGATATCAGGCAAAGAGATAATTTTAGGACCTGATAAAAATTTAATTTTGAACCCTTTTAGGCTTCCATATCCGGGACACCAACATCTTACCCTGACTATCGCATGTTTGTCAGGCAAGCTTTTTTTAAGAAAAGGTATTCCTGAGCATTCCATCGCAATTATGATTGCATCTATTACAACAAAAACACTAAATTTATATGATACAGTTTTCAAGAGATGGTGGAGGTATAGTATAGAAAAAATATGGACCCATTTGCTTATGAATTATCAAATATTATTAATTTTATTAAATATATCGTAGATCAGGATTATACATATAGCTCTATAAACATTCAATAGATATACCAGAAAATCATAAAAACAAGTTTAAAATTTTTTACAAAGGTATATATTAATCTCAAACCTTCATTGCCCAAATATCAATTTACTCGGGACCCTCAACCAGTATTATTTTATTTAGAAACATTATTTCCTCTCACAGGTCTTTCCTTGAAAGAACTTACTTACAAACTTGTAATGTTGATTGCTCTGACTACAGCTTACAGCTTGCAAACCCTATCCCTAATAAAAATTCAAAATATTTTCATGGATCAAGATAAAATTGCGATTTTGATACCAGATAGGAAAAAGACTTCTTCAAAAAATAAAAATCAACTTATTTTAAGATTTCTCTATTTAAAAAAAAAGCCACAGTTGTGTGTAGCATCGACTTTATGTCACTATTTAGAGATTTCTAAAAACATTCGTCCCCAATCAGAGGACAAGTTGTTTATAACAAAAAAAAACCTATATAAAGCAGCATCTACGCAGACTTTGAGTAGATGGCTAAAAGATGTTTTAAAATTATGTAACATAGACACCAATATTTTTAAAGGGTATAGTGTTAGACAAGCATCTACGTCAGCAGGATCTAGGACTGGATTAAATATAGAAACTATTAGAGAGACGGCGAGATGGACAGAAAATTCTCAAGTATTTAATATTTTTTATAATAAACCTCTAGCAAAAGATTACGGACTATTTGCAAAAACTATATTGTCTGTTTAGTCCATGTATGCTTTTGCGTATGCTTATTGTTTGTTATACGTTTGTAATTATATGTTTATGTTATTATTATTACATAAGAACAATAATTTTCTTATTATTTACAAACATTACTCTTAGTTGTTCTCATATATTCTCTCTTTTTTGTAAAGTTCCTAATAAAAAAAAATGTATCGATTTTTGGATTGCAATGTAGTTTTGTTTAATTATCGCACAATATTGCTTAATCTTTCAACAGCCTACCATTAGTACAAATGTTCGAAATGTAATGTGAAGGACAATTAATTGATTGGTTGACTTACCTGTTAAGGAAGGACAATCATAATTGTCCTATCTTACATTTCGAACATTTGTACGCTCCCTCCCTTTGATTCTTTCGAACCCACCCGTTTTTGTGCGATCAAAATAAAAAAAAACAGTGATGTGCGCACGTCACGTGTCAAGAAGCCTAATATCTTCTTTTTTCTTATTTTTCTTCTTTAAACTGTGATCAGCGGCCAGAAAATGCCACTACCATTAGTACAAATGTTCGAAATGTAAGATAGGACAATTATGATTGTCCTTCCTTAACAGGTAAGCCAACCAATCAATTAATCATAATTCCTAAATATACAGAATCAAATCATTTAAATAATATTTTAGTAAAATCTATACTGAGCGACTTTGTGGATTACAAAGTAATTTATACGGACGGTTCTAAAAATCAAACAGGAGTAGGATGTGCTATGTATGTGCAAAATACCCATCAACATAATAATTACAAATTATCTAGTATTAGTAGTATTTTTACAGCTGAGATTATAGCCATCGAAAAAGCTCTAGAATGGATCAAAGAGAATAATATTGAAAAAGCTGTGATAATAACAGACTCCAAATCTGCAATATATGCAATTGAAAATACTGATTTTAGTTCATACAAATAAAAAATTTTATGTAATATAAAAAATAATTTGTCTAAAGTGGAAGTAGTATTTATATGGGCAAAAGGGCATGCCGGTATACTGGGTAATGAGAAAGTGGATGAGTTGGCCAAAGATGCAATAAAAAAGGTGAGATACTAACTCACATTTTATCGACAGATGCAATAAATGACGTCAAAGTTAGAATAAATAAAATATGGAAAAAAGAATGGAAAAATACTACAAGCATGTCAAAAAATTTATATTTTTCTTTACATCAAGAACTTCCTCCGCCACCTGAATACATATTTAAATATAACCTGCCAAAGCAAGATATTTCTACTATCGTCAGATTAAAAACTCGACACGGGAAATATGAGGCACATCTGCACAAATTAGCAATAATTAATTCATCAGTATGTTTTTGTGATAATGTTTCGATTAGAGATTTAAACCATATTTTCTTGGAATGCAAAATTAACGAGAGATATATAAATCAATTATATTACAATTTACGACAAACACAAGTTCATTTTCCAATTAGTATAGAATATCTACTAAGTTGTCATAAAATGGAAATATTTAAATTACTCATAAACTACTTGAAAGAAACAAATATAATAATTTAAGTGAAATACGTATAAATATAACAAAACTAATAAATTGAGGTAAAAATAAAATAAAAATCTGTAGCTAACGGACTCGCATCCAAGCCATTTTTTCACACACACACACACACACACACACAAAGTTATAAGCAAAGAAATTAGAAAAAAAATCGAAGTTTTTCGAAATTTTTAAGTTTTCTACGAAAGTTCCGGGTATATTTGAGAAGTAGCATAAGCCAATTATTATTATTAAAGTTATCACCTAACTTTATCTGCAAAAATACGAATGCCACCTCTTATACCGCGTCCTCAGTATTAAAAATTTGCGCCGAACCAACTATTCTTCGCAAATATTTGCGTGCTTGAGGTAAATTGTGCTAATGTGGACGTGTTCGTCGCATAAATCGGAAGGAAGAAGAATTTTCGACGCACACAACGCACACACTCCATCGGTTGTCGAACGATAATTAAATTTTCGCTGGTCGAGCACCGCGTCCTCACTGGTAAAATTTTGCGACGCAAATTCTTGCGATGCAAATTCTTGCGACGAATCATTAGTTCAAAACGCACGAAAAATTTACCAGTGAGGACGCGGCATGACATCCTCCTCAAAAACAGATCCATCCTTTGTAGACCAGGGCGCATCTGTAAAAATATTAGTACATTTGGATGTTGAGAGGTGACTCATATTTTTTTTGCAGAAATTTCTTGAAAATAACGCACATAATAATATTTGAGTTATCCTCCCACTCAAATATGTCCGGAACATGGTTTAAATAATCAAAATGTCAAAGAATGAAGGAAAAATTCGATTTTTTTCTTCGTTTTTTGATTATATCTTTAAAAGTATTCATTTTCTAGAAAAAATGCACTAACTTAGAAGTTACGTAATAAAATTTCCTATATTATAGGATTAGCTAAAAATTTTAAAAATCGTCACTCTTGTTGCAAAATAGAAATAATTGCGAAAAACCATAAAAAAAAGAAGTATTTGTATTTTACGTTTTTCTATAATTAATGCTACACTTGGGACTTTAATATTTTACCCAAAAAAACTATATGATATAATAAAACAATATTGTAAATTTCATTAACACCGGTTTAATATATTTTGCAAAATAAATTTTGCAATCCAGCTTTCTCAAAAATAATTCATTTTTTCAAAAGGTTGCAGGACTGAAAATAAATCAGAGAGCAGTTTGATAATTTTTTGCAACTAGAAGAACACTGCACCTTTAATATGAAATTTGCAAAATAAAAATCTGTTAACCACCCCGACGTCAAGAATTTTTTTAAATAAACATTAATTTTTGTGCTACGCGCAGGACAGCGGATAGGTTTGCTCTGAATTGCCATTCCAATGACCTTTGATAATGACTGATAAATTTTAATTTTTATTACATTTCGATATAAATGAATAAAATTGTTTATTGCAAAATAAAAACACATACTCTGTCCTTTGAAATAACACTTTTTTAGTAAAAATTTTCTTTGTTCGTATATTTTAACTTAGAGAATAAAGAATATTATTTTTAAACACATGCAATTGTTTAAACAATATTTTTTCACAAACAATAATCAAATTAGTTTGATTTTTGTAGAATTAAAATATTAAAATAAAACAAAATATAAAGCAAGAAAATAATATATTAGATAAATATTGGCAGATACTTTGGTGGAAATCAACTTGTGTTAATTGAACACCGCTGTCCAGCGCGTAGCACCAAAAATTAATGTTTATTTAAAAAAAAATACTGACGCCGTGGTAGTTAACCGATTTTAGTGTTGCAAATTGAAAATGAAAGATGCAGTATTCTTATATATGTAAAAAAATTCAACATGCTATCTGCTTCATTTTCAGTCCTGCAACATTTTGAAAAAATGAATTTTTTTGGGAAAGCTGGATTGCAAAATTTATTTTGCAAAATCTGTGACACCGATCTTGATGAAATTTACAGTATTGTTTTATTGTATTATAAAGTGTTTTTGAGTAAAACATGAAGGTCCTAAGTGTAGCACAAATAGTTGAAAAACGAAATTATTGCTATTTTGCAACAACGGCGACCATTTTTAAAATTTTTAACTCGGAAGTGAGTACTTTTAATATTATAATAAAAAAAACGAAGAAAAAACTCGAATTTTTTCTTCATTTTTTAACATTTTGATTATTTAAACAATGTTCCGGACCTTTTTGAGTGGGAGGATAACTCAATTATTATTATATGAGTTAACTCCAAGCAATCTTTGCAAAAAAGTATGAGTCACCTCTCAACGTCCATCTCAAAAGAGATGCGCCCTGGACTACTGAAATAAAAAATCGCTATTCGATAACATTTTACATCGTAATTAAATCCAAATATAATTAAAACGGTCACTGTCGGTTTTCATAAAAGGGTTCATTTATCTTTGTAAGTTGGTGATAGGGCTTCATTGTTAATTGACCCCTACAAACCGTAATCATCAGTTCCATATGGCAATTGCTCTGTTTTCTGTTAATTAACTGGATTTTGAGAATAATAGACTTATGAGAAATGATTTGCAAATTACTCTAAATTAAATTTTACTTATTTACATAGAGAGATTCAAAATTCTGCAATGAATTCATTTTTTTCGAGAATAGGCCAGTTTGGAGAAAAATTCTGAGAAAGGTCGATTTTTATTTTTAAATTATGATTTTTGGCATATTTATTTACCTTGAAGCGTTTTACATGTCTGCTCATTATGGGGACAAGGAAAGAACTAACCATAAAAATACTGGGGGGTCAGAATGGGGCTAGTAGAAGGAACAGACATGCAGACCTTCTTTGCAAGACGGCAGCTCATTTGTTGTGCGGGAGCTAGGTCGTAGATTCGTTAGGGAGGGTGAAGGGGTGTTAAGATGACTAAACTACCATAACAAATACAAAGGGTACTTACTCTGACTAGAGGATCTTTCTACTATTTAAAAAAAGGACGCCGTTCGAAACAAATCCTCTGGTTCATATATGGGTACTTACTAAGACTTTTTTCTCACTTACGGGGTACCAAATGGGGGGACATTCATCATTGATTCCTCTTTGGGGTTAGACTGGGCAACATCTTTTCTTTTACTGGCTTCTATGCCATATTCTTTCTTCTGTACTAAAACTTACACACAGTTGCATTAGAATTTAGTTAAAATTTTTCCAAAACAAGGTTACAGAAATAAAATGGTAGATACACTTACAAAACGTTTATTCAAAACTTTAAACTCTTACCAGGTTTATTCAAAATTTTACTACAAAAACAATGATTATAATGATTACAAACAAAACAATTACAATTGAACTTGTTGGGCAGTATATGTCAAATAAAATTTGACCTATTTATTTCAACACAAGATTTGACGTAGCTGTCAAATGTCATAAGTCTCTGCCTTTTTTTACCATTATGAAAGCAAATTTCTTTATACAATTATTTACCAGCAATTTATCCACTTGAAATTTAGTAAAATTAAAAAAACGTATCATACCTTAAAAACAAAAAAAACTCTTCGTCACAGTCACAAACTACAGGGGAAGAGTTCATCAACAAACAGGGTCATCGAACTGAGGCAGGGGGCAGGGGGAGGACATGGCTTCTTTCTTCAATTTCAGGGCAATCACTGGAGGGTGGGGTGTGGGGTAGACATTCCATACACAAATCACAAAGGGGGCTTCTGGGAAACTGGAAACAAAACATCACGGGACAGGAACGACATTTCTTCGATGAAATCAGGGCTTGACCATCATACATAACACTGGAAAAAATGGGCAACAATGCCGGTTTGTAGAACTGCGTGTTTGACTCTCAAGAGGCTTCGATTTTCCATTAAATCCATCACTATACGTGGAAAAAAATCCTCTCAGAGCACTCACCACACATTCAGATCTTCACAGCGACCATTCTACATTTTACCGGCGGGGAACAAAGGGACTACGCCCTAATTCAAGCGAGTACCAGCCGAGGAGCAGGATGCTATCACCTCGGGACGTAAAGCTGGACTAATTTGCGCTTCGCTCTGAAGCTACTACAGGGGAAAAGAACGACGGAAGTACCGAGCGATTTTGATTCTTAGGGATGCTTAGTTGACAAGAACTCAACTTTCAGTTCAACATTTCTTCTAGAAAGTTCATCTACGCATCAGCCATTTCTTACAAATAGTAACACATTGAAATGTTATGCAATACTTCATGGCTGTGTACAGGGACGGCTTGGGATCTTATAATGATATTGAACTTCACAAAATAAATTAAAAAAATAGACATTCTTTTTGGGAATTGGGATATTAAATTAATGTTGGAGTTTTTTCAAACGCTACAAAGCCTCCGCGCAAAAGAGAAACCTGGATAAGATTATCCAGTTTTCGATAACAAACAGAAAAAAATCCAACATGGACATCTTAGGTGTGACAGGACGACAATATCAAAATATTTAGATAATGGCTAGTGGGGATTAAACAAAACAAAAAGGTCGTTAGGGATTGGGCTAGCGTGCCATCAATCGCCAGACTCTTTAAAGTCGAGTAGACTTAAATGTTTTATGACTCTACTAAGAACTGTAGGTGACAAGAGTTTCTGTGCCTTGGGAAAGAAACTAACCTTGTGCCCTGTGTGGACCTCGCTGACATCCACAGCAGTAACACAAGTGACATACCAGGGCAGACACAGCCTTATCACCTCGTTGCCTAACCGCGAGCGGTTCTCAAAAACTAAAAAAAATATGACAGATATACATCTGCCCAAACTCTGCTAACACCTAGCCAGTTTCACGGGACATTTTGGCAACGGTTCTGCAAAATGACGATTTAGACAATCCAGTCTAAATACCTCAGTGAGACAAAATCTCACCAACAACTTACTTCAACAACTCATTCAAATAAGACAGGGCTAGACAAAGGGGTATATGACAACAACAAGGACTAAAATCAAGACAATATTAACAAGGGGGGAGGGGGGATACGTGTGACAACAACAAAAGACCAAAAAGACTAGTATACTGGGTTCAAACAGGATATCAAACTTTTTAAACAAGACTAAGGGAAATGAACGCAACATATGATATAGAGAACACTACATCATTACGTTTTCACTCAACAGTCCAATCTAGGACATAAGAACCTTTCATGAAAGTTCACAAGACAACTCTCTCATTTTCAAATCACAAGCTGGGGAAAGACTTCATTTTCAAAACAGGGCTACACTTCACTTTTCGAAACAGGGGATAGACTTCATTTTTCAAGACAGGGGGGTTGGGCTTTACTTTTCTAAACTGGGGATAGACTTACTTTTCAAAACTGGGGGCATTTCATTTCTCAAGACTGGGGGTGGACTTTATTTTTCAAAACGGGGGGGCTACTTTTTCAAAACAGGGGATGAAAGCAACACGCAAGGGGAAGACCAAAGGGACATTGGAAAGTATGACAGTTCTGACGAACAACCACTTCCATTTATCGACCGAAAGCAAGCTTCACCTGTACTCAACGCGGCCAGATCCTAACCTCACCAGCCTTGTCACAGCTTCTGCTCTTGGCCTACTTTCAATCAACAAACAGAAGAGAGGTCAACTAACTATTCGCCAAAAAAAATCAAACCCCAGCACGGACACGGGCTAACAAACAACACGGGCTAATAGACAACACGGGACAACGGGCTCTAAAACTTCCAGACAAAACAGGGATAGACAAACAAACAGGCAACAACATACTCAATGACTTCTAGATACTCAGGGGCTTACAAACACAAACAATATTGAAATTTGGTTCCTATATGAGCTCACACGGGATAAGACATTTCTTGCTCCGACTACTAATGAAAGTGTTCACAGATAGCTGAACAACACTTCCTTCATCACGAGTATTACACTTGTGACATGTCAGATACAAAAAGACATACTTCATTCACGGGGGGACTTCTACTACTTCACTGGGGTGAGACTTCAACTACTACTTCACGGGCTCTTTTTAACTAACCTCTGGCATCCTTTTGACACCTACAAAGATAGATTAGTCAAAAAAAAACAAGGGGCAACACAGACAAGGGGGGGGGCTTTTTCTTGAATAAGTGGGGGGCCTCTCGACGGTTTCCCTCTTCACTTCTTCATGAATAAGTGGGGGGCCTCTCCACGGTTTCCCTCTTCACTTCTTCATGGGGCCACTTTTACAAGGGGTGACTTCTTGAATAAGTGGGGGGCCTCTCCACGGTTTCCCTCTTCACTTCTTCACGGGGCCACTTCTCAAGGGGATGACTTCTCAATGGGATGACAAAACTTTCACAGACAATACGGGACTAAGCTCATACACGGACCATACCAACAGCATTACACATCTACTCAAATGACCAAATCAATAAATCACAAAAAACGGTTATTCTGTAAAAAACTGTTGATCTATAGGAATACATGCAAAAAATACAACATACTGTTATACTTCATAAGTGGATTCAATATTCAAAATATTTAACGTTACTTTTTACCAAAATTTTCAAAAAAATTTTACGTTACTTTTTTATTCAACTGTTTGTCTATATATTTCATCAATATTTTCAAAAAAATTCAAATCGATGCTTTCATCATGGGTACAATATCAATACAATACAGTTAGTACGCTACAATAACATACAATTCTGTTCTACGATACTTACAATACAATACAATACCAGTATACATATGGGGTTACAAGTTAAATACACTATGATGTATGAAATGGTACATGCCTATACAATCAACAGCATGACCAAATCAACATCACAACAAAATGTGTACATACTTACACCTCTTTGGAAAAATTATTAACTTCTGCAACAAAAACTACAAAAATGGGTTCTTTCATGGGGACTAACAGACTGAAACAGTTTCGGGGGCACTAACAGACATGAAACAGTTTCTGGGGGCAAGACAAGAGGAATCTGGGCTAAACTACATGGGAAGACTGGGGCGATATTTACTCAGGTCAAACTTCAGGGTGTACGTTACAAATGTAACACTAAGTGGGGGTGGCTAAAGACATTGGGGACTAGTAGATAGGCTAACTACTAGTTGAACATGTCTACAAGCTAGACTTGTAACAATGGGCATACACAAAATATGACAAAAGTCAAGCTTCCATGTTATCGGAAACACTTGCACCACAAACTGAGATCGGCTGCCCAAGGGGACGGGCACTGCCTAACAGTTGTAGTACAAATGAGACCGAAAGGAGGCTAAAAGGACATGGTAGTGGGAACATGCAAATGGGGTCTGAGGGAGGCCAAAAAAGACATGCCCCACGTTGGGCGCCATTTGAAGCGTTTTACATGTCTGCTCATTATGGGGACAAGGAAAGAACTAACCATAAAAATACTGGGGGGTCAGAATGGGGCTAGTAGAAGGAACAGACATGCAAACCTTCTTTGCAAGACGGCAGCTCATTTGTTGTGCGGGAGCTAGGTCGTAGATTCGTTAGGGAGGGTGAAGGGGTGTTAAGATTACTAAACTACCATAACAAATACAAAGGGTACTTACTCTGACTAGAGGATCTTTCTACTATTTAAAAAAAGGACGCCGTTCGAAACAAATCCTCTGGTTCATATATGGGTACTTACTAAGACTTTTTTCTCACTTACGGGGTACCAAATGGGGGGACATTCATCATTGATTCCTCTTTGGGGTTAGACTGGGCAACATCTTTTCTTTTACTGGCTTCTATGCCATATTCTTTCTTCTGTACTAAAACTTACACACAGTTGCATTAGAATTTAGTTAAAATTTTTCCAAAACAAGGTTACAGAAATAAAATGGTAGATACACTTACAAAACGTTTATTCAAAACTTTAAACTCTTGCCAGGTTTATTCAAAATTTTACTACAAAAACAATGATTATAATGATTACAAACAAAACAATTACAATTGAACTTGTTGGGCAGTATATGTCAAATAAAATTTGACCTATTTATTTCAACACAAGATTTGACGTAGCTGTCAAATGTCATAAGTCTCTGCCTTTTTTTACCATTATGAAAGCAAATTTCTTTATACAATTATTTACCAGCAATTTATCCACTTGAAATTTAGTAAAATTAAAAAAACGTATCATACCTTAAAAACAAAAAAAAACTCTTCGTCATAGTCACAAACTACAGGGGAAGGGTTCATCAACAAACAGGGTCATCGAACTGAGGCAGGGGGCAGGGGGAGGACATGGCTTCTTTCTTCAATTTCAGGGCAATCACTGGAGGGTGGGGTGTGGGGTAGACATTCCATACACAAATCACAAAGGGGGCTTCTGGGAAACTGGAAACAAAACATCACGGGACAGGAACGACATTTCTTCGATGAAATCAGTGCTTGACCATCATACATAACACAGGAAAAAATGGGCAACAATGCCGGTTTGTAGAACTGCGTGTTTGACTCTCAAGAGGCTTCGATTTTCCATTAAATCCATCACTATATGTGGAAAAAAATCCTCTCAGAGCACTCACCACACATTCAGATCTTCACAGCGACCATTCTACATTTTACCGGCGGGGAACAAAGGGACTACGCCCTAATTCAAGCGAGTACCAGCCGAGGAGCAGGATGCTATCACCTCGGGACGTAAAGCTGGACTAATTTGCGCTTCGCTCTGAAGCTACTACAGGGGAAAAGAACGACGGAAGTACCGAGCGATTTTGATCCTTAGGGATGCTTAGTTGACAAGAACTCAACTTTCAGTTCAACATTTCTTCTAGAAAGTTCATCTACGCATCAGCCATTTCTTACAAATAGTAACACATTGAAATGTTATGCAATACTTCATGGCTGTGTACAGGGACGGCTTGGGATCTTATAATGATATTGAACTTCACAAAATAAATTAAAAAAATAGACATTCTTTTTGGGAATTGGGATATTAAATTAATGTTGGAGTTTTTTCAAACGCTACAACCTTGACGTCATCTATCTGGGCGTGATGACGTAATTTATGATTTTTTACACAAGAGTAGGGGTTGTATGATAGCTCATTTGAAGGTAATATTAATTCTTTATTCAGTAATATAAGCATTAACCTAATCATTTATACAAGGTGTTTAAAATAATTTGTTTTGAATTAAATTATTTGACACAAAAAGAAGAATGTATGTAATTTATTTAATTCAAAATACAAGTTGCTGCTGTCAGAAAATAGAAAAAAAAAATATTTAAAAAATAAACATTGATTTCCGGCTAAATTCAATATTCAAAGTGCCACCCACCTGCCTCTTGACAGTTTAAACATTTAATTTCAGCTAATTTGTTTTCTGTTTTCTGCCAACAGTAAAATATATTTTAAGTTAAATAAATTAAGTACTTTCTTCTTTTTGTGTCAATTATTTTAATTTAAAAAATATTTTTTGGACACCCTGTATAAATAATTATGTTAATGTTTACTTTACTAAAAAGATAATTAAATAGCCTTTTAAATGAGCTGGCGCACGACTCCTATTTTTATTTAAAAAAAATCATCGATTACGTCATTACGGCCTGATATATGACGTCACTAGTATGATATATGCCAAAAAAATCATAATTTAAAAATAAAAATCGACCTGTCGGGATTTTTCTCCAAAGTGTCCTATCCTCGAAAAAATTAATTTTTTTCATAATTTTCAACCTCTCTCTATATCAAATAACTATAAAAAATGGGCAAATAATAATAATTTTGTACCGGTATGTTTAATTTTAGAATATAAATATTAGGTATTTGATGTCACTTAGGTAGTAAGAATTTGTATGTTTATATGTTAGTCTAAGAGCTAGTGAACCCTCCGACTAACGGTCGTCCTGTAAGACTAGAAATTTTTCTAGTGATAATTCATAGCACACCAAGGCTAAAAACCATGACCTGGCAGCGAATTTACAAAACCTATACCATTTCAGTCATGCCAGCGACTGAATTCGAATAGGGTTTGTATGCAGAATATTAGTTACATATCCTATACCATTTCAGTCATGGCAGCGACTGAATTCGAATAGGGTTTGTATGCAGAATATTAGTTACATATCCTATACTATTTCGGTCTAGAAATTAACTGTAGTGGTGTAGGATTTGCAAAAGAAATTTTTGATTATTATTGAGCAAATATCTATACTGTTTCAGTCATGTACGTAAAACTAATCAAATATTTACTAAGTGGATTTATTTATCATAAAATTTAGATATGTTTTGAAAATTAAAATGAATAGTATATATTTGGATAATATTAAAAATTAAAAACAAATGAATAATTACTAATGTATGAATATATACAGTATGTCCCTGTAAGTTGGAACCATATGGAAAAATTTTTTATTAACGATTTTACGCAAAAAAGATATTCTTCATAAAAAGTTCTGCATGGTCTAAAACCGAAGATGAAATCATCTGATATTAAGTTTTATTAATAGTATATGAGAGATGTCAAAAGATATGAATTTCTGTCAAGAGTAAAGTATCTTTATACAGAGAGGGGCTAAGTTATGGAATAAATTCATTTTATCTAAAATGGACGACTTGGGAAAAAAATCCCGAAACAGGTCGATTTTATTTTTAAATTACAATTTTTTGGCATATATTTCATACTAATGACGTCATTCATCTAAGCGTGATAACGTAATAGATGATTTTGTTAAATGGGAATAGGGATCGTGTGGCAACTAATTTGAAGGTGTGTTCAATTCTCTGTTCAGTAATATAAACAATAATATCATTATGTATACCAATATAAGGTGACCAAAAAAATATTTTTTAATTAAATTAATTAACGCAAAAAAGAAGAATGTATGTAATTTATTTAACTCAAAATACATTTTACTGCTATCAATAAATAGAGAAAAAAATGTTTATTTCACAAATAAACATTCCGCCTTGCTTAAATTAAATCACAAACAGCCTCCCACGTAACTCTTGGCAGTTTGAACATTTAATTTAAGCAAAAAACCAATGTTTATTTGCCAAATAAACAGTTTTTTCTATTTTCTGACAGCGATAGAAAGTATTTTGATTGAAGTAAATTGCATACATTCTTCTTTTTTCGTCAATCAATATAATTCAAAAACTGTTTTTTTGGCCACCCTGTATAAATAATGATATTTGTGTTTATATTACTGAATAGAGAATTAAACACCCTTTAAAATGAGGTGCCACACGACCCATATTCCTATTAAAAAAAATCATCGATTACGTTATCACGCTCAGATGGACGACGTCACTAGTACCTATGAAATATATGCCAAAAAAATTATAATTTAAAAATAAAAATCGACCTGTTTTCCATATGGTTCCAACTTACAGGGACATACTGTATACATATATTCGTACATTAGTAATTACTCATTTGTTTTTAATTTTTAATATTATCGAAATATATATTATTAATTTTAATTTTCAAAACATATCTAAATTTTATGATATAATAATAAATGCACTAAGTAAATATTTGATTAGTTTTACTTGCATGACTGAAACAGTATAGGATATGTAACTAATATTCTGCATGCAAACCCTATTCGAATTCAGTCGCTGTCATGACTGAAATGGTATAGGATATGTAACTAATATTCTGCATACAAACCCTATTCGAATTCAGTCGCTGCTATGACTGAAATGGTATAGGTTTTGTAAATTCGCGACCTGGCAGGCTTTAATTCTCTATTCAGTAATATAAACATTTACATAATTATTTATACAGGGTGTACAAAAATTTTTTTTCTTCTATTTGTCAAATTTAATCAAAGTTAATTTAAAAAAAAAAAATTTTTGTACACCCTGTATAAATAATTATGTTAATGTTTATATTAGTAAATAGAAAATTCAATAACCTTTCAAATGAGCTATCACACAACCCCTACTCTCATTTAAAAAAATCATCGATGACGTCATCACGCTCAGATGGATGACGTCACTAGTATTATATATATGCCAAAAGGTCCTAATTTAAAAATAAAACTCGACCTGTCTGAGGATTTCTCTTGAAATTTGCTCATTCTGGAAATAATGAATTTATGCACACTCAAACGTCCTCACTTTTACTACAGTGTCGCACCCGCTTGATTAGTAATTAAAAAAACAAAGGGGTTTTCGATATTTTATTGCAAAAAACACTTCGGGATTTTATCAATCAATGTTTAAAGAATATCTACGTATCTTGGCAACATTGAAATTTTTAGATAAATGTCCGATTTAGTGTTAAAAATGGCCGATTTCGCAATTTTCAAAATTTTCAATCGCTTATATAACAAAAACTATTAACTTAAGAGAAAAATCACTAAAGACGTCTTCTGTTTGGAATGATTCAAAAAACCTAAAAAAATTTTGTTCGATGCATAAAGAATAAATTTAGGAAAAACCCCCGAAATCTTTCCCCTCGCCTGGCAAGGTCTTATTCTCTTCAGAATCCCCTGTCTTTGTACACATTTCTTCTAAATGACTTACTCAAACACATACTTAAATTTAAACCTTACAGGAGAAAGTTTATTTTACCCCCTAAATTTGCACTTTAAGATTCACCTGATAGATACACGTGCACCACTGAGTCCTGCCAGGTCATGGTTTTTAGCCTTGGTGTGCTATGAATTAACACTAGAAAAATTTCTAGCCTTACAGGACGACCGTTAGTCGGAGGGTTCACTAGCTCTTAGACTATGTCTAAAAACATGGTATGAATATTTTATGTATTTTTGTATTTGATATATACGATCACAAAATGCTCTTAAATAAATCAAAATTATAAAAAATTATTTATTACACTTGACTGACTTAGTGTTCCTTATGAAATTATAGTTAAAACAAAACGAGTTTACAATTTACCCCAAGAAACGAAGCCGAAAAATCATTTGAAAAGCCGAAAAATTACCGGCCGCTATTTTTTAACTAGAATATCCAGGGGAAGTCAAGAGAAAAGGCATACTACCTCGTGGGTATCAAACTTTTTACTGCATCGTGGTTATTTTATTAACATAATTTGAAGAGTACAAGGGAAAAACAGGGAATGTCACTTTTTCATTAATTTTGGTTTTTCTCGCCATGTGGCACCAAAAACTGAGTACTATCGACTAGGCTATCGATTCAGGATAAAACACACAAAGATCAGTCTATATAAATTTTCTAAGGATGTGTATCCAGGCGAAGGACCACTATTTTCCGCACGCCACTGAACAAAAATAAGGAATGTTAGCAGTTTTTTATTGCATTATTAAATTAATAAGTTAATACAGATTTATATTATATTAAGATTATAGAATAAGAATTGCTAGAATTCTACTAAGAATCTCCTAAGTAGTTTTTAGATATCATAAGAATTAAACCTTTATTGGTCAATTACTTTTAATGGGGAATAAGCCACAATTTTACCAAAAAAATAATTTTATTAACGTTTCGAATCCCAAATCCCTTTATTGGTGTTTATCTCAATATGTATAAAATGTGACATTCCTTGTTTTTCCCCTGTACTCTTCATTTAAGCAAAAAAAGCGACTTTTTTCATTCACTTCTATATTGTGAAAAAACTAATACCCAGAAATTGAACGGGAAATACGGCGATACCGTGTAATTTTCGTGATGCGCCACTGTCGACGATGCGCCACGAAGTTTGATGTGCCACTGAAAAGTGACGGCTAGTGCTCATACGTTTTCTTTTAGTTTCTACTATTTAAGTTATATACTCTTACGGTGCCTGAAATGATTAGCAAATTTTTCATACCCGGCTCTTAGTCTATAACTATCCAAATAACCTGTTCTTTTTTAGTTTATCGTGATGGTGTGTACTAGACTAAAATTTATGAATAGTTTGGTCTCTAGAAAATTTGCAACAAGAAACAGATATAATATAGATACATATAGCTATTATGGCCGCATATGAAATGCCTCCCGAAATAGGATTTCTTACCTGTCGCTAAAATGGTCACATACGAATTGCCTCCCAATGTTTAAATAAATTACATGGTTCTAATCTTTATGTGAAGGTGAGACGTTGCCGCATCTTCGTCCCTTTGTAAATTTTTGTCAAAATTGGTATTTTGTTATTTAATTTATTTTATTTTCAACTTCAACCTTTATGTATTACACACTATTGACACTGGGCGGTATTTATAAATTTTAACTAACTTATACATATATAACTAGTTTTATAACCATTATAAAATATATAATTTATTATAACCATTACTTTTTATAATTAATAATTTAACAAAAAATACAAAAACATATTAAGTATTTTATAGATTTATTAAAAATAACATAACAAAAAAAACTTATTTGGAAAATAATACAAAAAGTGTATAGAAATATAAAATACAAAATATTTTTCCTAAAATATGATACTACTTTGTCAAATTCTAATCTATTTATTTTACATTCTCTTAATTCTAAAATTTTTTCATTTCGAAAATTTATTTTTGCTGTACTTTTCGCAACATTTTTTTTTTTTGGTGTCGAAACAGAATTAATTTTAATGTAGGTATTTATTTGAAATTGTAAAATTACATCAATAAAATTATTAATGTTAGGATGAGGGCAGTAGAAAGAAGAATTATACTTGGAATGAAAACTTTCGCATGGGTTTGTGGTTCTTTGTAAGGATGAAGAATGCTCAGCCCAAAGATGTGGAGGAAATGTCGAATTTTCAGATATGTTATTATCAACAAGGTAATCACAAAACTGGGTGACTCTTTCATCGACTGGTTTAATTTCTGCCAAATCTATATCAAAAAAATCGCTACCATCTTTGGGATGTAAGAATGAAAGACCAAAAATATAAATAAGAAAATGCGTAATTTCGGTTGAGTCAACACCTTCTTTCTGGTATTCTGGAGCTAATCCCAGTGCTTGAACCTTTCTATACCATGCCTGGCCTAAATGAAAACGACATCCATGAAGATCTGCTTCAGGAAATCCCATACGAATACCATTATGAATGGAAATTTCAAAGTCTGAAGTTATTACTTTTTAGGGGATACAGGACAATTAATTTCAAAATATTCTTCTATGATATATTTAAAAGCGAGATAATATGAAGATGACTTTTTATCTTGAAGTAAACAAAAGACAAGAGGAATATAATGTCCATTTTTCAAGCCATGTATACTAAACAATTGAGTGAAAAAACGAGGACAGTATTCAAATGTTCTGTCAACATATCAATTGAAAACAGTCAAAACGAAGATTTGAAAAACATGTTAATACAACAATATGATTATCAGTAGTAATTGCACAAAAGCTCTAAAATTCTATATTAATTTTAGAGTTCGAGTGCAATTTGTTGCGGTTATTTCATGAATAAAACTGTTCAAAACCAAAATTTTATTGTAATTTATTTATGTAAGTACAAATTAATACAATTAAACACCAAGTTTTTATAAACATTTGACGATTGAAAGTCATCACTTTTATAATTTTTAAAACATTAATTGTCATTAATGTCACTGAATGTATTTTTTCGTAGCAACGAAGGGCATATGACGTAATATACTTAACGACAGGCAATTATCAAAAATTATCGATTTAATTCAGATTTCTGTAGTTTTCCATTGGTCAGAATCTCCTATGAATGAAATAATCTTTGTCATTTTTAATTATAAAATTTTCATTTCTATTTGTAATAATAGAAGATGAATCGAGAGCTTTATGAAATTCAGATATATTTTTGGAAAGTTTAATTAAAGAATTTGTTGTTCTAGCATAATATAAATTTTGTCTCACCCTATTGATATCATTGATAGTAAATGTCTCTATATTTGTCTTCTTAAATTCTTTACAGATGAGCTTCATTGGTTTTTTCGCTGAGATCTTCCACGGCTGCTCTTTTAATTGAATTGCTTACGGCTTTTCTATTGTAAACTTCGGCAGACAACTTCTCGTGGTTATGATCTAATATTGATTCAATTATCGTATTTTCACATCCTTGTGTTTTCACAAAAATGCTTTGCAGGTTTTTTTAGTACATGTCCACCGTTTTACGGTATATTTGGCCAACATTTAAAAAGATTAAGGTAAAAGTACCTATTCATGGAATCGTTAAGAGGAGATTAGAATCGCAATTGGAATTACCCAGAAAATACCCAGAGAATATAAACAAACAAAAAGATTAAGGTAAAAGTACCTATTTATGGAATTATAAAATGGAATTATAAATATGGAACAGATTAGAATCGGAATTGGAATTACCCAGAAAAGCTGGATATTCGATTGTCGGGTAACAACTTTCTTTTCTAAAAAGAAATGTGTATGTCGTACTGTGAAATATTTATGTGAAACAAATTTTATGTAGGTACACTGCAATAAGAATTGGAAAAATCAAAATAAATAGATACTACCTATTTAAATTATGATTTGGCAACCTTCTGTCATTATACAGAGATAAATAGACAAAATATCAGCCTAAATGATTAACGAAACGGGGGCATTTCGATTGTACCTGGGAGGCATTTCATGTATGAAAATATTTACCTGAAAAAGTGGGAGGCATTTTGATAACGCCGGCTATTATACAATTAAGCAAATAGTTCTCAATAATAATATGTAGAAAGAGTCGAAATAACTAAATATATAGTTCAAAAATATTATTACTCATAAACTCATTTCATACCCAGACCTGTAACAACTTATGCATATCTAAAACCGATAGAACTATCTATTTCACGGAATTAAAATTCATCGACATTCAAGCCTCACCTTCCAATTGTGCTCATTACCATTATTAACCAATAATTACCACAGGGAATTTCTCGTTATTTAGGTTATTTATGACAGTGTGCATGCTAATGTGGAAACAGATGGGAAATTTTAATTTATTTTCAGTCTAGTACATTGATGCTTAATGAGAAAAGACCAAAATAGCAACGTAACTATTATAGGAGAGAAAATCATTTTGTTTGTCAAGTAATAAAGGCTGAAATTCTGGGTAAACAATATTAACATTCAGTTGAATGCAATACAATGTAGCAATATATTATAATTATATATATTATAATTATATATATTATAATTATAGTATTGTCTAGCAGAACTTTGCTCTCTTTATTTAGATATTTTTTTATAATGGTTACATTTTTATTTTTACTAACAATAGCCCTGTAATGAATCACTCACGTTAAATATAATATAACGTAAAGTTATCCTGTAGCTAAGTTATAATCCTCGAAATGGTGTGATGTATCATCTACTACTTGCGTTATTTCTTGACAGTTTTTGAGTTATTTGATATATCAACTGTCACTATATCACGCGACGTTTAACCTAAAGTTGTGAGATAACTATGTAGTTATAAAGGAAGTGTAAGGTTAGGTTCATATTTTGACTTGTTTTTAGATAGAAATCAAGTGAATATTCAACGAAGAACGCTGCTTCAGGTTGTCCTAGGATTTTGAGCGGGATGTTATTAGGTAATTTAATATCAAATATAAAGCAGTATCTACAAAATTATAAATATCGAAAATATAGACCCCAAATAATTAAAAGTTGGTAGGTAATAATTAGATTAAAACAATAATTATAAATGAAAAGTAAAGCTAATAATTTAAGAATATAATTGTAATAAAATTTTAAAAATCATACAAAAATTAAATCGAGATATTATTGTTGAATATAAGTTGAAATTTATAAACATAGAACCATACCTACTTATATGCAGTGTTGCCAGAGAAATTTTTGTAAATGCATTGGAATGACTGAAATAGGGACAAAAGATGTACTAACCCAACACATTTTGTACAAAACTTAAAAAAAGTCTTTTCATATTATTTGAAGCAAATTTATTATCTCACAAAATTTTAGGTTTCTACTTTAGGATACTTTCAAGCGCTATTCAACAAATGAATAGCGCTTGAGTTCAGCTTTCAAAGGGTGCCTAAGTGGTCAGGCTCGGATGTACACACTGCTTAGTATACCCGAAAAACTGAAGAATTTATGTTTGAAAATTGTGGTTTTTGTAAAATTTACCCCATATTCCATTTACGAATTGCGCTAATAACTAAGCATTTACAGGAGAATTACAGACGCGTCTACCACTGTATACCTCATATTTGTAAAATTCCAATTTTAAAGTTATAGGTCTCATAAATATGATCAAACCCATTTCCTATAAGAAAAACGGATTTTAAAGCTCACTAAATCCTATAATACCTCCCAAATATCATTTTTATATTTAGACGAGGGCATTTAGCACAAAATAAATAAATTTTTATCCAGAGGCTTGCACTTTTTTGCAATATATTCAGGATGACATCAGGAAAAAAGTCTACTATTCA
The DNA here is from genome assembly GCF_917563875.1 of Diabrotica virgifera virgifera. Lineage (NCBI taxonomy): Eukaryota > Metazoa > Arthropoda > Insecta > Coleoptera > Chrysomelidae > Diabrotica > Diabrotica virgifera. Next base: position 192,271,670 of record NC_065446.1, on the reverse strand, counting down.
AAAATGGATGGAAATGCATAATTGCAGTGTAAAGTGCATAAAATGCATCCAAAATTGCATAAATATAAAAATAAAGTCAAAATCAGTATACTAAGGAGCAAAATTTATTATTTCGGGAGTTTTTGGGGTCACTGAATACGATTTCGCAATCAGAACAGGCCCCCGAATCACCTGGTGCCCAAGGTCAGTGCAAGAGAAGTCATCTTCTGGAGTTTCGATGGTTTTCGGCATTGAATCGATGCAAACGGATTACTCACGAGTTTTAGGGGTCACTAAGTACTAATATACCATCAGAACTGACCCCTGAAGTACCTGGTGCCCAGGGTCGCTATACTAAGGCACGTCATCTTCTGGAGTTTCGAGGGATTTCGGCACTAAACTGATGCAACTGGACTATTCGGGGGGTTTTTGAGGTGGTTAAATACGAATATGCCATCAGAACAGACCTCTGGATCACCTGGTGCCCAAGGTAACTGCAAGGGATGTCATCTTCTGGACTTTCGAGGGCTTTCGGTATTAAATTATTCGGTGGTTTTTGAGGTCGCCAAAACCGAATATGCCATCAAAATAGACCACCTGATTACCTGGTGCTCAAGGTCGCTCCTAAGGCACGTCATCTTCTGGGGTTTCGAGGGGTTTCGGTATTTAATTGATCCAAATGGATTACTGGAGGATTTTTGAAGTCGCTTAACACGAATATTCCGTCAGAACCGACCCCCTGTGCACCTGGAGCCCAATGTAACTGCAAGGAACGTCATCTTCCGGAGATTCGACGGATTTCGATATTAAATTGATCAAACGGATTATTTACGTGTTTTTGGGGTCACTAAACACGAATATGCCATCATAATTGAACTTCGGAATACCCGGTGCCCAGGGTCGCTACTAGGACACGCCATCCTCTGGGGTTTCGAGCGCTTTCGGCATTTAATTGATGCAAATGCATTAATGGCGGGTTTTTAGGTCGCTTAACATGAATATGCCATCACAAAGCCTCCTGTGCACCTGGTGCCCAAGGTCATTACAAGGAGCGTCATCTTCTGAAGTTTTAAGAAATTTTGGCATTAGATTGATGAAAATAAACCCCAGAAAGCCATGAGTAATCAGTTTTCATCAATTTAGTACCGAAAACACCCGAAACTCCAGAAGATGACCTGCGTTAGGTACCAGATGCGAGTAATCCGTGTGCACTAATTTAGTACCGAAAACTATCGAAACTACAGAAGATAACGTACCTTAGGCACCAGGTGCTCCGGTGTCTGTTCTGATGACGCAATCGTGTTCAACAACTACAAAATCCGATTATTAAGTAAACCGTTTGCATCAATTGAATGCTGAAAACCCTCGGAACTTCAGAAGATGACATGCCTTAGGTATCAGGTACTCCGAGGGTGAGATCTGATGGCGTATTCACGTTCAGCAACCCCAAAAACCTATGAGTAATATATTTGCATCAATTTAGTACCGAAGACTCTCGAAGCTCCAGAAGATGACGCCCCTTCTCTGGGATTCGGTTCTGAAGGCATATTCGTATTTAGCGACCTCCACAACCCGTTAGTAATCCATTTGCATCAATTTAATGCCGAAATTTCTCGAAACTCCAGAAGATGACGTCCCTTGCAGTGACCTTGGGCACCGGGTGCTCTGTGGGTCTGTTCTAATGGCATATTTTTGTTTAGCGACCTCAAAAGCCCCCCGAGTAATCCATTTGCATCCATTTTGTGCTGAAAACCCTCAAAACTCCAGAATATGACGTGCCCTAATAGCGATCCTTGTCACCAGATACTCCGGAGTTCAATTCTGATATCATATTCGTGTTTAGCAACTCCAAAAACACGTAAGTAATCCATTTGCATAAATTTAATACCGAAAGCCCTCGAAACTCCAGAAGATGACGTCCCTTTCAGTGACCTTGGGCACCAGGTGATCCTAAGGTCTGTCCTGATGGCCACTTCGTATTTAACCACCTCAAAAACCCCCCGAGTAGTCCAGTTAAATAAATTTAATGCGGAAATCCCTCGAAACTCCAGAAGATGACGTGCCTTAGTATAGCGACCCTGGGCACCAAGTACTCCGGAGACCAATTCTGATGGTATATTAGTACTTAGTGACCCCTAAAACTCGTGGGTTATCAGTTTGCATCGATTTAATGCCGAAAACTATCGAAACTCCAGAAGATGACGTCTCTTGCCGTGACCTTGGGCACCAGGTGATCCGGGGATTAGTTCTGATAGCGTAATAGTATTGAGTGACCCCAAAAACACCCCAAATAATAAATGTTGTTCCTTAGTATACTGATTTTGAATTCATTTTTATCTTTATGCAATTTTGCATGCATTTTATGCACTTTATTGCAATTATGCATTTTCACTCATTTTTGAATATTAGACTTTTTTCCTGACGTCATTCTGAACATAATGCAAAAAACTGCAAGTCTCTAGGTGCTGTATTTAAAAAATTATTTATTCGGGTGTATTCAGTGCTAAATGCCCTGGTCTAATTGGGTGCATCAGACACTCGGTGTCAATACCTTTTAAACTCATGTTTAGTGATAAAAATCGGTTAAACCGTTTAGAGGTTATCTAACTTCAAAGTATAGTCCATTTAACCTTTATCGCCGAAATGCTCTAGTTTTTACGACGCCGACGCTAAACTGGATGGGGCAATTCGAGTTCATTTGCCAGCCATCCCAATATTGTTTTTTCAATCTATTCCAAATAGAAAAAAATCTAGTATACATTCAATGGACACAAAGAATTATATAGTAAAAAATATTTGAGTGGCTGGGATATGAACTCGGATTGCCCTATCACAAGTTTAGTGTCCTAACCACTAGACCATTTGGGCGATAATATGTCAAAGGCGGCAATTTTATAACACTTAACGTGTAATCGAGAAACATTACGTTTAAGTTCATACATTTAATTTATAAATAGCTTTTATGGCGCGTTTTATTTCAAATTTAGAAAATAGTGTGGAAAAATAGTTCAAAATAATTTAATTTTTTCCTTAAAATAAATATACATTTTTGCGGCACGTAATATTCATATTTTAGCTGAAATTAATATTGTATGCGCCATTAATTTTTAGCTTGTTTAGTTTTTTTATATTCTTGTTAATTTATGGCAAATTTTATTAGTACAATTTGCGTAAAAAGTTCCAAAATTGATGTTTTACGGAATTTTACGGAAGTAAGACCTTAGTTGCGAATCCCGTAAAATCACTGTTGGATCGTATTACGTACAATATTTTTTCTGTAGGCATTTATTATGCTAAATAGAAACTGAATTCATACTAACACATACTAGATCAATTCATATCTTTCTCTTAACTTTAGCGACAATAATAATTAATAAGCAGCTGTTTTAGCATCTTCATTAATCTCATGTGGAATCAATTCGGCGCCACTTTCTATACTGATTTCCATTTTTTGTAATGGAAATACGAAAACAATTTCGAATCTTATATGACAAGCACTGTCATGATAAAAAAAAAGAATGTGTGTGTACTTTGTACGCACGTTAGAAGTTATACTTCTACTATATAATTTCAACGAAACAAATATACTTAACCCTTAAGTACTAACACCCCGTCTCTCAGACGGCATCGCTTGTCGGAAGTGGGATATTTCCCTTCCTAGAAAATTTTGAAGGTCGCCCGTTTATGACTTTTTAAATTGGGTTGTTCTTTAGTGGTATTATTGAATTCGGCAATTTTCTGCAGGTTGTTATTCGAAAGATAGATCGGCTCAAAGTGCGATTTCCGTCTAATAGACGGGGTGTTAGTGTTTGTGGCCAGTTCGTCATTACACATAATGTGCCCCAGTTCGTAAAAAAAGATCAAATAAAGGAATAAACACTCTGAGGAGACTCTTTTGAAATGGTTTGATGAGGTAGAAGACGACATAAGTGAAGTGAAATCATTTTGTGATGAAAATGTTGCCACTGACTACCATTGCTACACTGTACTAATTATAATACCTGTCAGTGTTTTTTTGTTTTAACATGTTTTAAAAACATTTTTATTTTCATCTTTCTTACTCTTTGTTTAACTTGATTATAAATTTTTATTAAGATTCTTTAATTTGTTTAATCTTTATCACACTTTTTTTCAGACGTAAAAAGGTACAAAAACATTCCTTCCATTCTTGCTATAATGTTTTTTATTTTAATAAATACAGAAAAACTACATTAATTATTGTGTTTTTTAGATAATCAATACTTTCACCCGTGTTGAGCTGCCCCCCCCACTTGCAAAAATTAAAAAACAAATAGCCCTGATTTATGAGCTATTTATGAGCTTTCATATTCCGCAAACTAAAAATTTTGAGCTCGTTCCACTGAGCAGGAATTTAATACTTTATTGGGGGGGGGCTGAGTCAGCCCCCCTCCACTACTTAAAAATAGGAATATTGAATCGGTTTTTGCGGCAGAATTACGTGCTATTTATGAGCTCTTGAAATTATATAGTTTCGATTTTTGAGCTCATCCTCTTCACCCCCAAACAACCCTTTAATTGATTTAAGAGAAAAATGCTGAGAAAACTTAAAATATATCGTATTGCGGATATAATTCCTATAGCGTATATACTCTAAGAATAAACTATTAAATCACGTGCATTTCGATTATTGAGCTACAACCCCTTCGCAAGAAAACCACCCTATCTTCCCGGCTTAAGAGAAAGTTGTATTTAAAATGCATTAAATTAATTATTTGGTGACTACATATCATTTAATAATTTATAAACTTCCAAATTACGCGCATTTAAATCAGTAAATTGCAATTTATTTTGTATAGTGCAGTCACTGAAAGTAAAAATTAACGATTACCTTCAATTTCGGTGAACCTTCATCGATTTTCACGAAAATTGGTCAGTGGTTAGAGGATACCTCAGCAAACAAAGGTGACATGGTACCACCTTGCGCCTTTACCCTGAGGGTGGATACCGCCCCTTCTCGCGGGTGGAAATTATTTTATAAAAAATAACTGCACAAATCTATAAAAGAACAAATTATTAGCAAACTTTATTATATAAAGTTATTTAAATAAGTCAATGCTTTTTAAGTTATTAAAGATCAAAAATTTTAATTATTCGTGAAAAAATGCATGTTTTGAAGCGGTTTTTCGTAAATCACTGAAAAACTGTAAGTTTTTACAAAAAAGTTGATAGTACTTTTATTCGTCTAGCTTATATTCTAAGAATAAACTCTTAAATCACGCGCCTTTCAATTATTGAGCTACAACCCCTTCGCAAGAAAACCATCCCATATTCCCGGCTTAAGAGAGAGTTGTACTTAAAACAATTTAAATAAATTATTTGGCGACTAGATATCGTTTAATAATTTATGAGCTCGCAAAATATTCGCATCTCAATTATTGAATTGCCATTTTCTTTTTAAAGTGCAGTCACTGAAGGTAAAAATCAACTATGACCTTCGATTTCGGTAAATCTCCATTCATTTTCACGAAAATTGGTGAGCGGATTTTGATGCTATCAACTTTTTCTGGAGCTCATTTTTGATAGGTATTTCTAAGTACTTTGACAAGTATTTAGTACCTAAGTGTTATAAAATGCATCTCTTTCCCGTTATTTAAGCTTGAATCCTTAGATTTGAATAGTCGCAGAAACAATATAAATTTAATTACCAATAGCTTACTTTAAATTAACATTAAAGGGTTTTTCAAGTAAGCAATTTATTATATTTCTTATTAGTTTCAATTTTAGCGATAAACACTTTTTTGTAAAAACTTACAGTTTTTGAGTTATTTATGAAAAATCGCTTTAAAGCATTTCGCATTTTCTTTCACAAAAATTAAAATATTTGATCTTTAATAACTCAAAAGTATTGATTTATTTTAATCACATTATATAACAAATTTTGCTTACAATTTGTCCCTCTCTCGATTTGTGGGGTTATTTTTAATAAAGTAATTTTCACCCCCGAGAAGGGGTGACATATACCCCAGGTTAAAACCCCAAGTTGTTGTTGTTAATTCGTGAAAATGAATGGAGATTTACCGAAATCGAAGGTCATAGTTGATTTTTACCTTCAGTGACTGCACTATAGAAAGAAAATGGCAATTCAATAATTGAGATGCGTATATTTTGCAAGCTCATAAATTATTAAACGATATGTAGTCGCCAAATAATTAATTTAAATTATTTTAAGTACAACTCTCTCTTAAGCCGGGAATATGGGATGGATTTCTTACGAAGGGGTTGTAGCTCTATAATCGAAAGGCGCGTGATTTAAGAGTATATTCCTAGAATATAAGCTATACGAATTAAACTATTAACTTTTTTGTAAAAACTTAACGTTTTTCAGTGATTTACGAAAAACCGCTTCATAACATGCATTTTTTTCACGAATAATTAAAATCTTTGATCTTTAATAACTTAAAAAGTATTGACTTCTCACCCCCGAGAAGGGGCGGTATCCACCCTCAGGGTAAAGTCGCAAGGTGGTACCATGTCACCTTTGTTTTTTGACGTATCCTCTAACCACTGACCAATTTTCGTGAAAATCGATGAAGGTTCACCGAAATTGAAGGTAATCGTTAATTTTTTACCTTCAGTGACTGCACTATACAAAATAAATTGCAATTTACTGATCTGAATGCGCGTAATTTGGAAGCTTATAAATTATTCAATGATATGTAGTCGCCAAATAATTAGTTTAATGCATTTTAAGTACAACTTTCTCTTAAGCCGGGAAGATAGGGTGGTTTTCTTGCGAAGGGGTTGTAGCTCAATAATCGAAATGAACGTGATTTAATAGTTTATTCTTAGAGTGTATAAGCTATAGGAATTATATCCGCAATACAATATATTTTAAGTTTTCTCAGCATTTTTCTCTTAAGTTAAATCAATTAAAGGGTTGTTTGGGGGTGAAGGGGATGAGCTCAAAAATCTAAACTATATAATTTAAAGAGCTCATAAGTAGCTCGTAATTCTGCCGCAAAAACCGATTCAATATTCTTATTTTTAAGTAGTGGGGGGGCTGACTCAACCCCCCCCCCCCACTAAAGTATCAAATTCTTGCTCAGTGGAACGAGCTAAAAATTTTTAGTTTGCGGAATATGAGAGCTCATAAATAGCTCATAAATCAGGGCTATTTGTTTTTTGACTTTTGTAAGTGGGGGGGGAGCTCAACACGGGTAATACTTTCAGTAAGTCATCGAGATATTTTTTTGCATTAAAATATTTAACAAAAACAAAAATTACCACTAAAATGTTAAACCCGTCTGTCAGGCGGTTAGTTAGTGTTTACGCCATTGATTTAAGATGTTAGTACTTAAGGGTTAACAGTTACAATATAAAAAATTAACAATAATTTCCAAAAATTAACCAAAACTTAACAATGCCAAAAATTAAAATAAAACATATGAACCGTCCGGGATTTGAACCCGCTATCTCACGATCTCTCGATCTCTGGTCCAATCCTCTACCAACCAGACTATCGAGGCACGTGTTATTGACGTTTCGGATATACATAATTGCACATAACGGTGACAAGTGAAATATAAAAATAGATATTTTATTATTTTACGCCCAAGGAAGACAAATTCAAAGACAGAAAAATTATAATAAATAATACATTTACTAAAAACCACTAATATATTATTTTAATGGCTTATTTGCGCTGATACATAATTTGAAAGATTAGCAACTAAACGTCATACTGTCTCTGTGCGCATGCGCGCAGATTTATGAAAAATTTTACTCTCAATCGCGTCTAAAGAAGTATAACTTCAAAAATGTTTGTGTACTTTTTACGCAAGTAACAAAGTATAATTTTATTATATAATATCATATTTTAAATAGCTTATCTGTATTTTATTTAAATATTAAACTAATTTTAATACTTACTACTCTCCAAAAAATTTCCTTAAGGTACTACTACACTTAAGAAAACCAAAAATAACCATTTTTTCAAGATTTTTTTCTCAGAACCTTTCTTAAAAATGAACATATACCTTTTTACATATTAATATCTAATTCTTAGAGAATACAAAAAATATATCTTTTTCATTTACGCACGTACACTAATATACTAGAGGACGCCAAAGTCGAGGCCTCGAAAAAAGTAGTTCTGATGGCGGACAGTTTTCACGATTGGGATATCTGAAACAAAAAAATCGAAGGCGTTTGAAAAAGGAAGGTTTCTTACGTGACAATTTACCACAGTTAGTGAAAAATTCAAAAAAATTACGGAAATTTGAAAATTTTTTGTGAAAAAATCACCCGTGTTTCTTCAGTTTTTTATGGTTGAAAAATATTTATTTTTTATTTTTTTGTCGAATTGTGGTAAATTGTCACGTAAAAAACCTTCGTTTTTCAAATGCAGTACGAATTTTTTGTTTCAGATATCCTAATCCTGAGATTAACTGTCCGCCATCATTTTTCGGGGCCTCGACTTTTGCGCCCTCTACAATATTAGTGTACGTGCATAAATGAAAAAGGATATATTTTTTGTACTCTCTAAGAGTTAGATATTAATACGTAAAAAGTTTTATCGAGTATTTTATAGAGCCACGAATATCGAGGTGTTGAGAAAAATGGGAAAAGGTAAAGAGGTTTTAAATACAATTAAAGTGAGAAAACTGCAATATCTGGGACATGTTATGAGGGGCGACCATTATAACTTGTTACAATTAATAATACGAGGAAGAATACAGGGTAGAAGGAGTCGCAGAAGAAGACGCATCTGCTGGTTAAACAATTTGAGAGCTTGGTTTAATTGCACTTCTGCTGATCTTTTTAGAGCAGCGGTATCGAAACTGCGAATTGCCGTGATGGTTGCCAACCTTCTTAGAGTAGATGGCACATGAAGAAGAAGAAGAAAAAGTTTTATGTCCATTTTTAATAAAGGTCCTTAGAAAAAAATTCTTGAAAAAAATGATTATTTTTGGTATTCTAAAGTGTTTTAATACATAGTAATTTAAAATAATATCAAAATAAAAAAAAGTAAACCAAAGCAAAAAAATAAGGTGTTCCAATGCGGTCACCCATCCAAAACTTAATCGCGCTAAATACTGCTTGACTACGGTTATCGGGTGACAACCATGTAAGTCAGTGTGCTATGGCCATAAAATTGCTACCAAAATGAATTATTTTGACAGATTATACAAATAATATTAAGATTTCTTTTAATCTTATATTCATCATATTTAATCCTTACAGATACGTAGATAGATCTTTATTTAAATAGAAACACCTAATATACATACAATATAAAGAAAGTACACTATAAATTTTTAAGCAATATTTTGAATTTATTGATGTTAGTACTTTTTTACAGATGCAGGTAACTTACTATCCTATTCCCGACGAAGACAAATCCAGAGACACAAAAAAATTTATAAACCTATTTGCTAAAAACACCAATACATTTTTTTTCACACTTTATTTGCATTGATACGTATGCAACTTGAAATATGTAGCAACTAACTTCATACTGCCGATGCGCGTACTTCATATAATTTTGTCGTTTTTATAAAAGTTCACTCGATACATTTTCCCAATCGCGCCTAAAGAAGTATACAACTTCAACAAGTAACTAAGAAGTATACAACAACTTGTAACTTCAACAAGTAAATATAATGATTAAGGCCGCTTACATACTCAAAATTGTTTCAAAAGTAAAAAATCGTTCCAAAAGTAAAGAAATATCGTTCTGAAAATAGTTGTTTTCGATATGATTCGTGTAAAGTGAAACTTTCGATTTATTAAATCATACCCATAAGTTTAGTTTTCGGCACGGCTGCAAAAAAAAATAATTAAATTAATATTATTATTTTAAATAAATTAAATATTAATTAAATTTTTGAGATATTTGTTGTAAAAGTTATTATTTAGCTTAAAATTTATATTAGTTAACAAAATGTTTTTTTCGGCCTTCTCGTCCACGTATATATAAATAGGCAGAAGAAATATTGACAGAATTATTTCCATAATACCCTGGATTCATCACTATAACGATTGTGATTTTTCAAAGGCATAAAAAATTAATTTTGCCGCCCGTTATTTTTAACAGAAAAGGTTGGAGTGCAATTAATTTTGCTAAGGATTAAAGGTTAAAAGGAACTGTTTCCATCATTGTTATATACAGAGTGTTCCGAAAAGATTGGTAATAAATTATACCTCAGATTCTGGGCTTAAAAATAGATTGATTGAATCTGACTTACCTATATACAATAGTGCACACAAAAAAAGTTACAGCCCTTTAAAGTTACAAAATGAAAATCGATTTTTTTCATATTTCGAAAACTCTTAGAGATTTTTTATTGAAAATGGACATGTGGCATTCTTATGGCAGAAACATCTTTAAAAAAAATTAAAGTGAAATTTGTGCACCCCATAAAAATTTGATGGGGGTTTTGTTCCTTTCAACTCCCCCAAACTTCTGTGTACGTTCCAATTAAATTATTATTGTGGCACCATTAGTTAAACACAATGTGATTAAAACTTTCTTGTCTCCTAGTACTTTTTCGATGAGCTAGTGTTTATCGAGATATTTTGAATATTTGTCGAATCCACCACATAATTTTTGTATATTTTTAAGTACCTACGATTATTAGACCAGTAAGATCTGCGAAAAAACGTCTATTTTTGGATGTGAGAGGTGGCATTCGGATTTTTGCAGATAAAGTTAGGTGACACCTTCAGTAATAATAATTGACTTATGCTCCTTCTCAAATATGCCGGGAACATTAATAAAAAAATTAAAATATTTAAAAATTTCGAAAAATATCGATTTTTTTCTGTTTTCTTTGCTTATAACTTTAAAAACATTCGTTTTGGAACAAAGTCGTACAGAAATAAAATAAAGATAATTGAATTTCGTATGATATACGACTGGTAAAAAATGTCTTAAGGTATTACCTTTTCTGCAATACAGCAATAAATACAAAATAAGGGGGCAAAATAAGTCTGTTGTTATTCAATATTTTTTAACCACTTTGGTGGCACTTAGAACCTTAGTAATTCGCTTGGGAAATTCTTTGTAACATACTTAAATTGTGTACCATATTTCATTAAAATCGACCTAATAAATTTTGCATAATAAATTTGCAATCTAAATGTTTTTAAAAAAGTTCAAATTTTTTAAAATCTTTCTGAACAAAAAGTAGACCATTTAGAAGTTGGATAATTTTTTTACATATAAAGAGGGGCTCTACCTATCTAATACACTTTACAGAATTAAAATCGGAATATTTAAGGGGCCTCAGCAATGTTTTAAATTTATAAACAATTTTTTGGCTTATAAACAAATAGCTCTGTTTAATAATAAAAAAAAATTTAGCAATGCAAATAATTAAAATCGGTATAATTTGACTTAAACTTTCAAATGCTGTCAGCAGAATTGCTAGTTTATTTTTTTATCAAACGTTATAGGCTATTGATTATGTATTTTAGAAAGGAACTACAACGTTAACGGGGTTTTATTGTTTTATAGTCAATGGACCTCTATGTATGAAAAAACCGCGGAGTGCTACCATTTAAAGGGGTGCGTTTTTAAGAAAGGGGTGAATTAGTCCCTAGGCACAGAGCGAAATAGAGTGAGTTCTATTCACTTTTAGTACAAAAATGTCTACAGGAAAATTGTTCCAGGTTAAATTTACTATCGAAATATCACATTTTAAAGTCAAAAATATTTTTTTTTACAAAAATATATTCAAAAGAAAAGCAAGAAAAAAACACGGAAAGTAGCATTTTTATTTCTTGCCCTATAACTTTTTTCCACGGGGATATACGTATAGGCATTGCTTCACAGAAAAAACTTCCGTCCTTGCTATTTAAAATGGAGTTTGGTGTAAGTCTGTGTGATTTATAGTTTCCAAAATATGATTTTTCAAATTTCGCCACTTACAACAATTTTGGGCGATTTTCCTTGTTACTTCGCCAACATTGTTCTGTAACTTTTTTTACGCAGCTTTAGGTATATGCAATGTTACATTTAGTAGGAAGAAAAGTCAATTATCTTTAAAACGGTCTATCGTAGAAGGTTGTATGACTATTTTTAAGTAAGATATGGTTTTTCAAAATTTTACACTTTTAATAATTTTTGATATATTTTACGATTATTTTTAAATTTCTCATTATAACTTTTTTATTGTATATTTAGGTATACACATTGTGCAATAACAACGAAAGCTGATTTTCTTTGCTTTAAAATGCTGTATTGTAAAAAATTCTAGGTCTATTTTTAAACAAGATATGCTTTTTTAAAGTTTGACATATACACATGCAATAGGTCACACTAAGTTGGAACCATATGGAAAACTTTTTATTATTAACTTTATGAAAAAAATTATTCTTTATAAAATGCTCTGCATAGTCTAAAACCTAAGATGTAATCATCAGATATAAAATTTTATCAATAGTGTACGAGGTTTGTTAAAAACTATAAATTTCACTCAAGAGTAAAGTACCCTTATATTTCACAATATCGAAAAGTGTTATTAAGAAAAGTTATTTGGAATCAAAAATTATGTTACAATATGCAATTATATTATTCTAATTGAAAAAATAAAATTTTTTCTCAAATTACGGATACCCTTGGATATCCTACGGATATCTTGTTTAAAAATAGTTCTAGAGGCGATTGCAATACACCATTTTAAAGTAAAGAAAATAAGCTTTTTTTATTCCACAATGTATATACTTAAATGTACAAGAAAAAAAGTCATATTGAGAAATTTAAAAAATAATCATAAAAAATATCAAAATTCATTAAAAGTATAAAACCTTGAAAAAGCATAACTTATTTAAAAATAGTGGTACGACCTTATACTGTAGACCGTTTTAAAGGTAATTTACTTCTCTTTCTACCAAATGTACCATTGCATATACCTAGAAATGCGTAGAAAAAAGTTACAGAACAATGTTTGCGAAATAATGGGGAAAATGGCTCAAAAATTCTGTGAGCGGCAAATTTTGAAAAATTCTATTTTGGAAACTATAAATCCTAGAGTCTTCTACCAAAGCCATTTTAAGGGGAAAGATGGAAGTTATTTTTCACTGAAGCAATGCCTGTACCTATATCTCTGCGGAAAAATGTTATGGGGCTAAAAACAAAATTGCTTTCTTTCGAGTTTTTTTCTTGCTTTTCTTTTGAATGTATTTTTGTAGAAGAAAATACTTTTGACTTTAAAATATGATATTTTGATAATAAATTTATCCTGCAACAATTTTCCTGCAGAAGTGTTTGTACCCAAAAAGGAATGGAACTAACCTTAATTCACCCCGTGCCTAGGGACTAATTCACCCTTTTCTCAAAAACGCACCCATTTAAATGGTACCACTCCGCGGTTCTTTCAAATATAGATGTCCTTTGACTATATGAGACAATAAAATCCCGTTAACGTTGTAGTTCCTTTTAGCTCTCTTATTTTGAACAGAATCAATAGCCTATTATTCGCGTTCAAAAATTGCAATTTCTCGATTTTTTGAAAGTTCCACCGCGTTTATCTCGAAAACTATGCATCCTACGAAAAAACTTGTAAGAACATTTTTTGCTTAGAATTACCCTAGAAATACAAAAAAAAATGTTTTATTTTGCGGAAAATCGATGTTATGTAATTCCTCAAGTTCTTTTTTTATAACAATCTTATCGACATCCGGATCAACTGTTACCCAAAAAATTCGTGTTCTACGGGTCAAAATACATAGAAAAACTTACCCGTAGCATCCCCTCCTGGCCACAGCACTAATTTGTTTAAAAGCCAAAAAATTGTTTATAACTTTAAAACATTGCTGAGGCTGCTTAAATAATCCGATTTTAATTCTGTTAAGTGCATTAGATAGGTGGAGTACTTCTTTATATGTAAAAAAATTAACAAATATTTGTATGTTCTAGTTTTTGTTGTGCAAGATTTTAAAAATTTTTAATTTAAAAAAAAGTTTAGATTGCAAAATTATTATGCAAAATCTAGTATGTCAATTTTAATGAAAGTTGGTGTACGGTTTTAGTACATTACAAAAATTTTCCAAGCGAATTAGGAAGGTTCCAAGTGTAATCTAATTGATGGAAAATCATTGAGTAAAGACAGGCTTGTTTTGCCCCCTTATTTTATATTTATTGCTATTTTGAAGCAAGGGTAATAAATTAAGACATTTTAACCAATCGCATCTGATAGAAAAAATTATCTTTGTTTTATTCCTATACGACTTTGTTTTAAAATGAATAGTTTTTAAGTTATAAGCAAAAAAAATTAGAAAAAAAACGAAATTTTTTGAAATTTTTAAATATTTTAATTTTTTTTATTAATGTTCCGGGCATATTTGAGAACGAGCATAATTCAATTATTATTAACGAAGTTATCACCTAACTTTATCCGCAAAAATCTGAATGCCACCTCTCACATCCACCTAAAAACAGATCCTTACTAGTCTATATAGACCTGTTAATAATCTGAAAAAATTATACTTATTTTTAGGTATACATATTTTGAAAAAGAAGCAGCATCTCGATAAAAACTGGCTAATCGAAAAAATACTAAGAGGCAAAAAAGGTTTAAAAACGTTGTGTTTGACTAATTGTACCGCAATAATAAAAATTTTTATCTGCCATAAGAATGGTACACGTCCATTTTCAATAAAAAATCCCTAATAGTTTTCGATATATTAAAAAAAATCGATTTTCATTTTGTAATTTCAAAGGGCTGTAAGCACATTTTATGAGAACATTTTTGTACTAACGTAAGTTAGATTCAATCGAACTATTTTTGACCCCAGAATGTGTGGTATAATTTATGACCAATCTTTTCGGGACACCCTGTATAATACAAATATTTATATAAAATAATAACTTTGAGGAGATTTATCTAAAAATTTAATCCTTAGGCATCTCATAACAATAAACTTTGAAGTAAATTTTACATGATTTAAGCCTGGTTTCACCAACAGAAATTAAGCTTAAGACGTACCTTAAGCTTAGATATAAATGTAAATCCTTATGCTGGTGCAACACTAGCGTCTAATTCCGTTAATTATCGCATTATGTGACATATTTCTAATGTAAATAATGCAATAATTAACAGTATTGGATGTTAGTGTGGCCCAGTATTAAAGTATAAGTAGAGCTTAGCTAAGCTGGAGCTTAAGATCTGTAGGTGCAACCAGGCATTAGAAACTTTAGAAACAGCAGCATTTTTTTTTAATTATCTCCCAGAAAACAAAAAAAAATCATTAATCGGTGTTAAATCGTAATTTTGTGTCTTACTATTTTGTTTTTTTTTTATTTTTTGTATATCGGTACTATTCGCTTCGTGCATGACCTATGCGACACCTAGCGTCGTCAACTAATATTTTTAGCGACCACAATTTGAAGTTAAGCATATTTATGATAAATACATATTGTGTAAATTATTAATATTAATTTTTTCGATACTTTTCCAATTTATAATATAAAATGGATGTAGCATTAAGAATTGGGTTTCTAAAAATGCATCACAATTTAACTTTTCTACTCCAAACGGAACAAAAAGGGAAACATTTATCATTGTTTTTAAACTAGGAGTAATGCAAATTTACCGCGCAGTAATGCTTCTTTGTAATTGGTCCAATCGCAGACAAGTTTACTCCAATAAAATATGAAATTTTGACACTATTAACATTTATGAAATTTTGACACTATTGACTTTTAAATTTTTTAGGTGATTTCTTCATTATATCGGCGATTTTTTGTGTTTTCTGAGTTATCGCTTTATCTCACAATAAAACACTGAAAAACGTTTGTTTTTCTATACTTCCACAAAATTTATTACAACTATGTTATTACTATTACTACATCTGTTTCGGCAAAGTGCCTTTCTCAAGTGATATATTTTACAATGTGTTTGCCTTTTTAAGTCTTCAACTGAAGAGGTTGAGGAGTGGGGAGCTGTTTGTCTCGAGTTGGTCATTCAGAATTATATCTGTATTTTTCAATTTATTAATTTCCATTAATTCTAAAAGTGATAGCTTAAGGCCTTTATTTTGAATATGTAGAATTTGAAACTCTTCATTGAAAGAATGATTATGATCTAGAAGGTGAAGTGCGTATGTAGAAGTGTCTGTTTTTCTATTGTTGAAAGCCCTTTTGTGTTCTGCTATCCGTTTGTCAAAAGCTCTGCCAGTTTGACCGATGTAAGTTTTCGGACAGTCACCACAAGTTAGTTTGTACACACCACTCTGTAGTTGCTTTCTCTTTCGGCTTTTATTGTTTTTAATATGTTTGCTTAAGTTGTTGTTAGTTCTGAAAGCTGGTGTTATTCCTTTCTTTTTTATGTATCTGGCTATTTTTGTTGTTATTTTGCCAGTATATGTGAGGGAGCCGAAGGTACTGGGTCCTTTCTGTGGTGGTGGATACACCAATTTCAAGGCTTTCTTATGGAGTTTTTGGTTTAAAATGTTGTTAACTGTTTGTTCGTTATAGCCATTGTTTACTGCTATTTGTCTAATGATATTTAGTTCTGTCTCGAAGTTATTTTTTGTCATAGGAATTTCTGTCAGTCTATGTATCATGCTATGGTAGGCTGCTAATTTGTGTTGAGTAGGATGGGATGACGAATTGTGTATAGTTGTGTCAGTATGGGTAGGTTTATGATATACGGAGAACTCATGTTTGTTGTGTAGTCTGGTAATCGTTACATCTAGAAAGTTTATGGAATTATTCTGTTCTGTTTCGATTGTGAACTCAATATTACTATGAAGTGAATTAATATATGATAGAAATTGGTCAAGTTGTCTGTTAGTTCCTGTAAAGCAGACTAGTATGTCATCCACGTATCTCCACCAATATAAGAACTGTTTTAATAAGGGGTGTTTAGAAATTGTTGTTTCAAGTTGGTTCATAAATATATCTGATAGTAATGGGCTTAGAGGATTACCCCACTCCTCAACCTCTTCAGTTGAAGACTTAAAAAGGCAAACACATTGTAAAATATATCACTTGAGAAAGGAACTTTGCCGAAACAGGTGTAGTAATAACATAGTTGTAATAAATTTTGTGGAAGTATAGAAAAACAAACGCTTTTCAGTGTTTTATTGTGAGATAAAATGAACTTCCATCAAGTAACGGTCGAATCCATCAGTTATTGTTTTAATTTTTAAATTTGTAGTCGGCAATTTGGATAAAAGAAACTGTTGTTTTTTGAACTCTTTAGCGAATTGTTATTAGTCTTATAAGTTATCCCATACTGAGTACTGGATTACCGTCGAAGCCCGACATGGTCAACCAAAAAAGAAGATGATTTATATAGTGACATTATTTCGTGTGTCAACTTTTCTCTAATTTATTTGTCAGTATTGGAGATCTCTAATTTATTTATCAGTATTGAAGATATTTAGAAATTACGCTTACTTTTTTGGCTATTATTAGCACAATTAAATACTTTCACAACATTTATTTACCAGTTTTGATCAAATTTGTTATACCAACAATGACACTGACATTACAAAGAATCGCCAAAATTCTCACATTTCGTCATTACTCACGCTAGCATCGTTTCATGTAGCCGCACCATGGTCACGCACGGAGCGAATATGGTACTGAGTATACGGGGTGAGGCAAATAAAGGGACCGTTAGAAATATCTCGAGAACAAAAGGCAACAGAATCATGAAAATTTGAATTGTGGGGTTTTGAAGGGTCATCTGTTTACTGAAAATATTTTCATCTATTTTCTACTTCCGGTTATACCGGAAGTTGCTTATACCTTCGATTTTTAAATGGGACACCCTGTATATTTTTACATTTTTGTATTCTGTTCGATGTGTTCTTTCTTAAAATATGAAGTTTTGTAATGTTATACAGGGTATTTTAAAAGATAATTACGTTTTTTTATTATTTTCGTAGCAACATTCACACCCTGTCGAATTGTAGTAGTTTAACATCTAAAACTCTACTTACGTTCAAATGACTTTTAATATAGTTAAGAATCATTATTTTAATTTTAGTATACAGGGTTAGTCGAAACTCGAAATGAGTATTTTCTGAGTTTTCTTAAATGAAACACTGTATTTTAGTATTGTAATTAAAATGATATTTTATGACATTCATTATACCTAACTGCTTTGCTTAATTGTTAATCGCACCGACGATACAAGTTGTTGAGTCCGCGAATATATATACCCGTGCGTCATCATTTAAAGCATACGAAATAAGCGATGATAAATCGGAACTTACAATATACTGAACGCAACAGCAAGTGATAGTAAGTGATTTGCTGTTGCGTTTAGTAAATTTCAATTTCCGAATCATCATCGACTTATTTCGTATGTTTTAAATGATGACGCACGTTTAAAGATTCACGAACTAAACTAGACGTAGGTATTTTGATAGCTAAACCATTATTGGTAATTTTAAGGATCAGTCTGTATTAACATGTATTTATTTCTGAAAAATTATTTGGGATTGAATATTTTCACGGCCAACCTGGTTATTTGTCAATAACTGACGAATAAAAGCAGCCAGGTATAGGGAATACTTATAAAATAAAAAAGTACCATGAAATATCATTTCATTACAATACTAAAATACAGGGTGTTCCATTTAAGAAAACTGAGAAAAGATTCATTCCAATTTAGACCAACCCTGTATACTAAAATTTTAAAATTAGCTATACTAATGATTCTTAACAATAGTAGACTATATTAAAAATCATTTCAACGTAAGCAAAATTTTTAATGTCAAACTATTACAATTCTACCAGGTGTGAATATTTCTACGAAATTAATAAAAAAACGTAAATATCTCTTAAAATACCCTGTATAATATTACAAAACCTCATAAATTAATACATAATGTATTGAGGAGAATCCAAAAATGTAAAAAATATAGGGTGCCTTATTTAAAAAACGAAGTTATAAGCAACTTCCGGAAGTTGCAAAGAGATGAAATTATTTTCATTTAATAGATCATCCTTCAAAACCCCCTTATTCAAATTTTCATGATTCTGTTGTCTTTAGTTGTTGAGATACTTTTAATAGACCAGTTATCTGCTTCACCCTATATAAATTATTGAAAGAAGTTGAGACGTTTGACCTTAAATAAATAGAAATGCTATTACTAGGTGATCTTAAGAAATAAAAAAAAAACGTCCGTTGCTATGTCTATAGAAGCGAAATCAATAGTATATTACATACCTAGCGGGAAAGTACTCTATTTCAGCCGAGCGGCAAGGTAGTTTTCCGAGGTGCGAAGCACCGAGGTAAACTACAGACGCGAGGCTAGTATGAGTTCCCGCGAGGTTTGTATACTATTTTACTCACAATCGGTTAGTAGTTTATGGATTTCTAATACTCACAATCTACCAATAATAATTTCGTTTCAAATATCTGTATCCATTTTCATTATGTGATAAGATGAATTATTTTAAGTAACCTGTGAGATCGTTGCTAGGTAACAAAACAAGTTTGTTGAATCTGACATTTAGGCGATACACGACGCCATTAATTGTACATATAATCAAATTGTGTTTATTTTACAAAAATGTCTGATAGTGAATTTCAATGACAGATGCTAGCCGGGAAAGTACTTTCCCGGCTAGCTGGGAAAGTAAAGTAAGTAATAAGTCGCTTCCTGATTACTTCAAAGGTTAGAAATCCATAAATTACTAACCGATTGTGAGTAAAAAGTTTATTGAGTTTCTTAGAACAAACAAAAAGCAAAATTTGAACCAACAAACTCACCAACGAAACAATAAAGCACTGAACCTCCGAAAAAAAAAGGACAAGACGGATCTTAATAATTCTGCTTACATTCGATTCGTGAATGCGCCAGGAAACTTTGTGACTCACAGCCATGAGATAATATTGAAAAACTGCATTTGTGCATACAAAAAATCCATTTTTAAAGAGCATCTCAAACAGACAATAAAAAAAATTCAGAACTCATCAATTATCGGCGGAAATGAGTTCAATTCTGTTATACGGGGGGTTTTTGGGGTCACTGAAAACGAATATGACGTCGTAAGTGATCTCTGGAGTACCTGGTGCCTATGGTGACCTACTGTTTACCTCGCATTTGGGAGTTTTCGGCAAATACATTAAAAAATTAGTCAAAAATCATTACTTGCTTGTGAGTTTTTGGGGTCGATGTACCTGGTCAAGTACCTGGTGCTAGGGGTAAAAACTGTTTACCTCGTCTCCTGGAGTTGTCGATAATTTTTATAAATAATTACTCAAAACTTTATACTTGGGGGTTTTGTGATCGCTGAGAACAAACTGAACCTGTACGTCATAGAGTTTTATTTGATATCTTTAAAAAATAACATATTTTTTTTAATTTGGCACTTCAATTTCTGTTGGTAGAAATGTCACTATATTATAGTGACACTATATTATAGTCTAATAAATCCATTGGAAAGCTAAGAAGAAAAAGAAGAAAATAATGAAATATAAACATGTATGTGTCCGTCCATTTAATTGTATTTTTTTTAATAAAGGTAGTTTTATAATACATAATCAAAGAATTCGCATTAAAAACAACTGCAATCTGTGTTACATACCTTCAAGACCATTAACATTCAGAAATTTACTTTTGGTGAATCCAATAACTTCAAAGATTAGAGATTTGACTGATTGAATAAGTAAAATTCCAGAAATTGACGTAAAAGGTGGTGTCGTAGGCACCAGGTACCTACTCTGGAGATAATTTTCAATGTCATCTTCTTTTTCAGTGAGCCTAAAAACCCCCTAGTAATGATTTTTGACTAATGTTTTAATGAATTTGCTGAAAACTCTAGAAAACGAGGTGAACAGTCGGTACCTGGGCACCAGTATGCCAATATCCGTCAACTAATACATAATTTTCTAAGTTCTATGTACAAATGTACAATATTTACGATAGAAAGAATTCGACAAATAATGATCCACTGAAAGAAGGGTTTGGTATAAATTTTACTCACAGCCCAGTAAATGGACGGGAAATACGGCGATGCCGTGTAATTTTCAGGGTCAACTCTAAGCAGCTCTAAGAATTCTGAGAAAATTTAGTTCTATAGAGTTTACTATATACAGTGATGAGCGCGCTAATAACCGGCAAAATAGCGCAAAAGATGGAAAACATAATACATTGCGAAACAAAAGAGATGAAACTAGTGGAGGTGGAAATGATTGGTATAAACGTATATATTAACATTGCATTACATAGTTTCCCATCTTTAGACGACTGTGACAGGAGTATTTTTTAAAATTTTACTGTCACAGTGACAGTTCTCATGCTCCTCTGATATGTCTAAAGATGGGAAACTATGTAATGTAATATTAATTTATACGTTTATAACCAGGCCCGGCCCTAGGGATTTTGCCGCCCTGGGCAAGATGGGCCACTGCCCCCCTTTGTAGACCCATGACTCACCACCTTCCTTCAGCCATCACCAAGATTGGATTTTTTTGTTGTGTGCAATGTGCTAAATTATTTAATACGCCATTTTCCACTTTATTTGAACGATACACGCTTAAAACACATATATTTGCAATATTTTCTTGAAATTTCACTACATTTTACAGTTCTATATTAACATGCTTTAATATCCAAAAACTCACTATCCATATCCATAATTACACACTTACTTTTTTAAGTAACACCCTTCTTGCCTTGGTCCGGGAAAAGTCTTAATAATTCTCCAAGATCCAGGGACTCAGGACTAAGCTATTTCGTGTTCAATAGAGATTGTCGTTAGAGCACTCAAACGTTGACATAGTTGATCTTAAGTAATTTTTTATTAGTTTCAGCTTTGAAAAGCTTCTCTCTCCAGAGCCCACTCTTATTGCTAGGGTTAATAAAATCCTCAAAGAAACACTAACGTTGGGTGCGAAATCAAAATCATACTCTCTAATCAATTTCAGGGTCTTTAGAGGTGTACTCTTGGGCTTCACAATCGTAGAAAGAACTTAGAGTTCATCTTTGAGATCAGCATAATTTGGATTTTTTGACTCATCAAAAGTTAAAGCATCACATAGCTTAAGATTTTTATCTGATAAATCACTAGCAGTTATATCCTTAATTTGTTTTATGTCATACAAAAACTCAAAAATTTCACCATGGCTCTTAATTTGCTGAAGTATATCACTTAGTACATTAACGGTTGTGTCTATAATTTTTAAATAGTAAGTAGTTTTAGATATAATAAGTTAACCTTATATCGTGTCTCTGGATCCTAGGTCCACACTTTCATCTTCAGCTTCATAGCCAAATTGTTATTTCACTTTCCTCTTTCTTGCTATTACTGTGCGTCCAATTTTCGGGTCTCAATTTCTAACTTTGATGCTAGTGCGTCTGTCAAATAGCCCTGGAATTTTAAATCACTTCTGAGAGACTTAAATAGATTTTCGTTTTTTGTAATATACTGACAGCTTGATACATTCCCATATTAAATACTCTGCAGTGATTTGCTGACTACGTTGATGTAAAGTAAAATGCCATGCCATATTACCACAGAGCAAAGAAAACTAAAATCACTGATTTAATTTGCCAAAGAGCTTCTTCATGAGCAACAATTTTATCGTTGTTTTTATTGAGTGATTTCTACAAGAGCATCGTAGATTTCTTCAATTTGGTATCTGATCGGAGTAATTGCATCAATTCTATATCCCCATCTAGTTTCAGACATAGACTTCAATGTTATGTCAGAAATATGATTTTTCAGTATAGCCCTAGCGATGAATAGATGCTGAGAAAAAGTTTTTTAAGTTTTTGACACCAAGGAAAAGAAGGCAACTGCAAACTGTGAGGCTTTAGCAGCATCGTTCACGACTGAGTTGCGTGAATGGCTAGAACATGGGACAAAAAGTTCTTCCCTTTCATGTTTGCCCCATTATCATACCTTTGTCCACTCATATCTTTTAAAGGTATTGCCAGTTCATTCGGTTTTTGCAAAATAACTTTTGTAAGTCCCAAGCCAATGGTTTCCAGTACAGGCACAAATACAACAAAATATTCTGCAATTTTTACACCTTGTGACCTAAATCAACAAAACGTACAAAAATAGTCATCTGTTCCACCCCAGAAATATCAGGTCTACAATCTAAAATTAGGCTCTAATACTTTGCTGATTTCAAAAAGTTTAAAATTTTATTTTTGGTTTGGTCATGGATGCGTTGAATAATTTCGTTTCGAATACGTTTTTCCAAGTAGTGATGTTGCTTGTTACTATCATTCGTTTTTCTCCTAATTTGCTCTAGTAAAACATAATCAAATTTTTCAAAGAGCTCAACAAGCTTTAAAAAATTAACATTGTTGTGATGAAAAAGGCTATCAGAATCGCCCCTCAATGGAAGACAATGTTGTGCTAAGAACTGTCTTCTAAAATTTGCCGCCCTGGGCAGCCGCCTAATTCGCCCACCCCTGGGGCCGGGCCTGTTTATAACGATCATTTTCATCTCCACTAGTTTCATCTCTTTTTGTTTCGCAATATATTATCTTTTCCATCGTTTGCTCTATTTTGCCGGTTATTAGCACGCTCATCACTGTATATATTTACTGTATGGTCCTGATGCTTTATTCAGCACAGGACTAAAGATCTTTCTTAGGATTTTTTTTCCCAAACACGTAGTCTCTCTTCGTTTGCCTTTATTATCGTCCACGTTTCGCTTCCATACATCAAAACGGGTCGTATGGTTGTTTTATAGACTTGTATCTTCGTACATCTTGTTAGTTGTTTCGATTTTATAAGGTTTTGGAGGGCAAAAAGACATCTGTGGCCAGCATGTATCCTGTTGTTTATTTCTTGTGATCCGTTATTGTCTTCAGTTATTTTTGTTCCAAGATACTTGAATTCTCTTACGCGCTCAAAGTTAAAGTCATCGATGGCGATGTTCTGACCGATTCTGTCTCTGCTTTCTTCCATTATTATATGGTCCGATTAATTTGCATTTCAACCTTATTTTTAACAATCACAGACAATTGTGTTTAAGCTTATGCCTTTTTTTTTAATATCCAAAAAAACTTAGTTTTGCAAAAATAATTTTGGATATATCTATTAATGCTTTTTGAAACATTTTTGTTGCATGTTAAGTAAAATTCTTTGCTTTTTACATAGTGCTAGTAGAATTACCGTATCTTTAGTATCTTGTGCTTTATGTTATTACATAAAAATGACCGCAATGATGAATAATTTGAATGTCAAAGCAATTAATGTATAGAGCTGAAATTTTGAGGATTTGTTTAGCACTGTAAGACCCGTATTTGAAAGCAATAAAAAACAGCAAGTTCATTTTTCTAAAAGTTAGTTACAAACAATTGACGAATTTTCCTTTTTTGCCGTTTATGGAGCAATAAATTAATTTTAAAAATTTTACAATACGCCATTGTGAAAATTTTTTAGTAGGTAGAGACATATAGTGCAGTCACTAAAGGTTTTTACCTCCGATTTCGTTGAACCTCCATCGATTTTCATGAAAATTGGTGAGTAATTAGAGGATACCTCAAGAAACAAAGGTAACATGATTCCAACTTGCGCTTTTACCCTGGGGTTGAAGGCAACCCCTTCTCGGGGGTGAAAATTATTTTATTAAAAATAATGCCATAAGGCGATAGAGGGACAAATTATAAGCAAAATTTGTTATATAAAGTTATTAAAATAAATCAACACTTTTTGAGTTATTAAAGACCAAAGATTTTATTTTTTCGTAAAAGATGCATGTTTTAAATCGGTTTTTCACGTATAAATCAAAAACTATAAGCTTTTACAAAAAAGTTATTATTGCTGATATGGAAGATAATAAAAAATTGAATACATCCCTTATAAAAAGAACTAAACTAATGTTAGTTTAAAGTGAGTTATTGGCAATTGAATGTGTATTTTTTTCGATGAGTACTCAAATCTAAGTATTCAAGCTTAAATAACGGGAGAACGATGCAATGTATAAAATATTCCTGCTAAAAATTTGCCAAAGTACTTCGGAATACCTATCAAATGAGCTTTAGAACAAGGTAATTGCGTCAAAATTAAGCAAGTTTTAATAAAAATAAAAGAATAAAAGAACCGTTTCGAATTTTTAGGAAAAAGTGAAAAATAAAACATACGTCATTTCCACAAAAATTAAAATTTATAGTAATCCTTACAAGAACTTCTTTAAATTATTATAAGTAATATTTTCGATAATTTTGACGGGTTTAGAATGCATATTTTTGAAAAAAGATATAATTTATAAAAATCATAATTTTTAAAATTATTGTAATTCTCATATTCTTTTAATAATAACTCCAAAAATACTCAATATAGGTACGTAAAAAATTATATACAGGGTGTCCGGAAACTCTACCGACAAACGAAGACAGGAGATTCCTCAGATAATTTTAAGACAATTTAACCCAATTCACCTAGTCCGAAAATGTTTCCTAAGGGAGCTGGAGCTCTTTGAAGATGGCGCCATCGAATTAGTTTTTCTTAAATACCTCCAGCACGCTTCTATTTAGAAAAACGAAAATTTGTATACATATTTACGTTCCAGAAATAAATCGATTCCATCCATTGCGAATTTCTAGTACCCGTCATAGGCGTCCGTTTTGGGTAGGGCAACGGTTATTTTATCGCATAACTTTTTTGTCTTTAACTTTTAAGCATTTTTGATACTGGATTATTAAATTGTGAGGTATTCTAGTACTAAAAGGTACTCTTACTTTAAGTCGGTAGGACACACCGTTTTCTAGAAAAATCGATTTAAAAGTTTTTAGTTTTGGGAATTTGAAAAAAAAATTGAAAAAATTAAAAAAAAAAACGATGTATTTTACCAACTTAAAGCAAGAGTAACTTTTAGTACTCGAATATCGCATAATTGAATAATCTAGTGTCAAAAATACTTAAAAATTAAAGATAATAAAGTTATGCTATAAAATGACGGTTGACCTACCCAAAACAGACGCCTATGACCGGTACTAGAAATTCGCCATTAATGAAATCGATTAATCTCTGGAATATAAATAAATGTACCAGTTTTCATCTTTCCAAATAATTTTTTTTGAATCTTCTTTTTTGAAATTCAAAGAACGAAAAATTTTCAAATCGATTTTTCTAGAAAACGGTGTATCCTATCGACTTAAAGTAAGAGTACCTTTTAGTACTAGAATATCTCACAATTTAATAATTCAGGGTCAAAAATGCTTAAAAATTAAACACAAAAAAGTTGGCGATAAAATAACCGTTGCCCTACCCAAAACCGACACCTATGACTGGTACTAGAAATTCGCAATGGATGGAATCGATTCATTTCTGGAAAGCAAATACGTACACCAATTTTTGTTTTTATAAATAGAAGCGTTCTGGAGGTATTTAAGAAAAACTAATTACATGACGCCATCTTCAAAGAGCTCTAGCTTCCTTAGGAAGCATTTTCGGACTAGGTGAATTGGGTTAAATTGTCTTAAAATTATCTGAGGAATCTCCTGTCTTTGTTTGTCGGTAGAGTTCCTGGACACCCTGTATAAAAAAATTTTAGTTTTTTCTGTGCTAAATATTTACTTGTTTTACTATTTCTATAGGGTAAAAAATAACCGAGATAGAAGCGTTTCAGTCTTAAATTTTGCTGTGGGAACCATGCAACCGGGGTCATTTAACCTTTTATTTTTAAAAAAGTAAGAAATTTAAAAGATTATGTTCAACGTGCTTAAAAAGCACTATAAACTAACTTTCAAACAGTTTTTATATGAACCTAATATCGTAAACGCAAACGGAGTTATTAAAAAAAAACAATAACATTTTTTGGAAAAATTTTTAAAAGATAAATTTTGAAAAATTTTGGAGCATAAAGTTTAACCATATCAGCATGTTCGGGGGCTCATTTAATAAATATTTTTAAGTACTTTGACAAATGTTTAATAAGTTTATGTTATAAAATGCATCAATTTCAAATGCATAAAGTTTAACCATATCAGCATGTTCGGGGGCTCATTTAATAAATATTTTTAAGTACTTTGACAAATGTTTAATAAGTTTATGTTATAAAATGCATCAATTTCCCGTTATTTCAGCTTGAATACTTTAGAGTTTTTATATATACAGTATGTCCCTGTAAGTTGTATCCATATGGAAAACTTTTTTATTATTAATTTTACGAAAAAAAGTTATTCTTCATAAAAAGCTCTGCATGGTCCAAAACCTAAGGTTCAACCATCAGATATAAAATTTTATGAATGTTATACGAGGTACGTCAAAAAATTTGAATTTCACTCAAGAGTAAAGTAGCTCTATTTTTCACAATATTGAAAATTGCTATTATGAAAAGTTGTTTGGAATTAAAAACTATATTCTAGTATGAATTTACATCCTTCTAATTGAAAAAACAATTTTTTTGAAAAATTACATTATTTTCAGTTACTCAATTCTGATAACTCTTTTATTATTAATTTTACGAAAAAAAGTGATTCTTAATAAAAAGTTCTGGATAGTCTAAAACCTAAAATACAACCATCTTATATCAAATTTTATCAATTTTATACGAGGTATGTCAAAAAAGATAAATTTAGATCAAAAGTAAAGTACCTTTATAGTTCAGAATATTTCAATTAGAAGGATGTAATTACATACTGAAACACAGCTTTTAATTCTAAATAACTTTTCATAATAACAATTTTCGGTATTGTGAAAAATAAACGTATTTTACTCTTGAGCGACATTCATATTTTTTGACACACCTCATATAAAATTGATAAAATTTGACATATGATGGTTGTATTTTAGGGTTTAGACCATGCAGAACTTTTCATTAAGAATAACTTTTTTTCGTAAAATTAATAATAAAAGAGTTATCTGAATTGAAATAACTGAAAATAATGTTAGTTATCCATAATTTTTCAAAAAAATAATTTTTCAATTAGAAGGATGTAATTGCATACTAGAACATATTTTTTAATTCCAAACAACTTTTCATAATAGCAAATTTCAATATTGTGAGAAATAAAGCTACTTTACTCTTGAGTGAAATTCAAACTTTTTGACATACCTCGTATAATATTCAAAAAATTTGATATTTGATAGTTAAATCTTACGTTTTGGACCATGCAGAGCTTTTTATGAAGAATAACTTTTTTTCGTAAAACTAATAATAAAAAAGTTTTCCATATGGATACAGCTTACAGGGACATACTGTATAAATTCGGGTTCAAAACGTCCTCCGACGTTGTCCGATGCCTTGTTGCCAATATCTTCTATCATTGCAGTTTTCATCTTCTAATCCTCGTACACTCATTGATCGTCTTACTCCTTGTATCCATGTCGTTCTTGGCCTTCCTCTTTTTCTCTTTTCTGTGGGTATCCATTTCATAATTTTCCTTGGCAGTCTTTCCTCCCCCATTCTCTGAACATGTCCGTACCACGTTAATTGTTTCTTCTCAATGCATTCTACAATCGTTTCTTGTAAATTAATTCTTCGCTTTACTTCCTCATTTCTAACCCGGTCCAATCTCGATGTTCTACTTGCTCTTCTTAGGGCGTCCATCTCAGTAGCTTCTAATTTTCGTTTTAGGTGTTCCTTTATTCTCCATGTTTCGGATCCGTATACCAATGTGCTCTTAATCATGGTGTTGTATATTCGCATTTTTCTTTGTTTCCCTATCTCGGTACTCCATAAAACTCCGTTCAGTGATTTAATTATCCTTCTTGCTTTATTTATTCTGCTCTTAATTTCTGCATCGTCAGTACTTCCTTGTTGAAATTAATGCCCAAATACTTATATTTATCACAGCTAGTTATTTTATGATTATTGTCCAATATCATATCAGTTGAATCCTCACCTAGGCATAAATATTGTGTTTTTTCTACATTCATCTGCAATCCCCATTTTTCGTATTCTTCCTTCAATTTGCGAGTCATATATTCCAAATCTTCTTTATCGTTTGCACATATTATTAACAGAGTTTTTTACTCGCAGAAAAAAATATACATTCAATTACCTATAACTTACTTTTAGTTAACATTAAAAAGTTTTTGTAGTAAGGGATTTATTTATTTTTTTATTAGCTTCAATTTTGATGATAATAGCTTTTTTGTAAAAACTTTTTGAGTTATTGATGAAAAATTGGTTAAAAGCAAGCATTTTTCTCAAGAAAAATTAAAATCTTTGATCTTTAATAACTCAAAAAGATTTGATTCTTTTTTAATAACTTTATATAACAAATTTTGCTTAAAATTTGTCCCTCTATCGAATTATGGCGTTATTTTTAATAAAATAATTTTCACCCACGAGAAGGGGTGGTATTCACCCCCAGGGTAAAAGCGCAAGTTGGCACCATGTCACCTTTGTTTCTTGAGATATCCTCTAACCACTCACCAATTTTCATGCAAATCGATGGAGGTTCAACGAAATCGGAGGTAATAGCTCATATCCACCTTCAGTGACTCCACTAATACACTTTTTAATATGAAGGGAAAATTCAGAAAAATCTCATTTTTACACTAAACTGTTAATAATTAGAAATCTCTCCGAAACTTATACAGAAAACATACAGGTTTGTCTAATATAGGTGTAATAAATTAGAGGAAAACTCAAAATATCTGGCTACTAAGATATCCCCAAAAAAACTTATTTACCTTTACTTATTTAACTGTGACGTACTGCTAGTGAAATTTGTGTATTCGCGGTGTGCAAGTACTTGAAAGGGAATTGAGAAACGATCGTGCGCGAATAGCGGAGAAATATTGCAACTTTCTTAAATAATTCATATTGTCAAATTGACGTACATTTCATATCTACTGTCATTGAAGAATAAAAATTATATATCCACAATATTCTTTTTTTGTTTATTTTTATTTAATGTCGTCTGAACCACTGGGGTTATAAACGACAACAATCGGAAATACATTATTAAAAATAAACAGATTACAATATTAAGTGCATACATATGAACTAACAAAAAGGAAACCTGGAAAATTTGTGGTACAATTAAATGTCTTTTATTCCTATATCCGTTAAAAACTGGATAATATTATTAATATTTTTATCATCTCCAAGAAGCTCCGATAGGTCTCTGGGAAGGTTAAGTTTGCTTCTCGTTTGCTGGTATTTTTGACAGTCTGATAATATATGTTTAACTGTTACGTTTGTTTGACACTGCTGGCAGAATGGAGGATTGACTCTAGTTATTTTGTAGAGATGTGTATGACGGGTGTGACCAAGTCGGAGCCGAGTGAAGATAACTTGTTTTTTCCTAGGTAAAGAAAAGGCCTGTTTTTGTATAGCGTTGCCTTTAATTTGTTTTAGTTTTTCGGAACACTGCCACCACTTGTTTTGCCACGCACAACTAACTACGTTTTTAAGACACAATTTCACATCACTTGGCACAATTTTATTTAGATGAACTTGATCACTTGTTGCTGCTTCGTGAGCTAGGCGGTCCACAACCTCGTTACCGTGTACTCCAATATGGGATGGAACCCAGATTAATACCACATGTTTGTTTCCCTTTGCATCATGCTGAAGTTCTTGATAAATGTCTTTATGAATAAGGTTGCAGGAATATATGTTTTGAATGTCACAATGGGCGTTCATTGAGTCCGTTATGATTATGTAATTTCTCTGGTTTGATTTGTTAGTGAATTTTAAAGCTTCAAGAATTGCATACAGCTCTGCATTGGAAATAGTCCAGTTGTTATTCAGCTTAAATTTAGCATTATGGGTATTGGAGAAAATGGCTGCTCCCACTCCGTCCGCTGTTTTTGATGCATCTGTGTATATCTGTTGTTAGTTGCTAAATCTATCCATAATCTCTTTGAAATGATTTAATATTATGGTTGGATGAGATTCATGTTTATTAAGTCTTGATAGATCAGTAATAATTCGTGGTTTATTTACAGCCATGGAGGAGGAGGGTTTTCGGTAGGATGGTATATGGTCGGGAATGTTATATGATATTTTTGCAGTAATCGGTTGATTCGTTCATAGAAAGGCGGATCGCATTGAAGGTGAGATGAGAAGTACTGATTAAAACGATTTGTATGTACATTATGGTAAACTGGGTTATCTGGAGAGGATAGAACTTTACAAGCAAACGACAAACTCAAAAAATCTCGTCTAAATTCTAGGGGGGATTGCCCTGACTCGCTACATATACTTAGTATGGGACTTGTTCGAAAAGCGCCCAAAGCGACTCACAATCCCGTATTTTGAATGACATCTAGCTCTTTAAGAACATATTTCTTAGCTGAGTTATATACCACTGAGCCGTAGTCAATTTTTGATCGAACTAAGGATGAAAAAATTCGTAGAAGAGTTGGCGTATCGCTGCCCCAGGAGATGCTGGATAGTGTCTTCAAAATATTAATACTTTGTTGGCAAGTACCTTTCAAATTTTTAATGTGATTTTTCCAAACCAATGTTTTTTCAAATGTAAGACCGAGAAATTTTATTTCTTTTACAAAGATAAGATTCTTACCATTCAACTTTAAAACGGGATTATCCTCTTTTCGCTTTTTTGAGAAAAGTAGGCATTTTGTTTTTTCGCTAGAGAAGTTGAGTCCAGTTTTATCGGACCATTTCTGTAGATTATTTAATGTGCTTTAAAGGATTCTTTGGGTGGATTCTATATTTGTTCCTCTTAGTAGGAGAACTAGGTCGTCGGCATACAGTCTTCCTTTAACTGGCTGTTGACATTGTTCCAAAATATCGTTGATTGCAACAAGAAATAAAGTTACACTCAACACCGAGCCCTGAGGGATTCCGTTTTCCTGGATTCGAGTTGATGAGAGTGTTCCATTTACTCTTACCTTAAATGCTCTGAGTTGAAGAAAATTTTGAATAAATTTTAGAAATTGTCCATTAATACCCCAGGAGTGAAGCTTTTTTATTATACCATATCTCCATGTGCAATCGTAGGCTTTTGTTATATCGCAGAAAATAGCTAGGCAGTGTTGTTTGTTAATGAGTGCTTCGTGAACTTCGGATTCAAGATCAACTAGGTTATCGATGGTTGATCTATTTTGACGAAAACAATTCTGCTCCGGGATTAGCAGTTTTTTGTTTTCTAAGAACCATGAAAGGCGCCGGTTTATAACCTTTTCCAGTAGCTTACAAGTTGATGAGGTTAGGGATATTGGTCTATAGGATTGGGGATCTGTTTTAGGTTTTTGAGGTTTGGGGATTGGTATAAGAAGATTTTGGAAAGTAGTGTTGTATCCACATTTGATTTAAAACATTAAGGAGGTATGATCTAGCGTTTGTACTTAGTTTTTGGAGAAAAATTATTGGTATATCGTCCGATCCTGGAGAAGAGTTTTTCATGCCGAACAATGCATCGTCCAGTTCTTCTGGTGAAATTGGAGAGTTCATATAGTCATCTGTGTTCTCTGTGACGATTAGCTCCATTTCATTTCTAAATTTGTATTGAAGAAAACTCGGAGAGTATTTGCTGGTGCTGGAATTTTGTTCGTAAAGATCAGCAAACATTTCTGTGATTTCTTCAGTTGAAGTAATTAATTTGTCATCATGTTTTAAAAAACTAATTTGAGTGTTTTGCTGTTTTACAGATTGTTGACGAATTTTTCCCCAAAATGTAGAAAGGGGGGTGGAGTTATTGATGGATGCCACAAAAGATTTCCAGTTTTGTTTTTTGGTTTGCTTAATCTTATACCGCGATTCAGCTCTTAGTTTTTTATATTCTATTTGATTTTGTGTAGTTGGACATCGTCTGAATTTGTTAAAAGCCCGTTTGTATTTTTTGATCGCTTCGTCACACTCATTATTTCACCACGGTACTGGTGTGTGAGTTTTTAGAGTTTTGGTTTTTCCCACTGCTTTGTACCCTGCTTCCAATAGTATCTCGGAAAACTGTACATAAGTTGAAGCTATATCTGAGGTATTAGGGTCAGGAAGGTATGACAGTTTTTGGTCTACTTCATCTGAGAAGAGTGTTCAATTAGCCTGGTTTAATTTCCATTTTGAGAGAGGGGTTGTTGATGCAGTTTGGAAAGGACGGGTTATAATAAGAGGAAAGTGATCACTACCGTACAATTCCCAATTTAAAGATGTTTGTAGGATAGGATCGCACATGCTCAGGTCGATAACTGAATGTTCTCCTGTTTGTATATTGAATCTTGTGGGTTCCCCTGTATTCAGGATGTTTAGGTTCTTACTGTCAAGTAATTGTTCTAGTGTTTTCCCTTTTGATGATCGAAATTTGGACCCCAAGTACGGACTGTGACTATTAAAATCTCCTAAGAGTATACGGGGAGATGGGATCTGCTGAAGTATTTCCTCAATTACGGCCGTTGAAAAATTTTTACTTGGTGGGATATAAATGTTGCATATTGAGATTTTTATATCACTATTAATAGTGACTGCAACAGCTTCTAAAGATGTATTTAAATGTATTGGTTCTGCTTCGTAAATTTGGTTGATATAGATTGCTACTCCACCACTTGCTTTATCTCTGTTAGTCCTGTTTTTGTAAAAGCATTTAAAACCTTTTAACCTAGCATGGTAAGAATCTTTGAAATGAGTTTCTTGGAGGCAAATAACTGACGGTTTTTGTTGAGCAATTAGCTTTTGTAACATTTCGCAACGGGTATGGTACCCGTTAAGGTTCCATTGTATTATAGATGTGAATGTTAAGTATTTAAGGATTCTTGTGAAGATGAGAGTTCGTTGTCCATTGGTGTCGGTTTATCGGGTTGATAAATTTTATGGTGTAATTTCTTTTTAATGTTTGTGATTTTTGTTTTTAACTTTTTTGAGCATTGAGGGTATATAGTGTCAAGATCATTAAGGAAACCTGGTACATTGTCTGTATATGTTTTAAGAAGATCCAGTATGTTCTCATTTTGTAGAGCTGCTTCGAAGAAATTTAAAGTCTGGTTAAAGTTAAGTGTAAAATTGTTTTTATTGTCTTCAAACATTCGTTGTAATGGTTGCATTTCATCGTGAATGGATTTGTCCGGTTTTATTTTCTTAGCTTTGGGTTTTTGAAATGTGGGTTGTTTTTCGAGGTCTTCGTGCGGCGGTGTGGATTCTGACATTTGTCGTTTAACGGAAACCGTTGAAGTTTCTTAGGGTATCGTTTCAGATGTTTTCGTGGATTCAGTATTCTCTTCGTTTTGCTCTTTAGAATGTACACTGACATATTGATTGACTGGAGTTGTGCTAATGTTTTGGTGAGATTCATCATTAGACCCTATAGTGTTGGTGGCTTCTGTGCATTGGGTGAGAATATCTGATGAAGTTGGCTCGTTATGTGGTAAAAGTGGGCATACTGCGGCCAAGTGACCTGATTGTTTACAAGAGAAACATTCGAGATTGTCGGTTGCTAGGAAAATTCTGTATGATGTATTGTCAAAATTTATGAGAAAAGAAGCTGGTAATGTTGCAATATTTTCCAATGGAGTAATATACGTTTGTCGGCGAAAACTAAGAATATGACTAAATTCTGGACGAGAGGCATTTATTTTAAGAAAGTTGATAGGACATAACAGATTTAGACCTAGCTTTATAAGCTCGGCTCCTAAAATAGAATGTGGTATGCTAGGGCACACATTGGATAAAACAATTCTCTGACTTGGAGTGATTAGTTTGCGTGCAGTGAGGATTTGATTGTTGATTTTAATTGAACCATAATTTTTTAAAAAGTTATCTACAAGTTCTTTTGAGGAGAAATAAATGCATACTCTATTTTGTGAAATTCGTGAAGCGAAAATGATATCTGTAGGATTTACAATACTGTCCAAGGCTATTAGATAGTCTTCGATTTTTACGTCGTCAATGGAAGTAAATAAGACGGCTTGTTGTTTATCAGGGAATTTTGAAGATGTTTGATTTTTTGTTGTAATTGATGCATATGATTGGGAATTTTGTTGGGTTGGGTGTGGTATGGAGAGACTCAGATGGGAATTAGGAATATAGTCCCCTTGTTTTTCGTTATCCATTATTTAAAATCCACATTTATAATATGTGTATTGGGCAAGTACGGTCCTGTCCCTTGAAGAACTTAATATCCCAACTTATCAAGGTTGAGAAATAATAGTTTCGACAATAATTGTTTAAATATATGTAAACAAACTTTGTTTACTTATTGCTTTTGTAGAATCAAACGTTGATATGGATGAACTTGATTAAATCACTGTTTTTATTCACTACAGTAAGTTTTACTTTTGCGGTAAAAACTTTAAACTTTATCAAAATTGGTTTTTAATTATCACCGTAATTATAGCTATGCTACCGATACGATGTTTGCTTGACGGAGGTCAGAATGAGAATCGCTCCACAATATTGATATGAAATGCAATTATTATATAAAGGTAAATTTAATTAATTGTATTTTGCTTGCAGTACTGCATTTTAATAACTAATTTTATTTACTACATATAATTGTTTGTTTTAATAACATAACCTGAATCTTATTTTTTCTTCTTATTATTTTTTTTGGACTATGGCCTTGACAATTATCCAGTAACCAGGACTAATATAATTGGCCAATATACTTAAAGTGCGAATAATATTGCACAGCGTAGAAATAGATGTCGCTTTGCCGAACTTGCACGGTCCCAATAAAGTAATTTAGGTTTTATTCGCAAAAACATTTTATATGTTTCATAACGCAAAAATATTTGTTTTTCAGTGAGAATTTATGTCGAATATTTTTTATTAATTTCCTTAAAAGTTGTATAACTTCGTTCAACTCCTCGTAAAACTTTTTCTACACAATACACAAAACTACAGTAATGTGGCATGTTGTAAACGAGATTTGGGCACTTAGCTTTCACGAAGTGTTCGTTTATATTTAGAGGTACAAAACTTACTTCATAAATTACACAAACTTTAAGCTGTGTTGCAATGCATAAAGGATTTAAGCAACTCCACTGCCATACTTGCTGATTAACATTTAGAATATTTCCTTAGGTGTTAATTGGTTGTAGAAATGTTGAGATATACAAACTTTGTTTATGAAAGCGTAATTCGGTTTAAAAAGTTGTTTCGAGACCAGCTTACACTATAATATTATATAGGTATCGAAAACCACTTATAGACAAGTAAGGATCTGTTTTTAGGTGGATGTGAGAGGTGACATTAAGATTTTTGCGGATAGAGTTAGGTGATAACTTAGTTAATAATAATTGAATTATACTCCTTCTCAAATATGCCCGGAACATTAATAAAAAAAATAAAATATTTAAAAATTTCAAAAAATTTCGTTTTTTTTCAAATTTTTTTGCTTATAACTTAAAAGCTATTCATTTTAGAACAAAGTCGTATAAGAATAAAACAAAGATAATTAAATTTTATAACAGATGCGATTGGTTAAAAATGTCTTAATTTATCACCCTTGCTTCAAAATAGCAATAAATATAAAATAAGGGGGCAAAACCAACCTGTCTTTATTCAATGATTTTCCATCACTTAGGTTACACTTGGAACCTTCCTAATTCGCTTAGAAAATTCTTGTAATGTGCTAAAACCGTACACCAAATTTCATTAAAATTGACTTACTAGATTTTGCATAATAATTTTGAAATCTAAATTTTTTTTTTAAAAATTAAAATTTTTTAAAACCTTGCACAACAAAAACTAGAACATACAAAGATTTGTCGATTTTTTTACATATGAAGAAGTATACCACCTATCTAATGCACTTTACAGAATTAAAATCTGATTATTTAAGCAGCCTCAGCAATGTTTTAAATTTATAAACAATTTTTTGGCTTATAAACAAATTAGTGCTGTGTCAAGGAGGGGGTGCTATGGGCTCCTTTATTTAGATGGACTTACCCACATTTTTTTATGTATTTTGACCCGTAGAACACGAATTTTTTGGGTAACAGTTGATCCGGATGTCGATAGGATTGTTATAAACAAAGAACTTGAGGAATTACATCGATTTTTCGCAAAATAAAACATTTTTGGATTTCTTGGGTAATTCTAAGCAAAAATGTTCTTACAAGTTTTTTCGTAGGGTGCATAGTTTTCGAGATAAACGCGGTTAAACTTTCAAAAAATCGAGAAATTGCAATTTTTGAACGCGAATAACGTTTGATTAAAAATAAAATAGCAATTCTGCTGACAGCATTTGAAAGCTTAAATCAAATTATACCGGTTTTAATTATTTGCATTGCTAAAAATTATTTTTTTATTAATAAACAAAGCTATTTTTTTATAAGCCAAAAATTTTTTTATAAATTTAAAACATTGCTGAGGCCCCTTAAATAATCCGATTTTAATTCCGTAAAGTGTATTAGACAGGTAGAGCACCTCTTTACATGTAAAAAAATTAGCCAACTTCTAAATGGTCTACTTTGTTTTCAGAAAGATTTTAAAAATTTGAACTTTTTTAAAAACATTTAGATTGCAAATTTATTATGCAAAATTTATTAGGTCGATTTTAATGAAATCTGGAACAGGATTTAAGTATGTTACAAAGAATTTCCTAAGCGGATTACTAAGGTTCTAAGTGCTACCAAAGTGGTTAAAAAATATGGAATAATAACAAGAATTATTTTGCCCCCTTATTTTGTATTTATTGCTATATTGCAGAAAAGTTAATACATTAAGACATTTTTTACCGTTCGTATATTATACAAAATTCAATTATCTTTATTTTATTTATCTACGACTTTGTTGCAAAACGAATCGTTTTAAAGTTATAAGCAAATAAAGCAAAATAAAATCGATGTTTTTCGAAATATTTAAATATTTTAATTTTTTTATTAATGTTCCGGGCATATTTTGAGAAGGAGCATAAGTCAATTTTTATTACTGAAGGTGTCACCTAACTTTATCTGCAAAAATCCGAATGCCGCCTCTCACATCCAAAAATAGACGTTTTTTCGCAGATCCTTACTGGTCTATTATGACAATTAATTTACACAACCGACAGAAGTGCCACTTCCGGTTATTCGCGGTGTGCAAGTACTTGGAAGGGAAACGAGAAACGACCGTGCGCGAGTCGCGGAGAAATATTGCAACTATCTTAAATAATTCATATTTTCAAATTGACGTATATTTCATACCTTCTGTCATTGAAGCAGAAAAATTATATATTGCTCCACAATATTGATATGATGTGCCATTATTATATAAAGGTGAATTTAATTAATTGTATTTTGCTTGCAGTACTGCATTTTAATAACTAATTTTATTTACTACATATAACTATTTACGTTTTATAACATAACCTGAATCTTATTTTTTTTTTTCTTATTATTTTTTTGGACTATGGCCTTGACAATTATCCAGTAACCAGGACTAATATAATTGGCCAATATAATTAAAAGTGCGAATAAAAGTACAGAGCGTAGAAATAGGGGTCGCTTTGCCGAACTTGCACGGTCCCAATACCAGAAATAATTAACATATTTGTATTTTACATGGAACATACTATACATTATTGCATTTTTAGATCTTACATAAAATGTGGATAAAATTTGTATAAAATACCAAAGGCCGAAACTTCATATATTTTAAAAAAGGTTAGCAGGAAGGAGTTCCAATAGGAAAAATTTCAGATCTTTTCAGATCATTTCTTATTATTTTAATAATGAATTTTGTATCTGGCACTTTTCTCTTTTCTTTAACCCGGGAGCAGTCGCGCCAGAAATAATCTAACATTTTATAATTTTTCGTGATAATTTTTTTCGTGATCAAAAATTTTGCGTAAATTTCCTCTCGTAAGTGCATCGAGGAATGTTTAAGCAATGCGTACGTATCTTTTTAAATTATATTTTTTTTTATTTTTTTTTTGTGGAATTTATGCTTTGGTGAGAAAAAAATAGCTTTAAAATTGTTAGAAACATATATTTTTTACATATCTAGTAAATAAAAATAAAATAGAATAAGAATTTGTTTTTATTCTATTGGGATTTAAGATGTAGTTACTTCATATAGTGGAGTCAATGAAGGTGGATATGAGTTATAACCTCAGATTTCGTTGAACCTCCATCGATTTTCATAAAAATTCGTGAGTGGTTAAAGGATACCTCAAGGAACAAAGGTGACATAGTGCCAACTTGCGCTTTTTGCATTTTAGGGGTGAAATACACCCCTTTTTTAAAAATTATTTTTTAGATTTCTGAAAGTGCAGTCACTGTAAGTTTTCACTTTCTATTTTGTTGAACCTTCATCGATTTTCATGAAAATCGGTAAGTAGTTAGAGGATACCTCAAGCAATAAAAGATATATAGCATCAACTTGCGCTTTTGCATTTTAGGGGTGTAATACACCCCTACTTTTTAAATTGTAAAAAATGCAGATTTCCGCATTATGGCGCAAGTAATCTCGTTTAATTAAGAAAAATAAATATTTCTTTTATATTTATGTGCATGAATTACATTTTTTTTAAATTTTTCATACCTTATAGCAAACAAAAATCCGAAAATTAACAAGTCGAAAATCACGAAAACCTTATTCTTCTATATTTCTGAAAGTGTAGTCACTGAATGTTTTCACCCACGATTTCTTTGAACCTTCATCGATTTTCATGAAAATTGTTGATTAGTTAGAGGATACTTCAAAAAACAAAAGTGATATGGCACGAAGTTGCGCTTTCTGCATTTTAGGGGTGAAATCCACCTTTTTTTTAATGATAAAAATGTAGATTTCAGCATTCTGGCTCAAGCAATCTCGTTTAATTAAGTAAAATAAATATTTTTTTACATTTATGCGCATGATTTATAATTTTTA
The DNA here is from genome assembly GCF_917563875.1 of Diabrotica virgifera virgifera. Lineage (NCBI taxonomy): Eukaryota > Metazoa > Arthropoda > Insecta > Coleoptera > Chrysomelidae > Diabrotica > Diabrotica virgifera. The sequence continues at coordinate 192,232,086 of NC_065446.1, read as the reverse complement.
TTAATTTTTTAAACCTTATAACAACCAAAAATCAGAAAATTAGCAAATCGACAATCACGAAAAAAATTAATCTTTTATATTTCCAAAAAGGCAGTCACTGAAGGTTTTCACCCCTGATTTCGTTGAACCTCCATAAATTTTCATGAAAATTGGTAAGTAGTTAGAGGATACCTCAAGAAATAAAAATGATGTGGTACCAACTTGCGCTTTTATCCTGGGGGTGGATGTTACCCCTTCTCATGGGTGAACACTATTTTATAAAAATAACCCCATAATTAGATAGAGGAGAAAATTCTAAGCAAACTTTCTTTTATCAAGTTTATAAATTTTTTATTTAAATAATATTTCATAATTTAATAAAATATTATTGGTACAGTAAAACCTGACAATAACGGCCACTAAAAATAGAAAACAATTGGCCGTTATAGAAATGTGGCCGCTAATGCTAGGTTTCCTTTTCCACAAATACATAAAATATAATTGAAAATTTATTTATTTTAGTAATTAAAGCCAATCTAATTAAATATAATTCTACAAACAAACGGAACATACTAAAACTAAATTCAATTTACTACAATATAAAACAATATCTATACGAAAAAACAACTACAAGAAAAACAGAATTTTTGTTTGTTTTACATTTTTTTAGATAAACGAAACATACTAAAACTAATTTAATATAGGTAATACATAATATAAAACAACATATTATAGCTACTACGAAAAATACGCTTATCACTAAAGTATCGTCGTGCTTCCATGCTATATTCAACAAAACCAACTTGGTAGGGCCTTTAAGTAGATATCGCAAATCACTTTGGCTAATTTTGTCTGCATATATATTATGTTTGAGGAATCCCTTTTTTTGTGAGACTGGATATAGGACATTTCTCAAGTATGAATTCACATTCATGGTATATCGTTGCTATACAGGGATAATAATCTGTGCAATGTTATGGTAGAGGCTACGTTAAATATGAAGTAAATGTGGAAGATATACACTGGTTATTAATTTCAATTTAATTTGATTGTTTTTTAATCGTTTACAATATTTAAAATAATTAAAGACATAAAGTTAGGGATTTCAAAAATAAATTCAGTTCTCACTGGCAGGGTGGGAAATAATAAAGTGCCATACAATAGCATTTCATTACAATGCTCATTACAGACATTACAGGCTGCTCCGTTTGAGAAAACTCATTCTCTCAAACTTTGAGAAAACACTCATTCAGTTTCGACCAACCCTGTATTAGCTAAAATTAAACGTGTTGCTAGATTAATAATTTTTAACAATAATAGATTATATTAAAAATCACTTGAACATAAATTGATTTTCTGATGTCAAATCACTACAATTATACAGGGGGTGAATATTGCTATGAAATTTGAAAATAAAAACGTAATTATCTTTTAAACTACTTCGTATAACATCACAAAACCTGATATTTTAAGAAATAAAACATGGAGGAGAATTCAAAAATGTAAAAATATACAGGGTGTTCCATTAAACAAAAGATAATTTTGTTTCACCCTGTCAATATGGGTGGCCCTGTATATTTGGAAATGTATTTAAATTCTGATATTATCTATGCCCCAATCTCACCTAAATAAACTTTTTTCGTATCTCCTACAACAAACGACTAATTGGACTTCCCACAACCTGTATACATACAAAATCTCCGCTATAAAATTTTTTCAAAGAAAATGTTATTAGAGTGTTTTGTGTTCTCGCAGTAAAATTTAGGTTTTAAATGTTTCTATCTCGGTTACTTTTTGTCGTAAAAAAATATTAAAAAAAGAAAAAGCTTAAATAAAGTTAAAACTAAAATTTTGTCCTCTACCATTTTTTAAGTATATCGAGTATTTTTGGAGTTATTATCAAAAGAAAATGAAATTCACGAAAATTTGAAAAGTTCTATTTTTTTTTAATCGTATTTTTTTTTCAAAAATATGCATTCTAAACCGGTCAAAATTGTTGAAGTTATTACTCATGTTAAAATAAATAAAGTTTTAAATGGGTTACTATAAATTTTAATTTTTGTGGAAATGACGTATGTTTCATTTTTCATTCTTCCCTAAAAAATCTGAAAGGGTCCTCTTATTTCCATCATAACTTGTTTAATTTTGATGCTATCGACTTCTTATATAGCTTTTTGATAGTTACCTTTAAGTACTTTAATGTTTAAAATGTTTAATATCTATATTTAACAAAGTGCATCGTTTTCCTGTTATTTAAGCTTGAATACTAAGATTTGAGTACTCGCGGAAAAAAATATACATTCAATTGCATATAACTCACTTTGTATATGTAATAAAGGATTTTTCGAATAAGGAGCTTATTTATTTTTATATTATCTTCGATTTTGGTAATAACAACTTTTTTGAAGAAACTTATGGTTTTTGAGTTATTTACGAAAAACTGCTTTAAAACATGGATTTTTTTCATGAAAAATCAAAACTTTTGATCTTTAATACTCTATCGATTAGTGGTATTATTTTTAATAAAATAATTTCCACCCCCGAGAAGGGGTGGCATCCCCCCCAGGGTAAAAGCGCAAGTTGGCACCATGTCACCTTTGTTTCTTGAGGTATCCTCTACATACTTACCAATTTTCATGAAAATCGATGGAGGTTCAACGAAATCGGAGGTGAAAACCTTCATTGACTCCACTAATATTTTTTGACATACAATTAAGAATTTAATATTCACCATTAGCGCTCATACATGTAATATGACCGATCATATTACCCGTATGCACGCTAATGGTGAATATAAAATTCTTAGTATTAGGTCAAAAAATCCGCAATAGCTATCTCTTAAAACCTACCAAACTTCATTTGCATATCTCAACTGGTTTTAAACCAATAAATAAATCTTCAGTTTGTAAGAAAAACTCAACATCCCGTATCTCGAAAACGAAACATATGCGGACATACATTTATAAAGCCAACTGTCATTATTTTCATGCAGAATTATCCGTTAAAGTTTGTCGCACTTATTTAGAAACACCGTGTATTGATGAAGAACATGTCTAGTTGTTAAAGTACCTAACTTTTTTATTATCCAGCATAAACAAATCAATTCAAAAACAGAATGTTAAGAAAACCTGAGGCTATAGTTGGGTTTTAATATCAGTATTTTATAAATGCTAGAATATTCCACAGGGTGATGCGAACTTTGAGAAAAAAACACATTTTATTGGTACACCCGATATATAATGAAAATTTACCTGTTAAGCAACAATATTATTACAGTGGTATTGCTAAATAATCACGCTATAACATGTTCAAAAAATCACTTACATCGGCCAAAAGGTTTAGGAAATACGAGACATCACAAATGACCATATTTTTAAATGGACCGATTTCTATGCACGTAAGGTTATTTATGATTTTATTGTGGAATGTAATGGTACTGTGCAGAAAAGAACTTTCCGGCACAGGAACGTCACTTTCCGGCACAGAAACGGCACTTTCTGCACACTTATGTCATAGATCTTATATTTTGAGAAAAAAACAACTTTGATAACGTAAAACTGTTTAGAAAAATGCACTTTGAATAGTGGTTGTAGAAAAAATATTTTTTTCCAAAAAATACGCTTTCATTTGCATCCCATTCCTCCACTAACCTGTCACTGTCTTCTAAAATTGGACTTTCATCCCCTGAGCCTGAGGAATCATCTACGTCAACCTTCTTTGATGTATTTTATTGGCGATTTTTTCCTTTTGTAAGTATTTCACTTTTTTCTGACGTGTCTTAAATGGTGGCAAGTTTCCTTCCACGTTTTTTTACTTTTATTGACACACAAGCTTTTGGTACAGGCAAAATATTATCTAGCAATTTTCCTGGCGTAATACTGTTGTCCAATGTCATCTCTGCTTGGCGAGAACAACCTGGTTGAGGTGATGGAGCCGTTACATCCTCTGGATTATTTTTTAAATGCGTTGTTTTTGGGGGTTACTGTAGTTTCAGTCGCATCAACTTCTACGTCAATGGTCACAAAGGCCTAATCTGGTAAGATAGTTGGATTTAATGAATGCAATACCTGTTCCTCTAAAGAGTGACGTTACATATTCTGCGGTTGCAGGCTTACCCCAAGCATCACCTAACAAATTTCCAAATTGAAATCTCATTAATTTACGGGTCTAGTTTGTTCTAATAAAATTGTTGCAAGAAGACTAGTAATGAGTTTTAGGGATTTAAAAAATGATCGTTCAATTGGCTAGAGGTAATGCGTTGTGTGATTTGGCAAACAAACTAGAATGTTGTTATTCTCCTCACTAAATCCAAGAACCCGAACTGAGTTTGTGTAGGAGGTATGCCCATCGACAATAAGAAATACAAATCCAGGTGGTTTGCGAGGTAGAAAATGATTCCTTAAACAATTTAAAAAAAATTGATGTATTAACATAAGCAGATTTTTCAGACATATTTATTTGTGAGCCAGGAGGAATACCGTCTAAAAATTCATCTGCACTCTTTTTACCTTTTAAGGTCGAAAAAGGTGGAAGAAACATACTTTCTGCATTACAGCATGCGATAACAAAGATTGTTTCTCCTTTTTCACCTGATGTTATGGACGACACATTTTTTGGCCCTTTAACAGCTGAGACTTGCGTTGTTTTGGTATTTATCGTACAGTTTATGTTCCGAAAGAATATATTTTTTAAAAAGCTCGAAACAATGATTTACTGTTTCATGGTTCATTCCAGCAGCACTATTTATATAAATCCCTTCAGCTTTCCTAATCGAAATGTCTGGACGACGTCGTATAAAGGAAGTAAGCAAATCGTAGCTTTACCGCTTTCTTCATTAAACTTGTGTTTAAGTTGCATTTGTTCAGCAAGCTTGAATGCTCATATTCTTACTGACTCTGGATCAGGTGCAAATCCAAATTTTTGCAGCTTTTTAATGTGATTAACCAGTTTCAGTTCTGCTTCTTCTCCAAAATATGATGACGATCCAAGTCTTGTTGTTGCCACATCTGATTTTATGATTCGATCTTTTAACCAGGGAGCAGTCGCGCCATTAGAAAATATCTAACATTTTATACTTTTCCGTGATAACTTGATGAAACATTTTGCAACATAACTTTCCATTCGTAAGTGCCTCGAGGAAGACTGTAGTAATAAGTGGGAATTTTTTTAATTTTTTTTTTAATTTTTTTTTAATTTTTTTGTACAATTTATGGGTTTGGTGAAAACCAATTAGCTTTATTAGCTTTAATTAGCGTTAATGCAGATCCTCAAGAAGTTTGATATAGACCAAAAAGACATAAAGATGCATTGAAAACTTTTCTGGTATTAGGCAGCACAACTAAAAATAGACAATTCTATATCCAAACTCATACATATAAGAAGGGGTGTTCGGCAGGGATGTGTGCTTTCCCCTCTTTTATTTAACATTTATTCGGAAGCCATATTTCAAGAGTCTTTGGAAGATAAAGAGATGGGAATCAGAGTGAATGGACCATTGATCAACCAAATACGATATGCTGATGATGATGTCTTAATTTGTGACAACATAGCAGATCTTCAACACTTGTCACTATAATCGAAGAATACGGTAGCCAATGGGATTAGAGATTAATACCAAAAAGACCAAACTCATGATCATCTCCAGAAACTTGGATGCATTTGAAAACTCCACCATAACACTGAATACTAAGTCCATTGAAAGACTGAGTAAATTTAAATACCTGGGAAGGTGACTTTTTGAAGACTGGGCATCGGACAGGGAAGTAAAATGTTGCATTGAGCAAGCTCGACAAGCTTTCGTAAAATTCAGGAAAGTACTGACCTGCTCAGAGTTCGACCTTACACTGAGACTAAGGTTTACTAAATGCTACGTGTGGTCAGTGCTGCTATATGGCATAGAGAGCTGGATACTCAAAACGAAGGATATAAACAGATTAGAAGCCTTCAAAATGTGGCTTTATCGCCGTATCCTAATGATACCATAGACGGCGAAAGTTACAAATATAGATGTCCTTAAAAGAGTCAACCAAGAACGCCAGCTTTTCAAAAACATCAAGAAAAGAAAAACGGCGTATTTGGGTCACATCATGCGAAACGAAAAATACCAGTTCCTTCAACTTAAAATCCAGGGTAAAATTGAAGGCAAGAGAGGAATAGGACGCAAGAAAATCTCCTGGCTCCGAAACATAAAGCAATGGACAGGTATTAACTCCATATAATATCTGATACGCATTGCAAGAAACAGAGACGTAATGGAAAATTTTATTGCTAATATCCATTAGTGGATTTGCATTTGAAGACGAAGAAGCAGAATTAGCTTTAAAATTGTTAGAAAGAGATATTTTTTAACATAACAAGTAAATCAAAATATTATAAAATAGAAATTTGTTTCAAATTCGTATTTAAATTCGTATTGTGAAATTTTTTCCTCTACGCGCGACTGCTTACGTGACAGAAGTGAGCACGACAGCTTCTGGGTTAAGGTTGTTTAAGGAATTCCAAAATTTCTGGCCGCCTCATCGATTCCCATGGTGTCATTTTTAACGTAGTTAATTACATTATTTAAAGAGTCAATGCTCAATTTAACCCTATTATTATTTTTTCTCTTGTATTCTGTCGGCGTTTGGTCAACCTAGAACAATAAGAATGCCAACAAAATAATTTTGTATTGTTATATCTACTTAGTAATTAACTTTAAAATGTTAATTATTTTTGTTTATATACTGGTCGATATCACCCGAAAAATCAAGGTTGAACCCTAAAAATAACGTCTTTAAGTAGTTTTTTTGAAGAAAAACAACACCAATTTTTTTTAAAGTAAACAGTCTGACTCAGCGTGCAGAATGTACTGATTCACTATGGTAATTTTGGAAGCCATCTAGCGTGAAAATCGTGCAGTAGCAGTACTGGTCGGTCTCTACCGGTGGTGGCGGTGGTTGACCCACCCGGAATTACACTATAGTGTTTTATAACTGGAGGACTTTTTTATCTGTTAATTTTAAAAAATGGCTAATGTGTACCCTATCCGAAACAATTTATTTTTTATTTACTGAAGTACTTTATTTTCGGAAATATTACCACGTAGCAAATCTAATTTTGAAATTAAAACAATCAATGGCATATTTTTAATTTTAATTTAAATTTTATAGTTACACTGAATTGCGGTTTAATGAAATTCCAATCTGATTACGATACCAAAATGTTTTGTTGCGGTTACGCCAAACGCAATTTTCGTTTTCAAGCAAATCAATTATTAAATGATCGCACATGAGATTGTATGCCGATTAAATGTTAAATGGATTATCAGTTATTACTAGGGATGTGTTTTTTCAAACAACTGAATCGTTAAAATGAAAATTAATTAAAAAGCTTGATGTAAATCGCAGAACTATTCAATGAATAATAATCATTAACTAAACGACAATCACACAAAAAATACTAATTTGAAAAACTTAAAAAGCATTGCCAGTCGTGAAATATTTTACTACGTAGGGTGTATGAAAAAAGCGGAACGGTCGAATATCTCGCGAAATGAAAATCGTATCGAAAACATAAAAGTGTTTTATATTTTTCAAAAATATATCAAAGGAAAATCTACCGAAAAAACTTTAAAATATTAAATAGGAACCCTATTTTTGTGTTACAGATTTGGATTCCTTGGGTAAAAATAAGCAACTTAATGCCCTTAAACAATGGAAGAAGTAATACAATGGACTGGGACTACCGATAGGAGATGCGATACTCTACACGCTGCACTATGCAGATGACCAGATTGTATTTGCACAGGACAAGGAAGATCTTGAATACAGGGTGTTTCATTAATAATTGTCCATAGAGTAACTGGAGAAACCTTAGCACAAATTACGAAGATTTAACCTGAAACACTTAAATAAAATTTGGTTCCTTACTGAGTGTTCCTTACTGAGTTACAGGGTGCTTTACCTAAAAATTTTAAAATTATTTTTGCTTAGCATTTTCATTTTCAAACTATTCGACGTATTCTTTTCATACTTGGCAGAAAGTGCAACTACTAGACACCCTACTAAATTCAGATAAACAAACGTTTTAGCTACTACCAGAGGCGTACGACAGGGGATGGTGCTTGGTTGACCCTTCTCAAATTCTACGGCACTGGAGAAATTACTATTTTAGTGCCATATTTAAATTCTCCAATACCTTCTACGCAAATAATATACTCTTTATTGGTAACGATAAAGTTATTCGTTTTCGAGATATCTGAAGTTTAATATGAAACGGCACAGTTATTTTGATTAATTTTATGATATGATTCATATGATTAAATTTTAAAAATTATTTTTTACACAGTACTTTAAAACTATTTGTCGTATCCTTATCATACTTGGCAGAAAGTGTAGGTACTGTACACCTTACAAAATTAAGATAAATAAACGTTTATATCTACTACCAGAGGCGTACGACAGGGGATAGTGGCTGGTTGACCCTTCCCAAATTTTACGCCACTGACGAAATTGCTATTTTAGTGTATTTTTTGATTTTGCAATACTTTTTATGCAAATAATGTGTGTTCATTCGTAACGATTAAATGATTAGTTTTCGAGATATTTGAAATTAAACATGAAGCGACACAATAAACTGATCAAAATAACCGTGTCGTTTCATTTTTAACTTCAAAGATCTCGAAAACTAATGACTTTATCGTTACAAATGAAGAGTATATTATTTTCATAGAAAGTATTGTACAATCCAAAAATTGAAGTAAAATAGCAATTTCGCCAGTGGCGTAGAATTTGGAAAGGGTCAACCATTCACTTTTCCCCGTCGTACGCCTCTGGTAATAGCCAGAAAGGTTTCTTTAACATAATTTAGTAGTTTGCACAGTACCTATACTTCCTGCTATGTATGAAAAGGATACGTCGAACAGTTTTAAAATGCTGAGCAAAAATAATTTTTAAATTTTTAGATAAAACACCCTGTAACTCAGTAAGGAACCACATTTTATTTAACTATTTTGGGTTAAATCTTCTTATTTTGTGCTAAGGTTTCTCCAGTTACTATATGCACAATTATTAATGAAACACCCTGTATATGGCAAGGAATCTAATAGAGAAATATAGAAAGGGGACCTGGAGGTGAATACCAAAAAAAAAAAAACAAAATATCTATGCGTAGGAAGGGAAGAAACGGAGAACCTAAACCTGGAACAGGAGATAATCTAATTAAAAGCTGCAATGAATACGAAGAAAATATTAAAAAAAGGTCAGTAAAGGGAAAACAGGTAATAGAAGCCCTGAATTCGGTACTATGGCAAAAAATATAAGAACAGAAAATAAAAAACGGATTTACAACCAGTGTTAACCTATGGAGCTGAAGTTTGGCAATTAACCAACAAGTACAAAGATAAATTACTAGCCACTGAGACGGATTTTTGGAGAAGGTCAGCAAGAAGATCTAGACTAGAACACATAAGAAACGACTAAATTAGAGAACAAATGGAAATAGAAAGAACAATCATGCATGACATCGAAAGACAACAGCTAGTATGGTACGGACACGTAAGACGAATGGATGAAAGGAAAATCTCCCAAATGGTCTTAGAATGGACCCCCTATAGAAAAACGAAAACGAGGAAGACCAGCAACTACATGGATAAAGGACATCTCCAAGGCGATGTCGGAAAAAATTTAAGAAAAGAAGACTGCCACAATAGAAAGGAGTGGCGATTAGGGGCGGAAAGGCACAGAACGCTATAAAAACGATATAATATATTATAATATATAACTTTATGAAATAATTTAACAGAATTATTGATCGATCACGCTATAATCGAAAAAAAGGAACAATTTATCTTTATACCCTAGAAAAATTATGGAAACAGAGAAAAATATCTCGGGAACTACATTTCTAAATAAAAAAATGAAAAACACGTGTTTAATATTTTTCAAAAATCTATCGAATGACACCAAACATGACCTCCATCCTACCCCCTAGGGTGCGATGGGTGAAAAATTTGAAATCTTTAATAGGAACCCCCGTTTTTTATTGAAGGTTCTGACTCTACAAAATATTGTTAAAAAACTGTATGCAGCATCTAATCATAAAAATTAGGTTGGAGACTTCGGATCCGTATGTTTTTCTGTAATTATAGTGCAATCTGTCACGATTCGAAAAAAGTTCAAATTATATATGTTTACTTTTTCACGTTGAGTCCTAATCTGCAATGAAAAATCTGGTTTTCCATTTAAGATTCCTATGTTGTTTCCCTCCCCACCTCCAGAAGGCAGGGGCGGCCCGTCGGGGTAGGCAAGGTAGGCGCCGCCTACGCTCTTCAAATGTAGTACAATAATATAAATTATTAATAAAAATTACTTATTTCAAAATTGTAATTTATAAATTTTGACACAATACCTACAATAAAGTAGCAAAAATTATCCAAATGATTTTTAAAAATATCCAAAAAAATTTCTCCGTAGTTATAATAATTATTGTACGCTCCTTGTAGTATCAGTAGTACTGTATAAGATTCTATATCCTTCCTTGGTCAGGCACTTGAAAACGTAGCCTGAAATAGAACGACGCCAACACCGAATTGACGTGCGATCTCCCTCTGTTTACGCGAGCAGGCCTGCTGCAGATCTGCTGGTAGCGACCTAGTCCAGGGCGCATCTGTTTTGAGATGGACGTTGAGAGGTGACTCTAATTTTTTTGCAGAAATTGCTTGAAAATAAATCAAATAATAATATTTGAGTTATCCTCCCTCTCAAAAAGGTCCGGAACATTGTTTAAATAATCAAAATGTCAAAAATTGAAGGAAAAATTCGATTTTTTTCTTGGTTTTTTGATTATAACTTTAAAAGTGTTCATTTGCGAGAAAAGTTGTGCTGACATAAAAGTTGCGTAATTAAATTTCCTACAATACAGAATTGGTTAAAAATTTAAAAAATAGTCACTCTAGTTGCAAAATAGCAATAATTGTGAAGAAACGATACAAAAACAAGTATTCGCATTTTACGTTTTTCAACCATTTGTGCTACACTTAGGACCTTCGTATTGCATCCAGAAAAACGTTATGATACAGTAAAATAATACTGTAAATTTCATTAAGATCGGTTTAATAGATTTTGCAAAATAAATTTTGCAATCCAGCTTTCGCAAAAAAAATTCAATTTTTCAAAATCTTACAGGATTGAAAATAAAGCAGATAGCAAGTTGAAATTTTTTTTGCTTATAGAAGTGAACTGTACCTTTCATTTGCAATTTTCAAAATTAAAATCGATTAATTACCACGGCGTCAGAAAATTTTTGAAATAAACAATAATTTTTGGTGCTACGCGCAGGACAGCGGTGTTCGATTCACACAAGTTGATTTCCACCAAAATCTCTTCCAATCTTTATCTAATATATTATTTTCTTACTCTATATTTTGTTGTATTTTAATATCTTAATTCCACAAAAATAAAACTAATTTTATTATTGTTTGTGAAATTTTGTTTAAACAATTGCATCATCATCATTCTCTTTGCCTTATCCCTATGCGGGGTCGGCTTCCCTAATTGCATTTCTCCACACAATTCTATCTTGGGCCATATCAATGTTAATCCCCTTTACCAACATGTCCTGCCTTATCGTCTCCCCCCAGGTCTTCTTTGGTCTTCCTCTCCTACTCCTTCCAGGAATCTGCACTTCAGCTATTCTTCGTATTGGGTGGTTAACGTCTCGACGTTGAACATGACCAAACCATCTTAACCTATGCTCTCTCATTTTGGCATCAATTGGTGCCACACCTAGACTTCCCCTAATATACTCATTTCTAATTTTATCCTTCTTTGTCACTCCACTCATCCATCTAAGCATTCTCATTTCCGCCACATGCATTCGCTGTTCCTCTTTCTTTTTCACTGCCCAACATTCAGTTCCGTACATCATAGCTGGTCTTATGGCTGTTTTATAGAATTTTCCCTTCAGCTTCATTGGAATTTTTCTGTCACACAACACACCACTCGCTTCTTTCCACTTCATCCATCCAGCCCTAATTCTACTGCATGCATCTCCATCTATTTCTCCATTACTCTGTAATACCGATCCTAGGTACTTAAAACTATTGCTTTTTACAATCATTTCACCATCCAAAGATACCATTTTATTTGTAGTAGCTCCATCTTTAAATGAACATTCCAAATACTCTGTTTTTGTCCTACTAAGTTTTAAACCTTTTTCCTCCAGAGCTTGTCTCCACTGTTCCAGTTTTTGTTCTAAGTCTCTTTCACTATTTCCTACTAACACGACATCATCAGCATACATTAAGCACCATGGAATGTTACCCTGTATTTTCGCTGTTATCTGGTCCAAAACTAATGAGAATAAATACGGACTAAGCACAGAACCTTGATGCAATCCTACTTTCACATGAAATTTATCAGTCTCTCCCACACCTGTCCTAACACTAGTCGTTACTCCCTCATACATATCCCTTTAAACAATTGCATATGGTTAAAAATAATAAACTTTTATTATTTAAGTTAAAATATATGAACAAAGAAAGTTTTTGCTAATAAAAGTGTTATTTCAAAGGATAGAGTATATGTTTTTATTTTGCAATAAACAAATTTATTTATTTATATCGAAATGTAATAAAAATTAAAATGTATCAATCATTATCAAAGGTCATTGGAATGCCCAATCAGAGCAAACTATCCGCTGTCCTGCGCGTATCACCAATAATTAATGTTTATTTAAAAAAATTCCTGACGTCGTGGTGTTTAATCGATTTTAATTTCACAAAATTGAAAATGAAAGATACAGTACACTTCTATATGCAAAAAAATTTTCAACTTGCTGTCTGCTTTATTTTCAGTCCTGCAACATTTTGAAAAATGAATTTTTTTTACGAAAGCTGGATTGCAAAATTTATTTCGCAAAATCTATTAAACCGATCTTAATGAAATTAACAGTATTGTTTTACTGTATCATATAGTTTTTCAGGGTGAAATATGAAGGTCCTAAGTATAGCATAAATGATTGAAAAACGTAAAATGCGAATACTTGTTTTTGTATGTTTTTTTCACAATTATTGCTATTTTGCAACAAGGATGACTATTTTTTAAATTTTTAACCAATTCTGTATTATTGAAAATTTAATTACGCAACTTTTATGTTCTTCTTCTTCTACGGCACTACAGCCCAAATTGAGCCTTGGCCTCCTTTATTTTTTGCCTCCACCCTTGCCTGTCTGTGGCTGCTCTTCTCCAACTTTTATGTTACTACAACATTTCTCGGAAATGAACAGTTTTAAAGTTATAATAAAAAAAACCAAGAAAAAAATCGAATTTTTCCTTAATTTTTTGACATTTTGATTATTTAAACAATGTTCCAGACCTTTTTGGGAGGGAGGATAACTCTAATATTATTACTTGATTTATTTTCAAGCAATTTCTGCAAAAAAATTTGAGTCACCTCTCAACGTCCAAATGTACTAATATTTTTACAGATGCGCCCTGGTCTAACCGTATTCTACGATTTTGAATAGGCGAATAGGCACAGAGTCTTATAGCCGGATCTACAAAATTTTATCAGTTGCTTCTCTTGTGTCTTGTGAAACTGTTTTAAATAATTGTTTTTTGATTTTGGCTGTTATTAGTAGGTTAAGTATTGAATAAAACTAGGTACGCCAATTTAAATTTTTTTACGAAAACTGAATAATAAACAGGTAAATTTGAGATAGGTCTATTGAAGGGCATTTTAATTTTATATTAATTTAGTAATAATTCACTAACGACAAATAAATCTGTGAATAGTTATTTGTCAGTCGTCCATTATATTTTTATTGTATTTCAATACAATTTGGATAATTTAAAGTTAAACTGACGAATTGTGTTATAAGATTATATAGATAATTAAAAATTTAAAGCTAGGTTACTGGCTAACTTATCAATTTATTCGAAGAGTAAATTATTATTTGATATATAAATAAAATAAGTAATATTTGACGTTGTTGAAACGTAGGTGTGTTAGTTTTATTGGTGTAAAAACTTTAGTCATCGAATATGAATATTTTAAACGATGTAATATGCAGTTTGATCGAGACGCCTTTTTCAAGGCGCCAAAATCAAGAAAGATCAGAAATTATTTCAATGGGCCGGCCTTTACCAAATTTAACAATTTTATCTACAGATAAGACAAAAGACAATCGACCATTTTCGAGATCGTTTAAACCAATATGGTATGAAAATCATATATGGCTAAGCGGAAGTTATTCTAAAAATTCACTTTTCTGTTGGCCTTGTCTGTTGCTCTCAAATTTGAAGCAAAATGTTTGGGTGAGTCAGGGATATTCAGATCTGAAAAATTTATTTATTATAAAACAATTGCTTAGGTTTAAAAGGGTTAGAAAAAAATAAACAAACTATTGACAGTGCTTTAGCTGGACAAATTTCTCTATCTAATAAGTAAGATATTGTTATATTTCTATTTGATATGAAAATTAAATTTTGATAATTATAAACAAAATTCAATTCAATATAAAATATTTTCAATTTTCTCAACCACGGGCATATAAATTTAAAACAACCTGTATACAACAAATTGTTATATGTAATTTTAAGAAGTGATTAGAATAAGCGTACTAAACTCGGAACAATGTGCTTAGAATAAACAAAGTGAATGACGCGTACCATTATCGTTTCTTCGCGGAAGGTCGATCATTAGCCTATGCTAAATAAAACTCAGTGAAATAGATGATAGTTCATTATCGTTTTTCGCGGATGGTTTCGATCATTAGCCTATGCTAAATAAGACTCATTTGAAAGAGAGAATAGGTCATTAAAATTTGTAAATAGTTAGAAAGTATTTTAGAATGGGAATTAAATATTTTCTTTTGAAATCCATCAAGCATATTTAGAAAGATTAAAAATTGGTTTTGAGGAATATTACGAATGAGAGTTGGTGGTGGAAGATTGATTTGTGAATTTGGAAGGGATATTTAGAAAGTAGGGGAATGAATGACAAAGTGAGAGCGGAATGTTTTGAGCTGTCGAGAAGTGAAGTCGAGTAGTAGACGGTAGTGTTCGAGGAGTGAGAAAGCCGGTGTAGTTCCGTGAGTGTGGAGTATCTATCGTGGAACGAGAAGTAGGCCAGGTCGAGAGTAAAAGAACCTCCTTGAGCCCAGAGTGCCCCGGTAGCTGATAGCAGTTTCGAAAAAGGTAGAACACAGCATCACGACAAAAGCAGGAACGAGAGCTATTCGAGCTAGTTTTTCAAAGGAGAACATCACTGGAAGCCAGGACGAGGTTTGATCGCAGCCAAGGATAGCAGAAAAGGGTTTTGTGTGAGGACATTTTCAGTTCACCAGGAAAAGGTCAGTCGCATTTGTTTGGACATGAATGTATGGGTTTTTCGTATTAAATTCCACATAAAAAATTGAATAACATAATCAATAATATCAGAAAAGCTTCATCAAACTTAAATAGAGTTGTTCCTAATAACTCCTAATAGTTAAATGTTAATAAAAACTTTCAATTGAAAACCAAAAGGAAATAAGATTCCCATTTGTAAATGTTATGTTTTAAGAATAATAAGAAATAGCAAATATTAAGCATTGGTTGCCTTTTAAATAAAATAAAAAATATTTTGATTATAATTGTGACCCATATGTGTATTTTTTTTACTCTTTTCTTTTCTATCCCGATTAGGAACCATTAAGAAATATTTAGAAGCCACGGAAGTAAGTAATTAATTTATAATTCGCCCTGAGATTGAAAACATATTGATATGTGATCTGGTTAATTAATTGGATTAGTATTAATACATTGATTAAATTAAGTAACATATAAGAATATTATCTCATATCAATAATCAAGATCACATCAACTGTCGTCCAACGTGGAAAGCATTGTAAAGTATTTCTAGTGGCAAATTTGAAGGATAGAAAGAGTAAAGCCGGTATTTGAAAATTTATATGCCTGTGGTAAAAAGTGAGATACTTACATTTGATAACATAAAATTTTAGATCTCTTTAGGTACAAATTTTACATAACTGATTTAATATTTTATTTTTACGATATTTACATTTGATATATTTATTGACAATTTATAATATTTGGGTGAGAAAAAGTCGTCTTGGTAACATACTAGTAAAATTTCATATTTGGCGGGGACAGTACTTCTTGAAAACAAATGTCTGTGACAAGAAGCCAAAGCAAGGACAACAAAAAACAAAGAGAACATTCAGACCAAGAAGATATTTTAGACAAGACAATCATGGCATCAGAACAGCAAGAATTATCAGGAATAGATAAACTATTACAACTGATGCAACTCCAGTCACAAAAAATGGATGAAGCAAAAAGGACAATGGATAAAAATCAGGAGGAATCAAAACTAGCAATGGATGAAGCAAAAAGGACAATGGATAAAAATCAGGAAGAAACATCAAAGAAAATGGATAAAGTGGATCAAAAAATGGAGGAAACACAACAAAAAATGGAACAGAAAATGGATAAAGTGGATAAAAAAATGGATGACAATCAACAGGAAACAAAACAAGCGATAGAAGAGAACAATAAGAAAATAGAGGAACGCATAGAAAAGTATGAAATGAAAATTAAAGATCACATGCAAAAACAAGAAATGAGAATGAAGGACCACATGAAAGAACAAGAAATGAAAATTCAAAATAAAATGAAGGAGTTAACGAATTGCCAGAAAAAAGAAATGGAAAGTTTGGAAAACAAGTTGCAAAACGCTATTCAAGCAGACATAGAAGAAGTGGAAAGAAAGATTGCGGAAATCAATACGCAACAAAATGTCGGAGAAAGAAGAGAAATGGTTATACATAGCACAGATGACGTGAAGATAAGGTTTGGCGGGGATGTAAGAAGATTACACCCAATGCCGTTCATTAATAGCCTGAAAAAGAAAATACAACACATCGGAAATTTCGATACAGCAAAAGAAACTATCAGAAACCATCTCAAATATGAAGCAAGCCTATGGTTCGATAGTAAAGAAGAAGAATTCGGCAATTGGCAACAATTTGAACAAAAATTTTTGAATTATTTCTGGGGAAAGGTCCAACAATTGGAAATTAACAAGGAATTGCAAAATGGGAAATACAATGATAGGATGGGTGTATCAGAAAGGACATATGCTTTGCAAATTTACAATAATGCAAAACATTTACAATATAATTACTCATCGGAACAATTAGTCGAACTGATTGCAAGACATTTCGAGGAAACGCTGGAAGACCATATCACATTGCAAAATTACAAAGACATAGATAGTTTATGCCAATTCCTACAAATAAGAGAATCACGTCTAAGAGAAAGAAAATCAAGAAGGTCGCGAGAAGATTACAGGCCCCGAGAAACACAAGATTACAGAGATAGAAATCAAAATAGGAGGGACTATACAAGACGAGATTTTAATCCCAGAAGGGAAAACGAAAATAGAGACAACGGAAGAGGAAATTATGAACAAAGAAATAGGCAATGGAATGAGGACAGAAATCGAGAATACCAGAATAGAAACACCACACGCTCAAATCAAGAAAACAGAAATAATGGTAGACAAAATGAACAGGGATATCGAGAAAACCGAAACAGATCCGACAGACCAAGAGAAAATAGAAGAGAAGTGAATAATACCCAGACAGATGAATATGACGGAGAGAGACATTATGACGAAAATATAAACAACGATGAGCAACCGGCGTCTTTTCACGACGGCGCTCACTAAAAACCAAAAATCAAACAGGAATCTTTTGTCACCCCAAGGAGTTTATTAAATTGGCAGGAAACAACGAAAAGAAAAATGGAGTTAATTTAAAATTTGTGGATGGATTTATCAACGAGAAACCAATTAAAATTATGATAGACACTGGATCTGAAATAACATTGGTCAACAGAAAACTAATAGAAGAAGTTAACTTAACAAATTTAATTTATAAAATACCTAGGGTAAATTTAGTGGGCGCAAACAAACGGACATTGGCAACTATAAATGAAGGCATACGAGTAATGGTACGACTGGGCAAGAATATGTATGCACTACAATGTGTAATAATGCCAAACATGTCACATGACATGATAGTAGGAGTGGACGAATTGGCAGAAAAACATGTAGTGATAGATTTTAAAAATAATACGATGAAACTAACAGAAGAAAAAGAAAAAGAACAGGACAAGGAACATGAGAAACAAAATACGGACGAATCAGGTAAAGAACAAACAGTGGAAATGAATTTGGCAGCGAAGCAAGGACAAAGAAGAAAAAGGAGAAAAGGTCAGAAAAAGATAAAAGAAAATGAAACCTGTGGCTCCTCAAAAGAAGAGTTGAGCCCAGAAGAAGAAAATTTGAGAGTATCAGAAACAAAGGAAACCTGGGATTCCTCAAAAGAAGAGACGGGCTCAGGAGAAGAAGAAATAAAGCTAAAAAATGAAAGTGAAAAGAATATGATTGAAACAGTAGTATTTGAAGAGGAGGTATATGCAAACGAGGATGCAGAATGCACGGTAAACATGTGTGAAGAATCTGAGAAAAAAGACAGAAAATTGATATGTGGAGAAGGGAAAGAAAAAGAATTGCGGTTGATGTTAAGAAACTACGAAAATTTGATCAATGAGGAAAACAGAGTGGCTAAAAAGTACGAACATTCATTTGAGGTGAAAAACTTGGGAAATTTTCGATCAAAGACTTACCCGATTCCATACAAGTATCGACAAGAGGTGAAAGAAGAAATAAATAAAATGTTGGAAGATCAAATCATCGAAAGATGTGATTCACCGTATGTTAACCCGATTGTGATAGTAAAGAAAAGCAGTGGAGAATTGAGATTATGTTTAGATGCCAGGAATATCAACCAGCACACTGTATCACAATATGAATCACCTCTAAACATCGAGGCCATTTTTGGAAGAATCACCGGGTCACACATATTTTCGAAAATTGACTTAAAACACAGTTTTTGGTTGATACCGTTAGCTGAAAAGTGTAGAAACTACACCGCTTTTTCTATTGATGGTATTGTCTACCGGTTTAAGGTAGTGCCGTTTGGATTGCAGAGTGCTTGTGCTGCACTCGTCCGAGCTCTACATACCATTTTGAATCGCCACGAAGATTTCATAGTTCATTATATCGATGATTTATTAATTTTTTCACAAGATACTCAGAGTCATCTGAAACACATAGAAATAATTCTGGAAGAATTGGACACAGCGGGATTGAAATTAAACATTGAAAAATGTCAATTTTTTCAAAAAGAAGTCATTTATTTGGGTTTTCAATTGGACACCAAAACAGTAAGATTATCCGAAGACAGAGTCAAGCTCATAGATGAATACCCAAGACCAACGAATTTGAAAACATTGAGAGGTTTTCTTGGCACGATTAATTATTTTAAAAAACTGATTCCCGATTTGTGCCAAAAGAATATCAACAGGTGATTGAAACCGTACAGAGAAGATTACGGCGAAGCAACGAAAAATATATCCAAGGACAGGAACAAAATAGAAAAAGAAGACCAGTGACTTTCCAAAAGGGTGAAAAAGTACTCGTGAGGGCATTACGAGTATCAAATCTTCCTGGGGGCATTTGCGCAAAGTTGATGCCTGTTTTCGAAGGCCCGTACATCGTGAATAATGAAAATGGGATAAATAGTTATGAGTTGAGGCACAGGAACTCGGAAAAGATCCGAGGAATTTATAATATTCACGATGTATACAAATATCACGAATAAAAGACAGAATTACATGAAGTAGATAGTAAGTAAGGATATAAGACGTAGATTAAAGTAAGGAAATATACAGGGAGTTGGTTTTGCCTCGAGAAAATTTATTTAAAAATGCAGATAAATTTTATCGAATACAAGGCGGGGATTTGTTATATTTCTATTTGATATGAAAATTAAATTTTGATAATTATAAACAAAATTCAATTCAATATAAAATATTTTCAATTTTCTCAACCACGGGCATATAAATTTAAAACAACCTGTATACAACAAATTGTTATATGTAATTTTAAGAAGTGATTAGAATAAGCGTACGAAACTCGGAACAATGTGCTTAGAATAAACAAAGTGAATGACGCGTACCATTATCGTTTCTTCGCGGAAGGTCGATCATTAGCCTATGCTAAATAAAACTCAGTGAAATAGATGATAGTTCATTATCGTTTTTCGCGGAAGGTTTCGATCATTAGCCTATGCTAAATAAGACTCATTTGAAAGAGAGAATAGGTCATTAAAATTTGTAAATAGTTAGAAAGTATTTTAGAATGGGAATTAAATATTTTCTTTTGAAATCCATTAAGCATATTTAGAAAGATTAAAAATTGGTTTTGAGGAATATTACGAATGAGAGTTGGTGGTGGAAGATTGATTTGTGAATTTGGAAGGGATATTTAGAAAGTAGGGGAATGAATGACAAAGTGAGAGCGGAATGTTTTGAGCTGTCGAGAAGTGAAGTCGAGTAGTAGACGGTAGTGTTCGAGGAGTGAGAAAGCCGGTGTAGTTCCGTGAGTGTGGAGTATCTATCGTGGAACGAGAAGTAGGCCAGGTCGAGAGTAAAAGAACCTCCTTGAGCCCAGAGTGTCCCGGTAGCTGATAGCAGTTTCGAAAAAGGTAGAACACAGCATCACGACAAAAGCAGGAACGAGAGCTATTCGAGCTAGTTTTTCAAAGGAGAACATCACTGGAAGCCAGGACGAGGTTTGATCGCAGCCAAGGATAGCAGGAAAGGGTTTTGTGTGAGGACATTTTCAGTTCACCAGGAAAAGGTCAGTCGCATTTGTTTGGACATGAATGTATGGGTTTTTCGTATTAAATTCCACATAAAAAATTGAATAACATAATCAATAATATCAGAAAAGCTTCATCAAACTTAAATAGAGTTGTTCCTAATAACTCCTAATAGTTAAATGTTAATAAAAACTTTCAACTGAAAACCAAAAGGAAATAAGATTCCCATTTGTAAATGTTATGTTTTAAGAATAATAAGAAATAGCAAATATTAAGCATTGGTTGCCTTTTAAATAAAATAAAAAATATTTTGATTATAATTGTAACCCATATGTGTATTTTTTTTACTCTTTTCTTTTCTATCCCGATTAGGAACCATTAAGAAATATTTAGAAGCCACGGAAGTAAGTAATTAATTTATAATTCGCCCTGAGATTGAAAACATATTGATATGTGATCTGGTTAATTAATTTGATTAGTATTAATACATTGATTAAATTAAGTAACATATAAGAATATTATCTCATATCAATAATCAAGATCACATCAATATATAATGAAGAAATTGAAAAAGATTGAAGAAGTTAAAGAAATTGATGTTAAAATTCTGTTAGTAAAACAAAAACTTGCATTTCGCTGTCGTGATGAGAGCCATAATTTTTCAAACATGGGTAATTTTAAAGGAATTTTTAATTTAGTAGTTAAACGCGATCAGGAAATCCAGGATCATGTTAAAAAATAGAAGGGGTGTTCACATGTTTGTCAAAAACAATACAAAATGATTTAATAGATTGCCTTGCCGGTTACGTAAAAAATGAAATTTCAACAGAAATTAATGAAAGTCAATTTTTTTCTATACTAGCGGACGATACTACTGATATAACCGAAAAATCACAGTGTACTTTAACAATCCGTTTTTTTAACAAAGTTGGTCAGGTAACAAAAAGATTTTTAGGGTTTTTTGATGTTAGCGAGAATAGATCTGCAGACGCTCTATATAGTTTAATTTCAAAGGTTCTTGAGCCATATGATTACAAAAATAAATTAATTTCTCAATTTTACGATGGTGCAAGTGTAATGGACTCTTTAAACGGACTACAATCAAAAATTAAAGTAGATGCTCCAAAAGCAATTTTTACACATTGTTGCGCTCATAGATTACATTTAGTATTGCAAGACGGCTCAAAATGTATTACAAACTGTAGGATATTTTTTGTCGCCTACCCGAAGTATATGTGTAGCCTACCCGCATACTGAGGTCACAAGCCGCCACTGCCAGAAGGTTGGGTGGGGGACAACAGAAAACACGTATTTTTTGGGTATTATTTTGGAAGTGTATTTCTCGAGATATAAGACCGTTTCTATAATTTAAGTTTTTTGAGGTAGGTATAAAGAAGGCTAACGGGTATGGCGCAGAAAGCAGAAAACAAAACCAGGAGTTACTGGAGATGTAGACCCAATATAATACAGATATTAGGGTAGAGAGATTTAGATGTTTGGGACATATTTTCTGAACGCCAAAAGAAAGAAGAAAAAAGATCTGCAAGCAGGAGAATAAGGGCAATAAAGAGAGGGGCACCACGAAGCAAGTGTTTTGATGCTGCCCGGACTGACATAGAAGAAACGGGAACAAGGAATTTGAGATAATCAGTGAAAGACTAAAAAAATATAAGAAACTAGTCAAGTAAAGATGTATAAGGCCTGCATTGTAGTTCTATTATTTTACTAACGAGTCTCATTTTTAAGACAAAGATTTCAAGATTTATTATACAGTAGTAAATTTTGTGAAATACGGTAAAAATTTTTAATTTTTTGCGAAAAATAAATTCTTTGACTATTAGAGCAAATTACATGTCTTATTTATTAGTATTATTATTAAAACATTTAGACAAGGCGGAAACGGCGGGTTCGTTGGGAAAAATATTCCCATGAGATATTTTTGCATAATCACATTCGTGAGACATCCCAGAATAAGGTTCAAGAAGTCGCCCACGAGAAAAGTGGGCAAATTTTTTTTAACAATTTTTTTTAATCAAATTGCAAAAATCAATAATTTTGGCCCGGACTAATTTTTTTGAGGTTTTTTAGACCATTTTGAACAAAAAAGGTATCTTATAATTTTTCTCTAAAGTTGATCTTTTTCGAGTTATAAGCAAGTTAAAATTTGAAAAACGCGAAAATGGCCATTTTTAAGACTTAATAACTTGGTCAAAATTATTATTTTGAAAGTCAGAAAGCGACTAAATCAAAGTTTAAAGTCGCCGTTACATGATCCTGAAGAAATCTGTGTCATTAATTGACTACTAAGCTATTATTTTTAATTAATAACAATGAGTGGTTAGATCGTATTGACGCTGCTGTAAATGTGAGTGCGAGTAAGATGCACAATTGGACTGCTGGAATGGCTTCTCTCTCGCACTCAGCATTTACAGCCCCGCACACGTGCATGGCGCTAATTATTATTACTTAAAAATAACAGCTTAGTAATCAAATAATGACAAAAATTTCTTCAGTATCTTGTAGGGGGGGCTTTAATCTTTGATTTAGTCATATATTGACTTTCACAATAATAACTTTTAACCGAGTTATTAAGCCTTGAAAATCGCCATTTTTCGTTTTTTTCAATTTTAAATTGTTTATAAGTCGAAAACGATCAACTTTAGAGAAAAATTATTAGAGACCTTTTTTGTCCAGAATGGTCTAAAAAATTAAAGAAAAAATTGTTTGGGCCAAAAATATTGATTCTTGCAATTTGATTAAAAAAAATTGTTAAAAAAAAATTGGCCCACTTTTCACGTGGGCGACTTCTTGAACCTTATTCTGGGATGTCTCACGAATGTGATTATACAAAAAAATCTTATGTGAATATTTTTCCCTTCGAACCCGCCGTTTTCGCCTTGTCTAATTGCATATTTTTGTAATTTACGCAAAAAGTACATACGCATTAACAATAAGATAAAACTTTACTGACTAAAATTTTAGATATATAAACTGGCACTATTGTGAAGTTCATTATCATTTTTGAATGCTTGAATTTTTAGTTCCTTCTTAATAATATGGTACGATTAAGTTTGAAACTGATAAATTTATTTCAGTCTTATTTTTTGTACAATTTTCGTGTTCGAGAATTATTAAAAGAATGCACATGAGATTGTATGCCGGATTAAATGTTGAATGGATTATCAATAATTACTAGGGATGTGTTTGTTCAAACAACGAAATCGTTCAAATAAAAATTAATTAAAAACTTGATGTAAAACGGAGAACTACTCTTTGAATAATAACGATTAACTAAACTACAATCACGCGAAAAATACTCAATTAAAAAACATATTAGTAATAAAATAATTGACTATACACTATGATGTAAAAGTATGTAATAAATTCAAGGTTTGTTCGTAGTACGATCAACAACCGTTGCCAACCATCAGACGCAAGCGCGTTCGTATTCTACGAACCATCCATCCAATGGCACTACAGCCCAAATCGAGCCTTGGCCTCCTTCAATAAGCTTCTCCAATCATTTCGATTTACCGCTGTTCTTTTCCATGAACGCGTTCCCAGAAAGTTCCTGGCATCCTCATCGACTTCGTCTTCCCATCTCTTTTTAGGTCTTCCAACAGGTCATCTTCCCTGCATTCTTGCATTCAGCAATTTTCTGGGGATTCTATTCTCATGCATGCGGACCACGTGCCCTGCCCACCGTAATATCTGCAGTTTAGTGTGTTGTGCTAGAGTTGGTTCGCTATATTGCTCGTATATTTCTCTATTATACCTAATTCGCCAGTTGTTATTTTCACTTATTGGGCCCAGTATCCTACGTAATACTTTTATTTCAAACACATCTAATGCATTGGCAGATTTCTGTGTCACCACCCATGTTTCGCAGCCATAACTTACTATGGGCCTGATTATTGTTTTATATACCCGGAGTTTTGTTTTCCGGTGTACGTCTCGCGATTTGAATATGTGGCCCATCGCGAAATAGGCTTTATTTGCCAGCACAAGCCTTCTATTTATTTCGGGTTCTTCTTCATTGCTTGCAACCAGATCCATTCCTAGGTACGTGAATCTATTCACATGTTCTATATCGTCAATAAAGTGTTGTTGCGCCGGTCTATTTGATCTGGTTTGTATGAGTAGTTTTGTTTTATTTGTGTTTATTGCTAGCCCTATTGCTTCTGCACTCTGTTTCAACTCAACGTAGGTTTCTTCCGCTGCATTCATTGTTCTGCTCATTATGTTTATATCATCCGCGTATGCTGCTAATTGGGTAGATTTGTTTGTAAGTATGTTATTTGCGCTTACCGTCAACCGTCTAATTACATATTCAAGAACAAAATTAAAAAGCGTTGGAGCCAGTCCGTCGCCTTGTTTCAGTCCTTGCGTTATCGTAAACGCATCAGTGATCTGTCCTTGAATACATACTTGTGCTTCTGTTTCTGTCATTGTCATTTGCACTAGTCGTATTAATTTTGATGGTATGCCAAATTCTTCCAATATATTAGGTAGAAATATTCTATCTATTGAATCATAGGCTTGTTTAAAATCTACAAAGAGATTGTAAACGTCCATGTCATATTCCCATGCTTTGGCTAGTATTTGTTTAACTGTAAATAGTTGGTCAATGGTAGATCTATTTTGTCTAAACCCTGCTTGATATTCCCCGATGATTTTTTCCGTGAGAGGTTGAAGTCTTCGAATAAGGATGTTTGTGAACATTTTGTATCCTGAACAAAGTAAAGAGATGCCTCTATAATTCTGACACAACAGTTTGTCTCCTTTTTTATGAATAGGGCAGATTATACTTTTCTTCCATTGTTGGGGGATTTCTTCTTCTATCCATATCTCTCGTATTAGCTGATACATCTGTTGTGTCAAATTCCTTCCTCCTTGCTTGAGTAGTTCTGGCGGTATTTTATCTATTCCCGGTGCTTTATGGCTTTTTTGTATGTGACGATTAAGTTTGAAACTGATAAATTTATTTCAGTCTTATTTTTTGTACAATTTTCGTTTTCGAGAATTATTAAAAGAATGCACATGAGATTGTATGCCGGATTAAATGTTGAATGGATTATCAATAATTACTAGGGATGTGTTTGTTCAAACAACGAAATCGTTCAAATAAAAATTAATTAAAAACTTGATGTAAAACGGAGAACTACTCTTTGAATAATAACGATTAACTAAACTACAATCACGCGAAAAATACTCAATTAAAAAACATATTAGTTATAAAATAATTGACTATACACTATGATGTAAAAGTATGTAATAAATTCAAGGTTTGTTCGTAGTACGATCAACAACCGTTGCCAACCATCAGACGCAAGCGCGTTCGTAGTCTACGAACGCTAACTGTTAAATTCACATGCGTCTCATGGTTGGCAACGGTTGCTGTTCGTACTACTAACAACCATCAGACGCATGCGCAGTTGACAGTTAGCATTCGTAGTGTACGAACGCGTATGCGTCTGATAGTTGGCAACGGTTGCTGATCGTACTATGAACAAACCTTGGATTTATTCCATACTTTTAAATGTTGAACGGATTATTAATAATTTACCAGGGATGTGTTTTTTCAAACAACTGAATAGTTAAAATGAAAATTAATTCCTTGATGTAAAACGCAGAACTACTCGGTGAATAATAACAATTAACTAGACTACAATCACACGAAAAATACTCATTTAAAAAACTTATTGGTTATGAATAGAGACCGGACTTTATGACAATTACATATTTGTTGCATATTTTGCATATAATTGCTTTCTTTACTGTTTTTGCATATTTTGAAATATTTGGCATATTATAGCATATTTTTTACAAAATCTAATATCCAAAATAAAGTTATTTAGAAAAGTAAATAAATTTTAATCGTTTAGTTACTAATGCTGGAAGCTCATAATTCGTCCCAACGGGACAATCCACTAGGTACAATAGATAATCATCTGGGTATTCCTTTATTGTAAGGAAATAAATAACATATTACAATGTTTATGACTTAAAAGTTTTGAAATGCCGAAGAATAGACGTGCATTATTATCGATGTACCCTATTATAAAAACTGAATAATAAATATTCGGAACAATCGGATTTTGACGAACAAACTAACAATGTCATAGAAAAGTGTCAAGAAGCCTTTAAAAAATCATTCGTTAAAGTCCGAATTAGACCTTATTAAATCTAACTACAAATTTTTAGGCAGTATTATTTCAACAGTGGAAGCGCAAGGAATGCCACTTACTGAATCTGTAGAATTGGTTGAGAGAATTCAAAAAGAAATAAAGGAGTAAGAGGGACTATTAGTGATATTTTGAACAAAAAAATGTAAAGATGTATTAAACAAAATAATGC
Source organism: Diabrotica virgifera virgifera (assembly GCF_917563875.1). Lineage (NCBI taxonomy): Eukaryota > Metazoa > Arthropoda > Insecta > Coleoptera > Chrysomelidae > Diabrotica > Diabrotica virgifera. The sequence goes on along the minus strand of NC_065446.1, from coordinate 192,205,037 downwards.
TTATTTACAGGAGCTTCTTGACCCGGGAAGCTAGCACCTGCTAAGGGTCCCTTGTCCAGGGTTACGGATGAAGTCCAGAACGGCATCCAAGGCGACGAAGACTACTTTTTGGTACGGCGAAGGTGGCGGAGCTGGCAACCCTTGATTTTAGGGATGGTATAAGATCAGGGTAGGTGGGACTCTCTAGCTGTAGTGGAAGCAACTCGCATAGGAGAAGGATACTCCGATGTAAAATCCCTGGCCCTCCAGGTTGGGGGTTAAGGCACCGAGCTAACTCCTCGGTACTTATAAAACACGTACAATGTTAAAAAGCCTAACCAAAGCCTCGGAGCACAAGATTGGAAACACAGTAGACGAAAACTGCAAAGAAAACGGTTAATGAATTTTTGTACATGGAATGTGCAAGGTATCTCCCGAAAAACACCAGAAGTCATGTCAGAACTCAAAAATGCAGAGATAGATATCGCGGTGCTTACGGAAACTAAAAAGAAGGGTAGTGGTTCCGAAAAGTGGGGTCACTATGACATGTTCTATAGTGGAGTAACTAAAGACCAAAGAGCACAACAAGGAGTTGCTATTGTTATTCGCAAAACTTTAAGAAGATATATTACCTCTTGGGAAGCAATTAATCAGAGGTTTATAAAAATGAACATCACGATAAAAGGAAGCAGAATAGCCATACTAGGAGTATATGGCATTAATGAGGACGCATTGATCAACAATAAAGATGAATTCTTCGAACAACTGAACGATGAAATTATAAAAGTAGGAACATCTAGAGAGATCATACTTCTAGGAGACTTCAATAGCAGAGTTGGACGGGAATTTAACAACAAAGTGGTAGGAGCACACGGTGAAAATACCAGAAACGATAATGGAACCAGATTAATATCAACATGCACACAAAATAACTTAAAAATATTAAATGGATTTTATCCACACCGTGATATACATAAGTACACCTGGATACAACAGACCAGAAATCTGAAATCTATAATAGATTATAGCGTTGTAAGACAGAGAACTACAATTAAAATACAAGATGTGCGAGTAGCCAGAGGGCCATCATGTGGCACCGATCATCATCTGCTAAAAGTTAAAGCAGTACTCCCAAACAGATATGAAAAAGAAAAAGAGCACATCGAATCAAATCAGTTAATAAAACAAGTACGGTACAATCTATGCAGTCTAAACCATGAGAGTGTAAAGCTATTGTATAAAAAACGTTTAGATGAAAAATTAGAAAGTGGTAATTTTGAAAATACCGAAGAACACTACGAACACATCAAAAAGTCCATTCATTTGGCAGCAGAAGAAGCACTGGGGAAATGTGACGAAAACCATAAAGGAATAAAACCGTACTGGTGGGATGAAGAAGTAGAAAAGGAAATTACAGATAAACGTCGGAAATACCAAACGTTCCTATCAACAAAAACAGACAACGATAAAATAATTTACAAAGAAGCCCAAGCCAAAGTAAGAAAGAAGATAACTCAAAAAAAGAACGAATCGTGGGAAAAGAACTGCCAAAAAATCAATACTTACATAGGAGGTAGAAGAAGCACAGAGAGTTGGAGATTAATTAAAAATATGAGAACTAATAAGAAAAAAGACGTTATATCACCAATAACAACGGAAAAATGGGAAGAATATTTCAAAAAATTACTAACAGAACAAAGACCAGAATTTGTTAACATAGAAGACAACATGATAGGTATACATATAAATTCATCACCATTACAAATAAGTAAATCAGAGATGGAAGAAATAACCAAATCCCTGAAAAATGGAAAATCCCCTGGTCCTGGTGACATCCCTGCAGAATTAGTAAAAGCCGGCACAGACAAACTCCAAGAACAGCTAAGAAAACTTTTCCAAGATTGCTTAAATGGTGCCGAATTACCAAAAGAATGGAAATTATCTATCATGTCAACAATCCACAAAAAGGGCAGCAAGGATCAATGTGAAAATTACAGAGGAATTGCGGTAAACAGCACAATAAGTAGGATGTATGGGAAACTTATTAAGAATAAAATAGAAAATGACTATAGAGATTACGAATCAGAGGAGCAAGCTGGCTTTAGAGCTGGGCGGTCCACAGTAGACCACCTGTACTCTATTACGCAAGTTATTGAGAAAAAAACAGCCGTCAATAAAGAAGTTCACCTGGTATACGTAGACTTACAAAAAGCATATGACAGTGTGCCCCTCAGCAAACTATGGTCAACCCTTTATCAAACCAACATTAAACATGGTCTTATCAAAGCAGTCCAAAGTCTGTATAATGGAACTACTGCAAAAATTAAAACTGGATCAAGGATGTCTGAGGGATTTAAGATCACGAAAGGATTGAAACAGGGTTGTTGTATTTCGCCTACCCTTTTTAAAATTTATCTGGAACAAGCACTCAAGCTGTGGAAAAGAAAATGTAATGGCATGGGAATCCCTCTCAATGACGACACAACACTATACACTCTATGTTTCGCTGATGACCAAATTCTGATTGCTCAAGATCATGACGACTTAAGTTACATGACGCGGAAGCTAATAGAAGAATATAACAAATGGGGTCTCGAAGTCAACATTAAGAAAACTGAAGCCATGTGTATTGGAGGAACAAAACAGTCCATTACATTAGACGATGGGGTAGAAATTAAACACTGCGATGAATACAAGTACCTGGGCATGAAGATAACTCAAGATGGAACACTCGATGCTGCTATAAAAGACAGAAACATGCAGGGTAGAAAAGCCATATCCATGATGAACGGCATTCTGTGGGACCAGACAATATCTAAAGCGAACAAACAGCTCATATACAATAGCATACTTAAAAGTATAATCACATATGGCAGTGAAGTTTGGCCACTGAAACAAAGAGCGCAGAAAATGTTACTAGTAACAGAAATGGACTTCTGGAGAAGAGCAGCAGGCAAATCAAGAAGAGATCGGATACCGAACGAGAGAATACGAGAAATGATGGGAGTAACACATACAATACTTGATGACATAAAAACAAAACAATTGGTATGGTACGGCCATGTACAGAGAATGCCAGATGACAGGATCCCTAAACAGATTTTGGCATGGACACCACAAGGGAGAAGAAAAAGAGGAAGGCCGAGAAGAAGCTGGAGGGAGGGAATTGAAAAAGAACTAGAGGAAAGAGAAATCCCTCCAGGTCTATGGTTAAACAGAGAAGAATGGCGGTTAGGAGTCGGAAGGCGTCGGAGAACGCTGTAAACCGATAGTAGTAGTATGCTTATTTACTGCTAACAGAACTGGCAAACATTTTAAATAGTAATCTCAGTGTCATTGTTAAATTACATCCTGAGTTAATTAGTACCCTGAAGTAAGCAACAATAACATCCGTAGATGTAGGAAGGTGATTTTTTCAGGAATTTAGACATTTTTGACAACATTTTTGAAAGAAACTTTCGATATTTTCTTATACTTAGCCGTTGCCAGGAAGCAAAAATTAACTGTACGCTGGAAATGTTATTTCCTTACTGTAAGGAAATATTTTTTCCTTACAGCAGATTCAGAACAAATTATTCTCTACTTCCATCAGTTCTGAATGGGTACCAGGAATCGAACACTCATCATCACTCATGATGAAACTAGGTAATTTTGCTTTTAAAAATTATTACATTAACTACGAGAAAACACCAAAAATACTGCCAAAAATAAGCAAATGCGTCAAATTTGACAATTGAATATTTTTGTTTTTATAGTTGTTGCAAAACCTGTATTTGGTGACACCACGATTATTTGAGTCGAAATAATAATAATGTCTCTTTGAAAATTTTAACATGTTTATTTTAATATAATTGAAATGTTCGATTTTCGGAAAATTACTATATATATATCTTGTAGGAAAGCCACATTCCTGGACTCTGTATTGACTTGTCTCGGCTTGCGCCTCGACGGTAATGTTTACATGGTCCGGTGTAACGTTCCATCACGTAATGAAACATTATTAGTGGGAAACCCTTTAAGTATCCTTATAATTATTTACTTTTAATTTTAATAACGTTTCGTAATTAAATTATACTTTAAAAACAAGCATAATCACTATTATAATTTTTATATCTTTTAATGACGTCACAACTAACTGTCAGTTGGCGACAGTGCTTCAGTTGGTATTATACGCCATCTGCTGGCAGAATTAATTCATGGTTTGATAACGTCCGTCTGGAACAAGGGAGATTTTTCCTCACTCTATCGTTGGCAGAGGTTCTAACTGGTGAAATATCACAAGTAAATAATTTAGGCTTTTATCTGCAGTTCCAAGTTCCATTTTTATAATTATATTATATTATCCAGCGTGTTTTGAACTGAGGAAATCAAGGAAAAGTACTTAAATGAAAATCAACGAGTTTATTCCGGTAACTAGTTATATTAAATTTTTTAGTCAGCCATAATTCAGCGACAAGGGTTTTCGGGATACGCTGAAAGGAACATTTTTGTGTACCCTATCTGGACAATCGGCTGGTTTTGGAAACATTTGGTGTTCGAAGTTAAATAGTTACTTATACATACTTTTCTTCAATATTTTATAATGTTTTTTAATATCAGGACATTCCGTTCTCGAGCTCAAGTGTTTTCCGAAAGAATATTTTCTTTACATTATTATTTATTTAAATCAGTTACGTAATCTAAACCACTTACTTAAATTTAATTATTTATGGGTGCTTCTATTAGATATTAGTATCCCATTTTAGAAGATAATTCTTCTATTAGATATTAGTATCCCATTATATCCCATTCATGGTTGAAGAATTTAAGAGATTGGTACAAGTGCAGCAGCTGCCAATTATTTAGATCTACGGTATCAAAAATACGCATAGCCTTGATGATAGCCAAACTTCGGAACGAGGACGGCACCTGAAGAAGAAGAAGATCCCATTTTACTTGTTATATTTATTTGTGACTACGCGTCGAAGCAACTGATTTTTTATAAAGGCGCGTTTTCACGGTGCTCTTTGGATGATCATCCCGGATGAATCATCCAAAGTGATTGCGACGATAAAAGTAATTATGGTTTACATGGATCACCAAGACTGAATTAGTATGTTCACTTACAAATGGCGCTGACTGAAGTTGTACGTGCTGGAATTGGCATAATAAGTGAATGTCTTTTAAATGAACTTAGACATGTACTTGAAAAACAGAAGATTAGAAAAAAACGACGTTGGTGTGTAAGGCCGTGGATAAATCGACGCTACAAAAGGGGGGCGTCAACGTGATTGTTAAAGGAATGGTCTACAGAAGATCAAGACATATTAAAAACTATCTAAAATCATACAAACACAACAACTACGCACTTCAAAGGCGACAATAAACATCCACGAGGACCTGTTGCCGCCTTTCGCTACTCACTGCCGATAAATCACAGCAATAAAAGCATGTTTACATGGTTCACTTTGGATGATTCATCCGCGATGCATCCTCTAAAGTGAACAAAAGTAGAACTCGGTTCGATTTCGTTCAATATTCATTTTGAATGATCATTTTCGATGAATAATAATTTACACGAAGCATTTATTTTTCACTTTGGATGATTCATCCGGGATGATCATTCAAAGTGCACCGTGAAAACGCGCCTTATCAAGTAGACCGTAGATTCACCTTATTAGGTTTGTTTCCACCAATTTAATTTAAAAAAACTCATACAGAAATCAAAAATTTTAACTTGTATTCTGGTATAAAATCGTTTATTAAAAAACTATTTAAAAGTCATCTAAATGGACTGCAAAACGTTTTCGTTCTAATTCAGAACATCTTCAGTGCATTCTGGTGAGTATTTTAAAACTAGCACACTATTTAAAGTGGTAAGCCCATAATATATGGTTTAAATATCTTATTTTACTAGAACATGGTGGCTACAAGTCGATGTTGTTAGATATAATAGAACACATGCTCAAAGGGCAACATGATTCCTTGCTCGAAAATGCTAGGTGCTTGCCAGTTCAATGGGCTCCGGCCAGCTTTAAATTCATTTAGTCAAAATAAATTATATCTCTGGATGCTAGTCCCTTTGAATAGCTAATCATTTCACTTGTTTTTTGTATTAGTGACTACGCGTCGAAGCAACAGATTTTTTATATCAAGTAGAGTGTAGGTTAACCTTAACGATACTTTTGCCTATTTAACTCATTGAGAGTTATGGAGATTATTCATTGTGAATAATCCTCTAATTGGTTTTCATATTTTCGGTAATATTTAACGTTGCTGTACGTATTACAATCGTACTATTACTAGTACGTTCTATTTGGTGAAGGGTTGTTATTTAACCTAGTGGTAAGTTGTATGTTCTATCTAAATGGTACTCAAGTTAAAGTTTTTTACATTGTTATATATAGCGTTTCTATTCATAGAGGTAACTGCAATTTTAAAAATTACTATTTATTGTAAAATAAGTTGTTTGTATTTAACTCAGAGATTGTCAAAAATCTAAGTAGTTCTATTTAATAAATCTGTAATTTGTTTTTTCTACGAACGTGTAAAAATGTCTACTTTCGCGAACGCGTTTTAGTTTAGAAAGTTTTACTTTTCAGCACGCTTTTTACTTTTCCGCACGCGTTTTTCTTTTCTGCACGCAATACATGCAATAAACTAATATTTACATATTATTTACTATTTTATTTCAAATGTATCTTATTGTGTTCCTGTTTTAATGAAATTAACGCGAAAATTCCACACCTGTAATTTTGAACCAATCAAAATACGTTATTTTGACAGATCACCATGGCAACGGAGGTATTTTATCGGAAATTTTTTGCTCGTGGGGTACCCAACAGCGAATTATAGTGGAAATTTTTTGACGTTTACAATAACAGAACATTTTTGACAGACTGGTTTTTATTTGTTTACATAATTTAGTTTTGATTCATTTTCTATCACTTGTAGTTACTCAAAACTTATGTAAAATTGAAGAATATACTATTTTCTATCTTGAAATGGTATTCCCATGCAGCTCCAATGAGTAGAAATTACGAATTTGAAAGCCTAAATAATTGCTGACAAAGCTATGCGCGCTATTAATCTGTTCATGCAGCTTTGGATTTTCAAATGCAAATTTGGTGTGGAATTTTCTTACCGAATACCACGCGAAGTCAAATTAATCATGAATATTTTTAGAAAATTTCCCTCGTCTGTGACTCGGGAAATTTTCAAAATATTCATGATCTCAAAAAAATTTCCTGAAACAATTTGACCTCTAGTGGTATTACTAGTGACAATTCCATGAAACAAAATTATTTTGACATATTCGAAAGTCAAATCGGTAGACAATAACAGTCGTTTTGAATCATCGTCATGGAAACCAAGATCGTCGTCACGCTAACTAATTATATTGAAAGTTTGGTTTTGACAACCTTTTCAAAGAATTAATTTGTGTATGTATTTTCATATTAATTAAATTAATTGGTTAAGATTTGGTCATTTTTTAAAGACTCGTAGAAAAAATATTGCTCCTAACTCTTGCAGAAAGTCTCTTTTCCGCACTCGACTGCTTGCAGAACTCACGCTTCGCGTCGTTCGGCAAACTGCACCCGCGTGCGGAAAAGTATGACTTTCTGCACTTGTTACGAAAATAAGTATTGTATATAATTTATTATTATTCCCTCATTTTTTTCATTTATAGATTTAATATATTTTACAGCAGTGTATGATACCTGGGAGAGTGATCGATAACGCTCTCCTATAATAAGAAGAAGAATAACAAGAAGAATAATAATTATTCTTCTTTATCCATTTTAGGTACATCTATTCTTATTTTAATATTTTCGTTCTTAGCCATCATCATTATTATCTACTTTTATCTACTGTCTTTGACAGGCATGCAAATTGGCCGAATCCATCCTTGAGTGTCAAGTGGTCATTCTCTTGCATATTCTGCTAGACTAACTACATTAAATTACATCTTTCTATTCCCATTTCTATTTTTTGTAGTCCATCTTACACCTACTATCTCATCATATTTTCATTTCCCTTCACAAAAACTACTGCCAAAGTAGTTTTTATTACACCGGGAATGTTAAGAATTTCCTACTAGGTACAAAAAGTACTCTTTTTGGTAGACGATCTGGAAATAGTACACTTCGCGTCAAAAAACTGGTACAACTCTTACAACCGAAAATCGCGTTTTTCAAGTTGTGTAAGTTGATCTTGTCAAATGTGTTATTCTAATTTCTAGGGCAACGTTGCCAATCATCTCAATTAAATACCCATATACTGATTCGTGTTTTATTATAATTTATGAAAATATTTCAATTCAAAATTAATGATAGTTAATAAATCTAGACATAACTTTAAATTATTATGTTTAAATTAAAATCGAGAAGTGTGATTGGTTTGTAGTAAATTGTACTGTAAATACAAAACCCTATTGAGTTGTGGGATACTAGAATAGACACACGGGAAAAATAAAAAAAATTGATTTGAAATTGATACAATATGAATAACTTTTACAGTGAACAAGTGTAGAATTTGAATATATGTATTACAATTCTAAACTGCTGAAATATTATTATTTTGTCATAGCTCCATTATTATTAAACTTCTTCTAATCTTCTGGGCACTGAGAAATAAATGTAGTTATAAATTTTTATCTTCGTCTAAGCTTTCCCAGGTTTCTTCAGTAACGGTCAATTGGTAGTGATAAAAATAATACCTATAAAACCTTTAAACATTTTTAAACGTCATTTTCTTGTATTTAGATTTAGTGCAATTCCGGTATTTGTTATGGCAACAAAGAAGTGATTCACGAACAATTGTATCCAGTCTGAACACCAGTTTACATTTGGGAAAAAGAGTGTACCAGTACTAGTTTTTTATGACGGGAAGTGTACATTGTGTACCTAGTAGGAAAAGCTTAACATTTCCGGATGATGTTAAGATTACAGTCGATGCGCAAGCCGAGACAAGGCAATACGGAGTCCGGAAATGTGGTTTTTCCTACAAGGTATACTATTTTTCAGAAAATCGAACATTTAAATTATTATATTAAAATAAACATGTTAAAATTTTCAAATAGACATAATTATTATTTTGTCTCAAATAATCGTTGATGCCTTTAAATACAGGTTTTGTACCTATAGAAACAAAAATATTGAATTGTCAAATTTGACGCATTTGCTAATTTTTGGCAGTATTTTGTTCTAATAAATTTGTTCTGAATCTGCTGTAAGGAAATAGCTATTTGTATAACAAGGGAGGAAAGGGCTACTTTTCCTCCCGAGAATGAAGATTACTGCCCGACGCGTAGCGGAGGGCAGTAATCATTCAAGGGAGGGAAAGGCACTTTACTCCCATGTTATACATATGGTTTTTCCACCTTCCCCAAATAACAAATCATTTTTCATATTTACTTAATTTATTTATGTAACTAACCAACAAAATTTATTAGAACTAAAACTAACAAGTACGTACAATATAACTGTCAACTGTCAAATATAAGTCAAATTAATAATGTAAACATTGTTAAATCAAAATAACAATTTACTGTTTTTTACCATTCTGCAAAATACAGAGTGTTTTATAAATAAACGTTAAAATGTATAGAAACTTACGTAATAGAAAATAGATATTGTACAGGGCGTCAATAAGTTACATTTCATGAATGAAATACCATGACGTCACTTTTACTTTTCCTCCCTAGGGAGGAAAAGTACAACTTTGCTCCCTACAATCAGGTAAGGTAATAACATGTCCGTACAGTTATTTTTCGTTTCCAGGTAACGTCTAAGTGTAAGGAAATATCGAACGTTTCTTTCAAAAATGTTGTCAAATATGTCTAAATTCCTAACAGATTTTCGGAAAAACATCTTATTTTAAGCTACAACAGTAGTCTTAAATTAATGTGCGTTATTTGTACTGATTAGTACGTAAAATGCTATTTTATATTTTTTTATTATTAAGGTTAGTTTTAACCATCAAAAAACCAAAACCATACAACGGCTCAATATAGAAAATGAACTAGGAGGTAAAATGAGCCTAATCTCAAATGTTTGTACAAATCGATGCTGGGAAAAAATAATTGCGAGGTTTGCCATTTTTGTTAGCTTCATTTTCAGGCCTACGTCTTCTCTTTTCAATAATAAATCTCTGATGATATAAAAACTATATAAATAAAACCAACAAACTTGCCGAACAAACAAATAAAAATATCCCAATTCTCGTATAAATAACTCATATTTCACACTAATAATCCAACAACTGATGTACTTCAGTTCGCCTAACCAACTTGGTGCTTACAACATTCGTTCTCTATAAAAAATACCCTTCTCAAACGTCTCCCACGAACCAAATTTCCTATTGGATAGCTTGTTCGCTTTTCTGAAGGGATTCTAGATACCGACCGAATCCACTGATTTTCATTTGGAATCGTGTGACTGAGAAAGCGACGTAATATTCGTGACATCCTGCTGAAAACTTTATATCCTGTGCAGACCAGTTATGTTTATTATGTACTTTGGGGTTTTCTTTACGAGTAAGGGTTATTTCGAGAAACTTTTAGATGTTTCTAGGGCTTCGTTACAAATCCCAAGTAAATGAAATTCAAAGAAAAACGTATGGCTTTCTTTTACGAATAACTTTGATTTATACAGCTTACTATTCAGTACATATAAATGTAAACAACACCAACGGTTTTATCACTATACAGGGTGTTTCATTGGGAAAGTAAGATACGTTAACTTTAGAAAGGGGACACTTTAGAAAGGCGGTATTAAAAATACCATACTTAATGGGTCTTACTTTATCAATAACAAAGTAACTGGGTGTTTTATCTATTTTGCCATTTTCTTATTTCGTTCATAACTTTTTAACCACACTGTATATTTATTTTATATTTGGCACACGAATATTATTTGAGGTTTCCAATTAATTAATTTATTTAAAATTCTAAAAAATCCAGGTCCGGATTAAAAATTACTGGAAAAATGCACCGGACCCAAAAACAACACACTGTACCTACATTATTTTTTTTAATGAATTGTGCTCTTAAAAATTGATAAAAACTAAATTTAGTGGTAGGTGTACTTTGAATTTTCAGCAAAATGTTTTTTCTAATAAAATTTTGAATTTTTATTCTGAAATTTTGTGATTTGCGAGAGCTCGAAGTAGATAAAAGAATTGAAATACGGCTTACAACTTTTTAACGACACTGTATATTTATTTTATATTTGGCACTCAGCATTGATTTTTGTAGGTGGACCAGTCGAAATCCAAGGATTGTAAACAAATGAAATCCAAGGATTGTAAACAGATGTTTATTCAGGGATGAAGCAAAATTTAAGAAATATGGGATATATGTATATATAATTTCAGAGACACTCACGTAGGTAGAGCAACGTGTAAAATATTTTTAACAAATTAATAGGACAATATGTTTTATCGCCAACCGTCACTAAAGTCATTCATTATTGTACTCATTTGACGCCATTTGCGGCAGGAAAGTAACACTTTATTGTACTGAAAGAAGAATTTTACTTTACCTGCCGCGATTAATCAAATTAACCGAGATATAATGTAAGTGGGCGATTGCGATATTATCAATTTTTATGTCAAAAAGTGAAATTCTGTAGTATTGTGTAATTATATTCATATAAAATAAATTAAAACTTTACCGATTTAGTAATTATTCAATATTGATAACTATCGATTAAAAATCGAAACGGCCATCTTGTAAGTTATCTGTCATCAATGTCATGAATTATTATGACGTCTAAAATTTAAAAAGTTCGTAAATTGTAAATTGCAAGTAAGTGTTAAAATCGATATCAAATTATGTTGGCAAATATTATTTTATATCAATAAAACATATCTTAACCGATTTGTCAAATATATCAGCAAACGATAAGTAAACTCAACCTTCCCAGGGACATATCTGAGCTTCTTAGAGACAATACAAATATCAACAATATCATTCAGTTTTTAACGGAAATAGGAATAAAAGACATTTAATCATTTAATTTTATCACAAATTTTTCAGGTATATTTTTGTTAGTACATACATACATATTATGTATTTACTTAATATTACAATTTCTTTTTATTTTTAATATGTATTTTCCATTGTTGCCGTTTATAACCCCAGTGGTTCGAACGACATTAAATTTAAAAAATATATGTTGGCGATAAAATTTTGTATGCACCACGTCAGTAAAGACGCCTTATCGAACTCGTCTGTTACTCGCCTCGCTCGCTACGCTCGTTCTTCTCGTAATATCAGACTCGCTCGATAAAGAGTCACTTTACTGACTTGGTACATAAATAACTATTACGTCCCAGTCTAACCGGTGAAGTGTATTTAATTTTTTTAGAAAATATTTTACCAGTACACAAATACTTTCTTGATGGTGCTTCACCACACTACAGACGCATAGTAGGAGATTTTTTATCCGACAATTTTCCCATTAGATGGATTGATTGATTGATTGGTAGAGGCGGTCCTCATGTCTGGCCTTCACGATCATGTGATTTTAATCCTTTCGACTATTATGTTTGGGGATATTTTAAATCCAAGATTTATAAAGATAGGGAAGATCTTCTTGAACGTATTCGAGATGCATTCAAATAAATTAAAGATAACAGACGAGATTAGGAATTAAGTCCGACAAATTATAAAAAGAGTAAGACTAGATGGTTTAAATTGCTCCCGATGTAATTCTACTGGCAACAAAGATGCAAACTACATATTAACGTCAACTGGTACAAAAAAACTTGATGGAACACAATCGTTTCAGATGATACAATTAACTGCAGAAAACACCTGCGATTGATTTCAATAGTCCAATACATTCATTATTCTGGAAATACAAATTTAGAATCAGTAGCAGAAGTTTCAGTAATACATATTTTTAAAATCAATATACATATTATGCAACGCATGTATACTCACTACATCCTGACGAGGCTACTCTTTTAAATCTTAAAAACGTAATCAAACTAATTCATTATTTCAATTCATACAGTTCATACTGTATATCCTTAATAGATTAAAACTCACCTATATCTAAAAAATCAGGTTTTGGGAAAGGAAAAGGTGCTCTCTGAATCTAAGAAAAATCCAAGAATCTAGAAAATATATTTTTCTATAGATGCTATACAATATGCAACTTATCTCACTACTTACATTCATTCAAAACGAACAATTCCTCAGGCAGTAAGAAAAGTCGGCCACTGCAGTGAGAAATATTTTTTCTCATGGGTTCTACTACGATCTTCCATACTATGATCGCCATTTCCATGGTAACTTACACAATACAAACATAATTAATGTTGTCAAATAAATGTGTTAAAGCAAAACTTGCCAGGAATTGCCTTTCATACCTGTTTAAAAATAACTGTTAATTAGAATTAAAAAATAAGGTATATAAAATTTATGAATATTAAATACCTGCATGTATATGTATTTTATTTCAATTTATGCATATACTATACGTAAAAGCACCTAAATTATTTAATTTTACAGTTTGAGTTATTGACAAAACCAATAGAAAAACAAAACATCCATAGAAAAAGTACAGTGTACAACACATGAGAAAATGACATATATTTCTCCCTTGCTTGATTTGCGGCCCTCGCCTCGTGCCTCGGCTCGTGCCAAAAAACTTCTGCGCGATTTTCCAACAGGACGGGGTACCCCAACATTATGATTATAATACAAGACAATTTTTGAATCAACATTTTCCAAGGCGCTGGATTGACAGAAGGGGTCCAATAGAGTGGCGGGCCAGATCACCGGATCTCTAGCCTTTGGATTTTTTTGTGGAGGATACCTAAAACCAAAAATATACGCCACTCCGCCTACAGATCTTGCAGAGGTATTTACAAATCTACGAAGAGGCTTTTAAAATAGACTGTATTATTACATGGAGGTCAGAGAAGGTCATTTCGAACATTTAATTGGTTAATTTGATGACATTTTATGTTTTTTGTTATTACTAATGTTCAACCAATAAATTAGTTAAATCCAAAATTATCTTCAAAGTTATGCCGCAATTAAAAAAAAATAGAGTGTCGTGTAGAGAAAAAACACCTTTCCAATGATGTGCTACTTGACCACAATTGCTATTTAAAAAAACTGTGGGTAGATGCGGGGCCCTAGGGGGTTACATTTGAGAGAATGAATTTTACATGAAAATTCGTCCCCCTTCCAATACAATTTGACGTGATTTTTTAATTGTGAAGAAACTCTTGTTGGTTTTTGAATTTCTGGGGAGGTCAAATTTTCGTATAATCATTAAATTAACAAAAACACCAATATTTTTTTCATATTGTTTATGTGATATTATCATACTGATACGTAACTTAAAAGATTTGGCAACTACCAACTACCAACTACCCCGCCCCCCCCCCAAGTAAAAGCAATCCTGGGCTTAAGTTCAATAATGAAGTAAATAGTGAGAGGAACCAGAATCCAAATTTAATTACACTTACAAAACGGCCATGATATAAATTTCAAAATTTCAAAAGCATAAATATTTTATGACAAAAAAAAATAAAAATATATACCATTTTTATTCAGTTGCAATGCGAACCCAAAACCGTCTTAATTTTTACTTAGATTAGAGAGTGCAGCCAGCACTCTTATCGACGATTTCACCTCTTGTTAGAGGCTCTTCAGAGAATGCATAGGCTGCTTTCTCTACTCCAGGTAAAAATTTTCGACATTTATTAGTCTCCCACTGCAACTGACGTGAAGGTAGTAGGTGCGTAACGGCATCTGCCAAATGAAAGAATAAGTTTTTCAACCTAATAAAAATATTTGTAAAATAAAATATTTTTAAAATATTTTTAATTGAAAAACTTATTGGACCATTTTCCTGGTGACACCTCCAAGGCTTTTACAATATGCAAGCCAGATGGATGCTGCAGTGAAGACAAAAGGTAAGGAATTCTACACTATGCAATTCACAACCCCCGTCTGCAGCTTGGTAAAGTTCCAACGGAAAATGGACCTAGTTACTCTATAGGAGTAATACTAATGTAAAATAAAAATGTACACAATTTTTATTCAGTTGCAATGCGAAGCCATTTTATGCTTTATGATTATACTGTTATTTATATGAGCGAAACCACTGCATTGCGATTTAATTTTTAAATGTACTAGTACGAAAAATATATTCCGATATATTTAAATACATCTATGCCTAAACTGTTATCAATTTGGGTTAACGTTTCAAATCGGCTCTCTAGGGGTAACGTATCCTATTTTTTATCAATGTTTATTTTATGTTGTTACTGTTTTTTTAATACTAAACTGTTGCATACATACTATATTCCGCTTTGATTAAAACGAATTTTGTGAATATTTCAAAACAAAAAATATTGTACACATAGTTTCAAATGTTATGCATCACCTAAAAAGTATGGTCATTTTCATAGTAGTTGATTTTTTCGTGAACAGATTAACGCATTCCGCTCATTTTTTTTTATTATCTTAGATTTTTGGTATTTACACAGTTTGGCAAAGGTTTACTTAAACTCCTTTGTTTAATATACCGCGTGGAAGAAAAAAAAATGATCTTTATTATGTTAAGTTTGAGACAATCTGTAGGGAGGACGAGGTATAAGTATGAATGGGTATAAATTGAAATGGTATTGTAGTCTTATAACTTGTGAATATTTTGTTTTTTGAATGTCCCTGATATCTTTAGAAACAATGAAAATAGAATGCTTTTCTTCTTTAACATGACGTGTTTTAACTGAGACAAAAATAAATTAACAAAAAAAAACAGTTAATAATACTTTAAAAACGGAAAGGCATATATAACCTTAACAATTTTGGTCGATACCTTAAGAGTTATTTGTCGACTAATTGAGCAGTATGCACAGCGCAACATAATAGAGACAAGATTTTTTAATGGAGGCTCTGTGATGTTTTGAGGTGGAATTTCCTTAAGAGTAAGTACGAATTGGGGGCGAGAAAATAGCGAGAGGTACATTGCGCAGATTTTCTTTCTTTGAACACTTTGTTCCTTTCGAACTATAACATATGAAATAATTTCATTTTTGTGAATAGCCTCCTCACGTATCGCATGTCGTCAGTTAAAACACATATTATAGAGTAAAACTGTCTACTTTCTTTTTTTATTAAAGATATCAGAGAAACTAAAAAAATAACATGTTCACAAAATATGAGACTACACTATTATTTCGATAGGTATATACCCATATTTGTACCATTTCCTCCCTACACCTTGTCTTAAACTTAACAAAAGAAAAACATTTCTTTTCTTCCGCCCGGTATAAGTACAAAAAGAAGTTTGAGTAAACATTTGCCCAAGTTTGTAAATACCAAAGGAAAATCTAAAATAATAAAAAAAAATAGCAGATCCGTTCATCTATTGATGATAAAACCAACTATGAAAATGAGCATAATTTTAGGTGATGCATAACTTACGAAACTATGTTAATTATCTATGTTTTGACATACTGTATGTTTCTGCATTTTACTGACCACGCTATATTCTAAAAAAAATCACAACAGTTGACGAGTATTGATATAAGCGCTTGAACCCTTAAAACCTATAGTTATGGTGATACAGGGAGAAACATTTTCAAATCAAACTTATAAAATTATTTTACATTACCAACGCTTATCTAGTGTTAAAAATAATATAAGTATAATATCTTGTCATTTCTGCCGGGGAAGGCAATGTCGGACAGGTTCCTGCGGCAATCAATCTTTAACCCTGTTTGAAGTAGCTAGTATGGATACACACTAGCCCAGGGGGACCGACCGAGGGCTTAACATACCGGCCGAAGTACGGTGAACGGCTTGTGTCATTTTTAGACATGAAAATATGGTGCCGAGATTCAAACTCGTGTGCTCTGACTTATGAAGCCAGTATGAATATAAAAATATATGAAAAAAAAATTTAAGAAACGCTTTTCTTTGTTTAAGAGTTACTAAAATTAAAGATATAAAAAAATCAACTAAAAATTAAAAAATAAAAAAAATTTAACACATTCGTCAAAAAAAAGCATGGCGCGTCTTCATAGATTAAACGGTTTTCGCCCCACGCTTTTCTTTAACGAAGGTGTTAGATTTTTTTCATTTTTTTTTTATTTTTTTCCTTTTTAGTTGATTTTTTTATATTTTTAATTTAGTCACTCTAAACAAAGAAAAGCGTTTCTTCAAAAAATTTTTTCATGCTTTTTTATTTTTTACTCCTTAGTCTTACACTTTTCAAACATTAAAATATATCGTCATGTTTATTAAAATATGTATAAATCATGTTATGATGTAAAAACATGTAAGATAGTCGTAATCGGCAAAAAATTTGAAACTTTATTGTTTATTTATGAAGCATGACGTAAATAATTTACGTAAAAAGTGAAATTATGTGTAGTTCATATAGTTAGCTACAATCTGTAAACGTTTCAAGTTTCTTCATTGTAAAAAACAAAAGAATGTAAGCATTTGTAACTATTTGTCTATTGTTCCCGCGAATGCATATGTCTGCAAATGTTTAGTTATTTGAATTGAAGAAAAGGCAGTCAAATTAATGTCCAAAGATTTGACCAAAATGATTGAACTAAAGAAAAGCGTTTAATTAATTAATACGCCAAAACGAATTCTAATATTAATAGTAGCACAAAACGTCTCTATCGGTGGTTTTTCTAAGACTACGATAAAAACACGAATTTTTTTAATTCGAGTTTTAGTTGAAGTTTCGTTTCGTATCATATTAAAATTTGACACGAATAAGCGCCGATTTTTATACAAACAAATATATGAGCGTTCAAAATTTGAAACTTTATTGTTTATTTATGAAGCATAACGTAAACAATTAACGTAAAAAGTAAAATTATGTATAGTTCATATCATTAGCTACAATCCGTAAAAGTTCTAAGTTTCTACATTGTAAAAAACAAGAAAATTTAAGCATTTTCCATTAAAATCCGTTTTTTATTTAACAATCAATAAACAAAAAAAAAATGTTATTGACTATTCGTGTATTGTTCCCGCGAATGCATATGTCTGCAAATTTTCGTTCATTTGCATTGAAGAAAAGGCAGTTAAATTAACGTTTAAAGATTTTATGCAAACTATTAAAGTAAAGAAAAGCGTTTAAAAACGCAAAAAATTAAGCTTTAAATAAATATATGGATTATAACTCTTTTAAAACGGGGCAAACTTACTATTACAAAAAAAATTAAAAGCAAAAACAATTTTTATAATTATAAAAATTAGTTGTGACCTGCTTTCTTCCTATTTAATAAGAATACCACATATGAATATTTTATAATGAGTGAAGAAAAGTTTAGAAATATATTTTAAATTTATTACTATATATATGCTTATAAGTTTTTAATCCTGTGCCTAATGCCTCTTTTATTGTTTCAGTGTTTGTAATGCTCAGCAACACAGTTTCCTGCAATCAGCTCTCACAGCGTAAACCTTCAGGTAAGTAAACCCATAATTTTGTGTACACAAGACCCGGTTTCTTTAATCTAAGATAGAAAACATGTTGGTCTATATCTATTATAATATTATAGCCATTGAAAAAAAAATCTTATTTGAGATAAGCTATGATATATATATATATATATATATATATATATATATATATATATATATATATATATATATATAATCAATATGGCAAATGTTTCTCTCTGTTCTGGGCTTGACGAGTTAAGGCATTCCCTGTTGTGTGGGTCCAATCTGCGATGTTTCAGAGTCAGGACTTTTTCTTTTTTCCTATATTTCATCCTCTTGGTTGGTTACATATTCTTACAGAGCAAATCTAAATCAATATAAATGTGACCTATCAATATAACCTAACTTCTCCATTTGGAAATTTTCTTGATAACGGCTTCTGGATTCCTCCTTTCTACATGTCCCCTCCATATGAGTCTCTGTGCCTTGATAAATCCGACGATGTCTTCTCATTTCAGAAGTTCTCTTACTTCGTGGTTCATGAGTTTTTTAAATTCATTATTACGTAAGTTTAGTGGTCCTGCTCTCCTCCGAATTATTTTCCTTTCTAGAATCCTGAATCTTTCTTACTCTTTCTGTGTCAGACACATTACTTTAGCACCATACGTGATTACTGGTGTAATTGTGCTTTGTAAATTTTCAGTTTTGTATTCTGAGTAAGCTTCTTATCTTTGAGGAAGTTACTGTATTTACAGTAGGTTCTTTTTCCTGCGAGGATTCTTTCATTAATTTCGATACTTTTATCATTAGTTCCATTAACTGAGACTCTAAGATATTTAAAATGTTCTACCTTTTCAAATTCATATTCATCGATATTTAAGCATATCACATTAACTGGGTTTTTCTTAAGCATGTTAGGTATTTAGTTTTGTTCTGATTTATTTCTAGATCCCGTTTGGATGCTTCTTTGCATAACTTCGTAAATTCTTCCTTTAGACTGTTTAGGTTTCTGCTAATTAATGCTATGTCGCCAGCATACGCCAGAAGTTGCGACGTCGATGTTATAATCGTACCTTTTATTTCTGTAGCTCTTATTGTTCCTTCTATAGCGACATCAAATAGTGACGTTGATAGAGAGTCGCCTTGTCGTACTCCACTTGTTATTTCTATATTTTTGGTGATTCCGTTATCGGTAGTTATTGCTGCAGTCGATCCTTTCATTGTCATTTTCGTAAGCTTTATAAGTTTCATTGGTATATGGGTCTTGTTAAGCTGTCAAAAAGGCTTGCTTGAAGTCTATGAAACATGTAAGTCGATATCATGTTCGTAACATTTCTCAGTTGACTGTGTGATTATGTTAACTCCGTCCATTGTTGACCTCCCCTTTCTAAATCCGTGCTGGTAATCTCCTATTTTAGTTTCAATGTATTTTGAGAGTTTCTGTCTGATTAGTGATGTCAATATGTTGTAACAGATATTTAACAGTGTTACTCCTCTCTAGTTGTTACATTTTGTGGTGTCACCTTTTTTAAGAATCGGAAATATCCATCCAGTTTTCCATTTTTCGGGCATTTTTTCTTCTTCCCAAATCCTTATTATTAGGTCGTATATTTTACGTTGTAGTTTTTCTCCGCCTCGTTTAATTAGCTCATTTGGGATTTCATATGGGCCTGCTGCTCTTTTTTTGTTTTTCACTTCTTATTACACGTAAAAAGTCCTCTTATGTCGGCTTTTCGATTTCGATTTCATCATCAAGGTCTGTTTCTTACGTATATTCAAGAGAGCTTTCTCTCGCCTTAAATAACTCTTCGTAGTATTTCTTCCATATTTTGGCATCAATTTTAACTGTTGGTTTCTTCTTGTTTTGTGATTTTATATATTTGTAAAGCTTTACATTATTTTTGCTATTTACTTCCATCTCTTCTATAACTTCATCAATCCATATCTTTTTTTTTATTTGTACAACATTTGTCTGAGTATTTCTTTTTTCTCCTATACTTTCCCAGATCTTCTTCTCTACCTGTCTTCAGCCATTTCGTTCGAGCTAGGTTTTTTTTCCCTTGTTGCTGTTTCGCAGTCTTCGTCATACTATTCTTTTTGCCTTTTTATTTCTTTGTATCCTATTACTTTTTCTGCCGCTAGGGAAATGTGACCTTTTATTTCTTTCCACGTTTCTTCTATGTTATTAGGGTACTAAACTTTTAAATTTTCTTCAAACCCTTTACAATATCTCTCTGAAAAGTATCCGAATATAGTTTCTTTACGATCCAATTTTTTCTTTTCGTGAATTTCTTTGTGTCTTTAATTATTTTCATTTGCATATTTCCTATTAGTTGGAAGTGGTGAGAATCTGCGTTTGCACCAAGATACGCCCGGACACCTTGAATTATTCTCCTTCACTTTTTTGAAATAAAAATATGATCGATTTGATTACCCTCCGTTGATCCTGGTATTAGCCATGTTACCTTATGTTCTTTTTTGTGTTTGAAGTGTGTGCTAATTATAAATATGCCTGTTGCTGCTGCTAGGATACAAAGCATTCTCCCATTAGAATTCGTAATTGTGTGGAGAGTTTCCTTACCAGCTACGTCCGTGGTTATATCTTCCTTTCCTATTATTGCTTTGAAATCACCTAGTAAAATTAATATGTCATTCTTGGGAGAACCAGATTGTAGAGGACTTTAAGAAGATGGGAGTCAGAGAACGGGTAACCAGTAGCAAAAACAGGAACGAATGGAGAAAAATTGTAGAAGATGCCAAGTCACACAACCAATTGTAAAACGAAAATGTTAGTGCGGATTGATTCACCGCGACAAACGAATCGGAAGAGCCCAAAGAGGGCGGCAATCACTCCGCTAGGAGTGTAGATGCCATGATGATGATATTGAAACTCTGAATGCAAGTAAATGTCATATTATAGTGCATTCATATTTTTTCACTATCATAATTCCGGTTTCACTGCATGGAAATACCTTTAACATATTTATTTAAATTGGACACACTGTATATACATTTTTCGGATTTTAAAATAACTTTCCCATTTTTCTCTGTTTTCTATCGGTAGTATAATGTATTTTGAGTTAAACAAATTGCATATATTCTTCTTTTTGTGTCAATTAATTTGATTCAAAATAATTTTTCTTGGATACACTGTATAAATAATTATATCAATGTTAATAATACTGAATAGAGAATTGAATAACTTTTAAAAGAGGTAGCACACAACCCCTATTCGCTATTTAAAACTAAGGGGTAGGGGAAATAGAAGGGAGGATGTTGACAAATGAAAGATATATGTACCGTAAAAATGTGTCCCCCTTAGATCAAAAATCGACATGTTTCTTCATTTACTTAAGATCTAATAAATACTGCCAAATATCGAGGTGGACCGTTTTCTTTGGCTCACTCTGTACATTCACGTACATCGATATGTTTGCATTTAATCAAACACCCTTAGCTGCAAACCCTTAAGTTTATAGAACGTCATCACGGAAAAGATAAAGACGAGCAAAATAATTTAATCAATGTTGTTCTGAAGCTATTTCCTTGTGGCATTTTTATAATCAACTATTTTCAATGGGAAATAAGCCACAATTTTACTAAAATTTTTGTTTAATTTAGTATTATTTTATATTTTGACAACGACACCCGGCTTGGGTGTCGAAACGTTAATAAAATAATTTTTCTGGTAAAATTCTCCCATTGAAAATAGTTGATTATAATTTAACCAAAATGCACAATAGGGAATTTGCATATATTTTTTATCAGATAATAATGTTAAATTTTGTTTAAAAATAAGATTTCCAAAATTTCACGCTTCAATAACTAATAGAAGTACAAATTGAAAATCTTCAGTGTATTAAAATTATTTCAAACGACCCGAGAAGTCCCATCATTATAGTCCACAGTACATCGTCCTTTTTGTAAGATGATTACAAAAGTCTTAAAAATGGTCTTAACTGCTTCGTTTGAGCGAGTGTACCACTTTCTGAAAAATTTCAGAGTACAGGTTGGACGCGTTTCCGCGTCCCGCGTCATTAACATATATTTACGTTGTCGGCTCTAAATTTGTCGGACAAGAGATCTACAATCTTTATTAATTAAATATAAGTATATAAAATTGAAAATTAAGACTTTTGTAATAACAAAATCGTAGAGTCCGACACCCGCAAGATGTCACTCTAGCGCTGTGATTTTGTTATTACAAAACTCTTAATTTTCAATTTAAAGTAATTATATTTAATTAATAAAGACTGCCTATCTTTAATCTGACAAATCTACAGCCGCGTTTCTTTAGTCCCACAACGTAAATATGTTAATGGTGCGGGTCGCGGAAACGCGTCCAACCTGAACTCAAAAATCTTACAGAAAGTGGTAGACTCGCTCAAACGAAGCAGTGATTACCATTTTTAAGAATTTTGTAATTAACTTCCAATTTCAATTGACGAAACGTCTATTGACGAACATTTCAATAGACGAAAACGAGGAGATACAAGATATCCATAGAGTAGGAAACCAAAATAATAAAAGCAGGCCTATAAAAATAGAACTTAAACATGTGTCGAAAAAAATAGAAATACTAAGCCAAACACGCAGACTCAAGGGCAGCAAGATATTCATTACGGAAGACTACTCAAAAGAATACCAACAGAAAAGGAAATTTCTAATCCACCAACTGAAATTGGCTAGAGATAAAGGTTACAGAGCGTTCCTAAACTATAACGGGCTCAAAATAGATGGAGAAATGTATACCCCGGAGCAGTTGGGCTACAAAAATGATATCAATGGAGAAATTCAACCTGAAAATGGAACAGGAACAAAAAACAAAGGGCAGAAAAGCGAGTGAAAGATCCCCAGGAAACGAAATACAGCAAATACCAAAAGCAATAAGAACAGCAGAAGGAGGAGCACTTAACTCAAGAAACTGATAACACAGGCACCAAAAACTGCAAAGATACTAGTAAAAAAGACAACGCAAATGGAAAAGGACAACGAAAATAATAGAAAGGAAGCAACAATAATAGGTACTTGGAATATCACAAGTCTTTATGGTAAAGAATTCGAATTGACAGAGGAAATGAAAACATACGGTATTGACATCCTAGGCCTGAGCGAAACGAAGAAGAAGAGAAGAGGAAATATGAGACGTGGCGATGGTTACAAGCTCTTCTACTCAGGTGTACAAGAAATGGAAAGAGCAAAAGAGGGAGTCGGTTTTATAATCACGGATGATCTGAGTGGGAGAGTTGTAAAGTACCAAGCAATAAACTCTAGAATGATTACCGTGAGTATAAAACTAGACGAGTTAGTTAGCATAATACAAATATATGCACCAGTCGAGGGCACAGAAGAACAGAAAATGTCTCAATTCTATAGCGAACTCCAAACAGCTTTAGGCGAAGTGAGAGACGATACTGAGAACATAATTATTATGGGAGACTGGAATGCTAGATTTGGAAATGACATCAACAAGGGACCTGGAAGCCTTGGGCGGTATGGAGAAAAATCTGAGAACAGAAATGGGAAGAAGATGATACAATTTTGTGTAAATAACGACCTAAAAATTGGAAATACATTCTGGTATCAAAATATGGAGGACAGATACACTTTTGAAGCACAAGAAGGAAATGCTAAAAGTCTAATAGATTACATTGTGATTCCTGCAGAAATGGATATTATCAAAAATATAAAAACAGAAAAATTTGCAGAACTAAATACTCAACACAAGCTACTCGTAGCCGAAATGACTACAAAGAAAAAGCAATATATAGTCGATAAGTCATACACTAAGGTAAATATTAAGAAGCTGAAAACAGAGAAAGAGAAAAATGACTATAAAAAAGAAATATATGAGAAATTGGAAAGAATGGAGCTGGAAAGAGAGCAATTGGATATGGAAGAACGATGGAAAATACTAAAAGACACACTATATAAAACAGCAGAGAAAATTTGTGGAAAAAAGTCAATAAATAAATATCATAAGAGAACTGAATGGTGGAGTCAAGAACTAAAGAAAGTAATAAAGGAAAAGAAGCAAGCCTGGAAAAAATATCAACAATGTAGAGATGAAAATAACAAAGCAGAAATTCGGAAAAGAATTGGAAGCAAGTTACAAAACAGATAACAGAAAATTCTGGAACCGTATAAAGGGTTTAAGAGGGAAAAAAGGCAGGGAACAGTATGGAATCAAAGATAAAAATAACCAATTGAAAATAGAGACTACAGAAATAGTAGAAGTATGGAAACAATACTACGAAGATAAATTCAAACACGAATAAGTAGAAAGATATGAAGCAGGAAGAAATAGACCAGAACTGGAGGAGGAAGAGGAACCAGAGAGTATAAGGAAGGAAGAACTGGAAGAAGCTATAAACAATATTAAACTTGGAAAAGCGGCAGGAGAGGACCAAATAGATCCAGAAATGATAAAATGGATGGGTGGAAAAGGAGAGGACTGGCTATTACAGATATGCAAGGAAGCATGGAGTACAGAGAAAATCCCAGATGACTGGAAGAAGAACATAGTTCTACCAATATACAAAAAAGGACAACATAATGAATGCGAGAATTATAGAGCAATATGCTTGTCGTCGGTCGCCTTCAAGGTATACACGAGAATTATAGAGAAGCGTCTAAGATCAGTGATAGAGAAAAAATTGGAAGACGAACAGGCTGCATTCAGATTAAACCGTCAAACAAACGATAACGTCTACATCATAAGAAATATAATAGAGAGACCATGCCTTAAAGGAAATGAACTATTTCTCATGTTCGTCGATCTGAAGGCGGCATTTGATACAATAGACAGAGAAATATTGTGGAAAATATTGGAGAGCTATAATATACCAAAAAAGATGATAAAAGTCATAAAATCTATATATATGGAAGTAGAAGGCCAAGTACAAATAAATGGAGAAAGATTAGGCACTTTTAAATGGGAAAAGGGAATTAAACAAGGAGATGGACTAAGCCCCCTCTTGTTTATAATAGTCATGGATACTTTAATCAAAAATAACAAAGATCAAACAAGAAACCTTCAATACATAGTAGGATATAAAAACTTAAATGCAATAAAGATCAACTCCCTTCTATACGCTGATGATATAGTTTTAATCACAGACACAGTAGAGAAAATGCAGAAACTAATAGATATTTGGCAAAAAGAGATTCATAAATTAAAAATGGAAGTGAACCTCAACAAAACAAAACTTATGATAATAAATGAAGATGAGAAAAGAGAAAGGAATACTAATATAATAGTAAAGGAAAAAGTAATAGAACATGTATCTGCTTTTGAATATTTGGGAAATATAATAACAGACGATGGGAAAACGGACTTGGCAATAAGTAATAAACTGAAGAAGGCAACTAGCGTGTACTACTCTTTAAATAATACAATTTTGGGAAAGTCAGAAATAAGCAACAAAACTAAACTCAGAGTATATAACAGCATAGTAAATCCGATAATGACATATGGGACGGAAACATGGATTGTCCAAAAGAAACATGAATCAATGATAAACGCGACCGAGATGAAATACATGAGAAGAATAGCCGGAGTTACGAAGTTTGACAGATTCAGAAATGAAGATATAAGAAGAGAGCTGGAACAAGAACCGATAAATAGGAAGATCGAAAACAAACAATTAAGCTGGTTTGGACACATACAACGAATCGAGCAAAATAGACTTATAAAGAAGGTACATGAAGCCAAAATGGAAAACAAAAGAAAAAGGGAAGGCCGAGGAAGACATGGATGTACCAGATCCAAGATATAGGTGAAAGGAGACACATCAGTATGAGGTATATGAAGAACCTGGCCACCAATAGAAGCAATTGGAAGAAGTGGATAAAAGGCGGAACCCGACATCCGACGCCCTGAAGGGCACTAAGGATTATGAGAAAGAAGAAGAAATAATTAACTTCCAAAAAGGACGATGCACTGTGGACTACTATATTATTTATGTTTTGGTTATATTATATTTTAATGACATTTACCGTATGGCGTTGTAATAACACCAGTTTGTTGAGATTGGAGTTTGCTAAAGTTTTTGAAGGAAAGGAAAAATGGTTTACCATGGAAAATAAAAGAAAACATTACAAGTGTTGTTTGGTGCCATTTTGTAAAAATGCAACTGATAAAAACCCCAATAAAATATTTATTGGATTACCAACCGATAAAAAACGGCGTTTATAGTGGTTACTTGCATGCCGAAAAACTTTAAAGTTATATGGTTAAACACCTATTATGAGAATAGTAACCAGAATCAAATTAGTAGGTATAATAGGATTATAATATGCATATTATGTACTTAGTTATCTGCTTTAACTCATCGAACTTCTTTATCGCAAAAATTTTCAACCTTTTAAAAATATGTGGCCACCATAAACATATTAACTACAGGTAAGTTATCAGACTGACCTTTAGAAAAATCCTCTTCGCACATTTTAAAAACATTGTCTTAAGTAATACAAACACTCAACTATTAACTAAACATTGTCCTAACAAAGACACATGCATATTAGAAGACGGAGCTTTCAATCTAACAGCACATAATATAACATTAAAAATATTACTCTACATCCCACCGGATTAAAAACAATGGGAACCTTCTCTGGTTACACCTCCAAGGCTTCTAAAATTTGCAAGCCATAACGGATGCTGAGACTAAAGAAGATGAGGGAATTTTACAATTTATAATTTACCTCCCATCTGCTCAGCGCGGTAAAGTTCCAACGAGAATGGGTCCCTTCTTACTCCAATCAGAGTCAACATGTACATAAAAATGAATAACCATTTTCAATTTCATTGCAACACGAAACTACGTATGTAGGTGGTATGTTGAATAATATTTTTAATGTTATTTTATGTGCTATTAGATTGAAAATTTAGTCTTCTGCTAGCAGTTGCTGCTAGGGCATCCCTGTCATTTCTTTCGTTGCAATCTGTAACTGCACGCCGGAGTTTGTCCTAGTTGGGCCAGAGAGAGCAGCATATGTGCCTCCTGCTGAGAGACTAATAAGTTTCGAAACCGGTAGAAGTGCTTTCTGTACCTCTGATTGAACTAGAATATTTTGCGGCTGTAGTTTCGTGTTGCAATGAAATTGAAAATGGTTATTCATTTTTGATTTACATGTTTACTCTGATTGGAGAACGAAGGCAACCATTCTCGTTGGAACTTTACCACGCTGAGCAGATGGGACGTGAATTATAAATTATAAAACTCACTCATCTTCTTTAGTCTCAGCATCAGTTATGGCTTGCAAATTTTAGAAACCTCGGGGGTGTAACCAGAGAAGGTTACCATTGTTTTCAATCCCGTGGGATGTAGAGTAATATTTTTAATGTTATTTTATGTGCTATTAGATTGAAAACTTAGTCTTTTGTTAGCAGTTGCCGCTAGGGCATCCCTGCCATTTCGTTCGTTGCAATCCGTAACTGCACGCCGGGGTTTGTCCTGGTTGGGTCAGAGAGAGCAGGATATGTGCCTCCTGATGAGATACTAAGAAGTTTCGAAACCGGTAGACCTATTAGTTCGAAATTGTCTTAATATAAGGGGAGGAAAGTATGCTAAATTTGCAGTTACTCGAGCGTTACGGGAACCTATTGGTTTGTAAAGACTGGGTTCTAAAACCAAAAAAGTTAATTCAGTTTTATATAAAGTGGGGGACTTTCCATTGTTTTATTTAATTTTCCATTTCCAACAATGGTTTTCTGCGAATATAGCGTAATCTATCCATAATTCGAAAAAATGTCTCGAATTAAAGTTACTTATTTTTACGTAAGGAATCCAAATCGGCAATAAAAAACGGGGCTTCCTATTTAATATTTTACAGTAACCCCCCACTACACCTTTGTGGGTTGTCGTATTTGGTGTCATTCGATATATTTTTCAAATTTATTGAATACGTGTAATTTTTAGGTTTTCAATCTCATATTCATTTCGTGAAATATCGCCGGGTTGATATTTAAAATTTTAAATTTGCCCCCGATCCTTCTCCGTGGGAAGTCGTGTTTCTTATCATTCCATAGATTTTTAAAAAATTGTGAACACGTATTTTTCGATCTGACGTTCATTTCGCGAAATATTCGCTTTTTTTGTGAAACTTTGTGACTCGCCCATTTTCCTTAGGCCCCGCTCAAATCATCAGATTTTTTAAATATACCTTGTTTTGCATGTACTTAACTTACCTTCTCTTAATCTGACGATTTCGTATTTTTCTAAGGATAAATTTTTTTTCGGACCCGTTTAATGAGCTCCTCTGAATTAAGAGCCAATATATGGTAGAGGTACATTTACACGGTACAAGGTTTCTCCCCATGTGACAATCTGACGCGCTCAAGTAACTGCAAAAATCCCCGCTGGGGTTCCCCTACCATAACAAAAACACTTAAATATTAGCCAGAAATAGCAACTATCAAAATATTTATAAAACAGAGCGTCAAAACGAATGCCAAACTTAATCAATTAATGACGAGGACATCCAATACTACAATGTTCCCAAAGTTCCCTATTAACGCTTACGTATTTAGTATAGTATAGTTATTACAAAAGATGGCATAACCCAGATATCCAAAGTGAAAGTTATCCTTCAACACCAAATTGTTCTATATGGTTCACACAATGTCCAGAAAAAAGTCACACCATTTTGAGCATCGGGTTTGGGGGGAGAGGGGGGGAGAAATCGGAAAATTCGTAGTTTTTTAAGTTTTTCGTCAATATTTCTAAAACTATGCGGTTTAGCATGAACAACCTTCTATACAAAATTGTTCTACATTAAATTTGACATAAAAAAGGTCCTATGCATAATCTTTCTAATGAATGGTTCCAAAGTTACGGAGGTAGTATAGTATAACTGGTCCAAGAAATGGCCTAACCCAAACATCCAAAGTAAAAGTTTTCCTCCAACACCAAATTGTTCTGTATGGTCCACATATTGTCCAGTAAAAAGTTACACCATTTTGAGCGTCCGGTTTGAGGGGGGAGATAGGGGAGATGTCGGTAAATTAGTAGTTTTTTTAAGTTTTTCGTCAATATTTCTAAAACTCTGCTTTAGCGTAAACAATGTTATATACAAAAATGTTCTACATGAAATTTATAACAAAAAATCTTGTATACATAATTGTTATAACATCAACGGTTCCAGAGTTACGGAGGGTGAAACGTCGAGGTTTTCGATACTTTTTATATTTTTGGGCAATGTATGGTATAACTATACCAAAAACCCAGACATCCAAAGTGAAAGTTATCCTCCAACACCAAATTGTTCTATATGGTCCACATAATGTTCAGAAAAAAGTCACACCATTCTGAGCGTCGGGTTTTGGGGGGAGAGGGGGGAGAAATCGGTAAATATAAAAAGTATCGAAAACCTCTATTTTTCACCCTCCGTAACTCTGGAACCGTTGATTTTATAACAATTATATATACAACCTTTTTTGTTTTAAATTTTATGTAGAATATTTTTCTGTAGAACATTCTTTACGCTAAAGCACAGTTTTAGAAATATTGACGAAAAACCTAAAAAAACTACTAATTTACCGAATTCTCCCCCATCTCCCCCCCAAACCGGACGCTCAAAATGGTGTAACTTTTTACTGAACAGTATGTGGACCATATAGAACAATTTGGTGTTGAAGGAAAACTTTTACTTTGGATGTCTGAGTTAGGCCTTTTTTTGGACCAATTATACTATACTACCTCCGTAACTTTGAAACCGTTCATTTTAGAAGGGTTATGCATAGACCACTTTTATTTCAAATTTAATGTAGAACAATTTTGTATAGAACATTGTTCATGCTAAAGCGCATAGTTTTAGAAATATTGATGAAAAACTTAAAAAACTACGAATTTTCCGATTTCTCCCCCCTCTCTTCCCCAAACCCGACGCTCAAAATGGTGTGACTTTTTTCTGAACATTATGTGGACCATATAGAACAATTTGGTGTTGGAGGATAACTTTCACTTTGGATGTCTGGGTTTGGGTCTAACTATACCATACTAATTTCAACGCATATCTGAACGATAAAAATATTTAATTATAAATTCAACCGCTCGAAAACTTTATTCTTTGATTAAATTACACAAAGATTTTTCCACGATGAGGCCGTAATTCCTATCCTGGGAGCGTCAATTTAAATTTTAAGATTTATAACAACTAATCTATTTAAAATCTCATTAAGTAATCACTATCTTATTAAAAACTCATTAAGAAAATATCCTTATTGATATTAATTATTATTAAAACTTCATCGCAAAATAGAATACAAATAGCTCTTTTTGTACCTAAACTATGTTTATTCAACAAAAATATACTAAATAAAGTCGGTAAGTTATGTAGTTATCTGTTGACAACAAAAATAATTTTCACTTTAAGCACAATATAAGTCTATTAGCAAAAGTTACACTGAATTTGATAGACCGTATAAAACAAATGTAAAAATAAACAAAATATGAAATTTTTTTTTAAAAACGCTTTTCTTTAGTTACGAGTGCCTAAAATTAAAAATATTATAAGAAATTAACTAAAAAGCCAAAAATAAAAAAAAATCAAACTGGAAGGATTATTCGAAAAAAACTGTTGAGACAGATTAAATATACGAAATTCTCACACATTCGTTAAAAAATTTAAAAAATCTAACACATTCGTTAAAGAAAAGCGTGGGGCGCGAAAAGTAAAAAATTATCTATAAATACTCAAACCGTTTATTCGATGAAGACGCGCCCCACGCTTTTCTTGAACGAATGTGTTAGATTTTTTAAATTTTTTAACGAATGTGTGAGATTTTTGTATATTTAATCTGTCTAATTTTTTTTTTCGTATAATCCTTCGAGTTTGATTTTTTTTTTATTTTTTGCTTTTTAGTTGATTTTTTTTATAATATTTTTAATTTTAGTAACCCATAACTTAAGAAAAGCGTTTCTTAAATTTTTTGAAGTTATACTTCTTTACGCGCGATGAGGGTGAATTTTTATATGTTAAAACCAGGCGCATACGCATCACCCAGGCGCATACGCGCATTATAACTTTGTTCTGATTGGATGTTCAAATGACATGTCAAAAATTATCCAATATGGCAGCTGTAGGACAGCTGTGGTTTGGAGGAAAAGGTAAAGGTAAACAAATGTATAATATATTAGTTTTATTGTTGTGAGGACAGAAACAAAACAGTTTATAATATTGTAGTGACTTTTAAATAGTTTTTAAAAGCAACAGGTACGTAATAATTGTTAATGTATCATGGGTATAAGCCTACCTGTTTGATCTGCCAAAATACATAGTATGTAATAATGTAATACTTTTATTTATGTAATTTGATTACCATCAATATTCACCTAATATATTGTTTTCTTACTATATGTTTTGTTGTATTTTTTTTCAATTCTAAAGTCCACTTTACATCAACAATAATTGAATAAGAAATTGACAACAAGTTATTCAAGGTCAAATTTGGCTTATACAAAACACAATTCTACATCCAATTTTGCCGTGAATAAAAAGAAAATAAAGAAATTTGACAAAATAAAACATATCCAATTGTTCTATTTCATCAAATTCCTTCATTTTCTTTTACAAACCATACATTTTGTACTCGTCAAATTTGGCCTTGAATAACTTTGTCAATTTCTTGTTCAATTTATTGTTGATGTAAAGTGCACGTAAATCATTTCAATTCAAAATTAAAATAATTTGATCAATTTTCAAAATATCACAAGTTTAATGACGTTCTACACCTTCGGCAAAGAATTAAGGATTTGCATGAAATTTTAGTATGTTATAGTTTACTTCAAAAAACTAAGACTTGATTTTTTAAAAAATGTTTTACCGTGCCGTTTAATTACTATTAAGGATCAAAGTTAAGTTTTAACATGGGCTCTTATAGGAATTCTTAAAAAGTTAATAACTTTTGACCCAAATTTACGATTTTTAATTATTGGTGCTTAAATTAAAGGTATTTTTGTAAGGAATAACATATTAAAAAATGAGGATTGTTTACCGTACCATTATTAAATAAAAGTGAAATTACTGTTTCGAAATTTAACAAAGTTGGTAGTAGTGAGATCAGCTGCACTCATAATATCCGAAACGTACGTGTCAATCACATGACCTCGGTGGTCTAGTTGTTGAGCGTTCGGTCAGAGTTCGAAACGTCCCGGGTTCCAATCCTCTACGATTCATTTTTTTTAGTTGTTTTAATAAAAATTTTTTGAAAGTGGTAGATAAGAAAGTTAGTTTAATATTTAAATAGAATACAATTACTTCGTTAAAATTATATAATAGAAGTATAACTTCTTACGTGCGTACAAAGTACACACACATTCTTTTTTTTTCATATTTTTTTATTTTTTTCTCTTTAGTCTTACACTCTTCAAACATTAAAATATACGGTCAGGTGTAAAAAAAGCATTTTTGCATATTTTTTGCATTTATTTCAACATTTGATACATACATTGTAAATTTTCTGTAATTTCTTCATACATTTCTTAAATGAAAATCATTATTTACACCTATTACAGTTTTCGCAGTCTTTCCATCTCGTATACTGCTTTACTATTGCACGGTGTAGACCCTGTTAATTTCTGGCGAATTACGAATTCTAATGTTAATTGTAGAACAAAACGTCTCTACCGATGGTTTTTCTAAGACTACGTTAAAAACACGAAATTTTTGAATTCGAGTCTTGGTTGAAGTTTTGTTTGGTATCGTATTGAAATTTAACAGAAAAAAGCGCCGATGTTTATATAAACAAGGATATGAGCGTTCAAAATCGTCGCTGCTTAGAATGTTTATAAACATGATATTTAAACATGAAAAGTAGTCGGAATCGGCAAAAAATTTGAAACTTTATTGTTTATTTATGAAGCATAACGTAAACAATTAACGTAAAAAGTGAAATTATGTATAGTTCATATAATTAGCTACAATCTGTAAAAGTTTCAAGTTTCTACGTTGTAAAAAACAAGAGAATTTAAGCACTGTATATTAACCCAAATATTTAACGTCTGAAGATTTGACCCAAACGATTGAACTAAAGAAAAGCATTTAATAAGTGACGTACAGTTACCACAAGTATATGCACAAAAAAAAATGAAAAACAACAAGGCTCTAGGAGATGATGGAATTGTTACGGAAGCTATAAAACTTGGCGGAACTTATCTTTTGAAAAAAAAAATACGAGACCTCTTCACGCTCTGCTTGTATACTCAAAAAATTCCTATCGATTGGAATAACTTCATTACAATTCTTCTGCATAAAAAGGGTGAAAACATGAACCTAGAAAATTACTGGTTAATTTCTCTACTCAAACATTTATACAAAGTTTACACCAGAATAATAACCAATCAATTGGAAGCAAAATTTGAGCTGTATCAGCCAAGAGAACAGGCTGGTTTTCACGCAGACTACGGTACAAATGACCACCTACAGTGCACCTAGACTTCCATAAAGCGTTTGATATTATGTTGCTGCCATAAAAGTGCCACATATCCATTTAGGCCAAAAACCGAAGCTTTTCACCTCGCAATTTTTACAGAATGGATCGATTTGCTTGAAAATTTGAGAATAAGTAGTGGATAGTCCAAGGATCAAAATCTATATGATTCCGAAAGGCGCTTTTACCATGGGGGTGGTAGCCACCCCATCTCGTGGGTGGAAATTTTTTATTATATTTTGACCACAAAAGTTGATACAAACATTCATTCTAAGCAAAAAATGTTTTATACATTTTGTTGATAAAATTAATAGTTTTCGATTTACTTGTTATCGAAAGTGTTAATTTTGTATAGAAAAAATCAATCTTTTTCGATATACCCATTTACGATTCACTCAATTTTTGCTGTAGAAAATTTTTTTCAAACCAATTTCTTGGAAATTAAATAACCTACAATTTTATATTGAAACATTTTTTCGTATCTCTGCTGATAATCTTTCTATTCTGAAGAAAATGGCATTTTTTACCAAACTACAAAAATTCGTTATTCTCTTTTAACTACAGTTTTTTAAAAACTAATCATTCTTAGCCAGTCAAACTTCTAGAATCTATTAATATTACATAAATAAATAGGAATCAATAAGGCCAATGACTAAAAACACCGCTAACTTACATTATTATGCTTCCAATTGGAGTTCTCCCTTTTTTTTCAAAAAAAAATATATTGATTTTTTAACCGTAACTTTTTATTTTTTATCTTAGAAAGTTTGTTAAAAAAAAACATTTGTAGGTTTCTACAAGATCTATAAGCCTATTAATATTAAATCTGTTTAAAATCCTCAGTCGCAAAAAGAGGTAACTTTGAAGGGGTTGGTAAAGGTGGTTTTTGCATGTTATTACAAGTTTTAATTGTCAATTAATAGGTCACTCAGTTTTTGCTGTAGAAAAAAGTTTTGCAAACCAGTTTCTTCGGAATTAAATAAGTTAAATTTAATATTTAAACATTTTTTCGCATATCTGATGCTAATCTTGCTATTCTGAAGAAAAGGTAATTTTTTTCCAAACTACAAAAATTCGTTATTCGCTTTTAACTCTATTTTTTTTTAACTAATCATTCTAAGCCGGTCAAACTTCTAGAACCTATTAATAATACTTAACAAAAAAAAAAGACCAAATAAGGTCAATGACTAATTTTAATTAGGGTGACATTCTTTTCATTATAAGTCACTTAATGTTTGAGCTAGAGACTTTTTTTTATTTATGGAGATATACATTTTTAACAACTTTACATTAGTTTAAACAAGTTATCCTCGAAAAATGCATAGTTTTCCCGTCTTTTTAATTTAAAATTACAATATTTAGCATTTGACGAAAAAGTGCCAACATATAATAAAGTATAGCTCGATTA
This sequence comes from Diabrotica virgifera virgifera, assembly GCF_917563875.1. NCBI lineage: Eukaryota > Metazoa > Arthropoda > Insecta > Coleoptera > Chrysomelidae > Diabrotica > Diabrotica virgifera. Next base: position 192,169,796 of record NC_065446.1, on the reverse strand, counting down.
CTATTGGTCTTAAAGAAAATTAAAAAAAAGGGTTTTGTTTATTTTTTCAAAAGGTACATTTTTTTAAGTAAAGTTGTTCTGATAAAACGAAAACTTTTGGAGTTATTGGCAGAAAACCTATTAAAACATTGATTTTTTCGATATAAAACTAACACTTTCTATAGCGAATAAATCGAAAACTATCAATTTTATCAAAAAAATTTATACAACGTTTTTTGCTTAGAGTAAACGTTTTTACCAACTTTTGCAATTAAAATACAATAAAAAATTTTCACCCTCGAGATGGGGTGGCAGGCACCCCCATGGTAAAAGAGCCTTTTGGCATTATATATATTTTGGTCCTTGGACTATCCATTACTTATTTTCAAATTTTCAAGCAAATCGATCAATTCTGTAAAAATTGCGAGGATATGTCCTATTTTAAACTTCATTAGTTGGACTAATTTTCAATAAAGAATCTCTAATATTTTTCGATATATTAGAAAACATCGATTTTCATTTTGCAACTGCAAAGGGATGTAACTTTTTTATCTGCACATTTGCACAAGGTAAGTTATAGGTTCAATCGAACTATTTCTGCTCCCAGAATATGTGATTTAATTTATGACTTTGCCTAAACTATGCCTTTTCGTTACACCCTGTATAGTTAAGTACATTTAACACATTTACCATACAATACCGTGAATAATTCTAAAATGAACACTGGATGACTTTACTCTTATTATTTTCGCTTGTCTCTCTTAAAATAATACAACTTGTATTTATTTGTTCACGTCCGGATGGATTACGATTGATTCAGTTTAATGTACTGACGTAAATAAACCCAATCCGGCAAATTTCTTTCGGATCAAACAGTTTATCCCTAACTTCAATCAGTTCAAAATCTCCGCTTTATTGGTCAAGCAAAAACAACGAACATTGTCGATCCAGAACAATTTCGTCTTTTTTACTTTATTTTTATCCTAAAGACGTTGGCTTATTCTAAGGAAATAAAAAGATCTTCATGTAACAGTGTTTTTTACTTAGTGTTAAGAGCGTTTTTTGAACTGAAACCCATTTAGGTAGTTAGAAGGAATTAAATCAAAGATTAGCGTGCCTTAGTTTTAGACCAGGGCGCATCTGTAAAAATATTAGTACATTTCAATGTTGAGAGGTGACCCACATCTTTTTGCAGAAATTGCTTGAAAATAACTCATATAATAATATTTGAGTTCTTCCCACTTAAAAAGGCCCGGAACATTGTTTAAATAATCAAAATGTCAAAAAATAAAGGAAAAATTCGATATTTTTTATGTTTTTTTTATTACAACTTTAAAAGCATTCATTTTCAAGAAAAGTTGTCCCGACATAACAGTTGAGTAATTAAATTTCCAACAGTATAGGATGAATTGACAATTTTAAAAATTGTCACCCTTGGTGCAAGATAACAATAATTTCGGAAAAACCATAAAAAAACAAGTATTCGCATTTTACGTTTTTCAACCATTTATGCTACACTTAGGACCTTCATATTTCACCCAGAAAACTTTATGATGTGATAAAACAATATTGTAAATTTCATTAAAATCGGTTCAATAGATTTTGCAAAATAAATTTTGCAATCCAGCTTTCGCAAAAAATATTCATTTTTTCAAAATGTTGCAGAACTGAAAATAAAGCAGACAGCAAGTTTTATTTTTTTACATATAAACGAATACTGTATTTTTCATTTGCAATTTGCAAAATGAAAATCGGTTAACTACCACGGCGTCAGAATTTTTTTTAAATAAATATTAGTTTTTGGTGCTACGCGCAGGACAACGGATACGTTCGCTCTGATTGGGCATTCCAATGACCTTTGATAATGATTGATAAATTTTAATTTTTAGTACATTTCAAAATAAATAAATACATTTGTTTATTGCAAAATAAAAACGCATACTCTGTCCTTTGAAATAACACATTTTCAGCAAAAACTTTCTTTGTTCATATATTTTAACTTAAAAAATAAAAGTGTAATATTTTTAAACATATGCACTTTGTTAAACAATTTTTCACAAACAATAATCGAATTAGTTTGATTTTTGTGGAATTAAAATATGAACATACAACAAAATATAGAGTACGAAAATAATATATTAGATAAAGATTGGAAGAAATTTTTGTAGAAATTAACTTGTGTGAATCGAACACCGCTTTCCTGCGCGTAGCACCAAAAGTTAATGTTTATTTAAAAAAATTCCTGACGCCGTGGTAGTTAACCGATTTTAATTCTGCAAATTGCAAATGAAAGGTACAGTATTCTTCTATTTGTAAAAAAACTTAACTTGCTATCTGCTTCATTTTCAATCCTGCAACATTTTGAAAAATATAATTATCTTTGAGAAAGCTGGATTGCAAAATTTATTTTGCAAAATCTGCTGAACCGATCTTAACTAAATTTACAGTATTGTTTTATCATATCATATAGTTCTTCTGGGTGAAATATTAAGATCGTAAGTTTAGCAGAAATGGTTGAAAAACGTAAAATGCGAATACTTGTTTTTATGTTTTTGTTCGCAATTATTGCTATTTTGCAACAAGGGTAACAATTTTTAAAATTTTTAGCCCATCCTTTCTTGTAGAAAATTTAACTACGCTACTTTTATGTTAGGACAGCTTTTCTCAAAAAATTAATAGTTTTAAAGTTATAATAAAAACAAAGGAAAAAATCGAATTTTTCCTTCATTTTTTGACCTTTTGATTATTTAAACAATGTTCCGGACCTTTTTGAGTGGGAGGATAACTCAATTATTATTATATGGGTTAATTCCCAACAACTTCTGCAAAAAAATTAGAGTCACCTCTCAACGTCCATCTCAAAACAGATCTGCCCTGGACTATTTGTCATATTCAGACGTTCCCTGTGATGATTGATTAAATCTTTTTTAATCATCTATTTGCTACATCCTTTAACCGTTTTATTACAAAATTTGCTCTATATATTATACAGGGTGATTATATCTATTCGGACATCGACTGGAGGCAGACTAGTTCTACCATAATAAAATTTAGTGTTATGTTTATGTTGGATTGAGCCACAATTGTTGGTATACAGAAAATTCAATATCTTAACCCTTAAACGCCCAAACTTTTTTAGGTTCCATGTACGCCCAAGAGTGGGTTAAAAATGTCCACCTCGAAAATAGCTAATATATTTATTGAGAGTTGTTGAAAATGGATTAAACTTAAGAATCTTATGCTTAATAAACACAGCATCTTCTAAAATATTAATATAAACAATTTACAGACCTTACAACAAAATTACAATGAAGCCAATAATTCAGATTTGTCGATTTTTCCCACATTCTTCCTTTCAGCCTCCTCACTGGCGGATAATTATGTAGATTATTTAATTATACGCCGATAAATTAGATGGATTATCTTCCTACCAACGAGAAATTATATAGAAACCTTTAGGAACAAGTGTTACCAAGGGTGTACTTTTTATTCCCATCCATATTTAACTCAGGATGCTACTTTTATTTTCAAAAATATCGGTAAAACCAAATTAACATTCGATAAAGGGCTGTCTTTTTAACAATAAAATAATTTTTCTAAAATTTTTAAACACGCAATAAATATGTTACAAGGGAATACGCATTAGGTGGACATTTTTTACCCACCCTTGGGCGTTTCGTTTGGGCGTTAACTACTGCACGTTTCGATTTCCACTCCGAAAATCGTTCTCAACATTAAAAATAAATTTGTGAAACCCGTAACCCTCCTTATGGAAAAGTGGCCCGGTCAAATTTAACAAAAGTTAGCTCAATGATATAGACCTGGATCCCGCGTACCAAAAAAAAGTTGACTAATAGCAAGCTGACAATTTGTTAATAGCTTAACGTTGTCTAGTCGGACAAACTTTGATGTATGGGAATACTGGAACAGGGGAAGTTTTAATTGTGAAACAGGTTAAAAATTTGGAACGCCAGACTACGAAAAGGTTCCACGTATTTTGCCCGACAGAACTTTTAATTGATTTGTTACCATTTCATTAAACTCTCATGCAAAAATCAGACTGGTGTTTATCACCAACTGGGCATTTTAACTCTCCGTTATTCGCGCGGTCTACAGTCGTAGACCACTCTGCTTTAAGTGGTCGCTAATTGCAGAAAACTGTACATACGCCCCCATCCCGCCTGGTAGCTGTCACTAATACTTCCATCTTAGGGTCGATTTCTCATACCGGCGTTAATCTATGGTTCAGTTGAACCAGGTTCACCGGTGATCTGTGGTTTTGTTTGGAATGCATTTCTCATTGCACGTTCATATCAGCGCTCGTTCTACAGCTTTCGAGAAATGCCAATAGATGGCAAAAGGTAAAAAACTGTCGCCATTTTGAACTACCTTTTTATGCTGTTCTTGAATAAAGTTAAATTAAAGTATTTATAGTCAAATAGTCATTTTAATAATTATAGATAAATATTACAAAAATAAAAATAATGTTATCATTTATCGTTAGGCTTAATATAATAAAATAGGATATATTTATATTACGACAGCGTTTCGTGTTAATACAACGCATGCGTAGTCTATGAAATCATCTGAATATGAGTTCTGAAATCTTTGAACGGCCGAATTCCACCGTTCAAGCATCGTTCAAGTTTAAACTGCCATCGGTTGAACGTGCGAATTGAGAAAGACGATTTTGACTTTAAACTGACGTTTACTAGAAGTTCAGGTTAAACTGGAGTTGAACTCGATATGAGAAATTGGCCCTTACTCTTCAGTTTGCTAAACGCCACCGATCTGTTTGCATTATTTTTTCACCATTATTCAAAGAACACTGGTCTACAACCGTAGACCGCGCGACTAAGCGAGTTCCAGTTTTTAGTTGTAGGTACCTATATATAAAGCTAATATGTAGCCTGCTGTGTATATAAAGCTAACACATAAATGAAAAAGTTTCAGGAAGCGATTTCATTGAAAACTTAGCATGGGAACTAATGAAATCTCAAATTGAATATGGATCAACTATACCTTCCCTGCTAAGAGAACTTAGACGACGAGCTCGCGTACTGCTCCGAGTTCAAGAAGTCGTACCCCTTCCCCCTAATATTCCAAAAAATTACGTGGGACGATGTTGTATTTGTGCACGAATTTGCAATATGTCAACAAGAATGGCATGCCAAAGATGCGACAAATTTGCATGCAAGAATCATCTCAGGGATATTTTCACTGAATGTTTGACGGACTAAAATTGTGCCACTTTTATTATTTAATAGTTTTGTTCTTTTTTTAATTTTTAGTTCTATTTTTTATTGTTCATCCCTATTGGTCATTTTAGAAGTTCTAAGATAAAAAATATTTGTGCTTTTTACTAAATTCAGCTTATTTTTGTGACCATTTTCATTTACTTGCGAATAAAGACCCAAAAAAACCATGACCTCGTTTTTAATTTTACCACTATCAAAATGAGAAAAGCCAAGGAACAAAACATATCTAATATCAAAGTAGGGACATAAATAAATATGTTACATCCATCCATCCAATGGCACTACAGCCCAAATCGGGCCTTGGCCTCCTTCAACAAGCTTCTCCAATTCTTTCGATTTACCGCTGTTCTTTTCCATGAACGCGTTCCCAGGAAGTTCCTGGCATCCTCATCGACTTCGTCTTCCCATCTTTTTTAGGTCTTCCAACAGGTCTTCTTCCCTGCATTCTTGCATTCCCTGCAAATAAATATGTTTTAACCATTAATTTGTTAATTTTGTCAAAATCCGGTATTATACGACAAAAAACTATTGGTCTAAAATCGTAGACCGCGCGATTAAGCCCGTTAGCAATAACCGGGCGCCTAACGTAGGGTTAATGAGTGGAACACGAAGAACATCTCAAATGACAGGAATCATGTTGGTTAGTAATAGCAGTCTGATTTTTGCATGAGAGTTTAATGAAAGGGTAACAAATCAATTGGATGTTCGGTCCAACAAAATACATGGGACGTTTTCGTAATCTGACGTTCCCAATTTTTACACTTTTCCACAATTAAAACTTTCCCTGTTCCAGTGTTATCTACATCAAAGTTTGTCCGACTAGACACTGTTAAGCTATTAACAAATTTTCAGCTTGCTATTAATCTTTTTTTTAGGTACGCGGTGTCCAGGCCTAATAGTTGTCAGTGCGTAAATTAAAAAATTTCTTGGGACCTAGGCCTAAGAAACTAAATTATTCTGAAGCTACAGCCTTCTGTAGTTATCGGAGTCAGGTGCTCCGTTTACGTTAACCCGCGAGTAGTCGCGCGGTGAGATAGAATCTCAATTTTTATCCTTTTTCGCGATAACTATGAAAAATTTTGCAATTTTGAAAAAATTTCGTAAGTGCATCGAGGAAGCGTATAGCTATGCGTAGGAATTTTTTTTCTTCTTCTTCTTCTTTTTGTGGAATTTATGGCTTTTTGTGGATTTAAATAAAATTAGCTTTAACCCGCGAGTAGTCGCGCCGTTAGATAGAATCTCACATTTCATTCTTTTTCGTAATACAGTAAAACCTGTCAGTAACGGCCACTAAAAATCAAAGAACTATTGGCCGATATAGAAAGGTGGCCGCTATTGCCAGTTTTTGTAGTCTACATATAATTGGTTTGGGAAATTTTTAAACTGGCCGTTAGGACAGGTGGCCGATGTTGGCAGGAGGCCGTTAACACAAGTTTTACTGTACAGTAAAATTTGTCCGTAACGGCCACTAAAAATGAAAGAACTATTGGCCGATATAGAAAGGTGGACAGTATTGCCACTTTTTATAGTCTACAAATAATTGGTTTGGGAAATTTTTAAACTGACCGTTAGGACAGGTGGCCGATGTTGGCAGGTGGCTGTTAACACAGGTTTTTTTAATAAAATTTTTAGAAATATATATTTTCAATATAAAAAGTAGATAAAAATAGTACAAAATAAAAATTTGTTTTAAATTCGTATTTTGAGATAGCACACGCGACTATCGACGTTACAGAAGTGAGCGCGACAACTCCCGGGTTAAGTGCACTAATTCTCGGTAAAGTTCGAAAACATTTTTATTGAAAGAAGAGAGAGACTCATTTTCTTGCATGTTGCATGTGAATTCTGGGTCAAAAATAGATACATCTTATGTAGTCTGCAGAAAACCTCCGAAAGAAAAAATGGGATAGAAAATGTGATGCTAGAGCGACATAAGAATTATCATGTTTTCATGAACGTTTCCAATACCAGCATAGCTGCAGTTCCGCCTTATCTTTAGAAAACTTCTGAATAATGGCGAATGTGATTGTATTTTTTGTGTTTCAACAATTTTTCCTTTAATGGGCATAGCCGGGAAGATGATGAAAAGTTCCCCCAACTCGATTCGAATTCCATATAGGTCGCCGTTTAGCATATATAGTGAAACTCACTTTCTGAAATTTTTAGCCCCCTAGGTGGTCATGTGACCCACCTGGAGCCTAATTAGGGTTTTTATATTTTTATTTTTTATCTCAGCGGCATCGAAAACTAGCAAAAAACTTTAAATAAAAAAATTGTAAGCTTTAAAAAGTTCTGTCCGAAAATTTTTTTTTATTTTTTGGCGGGAAATTTAAATTTTAGAACGATTTTAAAATTTTAAATGAGTATAAAAAAATAACTGATATTCGTTTTCACGAAAAAAATATATAACGTGTACTTTTGCATAATATTTCACCCAGAATTTTTAAAAAATTTTAAAATTGGTGAAACGCCCCTTTAAAAATAAAAAACCGCATTTTTCGATTGCTTTTTTTTTGTTTTTTGATACAATTTTATACGTATTTTTCAAAAAAAGGTAACACCGTTACTAAAATAGGTAAAAAACTGAAAAATAATTGAGGTTTGCTTAAAAAAATTTTTGTAATGCCATCCATTTTCAAGATACAGGTGCAGATACAGGTTGAAGAAAACAAAATTCTACACATTTTTTACGATTTTGCCGAAACTACTGGGAACATTGTAATAAAATTTGACTAGTTTTAGGAAGTAGTTGTTGTGCATTTTTTGACATACAATTAAGAATTTTATATATATCATTGGCTCGCATAGGGGTAATGGTTTGAACTTTTTAAAGAAAAAATATAGTACGCCACTGACATATTTCAAATTAACAATCGGTTTTGAATTCCTCGTTCAATTTGTGACAAAAAATCTATCTTCCGATTTGTTCACACGACGCGCCATTTTTACTCAAAAAATAAAACATCTTAACCCTTACAAAGAATTCGAACATTTAGTAGTTTCTACATCTACATACATAAACAACTCGTACGTCCATTATAAAAACAAATTCGAATACTTTGGAAGCGTTAAATATTTTATTTTTTTAGCAAAACGGCGCGTCGTATGAAAAAATGAGAAGATAGTTTTTTTATCGCAAATTGAACGAGGAATGCAAAAATGATTGTTAATTTGAAATATATCAGTGGCGTACTATCTTTTTTTCTTTGAAAAATTCAGACCATTGCCCCTATGCGCGCCAATGATGAATATCAAATCGTTAATTGTATGTAAAAACATGCACAATAACTACCTCTTAAAACCTGCCAAGTTTTATTACAATGTTGCCAGTAGTTTCGGCAAAATCGTAAAAAATGTGTAAAACTTTATTTTCTTCAACGCCCTCTAATTTGAAAATGGATGGCGTTACAAAAAATGTTTATTAAGCAAACTTGGCGGGTTTTAAGAGGTAGTTATTGTGCATACAATTTTGGTTTTGACATACAATTAAGGATTTGATATTCATCATTGGCGCGCATAGGGTTAATGGTCTGAAATTTTCAAAGAAAAAAAGATAGTACGCCACTGACATATTACAAATTAACAATCATTTTTGAATTTCTCGTTCAATTTGCGATAAAAACTATCTTCTCATTTTTTCACACGACGTATTGCACCGTATTGGTGCAAAAAATAAAATATCTTAACGCTTCCAAAGTCTTCGAATTAGTTTTTATAATGGATATAAGAGTTTATGTAGATGTAGAAACTACTAGAAGTTCGAATACTTTGTAAGGGTTAAGATGTTTTATTTTGTGAATAAAAATGGCACGCCGTATGAAAAAATAGGAAGATAGATTTTTTGACACAAATTGAACGAGGAATTAAAAAAAGATTGTTAATTTGAAATATGTCAGTGGCGTACTATCTTTTTTCTTTAAAAAGTTCAGACCATTACGCCTATGCGAGCCAATGGTAAATATAAAATTCTTAATTTTATGTCGAGATATGCACAACAACTACCTCTTAAAACTCGTCAAATTTTATTACAATATTGCTAGTAGTTTCGGCAAAATCGTAAAAAATGTGTAAAATTTTGTTTTCTTCAACGCCCTATATCTTAAAAGTGGAAAGCGTTACAAAAAATGTTTATTAAAAAACCACAATTATTTTTCACTTTTTTACATATTCTAGTGACGGTGTTACCTTTTTTGAAAAATATGTATAAAACTGTATCAAACAACCAAAAAAAAAAACGAAAAAATGCGGTTTTTTATATTTAAAGGTGCGTTTCACCAATTTTAAAAATTTGAAAAAATTCAGGGCGCCATATTATGCAAAAATACATGTTATATATTTTTTTCGTAAATTTTTCGGAGAGAACTTTTTAAAACATACAACTTTTTATTTAAAGCTTTTCGCTCGTTCTGGACGCCGCTGAGATAAAAAATAAAAACCTAAAAACCCTAATTAGGCTCTAGGTTGGTCACAGGACCACCTAGGGGACTACAAATTTCAGAAAAAAAGTTTCACTATATATGCTAAATGGCAACCTACATGGAATTCGAATCGAGTTGGGGGCACTTTTCATCATCTTACCCGGTTAGGCCCTTCGGACAGTGTTTCGGGAGAATTCTCCTATTTCCCCCGTAGATCCGCCACTGTTCAGTAGTTTTCTAAAGGTAAGGCAGAACTGGAGCAATGCTAATATTGGATAAGTGTGATGCATTCGTAAAAACATGATAATTTTTATGTCGCTATAGCAGCACATTTTGTATCGCACTTCTATAGTTTTATAAGGACTTTTCAGGGGTTTTTTGAAGACTAAATATGATGCATCCATTTTTGACCTCGAATCCATATGCAATACGCAAGAAAATGAGTCTCTATTCGTTCAATAATAAATATTTTCGTTCACTTGATCGTGAATTAGTGCACTTTACAAAATCCGAGCACCTGAATCCAATAACTTGAGATGGCTGTAGCTTCAGAATAATAGTTTTTCAGACCTAGGTCCCATGGACTTTTTTAATCTACGCACTGAGAACTGTCATTGTTCTTCATTGATCCTTTTAAGTTATGTGTACTTGTACTGTTCGAACAAAATTTGATTGTTCCAAACACAATTAATTTAATGAAATTATGATCCCGATTTAACGGAGTCTGGTATTTTGTGATTGAAAAACATTGTTGGAAATTATATTATTGCTTTAGAGGTATTAGGTCTGGATCCCGCGTATGAAAAAAAGTTGATTAATAGCAAGCTAAAAATTTGTTAATAGCTTATCGGTGTCTAGTTGGACAAACTTTGATATATGGGAACACTGGAACAGGGAAAGTTTTAATTGTGGAACAAGTTAAAAATTTGGAACGCTCAGACAACGAAAACGGCACATGTATTTTGTCCGACAGAACAGACTTAAACTCTCCGAACAGAGATTAAACTCTCATGCAAAAATCAGACTGCTATTTATCACTAAATGGGAGTTTTAATGAGTGGAACATGTAGAATATGTCAACTGACAGGAATTATGACAGGTGATAAGTAGCAATCTGATTTTTGCATGAGAGTTTAATCTCTGTTCGGAGAGTTTAAGTCGGTTCTGTCGGACAAAATAAATGTGCCGTTTTCGTGGTCTGACCGTTCCAAATTTTTAACCTGTTCCACAATTAAAACTGCCTCTGTTCCAGTGTTCCCATATATCAAAGTTTATCCAGACACCCTTAAGCTATTAACAAATTTTTAGCTTGCTATTAATCAACTTTTTTTTCATACGCGGGATCCAGACCTATATTACATTCTGACTATTATTTGTGTGTTAATTTGTTTGTGGCATTTGCATAATAGACATGATTGTTGAAAAAATCAAATTTAACCCTTTAGACGCTCTGAGCTTCGCTGGTGTCGTTAACTAGCGGATTACTAATGCGACTTTCGCCGGAAATTTTTAAATTTATTATTTAATTTTTATCGCGTAATATTTACAACGCAAAAAATGAATTAAATTGTAATCGATTTTTTTAAGATTTTGCTAATCATTTTGACGTTCTATTGATAAAATATTAGTTTCTTACTTCAGATACTTTCACAATTATCGTGTAGACGGCGCGGCGCTTAGATGAAGAGAATAATTTATAATTACATATTACGAAATATAAAAAAACTTAAATTCAGTATTTAAAACGCCAGTATATTTAAGGCAAAAAATATACCACAGCTTTGACCAACTAATATTTTTTCCTATAAATGTTTTAAATTTCAATGTTTTAAATTAATCACTTTGACATTTATGTCAAATTTCCAGAAAAAGTTCCCTGACTTGTCACTACTGGCGCTCACAAACTTTTAAATATCCCCTCTACTTACGAGCTCAAAGCGTATAGGGCAAATTATTGATATGGTGAATTCACAGTGTATTTGAAGTAAAACAGTATTTATTACAGTCCTATATAATTTGTAACATAGTAAAAAGTTAAGAAAAATAATGAGGCTCTATTTTTTTAAAGGGTGATTATTATACCAATGTGCATTAAGCAAAATATAATAAACATAGTTTCAAAAGTTATGCATCACCTCTCGTATTCACGATGTTTACGCTTTTGTAAATCCGTATCTTTATCACATATTTAATGGACCTTTTTTTATAAAAAATATACCATTTTTGGTTTTTTATTTTATTTGGTTACCCATTTAATTGACCTGGTTTTGCCAAGGTGTAAACATGTGAAAAATTTATTCTGTGAAATTTTTGAAAACGTGATTAAAAATGAATCATACTTTAATTTCTGAGTTGTGCCGTATAAGAATTATCGATTCAGTTGAAGAAGGCCATTCACAGCGGTTCGTAGCGGAAAGAGTGGGTGTTTCTCAGAGTGATGTCTCACGGATATGGAATAGGTTGCTGGAGGCAAACTCGATATGGAATAGAGCTCGGTCTGGTAGACCCCGAGTTACCAATGATTGACAGAATAGACATATCAGAATTTCCATCTGTAGAAATTCTTCTATGTCTGTGCCAGCTCTCCAAAGAAAATTCAGGCATGCTATAGGAGTCAGAATATTGTTGGCTACAATAAGAAGAAGAATATTAGACTCAGGTTTGAGGAGTCGTCGACCAATAAGAGTTCCTCAGCTACAACCTAAACATGTTTTGGACCGCCTCTAGTGGGCTCAAGAACACATACAGCTCACCAAACAATTTTGGAATTTTACGCTTTTTCCAGACGAGACCAGAATCTGTTTAAATAGTGATAACCGGCGAATTTGTGTGTGGCGAGAGCCAACAAGAGATGCACAACTAGCCACACACGAATTCGCCGGTTATCACTATTTAAACAGATTCTGGTCTCGTCTGAAAAAAGCACAAAATTCCAAAACTGTTGGGTAGTTGTATGTCTGTGTTCTTGAGCTCACTAGAGGCGGTCAAAAACATGTCTAGGTTGTAGCTGAGGAACTCTTATTGGTCGGCGACTCCTCAAACCTGAGTTTTCTACAAACTCCTGTAGCATGCCTAAATTCTCTTTGGAGGGCTGGCACAGACATAGAAGAATTTCTACAGATGGAAATTCTGATACATCTATTCTGTCGATCATTGGTAACTCGGGGTCTACTAGACCGAGCTCTATTCCGTATCGAGTTTGTCTCCAGGAACCTATTCCATATCCGTGAGACACCCGTGTTGAGCTGGCCCCCCCCACTTGCAAAAATTAAAAAACAAATAGCCCTGATTTATGAGCTATTTATGAGCTCTCATATTCCGCAAACTAAAAATTTTGAGCTCGTTCCATTGAGCAGGAATTTAATACCCTAGTGGGGGGGGCTGAGTCAGCCCCCCCCACTACTTAAAAATAGGAATATTGAATCGGTTTTTGCGGCAGAATTACGAGCTATTTATGAGCTCTTGAAATTATATAGTTTCGATTTTTGAGCTCATCCCCTTCACCCCCAAACAACCCTTTAATTGATTTAACTTAAGAGAAAGATGCTGAGAAAACTTAAAATATATCGTATTGCGAATATAATTCCTATAGCTTATATACTCTAAGAATAAACTATTATATCAAGAGCATTTCGATTATTGAGCTACAACCCCTTCGCCAGAAAACCACCCTATCTTCCCGGCTTAAGAGAAAGTTGTACTTAAAATGCGTTAAACTAATTATTTGGCGACTACATATCATTTAATAATTTATAAGCTTCCAAATTACGCGCATTTAGATCAGTAAATTGCAATTTATTTTGTATAGTGCAGTCACTGAAGGTAAAAATAAACGATTACCTTCAATTCCGGTGAACCTTCATCGATTTTCACGAAAATTGGTCAGTGGTTAGAGGATACGTCAAGAAACAAAGGTGACATGGTACCACCTTGCGCCTTTACCCTGAGGGTGGATACCGCCCCTTCTCGGGGGTGAAAATTATTTTATAAAAAATAACTGCACAAATCAATAAAAGAACAAATTAAAAGCAAAATTTATTATATAAAGTTAATAAAATAAGTAAATACTTTTTAAGTTATTAAAGATCAAAGATTTTAATTATTTGTGAAAAAAATGCATGTTTTGAAGAGGTTTTTTGTAAATCACTAAAAAACTGTAAGTTTTTACAAAAAAGTTAATAGTAGTTTAATTCGTATAGCTTATATTCTAAAAATAAACTCTAAAATCACGCGCCTTTCGATTATTGAACTACAACCCCTTCGCAAGAAAATCATCCCATATTCCCGGCTTAAGAGAGGGTTGTACTTAAAATAATTTAAATTAATTATTTGTCGACTATATATTGTTTAATAATTTATGAGTTCGCAAAATATACGCATCTCAATTATTGAATTGCCATTTTCTTTCTATAGTGCAGTCGCTGAAGGTAAAAATCAACTATGACCTTCGATTTCGGTAAATCTCCATTCATTTTCACGAAAATTGGTGAGCGGATTTTGATACTATCAACTTTTTCTGGATCTTATTTTTCATAGGTATTTCTTAGTACTTTGACAAGTATTTAGTACCTAAGTGTTATAAAATGCATCTCTTTCCCGTTATTTAAGCTTGAACCCTTAGATTTGAACAGTCGCGGAAAAAAATATACATTTAATTACCAATAACTTACTTTAAATTAACATTAAAGGGTTTTTCAAGTAAGCAATTTATTATATTTCTTATTAGCTTCAATTTTAGTGATGAAAACTTTTTTGTAAAAACTTACAGTTTTTGAGTCATTTATGAAAAATCGCTCTAAAGCATGCATTTTCTTTCCAAAAATCAAAATATTTGATCTTTAATAACTCAAAAAGTATTGATTTATTTTAATCACATTATATAACAAATTTTGCTTACAATTTGTCCCTCTCTCGATTTGTGGGGTTATTTTTAATAAAGTAATTTTCACTTCCGAGAAGGGGTGACATATACCCCAGGCTAAAACCCCAAGTTGTTATTGTCAATTCGTGAAAATAAATGGCGATTTGCCGAAATCGAAGGTAATAGTTGATTTTTACCTTCAGTGACTGCACTATAGAAAGAAAATGGCAATTCAATAATTGAGATGCGTATATTTTGCAAGCTCATAAATTATTAAACGATATGTAGTCGAAAAATAATTAATTTAAATTATTTTAAGAACAACTCTCTCTTAAGCCGGGAATATGGGGTCGTTTTCTTGCGAAGGGGTTGTAGCTCTATAATCGAAAGACGCGTGATTTAAGAGTTTATTCTTAGAATATAAGCTATACGAATTAAACTATTATTAACTTTTTTGTAAAAACTTAAAGTTTTTCAGTGATTTACAAAAAACCTCTCCAAAACATGCATTTTTTTCACAAATAATTAAAATCTTTGATCTTTAATAACTTAAAAAGTATTGACTTATTTTATTAACTTTATATAATGAATTTTGCTTTTAATTTGTTCTTTTATTGATTTGTGCATTTATTTTTTATAAAATAATTTTCACCCCCGAGAAGGGGCGGTATCCACCCTCAGGGTAAAGGCGCAAGGTGGTACCATGTCACCTTTGTTTCTTGACGTATCCTCTAACTACTGACCAATTTTCGTGAAAATCGATGAAGGTTCACCGAAATTGAAGGTAATCGTTGATTTTTACCTTCAGTGACTGCACTATACAAAATAAATTGCAATTTACTGTTCTAAATGCGCGTAATTTGGAAGGTTATAAATTATTAAATGATATGTAGTCGCCAAATAATTAGTTGAATGCATTTTAAGTACAACTTTCTCTTAAGCCGGGAAGATAGGGTGGTTTTCTTGCGAAGGGGTTGTAGCTCAATAATCGAAATGCTCTTGATTTAATAGTTTATTCTTAGAGTATATAAGCTATATGAATTATATCCGCAATACGATATATTTTAAGTTTTCTCAGCATCTTTCTCTTAAGTTAAATCAATTAAAGGGTTGTTTGGGGGTGAAGGGGATGAGCTCAAAAATCGAAAGTATATAATTTCAAGAGCTCATAAATAGCTCGTAATTCTGCCGCAAAAACCGATTCAATATTCCTATTTTTAAGTAGTGGGGGGGGCTGACTCAGCCCCCCCCACTAGGGTATTAAATTCCTGCTCAGTGGAACGAGCTCAAAATTTTTAGTTTGCGGAATATGAGAGCTCATAAATAGCTCATAAATCAGGGCTATTTGTTTTTTAATTTTTGCAAGTGGGGGGGGCCAGCTCAACACGGGTCCGTGAGACATTACTCTGAGAAACACCCACTCTTTCCGCCACTAACCGCTATGGGTTGCCTTCCTCAACTAAATCGATAATTATTATACTGTTCAACTCAGAAATTAAATTACGACTCATTTTTAATAACGTTTTCAAAAATTTCACCAGAATAAATTTTTCAAATGTTTACACCTTGGCAAAACCAGGTCAATTAAATGGGTAATCAAATAAAATAAAAAACCAAAAATGGTATATTTTTTATAAAAAAGGCCCATTAAATATGTGATTAAGATACGGATTTATAAAAGCGTAAACATCGTGAACACTAGGGGTGATGCATAACTTTTGAAACTATGTGTATAATATGTAGGCTTAAACTTAGTAAAATAGTTCACCACTTTTTTAGAGAAAAGTAACACAATATTTTCTCAAACTCTCCTAACATCGCATGGAATATTTACAAAAATCTCCACATCTTAAGATTATATTTAGTTCAAGATTACAGTTTGAAAATAAAAGTCAAAATCGTGCTTACCGTTTAACTCACTCGATGATCTCCATCTGCCCAAGTTAATCTAATAAAAGTAGCATATAAAATTTTCTTTTATTTCCTTCCATCACGACTCAATTCAGAATAAGTGGATACTTCAAATAAATTGTACCTACGCTAATGCTATGCAATGAATTCTCTACTCCGGTGAAGTCTTCCGTCAAAATGATTAAATTAATTAAATTTTACAAGGTAACGGTTGTATAATTTAACTTACCTATAGAAGTAGAAAATCACTTGGAAACTCTACTTAACTGAAATGTTTAATTTTGGATTCAACAATGTTCATTTTGGTTATGCTTTTCTTTATATTTTACCTTTATTTTTCTAAGTTTAACAATTAAGCAGTACATTTTCACCAATTAACTCTTATCTAGTAAAATTAGGGGAGTGCATATAGATTTTCACTTCGAAAAAAGTCGAACAAAATAGAACTTTTTGTAATTTCATTAAGAAATGTTTAATAAACAATATATCAAAAAGTTTTACTCGAGAAGTGGGTGCTTAATTTTTTATTAAACAAATGAACTACGATATTAGATGTTTTTTTAAATAACTCCGAAAATATAGATTTTATATAGATTTTAGAAAAAAACTGACTTGACCATTGAAAAACTCAGAACATTTTACAAAAAAAACCTTATATAAATATTTTTCTAAAATTAAATCTGTAGCCTCTATAATTTTTTACTTATAACGCTAATAGTCGGAGAGATAGAAGCGGATTTTGTGCGTGATAAGTAATATGGAAAAACTATACGGGGATATGTTGGACTAGTTGTGTACATGACTTTCACCAACTGCCGGAAACCAGAGTTGGGGCCGAGGGTATTTATAAGGGGTCAAAGTCGCGGATTTTATTATTTTTTTTACGACGCTCATGATCGAGATAGTGCACCAAAATTTAGGAATAAGTAGGTCATGACGTAACTAAGTAAAATCTATAGGGGCGGAATGCTGCGTGGCCGACAAAGGGGTGGGGGTAGGGGTGAATATAAAAAATATAAAGGGTTTTTTGCGACGTTCGTCATTGAGATAGTGGACCAAAATTTGGGAATAAGTAGATCATGATATAACTAAGTAAAATGTCCAGAGCCGGAAACCAGAGTTGGGAATGAGGGTAGTTATAAGGGGTCAAATTCGCCGTTTTTATTATTTTTTTTTTTGTGACGCTCATGATCGAGAGAGTGCACCAAAATTTGGAAATAAGTAGGTCATGACGTAACTAAGTAAAATCTCCAGGGGTGGCACTCTGCGTGGCCGACAAAGGGGTGGAGCAGGGGTGAATACAAAAAATATAAGGGGTTTTTTGCGACGTTCGTGATTGACAGAGTGCACCAAAATTTGGGAATAAGTAGACCATGACATAACTAAGTAAAATCCTGAGAGCCGGAAACCAGAGTTGGGCATGAGGGTAGTTATAAGGGGTCAAAACCGCCGTTTTTATTATCTTTTTTGTGACGCTCATGATCGAGATAGTGCACCAAAATTTGGGAATAAGTAGATCATGAGGTAACTAAGTACAATCTCCAGGGGTGGAACGCTGCGTAGTCGATAAAGGGGGGTAGCTCTGAATATAAAAAATATAAGGGTTTTTTGCGACATGCTAGATTGAGATGTGCACCAAAATTTGGGAAAAAGTAGACCATGACTTAGCTAAGTAAAATCCCCAGAGCCGGAAACTAGAGTTGGGGATGAGGGTAGTTTTAAGGGGTCAAAATCGCAGTGTGTATTATTTTTTTGTGACCCGGCACAACATTTGTCCCCCACGCAGCGTTCCGCCCCTGGAGATTTTACTTAGTAATGTCATGATCTACTTATTCCCAAATTTTGGTGCACTATCTCGGTCACGAACGGCAAAAAAATCCCAATATATATTTATACTCACCCCTGCCTACCACCCCTTTGTACCCCAAGCAGCGTTCCGCCCCTGAAGATTTTACTTAGTTACGTCATAACCTACGTACTCCCAAATTTTGGTGCACTATCTCCATCATGAACGCCACAAAAAAAAATAATAAAAACCGCGAATTTTACCCCTTATAACTACCCGCGTCCGCCACTCTGGTTTTTCATCCTATGGGGATTTTACTTAGTTATGTCATGGTCTACTTATTTCCAAATTTTGGTGCACTATCTCAATCACGAACGTCGCAAAAAACCCCTTACATTTTTTTATATTCACCCCTGCCCCACCCCTTTGTCGACCACGCAGCATTCCACTCCTGGAGATTTTACTTAGTTACGTCATGACCTACTTATTCCCAAATTTTGGTGCGCTATCTCGATCATTAGCGTCACAAAAAAAAAATTATAAAAAACAGAAATTTGACCCCTTTTAACTACCTTGCTTCCCCACTCTGGTTTCCGGCTCAGAGGATTTTAATTACTCATGCCATGGTCTACTTGTACCCAAATTTTTATTGCACTATCTCAATCACGAACGTCGCAAAAAAACCCGTTATTTTTTTATATTCACCCCTACCCCCATCCCTTTGTCGACCACGCAGCGTTCCACTCCTGGAGATTTTACTTAGCTACGCCATGACCTACTTATTCCCAAATTTTGGTGCGCTATCTCGATCATGAGCGTCACAAAAAAAAATAATAAAAAACAGAACTTTGACCCCTTATAACTACCTTCCTTCCCCACTCTGGTTTCCGGCTCTGAGGATTTTAATTACTCATGTCATAGTCTACTTATACCCAAATTTTGGTGCACTATCTCAATCACGAACGTCGCAAAAAACCCGTTATATTTTTTATATTCACCCCTACCCCCATCCCTTTGTCGGCCACGCAGCGTTGAGCCCCTTGAGATTTTACTTAGGTACGTCATGAACTACTTATTCCCAAATTTTGGTGCACTATCTCGATCATGAGCGTCGTAAAAAAAATAATAAAATCCGCGACTTTGACCCCTTATAACTACCCTCGGCCCCAACTCTGGTTTCCGGCCGTTGGTGAAAGTCATGTACACAACTATAATTCAACATATCCCCGTATAGCTTTTCCATATTACTTATCACGCACAATATCCGCTCCCAGCTCTTAGACTATAAAGTCACCCTTCTCACAAACATTGGCGCACTGTAAACTAGCGTACGCCGAAGTGCACGGTTCAGTTATTTTAATGTAATTCTTTAACTAATGGATCAACTGGAATTTTAAAAATTGGTCATGAAAGAAAATCAATTAATTAAGCTATCTTATGGTTATAATAAAAATAAATAAAATGTATGGGGATAAGTACGGTGTGGGCGGAAAGTGACACTTACCTTTCAAACATCTTACTTAATGATGGTTTATTAAAAAAAATCTCAAAAATTTAATTCAAATGATACGACACGACGTCTCCAAAAACGTAATTTTTGAAAACTTCGTAGTTTTACAGAATTACCACCACTTTAAGACGGTATTACTCAAGTTTGAACATATTTATTACAGCTTTATAAGTGATTTTTTAAAGCTTATGATGCAATCTTTAAAATTCACTGAATTATTTTACTTTAGAATTGAAATAAACTATTTTTTTTTTGAGAAAATTAAGAAAGATAACAAAAATGTAAATTTAACTTTACAAAAACCGAAAATTTCCAGCTAAATAAATGTTTATACAAAGTGATCAATACTTTTTTTCTGTAAAACTTACCTAAAATACATTTAATATTATGCTTCAACAATACTAAATGTTCAACAAAAAAATTTTTTTAGCTCATACAGTATGTCTGCGTAACTTGGAACCTATTGATAACTTTTTTATTGTCAGCTTTACGAAAAAAGTTATTCTTTATAAAATATTCTGCATCGTATATAATCTAAGAAGCAAACATCAAATATCAAATTTTAATAATTTTATAAGAGCTTTGTCAAAAAATATGAATTTCACTCAAGAGTAAAGTACCTTTATATTTCACAATATCGAAAATTGTTATTAAGAAAGTTGTTTGGAATTAAAAAATATGTTTCAGTGTTTAATTATATCCTTCTAATTAGAATATTGTGAATAATAAAGGCACTTAACTCTTAAGAAAAATGAATATTCTTTACATACCTCGTATAAAATTAAAAAAGTTTGATAGCTGATGATTGTATCTTAAATTTTAGACCACATAGAGCATTTTATGAAGAATAACTCTTATTCGTAAAATTGATAATAAAATTGTTGTCATAATTGTAATAAAATGATGATGGGTAACCGGAATTTGAGAAAAAATTGATTTTTTTTTTCGATTAGAATGACGTAATTGTATATTAAAATATGGTTTTTAATTTCAAACAACTTTTCAGGATAGCATTTTTTGATATTCTGGAATTATAAAGCTACTTTACTCTTTAACGAAATTCAAAATTTGACATAGCTCGTATAAAATTGATAAAATTTGCGATCTGATGGTTGAGTTTTATATTTTTGACTAACCAGAGCATTTTATGAAGACTAACTTTTTTTTGTAAAATTGATAATGAAAAAGTTTTCCATGTGGTTCCTAGCTACGCAGACACACTATATAATAAGAGGTTCTGTATAAGAATTTTCAAATTGCAGTGACATATTCGGATTCAGCATAATCAAAAACAAAATAGAAACATATTTGATCAAAGTAAAATGATGAATTCAACGATATTTTTAAAATTATTTATACAAAAAAATTGTTATTGTTTAAATCATTAATAAACAATTAGCGGCCAAATCTGCGAGTAGAACTTTTAACTTTAACATGTATATAAACCAACAAAAAAAGTTTTAGAAAAATATAAGCTTGTTTGAATTTTTCCGAAACAATACATATTTTAGTTCTAATTGCACTCCCCTAAATAATAAAATCAAATAAAGTAATCAAACGATAATAAGGGATATAGGGGATATAAGAAGATGTAACAAAGAAGGAAAATTGTGACAAATGGTATTTGAAGTTAAATAATACAACTTTAAGATTGTAGCATTACAAGAAATGAAGCAGTTAGGGCAATAAAGTCACGAAATTGAATATAATTTATTTAATAGAGTAAGAAATAATAGAATGCTAGCTTCAGAATTTTATAATACATAAGAAAGTAACCCGCACAAACCTTATGGAAATTAGGTCTCAGTGGATTTAGTTCATACTTTGTGAAAATACTCTTTGAAGCATTGTGATGAAAAGTTCTCATGGGCACAACTCGATCGTATGGAGGATTTTCAAGATATAGAGGCAAAAGCTCGGAAAATTATATGATTTACTGGGTATTCCAATTCCCTGAGTTAGTGGTTTTCTGGCAACATGTAGAAGTTTGGATCAAAGAAAAGTACTAGTAGTCTATGATTTTTTCCTGGCTATACAATGGCGACCTTTACTTTGACCTTGACCTTCAACGGACGTCATCTTCTAGAGTTTCGAGAGTTTTCGGCATTAAATTAATATAAACAGATTACTTATGGGTTTTTGGGATTGCTAAACACGAATATGCCGAATCAGAATTGACCTCCGGAGCACGTGGTGGTCAGGGCTACTGCAAGGGACGTCATTTTCTAGAGTTTCGATGGTTTTCGGCATTTAGTTGATGGAATTGAATTACTGGAGGGTTTTTTGGGGTCACTAAACACGAATATGCCATCAGAACCGACTCCCGGAGCACCAGTTTTCCAAGGTCAATGAAAGGGGCTCCTGGAGTTTCGAGTGTCTTCGGTACTACATTAATGCAAACGGATTAGTTATAGGCTTTTGGGGTTGCTGAACATGAATATGTGATTAGCACAGACACAGGAGCCCCTGTTGCCTAAGGTAGTTCATTTTCTCGAGTTTCGAGAGTTTTCGGCATTAAATTGATACGAATGGATTACTCACGGCTTTTTGGATATGCTGAACACGAATAAGCCATCAGAACAAACACCGGAGCACCTATCGCCTAAGGCACGTCATCCTCTGGAGTTTCGAGAGTTTTCGGTACTAAATTGATGCAACCGGATTGGTACACACCGAGTACTCAGATGTTTTCTGAGTTGCTGTTCAAAGAAAGCGTACAAATTGGTGAAAAGTTTTTTTTTTGATATTTGTAGATTTTCATTAAAATAACTATGTTGAGCTACTCAATTGTTTTAATTATTTATAAATATAAACTCAATTTAAATCTGACGAACGTTTTTCATTCATTTATTTTGAGATCGATTACTATATTCTATTTTGATAGTGTTATTCATCGTTGTTATTGGATACTCCGGAGTCTTTTACCTAAGTCATATTCGTGTTCGACAACCCCAAAAATACAAGAGTAATTCGCTTGCATCAATTTACTACTAAAAACTCTCGAAACCCCAGAAGATGACGTGCCTTAGGCACTAGGTACTAGGGTGGAGTGAAATTTTTTTTTCATAATTCCATAAAGCCTATGTGTGGAAAAGTTGCCTTTTACTACCAGTGTTCACCAAAAAAAATCTCAGGTCAATCAACTTAAAACTTCTACTGCCCAAACCGCTTTGAAAATTGGAATTTTCCCTATATTTAAAATATATATAGAATATCTTATTATTGTCACTAATATTTTATGAATAATTATTACTGGATAATTACGTCAAGAAGGTGTTACAAAACATTCCTAGAACCAAATAGCAACTCAATATAATGACCTTGAAACAATACTACATGCTCTTTGACACCGCATTGCGCCGGAGTAGCGCCAACGAGGCTAACAGGATTCCACGAACTCCGTCGCAATAAATCGGTTGTGGTCGTAGACCTACGTATCGTCTGCCCCCGCTGATTTATGTTGTTGAAATATTTTAGTTGTTTGGCAGCGTTAGAGCAGTTAACGTATGTAAAAAATGTCTTTTACGCGACGTGATTCATTGTGCCCTGTGTTTGGTGTGCAAAAACCATTTAAGAACAATGTGTTGCCGACCTACGCGGATATTATTAAATGTTACTTATATCGTCGACAAGAAATTGTTGTACAACAAAGAAAACAAAGACCTAGTTTCGCTGATGATGTCTGTTCCCCTTTAATAAAAGACTTGAAAAACTTGTGGCAGAAAAGTTCCATCTGTGTTGTATCAGACCAACAAATATTACATAAAATTCGAGAATACCACGGTAAATATCGTAACATAATGAAATGGCCAGAAAAGGACGGTAAACTTAATAATTCAAAACAGGTTGTTTTATTTAGAGAATTGGCCGAAAAGAAACTCTTTGATATATCTTTATGCAAATGTAAAGATTTTTAAGCTGTTCTTGTACATTAAAAGTGCCTGTACTTGAACGTGAACTTCTAACCGACCAAAGAACTTCGTGTAAAATGGTAATCGGTAGAGTTGATAAAAAAACTACAAAAGTACTCGAAAAGAGATGGAAGCGTAAAAGTAAAACCGAGGAAAGGAGAATCAGACATGATGAATATGATGATCAATACAAAGAATCTTTAATTGGCAGAGCATACCAGTCAGTGTCATCTAATCTAGAAGAAGAGACTTCAAACAACAGTTCATCAGAAGAAAATGTCATTAAATTAGAAGACAGGGTCGATACTCCTTCAACTTCTCAGATGAGAATAAAACTACAAAGTGTAGCACAGGCATGTGACAGAACGGGTGTTTCTGATAGGACGGCAGCAATTATTCTTGTTAGTGCACCGTTAAAATATATAGGAATAATTACTACAGAAGATTCATCAAAAATTGTCGACCGCAGCAAAATTCGTAGAGAAAGGGCAAAAGCTCGATTTGAGCTCAAGAGAAAAGATAAAGAAGATGGTTCTGAATTGGTATATGGAATATATTTTGATGGAAGAAAAGACCAAACGTTAGTTCAAACCAGTGAAGAAGGAAGTTTGTCCAAGAAAACGAAGATTGAGGAGCATATAGTCCTAGCTTCAGAACCAGGATCCAAATATATTGGTCATTTGACTCCTGTATCTGGCAATTCGCAAAGTATAAAGAAGAGCATTCTAGAATTTTTGGAGCATAATTTTGACGTTTCAAATTTGCAGGCTATAGGTTCTGATGGTACAGCAGTAGATACTGGTAATAAGAATGGAATTATTAGACAGCTTGGGCTTTCGCTGAACGGTGAACAGTCGTTCGCTGTTCAGCCGAAAACAGTGAGAGAATTAGGCCTTAGAAGATTATTGAAGTGTAGGAAAACAGCAAACCAACAAGAAATATGGGAATTCAAATAGCCATCTTTAAATTTTTATGCTGAAGACTACATCGATATGATTGACTGGCAGTCGACAACAATAACAGAACCTCCCCTGAAAAAAATGTATTTGCAATGAAGGACTAGAAGAAATGATTTTAGATGTTCCAGCTGAAATTGAAATTCTAAAATATCCATGCCACACGCAAGCAATGGAAAGGTGCATCAAATTAGTAACAGAAGCGTCAGTTGCTGTATGTGGAAATACAGCAAGGGATGGATTTTAAGGGCACGAACTGCTTCTATAGCCAGTTTGCCAGTATTCGAGACAAAAAGTCAATATCTTCAAGTCAATATCTTCAAGTTTTTAATGAAAATTAATCACAAAAGTACAAATAAGGGTGGGAGGGCGGTGGAACTCGATATGCAGCTACCTCCACTCAGTGAGTTATGGGTTATTTTCATAAAAAATTACGAATTTTTTATGGAAATAAGCGAATAGCTGCATCACGGCTTTAAAAAATATTTATCTTTTATTTTTTACATTTCACGGTCAAATGGGCAGTAGAAGATGACAATATTTTAAGCCACTTTTTTTCTCTAGAATAGACCATTATATTAGGCAACTTTTCCACATATAGGTCAATTGATTTAAGGATATTTTTTTTCGAGCCAGTTTTCACTCCAGCCTACTAGGTACCCCGGTGTCTGTTCTGATGGCGTACTTGTGTTCGGCAGCCACAAAAAACCCATGAATAATACCTATCTGCATCAATTTAATGCTGAAACCTGTCGAAACTCCAGAGGAAGACCCGCCTTAGGAACCAGGTTCTTCGTGAGTCGGATCTGATGGCAATTTCACGTTCAGCAACCACAAAAACTTATAACGAATCCGTTTGCAATAATGTAGTACCAAAGACCTTCGAAACTCCAGGAGCCCCCTTTATTGACCTTGCAAACCAGATGCTTCGGGAGTCGGTTCTGGTGGCATATTCGTGTTTAGCGACCTCAAAAAACCCTCCAGTAATTCATTTGCATTATTCATTAAATGCCGAAAACCATCGAAACTCTAGAAGATGACGTCCCTTACAGTGGTCCTGGCCACCACATCCCCAGAGGTCAATTCTGATGGCATATTCGTGTATAGCGATCCCAAAAACCCTTGCGTAATCTGTGTATATCAATTTAATGCCGAAAACCCTCGAAACTCTAGAAGATGACGTTTGTTGAAGGTCAAGTTCAAAGTAAAGGTCGCCATTGGATAGCCAGGAAAAAATACCCGTGTTGAGCTGCCCCCCCCCCCCACTTGCAAAAATTAGAAAACAAATAGCCCTGATTTATGAGCTATTTATGAGCTTTCATATTCCGCAAACTAAAAATTTTGAGCTCGTTCCACTGAGCAGGAATTTAATACTTTAGTGGGGGGCTGAGTCAGCCACCCCACTACTTAAAAATAGGAATATTGAATCGGTTTTTGCGCCAGAATTACGAGCTATTTATGAGCTCTTGCAATTCTATAGTTTCGATTTTTGAGCTCATCCCCTTCACCCCCAAACAACCCTTTAATTGATTTAACTTAGGAGAAAAATGCTGAGAAAACTTAAAATATATCTTATTGCGGATATAATTCCTATAGCTTATGCACTCTAAGAATAAACTATTAAATCACGTGCATTTCGATTATTGAGCTACAACCCCTTCGCAAAAAACCACCCTATCTTCCCGGCTTAAGAGAAAGTTGTACTTAAAATGCATTAAATTAATTATTTGGCGACTACATATCATTTAATAATTTATAAGCTCCCAAACTACGAGCATTTAGATCAGTAAATTGCAATTTATTTTGTATAGTGCAGTCACTGAAGGTAAAAATTAACGATTAGTTTCAATTTCGGTGAACCTTCATCGATTTTCACGAAAATTGGTCAGTGGTTAGAGGATACCTCAAGAAATAAAGGTGACATGGTACCACCTTGCGCCTTTACCCTGAGGGTGGATACCGCCCCTTCTCGGGGGTGAAAATTATTTTATAAAATATAATTGCACAAATCAATAAAAGAACAAATTAAAAGCAAAATTTATTATATAAAGTTATTAAAATAAGTCAATACTTTTTAAAATATTAAAGATCAAAGATTTTAATTATTCGTGAAAAAAATGCTTGTTTTGAAGTGGTTTTTCGTAAATCACTGAAAAACTGTGAGTTTTTACAAAAAAGTTAATAGTAGTTTAATTCGTATAGCTTATATTCTAAGAATAAACTCTTAAATCACGCGCCTTTCGATTAGAGATCTACAACCCCTTCGCAATAAAACCATCCCATATTCCCAGCTTAAGAGAGAGTTGTACTTAAAATAATTTAAATTAATTATTTGGCGACTACATACCGTTTAATAATTTATGAGCTCGGAAAATATACGCATCTCAATTATTCAATTGCCATTTTCTTTCTATAGTGCAGTCACTGAAGGTAAAAATCAACTATGGCCTTCGATTTCGTTAAATCTCCATTCATTTTCACGAATTGACAATTAGAATTTGCGGTTTTAGCCTGGGGTATATGTAAACCTTCTCGGGGGTGAAAATTACTTTATTAAAAATAAACCCACAAATCGAGGGAGGGACAAATTTTAAGCAAAATTTGTTATATAATGTTATTAAAATAAATCAATACTTTTTGAGTTATTAGAGATCAAATATTTTAATTTTTGTGAAAGAAAATGCATGCTTTAAAGCGATTTTTCATAAATAACTCAAAAACTGTAAGTTTTTACAAAAAGTTTTCATCACTAAAATTGAATCTAATAAAAAATATAATAAATTGCCTACTTGAAAAACCCTTTAATGTTAATTTAAAGTAAGTTATTGGTAACTAATGTATATTTTTTTCTGCGATTGTTTAAATCTAATGATTCAAGCTTAAACAACGGGAAAGAGATGCATTTTATAACACTAAATACTAAATACTTGTCAAAGTACTTAGAAATACCTATCAAAAATGAGCTCCAGAAAAAGTTGATAGCATCAAAATTTATACTTATAAAGTATACAGCTATAAAACTATAGTACATTTAGTCTTTCAAATACTTTATTTTTTTAGATCATATTTAAAATAATAACCCCAACAATACTCGATTGACGTAAAAAAGATAGATAAATGGTTTTTCAGTGATTTACGAAAAACCGCTTCAAAACATGCATTTTTTTCACTAATAATTAAAATCTTTGATCTTTAATAACTTAAAAATATTGACTTATTTTAATGACATTATATAATAAATGTTGCCTATAATTTATTCTTTTATAGATTTGTGCAGTTATTTTTTATAACATAATTTTCACCCACGAGAAGGGACGGTATCCACCCTCAGGGTAAAGGCGCAAGGTGGTACCATGTCACCTTTGTTTCGTGAGGTATCCTCTAACCACTGACCAATTTTCGTCAAAAACCGATGAAGGTTCACCGGAATTGAAGGTAATCGTTGATTTTTAACTTCAGTGACTGCACTATACAAAATAAATTGCAATTTACTGATCTAAATGCGCGTAATTTGGGAGCTTATAAATTATTAAATGATATGTAGTTGCCAAATAATTAATTTAATGCATTTTAAGTTCAACTTTCTCTTAAGCCGGGAAGATAGGGTGGTTTTCTTGCGAAGGGGTTGTAGCTCAATAATCGAAATGCACGTGATTTAATAGTTTATTCTTAGAGTATATAAGCTATAGGAATTATATCCGCAATAAGATATATTTTAAGTTTTCTCGGCATTTTTCTCTTAAGTTAAATCAATTAAAGGGTTGTTTGGGGGTGAGGGGGATAAGCTCAAAAATCGAAACTATATAATTTTGAGAGCTCAAAAATAGCTCGTAATTCTGCCGCAAAAACCGATTCAATATACCTATTTTTAAGTAGTGGGGGGGCTGAGTCATAGAGCTACCGGGGTATCTAGTAGGGTGGAGTGAAAACTGGCTCGAAAAAAAAATATCCTTAAATCAATTGACCTATATGTGGAAAAGTTGCCTAATATAATGGTCTATTCTAGAGAAAAAAAGTGGCTTAAAATATTGTCATCTTCTACTGCCCATTTGACCGTGAAATGTAAAAAATTAAAGATAAATATTTTTTAAAGCCGTGATGCAGCTATTCGCTTATTTCCATAAAAAATTCGTAATTTTTTATGAAAATAACCCATAACTCACTGAGTGGAGGTAGCTGCATATCGAGTTCCACCGCCCTCCCACCCTTATTTGTACTTTTGTGATTAATTTTCATTAAAAACTTGAAGATATTGACTTGAAGATATTGACTTTTTGTCTCGAATACTGGCAAACTGGCTATAGAAGCAGTTCGTGCCCTTAAAATCCATCCCTTGCTGTATTTCCACATACAGCAACTGACGCTTCTGTTACTAATTTGATGCACCTTTCCATTGCTTGCGTGTGGCATGGATATTTTAGAATTTCAATTTCAGCTGGAACATCTAAAATCATTTCTTCTAGTCCTTCATTGCAAATACATTTTTTTCAGGGGAGGTTCTGTTATTGTTGTCGACTGCCAGTCAATCATATCGATGTAGTCTTCAGCATAAAAATTTAAAGATGGCTATTTGAATTCCCATATTTCTTGTTGGTTTGCTGTTTTCCTACACTTCAATAATCTTCTAAGGCCTAATTCTCTCACTGTTTTCGGCTGAACAGCGAACGACTGTTCACCGTTCAGCGAAAGCCCAAGCTGTCTAATAATTCCATTCTTATTACCAGTATCTACTGCTGTACCATCAGAACCTATAGCCTGCAAATTTGAAACGTCAAAATTATGCTCCAAAAATTCTAGAATGCTCTTCTTTATACTTTGCGAATTGCCAGATACAGGAGTCAAATGACCAATATATTTGGATCCTGGTTCTGAAGCTAGGACTATATGCTCCTCAATCTTCGTTTTCTTGGACAAACTTCCTTCTTCACTGCACTATACTGTATGGCAGGCAGCTTGACAAGAGAGGACTAACCCAAATTGTGGAAGACAGTGGACGAACATGATATCGTTAAGCGATAGAAAATTTATCAAGGTGTCTTAAGCTAAGCGTATGTTTTTATACAGTCAACACCGAAGCTTTCGTAAAAACTTAATTTTGCTAATTTTTTTAATATGTTTTTCTTTTAATTATGCGCTATAAAGATTTTTTGACACCCCATGAACAAAGCAGAATCATTTTTAAAATTTGTAGAACGTAGAATTAAAAATGTTTGAAATCATCAACACCGAAGCCATAAACTCCGAAGCCCAGTCGTGCCTCGGAGTTGACGAACGTGCCTCAGAGTTGTTGAAAGCATGTGAGTGGTCATTCTTAAACTAAAAAAATACAATTTAAATTTAGTCTGATATAGGAAAAGGGTTACTGGGTAAGCTCTCCAGATGTTTCGGTCGGTTTGGTAATATTACCTTCTTTTTATAGAAAATGGCTCGTATACACTGGAGTACGATGGAAAAATTAAGGCGAAAACCTCCAAAATCGTTAAATAAAGATTGTATGAAAGAAAGTAATATTTTATGCAGCTATGCTCATTTCTGTAAGAATATACCATTTTGGGTAGTCTTCTCTAATGTTGATAAAAGAGACATCTGTCTATGTAGGCACATTATGTGAAAACTTGGAGCTCATGTGTGGAAGCGGATAACAAATCTTTATGTTGCGCAGAAAAGACTGAAGAATGTATAGAAAGGAAATGCCAAGATTGTGTTCAAAATCAGATTAGATTTTTGAAGTTTAACGGAGAAGACACGGCTACATATTGGAAAGTTTTGTCAACACGAAGGCCGGTCTAAATCAACTCCGACGCAATCGATATTTTACCCATTTTCATATTTTTCTGTAGTAGTTTATATCAAAATGGAAGTGTTTTGTATAGTTTTATTACATACCAATTTTTATTTAATTGTTACGATCATAAATTTCAATTAACAGAGAATTACGTCAACACTGTGGACACTTAGTCAACTCTGAAGTCACATTTCCGTTTTTCGGAAAATATTTAAAAATGATCTCTGCTGGTATCATGGGTAAGTTGAATAGCTCATTTTATAGAAAATATTTAAAAATGAATTAATTCTAAACCATGTTTTAAATTAAATTTCTCTACCTCGAAATTGCCGTCTATTTTGGCGAATCACCCATAAATAAAAAATACGGAATAAGGTCGTATGACTAATTTTAATTAAGATGGTAATTAGGGGGTTGTTTTCGATAACTTTTTGACTGAAAAAATAGTGACTGACATTCTTTTCATTATAAGTCACTTAATTTTTAAGCTACAGACTTTATTTTTTATTTTTGAAGATAGATCTTTTTAAAAATTTAAAATTAGTTTTTATAAGTTATTCTCGAAAAATGCATAGTTTTTCCGTCTTTTGACTTTGAAACTATAATATTTATTATTTGACGGAGAAAAGCTAGCATATATAATAAAGTACAGCTCGATTACTATTGGTCTTAAAGAAAATAAAAAAAAAACACTTTGTTTCTCTTTCAAAAGGTATATATTCGTTAAGTAAAGTTGTTTTGATAAAACAAAAAATTTTTTAGTTATTAGTAGAAAACTGGTTAATAACATTGATTTTTTCGATACAAAACTAACACTTTCGATAACCAATAAATCTAAAACTCTTATTTTTATCAAAAAAATGTTTAAAACATTTTTTGCTTACAATTAATGTTTTTACAACATTTGCGGTCAAAATATATAATAAAAAATTTCCACCCCGAGATGGGGTGGCAACCACCCCATGGTAAAAGCGCCTTTCGGCATCATATAGATTTTGATCCTTAGACTATCCACTACTTATTGTCAAATTTTCAAGCAAATCGATCCATTCTGTAAAAATTGCGAAGTGAAAAGTTTCAGTTCCTGGACTAATAATTATATTTTGAAGCTCTATAACTTCTGAAGGCTTAACTGATTTTGATCAATAAACATGGGTTTGAAACGTATTGATAAGTAGTATATGATGCATCCAGGATCAAGTATAATAACTGAACGTATTACAGGAATGATTGAGCTTAAAAAACCGTTTTTCCCATAAGAAATAGATTTGATCATATTTATGAAGACTATAACTTAAAAATTCGAATTTTTCCAGACATAAGGTATACACCGTTAGACTCAACTAGAGACCTCCTACAAATGCTCAGTTATTGGCGCAATTCGTAGGTTCAAATTTTGAGTAATTGTCGAAAAACCAAAATTTTCAAAGTTTAATTATTCAGTTTTTCGGCTATGGTGAGCAGTGTATAGGTTTCCCTGTCTCTCCTCGAACCTAAGATATATACGCCCAAAAAGTATGCTATTTTGTATCTCCTTAGCCCTCTAGCTGGCTTACGGGTAGTCAGAAGTCAAAAATTACACCAGTTCTGAATCTGTCCTCACACCCTCTTGAAACACAGAAAAAAATTCAGATCAGTGTAACTTTTCCACACACATAGGGTAACGGGTACAGTTGTTGGCCGGTCACTAGTGATTGGCCACTTTCACAAAAATCCGACATATTAAGATTTTTAGAAAGTATAAGGAAATAAATGAATTTGCATTGCAATTCGGCAACATTGCTATATATTTGGTCTAGCCAATATATCCCTCAGTTAATATTGTCTAGTTGTGACAGCGTGTGTTGTTCAAAGCTTAACAGGTGCATCCAGTTTTAAGAGTTTTTTAAAGAATTTGTTAAGGAAGGCCATTCATGAGATGAGTTATCTTGGCTAAGAATATTGTGTATCTGCTTATATTAATGTTTTGTGATGATTTAGTGGGGTACATCTTACGTTATCGGTGGTTTTAATAGTAAGGTTATATTTTTTTGGCGGTAAATTTTAGTGGCCAAGCACTGTATCTTAAATATGTCCGCATTATAATGATTGGCCTACCGGCCAATTACTGTACCTACTTTAAATTAAAATATTTATTATAATTTAGGCTCTTTTAGCTTAGTTTGGCCCAACACAAGATATTTCAAGCATTTTTTCTTATTTTTTATAGCAATAACTAGTGGTTGGCCGACTGCCAATCGCTAAACCACAGGGTGGCCAATAACTGTAATGTGTAATAAAAATATATTTTTTGTCCGGATTCGTTTTATACAGAGAGAGTCTGTAAAGTGGAATAAATTCAATATCTCAAATATTAATTGTTTTTTTGGAAAATGCTCAGACTCGTCGATTAGTATTTCAAATTGTCCTTTTTGACATTCAATAAAAATGAATACAGGGTGTCCCAATTTAGAGATATGACGTCATCGTCGATTTTCTTAAATGGCAACACTGTCATTTTGATAGCTAATTTGATAGGGTTTGTAAAGTTATACATAACTGCAAAATATCAAATTTTTATTCTCTACCATTTACAAGATAATAGAAAATAACAAAGTTATATCTGTACTTTGGAATATATTCAATAATTAAAATACTAACTGTTTTTTTGAAAAATGCTCAGACCCGTCGATTAGTATATCAAATTGTCATTTTTGACATATAATAATAATGTATACAGGGTGTCCCTGTATACATTAGGTATACAGGAGGTTGGTATAGATCCTTTTTAAAGAGACATCCAGATTTAAGCGAGCGAACTCCAGAAGCGGTAACAGCAGCAAGTTCAGTTGTGTCTGAAAAAGATATAAAAAAATGGTTCACCGGTGTTCAAGAATATTTACACCGTAAACGTTACATTGATATTCTTCAAGACCCTTCACGTGTTTTTAATGGGGATGAAACCTGCTTCCTCTTGTGTCCCAAAAATAAACAAGTGTTGGCTGTAAAGGGAAGCAAAAATGTATATCAAATAGAACATCACTCCAAAGTTAATTTGACGGTTATGTTTAGGTTTGATGATTATTTCCCCATACAAACGACTTCCTAGCAATGTTATAAATTCAGTTCCTCGAGAATGGGGCATAGGCTGTAGCGATACGGGATGGATGAAGAATAAAAACTTCTATAAATACATAGGAAAAGGAAACGTCTTATATAAGTACCTAGTTGCAAAAAACACTAAATTTCCAGTCATTTTGTTCGTTGATGGGCATAAAATTCACTTAACCATTCAAACTAGTGAATTATGCTCAAAGTTACAAATTATTTTAGTGGCATTATATGCGACTAGAATTATACAGCCTGCAGATGTTGCTGCATTTAAACCATTAAAGGCAAATTGGAACCGGGCAGTATTAAAGTTTAGACGAGAAAACCCAAACAAAAAGATACTATTGTCACAGAAGATACAATGACTTTAGATATTCAATCGACATTCGATAATCTGCCTTTAGTAAATCAAGACAACTCATTATATAAAGAAGTTGACATCTCAATTGACAAATTCTTTTTTGGTCAAAAACCCCAGAAAGAAAGGGTAAAAAGCAAACAGAACGGTTGCCTTTCGTGCTCACTTCTTCAGATCGTCAAAATGCAGAGAGGCGTAAAATTGAAGAGAAAGACGAACAAGAAAAAATAAAATTAGAACGAAAACAAAAGCGAATTGACGCAAAGCAAACAATAAAGGTAAACAAAATAAAGAAACCAAGAAGAAAGTAAAAAAAACCACAAGAGCCAATTCCGAGAGCAAAAAATGTCAAAATGTTGTGAAGAATAAAGAAAATGTTACACTAAATACAAGAGATATTGTAGATACAAATACTTTTAAATCAGACACAGTTCTTGATCATACAGTTAAAAGCACTACTTTGAGAAGTGGAGTTAGAGTATATATACCAGAAGTGATTAACGCCAACGAAAACCACGAACTGCCAAGGAAACAATTTCCTGATTCTGTAGAGGAAAACGCTATTCTGCCCTCGATTGATAACGTATCTTTTGATGTCTCCAACAATAAGAATTCATCAAATTTGAGGAATACTTCCCAAAGCAAATGTACAAATTTGGAAACCAACAAAGAAAAATGTGCTGGTGAGTCAGCTAAAAGAAAGTTGTTTTTCGAAACAGAGGGATATCCAGAACATGAAAAAATACAAATTCTCTCAGATATATTGGTGAAACAATCAGACAACACCAACATATCTGTAAATAATAATCTTTTGTATACAGGATTGTGCTACTCTTGTTCCTAAAATATTTCTAAATCAAAAGTTGGAATAAAATGTTTATTTTGTGTCAGAGGCTCCCATATTGGTAATTGTGCTAACAACAAGAAATTGAAAATCTAAATAGTTCTGTGTGCCCTAACTGCACAAACAAAAAAAGAAAATTAGGAATTTTATGAGTGGCCAATAACTGTAATTCTATACGCCAATAACTATGTTTGCATGGCCAATAACTGCGTAATTTTGTATGTTTTTAATTTGTTTTAATTTTTTAGGTACATTATTATTTTTACTAAAATTACCTGAGTTTTTATAAAATTTGATGTTTCATTGTTATTAAAAAACCCTTACAAAATATTTCACATTAAAATATACCAATTTACAATTTTAATTCAATTTGAAATCCCTTAAGTGGCCAATCACTGTACCCGTTACCCTACATACATACAAACATATCCGCAAACATTTTCCCCTTTTTAAATAAAAATTGAGTCATATTTCTGAGCTCGGTAACTTTTGAGTGGTATAACCGATTTTCAAAATTAGACATCCGTTGGAAAGGTAATGATCAGTGTCATCTTAAATTTTTGAAATTTTTGGAAGTTTTGGGGCCGAAAGCGAAAAACAGACCCTAAATTGGAAGGGCCGTAAAATCCACACCCTTGGACCAAAATGGAGGGTTGACATATGGATGGGTGATCCTTTTTCCTAAACTTTAAGATGGGATTTGGTCCAATTTTCAATTCAGTCAGATTTAGAAAATCGAAGATTTCGTGTATACAGGGTGTCCAGAAACTCTACCGACAAACGAAGACAGGAGATTCCTTAGATAATTTTAAGATAATTTAACTCAAATCATCTAGTCCGAAAATGCTTCCTACGGGAGCTAGTGCTATTTGAAGAAGGCGCCTTGTAATTAGTTTTTCGTAAATACCTTTAGATCGCTTCTAGTTAGAAAAACGAAAATTGGTACTTATTTATCTTTTAGATATAAATCGGTTTCATCCATTGCGAATTTGTAGTACCGGTCATAGGTGTCCGGTTTGGGTAGGGCGCCAGTGATTTTATCGAATAACTTTTTTGTCTTTAATTTTTGAGCATTTTTGATTCTGGATTATTAAATAATGAGGTACTCTAGTACTAAAAGGTACTCTTGCTTTAAGTCGATAGGATATACCGTTTCCTAGAAAAATCGATTTGCAAATTTTTCGTTTCCTGAATTCCAAAAAAAAAATTTAGAAAAACGAAAACTGGTACGTTTATTTACATTCCAGAGATGAATCGATTTCATTAATTGCAAATTTCTAGTACCGGTCATATGCGTCCGTTTTGGGTAGGTCAATGGTTATTTTATCGCATAACTTTTTGTCTTTAATATTTAAGCTTTTTTGTCACTAGATTATTAAATTATGAGATATTTTAGTACTAAAAGTTACTCTTGCTTAAGTTGTTGAAATACATCGTCTTTTATTGAAAATGTTTTTCAAATTTTTTTTCAAATTCTAGAGACGAAAAATTTTTAAATCGATTTTTATAGAAAACGGTGTGTCCTACCGACTTAAAGTAAGAATACCTTTTACTACTAGAATATCTCACAATTTAATAATCCAGTGTCAAAAGTGCTTAAAAGTTAAAGACAAAAAATTTATGCAATAAAATAACGGTTGCCCTACCCAAAACGGACGCCTATAACCGGTACTAGAAATTCGCAATGGATGATATTGATTTATCTCTGGAAGATAAATACTCGTACCAATTTTCGTTTTTGAAGTTACACTTCTTAAGGCGCGATTGAGAGTAAAATTTCATAATACTGCGCGCATGCGCACACAGACAGTATGGCGTTTAGTTGCTATCTTTCAAGTTATGTATAAATATATCAGTACAAGAAAAGGTGTGAAAAGAATATATTAGTGTTTTTAGTAAATCTATTTATTATAATTTTTGTGTCTTTGGATTTGTCTTCCTCAGGAGTAAGATGAGTATTATTAAGACATTTTATTGTATACTAGCTGACCCGGCAGACTTCGTACTGCCTCAATAGATAAAAACAAACTGTTGTATACAATAAACTTAAAATTAACAAAAGGAATTCGTAATTAATAAACAAAAATGCTCGATGTGAATGAGGTTTTATTATTATTTTTAATTAATTACACATGATGTTTGAAATAATAAAGTTTAGTTAGAAGTAACAAAATAAAGTTTGTAGTGCAACAGTTACAATCTTAAATTTGTTTATCTTATAATGAATATAACAGCTTTATTATATCTACATTCAAAACAACCATCTATTTATTATTAGGTTCGGGGAGATTCCAAGTCTATAGGTGTTGATTAAATAAAATTAAATTCAATTAAAATTAAATAAAAAGTAAATGAAGTAAATTAAAATTAAATGAAATTGAATAAACGTAAATAAAAATAAAAAAAAACTGAATAAAATTAAATACAAATAAATAAAATCATATTAACTTAAATACAATTAAATAAAGTTAAAAAAGAATTAAATAAAAATAATAAATAAATTAAAAAATAATAATAAAATTAAATAAAAGAAAATATAGTCTAATAAAAATAAATAAAATTTAATAAAATGAAATAAAATAAAATAAACAAAAATAAATAAAATACTTAAACTAAATAAAATTAAACAAAATGAATTAAAATTAAATAAAATTTTATAAAATAAACAAAAATAAATAAAATACTTAAACTAAATAAAATTAAACAAAATGAATTAAAATTAAATAAAATTTTATAATTTGCTGCTTGTTCTTTTCGTGTGCTCAGAATTTTTCTCCTGCTTACGGTTCCGTTTAGAGATATTTTTTGAAAATTTCGCAAAATTAAAAAATTCATATTTTGCCCAATTTGAGTCCCAAAGTTAAACTGTGCCACTTCTCTTCTATGAAATTTGTCGCTCGTTCTTCTTCTGTCCTCAGAATATTCCTACGGCTTGAGATATTGTATTTCGGACACCGATTGTGCTAGACAAAAAATTTTAGTACGGTTCTGCTCGGAATTCAGCAAGGAGTCTACCTACTTAATTTCATATTTTTCACGTCATTATTGTGAGAGTTACGGCGTCATGGGCAACCCCCTAATGACATACGGGTATGAAATATAGACAGCAACCTACTCCCAGTACAGTCCAATATACCTGCAAAATTTCATAAAAATCGGTTAAGTCGTTTCGGAGGAGTATGGTAACAAACACTGCGACCGGCGAATTTTTATATAGATGTAAAATATTTAAATGGCTATTAAAAAATAACGGTCTGAGATAAAAAATTGAAAATTTAGGATTGTATGTATCTTTTGCTTCTACATCTCATAAAAATAGTAAAAAACGGTTTTTCCAAAAATTAAAAAAATATATCAGGGGGGGCAACACCCCTTATGACGTACGGGTATGAAACTCCATATTATCCTATTCCCAGACCGCTAGAATATACATGTAAAATTTCATAAAAATCTGTTCAGTCGTTCTCGAGTTATAAATGGTGTAACTAACACAACCTCGACTTTCTTTTATATATATAGATGTAAAATATTTAAATGGCTATTAAAAAATAACGGTCTGAGATAAAAAATTGAAAATTTAGGATTGTATGTATCTTTTGCTTCTACATCTCATAAAAATAGTAAAAAACGGTTTTTCCAAAAATTAAAAAAATATATCAGGGGGGGCAACACCCCTTATGACGTACGGGTATGAAACTCCATATTATCCTATTCCCAGACCGCTAGAATATACATGTAAAATTTCATAAAAATCTGTTCAGTCGTTCTCGAGTTATAAATGGTGTAACTAACACAACCTCGACTTTCTTTTATATATATAGATGTAAAATATTTAAATGGCTATTAAAAAATAACGGTCTGAGATAAAAAATTGAAAATTTAGGATTGTATGTATCTTTTGCTTCTACATCTCATAAAAATAGTAAAAAACGGTTTTTCCAAAAATTAAAAAAATATATCAGGGGGGGCAACACCCCTTATGACGTACGGGTATGAAACTCCATATTATCCTATTCCCAGACCGCTAGAATATACATGTAAAATTTCATAAAAATCTGTTCAGTCGTTCTCGAGTTATAAATGGTGTAACTAACACAACCTCGACTTTCTTTTATATATATAGATGTAAAATATTTAAATGGCTATTAAAAAATAACGGTCTGAGATAAAAAATTGAAAATTTAGGATTGTATGTATCTTTTGCTTCTACATCTCATAAAAATAGTAAAAAACGGTTTTTCCAAAAATTAAAAAAATATATCAGGGGGGGCAACACCCCTTATGACGTACGGGTATGAAACTCCATATTATCCTATTCCCAGACCGCTAGAATATACATGTAAAATTTCATAAAAATCTGTTCAGTCGTTCTCGAGTTATAAATGGTGTAACTAACACAACCTCGACTTTCTTTTATATATATAGATGTAAAATATTTAAATGGCTATTAAAAAATAACGGTCTGAGATAAAAAATTGAAAATTTAGGATTGTATGTATCTTTTGCTTCTACATCTCATAAAAATAGTAAAAAACGGTTTTTCCAAAAATTAAAAAAATATATCAGGGGGGGCAACACCCCTTATGACGTACGGGTATGAAACTCCATATTATCCTATTCCCAGACCGCTAGAATATACATGTAAAATTTCATAAAAATCTGTTCAGTCGTTCTCGAGTTATAAATGGTGTAACTAACACAACCTCGACTTTCTTTTATATATATAGATGTAAAATATTTAAATGGCTATTAAAAAATAACGGTCTGAGATAAAAAATTTAAAATTTAGGATTGTATGTATCTTTTGCTTCTACATCTCATAAAAATAGTAAAAAACGGTTTTTCCAAAAATTAAAAAAATATATCAGGGGGGGCAACACCCCTTATGACGTACGGGTATGAAACTCCATATTATCCTATTCCCAGACCGCTAGAATATACATGTAAAATTTCATAAAAATCTGTTCAGTCGTTCTCGAGTTATAAATGGTGTAACTAACACAACCTCGACTTTCTTTTATATATATAGATGTAAAATATTTAAATGGCTATTAAAAAATAACGGTCTGAGATAAAAAATTGAAAATTTAGGATTGTATGTATCTTTTGCTTCTACATCTCATAAAAATAGTAAAAAACGGTTTTTCCAAAAATTAAAAAAATATATCAGGGGGGGCAACACCCCTTATGACGTACGGGTATGAAACTCCATATTATCCTATTCCCAGACCGCTAGAATATACATGTAAAATTTCATAAAAATCTGTTCAGTCGTTCTCGAGTTATAAATGGTGTAACTAACACAACCTCGACTTTCTTTTATATATATAGATGTAAAATATTTAAATGGCTATTAAAAAATAACGGTCTGAGATAAAAAATTGAAAATTTAGGATTGTATGTATCTTTTGCTTCTACATCTCATAAAAATAGTAAAAAACGGTTTTTCCAAAAATTAAAAAAATATATCAGGGGGGGCAACACCCCTTATGACGTACGGGTATGAAACTCCATATTATCCTATTCCCAGACCGCTAGAATATACATGTAAAATTTCATAAAAATCTGTTCAGTCGTTCTCGAGTTATAAATGGTGTAACTAACACAACCTCGACTTTCTTTTATATATATAGATGTAAAATATTTAAATGGCTATTAAAAAATAACGGTCTGAGATAAAAAATTGAAAATTTAGGATTGTATGTATCTTTTGCTTCTACATCTCATAAAAATAGTAAAAAACGGTTTTTCCAAAAATTAAAAAAATATATCAGGGGGGGCAACACCCCTTATGACGTACGGGTATGAAACTCCATATTATCCTATTCCCAGACCGCTAGAATATACATGTAAAATTTCATAAAAATCTGTTCAGTCGTTCTCGAGTTATAAATGGTGTAACTAACACAACCTCGACTTTCTTTTATATATATAGATGTAAAATATTTAAATGGCTATTAAAAAATAACGGTCTGAGATAAAAAATTTAAAATTTAGGATTGTATGTATCTTTTGCTTCTACATCTCATAAAAATAGTAAAAAACGGTTTTTCCAAAAATTAAAAAAATATATCAGGGGGGGCAACACCCCTTATGACGTACGGGTATGAAACTCCATATTATCCTATTCCCAGACCGCTAGAATATACATGTAAAATTTCATAAAAATCTGTTCAGTCGTTCTCGAGTTATAAA
The DNA here is from genome assembly GCF_917563875.1 of Diabrotica virgifera virgifera. Taxonomy (NCBI): domain Eukaryota; kingdom Metazoa; phylum Arthropoda; class Insecta; order Coleoptera; family Chrysomelidae; genus Diabrotica; species Diabrotica virgifera. The sequence goes on along the minus strand of NC_065446.1, from coordinate 192,128,934 downwards.
TGGTGTAACTAACACAACCTCGACTTTCTTTTATATATATAGATGTAAAATATTTAAATGGCTATTAAAAAATAACGGTCTGAGATAAAAAATTGAAAATTTAGGATTGTATGTATCTTTTGCTTCTACATCTCATAAAAATAGTAAAAAACGGTTTTTCCAAAAATTAAAAAAATATATCAGGGGGGGCAACACCCCTTATGACGTACGGGTATGAAACTCCATATTATCCTATTCCCAGACCGCTAGAATATACATGTAAAATTTCATAAAAATCTGTTCAGTCGTTCTCGAGTTATAAATGGTGTAACTAACACAACCTCGACTTTCTTTTATATATATAGATGTAAAATATTTAAATGGCTATTAAAAAATAACGGTCTGAGATAAAAAATTGAAAATTTAGGATTGTATGTATCTTTTGCTTCTACATCTCATAAAAATAGTAAAAAACGGTTTTTCCAAAAATTAAAAAAATATATCAGGGGGGGCAACACCCCTTATGACGTACGGGTATGAAACTCCATATTATCCTATTCCCAGACCGCTAGAATATACATGTAAAATTTCATAAAAATCTGTTCAGTCGTTCTCGAGTTATAAATGGTGTAACTAACACAACCTCGACTTTCTTTTATATATATAGATGTAAAATATTTAAATGGCTATTAAAAAATAACGGTCTGAGATAAAAAATTGAAAATTTAGGATTGTATGTATCTTTTGCTTCTACATCTCATAAAAATAGTAAAAAACGGTTTTTCCAAAAATTAAAAAAATATATCAGGGGGGGCAACACCCCTTATGACGTACGGGTATGAAACTCCATATTATCCTATTCCCAGACCGCTAGAATATACATGTAAAATTTCATAAAAATCTGTTCAGTCGTTCTCGAGTTATAAATGGTGTAACTAACACAACCTCGACTTTCTTTTATATATATAGATGTAAAATATTTAAATGGCTATTAAAAAATAACGGTCTGAGATAAAAAATTGAAAATTTAGGATTGTATGTATCTTTTGCTTCTACATCTCATAAAAATAGTAAAAAACGGTTTTTCCAAAAATTAAAAAAATATATCAGGGGGGGCAACACCCCTTATGACGTACGGGTATGAAACTCCATATTATCCTATTCCCAGACCGCTAGAATATACATGTAAAATTTCATAAAAATCTGTTCAGTCGTTCTCGAGTTATAAATGGTGTAACTAACACAACCTCGACTTTCTTTTATATATATAGATGTAAAATATTTAAATGGCTATTAAAAAATAACGGTCTGAGATAAAAAATTTAAAATTTAGGATTGTATGTATCTTTTGCTTCTACATCTCATAAAAATAGTAAAAAACGGTTTTTCCAAAAATTAAAAAAATATATCAGGGGGGGCAACACCCCTTATGACGTACGGGTATGAAACTCCATATTATCCTATTCCCAGACCGCTAGAATATACATGTAAAATTTCATAAAAATCTGTTCAGTCGTTCTCGAGTTATAAATGGTGTAACTAACACAACCTCGACTTTCTTTTATATATATAGATGTAAAATATTTAAATGGCTATTAAAAAATAACGGTCTGAGATAAAAAATTGAAAATTTAGGATTGTATGTATCTTTTGCTTCTACATCTCATAAAAATAGTAAAAAACGGTTTTTCCAAAAATTAAAAAAATATATCAGGGGGGGCAACACCCCTTATGACGTACGGGTATGAAACTCCATATTATCCTATTCCCAGACCGCTAGAATATACATGTAAAATTTCATAAAAATCTGTTCAGTCGTTCTCGAGTTATAAATGGTGTAACTAACACAACCTCGACTTTCTTTTATATATATAGATGTAAAATATTTAAATGGCTATTAAAAAATAACGGTCTGAGATAAAAAATTGAAAATTTAGGATTGTATGTATCTTTTGCTTCTACATCTCATAAAAATAGTAAAAAACGGTTTTTCCAAAAATTAAAAAAATATATCAGGGGGGGCAACACCCCTTATGACGTACGGGTATGAAACTCCATATTATCCTATTCCCAGACCGCTAGAATATACATGTAAAATTTCATAAAAATCTGTTCAGTCGTTCTCGAGTTATAAATGGTGTAACTAACACAACCTCGACTTTCTTTTATATATATAGATGTAAAATATTTAAATGGCTATTAAAAAATAACGGTCTGAGATAAAAAATTTAAAATTTAGGATTGTATGTATCTTTTGCTTCTACATCTCATAAAAATAGTAAAAAACGGTTTTTCCAAAAATTAAAAAAATATATCAGGGGGGGCAACACCCCTTATGACGTACGGGTATGAAACTCCATATTATCCTATTCCCAGACCGCTAGAATATACATGTAAAATTTCATAAAAATCTGTTCAGTCGTTCTCGAGTTATAAATGGTGTAACTAACACAACCTCGACTTTCTTTTATATATATAGATGTAAAATATTTAAATGGCTATTAAAAAATAACGGTCTGAGATAAAAAATTGAAAATTTAGGATTGTATGTATCTTTTGCTTCTACATCTCATAAAAATAGTAAAAAACGGTTTTTCCAAAAATTAAAAAAATATATCAGGGGGGGCAACACCCCTTATGACGTACGGGTATGAAACTCCATATTATCCTATTCCCAGACCGCTAGAATATACATGTAAAATTTCATAAAAATCTGTTCAGTCGTTCTCGAGTTATAAATGGTGTAACTAACACAACCTCGACTTTCTTTTATATATATAGATGTAAAATATTTAAATGGCTATTAAAAAAAACCGGTCTGAGATAAAAAATTGAAAATTTAGGATTGTATGTATCTTTTGCTTCTACATCTCATAAAAATAGTAAAAAACGGTTTTTCCAAAAATTAAAAAAATATATCAGGGGGGGCAACACCCCTTATGACGTACGGGTATGAAACTCCATATTATCCTATTCCCAGACCGCTAGAATATACATGTAAAATTTCATAAAAATCTGTTCAGTCGTTCTCGAGTTATAAATGGTGTAACTAACACAACCTCGACTTTCTTTTATATATATAGATGTAAAATATTTAAATGGCTATTAAAAAATAACGGTCTGAGATAAAAAATTGAAAATTTAGGATTGTATGTATCTTTTGCTTCTACATCTCATAAAAATAGTAAAAAACGGTTTTTCCAAAAATTAAAAAAATATATCAGGGGGGGCAACACCCCTTATGACGTACGGGTATGAAACTCCATATTATCCTATTCCCAGACCGCTAGAATATACATGTAAAATTTCATAAAAATCTGTTCAGTCGTTCTCGAGTTATAAATGGTGTAACTAACACAACCTCGACTTTCTTTTATATATATAGATGTAAAATATTTAAATGGCTATTAAAAAATAACGGTCTGAGATAAAAAATTGAAAATTTAGGATTGTATGTATCTTTTGCTTCTACATCTCATAAAAATAGTAAAAAACGGTTTTTCCAAAAATTAAAAAAATATATCAGGGGGGGCAACACCCCTTATGACGTACGGGTATGAAACTCCATATTATCCTATTCCCAGACCGCTAGAATATACATGTAAAATTTCATAAAAATCTGTTCAGTCGTTCTCGAGTTATAAATGGTGTAACTAACACAACCTCGACTTTCTTTTATATATATAGATGTAAAATATTTAAATGGCTATTAAAAAATAACGGTCTGAGATAAAAAATTGAAAATTTAGGATTGTATGTATCTTTTGCTTCTACATCTCATAAAAATAGTAAAAAACGGTTTTTCCAAAAATTAAAAAAATATATCAGGGGGGGCAACACCCCTTATGACGTACGGGTATGAAACTCCATATTATCCTATTCCCAGACCGCTAGAATATACATGTAAAATTTCATAAAAATCTGTTCAGTCGTTCTCGAGTTATAAATGGTGTAACTAACACAACCTCGACTTTCTTTTATATATATAGATGTAAAATATTTAAATGGCTATTAAAAAATAACGGTCTGAGATAAAAAATTGAAAATTTAGGATTGTATGTATCTTTTGCTTCTACATCTCATAAAAATAGTAAAAAACGGTTTTTCCAAAAATTAAAAAAATATATCAGGGGGGGCAACACCCCTTATGACGTACGGGTATGAAACTCCATATTATCCTATTCCCAGACCGCTAGAATATACATGTAAAATTTCATAAAAATCTGTTCAGTCGTTCTCGAGTTATAAATGGTGTAACTAACACAACCTCGACTTTCTTTTATATATATAGATGTAAAATATTTAAATGGCTATTAAAAAATAACGGTCTGAGATAAAAAATTGAAAATTTAGGATTGTATGTATCTTTTGCTTCTACATCTCATAAAAATAGTAAAAAACGGTTTTTCCAAAAATTAAAAAAATATATCAGGGGGGGCAACACCCCTTATGACGTACGGGTATGAAACTCCATATTATCCTATTCCCAGACCGCTAGAATATACATGTAAAATTTCATAAAAATCTGTTCAGTCGTTCTCGAGTTATAAATGGTGTAACTAACACAACCTCGACTTTCTTTTATATATATAGATGTAAAATATTTAAATGGCTATTAAAAAATAACGGTCTGAGATAAAAAATTTAAAATTTAGGATTGTATGTATCTTTTGCTTCTACATCTCATAAAAATAGTAAAAAACGGTTTTTCCAAAAATTAAAAAAATATATCAGGGGGGGCAACACCCCTTATGACGTACGGGTATGAAACTCCATATTATCCTATTCCCAGACCGCTAGAATATACATGTAAAATTTCATAAAAATCTGTTCAGTCGTTCTCGAGTTATAAATGGTGTAACTAACACAACCTCGACTTTCTTTTATATATATAGATGTAAAATATTTAAATGGCTATTAAAAAATAACGGTCTGAGATAAAAAATTGAAAATTTAGGATTGTATGTATCTTTTGCTTCTACATCTCATAAAAATAGTAAAAAACGGTTTTTCCAAAAATTAAAAAAATATATCAGGGGGGGCAACACCCCTTATGACGTACGGGTATGAAACTCCATATTATCCTATTCCCAGACCGCTAGAATATACATGTAAAATTTCATAAAAATCTGTTCAGTCGTTCTCGAGTTATAAATGGTGTAACTAACACAACCTCGACTTTCTTTTATATATATAGATGTAAAATATTTAAATGGCTATTAAAAAATAACGGTCTGAGATAAAAAATTGAAAATTTAGGATTGTATGTATCTTTTGCTTCTACATCTCATAAAAATAGTAAAAAACGGTTTTTCCAAAAATTAAAAAAATATATCAGGGGGGGCAACACCCCTTATGACGTACGGGTATGAAACTCCATATTATCCTATTCCCAGACCGCTAGAATATACATGTAAAATTTCATAAAAATCTGTTCAGTCGTTCTCGAGTTATAAATGGTGTAACTAACACAACCTCGACTTTCTTTTATATATATAGATGTAAAATATTTAAATGGCTATTAAAAAATAACGGTCTGAGATAAAAAATTTAAAATTTAGGATTGTATGTATCTTTTGCTTCTACATCTCATAAAAATAGTAAAAAACGGTTTTTCCAAAAATTAAAAAAATATATCAGGGGGGGCAACACCCCTTATGACGTACGGGTATGAAACTCCATATTATCCTATTCCCAGACCGCTAGAATATACATGTAAAATTTCATAAAAATCTGTTCAGTCGTTCTCGAGTTATAAATGGTGTAACTAACACAACCTCGACTTTCTTTTATATATATAGATGTAAAATATTTAAATGGCTATTAAAAAATAACGGTCTGAGATAAAAAATTGAAAATTTAGGATTGTATGTATCTTTTGCTTCTACATCTCATAAAAATAGTAAAAAACGGTTTTTCCAAAAATTAAAAAAATATATCAGGGGGGGCAACACCCCTTATGACGTACGGGTATGAAACTCCATATTATCCTATTCCCAGACCGCTAGAATATACATGTAAAATTTCATAAAAATCTGTTCAGTCGTTCTCGAGTTATAAATGGTGTAACTAACACAACCTCGACTTTCTTTTATATATATAGATGTAAAATATTTAAATGGCTATTAAAAAATAACGGTCTGAGATAAAAAATTGAAAATTTAGGATTGTATGTATCTTTTGCTTCTACATCTCATAAAAATAGTAAAAAACGGTTTTTCCAAAAATTAAAAAAATATATCAGGGGGGGCAACACCCCTTATGACGTACGGGTATGAAACTCCATATTATCCTATTCCCAGACCGCTAGAATATACATGTAAAATTTCATAAAAATCTGTTCAGTCGTTCTCGAGTTATAAATGGTGTAACTAACACAACCTCGACTTTCTTTTATATATATAGATGTAAAATATTTAAATGGCTATTAAAAAATAACGGTCTGAGATAAAAAATTGAAAATTTAGGATTGTATGTATCTTTTGCTTCTACATCTCATAAAAATAGTAAAAAACGGTTTTTCCAAAAATTAAAAAAATATATCAGGGGGGGCAACACCCCTTATGACGTACGGGTATGAAACTCCATATTATCCTATTCCCAGACCGCTAGAATATACATGTAAAATTTCATAAAAATCTGTTCAGTCGTTCTCGAGTTATAAATGGTGTAACTAACACAACCTCGACTTTCTTTTATATATATAGATGTAAAATATTTAAATGGCTATTAAAAAATAACGGTCTGAGATAAAAAATTGAAAATTTAGGATTGTATGTATCTTTTGCTTCTACATCTCATAAAAATAGTAAAAAACGGTTTTTCCAAAAATTAAAAAAATATATCAGGGGGGGCAACACCCCTTATGACGTACGGGTATGAAACTCCATATTATCCTATTCCCAGACCGCTAGAATATACATGTAAAATTTCATAAAAATCTGTTCAGTCGTTCTCGAGTTATAAATGGTGTAACTAACACAACCTCGATTTTCTTTTATATATATAGATGTAAAATATTTAAATGGCTATTAAAAAATAACGGTCTGAGATAAAAAATTGAAAATTTAGGATTGTATGTATCTTTTGCTTCTACATCTCATAAAAATAGTAAAAAACGGTTTTTCCAAAAATTAAAAAAATATATCAGGGGGGGCAACACCCCTTATGACGTACGGGTATGAAACTCCATATTATCCTATTCCCAGACCGCTAGAATATACATGTAAAATTTCATAAAAATCTGTTCAGTCGTTCTCGAGTTATAAATGGTGTAACTAACACAACCTCGACTTTCTTTTATATATATAGATGTAAAATATTTAAATGGCTATTAAAAAATAACGGTCTGAGATAAAAAATTGAAAATTTAGGATTGTATGTATCTTTTGCTTCTACATCTCATAAAAATAGTAAAAAACGGTTTTTCCAAAAATTAAAAAAATATATCAGGGGGGGCAACACCCCTTATGACGTACGGGTATGAAACTCCATATTATCCTATTCCCAGACCGCTAGAATATACATGTAAAATTTCATAAAAATCTGTTCAGTCGTTCTCGAGTTATAAATGGTGTAACTAACACAACCTCGACTTTCTTTTATATATATAGATGTAAAATATTTAAATGGCTATTAAAAAATAACGGTCTGAGATAAAAAATTGAAAATTTAGGATTGTATGTATCTTTTGCTTCTACATCTCATAAAAATAGTAAAAAACGGTTTTTCCAAAAATTAAAAAAATATATCAGGGGGGGCAACACCCCTTATGACGTACGGGTATGAAACTCCATATTATCCTATTCCCAGACCGCTAGAATATACATGTAAAATTTCATAAAAATCTGTTCAGTCGTTCTCGAGTTATAAATGGTGTAACTAACACAACCTCGACTTTCTTTTATATATATAGATGTAAAATATTTAAATGGCTATTAAAAAATAACGGTCTGAGATAAAAAATTGAAAATTTAGGATTGTATGTATCTTTTGCTTCGACATCTCATAAAAATAGTAAAAAACGGTTTTTCCAAAAATTAAAAAAATATATCAGGGGGGGCAACACCCCTTATGACGTACGGGTATGAAACTCCATATTATCCTATTCCCAGACCGCTAGAATATACATGTAAAATTTCATAAAAATCTGTTCAGTCGTTCTCGAGTTATAAATGGTGTAACTAACACAACCTCGACTTTCTTTTATATATATATAGATGTAAAATATTTAAATGGCTATTAAAAAATAACGGTCTGAGATAAAAAATTTAAAATTTAGGATTGTATGTATCTTTTGCTTCTACATCTCATAAAAATAGTAAAAAACGGTTTTTCCAAAAATTAAAAAAATATATCAGGGGGGGCAACACCCCTTATGACGTACGGGTATGAAACTCCATATTATCCTATTCCCAGACCGCTAGAATATACATGTAAAATTTCATAAAAATCTGTTCAGTCGTTCTCGAGTTATAAATGGTGTAACTAACACAACCTCGACTTTCTTTTATATATATAGATGTAAAATATTTAAATGGCTATTAAAAAATAACGGTCTGAGATAAAAAATTGAAAATTTAGGATTGTATGTATCTTTTGCTTCTACATCTCATAAAAATAGTAAAAAACGGTTTTTCCAAAAATTAAAAAAATATATCAGGGGGGGCAACACCCCTTATGACGTACGGGTATGAAACTCCATATTATCCTATTCCCAGACCGCTAGAATATACATGTAAAATTTCATAAAAATCTGTTCAGTCGTTCTCGAGTTATAAATGGTGTAACTAACACAACCTCGACTTTCTTTTATATATATAGATGTAAAATATTTAAATGGCTATTAAAAAATAACGGTCTGAGATAAAAAATTGAAAATTTAGGATTGTATGTATCTTTTGCTTCTACATCTCATAAAAATAGTAAAAAACGGTTTTTCCAAAAATTAAAAAAATATATCAGGGGGGGCAACACCCCTTATGACGTACGGGTATGAAACTCCATATTATCCTATTCCCAGACCGCTAGAATATACATGTAAAATTTCATAAAAATCTGTTCAGTCGTTCTCGAGTTATAAATGGTGTAACTAACACAACCTCGACTTTCTTTTATATATATAGATGTAAAATATTTAAATGGCTATTAAAAAATAACGGTCTGAGATAAAAAATTTAAAATTTAGGATTGTATGTATCTTTTGCTTCTACATCTCATAAAAATAGTAAAAAACGGTTTTTCCAAAAATTAAAAAAATATATCAGGGGGGGCAACACCCCTTATGACGTACGGGTATGAAACTCCATATTATCCTATTCCCAGACCGCTAGAATATACATGTAAAATTTCATAAAAATCTGTTCAGTCGTTCTCGAGTTATAAATGGTGTAACTAACACAACCTCGACTTTCTTTTATATATATAGATGTAAAATATTTAAATGGCTATTAAAAAATAACGGTCTGAGATAAAAAATTGAAAATTTAGGATTGTATGTATCTTTTGCTTCTACATCTCATAAAAATAGTAAAAAACGGTTTTTCCAAAAATTAAAAAAATATATCAGGGGGGGCAACACCCCTTATGACGTACGGGTATGAAACTCCATATTATCCTATTCCCAGACCGCTAGAATATACATGTAAAATTTCATAAAAATCTGTTCAGTCGTTCTCGAGTTATAAATGGTGTAACTAACACAACCTCGACTTTCTTTTATATATATAGATGTAAAATATTTAAATGGCTATTAAAAAATAACGGTCTGAGATAAAAAATTGAAAATTTAGGATTGTATGTATCTTTTGCTTCTACATCTCATAAAAATAGTAAAAAACGGTTTTTCCAAAAATTAAAAAAATATATCAGGGGGGGCAACACCCCTTATGACGTACGGGTATGAAACTCCATATTATCCTATTCCCAGACCGCTAGAATATACATGTAAAATTTCATAAAAATCTGTTCAGTCGTTCTCGAGTTATAAATGGTGTAACTAACACAACCTCGACTTTCTTTTATATATATATAGATGTAAAATATTTAAATGGCTATTAAAAAATAACGGTCTGAGATAAAAAATTGAAAATTTAGGATTGTATGTATCTTTTGCTTCTACATCTCATAAAAATAGTAAAAAACGGTTTTTCCAAAAATTAAAAAAATATATCAGGGGGGGCAACACCCCTTATGACGTACGGGTATGAAACTCCATATTATCCTATTCCCAGACCGCTAGAATATACATGTAAAATTTCATAAAAATCTGTTCAGTCGTTCTCGAGTTATAAATGGTGTAACTAACACAACCTCGACTTTCTTTTATATATATAGATGTAAAATATTTAAATGGCTATTAAAAAATAACGGTCTGAGATAAAAAATTGAAAATTTAGGATTGTATGTATCTTTTGCTTCTACATCTCATAAAAATAGTAAAAAACGGTTTTTCCAAAAATTAAAAAAATATATCAGGGGGGGCAACACCCCTTATGACGTACGGGTATGAAACTCCATATTATCCTATTCCCAGACCGCTAGAATATACATGTAAAATTTCATAAAAATCTGTTCAGTCGTTCTCGAGTTATAAATGGTGTAACTAACACAACCTCGACTTTCTTTTATATATATAGATGTAAAATATTTAAATGGCTATTAAAAAATAACGGTCTGAGATAAAAAATTGAAAATTTAGGATTGTATGTATCTTTTGCTTCTACATCTCATAAAAATAGTAAAAAACGGTTTTTCCAAAAATTAAAAAAATATATCAGGGGGGGCAACACCCCTTATGACGTACGGGTATGAAACTCCATATTATCCTATTCCCAGACCGCTAGAATATACATGTAAAATTTCATAAAAATCTGTTCAGTCGTTCTCGAGTTATAAATGGTGTAACTAACACAACCTCGACTTTCTTTTATATATATAGATGTAAAATATTTAAATGGCTATTAAAAAATAACGGTCTGAGATAAAAAATTTAAAATTTAGGATTGTATGTATCTTTTGCTTCTACATCTCATAAAAATAGTAAAAAACGGTTTTTCCAAAAATTAAAAAAATATATCAGGGGGGGCAACACCCCTTATGACGTACGGGTATGAAACTCCATATTATCCTATTCCCAGACCGCTAGAATATACATGTAAAATTTCATAAAAATCTGTTCAGTCGTTCTCGAGTTATAAATGGTGTAACTAACACAACCTCGACTTTCTTTTATATATATAGATGTAAAATATTTAAATGGCTATTAAAAAATAACGGTCTGAGATAAAAAATTTAAAATTTAGGATTGTATGTATCTTTTGCTTCTACATCTCATAAAAATAGTAAAAAACGGTTTTTCCAAAAATTAAAAAAATATATCAGGGGGGGCAACACCCCTTATGACGTACGGGTATGAAACTCCATATTATCCTATTCCCAGACCGCTAGAATATACATGTAAAATTTCATAAAAATCTGTTCAGTCGTTCTCGAGTTATAAATGGTGTAACTAACACAACCTCGACTTTCTTTTATATATATAGATGTAAAATATTTAAATGGCTATTAAAAAATAACGGTCTGAGATAAAAAATTGAAAATTTAGGATTGTATGTATCTTTTGCTTCTACATCTCATAAAAATAGTAAAAAACGGTTTTTCCAAAAATTAAAAAAATATATCAGGGGGGGCAACACCCCTTATGACGTACGGGTATGAAACTCCATATTATCCTATTCCCAGACCGCTAGAATATACATGTAAAATTTCATAAAAATCTGTTCAGTCGTTCTCGAGTTATAAATGGTGTAACTAACACAACCTCGACTTTCTTTTATATATATAGATGTAAAATATTTAAATGGCTATTAAAAAATAACGGTCTGAGATAAAAAATTGAAAATTTAGGATTGTATGTATCTTTTGCTTCTACATCTCATAAAAATAGTAAAAAACGGTTTTTCCAAAAATTAAAAAAATATATCAGGGGGGGCAACACCCCTTATGACGTACGGGTATGAAACTCCATATTATCCTATTCCCAGACCGCTAGAATATACATGTAAAATTTCATAAAAATCTGTTCAGTCGTTCTCGAGTTATAAATGGTGTAACTAACACAACCTCGACTTTCTTTTATATATATAGATGTAAAATATTTAAATGGCTATTAAAAAATAACGGTCTGAGATAAAAAATTTAAAATTTAGGATTGTATGTATCTTTTGCTTCTACATCTCATAAAAATAGTAAAAAACGGTTTTTCCAAAAATTAAAAAAATATATCAGGGGGGGCAACACCCCTTATGACGTACGGGTATGAAACTCCATATTATCCTATTCCCAGACCGCTAGAATATACATGTAAAATTTCATAAAAATCTGTTCAGTCGTTCTCGAGTTATAAATGGTGTAACTAACACAACCTCGACTTTCTTTTATATATATAGATGTAAAATATTTAAATGGCTATTAAAAAATAACGGTCTGAGATAAAAAATTGAAAATTTAGGATTGTATGTATCTTTTGCTTCTACATCTCATAAAAATAGTAAAAAACGGTTTTTCCAAAAATTAAAAAAATATATCAGGGGGGGCAACACCCCTTATGACGTACGGGTATGAAACTCCATATTATCCTATTCCCAGACCGCTAGAATATACATGTAAAATTTCATAAAAATCTGTTCAGTCGTTCTCGAGTTATAAATGGTGTAACTAACACAACCTCGACTTTCTTTTATATATATATAGATGTAAAATATTTAAATGGCTATTAAAAAATAACGGTCTGAGATAAAAAATTGAAAATTTAGGATTGTATGTATCTTTTGCTTCTACATCTCATAAAAATAGTAAAAAACGGTTTTTCCAAAAATTAAAAAAATATATCAGGGGGGGCAACACCCCTTATGACGTACGGGTATGAAACTCCATATTATCCTATTCCCAGACCGCTAGAATATACATGTAAAATTTCATAAAAATCTGTTCAGTCGTTCTCGAGTTATAAATGGTGTAACTAACACAACCTCGACTTTCTTTTATATATATAGATTTATTTTACTTCACCTTGCCTGTTTGTTACCGTGAATTCTAATTAGGTACGTCCGAACCGATATAAACACAGTCCTCGTAGCATATTTGGTATAGCATTCGGCCAGAGATCGAGAGGTCTTGAGTTCGAATCCGGAGTAATCCTATACTTTTTTTTATTTTTTTGAAAGCAGTAAGCACAAATTTAGTTTGGTGTTTAAAAAAAAATTAAAACAAACTGTTTAGAGTATATTTATTTTTAAGAAATCATATAATAGAAGTATAACTTCTTAAGTGCGTACAAAGTACACACACATTCTTTTTTTTTACTAGAAGCGTTCTGGAGGTATTTACGAAAAACTAATTACAAGACGCCATCTTCAAAGAGCTCTAGCTCACTTAGGAAGCATTTTCGGACTAGATGAATTGGGCTAAATTGTCTTAAAATTAACTGAGGAATCGCCTGTCTTCGTTTGTCGGTAGAGTTTCTGGACACCCTGTATATAGTGTCGCTTGTAGGAGTATTGTTGTTGGGGTTGTGCACCACTGACGAGAACTGCCGTTCTTTGGTAATAAACGGAATGTTCGATTTTATAGGTTTTTTGTTATGTTATGTTACTCTGTATATTATAATATCATACATATTTATACTGCATTACGGATATTACTTTTACTCTTATTTGTATTACATAGGAGATTTCACTGTCAGTTAAAACGACATTCTACTTCCACAAAATAATATAAGTCAAGCAGTAGCGACATTTACCTAATTAGTATTTGTTCTTACACAGGTGACAGAGTCATAAGAGACACCACTGAGACTCCCGTAACTCTTCAACTATTTCCCGAGGAACCCATCGCGGAAGCATGTAAACCATTTGTCAACGTCACAAATAACCAATTTTTCAGTCCTGGTTATCCTGCTGAAACCTACACGAATAATACGGATTGTGTCGTTGTGCTTCAAGGTAAGTAGTATCGATCACTTTCCTTTTGGGATATAACAGTCTCTTTAATGGGTCGGTTTTAAAGTTTGCGAAATTTGTATGTGTATAGGGTGATATACGTTTACTTAAGTAATATTTATTTGATATATTATTACCCACTATTTATCGCTTATTACAGATAAAATATTAGTTTTTAGTTAGGTTTGGTTTGTCTAATTCTAACTACAGGGTGTAACAAAAATACAGGTCATAAATTTAATTGCATATTCTTGGACAAAAACTAGTTCGAGTGAACCTAACTTACCTTTGTACAAATATGCACGGCAAAAATTTAGAGCCCTTTGGAGTTACAAAATGAAAATCGATTTTTTCCAATATATCGAAAACTATTAGACATTTTTTATTGAAAATGGACATGTGTTATTCTTATGGCAGGATTATTTTAAGAAAAAATTATAATGAAATTTGGACACCCCATAAAAATTTTATGGGGGTTTGGTTCATTTAAACCCCCCAAACTTTTGTGTACGTTCCAATTTAATTATCATTGTAGAGCCATTAGTTAAACACAAGTTTTTAAAAACTTTTTTGTCTCTTAGTACTTTTTTCAAAAGTCTGTTTTTATCGAGATATTTGAATATTTGTCAAATCCACCACATATTTGTATATGGTAAAGTACGGTTATGGAGACTTAGTAATAATATTAAAATTTATTTATGATTTACATTTTTATGTATATTTTGAACCATAATAAAAAGGAGCCACATCTCGATAAAAAATGCGTTATCAAAAGAATACAAAGAGCCAAAAAATTTTAAAAACACTGTGTTTAACTAATGGTACCGCAGTAATAGTTTAATTGGAACGTACACAAATATTTGGGGGGTTTAAAGGAACAAAACCCTCATACAATTTTTATGTAAACATATTAAAAAAGAAGCCGCAACTCGATAAAAACTGCCTTATCGAAAAAATACTAGGAGGCAAAAAAGTTTCAAAGATATTGAATTTAACTAATGGAATCACAATAATAATTTATTTGGAACGGACACAAAAGTTTGGGGGGTTTAAGGGAACAAAACCCCCATAAATTTTTTATGGGGTGCACAAATTTCACTATAATTTTTCTTTAAGATATTCTTTCCATAAGAATGGAAAAAACCTCTGAAAACCTCAAAAAATGGCTACATGTCTATTTTCAACAAAAAACCTCTAATAGTTTTCGATGTATTCAAAAAAATCGATTTTCATTTTGTAACTCCAAAGGGCTGTAACTTCTTTTGTGTGCATATTTGTACTAAGGTAAGTTAGGTTCATTCGAACTATTTTTGGTCCCAGAATATGTGGTTTAATTTATGACCTGTATTTTTGTTACACCCTGTATAATGTGTTTATATGTATGTAATTTTCGCAGCAGATTCGCGCCAGCGCGCTTGAGCGTAGTTATTTATTTATTTAGCGTATGGCTATATCTCAGTTCTTGTATATACAGGATGTTTCATTAATAATTGTCCACATAGTAACTGGAGAAACCTTAGCACAAAATACAAAGATTTAACCTGAAACACTTAAATAAAATGTGGTTCCTTACCGAGTTACGGGGTGTTTTATCTAAAAATTTAAAAACTATTTTCGCTTAGCATTTTAAAACTATTTGACGTATCCTTTTCATAGTTTGCAGGAAGTATAGGTGCTATACAAACTACTAAGTTGACTTAAGCAAACGTTTCGGGCTATTACTAGAGGCGTACGACGGGGGAAAGTGAATGGTTGACTCTTTCCAAATACGACGCCACTGGCGAAATTGCTATTTTAGTTCAACTTTTGGACTCTCCAATACTTTCTATGAAAATAATATACTCTTCATTCGTAACGATAAAGTCATTAGTTTTCAAGATCTTTGAAGTTAAAAATGAAACGACACGGTTTTTTTGATTAATGCCTTATGTCGCTTTATTTTTAATTTCAAATATCTCGAAAACTAATCTTTTATCGTTACTAATAAAGAGTATATTATTTACATAAAAAGTATTGCAAAATCAAAAAATTACACTAAAATAGCAATTTCATCAATGGCGTAGAATTTGGGAATGGTCAACCAGACACTATCCCCTGTTGTAGGCCTCTGGTAGTAGCTGGAAACGTTTATTTATCTTAATTTAGTAGGGTATACAGTACGTACATTTTCTGTCAAGTATGATAAGGATACGCCAAATAGTTTTAAAGTACTGGGTACAAATTTTTTTAAATTTTAAACATATTATGAATCATATCATAAATTAATCAAATTAACTGTGCCGTTTCATATTTAACTTCAAATATCTTGAAAAGTAATGACTTTATCGTTACCAATGAAGAGTATATTATTTGCGAAAAAGTATTGCAGAATCTAAAAATGTAATTTCTCCAGTGGCGTAGAATTTGAGAAGGATCAGTTAGTCACCATCCCCTATCGTACGCCTCTGGTATCAGCTAGAAACGTTTGTTTTGTCATAGTTTAATAGGGTGTCTAATAATCGCACTTTCTGCCAAGTATGAAAAGGATATGTCGCATAGTTTTAAAATGCTAAGCAAAAATTAGTTTTTAAGCTTTAAGATAAAACACCCTGTAACTCAGTAAGGAACCACATTTTATTTAAGTGTTTTAGTTTAAATCTCCCTATTTTATGCTAAGGTTTCTCCAGTTAATATATAAACAATTAATAATGAGACACCCTGTATAAATAAAGATAACAATACATTCTAAATAATAAAAATTCATTTTTATAAACAAAAATTTTGTTGGAAAATATATTCAGTCGACCTCCTTGGTCGCCACTAAAAATCGGCCTGATTGTCACTGCACAATCTGATGGGGCATTCCTCCACCAAATGCTTAACCGATTGTCTTTCAGCTCCGCAATCGCAATTTGATGAAGGTATTTTTCCACACCTAAAAAGTGAGTCAGGGCACCCACCACAGTTGGTTCTAATTGTGTTTAGTGCCGCCCAGATTCGTCTTGGTTGATTGAAACCCTCTGGCTTGCTTGTATACATGGTATATTCCGGATATCAGGCGGAGTATTCTTCTCCCAATGTTCTCGCCACCGGTCGGTTATCTTGAGATTCCTTTCAATTAATATCCTTGCAGAATCCAGAGGGTTTTTTCTTGAACGAAGCCTACTTATGTCTCTATCGTTAATACCAACGTGAGAGCGGAGCACATAGGCTTGGATCCCGCGTACCAAAAAATAGTTGATTAATAGCAAGCTGAAAATTTGTAAATAGCTTAAGGGTGTCTAGTCGGACAAACTTTGATAGACGGGAACACTAGAACAGGGGAAGTTTTAATTGTGGAACAGGTTAAAAATTATAACGTCAGACTACGAAAACGGTCCATATATTTTGTCAGACAGAACTTCCAGTTGATTTGTTACCCTTTCATTAAACTCTCATGCAAAAATCAGACTGGTATTTATCATAAACTGGGCATTTTAATAAGTCCTATACGTAGAACATGTCAAATGGCAGGAATTATGACAGATGATAAATGATAGCAGTCTGATTTTTGCATGAGAGTTTAATGAAAGGGTAACAAATCAATTGTAAGTTCTGTCCGACAAAATACATGGGACGTTTTCATAGTCTAACGTTCTAAACCTGTAACCTGTTCCACAATATTTAAAACTTGGCTTATTCCTCTTCATTAAAGTTTGTCCGACTAGACACCGTTAAGCTATTAACAAATTTTCAGCTTGCTATTAATCAACCTTTTTTGGTACATGTACTCCTTTAATAAGGGATCGTGTACTCCCTAATCTTTGTATACTCCTTGATAAGGGCATGTTCTCAGCAGACGTGTGAGGGAGCTATGTGGCCTACCCAAGTAGCACCGAACGGGTTTATTAAGTCTTTT
Source organism: Diabrotica virgifera virgifera (assembly GCF_917563875.1). Classification (NCBI taxonomy): domain Eukaryota; kingdom Metazoa; phylum Arthropoda; class Insecta; order Coleoptera; family Chrysomelidae; genus Diabrotica; species Diabrotica virgifera. Next base: position 192,111,078 of record NC_065446.1, on the reverse strand, counting down.
AAGGATGCTTTAAAACTGTAGAATAAAACTAAAATTAAAACCATTTGGTTTTTAAGTAAACCTTAAGGTTGCAATAAAACCGCTTTCAGCATAAAAGAGCCCACTCTGAAAGAGGTCAATAAAACCAAAAATAAAAACCTTCTTAAAACTTTGTTTTCTTAAGCAACTGGTTTTAAAGCTGCTGTGAAGATGCTTTTAAAACCATGTTAAAAGACACTTTAAATGCAGACAGTTTTATAGCAAACTTAAAAAAGGTTTCGTAAATGGAGACTTTTAAAGACGATTTACCATATTAAATGATTCTTTAAACCCCTATACTCCATATAGGCCAACAAATTTTTACATGTGTTATGATAGGTACACACCCACTTGCACACCCAACTTTATTGATAATGTTAACAAAAAGAGGTCTAAATAACTCACGCGCCCTAAAATTTCTGACTTTTGACGATTAAAGAATAAAAATAGTAAAAAAATTTAAATCCGAAAAATATTAATTTGAAAGAAAAGTAATTTTATCTAAAATTTTAATGTTTAAATGTTAAAATAAATCGAATTTATGTCTTTAAGTCGCTTATTTATAATTTTTATGTAAGCCTTATATGGTAATCTATCATGGCTTTCAGCATCTCCAGAAAGCAATATGGCCGAAATCCAAATAAAACTATTTGGTCTATCGGCAGAGAATTTATAAGATCAAATGGTTTTATTTTATACCTTGCCAAGAGCACATATCCTACATAAAAGCAAGGTCGCCTTGGATTAAAACCGTTTAGTTTCATGCTGCTGTCAATAATTCCACTCGGTTTTAATGAGAATCTAATCTAAAATCGAGGCGTCGCGCGTGGTAGTGATGTGTGTGTTGTATTTTTCTTTTAAAATGACCAGTTCGTTTAAATTTTAAGTACTTGCGACATATTTCTTCCATACTAACTGTAATTCCACTTTTTACAACACACTACACCACTGTTTCGTTCTAAAACAAATGGCCGACTATTTTGGACATGAAAGAAGAGGGAATGAGTTTAGTTTTAGTGTTTCTAATAAGAAGCATAATTTAGTTTATACGATAACCAAATCGATTCAGTTAAGAGCGTTTGGTTTTGATATAGCCTACTAATTGCTTTTAAGAAAGCAACTTTAGAGACAACTACAAAAATAGTTTTAAGGCATACGTTTTACTGACATAATAGTCTTGAGATCAAGTAGTTTTAATAATAGGTTTTATTCGTCATATTAGGAGAATCTTTAAAATTGCTTTAAAACTAAAAGGTAACAAACAAGAATCCAATAAAACCAAACAGTCCGGAAGTTATTTATAAAACTGATTAGTTTTAAAGTAAACTAAGAATAAACAAATTATCTATTAAGATTAATTACTTTTATTTGATATTCTTATTAGATACTTTAAAACTAGCGACAAATGCTTAATATTTTAAAGTTCTGGCCGTATATCTACAAGGTAACTTTAAAACCATTATCTTCTTATTTACCGCAATAAAACCTTTGTAAACCTAAAATACAACTTAAATGTTTTTATTGTGCTACTTGGGTAGTGCTGGTAGCCAGGACGTTGGCGTGGCCTTGATTTAGCGTAATAAAAAGTTCAGTAGCGATTCCCATTCTTTTTTGTAAATTACTCCGCGATTCAAAAATATATTCCAGTGTGTATCACTTTACGATTTGACAGACAAAAGAGAAATTGAAAATAAATATGACAAAACTTTAAACGAGTTTTTCTCAAAATTTCTTTTTTCAAAAGCGGTAGACAGTGTAACTCAAAAACTACTTGAAGCAAGCACGCAAGCAAGCAATTTGATTCAACCCCACCTGTAGGAGACGTCCACCCTATCGAAAAAGTACATTTGAGTGTAACAATTCATTGGGGCGAGGTGTTTTGACCCGAGTAAAAACAGGGATCACCCCACCTCGCCTTAATGCTCCAGGCCACCTCTTTCACACATCTATCGTAGCCAAATGCTCTTCACAATGGAATCCTGAGTAATAAGAAACCAATGTGGTACCCTGATCGAATTCAAAACTAGGCCAACGTGAAGCGCTCTATGCCTTTATCTTCTAATTACTTATCCGCAGAACTAAAAATTGCTTGCTTGGGCCCCAAGTCATTGTACCAAGCCCCACTGAGCTCAGTCCAATGGCTTGGTGCTCAAGTACTTTTTTGTTTTCATATTTTTTATATTTTTTTGGTGGCTTACGCCTTTTTTTGTTTTTTATAATTTTTTTTGGGGCTTGCGCCTTCTATTTTTCTATGCGCTGACTTTACCTGATCGTGATGTTGGACCTAAGCTTTGGCTACGTGTTTCTTCTGAACTTGGTGTTTTCGAGCTACGAACTATCTACTTTTACTTATTTTTACTTTATTATCACTTTACTTTCGCTTTCTCTTTACGTCTCTCTTTATTTACTTTATTTATTTCCCTTTATTTTCACTTTATTTTCTTTACTTTACTCCACTGTTTGTTGATTAGGACGTTTGTGCTTTCATCGGTGGAAAGCGTCATACCCTAACATCTCTCGCAGTATGGGACTTGGGTGGTGCTCCAGCTCCGCGAATTTGACCCTCGCCTTCTCTGTCATCATTTCGGTGAGTAGTTCTCTGACAGGGATCTTTCAGCGACGTATCTCGGGACTCTCGCTGCTTCTCTTAGGCTGCTGTTGTGGACCGCCTGTATCTTCTTTTTGAGAGTCTTGCATACTTGTCCCCATGCTAGAGATGCGTATGTTAATACCGGTATATTATGCTGTTTATTAATCTTAACCTCGTTTTTAGTTTTAATTTACTTTTTTTGCCTGTGAGTCCACTTAACGCTCTTGTCATGTTGGCCTTCTGGACTGTGGCTTCTACTTGTTTTTGGAAGGTTAATCCTTTATTCATGATGACTCCCAGGTATTTAGCTTCATTTTTCCACGATGGCGTTGTTCTGCACCGTCAGCTGTTCTTCTGGCTGTTCTCTTCTTTTCTTGTATAGTACCGCTTGCGTCTTTTAAGAGTTGATGGCTATCTTCTGCTTTATACTCAATTCCTCGATGTCTTCTAACGCTGTTTGCAGGTTGGTCACTGCTATATCTACGTTTTTATGTTTGGCCGCTATCGCTGTGTCGTCGGCGTAAAGTCTCATAAGGGTACCTGGTGTTCTAGGTACGTCAGCGGTGTATATTGTTTACAGCAGAGGTGACATGACTGCTCCCTGTGGCACTCCAGCCGAACCCTGAAACTCCGGCCGCCTAAGTACGAGGAGATATCAGCCTCGTCATCGCCCCGCTGTACCCATAACCTCGCATTTTGTATATGAGCCCCTTATGCCATACTCTGTCGAAAGCTTTGCTTACGTCCAGGAATGCTGTTCCAGTGTACTGCTTCTGCGGGAGTTCTGCGGGAATGTGTGGTTCTTGCTAGGTTTTGGTATCATTATGATATGGATCTCTTTCCATCTGTTCGGGAATATTTTATATCTTAGTATCGCGTTCACTATGTTTGTAAAATACACTATAGCTCTTATAGGCAAGTACTTTAGGGCTCTATTTGTTATTTCATCTAGACCAGGCGCTTTCCTCGGTGAACTCTGTTTTATATATTCATTTATTTCTTCCGGTGATGTTGGGGGGATGATGTCTTCTGGATCTTCTGCTTTTCTTCTTGCTCTTCGACTTCTTCCATGAAGTCTACGTCTTCGTCTGGGTGGTAGTTTAACCTGCATTCTCTTTCCCATTGTCCCCATTGTCCCATTTTTCGCTGCGGTGTTGTCGAATAGCCGTTTTGATCTCTCTGTTTAATGTGTTTGCCCAGGTTTTGTCTACTTGGTTTCTTCTCCTTCTGGCTATTTGCTTCGCTCTGTTTTTCCCTTATCAAGTCTTGTACTTCTTGTGGTATGTCTTTGAACGTGTGGATCTCGACTTCTTCCTCTGTTGTGTTGTTTCTAATTGCTTCTTGGATGATGTTTTCTAGCTCTAGGATATTTTCTTCTCTTTGTTGTGGGTTATTTATAACTGGCACTCTATTTATTCCTTCACTCACTAATCTTTTATAATTTGTCCACTTTATTTTCTTTTTATTCTTTTCGGCGGGTTTGTTTCTTCCCATGTTCCTAGTTCTAGTAGAATGGGGTTGTGGTCTGTTGTTCCTTCGTTTAGGGTGATTAGTTCTGGTTGTAATCCTAGATTTTTAGCCACAACGATGTCAATGTGGGTGGGAAGTCCATTTCCTGGGATCAAAAACTACTTGACCGATCCACCTGGAATTTGTATATATTTTCTTTAGACATTTCGTGAGGTAATGCTGTGTAGATATTTTTTGGTTCATGCTTATTTTTTGTTTAACAATAATAACTACTAAATTCACAATCAAGACGCAGTAGAAATAAACAAAACAAGACAATTTAAATGCTACTAGGAGCACTTCCAAATCATAATTTAAAATGTATATACATTTTTAATCCCAAACCATGATTTAAAACGTGTCTTTGTTTATTTATTTCTACTACTAATTGCGAAAAAACAGTTTTTTTCCGTTTTCTACCAGACCACTGGAAAAAATGGAGAGCCATTTAAAATTCGGGAGGCAATTGGTATAGGTAGCTGCGATGTACATAAACCTTGCCACCATATAACGAGATGGGTACTATTCGCACTATCCCATAGAGAATATCGACCAAAAGGATTCAGTTTTTGTTCCAAATTGGGTCAGATTTGCCACCTTCCCTACATCCAGATTTAGTGAATGAGCCATTTCAGAAATATGTCTAGTCTATAGCTTCCATTAGTTGGTCTTCATTCAATTGTTCTCCTTTAAAGCGAGCACCAAGAATGCAAAGTGAATCTGCTTAAAGCTAAATTCAACATAGGCACTACGTTGTTCAACATAATTTAGCAATCTTTCGATAAGATAACTTGTCTGGTCAACTTGTTAAGGAATATTTAATATTGTGTCTTTGATATATTTAAAGACAAAAGGCTCTTCCAATAATACATATCTATCCGATTCTATTAAATTTATCGATTTTGATACGGGATGCAGAATTTGTTAAGTATATTGTAACAAATTTAAATTTTTCCGTATTTTTCCCTTTTTCCTGTTTTTATTTCCTGCACCAAATTTTTCCGGATAATTTAAATCTCTAATCTTGATTGCAGAATTACTATATTGATTTTCACTCTTTTTTTTTGCAACAAAATAAACCTTTGTTTCGACTTCTAAGTGATACCAAAAAGTAAAAAATCGTTAAAACTAAAAAAAAAAACAGCATTACCTTGAGAAACTCATAAGCTAATAAAATCTTTTTGAATTTTTTAACATTACCCAATTATGAGTACTTATATCCAAGGATATCTATGACAAAATTTTGATTGGCAAACCATGTAAGTAATATTTGTCTATGTATGAAATTTAATAAAAACACACACTGTGTGTGTACTTTGTACGCACGTAATAAGTTATACTGCGATTATATGATTTCAACGAAATAAATATACTTTAAACAGTTTATTTTAATTTTATTTAAATAATAAACTAATTTTAATGCTTACCACTTTCCAAAAATAAAAAAAAAGAACAGAAATGGTCTGGATTTGAACTGAAGACCTCTTGATCTCTAGCCGAATGCTATACCAATCACGCTACGAGGTCTCTGTGTATGTCGTCTCGAATATAATGACAATTCACGGTAACAAACAGACGAAGCGAAGTATAATAAGTATATAAATGTTTTAATAATAAAAATAATGAATGGGTTGCATGTGTGAGTCCATACTATTGTAGTAAAGAAAAGAAAGACGTTCTCACAAACAATTTATTTTACAACTGACGACCGGTTTCGCTGTCTACAATATTCACAGGATCTTCAGGTCCCGGTTAAAGTTAAATTAAATGCTACAAACAACAAAAAACCAGAGTTAGTTAAGTGGTCTGGTTTAAATCAAAAGTTAATGATCAAGCCAATATCAAAGTACATATACTTGAGATCTACTTGAGTTGGAAACATATGGGAAACTTTTTTATTAGGTATTAATTTTACGAAAAAAGTTATTCTTTATAAAAAGTTCTGCATGCCCCAAAACCTAAGATTCAATTATCAGATATCAAATTTTCTCAATATTATACGAGGTATGTCAAAAAATATGAATTTCGGCTAAGGGTAAAGTACCTTTATTTCTCTCAATATCGAAAATTCTTATTATGAAAAGTTGTTTGGAAATAAAAACCAAGCTCAAATATGTAATTACATGCTTCTAATTGGAAAAAAATATTTTCCAAATTTTTCTCAAATTTATTGATACTAACTTCGGTTTTATTTATTACACATACGATAACTCTTTTATTAGTACTTTTACGAAAAAAAGGTATTCTTTATAAAAATCTCTGTATGTCCTAAGACCGAAGATTCTATCAACAGATATGACATTTTATTAATTTTATACGAGTTATGTCAAAAAATATGAATTCCACTCAAGAGTAAAGTACCTTTATTTTCCACAATATTGAAAACGGTTATTAAAAAAGTTGTTTAGAATTAAAAACTATGTGTCAATATGCAATTACATCCTTCTAATTGAAATACTGTGAAATATAAAGGTGCTATAATATTGAGCGACTTTCATATTTTTTGACACACCTCGTATAAAATTAATAAAAGTTGATATATCGTGGTTGTGTCTTAGATTTTAGACCATGCAAAGTTTTTTATGAAGAATAACTTTTTTTCGTAAAATGAATAATAAACGAGTTATAATATTTGTAATAATTAAAAACGATGTTGGGTATCCATAAATTTGAGAAAAATATTTTTTTTTTCAATAAGAAGCATGTAATTGCATATTTCATCTTAGTTTTTAATTCCAAACAACTTTTTATCATAAGAATTTTCGATATTGAGAGAAATAAAGGTACTTTACCCTTAGCCGAAATTCATATTTTTTGACTTACCTCGTATAATATTGAGAAAATTTGATATCTGATAATTGAATCTTAGGTTTTGGGGCATGCAGAACTTTTTATAAAGAATAACTTTTTTTCGTAAAATTAATAATAAAAAAGTTTCCCATATGTTTCCAATTCAAGTAGACACGCTGTATACTTATGCATGCACATGATTACCCACATGTACGTACGCATGGTGTACAATCCTCATACTCACATACATGCACGCATTCATATGCAGTGGCAACCAAAATATGTCAAGTATAAGATAATATATACTTACACTTTCCGGTATAAGGGAAGAATATAGTAATATTCAATATCATAACTTTTTCTCATGCACTTTGCTAAAGAAATGGTGGGTAAAGGGATAAATTTGAATGTAATATATTAACAAAACATTGGCAGAATCTTGAGGGCATTAGTAAGGTACACGACATTAAACCTAGGAACTAAAAATTGTTAGTTAGGATATATAAAGTAATGTTACTTTTAATTAATAGTGTAGATTTTATTTATCTAGGATTGTTAGATGTTGTTCAGGATGTTCAAGAACTTGTAGATGTAAAAATTGGGTGTGCGATTTTTTGACAAGATTGGTCGGTTATGCAATAGTTGTGATCTGATTGTGAAATTTGTTTAATTTGTTTAAAAATTGAAATTGAACAATAGTAATTTGCTAAAAAAATTTTGGTATTAAAAATATTAAAAGTGTCAAACAATAAAATCATTAATAACTAATTCAGAATTAAAGTCAAGTGTATAGGTAATGCAGTAGGTGAAATTAAATTCATTGTAATATAAAGTTATAATTACCTGTAGTGCAATAAAACTTTATAGAATACAACTAAAGAAGTTTGAAAAAGTAATGTATGAAAAATATAATAAATGAAAATGAAAAAATCTTTTTTCGTTTATGTTAATATCTATTGAATTTAATAAATAGTTGAGTAAGTTTAAAATTAATTTAAATTTTTGAAAACATTACCTGGTTGAGTTGCATTGAATGGTTTCTTTGTGATGATAAATTTTTTTTTGTTTTAAAGTCGATAAATAACACAACAGATTCTAGAACGAACACATAGGAGATGGACATAATAGGATTTTGGAAATTTTGACAAGGAAAGCAAACTGAGCACTACATCTTATTTATTTCCGATTTTCAGAATAGGAAAAATTCCTCTAATTAAGTTTTTATGGAGACTCCAATGTCACTGAAAGTGAGGTTAAGTCAATGTCAAAATCTACTTCTGTCAGGATGTAGCAACATTTTATTTTACAATAAAATTGAGTGTGAAAAATATTATTTATGGATATCGGCTGGATATAACTCAATTTTGTGCAATACTATTGTAGAATTCAGTTTAAATTTACATTAACGAAAATTACTTATGACTATAAGAGAAATTACAGATAATTAAAAATAATAACTATTTTGATGTCTATAATAGTGGGGGTTATCCAAATGAGGAAAAAATTCAGGATGTAATATTTTGGTTTAAATACTAATAAATAATACTTATCTTACTACTGAGGAAGACAAATCCAAAGACACTAAAATTATAATAATTATATTTACTAAAATCACTAATATATTGTTTTCACACCTTTTTTGCTCTGACAGTCTGACATATTTATATTTATAACTTGAAAGATTTAGCAACTAACGCCATACTGTCTGTGTGCGCATGCGCGCAGAATAATGAAAATTCACTCCCAATCGCGCCTAAAGAAGTATAACTTCAAAAATGTTTTATCCGGAAAGCAGATGGGTGAAGGTAAACCTAGATTTGGATTCCGTATTATCAATATAACAAAACTAGAGGCATTTGGAAACCACTCGAAATTTTTACTAACTGGTGTTATACAGGGTGTCCAGAAACTCTACCGACAAACGAAGACAGGAGATTCTTCAGATAATTTTAAGATAATTTAACCTAATTCACTTAGTCCGAAAATGCTTCCTAAGGGAGCTAGAGCTCTTTGAAAATGGCGTCTTGTAATTAGTTTTTCTTAAATACCTCCAGAACGCTTCTAGTTAGAAAAACGAAAATTGGTACACGTATTTACCTTCCAGAGATAAATCGATTCCATCCAGTGTCAATTTCTAGTACCAGTCATAGGCGTCCGTTTTGGGTAGGGCAACAGTTATTTTATCGCATAACTTTTTTGGCTTTCACTTGTATGCATTTCTGATACTGGATTATGAAATTTTAAAGTATTCTAGTACTAAAAGGTACTCTTGTTTTAAATCGGTGGGACACACCGTTTTCTAGAAAAATCGATTTGAAACTTTTCGCTTTTTGAATTAAAAAAATAATTTCAAAAGAAAACTGTTTAGAAAGACGAAAACTGGTACATTTATTTATATTCCAGAGATAAATCGATTTCATTAATTGCGAATTTTGAGTACTGGTCATAGGCGTCCGTTTTGGGTAGGTCAACAATTATTTTATAGCATAACTTTTTTGTCTTGAATTTTTGAGCATTTTTGACACTAGATTATTAAATTATGAGGTATTCGAGTACTAAAAGTTACTCTTGCTTTATGTTGGTAAAATACTTCGTTTTTTGTTGAAAAGTTCTTTCAATTTTTTTTTCAAATTCCAAGAACGAAAAACTTTCAAATCGATTTTCCTAGAAAACGGTGTGTCCTACCGACTTAAAGCAACAGTACCTTTTAGTACTAGAATACCTCACAATTTAATAATCCGGTGTCAAAAATGCATAAAAGTTAAGGACAAAAAAGTTATGCGATAAAATACCCGTTGCTCTACCCAAAACGGACGCCTATGACCGGTAATAGAAATTTGCAATGGATGGAATCGATTCATCTCTAAGAAGGTAATATGCATACCAATTTTAGTTTTTCTAAATGGAAGCGTTCTGGAGGTATTTAAGAAAAACTAATTTCATGACGCCATCTTCAAAGAGCTCTAGCTCCCTTAAAAAGCATTTTCGGACTAGGTGAATTGGGTTAAATTGTCTTAAAATTATCTGAGGAATCTCCTGTCTTCGTTTGTCGGTAGAGTTTCTGGACACCCTGTATAAGCTCTTAATTTATTCTCTAAAAGCTCATTAAGGTTTTCGACAAATCTTCTTAGTTAGAGTAATTTACTCCGAATATTATACGTAAAATGATTTGATATGGCAACTATTTAACCTTGCAGTTTTGGAGTTGTAAAGTACCCAATCTAATCGGATAATTAGTTCGTAATTTCCGCTCAAGATATCTAACATAACCATTTCCATTTCGTTTCAGTTTCGACATCACTGAAAGTTCGTGAGTCGGAAATAATAACCTGAGATTTTCTTGCCGAACTAATATCGATATATAATTGCTTCCACTTGGAATTCTGCTACATACATGGGCAAGTCAATATCTCAAAATAGCGAAGTTTAAAATAAATCACTCCGTTGTGTTAATGTCAAACTAGCAATTGAGAAAAAAGTTTCAGCTAATTTTAAGCATACGAGAGTAATATATTGTATACAGTGCGGGCCAGAGAAAACAGTCTATCTCGATATTTGGCAGTATTTATTAGATTCTAAGGAAATGAAGGAACAGCTCGATTTTTGATCAAAGGGGGACACATTTTTACGGTACATACATCTGTCATTTGTTCGACCCCCTCCCATCCACTTCCGCTGCTCCTTGTTTTTAAATTTGGAATAGGGGTCGTGTGCTAGCTCATTTAAAAGGTTATTCAATTCTCTATTTAGTAATAATAACAATGACAGAATTATTTGTACAGGGTGTCTAGGAAAAATTATTTTGAATTTAATTGATTGACACAAAAAGAAGAATGTATGTAATTTATTTAGTTCAAAATACATTCTACTGCTGGCAGAAAACAGAAAAATGTTTGTTTGATAAATAAACATTATTTGTTGCTTAAATTCAATATTCAACCTACCAAAAAAACAGATGGGTGGCAGTTTTAACATTGAAATTAAGTGAAAAGCAATGTTTATTTATCAAAAAAAATTTTGTGACAGCAGTAGAATGTATTTTTAATTAACTAAATAACATACATTCTTCTTTTTGTGTGAAACAATTTAATTAACAATTTTTTTCTTGGACACCCTGTATAAATAATTATATTAATGTTTATATCACTGAATAGAGAACTCAATAACCTTTCAAATGAACTAGCACATGACCTCTATTCCCTATTTAAAAATAAGGGGCGGGGGAAGTGAAAGGGAGGGGGTTGACAAATGACAGATGTATGTATCGTGAAAATAATGTGTCCCCCTTAGATCAAAAATCGACCTGTTTTGTTATTTTTTATAATCTAATAAATACTGCCAAGTATAGAGGTGGACTGTTTTCTTTGGCCCACACTGTATATAGATTGAGTTTTATGTATGGAACGCCTTAATTATCTTGGAAATCTTTTGGACAATGTTTATAGTGTGTATGTGTATTTTGGTGGGAAAGGGTTTTCTAATGCGGTCGATATTATAGTGGTATTTGCATTGTTGTCAGATCTTCCGTTGTGCTGAAAATCTAATGAACTTTTTTATTTCTGATAGAACACCCGGTATATGTTTTGCGTATTGAAGTCCTTAAGAAATATTGATTATTTTTCATGTAATATTCCCTATACCTAAATGCCGTAATTCCGTAGTTATTGCCACATACTAAAAAATTTCAACCATATTTTCAAACAAAATTCAACAGAGATATGCTTGAGAAATATTTTGATATAGACAAGGCGAAAACGGCGGGTTCGCTGGGAAAAATATTCCCATACATTTTTTTTGCATATTTACATTCGTGAGACATCACAGAATATGGTTCAGGAAGTCGCCCTAATTTTCTTTTAATCAAATTGCAAAATTAATATTTTTGGTCCGGACAATTTTTTTCTAGGTTTTTTGGATCATTCTGGATAAAAAGGTCTGTTATAATTTTTCCCTAAAGTTGATCATTTTCGAGTTATAAGCAATTTAAAATTGAAAAAACGAAAAAATGGCAATTGAAAGGCTTAATAACTCCCCCCCCCCACAAGTTCCTGAAGAAATTTTTGTCAATATTTTATTACTTAGCTGTTATTTTTAAGTAATAATAATGAGCGCCATGCACGTGGTAGCCCGCCGTAAATGCTGAGTGCGAGAGAGATGCCACTTCGGCAGTCAAATTGTGCATGTGCATCTTACTTGCACTCACATTTACGGGCGCCTACCACGTGCATGGCGCTCATTATTATTAGTTAAAAATAACAGCTTAGTAATAAAATAATGACAACAATTTCTTGTAGGTGGGGCATTAAACTTTGATATAGTGACTTTCTGACTTTCATAATAATATAACTTTTAACCGAGTTATTAAGCCTTGAAAATAGCCATTTTTCGTTTCTTTTTCAATTTTAAATTGTTTATAACTCGAATACGATCAACTTTAGAGAAAAATTATAAGAAACTTTTTTATCCAGAATGGTCCAAAAAACCTAATAAATATTGCCCGAGCCAAAAATATTCATTTCTGCAATTTGAAAAAAATTGTTAAAAAAATTGAACCACTTTTCACGTGGGCGACTTCTTGTACCTTATTCTGGGATTTCTCACGAATGTGATTATGCAAAAAAATCTCATGGGAATATTTTTCCCAACGGAAAACGGAGGTTTTCGCCTTGTCTAATAGGCAACCCATGCAAGTCGGATTTCTATCTACTGCATAAGCCACTCCTGATCTTTGTCGTAGCTGGCGGTTTCGGATCTTGTCTCGTAGTGGAACTCCCAACATAGCACGCTGCATCTCCCTTTGAGACACATTATAGTCCAAGCTGTGGGTGAAAAATAGGTCGATTTCAGGATATAATTCAGGAATTTTTGAAACGTATCAGGTGTTGTAAAGGACGATGCCAGGAATAACTTCTACTAAAATGTAACCAAAAATTGTATGCGCTTGTTTATTTATGATGTTTTTCATTTGTTAAATTTGCAATTTTTAAAGATTTCTAATTTTGCAGCTCAGAATATTAATTTTAGAGAAAAACTCTTAAATAGAAAGTTGTAGTAAATTAAAAAACCTAAAATTTGAGCTATGACAAGTTTAATTTCGTTAATTTGTTATTGCAAAACTGCCTGCGAAAAGTCCAAAATGGTCGTTTTTCAATTGCATTATTTATTGTAAAAATAACTTTTTTTATTCTTAAGACTTTAAAATGAAGATCCCTCAATTCCAAATATGAAAAAAGTTGTTTATCGCGATTAGTAAACTTGCTGCGCTTAGAGATTATAAATTGTTTATCCCGAGAGGTCAAATGTCGAAAGCTATAACTTTTTGAAAAAAAAAAAGAATGTGTGTGTACTTTGTACGCACGTAAGAAGTTATACTTCTATTATATGATTTAAACGAAATTAATATACTTTTTTTTGTATTTTATTTAAATATTAAACTAATTTATACTTACTACTTCTCAAACATTTTTATTAAAACAGTGCCAAAAATTAAAATAATACAAGAATAAAACACGCAGAAACACATTAAAAATGCCATAAATGATTTCTGAACATTAATTGTCGGAAATTTTTTTAACTAAATACGTATTTTCTGAAAATAAATTTATATAATAAATATACTTACAATCATAAAATGTATAAAAAAAAAATAAAAAAAATTAAAGTTTCCATTGGGATTCGAACCAGCTTTTATCAGCGCGGTTGGTATTGGGGTTCATTCGCCTTGAACGCTTCGCCACGGAGGCAATGCGTCATTATTTGCGAAGATCGACTAACTAAACGGATTAAACTTTTGACATTTTGAATTAAATCAAATTATTTTGATTTTGAATTGAAATGATTTAGAATTGAAAAAATACAACAAAACATAGAGTAAGAAAACAATATTAGGTGAATATTGATAGAATTTTTGATGGTAATCAAATTATGTCAATAAAAGTATTACATACTAATCATAGATACTATGTATTTTGGTAGGTTCAAATAGGTATAGGTACCTACCTATGGAATTTTTTATTAGGATACTGATACATTTAACAATTATTATTACGTACCTGTTGCTTTTAAAAACTATTTAAAAGTCACTACTGTTATAAAACTATTTGTTTCTGTCCTCACAACAATAAAACTAATATATTATACAACATTTGTTTACCTCCATATTGAACAATTATTTATTATTGACAGATCACTTCAACATCTAATCAGAGCCCGTATAACGACTAATTCAATACCATACTGTCGATGTGCGCATGCGCGCAGATCAACAATAAATTCACCCTCAATCTCAATCGCGCCTAAAGAAGTATAACTTCAAAAATCATAGAGATTTAACCCCAGATCCGCTCTCCTTCTAAAGACTAAACATTTTTCAACCTCTTATTTCGGATTTGAAAATAAGGGGGCAAATTTCGTTATGAACTGAAGCGGCCCCTATACATTCTATGAGTTTCTAAATTGCAGATTATTGTTGCTGAAGACAAAACAAAGATTTAAAACAAAACAAAGATTTTCTGCAACCGACTGAAGCCGACATAACTGATTTTGTTTTGTTAAATCGTAGTAATTTTTATTTATAACACTTAAGCAATTATTTCACATTCATTGACTAAAAAAAGACTTATATTATCTTAAAATAAAAATTATTTTAAAAGAAAATTACATTTAATTATTAAAAACGATTTTTAAAGTGGAGTGGAGATTTATTTTTCTTTACGATAGCGTTTCTTTACGTTTGGAAACGTAATGGAGGAAACATCGAAATGGAGAACTTTTAATCTCAAATTACTCGAATGTGGTGCAATTTTTTTGGGAAAACTTTAGGGACATCTTTGAACGTTTATTAAAAACCCTTGCAAATTGTTGTTGTTTTGTTGCACCCTTGATTTTTGCATAAGAACTGACTGACTTATGACGAAAATAAAGTCGCTCTGTGCTTTTTTCTTTTTGAAATGTAAAAATTAAACCCTCGTCGTTACAATCCTAATAAATGAATACATTCGTACTTAAAATTTATTTTATTTAAGTACAGTTAGTACGATTCATGTGATTTGACCGGTTTGGAATGCTTAGTTTAGAAAAAATAGTTGAATAAATCAAAAATCACATTTTTCAAGGTTTAAAAAAAGTGCATTTTTCTTAAATAAATCTAAAAGTATTCATAATATGAAACAAAGTTTTAAACATTAATTGTAGAATTTCCTTTATTTCAAAATTTTGTTTTTTTTTGTTTTTGTATCATGACTACTTTTAGGTTTATTTATAAAAAATACACTTTTTTAAATTATAATAATGTCATTTTCGATTTAATCAACTATTTTTTCTAAACTAAGAATTCCAAACCGGTCAGATCACATGGATCGTATCAATTTTACTTAAATAAGGTTAATTTCAAATGGAAACTACTCATTTCTATTAGGATTGTAACCACGAGGCTTTAATTTTTACATTTCAAAATGAAAAAAAGCAGAGAGTGCTGTCAGTCAGTTCTTAAGCAAAAGACTTTTGTCAGAGCTTATTTGAAAGATTTTTTAATTAGCTTTAAAAGATGTCTCTTAAGTTTTTCCAAAAAATTGCACGGCTTTCGAGTTATTTGAGATTAAAGGTTCTCCATTTCGAGGTTCTTTAAAAACAACCATCCTTTAATGAGCAATAACTCAGTCGTTATTGGGTTTACCTAGGTCTTTCCGACGCGAATTTCTTTGTTTTTTTTTTTTTTGTTAGCTACAATTCTTTTCTTAATATTTTTTTCTAGAAAATTTAATTTTACTAAGTTATTCATGAAAAACGGTTGTAAAGCGTGAGTTTTTTCAATGAAAAATGTATAGTTTCAATCGCAAATAACATGGAAAGTGTCAATTTTGCAAAAAAATTTATACAACAAAATTTACTCAGAATTGGTCACTTTATCGATTTCCATATTGATTAAAAAATTTTCATCCCCTAGATGGGGCTGTTTTCACCCCCAGGGTAAAAGCGCAATAATTCGGCATAGGGTAGGTTTTGAAGAAGAGTGTTAACAGAGCCCAAATTTTCATTAAAATCGGTGTTGATTCTCAAATTTCCACGGTTTTATAGTTTTTTACCGCTGATATTGCCGTTGTCTATATTAGGCAATTGATTATGTAGTTTAGAAAGGAACTACAACGTTAACGGGGTTTTATTGTTTCATATAGTCAATGGACCTCTAAATATGAAAAACCCGCTGCTCATTTAAATGAGTGCGTTTTTGAGAGAGGGGTGAATAAGTCCCTAGGTACAGGGCGACTTAGGGTGAGTTCTATGCACTTTTGGTACAAACATCTCTACAGGAAAATTGTTTCAGGTTAAATTTATTATCGAAATATTACATTTTAAAGTCAAAAATATTTTTTTTACAAAAATATATTTAAAAGAACAGCAAGAAAAAAACACGAAAAATAGCAATTTTGTTTTTTCCTCATAACTTTTTTCCACGGAGATATAGTTTACACTTTTCTAAATATGAGTTTTCAAAGTTCGCCACTCACAGCGATTTTGGCCCATTTTCCTTGTTACTTCTCAAACATTGTTCTGTAACTTTTTTCTACGTAGCTTTAGGTATATGTGATATTTCATTTAATAGGAAGAAAAGCCAATTAGTTTTAAAACGGTCTATTGTAGAAGGCTGTATACCATTTTTAAGCAAGATGTGGTTGTTCAAAATTTTATACTTTGAATGATTTTTTATATATTTTTCGATTATTTTTAAATTTCTCATTATAACTCTTTATATTGTATATTTAGGTATATACATTTTACAATGAAAAAGAAAGCTTATTTTCTTTACTTTAAAATGGTGTATTTCCAAAAATTCTACGACTATTTTTAACCAAGATATGCTTTTTCAAAATGTAACATATACAAATGCAATAGGTCCCAAAAAGTTGGAACCAGATGGTAAATTTTTTATTATTAACTTTACAAAAAAAATTATTCCTTATAAAATGCTCTGCATAGTCTAAAACCTAAGATGCAATCATCAGATATAAAATTTTATAAATAGTGTACGAGGTATGTTAAAAAACATGAATTTCGCTCAAGAGTAAAATACCTTTATATTTCAAAATATCGAAAAGTGCTATTAAGAAAAGTTATTTGGAATTAAATATTATGTTATAATATGCAATTATATTCTTCTAATTGAAAAAAATTAAAAAAAAATAAAATTTTTCTGAAATTACGGATACCCTTGGATATCCTACTGATATATTATTTAAAAACTAGTCCTAGAATTTCTTGCAATACACCATTTTAAATTAAAGAAAATAAGCTTTTTTTTCCAGAATATATAAGTGTACAAGAAAAAAAGTCATAATGAGAAATTTAAAAAATAATCATTAAAAATATCAAAAATCATTAAAAGTATAAAACTTTGAAAAGGCATAACTTGCTTAAAAAGAGCCGTGTAACCTTATACGATAGACCATTAAATCCTAGAGATTTTACTAAACTTCATTTTAACGAGGAAGGATGGAAGTTATTTTTTACTGAAGCAATGTCTATACCTATATCTCTGTGGAAATAATTTATGGGGCAAAATACAAAATTGCTTTCTTTCGTGTTTTTTCTTGCTATTCTTTTGAATACATTTTTGTAAAAAAAAATATTTTTGAGTTTAAAATGTTATATTTCGATAGAAAATTTAACCTGGAATAATTTTCCTGTAAACGTGTTTGTACCAAAAGTGCACAGAACTCACCCTAATTCACCCTGTACCTAGGGACTAATTCACCCTTTTCTCAAAAGGTACCCATTTAAATGGTAGTACTCCGCAATTTTTTCAAATTTAATGGTCCATTGACCATAATATGAGATAATAAAATCCCGTGAACCTTGTAGTTCCTTTTAGCTCTCTTATTTTGAACATAATCAATAGCCTATATTGCCAAAATATAAATATTAATATTAATTATTATGTACTAATGCTGATGATTGTCGACATTTTAAAATGCATACAAAATAACAGTATTGTGACATTATACAGGGTGTAACGAAAATACAGGTCATAAATTAAATCACATATTCTGAGACCACAAATAGTTCGAATGAACCTAATTTACCTTAGTACAAATATGCACATAAAAAAAGTTACAGCCCTTTGAAGTTACAAAATGAAAATCGATTTTTTCGAATATATCAAAAACTATTAGAGATTTTTTATTGAAAATGGACATGTGGCATTCCTATGGCAGGAACATCTTAAAAAAGAATTAAAGTGAAATTTGTGCACGCCATAAAAATTTTATGGGGGTTTTGTTCTTTTAAACCCCCCCCCCCCAAATATTTGTGTACGTTCCAATTAAATTATTATTGTGGTACCATTAGTTTAATTCAATATTTTTAAAACTTTTTTTGCCTCTTAGTATTTTTTCGATAAGGCAGTTTTTAACGAGTTGCGGCTTCTTTTTAATATGTTTACATAAAAATTTTATGGGGGTTTTGTTCCTAAACCCCCCAAATGTTTGTGTATGTTCCAATTAAACTTTTACTGCGGTACCATTAGTTAAACACAGTATTTTTAAAACTTTTTTGCCTCTTTGTATTATTTCTAGAAGGCCCTTTCTATCGAGATGTGACTTCTTGTTTAAAATGGTTTATTGGAAAATTGGTTATTGGAAAAAAGCGATTTTCATTTTGTAACTTCAAAGGGCTGTAACTTTTTTTATGAGCACATTTGTACTAAGGTAAGTTAGGTTCAACCGAACTATTTTTGGTCCCAGAATATGTGATTAAATTTATGACCTGTATTTTTGTTACACCCTGTATAATTGCAGCAAGTAAATATAATTGATTCATTTTACGAAATATAAACAGGGCAGTATTATAATACTATTGATTCTATATATACATACATTTCGAGTTGTATTAAATATTGTGCGGGCATATTCAACAATAATTACAGACATGTAAAATATACATGAGTAAATAGTAACGCGTTGACTTGCAATAACAAATATATCAATCGAAATAAAAGCTTTTGAAATTCGACTATAAAGCTTAAATATTTTTTATAAATAAATTTATATTTTCGTCAGATAACATATGCCTAATTTTTAAACGCTTTTATTTAGTTCAATCGTTTGCGTCAAATCTATATACGTTAATTTGACTGCCTTTTCTTCAATGCAAATGAATGAAAATTTGCAGACATATGCATTCGCGGGAACAATGCACGAATAGTCGATCAAATTTTTTTTATGAATTGTTAAAAAAACGATTTTAATGGAAAAAGCTTAAATTCTCTTGTTTTTTACAATGCAGAAACTTGAAACTTTTACAGATTGTAGCTAATTATATAGACTATATATAATTTCACTTTTTACGTTAATTGTTTACGTTATGCTTCATACATAAACAATAAAGTTTCAAATTTATCCAGTTTCTGTCCGATTTCTATCCAGTTTTCAGCGAAAAAAAGTTATGTCACCGCAGAGAGACGAATGCTGCCCTTATTATTGTCGTGGGCTTCAACTGTCCATAAAACGCAAGGTTCGACTGTTGACTACGCTGTCGTGAACCAGGGCCCGATAGTGTTTGCGTAAGGACAGGCTTAAAAGCCTGCAAAACTTACGGTGCATGAAGTAGAGTGCGATCATTAAGGTACGTATCCGTACAAGGTTGAACCCCACTCGGTGTAGCTGCTTAAATGGATACGGCATGCGCTCCCCTACATATAAACCGCAAACCGGTTGAATCGAAGAGGGTAAGCGTAGAGCGGCGATCACCGACGTATCAACTATTTGGAGCTACTACACCGAGCGGGGTTTACCCTTGTATGGATACGTACCTTTAGACGGCTTACGCAACGAAGAACTGCATTGCGAGAAATTAACAGGGTCTACACCGTGCAATAGAAATTAGAAGAGATGGAAATACTTCGAAAACTGTAATAGGTGTAAATAATGATTTTGATTCAAGAAATATATAAAGAAATTACAGAAAATGTAGAATGTATGTATCAAAAGTTGAAATAAATACAAAAGATGTATCTGTTATATAGGGTGAGGCAGATAACTGGCCTATTAGAAATATCTCAAGAACTAAAGGCAACAGAATCATGAAAATTGGATTGAAGCGGTTTTGATGGGCGATACGAATCTGGTCACATCAGTCAGGTAATGAGGATTTTGATGTACGAAACTGGTCACACTGGCCAAAAAACAGGGCTACGAATCTGGTCACATCAGTCAGGTAATAAAAATTGTAAGGAAACTGGAAACATTTTTTTTTATTTATAGAAATTTATTTATATCGTAGTAGGTACAAGTATAATATTAAAATACAAAAAATATATCTTATTTTATTGTAGCACAATATATGTGAGAAACACTTTTTACAAAATGCATGGTTGTAATTTGATTGTCCTTAAGATCTTGTAAAAGATTTTCCAAAGAGCGCTTTCTTCGTAAAGTATGCGAATTCCTCGATTTTATAGGAGTATTTATACTGTTACATTTGATATAAACCTCATTTTGAAATTTAGTCAAAACTGTCATGAAATTAAAAATTGATGGCGAACAGTAATGAAATGAATTGTTAGTGTGAATGGAAATATTCACAGGCGTTTGTTGTTTGATTTAATTCGGCACTAGCATCCGCCCAAATGTTTGGGGGAAATTTAGATTATTCGGAAATATAATGATCAGTTAGATAGTCCGCAAACTGTATAACTCGCGTATCATTTGGCATCACTTCCATCATCTCAAATACAAAAAAGTCACTAACAATATTTTTATCTAGGAGAACCATACCAAAACACAAACGCAACCAATTTCCGATATCAGAACTTTTGTCTTTATATTCACAAGATAAGCCTAAACTTTGAATTTTGCGCCACCAAGATTGCGTTAGGTGAAATCTGCACCCATGGATTATGATGTCAGTCCATACATATTTCACGGCATTGTGAATAGCAGTTTCGAAGTCTAATACAATTTTTGTGGGTCGAAGAAGCAAATTATGTTCAGAACACAGATTTTTAACTTCCTGTAAGCACAACTTGTATGTTAACTCGCACTTATCTTTAAGTAAGCAGAATAATAATGGAATGTAGTGTCCATCAAAATAACCATGCACAGTAAAAAGTTGTTTAAAAAATTTTGTGCAATATTGGAAAGTTCCGTCCATGTATAAAATCTCTGATTTAGTTAAAACTGCTAAATTTGCTTTACATCCCAAAACAATTATTCCTTGTGAACATTCATTGTATATAATAAACTCTTCATTTTTGGATGTCTTGTTATTATGATGAAAATCACTAAGGAACTTGTGTACTTCCTCTGCTTTGCGCGGTATAGTCGGATATGTTTTTCGACGTTGATTGTACATATTCTCCCTTATACATTTTAAGTCGTTGCAGGTTAAAACACTAACGTGGTCTGTTTTATCTATAGCACTTCGAATAATTTTTGCTGGTTTTTCCACTATATCACTTTCTGCTTTCCTCTTGCATGCTGCAGTAACAATTTGTCTTGATATTTTTTGTTTGGTTTCTGAGGGGTGATTATGCTGGCCTTTCATTGAAGTAATAACTAAGTTTTCGATCGGGCCCATTGTGTAAATAAACACTTTTGAACATTTTCGATTGGCACATCTCCACACTATTTCATTAATCATTTCAGTTTTAATTGTTCGATGTATAGAAAATTTATAATGTTCATATAAAATTTGGCTCTACCCTCGCTGACTCGACATAACTTCAACATTAGAAAACATATTCGCTAACAAAATTTTTTCACTTGTTTGCACTTCAACCTCTATATTGGAACTGATGGATCGCCCGAAAATATTAAATAAAGTTATTAAATATGTACGAAAGTCATTAAATTTAGAGTAAAAGGTACTTAGTGCCTACCTAATTAGGGTCGTAGTACCTGCGCTTGTTGTGACCACTTTCTTACATATTTATTTGTTACCTGCACTTACCGGAGGGTAAAAGTATTAAAATGTGACCAGATTCATTACGCCCGTTTTGATGGATGATCTATTAAATGAAAATATTTTCATCTCTTTTCAACCTCCGTTTATACCGGAAGTTGCTTATAACTTCGTTTTTTTTTTTAAATGGGACACCCTGTATATTTTTACATTTTTAGATTCTCCTCAATATCTTCTTTCTTAAAATATGAGGTTTTGTAGTATTATACAGGGTATTTTAAAAGATATTTACGTTTTTTTATTAATTTCGTAGCAATATTCACACCCTGTAGAATTGTAATAGTTTGACATTAAAAGCTCTGCTTACGT
This sequence comes from Diabrotica virgifera virgifera, assembly GCF_917563875.1. Lineage (NCBI taxonomy): Eukaryota > Metazoa > Arthropoda > Insecta > Coleoptera > Chrysomelidae > Diabrotica > Diabrotica virgifera. The sequence continues at coordinate 192,088,907 of NC_065446.1, read as the reverse complement.
TCAAGTGATTTTTTTAATATAGTCTACTATTGTTAAGAATCATTAGTGTAGCCAATTTTGAAATTTTAGTATACAGGGTTGGTCGAAACTCGGAATGAATATTTTCTGAGTTTTTTAAATGGAACAGCCTGTATTTTAGTATTGTAATGAAATGGTATTTTACGGTACTTTTTTATTTTATAAGTATTCCCTATACCTAATTGCTTTAATTTGTGAGTTATTATTATTAATTGCAACAAAAAATACGTAAAATTTTCTTAGGTTGGCCGTGAAAAAATTTAGTCTGAATAATTCAATCCCTGCTGGTGAAGTTGAAGAGTGCATTGAAAAAATGCGACAAAAACTGCGAAACCAGTGAAGTGACTACTAATTTTTTCAGTACATATGTACCTTTTTTGCAATTAATTTAATAAATACATAACAAAGAAATCTGGCATTTTAATGCAATATAATTATGTACATATGTATGGTTATTATATCACTGAAGAGAATAATACAGGCTTTTTTTCTTGTACAGACCTATTTAATGACTTTTTCTGATAATCCGACCTTTTTTGCGTTCCGACCATACTCCTAGTCCCGAGGGTGACGGATTAGAGGGGTTCTACTGTATATACATACATTGTAAATTATTATTGATGGATTTGACCGTTACTTGATAGAAGTTCATTTTATCTAACTAGACGAGGCAAGGAAGCAATAAACCTAGGAATTTTGTGCAGTAAGATGAATCGTCATGCAACGTTTTGCATTCGATTCGTGAGAGTGTCAGGCAATTTTGTGAACTAAATTGATCTCCGGAAAAAATTTTTGTGCATAAGAAAAAGCATCTTTAAAGTGCATCTCGAAGAGGTGGAAAATAAAAAATTTAGGACTCAGGAAATATTGACCGAAATGAGTTCAATTTTTATACTTGGGGGGTTTTGGAGGTCACTGGACGACAGAATAATTCGCGGGACGATCGAATAATTCGCGAAATGAAGATTGGATCGAAAAATTGAAAAAAACCCGTTTAATATTTTTCAAAAATTTATCGAATGACACTAAACACGACCACCTCACTCCACCTCCTGGAGGTGGGGTGGGGGTAACTTTAAAATCTTAAATGGAAATCCCATTTGTTATTGCAAATTTGGATTGCTTACTCTCTAGGATCTCTAATGGATCTCTAATATCTCGAGAAATTCACTTCCAAATAAAAAACCAAAAATAACACCTTTTATATTTTTTAAGAACTTATCGAATAACATAAAACACGACCCTCCACTCCACGCACTGGAGGTGGGTTGGGGTGTAACTTTAAAATCTTAAATAGGAGCCCCCATTTTTTATTGTAGATTTGGATTCCTTACGTAAAAATAAGTAACTCTTATTCAAGACATTTTGTCGAATTATGGATAGATGGCGCTATGATCGGAAAACACTATTTATTAGCGCCATCTATTATTAACAATTCTAAAAAAATTTTCGAATAAATATTACTTATTTTTTCATGAGGAATCCAAATCTGCAATAAAACATGGGGATTTCCATGTAATATTTTAAAGTTAACCCCCACCCCACTTCCAGGGTTGGAGTGAAGATTCGTGTTTGATATTATTCAAAAGTTTATTGAATAATGTTAAATACGTATTTTTTAGTCTTTTATTTGGAAGTGTATTTCTCGAGATATTAGACCGTTTCTATAATTTACCTATGGTATCACAATAAATCGTTTTTTCCGATTATGGCGCCATCTATCCCCAATTCGAAAAAAATTTTCGAATAAGAGTTCCTTATTTAAGATTTTAAAGTTACCCCCACCCCACCACCAGGGGATGGAGCGGGGGTCGTCTTTACTGTCATTCGATAGATTTTTGAAAAATATTAAACGGGTATTTTTCAGTATTTCGATCCTTTATTTCGCGAATTATTCGATCGTTCCGCGAATTATCCCATAGTCCCAGGCGACGAGCTCCACTCTGGGCACCAGCTACCACGGAGATCATCGCCGTCATGAAATTTGTGTTCACTGACCTCCAAAACCCCCAAATATAGAAATTTAACCCATTTCCGTTACTATTTACTGAGTTCTAAATTTTTCACTTTCCATCTCTTCGAGATGCACTTTGACAATGCATTTTATCATGCACCATATTTTTTGCCGGATATCAATTTAGTTCACAAAATTGCCTGACACTCTCTCGAATTGAATGCAAAAAGTTGCATGACGATTCATCTTACTGCACTAAACAATAAAGCACTGAAAACTTTCGTTTTCTATACTTCCACAAAATTTATTATAACTATGTGACTACAGCTGTTTCGGCAAAGTGCCTTTCTCAAGTGATTTAGTTTACTATGTGTTTGTATCTTTAAGGTTTTTAACTGAAGAGGTTGAGGAGTGGGGAGCTGTTTGTCTGGAGTTGATCATTCGGAATTATATCTATATTTTTTAATTTATTAATTTCCATAGATTCTAATAAAGATAGCTTAAGGCCTTTATTTTGAATATGCAGAATTTGAAACACTTCATTAAAGGAATGATTATGATCAAGAAGGTGAAGTGCGTATGTAGAAGTGTCTGTTGTTCTATTGTTGAAAGCCCTGTTGTGTTCTGCTATCAGTTTGTCAAAGGTTCTGCCAGTTTGACCGATGTAAGTTTTCGGACAGTCACCACAAGTTAGTTTGTAGACACCGCTCTGTAGTTGTTTTCTCTTTCGGCTCTTATTGTTCTTAATATACCCATTTGCTTAAGTTGTTGTTAGTTTTAAAAGTTAGTGTTATTCCTTTTTTTTGTATGTATCTGGCTATTTTTGTTGTTATCTTGCCAGTATATGTGATAGAGCAAAAGGTACTGGGTTCTTTCTATGATGGTGGAGAGACTAATTTCAGGGCTTTATTATGGAGTTTTTGGTTTTTAATGTTTTTCATTGTTTGTTCGTTATATCCATTGTTTACTGCAATTTGTTTAATGACGTTCAATTCTATTTCGAAGTTATATAATAATAACGGTGTCTAGTCTGACAAACTTTGATGTATGAGAACACTGGAATAGGGGAAGTTTTAATTGTGGAACAGGTTAAAAATTTGGAACATCAGACTACGAAAACGTTCCATGTATTTTGTTGGACACAACATCCAATTGATTTGTTATCATTTCATTAAACTCTCATGCAAAAATCAGAGTGGGGTTTATCACCAACTGGGCATTTTAATGAGTGGAACACGAAGAATATGTCAAATGACAGGAATCATGTTGGTTAGTAATAGCCATCTGATTTTTACATGAGAATTTAATGAAAGGGTAACAATCAATTGGATGTTCTCTTCAACAAAATACATGGGACATTTTCGTAATCTGACGTTCCAAATTTTTAAACTGTTCCACAAATAAAACTTCCCCTGTTACAGTGTTCCCGTACATCAAAGTTTTTCCGACTAGACACCGTTAAGCTATTAACAAATTTTCAGCTTGCTATTAATCAACTTTTTTGGTACGCGGAATCCAGACCTAAAAGTCTTGTTTCTGAGATTCCAACATTAGGTATGATTATAATATATTCTACTTAAATTTTTTTTAATTCTGAAATATTCACACAAAATCTCTAATACCATCTAATTTTGCATTAAGACCGTGTGATCGGAAGCAATCGCAGCAAAGTAGGCTTCTAAATTCTTTAAGTCTATTTTAATTGCGTTATAGGTAAATGGTCCACTGCTACGTAGGCCATTATTCGAATAAAGGAAGGAAGGAAGGGAGTTGAAATTAATAGCTTTAACAAGATAATAGCGGAATGGAGTCAGTTTAACTTCATTACTCGTCTACAGTAGGTCTCGAGGTTTCGTTTCAGATACCCACTCACCTCATTTTCTTAATGTAGTTATTCGTCAAGGGTAGTTTTTCAAAAAGCAATTTTACGAAATTATACTAAATATAGAATATTTTTAGAAAATACGACAATGAGGTACATTATACAGTGATGAGCGCGCTAATAACCGGCAAAATAACGCAATAGATGGGAAGCATAATAATAAATTTAGTCCAGAAAGCCACTGCGCATCCGCTAGGAAAAATATTCTAATTCGGATTTTTTGCACAATCATACTCAAAAAGGACTCCTTTTAACAATTTTGCATGTTGCCAGGACCAAAAAGTGGTCAAAAATTTTTTAAACGTTTTTTTTTTGTTTTTTTCCTAAAATTATCTTTTTTCCATGGAAAAAAGTTTTTTTAGGTTTTTTGGATCATTCCAAACAGAAAAGGTCTTTAGTGACTTTTCTCTAAAAATGATAGTTTTTGACATACAGTGCTAGTCAAAAGTCCGTACCCCCCCTCGTATCTTTTAAACGGTTATACCTATAATAGTGCAATTTGGAGGGAGGAAATAACCGGACGTAAGCTTCTTAACTAGTCATGACAGGTGACGTAATAGTGACAGATGACTTTACAGCGCCACTGTGACAGATAATTTTAAATGGGACCTTATGGCAGGTGATACATCGTTTGAAAGGTATTAAAAATATCTATTCAGTAATACTAATTTTGTTTGGGTTTAAGCTAATTTTGATGAATAAATGAAATAAATATAAAATTGTAGTTTCGCATTTAATTAATAAAAATTCTAAACTCCGCCTATGATTACTTGTCAAAAAGGTTGACGTTGTCGTAAAAACTACTAGAGAATTGAAAAACGTCAAATTCTTTGACAAAAAACCATAGGCGGACATTTGAATTTTTATTAATTAAATGCGACACTACAATATTATATATATTTAATTTATTCACCAAAATTAAAGTCAACTAAAACCCAAAAAAATTAGTACGACTGAATAGGTATTTTGAATACCTTTCAAACGAGGTATCACTTGCCATAAGGTCCCATTTAAAATTATCTGTCACAGTGGCTCCGTAACGTCATCTGTCACTATTACGTCACCTGTCATGACTAGTTAAGAAGCCTACGTCCGTTTATTTCCTCCCTCCAAATTTCACTATTACAGGTATAACCGTTCAAAAGATAAGAGGGGGGGTACGGACTTTTGACTAGCACTGTATAAGCGATTAAAAATTGAAAAATTGCAAAATCGGCCATTTTTAACCCTCAAAAACTATGTGAAAATCTAAAAATTTGAATGTTGCCAAGGTAGGCAGATATTCTTTAAACATCGACTGATGAAATCCTGAAGAGTTTTTTGCAGTACAATATTCAAAACTCCTTTGTTTTTTGATTGCTAATCAAGCATGCGCGACACTATTTTCCACCGACAGTATGGTGCAAATGAAAGGAATAAATTCGTTCTTTCGTAAACCGGCGACTTTAAGGAAAAATCCCGAAACAGGTCGATTTTTATTTTTAAGTTATGATATTGTGGCATATATGGTATACTAGTGACGTCATCCGTCTGGGCGTGATGACGTAATCGATGATTTTTTTAAATAAGAATAGGGGTCGTGTGGTCTCTATTTAGTAATGTAAACATTTACATAATTATTTATACAGGGTGTCCTTCTACTTCTTTTTTTGTCAAATAATTTAATTTAATAAAAATTTTTTGGACACCCTCTATCATTAATTATGTAAATATGTATATTACTGAATATAGAATTGAAGAACCTTTCAAGTAAGCTAGCACATGACCCCTATTCTCATTTAAAAAAATCATCGATTACGTCATTACGTCCAGACGGATGACGCCACTAGTATACCATATATGCCACAATATCATAACTTAAAAATAAAAATCGAACTGTTTCGGGATTTTTCCTTAAAGTCGCCGGTTTACGAAATAACGAATTTATTCTTTTCATTTGCACCATACTTTCGGTGGAAAATAGTGTCGCTCACGCTTGATTAGCAATTAAAAAACAAAGGAGTTTTGAATATTGTATTGCAAAAAACTCTTTGGGATTTCCTCAATCGATATTTAAAGAATATCTATCTACCTTGGCAACATTCAAATTTTCAGGTTTTCACATAGTTTTTGAGGGTTAAAAATGGCCGATTTCGCAATTTTTCAATTTTTAATCGCTTATATTCGATCATCCGGAAGAAGAGGGTTACATCTCAAAAAAGAATATTTTTCAGGAGAGCCAGTTTAAGTTTTATTTGAAATGAAAATATTTATATTATTTAAATTACAGACTGTCAAGTTACTATTTTCATTTTGTAGTTAAGATTATATAAGTACTTTAAGATGATGTATATACATATTTCCAGAAAATAAAAGCTAGGGAGAGTTTGAAAGATGTAACTGTCTTTCCCATAAAACAACTGTCATTTTTTTATAATTTGTGGTTGCATCGTAGACAAATTATGGAACCGTCTGACATTAAACCATAAAAGCAAAAAAACATAGTTTGAGATCAACGAAATATTTATTTTAGTATTATAACACATAATCTACTTACAACTATTCGTACAAATAAACAGAATAACGCTGGAAACAAAAGGATTTTTTCATTAACATAAAAATAGTTCACAGGTTTTTGTAAAAATTAGTATAATAAAGGGGTACGCAATTTTTCTTTTCAATTAACGATAACAATCCCTTTTTTTTGCATCGGTTATACCAGGTTTTACAGAAAATGCTTTCTTGAGTTCGATTTTATTAACATCAATTTTTCTCCTTGAATTTATAATCTGTACCTCATTGTAATCGGATTGTTCAAAGGAGGTTTTATAAAAAAAAATGCCAGGGTGATTTTTTTCCAACTTATACATTCTGATATTATTCAGCTTTACATTATTAGGTAGGTTGACAAATAGATCCGCTGTTAAAGCTTTAAGATCGTAAATATCAGTGTGACATAATTCCTTTAGTTTATACGCTGTACCTTTCTTTTTTGAATTCCTAATTATGCACGCATATTGATCTGGGGAAAATATAGGACTTGATTTTCAAAATTTTTTAATCTCCTTCTCTATTAGAGCATGCATACTATCCCCTTCATTTTGTGAGTGGCCAGGTATAAAAAATTTGTGCGTTATAGAGTTAATGTTCAAGTGAGAGATTGCGTAGATAAGCATAGCTATTATGAACCTGTTTTTATTTTGCCCAACACAATTATCGGAATAAAATATAATGTCAAGTTCATCCTTATTGTGTTGGGCTAAATCTTGAAGATAGTTTAAAATGGATGTACCAATTTCATTGGCACCTCTATTAGCCTCCCCTTCATGCCACATAAAACATGAGCCTTCGTGGCATTTTATATCGTATAAAGTAAAGTTTAATACGTTAAGTTTGGACACGTAATAAAAACTCGAAGCGTCTCCGATTGGACACGGCAACACTGCCTGCAAATCAAATACCACTACTTTAGTTTTGTCATCACTGTCCTTATCTTTTTCCTTTTCTTTCCTACTTAAATCCTTCTCTTTTATATGTTTGTTATATTTTTCTTCCATATCCTGTTTGTGCTCATCATTACAATTTCTATATTGTACACAGTCTTCACACTGATCTTTTTTGGGTAAATGTAAAGCCAAATTAAATTCTTCATTAAATATTTTACTATACATGACATAGTTAGCACAGGGAAGGTTTTGCTCATTACATTGTTTGGTATAATCTCTGTGCAAGTCAGCAATCGTTTTACTTCCATCGATAAATTCCTTACTGGTGTTGGCCCTACAGTAATGGCTTTCAATGCGTGGGATACTGTTGATGTGATTCCTTACATTATTTTTTACATTTTCACTAATTCTATAGTGATTCCCATGTCTTCCTCTTTTGTCCTTTTCCAATACCCTGCCGCTGTCACATAAATTCAGCTTTCTCAAAACTGTACTAATGACTTTATGGTTAATTGCTAAGGTAGCCATGAAAAAAAGTTTGCAAACACGAATTGATTTATCATTAATCAAAAAAAAGTAGGCGTTATTCGGTTTTCTCGGATTCTGTGCATTCGTGTATTTATAACGCGGTGTTACAGTTTTCGTATTGGATAATATAAATTCCCTTTGCTTTTCAATATCTTGCATATTCCAATAGTCGTTAAAAATTTTTTCTCGCTGACCCGGCAATATTTTTTCCGAACATTTTAACTTGCATTTTAAGCCACAAGGTGGCAAGATGGATCTCTTTTCCTTAGTTACCTTGCTTTTTACGGTTTTGCCATCTTCCGATTTAATTACACGCGTATAAGTATACTCTTGGCCACTATTTCGCAGCTTTTTGTTTTCTACTTTTTTCCACGTATCCGGGTTTGTAATTCTCTTTCTAGTTGGTTTAATGTTTTCAGATTGGCGATTTTCTACTTTTCTTTTTTTAGATTTAAGGCCGCGTCTCACCATCAAACAATTTGATCAAACAGTTTGAGCAAACTCCGGAAGTACGTCAAAGTGACGTCACAATTGCAGTTTTTTTGAAATTCTAAAAATCTGTGCTCTCACTATCAGTCCAGTTTGATCAAATTTTTTGTATTGAGTTGTCTAACTTGTTTGTACTTTATTTAAAATTAAAATTTTTCATTATTATCCACAATGAACACTCAGGATGTGACGTCACTAACTGTCACTTTCAGTTTGCTCAAACCAGTTTGATCAAATTATTTGATGGTGGGACGCGGCCTTTAGGTAACTCTAGCTTGTCTTCTTCATGTTCCGAAGAGCTACTATCAAGTGACGAATCAAAATTAGGATCTTTAACGCTATCATCTTCAGAAAAAGGATCATTTCTAGAAACTTCCGACGAACGGGATCTGGAATCAAGGCATGCAGATGACTCAGAATCTGACGATGAATCCGATGACGAATCTGATGATAATTTTGACGATGATAGGGTATTTTTATCTTGCAAATCTAAAAAGAAAAATATAAAGTATGGATATATAAACATATTATTTAGATTATACTAACAGTCTACAGTAGTCACTATTTGCTTAGTCCCAGCAATGGTGTAAATATTTTCTAAATATAAAGTAGGCGAAATTTTTAAAATCTACTTTGACTTACCGTTAAGAGTAGTATCCAGTAGGATATTTTTGGAACTATTCAATTCTATAGGAATAATAACTGGCGGAAGATGTTCTCTTTGAATATTTGCATCTGTAATACAAAGCAATATTGAAATATTAATTAACCTTGGATTGACTCTGATTAACTTACCATGATTTTCCTTCAAGTACAAAGAAGAGGTTTCGCTTTCTGAAATTGAACTTTCAATTTGATTTGGTAATAAATTGGTAGTACCACTTTCTGGCTCAGCGGTGGTTACTAGTAAAAAAATACAAGTAAGAATTAATATAAATTATTTAAAAATTCACTTTTTTACCTAGATTATTTTGGTCAGCTACGTGGCGCCACTTATCCGACGAAGGATCCTTTACCAGACTCATAATTAGGTGAATACGATTCATTTTTGCACCCTAAAAATAAATCTACCTTAATAATGTTTCTATTAACGTGTAAAAATTTATAGTTCCACTTTTTTACCAGCGAATACTACATAAGTTGCAATAAATTTTCTATTAACGTGTAAAAATTTATAGTTCCACTTTTTTACCAGCGAATACTACATAAGTTGCAATAAATAAGTAAAACTAATTAAGCTTACTGCCGCAATTTTCAAGAATAGGTACAATTTTATTTGTATAAGTAAATTACTTATCTAAATAAACTAGCATTTTTCATAACTATATTTTGGTCAATAGGGTTACATCTCAAAATATAATTAAAATAAAAAAAAATAAATGATAATGCTTACAATTAGTGTATTTAAGAAAGTTACATTTAAAGATGTAACCCTCTTGAAGCGAAATGTAATTCGATGTTTTGTTCCATATCGAATTGTCACCTTAATCCTTAAATAAAACTTATAAAATTTCTACTTACTCTTATTAAAAATGGTTACAACACAAAATGCACCTCTTTTTAATTTTCAGCGTACACAGGTTCTCGTTATAGCACAAAATGTAACTTTCTTGATGAACAAACTTGAAGCACACACTCTCAAAGTCAGTAACAAACTAAAATGGAACCTTGTTCTTGCGAATCCTAGCGCCATCTATCTAAATTCCGTATAGTTACAACTTCCATCTCGTGGCGTTTACGTGCAAACTCACTTGTACCCTTATTTCCCTTGAAACTACAGTACATTTTAGGTACATTGAGATAAAAAAACAAAAATTGACATTTTTCGAGATGTAACCCTCTTCTTCCGGATGATAATATGTCAAAAACTATCATTTTTATAGAAAAGTCACTAAAGACCTTTTCTGTTTGGAATGATCCAAAAAACCTAAAAAAACTATTTTCCTTGCAAAAAAAATAATTTTAGGAAAAAAACAAAAAAAAAACGTTTAAAAAATTTTTGACCACCTTTTGGTCCTGGCAACATACAAATTTGTTAAAAGGAGTACTTTTTGAGTAAGATTGTGCAAAAAATCCGAATTAGAATATTTTTCCTAGCGGATGCGCAGTGGCTTTCTGGACTAATTGCGACACAAAAAGAGATCAAACTCGTGGAGGTGGAACTTACCGTTATAAACGTATAAATAATTAACATTACATTACATAGATTCCCACCTTTAAACATCCGTGTCAGGAATATTTTATAAAATTCTACTGTCACAGTGACAGTTGTCATACTCCTCTAATACGTCCAAAGGTGAAGGTGGGCAACTATGTAATGTAGCGCTAATTCGTACGTTTATAACGATCATTCCCACCTTCACTAGATTCATCTCTTTTTGTTAAGCAATGTATTATTAGACAAGGCGAAAACGGCGGGTTCTTTGGAGAAAATAGTCCCATGAGATTTTTTTGCTTAATCACATTCGTGAGATATTCCAGAATAAGACTCAAGAAGTCGCCCAGTCGAAAAGTAGTCCAAATTTTTTTTAACAATTTTTTTTAATCATATTGCAAAAATCAATATTTTTGGCCAGAACAATTTTTTTTAGGTTTATTGGACCATTCTGGATAAAAAAAGGTCTCTTATAATAATATAAAAAGCATTTTGAAATTGAAAAAACGAAAAATGGCGATTTTCAAGGATTCATAACTCGGTTAAAAGTTATTACTATGAAAGTCAGAAAGTAACTAAATCAAAGTTTAAAGCCCCCCCTACAACATCCTGAAAAAATTTTTGTCATTATTTGATTACTAAGCTGTTATTTTTAAGTAAAAATAATGAGTGCCATGCATTATTAGGCGGCCGTCCATGATGAGTGCGAACGAGATGCCATTCAGGCAGTCCAATGGCGCTTCTCACTCGCACTCACATTTACAGCCGCGTCAATAAGATCTTACCACTCATTATTAATAATTAAAAATAACAGCTTATTAATTAATTAATCACACAAATTTCTTCAGAATCATGAAGGTGGGCTTTAAGTGTGATTTAATCACTTTCTGACTTTCATAATAATTATATTTAACTGAGTTATTAAGTCTAAAAAATGACCATTTTCGCGTTTTTCAAATTTTAAATTGCTTATACCTGGAACACGATCAACTTTAGAGAAAAATTATAAGAGACCTTTTCTGTCCGGAATGGTCCGAAAAATAAATAAAATTTCTCCGTGCCGAAAACATTGATTTTTGCAATTTGATTAAAAATTTTTTTTTTTTTAAATTGGACCACTTTTCGCGTGGGCGACTTCTTGAACCTTATTCTGGGGTGTCTCTTGAATGTGATTATGAAAAAAAACTCATGGGAATATTTTTTCCAACGAACTCGCCGTTTTCGCCTTGTCTATTTGTTTTCCATCTTTTGCGTTATTTTGCCGGTTATTAGCGCGCTCATCACTATTTTATTTGCAACTTTACTTGAAAGTAAATTAATCTGCTTTATTTTCATTTATAGAAATTATCAAATTATTGTTTAAATGTGATTTGTATTTTGTAAATATATGAATTTTAATATATGTATGTATGCATAGCGTTAACAGGTCTTTTAGGCTCATTGCTGGATGGATAATGTCCATTGTTTTCTGTTCTTAGCTGTCTGCTTCCAATCTATGATTCCCAACACACTGCATGACGTCTTCCATTACTGCATCTCTCTATTTCCTTCTTGGTCTTCCTCTTTTTTTTTGGCCCTCAGGTGCTCTCCAACCCATATTCTTGCCTTGTCGGCCCTCCTGCATTTTTTCTAGATGACCGAGTCATTCTATGTAGTTTACGTTTTTTTACTATTTTTGATATCGTCCGTCAGGTTAGCATATATTTGATACACTTCTTGGTTCGTTTGTTTTCTCCACATTCTCCCTCAACTACTTTTTCGCCAAACATTCTGCGAAGTATCTTTCTTTTCAGGCTTCCAATCTATCCTGTATGGTTTTATTCATAATCCACGTGTAACGGAATTAATTAAGCATTCAGAAATTCAGATTTAATCCTACCATCTTTTTAATAAAAGAGTTTAATTATTGTTCAATACGATTTAGGTCTGGATCCCGCGTATGAAAAAAAAGTTGATTAATAGCAAGCTAAAAATTTGTTAATAGCTTAAGGGTGTCTAGTTGGATAAACTTTGATATATGGGAACACTGGAACAGGGGAAGCTTTAATTGTGGAACAGGTTAAAAATTTGGAACGGTCAGACCACGAAAACGGCAGATGTATTTTTCCGACAGAACAGACTTAAACTCTCCGAACAGAGATTAAACTCTCATGCAAAAATCAGACTGCTATTTATCACCAAATGGGCGTTTTAATGAGTGGAAAATAGCAGGTGATAAATAGCAGTCTGATTTTTGCATGAGAGTTTAATCTCTGTTCGTAGAGTTTAAGTCTGTTCTGTCGGACAAAATAAATGTGCTGTTTTCGTGGTCTGACCATTCCAAATTTTTAGCCTGTTTCACAATTGAAACTGCCCCTGTTCCAGTGTTCCCATATATCAAAGTTTATCCGACTAGACACCCTGTATAATCCTAGGGCTCAGTGTAGACTGTTCTTCAGATAAGGGAAACACCAATAGCGATAAAAGAATTTATTTATAAAACCGGCAATAGGGTAATTACCCCGGGAGAACTTTGAATACTGACTTGTTACTGGTACATGTTTAGTTGAAGACTCTATGATGCTGCATATTGACTGAAGTTAAAGGCACCTCTGGCCTGGTCGAAGTAATTCTTGAGAATGATTCTAAATTGTATTATTTCTTGTTGGCAACATGAATTAGGTCATGGGCCGCACGACAACGAAGTTAATTAGTCAGCTAATTTAATGTTCATTGCCAAAATATAGCTTATAAATTGCGACAAATAAACAAATGAAATATCCCGCACATGTTTAAATATGATAACAAATTGGTTAATATGATGTACGGGGTGATAAAAATATACTGTTCAATATCGGAAACTAATAATGAATGTTTGATATTGGACACACCCTTAAGCTATTAACAAATTTTCAGCTTGCTGTTAATATTTTTTTTTTCACACGCGGGATCCAGACCTAATTATTTATATTAGCTTATATTAGCTTATTTATGTATATTATGCAACGAGCATTTAATGATGGGCGATTATGAAGCGAGTATGAGGGATATGAAACGAGCCGCCTAGCGGCGAGTTTCGTATAGAGTTCGATCTTCATAATGATAATTAAATGCAAGTTGTATACACGATTTTTTCTATGATCATTTACAGCAAAAAATATATTCAAATTTAATAATTTTTTATCGCAAATAAATTAAGTAAGTTTGTCAGTTATTCTATATATTGAGACTGTCAAAGCGTATGTACATATTTGACTCGCCATTGGTCACTGCGCGTGAAACGTGAACTTCATCACGAATGCCATATCGCGATTCTATTGGTTAAAAATCTGTATCGTAGTGAAAATCTGTATCATAATGAAGTTCATTATGATACAGGTAGTGAAACCATAGTTGATATATTATCGTATGGGAATAGAAAAAATCTTAAATATATCTATGTAAGTGGAGCACACGCATCGATGACGTTGACCCAAAGAATTTAGCAAAGTAAACGTAAAACATATTATTATATTTACCAATTATGATATTGAAACTGAATACATAATATAAACAAACACATAAGAGTTGAATAGATACAAAAATAACGGGAGACAATTAATATTAATTATTGTTAAGTAGAATCGAGTGAACGCTACATCATCTGTCAGCCGAAGGCACTTTTTGTTATATTTGTTGGACGAATAAACAAGATATGGGTCAAGCAAAAATAATTAAATTGTTCGAGTTCTGGCCGAAAAGTTTCAAGTAGGAAAATGTCAAGTTAGTGACATTTTAAAGAAAAAGACCGGTCTATAAATTGGTATAGTGAAAGTGGAAATGTTCAACGAAAAAAAAAAGATTATAACCGAAGGTGTTGTCATCGATACTATACGCTCTGAGCTTCGCTGGTGGCGCTCCTAGCGGATTACTAATTCAACTTTCACCGGTAATTTTTAAATTTATTATTTAATTGTTATCGCTTAATATTTACAACACAAAAAATAATTAAATTGTAATCGATTTTTTTAAGATTTTGCTAATCATTTTGACGTTCTATTGATAAAATATGAATTTCTTACTTCGGATACTTTCACAATTATCGTGTAGATGGCGCTAAGATTAATTAATTAATTTATAATTGCATATTACGGAACATTAAAAAAACTTAAATTCAGTATTTAAAACGTAAGTATATTTAAGGTAAAATTATATACCACAGCTTTGACCAACTAATATTTTTTATAATTAATGTTTTTAATTTTAATTTTAAATTAATCACTTTGACATTTATGTCAAATTTCCGGTAAACGTTTACAGACTTGCCACTACTGGCGCTCGCGAATTTGTAAATATCCCCTCTACGTACGAGCTCACAGCGTATACCTAATGTACGATTGGTTCTGTCAAAGAAGTAAGAATATTCCATTATCTAGACCAGCGGTTCTCAATCTATGGTACATGTACCACTGGTGGTACATATCATTATTTGCGGTGGTACACAAAACGCAAAAGGAGAATAATGGAGAATCTGCAAATGTTACTCTGGACGACATTTCAGACTGACAAAGAAAACTGTCAAAATTATTAACCTTTAACTACACGCGCATCAAGTTATAACATAAGTACACGTGTGGCGTATTTTATACACCAGGGGTCACCAATTAGTTTCCCTGAGGGTCCGTTTCGAAAACCTATGACACTTCCGGGGTCCGGATTTATGCTGCCTGTGTCTGACTGTTCTGATTCGGTTTCTTTATAGATTCTTGTTAAAAAATATCCCCTATGAACAAATCAGAAGGGTTCCGGGCGAAATTTTTGGGCAAAAATTGTTTATTATATTTTTTAACAAATTCAAAACATCACGTTTTTTGCCCGCGAAAATATGTTTCTAGCATTTTTGGGTCATCTTAAATAAAAAAGATCTGTCATTTTATTAAAACTTATGAGTTTTCAAGCATCGCAAATGCATATTTTCGCATTTTTCACATTTTAATGCCCGGTTGCAACAACAGATCTTAAGCTTAAGTCGAGAATATCGTAAGAATTAATATAATATAATTATAATATATTACAATAAGAATACCATAATATAATAATATATATAATTGATAATAAGGTAAGAATCTAAAATTATGGTGCAACGTAAGTGATACTCAAGGAGGCCCTATCTATAAGTAGAGCTTAGCTAAGCTGGATCTTAAGATCTGTTGGTGCAACCACGCATAAATCGCTTATAACTCGAAAACTGTCAACTTTTCACATATATGACTAAGACCTTTATTGTTTATAATTACCCAAGAAACCTAAAAATACATTTTTGAGCCAAAAAAAATTTTGAAATTGCTTAAAAAATTGTTTCACCCGGCACCCTTCTGATTTGTTTAAAGGGGATATTTTTGAACAGGAATCCGCAAAGAAATCGAGTCAGAAACATTTTTCATACGAAAGTGGCCTCACACATGGACTAATATCTTCTTGACTGGCTTTACAACTCGGGGTGAATCTTCGCCGCATCCACTATGGCCCTCCATCGTCTGCGATCTTGCGCTTCGATTTGCCATTGTTGTACCCCAATCCTAGATAGATCGGTTTCAACATCATCCTTCCATCTTTTTCTGGGACGGCCCACTGATCTTCTACCGTCTGGTCTCTCGACTAATATGGAAAGGAAAAATAATAATATCTGGTTGTTTTTTGGTTACTGTATACTTTTCTGTAAGTTTTCATGGTACAATAAATATAAATATAAATGCATTGTGTATTGTTTTGATGGTATTATGAGTATATTTTGAAAACAGCAGTATTGTAAATTGTCACTGGGAATATTTTAAAAATAAGGAATGTATATTTTTAATGCTAATGAAGTTTTTAGACATCTTCAATTTTGTAGAAAGGAAACTGAGGAATTTAAAATAAATAATCATAGGTAATACAAAATGCTAATTAACATGTTACCTTTTCTACATTAGTTTCAATGTAAGGTGTTTGTTGCAAACTTATTAAATCTGACAATTATTTTAATTAAATGCACATCTGAAAAGTACTCCTACTTAACATATAGTAGAAAGGAAATGAATATAAAAAAATGCACATGACAATTTTATATTATAGCTTACTTAATTTCAAAATTAATGATTAGTAATTAACAATGAGGGGGACACTCTTTACAAAATTAAATTATCAGAGAGGAAAATGACATTTTTTTAAGTACTACCTGTCTGAAGTTTGGAGTGAGTTTAGTGCAACTGAGTCTCATTAGGAAGTTGAGATATTCATATAATATGTTAAGTGAGATCTCTACCGATTTTTAATAAAGTTCATTCTTGATAAAGCGGCTTCGTACACATAAGTTGAGCCAAACATAGTACAAAATTTCATGGCCAAACATTTTTAAAATTGCCAAACACTAGGTGTATTCTCAATTTATTGACGGTCCGCACAAAACTAGCTCACGGTCCGGATGCGGACCGCGGTCCGCTAATTGGTGACGCCTGTTATACACCATAAGAGAATACACTTAAAAATACTTTTTTTTGAAAAATACACCTAGTTGTTTGTTATAAACCTTATTTGGCATCTTACACTTAAAAACACTTTTTTTTTTTAAATACACCTAGTTGTTTGTTATAAATTATAAACCTTATTTGGCATAAGCGAATGCTTGGAGTTCCTTCTCAGTAAGTCGATTGAGATTTCTAACTGGAACCTGATCCCTTTAAAAATAAAATTTTTATTAAAAAATTTGTTTATTTGTATGAAAAAAGTATTGTTTATAAAGAAAAATATATTTGGTGCCATAATGATCAAAAAAAAAAATAAAAGATGTACTTACATTACTACAATTGTGGTGTATGTTGTACACCACTGGAAACAATAAATAATAAACTGGTAATTTCGATATTCTTAGAACGCCGGTTATACCGAAATGAAAACTAATTAGTGTAAAGCACATTTCACTGATACGTTAAAAAGATAAAGAGGGTCAAAAATTAAATTTTTCAATATATTTGCAGTTAATTTATTATAATATCTGGCGTACAAAATACGCCAGCGCATGTAGTTAAAAGTCAAGTGGCTATTTACCTGAAGGACCAAGCAATGGTGTATCAAACTCAATGAGACTAAATCAGTACATGTTGATATCACCAACAGAAAAATAAATAAAACACAAATACAGTGGGTGATCATATTAGTAGAGCCACCTCAGAAAATTTTATTTTTGTTTAATAATGGTATGTAAGAGTTTTCTTTATACGATCCACGTTGCATTTGAAACTTTAGAAATGGATGCTATGTTTCTGTTGAAGTGATTAGTATTGGATATTAAAGTTTTTATTTCTGCTATTTTCCTTCGTGAGATGTCTTTGAATTTCCCATGATGTTCTGGTAGAACTAGTGTAACGAACGCGCAATTTTTACTAAATTCGCAAAATATAGTATAGGACTGTCAGAATATCACTAGAGAGCAATGGAAACGCGCAAATTTTATTATAACTCTAAACACCAAGAATTCAAAATTATAGCACACGAGGCTGGGCAGCACTGAAAAACAATGGCAACTGAGTCACGCATTGCCACACATGCGTGTTGCCACTATTGTTATTGTAAGACTATTTATTGCACTTTCATAAATTGTAACAAGACAGCCAAATGGAAACAAATAATGCATTAATATAGGATGCAGATCAATTACATACCCTTCCTCTAAAACATTGAATTTTACTAGTTGGCTCTAATAATATAATCACCCACAGTAGCACTAAATGGCACTACTATAACATATATGCCAATACAGCAAAATATTTGGGTATGAACCTAGCTAGATGTCAGTCTGAGATGAAAAGAACACATAAAAAAAAATTGAACATCAAACACACACAGAAAATTGTACTGCCTCATCGGAAAAAATTCAGAACTGTCAGTACATAATAAGCTGATGATATATAAACAAGTACTGAAGCCGGTATGGTCATAATATGTAATACAGCTTTGGAGATGTGCCAGTGCGAGTAACTTCAAAATGATCCAAAGTTTTCAGAATAAAGTTCTAAGAGACATTGTAAATGCTCCCTGGTACATAAGAAGTAGCGACCTACACAGAGACCTAGGTGTGGAAATGGTGGCAGATGTAATTAAAAGATTCGCAAAGAGGCATGAAAACAGACTTCATAAATATGCAAACGTAGAGACTGTTCAACTTCTGGACCAGCAAAGAATAGTGAGAAGACTCAAGAAAACTTAACCTTTCGAGTTGTGTAAATAGTAAATGTTAGAGTCACGTGCGTGTTAAGTGCTAGGTTTAAGCTGGTTAAAGCAAATTAAGAAATACCATTGGAGAAAACTCAACAAACATTAGTTTTTAGTTTTAAGATTGTCATTAAATTTGCTCGTTAGTCTATTATTTTGTGTACTAGTTGTAAATAACCAAGGCACTGCCTTGGTGTTATTTAAAATAAAAAAAAAGGCACCTAAATATATTATTATAACTCTTAGGCAAGCCGCACACCAAACAAACATGAAACGTAAAACATGAAACATGAAACCTAAGCCCGACCGCACATCAAAGAAACATGAAACGTAAATTACGTTTCATGGAAATAAACCACTGCTAAACAAATATACGTCCGGCCATTTATGAAACTCTCAGAAAATAAAAATGTGTCATGAGCATGAATCACACTCGTTTCATTGGTAGGCGGACTTTGAGATTTGTTTAGCAGTGTTTTAGTTTCATGAAACATGTTTTTCGTTTCATGTTTCTTTGGTGTGCGGCTTGGCTAAAAGAGGTTTCATGAAAATAAAACACAGGTAAACAAATCTTGAAGTCCGCCTACCAATGAAACGAGTGTGATTCATGCTCATAAAACATTTTTATTTTCGGAGAGTTTCATAAATGGCCGGATGTCTATTTGTTTAGCAGTGTTTTATTTCCATGAAACGGATTTACGTTTCATGTTTCTTTGATGTGCGGTCTGCCTAACGGGACTGGTCTGTATTATCGAGCCTTACCAAGTAAAACTTTTACATTTCGTAATGAAAAGTGCAGTGGGGGTAAATCTGCCAAGGAAAGGTTGACCGTATTATTGTGTACAAATTAAAATGGGGCAAAATATAAACCTTTGATGATTGGTAAAAGTTAAAAATCATCCATGTTTTAAAATGTTTATCTTGATAATTTCAAGTCGACTGGTACTCCAATACGAAGGCCTGGATGGCCAAAAATTTCATGACAGATTGGATACACAAATTGTTTGTAATAAACTAATTTCAGTTCTTGTTTTAAAAAATTATAAAACACGGTGGGACACGTCAACGTTTAAATTCAAATGTGTGCTTTGAAAATATAAATTTTAATTTCGAGGTGACCCACATAAGTCTAGCATAGTCCATTATCTGACTTTTATTGGGACACCCTATTTATTTATAATTTTTTAAAAGCTCATTAAAAATCAGATCTTAACAAACTAATTAAGTAGGCTCTATTATGTACATTATAATACATGGTGAAATTTTTAAATTATGTATAGTTTTCATTATTAAAATAAAAATTATGCAAGTTCTCTGTTATGACCCCGAGGTATACAATACAATCGTAAACTTTAACACTTTTCTAGTATAATGCTTTTTGGTCGTTATATTTTACTTTCAGAAAGAATACATTACTTGTTCAAGCATATACATTTTCCTCTCTGATGCATATTATGCTTTTACTATACAATGTTCTTGTCTGCATGCGTTGTAATTCAACAATTTAACTGACGTGAGGAAATATGTTCCATTTTTATGAGCGCTTGGAAACTATAAATGTAAGAACAGGATGTTTTTTTGTTTAAATTTGCATTTCTTAAAAGTTAAAATAATACATATATCATGATATTAAAGATGATAGGATAGAATAGAATAGAATATAATCGTTGATTGAAATATTGATATGGGCTCCAATACCTCAATCAACGATAGAATAGAATAGAATAGAATAGAATAGAATAGAATAGAATAGAATATAATAGAATAGAACAGAACAGAATAGAATAGAACAGAATAGAATAGAATAGAATAGAATAGAATAGAATAGAATAGAATAGAATAGAATAGAATAGAATAGAATAGAATAGAATAGAATAGAATAGAATATAATAGAATAGAATAGAAGAGAACAGAATAGAATAGAATAGAATAGAATAGAATAGAATAGAATAGAATAGAATAGAATAAAATAGAATAGAATAGAATACAATAGAATAGAATAGAATAGAATAGAATAGAATAGAATAGAATAGAATAGAATAGAATAGAATAGAATAGAATAGAATATAATAGAATAGAATAGAATAGAATAGAATAGAATAGAATAGAATAGAATAGAATAGAATAGAATAGAATAGAATAGAATAGAATAGAATAGAATAGAATAGAATAGAATAGAATAGAATAGAATAGAATAGAATAGAATAGAGTAGAATAGAATAGAACAGAATAGAAAAAATTTGCTTTATTGTCACTGAAAATTATACAATTTTATGGACAAAGCTTAACATAGAGTCAGAAAAAAAAATAACAACAATAACAATAACAAATACAATTTTCTGAAATTTGATAAATCGTCAATATAAAAAAAGTTACAAGTTAATAAAGTAAAGAAAAAACAACACCGATATATTTCAAAATTAATGTAAATTGCAAATTGAACATACAAAATAAAATACAGACACTATAATAGGACAGATTGATAATAGACAGATAAATAGGAACTAATAAGTTTAAACTGCTGGATGTGACACCCAAATATAGATAAATATACTTTAGTTACTTGTACATACATCCACATTGCTGTAATTTCTTAGTTAGTCATTAAGAAACTCTTTTACTGAATAATATGGTCTTTTAGATAGATGAGCTTTTGTCATTTTACGGAACTTGGGTAAAGATGTTGCAATTTGGATTGTAAATGGATGGTTGTATAGTTTTTTGCGGAATATAATAAAGACGGGATCGGTAACTAAACATCAACAGTTGAATTTCTGGTAAAGTAGTCATGATGAGGCCTTGCTGGAGAGACATGCATGTGCTTACGAATTAAGCAAGCAGTTTCTAAAATATATAAAGATGGAAGGGTTAAAATTCGGTGATCTTTGAAGTAACTTCTGCAATGTGTTGTTCTTCTGAGGCCAAACAGATATATACCTTATTGCTTTTTTTTGTAATTTAAAAATTACATCTAATTGAACAGTTGTACTACAACTCCAAAATTAAGACCATATCGAAGATGTGATTCGAACACAGAAATATATATGTTATTTTAGATGATGCTAAATTGAGTTCTTTCGAAACAGATCTTACAGCATATCAGGCTGAGGCAAGTTTCTTACTGCTGTCTAAAAAAATACCAAGAAATGTTACAGAATCAATGGTAAAGATCTGGCTGTTATTAACAAGCAGGGGTTGAAGAGCACTTTTTATTGGTAATGCCTTATTTACGTTAAAAGAGAGTAAATTAAAGTCAGACCAGATTTTTATCGTAAGCAAATCAGAAGTTATAGTTGCATGAAAAGATGCAATAGTTGAGTTGCTCCAAATGATATCATCAGAAACTGGTGTCATCAGAAAACAGAAAAAATTTTCCCATCGATTTTTAAATTAGTGATGTCATTTATAACGATAAGGAACAGTAGAGGACCCAATATTGAACATTGTGGTACTCCACATACAATGTTTTTGAGACTAGTCAGTATCAGTGCACCAAAATTTGGGAATAAGTAGACCATGACATAGCTAAGTAAAATCCCCAGAGCCGGAAACCGGAGTGGGTAACGAGGGTAAATATAAGGGGTCAAAGTCGCGGTATTTATTTTTTTTGTGACGCTCATGACCGAGATAGTGCACCAAAATTTAGGAATAAGTCGGTCATGACGTAACTAAGTAAAATCTCCAGAGGTGGAACGCTGCGTGGCCTACAAAGGGGTGGGGCAGTGTTGAATATAAAAAATATAAGGGGTTTTTTGCGACGTTCGTGATTGAGATAGTAAACCAAAATTTGAGAATAAGTAGACCATGACATAACTAAGTAAAATCCCCAGAGGCGGAAACCAGAGTGGGGACGAGGGTAGTTTTAAGGGGTAAAAGTCGCGGTTTTCATTATTTTTTTACGCTCATGATCGAGATAGTGCTCCAAAATTTGGGAATAGGTAGATCATGATATTACTAAGTAAAATCTCCAGGGGCGGAACGCTGCGTGGGGGACAAATGTTGTGCTGCGTCACAAAAGGAAATAATACAAATTGCGACTTTGACCCCTTAAAACTATCCTTATCCCCAACTCTTGTTTCCGCCCCTGGAGATTTTCCTTAGTTAGGTTATGGTCTACTTATTTCCAAATTTTGGTGCACTATTTCAATCACGAACGTCGCAAAAAACCCCTTTTATTTTTTGATTCATCCCTACCCCCACCCCTTTGTTGGTCACTCAGCGTTCCACCCCTGGAGATTTTACTTAGTTAGGTCATGACTTACTTATTCCCAAACTTTGCTGCACTATCTCGATCATGAGCGTTACAAAAAAAATAATAAAAACCGGGACTTAGACCCCTTGTAGCTACTCTCATCCCCCCCTCTGGTTTCCGGCCCTGGGGATTTTACTTAGTTATGTCATGTTCTACTTGTTCCCAAATTTTGGTGCACTATCTCAATCACGAACGTCGCTAAAAACCCCTTACATTTTTTATATTCACCCTTACCCCCACCCCTTTGTCGGCCACGCAGCGTTCCACCCCTGGAGATTTTACTTAGTTACGTCATGACCTACTTATTCCCAAATTTCGGTGCACTATCTCGATCATGAGCGTCACAAAAAAAATAATAAAATCTGCGACTTTGACCCCTAATAACTAACCTCGTCCCCCACTCTGGTTTCCGGCCGTTGGGGAAAAGTCATGTTCACAACTAATTCAACATATCCCCGTATAGTTTTTCCATATTACTTATGACGCACAAAATCCGCTTCTATCTCTCCGACCATTTTTGATTTGTGGCGTTTATGACTTCGGTTCTGAATTTGTCACGTGCTTGGCTATATTCACTTTTTTATTCTAGTTTTCTGTAGCCTTTAGCCATTTATGGTATACTTCCTGTTTATATTTTTTCAATTCTTCTAGCTGATCATTCCACCAGTAGTTTCTAACTTCTGTCTTTTTCCTTGTGATACCTAAAGATTCTTGTGCCGCTTTGTGTATTCCATCTACTATTTTTCTGTAAAGATATTTCGTTATTTCTTGTTCGTGTTCTGCAGGATCCAATCTTATTTTGTATAAATATTGTGTGCTTTGATTTTCGAAGCTATTAATACTGTAGTGTGGTATAACAATATTTGTTAGTTCTTCGTCATTTTTTGCTTCGTCATTTTATTGATGGTTATCATTTCTAAACGTAGGTATATATTATATATTTTTGTTTTAAGTAGGTGATGATCGCTACCACATTCGGCTCCTCTGTATACTCTTATGTTATTCACCTTAAACTGTGTTTTTAATTAATATAAATGATTTTGAAATTATATAAAATTAGAGAAGAAAAGTTTGGGTTCAGGAAGGAGTACAACGGATGCCTTGTTTGCTTTGAGACGGTTGATAGAGAAATATAGAGAAATACGGCAAGAAGAAACGGCTACATTTGGTATTTACATATACAGGGTGTCCGGAAATTCTACCGACAAACGAAGACAGGAGATTCCTAAGATAATTTTGAGACAATTTAACCCTATTAACTTAGTCCGAAAATGCTTCCTAAGAAGGCAAGAGCTATTTGAAGATGGCGTCTGGTAATTAGTTGTTCTTAAATACCTCCAGAACGCTTCTATTTAGAAAATCGAAAATTGAAACGCATATTTCGCACACCTAGTTCAATTGTGCCACAACTGCAAAAAATTCGAATTTTGGGTTAAGACTGTAAAATATTGCCTATATAATGGCCCATCTAATGCAATACAGCCTGAACTAAAATATTGTTTTGGATAAGTATAAAGTAAGTTACTTCGGTATTTCAGTGTAGGGTTTTTGGAGGTTTTGAAAATGCAATATGGCCATAACTGGGAGATGTGGGGATAATATACACTGCCACAATACAACCGATGTAATTCAATACGTTCAATACGGCCACAACTGCAAAAATCAAGAGAGATGTGGCGATAATATACACTGCCACAATAAAACCGATATAATTCAATACGGCCACAACTGCAAAAATCAATTGATTTTTTCATTATATTGCCGCCGTATCTCCTAGGTATCGTTTTATAAATGACTTTCTTCTCAATGAAATATCACCATAACTATCAAAATAATAATAACGTTTAATTTTTAATAAATTGTAATAAGATCCAGCCAATAAATATATAATTTGCTACCTAAATTGTAATTTTGAAGCCAGTCATTCTCAAAATAAATTATTTACAAGGCAAAACGCGTTTACTACAGAACGTTTTGCTCATTTCTCGAGAATATTGAGTTTTGCACTTGTGGCACTATTGAACTAGGTGTGCGATTTATCTTCCAGAGATAGATCGATTCCATACATTGCGACTTTCTAGTAATAGGCGTCCGCTTTGCCAAAAATAACCAACGGTTATTTTATCGCATAACTTTTTTTTTAATATTAAAGCACTTTTGACTGAATTATTGATCTGTGAGGTATTCTAGTACTAAAAGTTACTCTTGCTTTGGATATCACGTATTCTAGAAAAATCGGTTTGAAAATTTTTCGTTATGTGAATTTGAAAAAAAAAATTTCAAAACAAACTATTTAGAAAAACGAAAACTGGTAAGTGTGTTTGTATTCCAGAGATTAATCGATTTCTTTCCCTTTCTGAATCGGTTTTGGGTAGGTCAACGGATATTTTATCGCATAATAATTTTTTGTCTTTATTTTTTAAGCATTTTTGACACCAGATTATCAAATTATGAGGTATTGTTGTAGTAATAGTTACTCTTGTTTTAAGTTGGTGAAATACTTCGATACTTTTATAAAAAAAATTTAATTTTTTTTTTTTTCAAATTTAAGAATACGAAAAATTTTTAATCGATTTTACTAGAAATTGGTGTGTCTTACCGACTTAAAGCAATAGTACCTTTTAGTACTAGGTTACCTCAGAATTTAGTACTCTAGGGTCAAAAATGCTTAAAAGTTGAAGACAAGAAAGTTGTGCGATAAAATATCCTCAGCCCTGCCCAAAACTGACGCCTATGGCCGGTAGTAGAAATTCGCAATAAATGGAATCGATTTATTTCTGGAAGACAAATATGTTTACCAATTTTCGTTTTTTTTTAACTAGAACTGTTCTGGAGGCATTTAAGAAAACTAATTACAAGACGCCATCTTCAAAGAGTTCTAGCTCCCTTAGGAAGCATTTTAGGACTAGGTAAATTGGGTTAAATTGTCTTGAAATTATCTGAAGAACGTCATGTCTTTGATTATCGGTAGAGTTTCTGGACACCCTGTATATTGAGGAGGTATACGACACAGTCCGTAGACAAGAGCTGTGGAACTGTATGACAGAGAAATGGGTTCCTGATAAGTAGGTGAAGCTCAAATATGTATCATGGAGCGTGCACTACAGTAAGGTTTCTTGTCGGATTGGCTGAAAGTTTTCCATTAAGCCGGAAGCAGTTGTGGCGTGAGATAACATCTCACATTTTATCCTTTTCCGTGATAACTCGATGAAAAATTTTTCAACGTTGCTTTCCATTCGTAAGTGCCTCGAGGAAGATCGTAGTAATTCGTAGATTTTTTTTTATTTATTTTTATTTTTTTATTTTTTTTGCGGAATATATGACTTTGGTGAGAACTATATTAGCTTTAAAATTGTTAGAAATATATATTTTTAACATAACAAGTGAATAAAAATATAAAATAGAAATTTGATTTAAATTCGTATTTAAATCTATATTGTGAGATTTTTTTCTCTATAGTTCAGGGAAATAAGGAAAAAAATTCTGTTGGTGATACTGTGTGCGTCACCCACAGTGACAACCAAAGTGTCAACCCTCTCCGGGCCGAAACCAAATTTTTTGAGTAGTATAGACATCTAAAATAATAACCTATATAGTCGAGGAAATGAAGCATTTTGGCTCGGAATTTTTTCGTCCAGCATGGTCTTACTTGAAATTTTCACAGAAGGTAGGGAATAGTCCAAGGCTCAGTTTCTATATCATGCCGCTGTACGCTAAAACCTTTGGGGGTGGTTGCCACTCCATCTCGGGAGCGGGAATTTTTTATTACATTTTAACCATGTAAATCGATGTAAAAAGTGATTCTAAGGAAAAAATGTTTTTTTTTTTCATTTTTTCGTAAAACTAATATTTTTCGAGCTATTCGCGCTTGAATGTAACAGTTTTTCGATGAAAAAATCGACCTTTTTAGAGGATTTTTTGAGAATACCTCGAAAAAGATGCATTTAATGGAAAAAACTGTAGATATCAAAATTGTGTCTTTTAGTAACTCAAACCAAATTCTTTTTCTATAATATCTTTAATAGACTGGGCAGTATCGTCGCCCCCGCTAGCGCAATTATTCCGATTCGATTTTTTTGCACAAACTTACTCAAAAAGAGGTCCTTATAACATATCCACAGGGTGCCGGGCGGTGCCGTGGTCGAAAATTTAAAAAAAAATTTTTTTTTAAACAAATTCACAAAAATAATTTTTTTATCTCCAACAATTTTTTTTAGATAATTTGGGTCATTCTGAGCAAAAAAGGTCTCCTGTCATTTTTCTCTAAAATTGACTGTTGTCGAGTTATACGCGATTAAAAATTTGAAAAATTTGAAAATGGCCATTTTCAAGGCTTCATAACTCAATTAAAAATGATTATTATGAAATTCAAAAAGTGACATAATCAAGATTGAAATACCTTCTTCAACGTCCTGAAGAGATTTTTGTCACTATTTTATTACAAAGCTGTTATTTTTAGTTATTAACAATTAGCGATATAGTCCAACTGTATCGTCGCCCGCCCCGTTAGCGGAACTATTTAGATTCGATTTTTTTGCACAAACTTACTCAAAAAGAGGTCTTTATAACATATCCACAGGGTGCCGGGCGGTGCCGTGGTCAAAAACTTTTTTAAACAATTTTTTTAAAACAAATTCACCAAAAAATTTTTTTTTTATTTCCAATAATTTTTTTTAGATAATTTGGGTCATTCTGAGCAAAAAAGGTCTCCTGTCATTTTTCTCTAAAATTTACTGTTGTCGAGTTATACGCGATTAAAAATTTGAAAATGCCAAAATAGCTATTTTCAAGGCTCCATTCAAAGCTGTTATTTTTAGTTATTAACAATTAGCGGTATAGTACAACTGTATCGTCGCCCCCGTTAGCGGAACTATTTCGATTCGATTTTTTTGCACAAACTTACTCAAAAAGAGGTCCTTATAACATATACACAGGGTGCCGGGCGGTGCCGTGGTCAAAAATTTTTTTAAACAATTTTTTTTAAACAAATTCACAAAAATAATTTTTTTATTTCCGACAATTTTTTTTAGACAATTTGGGTCATTGTGAGTAAAAAAGGTCTCTGGTCATTTTTCTCTAAACTTGACTGTTGTCGAGTTATACGCGATTAAAAATTTGAAAAATGCGAAAATGGCCATTTTCAAGGCTTCATAACTCGATTAAAAATTATTATTATGAAAGTCAAAAAGTGACTAAATCAATATTCAAATATCTTCTTCAACGTCTTGAAGAGAGTTTTGGCATTATTTTATTACAAAGCTGTTACTTTTAGTTATTAACAATTAGCGCTATAGTCCAACTGTATCGTCATCCCCGTAGAGGAACTATTTCGATTAGATTTTTTTTGCACAAACTTACCCAAAAAGATAACATATCCACAGGGTACCAGCCGGTGCCGTGCTCTAAAAATTGTTTAAACAATTTTTCGACCACCGGCCGGCACTCTGTGGATATGTTATAAGGACCAATTTTTGAGTAAGTTTGTGCAAAAAAATCTAATCGAAATAGTTCCGCTAACGGGGGCGACGATACAGTTGGACTATACCGCTAATTGTTAATAACTAAAAATAACAGATTTGTAATAAAATAATGACAAAAATCTCTTCAGAACGCTGAAGAAGGTATTTCAATCTTGATTTTGTCACTTTTTGAATTTCCTAATAATCATTTTTAATCGAGTTATGAAGCCTTGAAATGGCCATTTTCGCATTTTTCAAATTTTTAATCGCATATAACTCGACAACAATCAATTTTGGAGAAAAATTACAAAAGACCTTTTTTGCTCAGAATGACCCAAGTTATCTAAAAAAAATTGTTGGAAATGAAAAAATTATTTTTGTGAATTTGTTAAAAAAAATGGTTTAAAAAATTTTTCGACCACGGCACCGAATGGCACCCTGTGGATATGTTATGATAACCCCTTTTTGAGTAAGTTTGTGCAAAAAAATCTAATCGAAATTGTTCCGCTAACGGGGGCGACGCCACAGTGGTTCCAAATACCGAAAAAGTGGTCATGAAGCCATAAAAGCGTGTATTGTTCATACACTTCGAAATTACTTTCATATTGAGGGGTTTTTGGCATCGCTGATTACAAATCGGCCAATATTTTTTTGAAAAACAAAATGGCGGATCCAATATGGCGGAAAGAAATTGAAAATATCAATCAAAACGCAATTTTTCAATCCATAATTGTAATTTAAAGTCGCTGATTACAAATCTGACCTTATTTTTTTTTAAACCAAATGGCGGATACAATATGGCGGAAATAAATTTAAAATATCAATCAAAACGCAACATTTCTCCAAATTTGGTAATTTGAGGTGGTTGATTACAAATCTAACATTAGTCTTTTAAAAAAGGAACATTATTTTTTTTGAAAAACAAAATGGCGGATCCAATAAGGCGGAAAAAAATTGAAAATATCAATCAGAACGCAAATTTTTTTGTCAATATTGGTAACTTAAGGTCGCTGATTACAAATCTGACATTATTTTTTTGAAAAACGAAATGGCGGATCTAATATGGCGGATATAAATTTAAAACATCAATCAAAATGCAATATTTCTCCAAATTTGGTAATTTTAGGTGGCTGACTACAAATCTGACATTCCTTTAAAAAACAAACATTATTTTCTTTGAAAAACAAAATGGCGGATCCAATATGGCGGAAAGGAATTGAAAATATCAATCAAAACACAATTTTTTTTAATATTGATAATTTAAGCGTCTCTGATTACAAATCTGACATTATTTTTTTAAAAAACCAAATGGCGGATCTAATATGGCGGAAATAAATTTAAAACATCAATCAAAACGCAATATTTCTCCAAATTTGGTAATTTTAGGTGGCTGACTACAAATCTGACATTATTCTTTTAAAAACAAACATTATTTTCTATGAAAAACAAAATGGCGGATCCAATATGGCGGAAAAAAATTGAAAATATCAATCAGAACGCAATTTTTTTAATATTGATAATTTAAGTGTCTCTGATTACAAATCTGACATTATTTTTTTGAAAACCCAAATGGCGGATCCAATTGGCGGAAATAAATTTAAAATATCAATCAAAACGTAATATTTCTCCAAATTTGGTAATTTGAGGTGGCTGATTACTAATCTGACAATATTCTTTAAAAAAACAAAATGGCGTATCCAATATGGTGTAAATCAATTCGAAAATTTTATTTTAAACGCATATTTTCTTGAATTTTTATAATAACGAATCTGTCGTTCTAGAAAAAAACAAAAATGGCGGATCCAATATAGCGGAAATTTTTCAAAATATATAACAAACGAATATTTTTTGAAATATGGTAGTTAAAATGAACTTCAGCAGCGATTTTATAAAACACTGCATATGTGAACAAATCATCACTTTTATTTTTATTGTTTCTGGAAAGATATAGGTACATAAAATTAGATATATAGTCGGTTCTTTAATCTCAGACCGAACTGTCTAGTAAATTGAATAGTAAATATTTTTTGCCAAATGAGTTACATTTGAACAGACTAGAAGTGGCTGGGAATTACTATACAACCAAGTACACGTGCTCACAGGCAATATTAGAAGACTAAACAACCATAAATAAACTAAAACTTCCGCCATTCAATGTTTATTTATTTTTACCATAAAATAATGTATTGATAAGAAATAAGAAAATTATTTACTGTACAAAATAAAAATATTTTCAGGGAATAGATTCTACAAAATTAGATAGCCAATCAGAAAAAGGTTAAGACAACGCGACATCCTTTATTGTTGTTGGACTTTTTCGTAGAGTATAACCATCATAAACCATCACTAGTTCTACTATTATTAATAAAAGAATTACGGAATGGCAAGTTTATTTGAGCCATTAATAAAATGAGGTAGGTAGAGATTTTTGTGTTGTAGTTCTGAGATATTTTAAAGGGTTTCACTTGAAAACAATGTTAAAAAAAATTATGTTCGATTGAATCATCAGATTCATAATTCGATGACCCATCAGTGGAACTAATGACACTTTCATAATTTTTTGATTCACTGGCAGGTGGATCAATTAAAAGGTCAACTGCTTCAGGCGATAGGGCCTTAATTTTTTTGTCGGTAGCTTTCCCAAACTGGAAATGAATGGGTCCGATGACATCATGAGTCGTAAAAAAGTATCTTGCATTGTTTTGACTCGACTACATTTTCGCGCGTAATCAGCTCTAAATTTACGAATGTATTTGTTACAGTGGCGGCTCGTACCACTTTAAGAAGGTAGTGCCACAACTCGGGCAGCCGCCAAAATTTTTAGTGACGGATTCACGATATTGTCAAAAAAAGGTATACTGACAACAAAAACTAAAAAAAATTGCGCGGATACTTTTATCTTATGTACATATCTTAAGTTTATTGATCTGAGGTGCCAAGCAATTGTCCAACATTGATCAAAACAGTTCCGTAAATTAATTAATAATAAAAACCTCTTAACCTACCACCAGCATTTACTGCTGATAGTGCTTGAAAATTGTTATTACGATTTAGTCTCTATTTACCAATTTATAAAAATAATACTATTTCATTATTCACACACATGCACAAATTTTTGTAATGTCACTTTTAAAGTTTACGATATATGAAGTTCATTCTTCTATTTTTTGGTTGCAAAGTTTTCAATGACTTTATAATTAAAATTATCAATACAATTTACAAAATGCTTTTCTGCAGATAGCATACCTAAAGCACTAGGTTTCGATGTAAGCATCGAAAAACAGCGTTCTGCTTCAGATGTTGATATAGGAATGGTAACTAAAATACTTAAAAGTTTAATAGTTTCTTCAAATGTGCTTTTTGAACCTTCCCTCTACAATAAAACCGATAGCGAAACAGCCCCAGAGGTAGTACTTAATTCGTCTCGCTAATACAGTACCTACTTCTAATTCAGTTTTAAACCGAGTTTTGCTTAAAAATTAAAATTGTCTCCAGTCTCCATGGTTCATTAAGAAATGATTCGGAGAACTGATGCTTATAAGCAGAAAACTTCTCCGACCTAAATAAATTAGAAGCAACTAAATGTCCGGAGAAGGTAGACCTTTGAAAGATCTGGTACTTTGAATAATATGAACCTTTAAGTCGTTGTCTAATTCGGCGCTAAAATTGACCAGCTCCTTAAATATGCCTCTATTTTCTGAATTTTCTTTTTCGTCGTGACCTCTTAAAGCTAACTCGAAAGCTCCACAACACCTTATAACATTTGTAGTTTTTTTTCTAGCGAAAAACCACCAAAAAAAATTTTAAAATACTAATCTTTATTGTCAATTAATAAATTAAACTTAAGAAATAATCAAAATATTATCAAAATACCCACGATCATGATGCACCAAAAGTTTAATTATAAATACAAAAACTTTTTAACAGAAAATATACATAATAAAAGCGACAAACCAGCACACGTAAAGAAACTCAAAATAAATAGTCTTTTGCAGTCTTTTCCAATTCAAAATAAATAGACCTGGCTTCATACCCTCGTGCCTGGCACAGAGATTCTAATGTATACTAATAGTCCAATATAGCTCTTTCTCTGTCACTTACATATAATGCTCGTAAAATCTTTCTCTCTTTACTCGTGCCAGTACTGACTTCGGCGCGAAGGAGATTCTCCTGTCGAATACTCTCCGCTGTCGGCAGGGATTGTATTGCGCCCATAGTTGCCATATTTTATATAATTTATGAAGATCAAAAGAAATACACACAAAAAAATTAATAGGAATTAAAAAGTTTTGAAGATAAAAAATATGTTTATGGATAGTTAGCAAGGTAGTGCCCTGGCTCTATGGCACTACCTCACGGGCCGCCACTGATTTGTTACAAGATTCTTGTGCTTCTTCAGACATTTGTCCAATTGGTAATAACACAGATTCTATGATTTCTCCACCGTGAATCAAAAATTTATGAACAGAAGTTGGCACATAGAACCAAGGATACAACTGAACAAATTTTCTCGCAGTTTCTAAAGCGTATGATTTGAAATTAACTACATTAATTTCAAAACCGCTTGAGATTGCTTGTAACAAAACGTGAAACCGTTTAATTAACCCTTCATCTACTCCTGTTATGGACGACGAAAGATAAGCATCTTCGAAGAATCGTCGAGCAGTGTCTCCATCATTTGAGCTTCCATAACCAGGCTTTGGTTGATCGACAATTAGACCCATTTGTTGACGGAAACCCAGCTCAATATTTTTCATTCGGTTTGCAACAATCGCCTTCTCTTCGTCAGACCTCACTTGCCATTTTTGTATATCCAACTTATACGAAATATGCAAACAACATTCAAAAAATCTTATGCAAGCATGGAGAGAAGAAATTCCAAACTTCAAATTGTGCTCAACTATTTGTCTTTGGAGCATTGCATCTATATCATTAAAATGTTTAGATGTTGCTTGACATAAATAGCAACGCTGAGCAGATGTTGTGTTTGTCAATGCATGGCAAACTTTACCGTCAATCATGGTAAACGCAAGCTTGTACGAAACGTTAATTTCTTTTCCTTCTGCAATTATATGGAATGGTTGAAGTTTCTTCTCTTGCTCTTGAATGTAGTTCATCTCTTTCGTTGTTGTTTCTGCGTTTTCGTGAAGAAATTGTATGCGCAGAGGTCTACAAAATCGAGTGGATGATGGTCGTAAATTTTTCCAAAAAATAGTTTGATCATGAGGAGATATAAGTTGTAATGGCACTAGGGAAGTAAGAAATATATTAGCATCTGTTTTAGTACTATCTTTATCATCATCAAACTTTTGTTTATAAATACTTTGACCAGATGTCCCATCACGACCCCATCTACAGAATAAAATTAATTGACACAATTGTTCCGCTGTTAAGTTCTTAACAACATCTTTTTGCACCAAAATTATTCTTTCAGATGTACGATGTAATAAAGATTGTAATTTGACTTTACCACTTGATTCAGTAAACATCATGTCAGCTTTTAAAGGGTAACATTTTTGTTTAGCACGAAGTACAGTTTTATATGATGGATATAATTTACAATTATTTACCAAACTTGCGGCTCTTAGTCCTTTATACTGATTGACTGACAATCTTTGATCGACACAAAGTGCTACTGCACTTTCAGCAGACATTGTGGTTTCTCCAATTATACCTGTAGATCGTCTGTACTTCTTTGCTTCTGAAAATTACCTGTAGTGACGTCTTTGACAATTTTTGAGGCATCAATTTGTCCTGAAGCACGGAGACTCATATGCGTAGCATAAGAGAGTTCCTCTAAAGTTGTTGACTCCCGAAGT
This sequence comes from Diabrotica virgifera virgifera, assembly GCF_917563875.1. Taxonomy (NCBI): domain Eukaryota; kingdom Metazoa; phylum Arthropoda; class Insecta; order Coleoptera; family Chrysomelidae; genus Diabrotica; species Diabrotica virgifera. Next base: position 192,054,718 of record NC_065446.1, on the reverse strand, counting down.
TCCTGAGTCCTTCTACGCTTCGATCTTTCACTTAACGCGGAGAATTCGGAATTGGACGTCACTAAAAATACGACAATATTAAAATCTTAAATATATTAACTTTTCCATAATACAGAATTTATTATTTAACTCGTTGATAGATGCATAAGGTATGATATATAAATGTATCTTAAATACAATACTATAAATTAATACACTTAAATATATACGAGAAAATGTAAATTCAAAAAAGGGTTAAATGTTATTTTAAATTATTATGTGATTTTTATTTACCTGACTGCGTTGGAGTTGCAAAAGTCTCCTCATGAGTACTGAAGTCAACCACTACATCAAGTCATTCTTGGTAATTTTTAAGAAATATAGACTCGGTTCTCGAAACTGTTTGCCACTTGTCTCTAAAATCTGTTATCAATTTGCGAACAGTCTGTTTGTGAACATCAGCAATTGTTACAGATCGTTCCATTTTTTTAGATAGTTCTTCAACAATTTTGTCGTAAGCGACATTAACATTTTCATTTAAATGACATTTCATTATTAAAAATATATCCTTTCTGGAAAGCTTCATTTTAGTTGGTTTAGACAGTTTAACGAGTGGGCAAAAAAGTTTGTTGCTCGATTTATCGTACAAAGAAAAATTAACAATCAAAGTAGTCAATTTTTAAAATTTAGTTACAAACTAATCGGTAGTGATAAAAAGTAGACAATAAATAAATAGGTAAATCAGGTAAGAACCATAGAAAACTAATTAAACAAACCGATAAGGTTAACTGATAAGAGTAAAAAAACTAATGAAAACTACAATAACAGTTTAATAAATAGTCCGGTCAATGGATAAATGGTGTGACATTAAAATGAGTTAAAAATTTGAGCGTCAAGAAATATAAATTATGGATAATTATACCAAATATAAGGAAATCCAAAATGCATCAAAAACCACTCCTCCCAAGGTACCAAACTCAAAAACCAGGAGCAGGACAGTCTTAACCTCAAGGTATGATGTATCAAAATTTTTACTATTCTTCATCCCCTCCCCTTTCCAATAAACCCTCTTACGTCACGATCGGACCAATAACAACGAAGATATAATGTAATGCCCTTTTGATATGCTCCAATACGCATGACATATAGTGCATTCACCCCATTTTTCCATCCCATTTCCAACGATACCCCACACGTCATCCTACGTTAAGCCGTTTTGCATTTAAGATCGAGGGTTGAAATTTAGGGGTTGCGCTCAAAACAACGTATTATATCTACTCCTACATTACCAGTATAATATTCAAAATCTATTACTTATATACAACAGTCAATACGTACTCAACAATCGCCAGACTCATCTAATATGCGTAATTTCACACTTTTCTATTCAAACAACTGCCAGAAAGGCATAGGTAGTTATAGGCAGCTAGAACAAAGAGATTCTTTATCTACTTACTAGAGATTTCAAGATTAGTAAACTTTAATAGCAGAATTATGCAGAATTTTGTAATTTTTGAGTGTATCTTTACAAAATTATGATTATTTCAAGTATATTTTCACTATTTATGCATTAACAAATTTAAGGCAATTATTGTTAAAAAATCTTAAGTTATCTTACATCTTACATTACTACATATTGAAAAAAGAAGAATCTGCTTTACAGCGATACAATTGATAAACTACAAAACTTTTTACAGCGTCAAAACATACTCAAGAACCGCCAGAATAATCTAATATGTGTAATTTCACACTTCCATATTCAAAGAACTGCCAGTAAGGCATAGGCAATTATAGGCAGCTAGACCAAAGTGATTATGTATCTTCTTACTATATATTTTAAGATTAATAAACATTGGTCGCAGAATTATGCAGAATTTTGTACTTTTTGTATGTATCTTTACAAAATTTTGATTATTTCAAGTATATTTTCACTATTTATGCATTAACAAATTTAAGGCATTTATTGTTAATCAATCTTAAGTTAACTTACATCTTACATTAATACATATTTAAAAAAGAAGAATTTGCTTTACAGCGATACAATTGATAAACTACAAAACGTTTTACAGCGTTTTCAATATACGCGTTCTTTTTCACTTTCTCTGCCGGCCAAAATAACCTCGGACATGGCTCACTTATTCCTGAGCTATGAATCAGAATACATCCAGTCTGATCCTTATACCTACAGATTATGATTCTACGATAGTGAGAGAAAACAACTGTAAACATGAAAATCCCTAGATATTTACTTTTTTTTTTCGCCTCATGACCACGTTTTCAGCATTTGGAACCACTGTGGCGACGATACAGTTAGACTATAGCGCTAATTGTTAATAACTAAAAATAACAGCTTTGTAATAAGTTAATGACAAAAATCTCTTCAGAACGCTGAAGAAGGTATTTGAATCTAGATTTTATCTCTTTTTGAATTTCATAGTAATCATTTTTGATCGAGTTATGAAGCCTTGAAAATGGCCATTTTCGCATTTTTCAAATTTTTAACCGTGTATAACTCGACAACAGTCAATTTTAGAGAAAAATGACAAGAGACATTTTTTGCTTAGAATGGCCCAAGTTATCTAAAAAAAATTTTGGAAATAAAAAAATTATTTTTGTGAATTTGTTTAAAAAAAATTGTTTAAAAAATTTTTCGATCACGGCACCGCCAGGCACCCTGTGGATATGTTATAAGGACCTCTTTTTGAGTAAGTTTGTGCAAAAAAATCGAATCGGAATAATTGCGCTAGCGGGGGCGACGATACTGCCCGGTCTATAAGGCCAATACCAACCGAGACATGGCATGTTAAAAGTTAGCTCTTTTCGTCAAATGCATCATTTGAAATATTCAACGTAAAATAACGAAAAAAATTTGCATTTTTTGAGGAATAATTAAATAATATTTTTTCAAGTATACAGTTAGCTCTTTCAAAAAATTATAATAGAAGATTTTAGCCTGAAAATTAAGCTACTTATGATCAAAAAAAGGTCGGTACCTGCTTTTCTCTACGAAAAAATCAGTGAGGACAACCCCCTAACTACTCTCCTAATTAAAAATTGGTCTTGACCTTTCTGTAATTCCTTTTATGTTTGTATTATCAATACACCCAATAAGTTTGACCTATTTAAAAGGCCTAATTTAAGAAGAATTGGAGTTTAAAGAAAAACTAATTTTTTGGAATTTCCCATTTTTCATCTTTTACTTCAAAATATTTCCGAAAATACTGGAGATACGAAAAAAATGATAGATTACTAAATTGTAGCTTTTTTAAAAACTAAAATTCTCTTGTACATGAATTTTCATGACAGTGAACAGTGAGCGGGATATAGCTGTTTAAAACCTCTATTTACGAGAAAATTCCACACCTGTAATTTTGAACCAATCAAAATACGTTATTTTGACAGATCACCATGGCAACGAAGGTATCTTATCGGAAATTTTTTGCTCGTGTGGTACCCAACAGCGAATTATAGTGGAAATTTTTTAACGTTTACAATAACAGAACATTTTTGACAGACTGGTTTTTATTTGTTTACATAATTTAGTTTTGATTCATTTTCTATCACTTGTAGTTACTCAAAACTTACGTAAAATTGAAGAATATACTATTTTCTATCTTGAAATGGTATTCCCATGCAACTACAATGAGTAGAAATTACGAATTTGAAAGCCTAAATAATTGCTGACAAAGCTATGGCGCGCTATTAATCTGTACATGCAGCTTTGGATTTTCAAATGCAAATTTGGTGTGGAACTTTCTTACCGAATACCACGCGAAGTCAAATTAATATCCGGAATTTTTTTTTGATCATGAATATTTTTAGAAAATTTCCCTCGTCTGCGACTCGGGAAATTTTCAAAATATTCATGATCTCAAAAAAATTTCCGGAAATAATTTGACCTCTAGTGGTATTACTAGTGAAAACACCCCGTTTTCGAGCCCCTTAAACCGACCCTAATTAAGAACTAAGAGAACTTATGGAATTTAGTTCACACAGTTTTATAACTCTTCGAAAATTCTACAAAGTCATTTTTGAAAAAACTCTTTATCGCCAAAAATGAAGGAGCTATTTTTATAAAACGAATTTTTTTTCGAAAAATTCTGATAGTCCGCATATGGATAATTTTCAATGTATGTCTAATACCACAGAACCGGTTCGTGTACTGGAAGATGACTAAAAAACTATTTGTATTTGTACATATTTGTAAATTCGTATTTTTGTGTAAATAAATGTCTATATATAAATTTGTAATTCTTTAATTCCACTTTTTTTCTGTATAGATCTAATAAAATATCTAATTATAAAAACTGTTATGTTATTAAGGGTGGTTTTTAAGGGTTGAAATATTATGATATTTATCCTAAAGTATAAAACAATCATTATATAACCAATCAAAACCAAATTTTACCCATATTAAAATTTACAATGTTTTTATATAATTTTTGACAATAAGGGGTAGTTTACACCCCTAAAAATAATCAACGCCCTTAAGCATGATATAGAATATGAAGTACAGGGTGAGATGATCCTAATCTCAAGTTTTTATGTAAATCGATACAAGCCGAAATTATTCGTTTAGGATAAGTAAATTTTTTATATGTAGCTCCAACATGGGTGGTTTTAAGGGTTGAAATATTATGATAGTATATCTTGAAGCATAAAACAATCATTATGTAACTAATAAGAACCAAATGTTAAAAATATTAAAGTTTAAAATGCTGTTTTATGATTTTTTACACTTAGGGGTAGTTTTTACCCTTAAAAAACCAAAAGCGTACAACGGCTCAATATAGCAAATGAACTAGAGGGTGTAATGAGCCTAAACCCAATTTTTTGTACAAATCGATGCTGGACGAAAAAATTGCGAGCTTTTGACATTTTTTCAGCTTCATTTCCTCGACTAATATGTTTCCTGCAGCCGATTTTGTATAGTTATAAACAAATAAAGAATAAATAATATAATAAGAATAAACATATATTATAAGAATAAAAATGAATGGATTACCGAGGAGATTCTAGATCTCATGGAAGCAAGGCGATCTTATAAAACCAAAGACAAAAACATGTATAATATTATACACACAGAAATAAGGAGAAAGATCAGAGAGGCAAAGGAAAGATGGTATAGTGACAGATGCGCAGAGATTGAACAGTTGGTAGAGAAACATGATAATTTAAACCTTCATAAGAAAATTAGTGAAATAACAGGCACTAATATTAAGAAAAAATCAAACATACTGCTGGATAAAAACGGAAAAATAATTATAGACGTCGGTGAAAGGCTTAAAAGATGGCAGGAATATATTCAAGAGCTATTTAAAGACGAACGGACTGAAATAGTACTAGAGCAGGAAAAGTTCGACAACGGCCCAGACATAACAGAAGATGAGGTACTAGAGGCGATAAAGCGAACAAAGAACAACAAGGCAACAGGTCCTGACCAAATACCTGTAGACATAATACGGTTAATAGAGGACCAGTAAATTGGAATATTGGTCGACTTATTTAATACAATATACAGTACAGGAATCATTCCCAGAGATTGGCTGCTGTCAACGTTCATAACACTGCCAAAAAAACCAAATGCAAAAGAATGCCAAGACCACCGGATAATAAGTTTAATGAGTCATACACTCAAAATATTTTTAAAAATTATACACCGGAGAATACATAACAAACTTGAGCAGGACATAAGCGACACGCAATTTGGATTTAGAAATGCAATGGGAACGAGGGAAGCCCTGTTCGCTGTAAATGTACTTGTGCAAAGGTGCATGGATGTTAATCAGCCAGTATATATGTGTTTCTTGGATTACAACAAAGCCTTCGATAAGGTCAGACATAACCGCCTTATCGAATTACTTGAAAAGAAAAACTTAGATATGAGGGACATCAGGATCATTAGTGCTATCTATTATAATCAGATCGCTGTGGTAAAAGAGAACAACGCCTTTTCAAATGAAATACGTATTGAGAGGGGCGTCAGACAGGGCTGTGTCCTGTCTCCTACTTTGTTCAATTTGTATTCAGAGGAAATAATCCAGGAAGCACTAGAAGACCTAACCACGGGAATAAAAGTAAATGGTCGACCAATCAATAATATACGGTTTGCCGACGACACTATTTTATTAGCCGAATGTCTTGAGGATTTACAACAAATGGTTGACAGAGTGGTAGAAGTTAGCCAAGAAAACGGACTGTCCCTAAACACGAAAAAGACACAATTTATGGTAATCACAAAAGTTCAACAGCGCCAAGAAAGCATAACAATACATGGAGAACAAATTAAAAAGGTTGAAAAATATAAATATTTGGGTACAATAATTAATGAAACTAATGAGTACACAGAAGAGATTAAAGCAAGAATAGGACAGGCAAGAAATGCTTTCAACAAACTAAAAAAAGTACTCTGTAGCAGGGACATTACAATTTCTTTAAAGATAAGACTTCTGAGATGCTACGTGTTCTCCGTATTATTCTATGGGTTGGAGGCTTGGACATTAAAGAAGGATGTTTCGGACAGATTAGAAGCCTTCGAGTTATGGGCCTACAGAAGAATATTAAGAATAAGTTGGGTGGATAGAGTCACGAATATCGAGGTGTTGAGAAGAATGGGAAAAGATAAAGAGGTTTTAAATACAATTAAAGTCAGAAAACTGCAATATCTGGGACATGTTATGAGGGGCGAGCGTTATAACTTGTTACAATTGATAATGCAAGGAAGAATACAGGGTAGAAGGAGTCGCGGAAGAAGACGCATCTCCTGGTTAAACAATTTGAGAGCTTGGTTTAATTGCACTTCTGCTGATCTCTTTAGAGCAGCGGTATCGAAAGTGCGAATTGCCGTGATGGTTGCCAACCTTCTTAGAGGAGATGGCACATGAAGAAGAAGAAGAAACAAATAAAGATCAAAAAACGAAAAGTTTTCGCTTTTTTCGTATATTACCATAAAGTTAAGCATTTTAAACAAATTTGAGGGTAAGAAACTCGTCAGTAGAATAAAAAAACTTCAATATGGCGTTCGCTGAATATGTCTATCCTTATTGGTTGCTTAGAAAATTGCAAAATAAATAATAAATTTTGAGTTTTTATAAATATTCATATCTTATGTAAGAATTCACTTAGAACCTTCTTATTACACGGAATGCTGGTAATTCTGGTGCTTAAATCATATCCTAAATTTCAAAGCAATTGGTCAAACAGTTTAAAAGTTATTTAATTTGTTTTTCCCAAATGAATTTTTTTTGTAACACTATAAGCCAGCAAATGATGAGGTTACAGTAATAGTTTGGATAGTTTATGAAAGAACTTTGCACTATTAATTTAATTAAAAAAAATGACAAAAAATTATTCTAGATATTGCAAAATTATTTTGCAAGAATATGTGAATTAAAAAAAGGGGGAACTAACTTCGTCCCTAATTGTCCTAGGGCAATTGTTTTTCTTTCTAAATGTGTATAAAAATTCAGTCTTTCTAAATATGACAAATAATTTTTATAGGGATAACGGTTAAAAAATTATTTTAATTAATGTTTATAAGTAAGCAAAAAATTGACATGTTTTGCAAAATAATTTTACACTATTTAAAATTACTTTTTGTCATTTTTTTAATTAAGTTAATAGCATTAATAATATTCTTTCATAAACTGTCCGAATTATTACTGTAACCTCATAATTTTTGACTTAGTGTTGCAAAAAAATGAATTTGGGATTAAACAAATTAAATAACTTTTAAACTATTTGACCAATTGCTTTGAAATTTAAAATATAATTTAAGCACAAGAAGTTTCAGCATTCCGTCCAATAAGAGGGTTCTAAATTAATTTTTACATAAGTTATGAATATTTATAAAAACTCAAAATTTATGATTTATTTTGCAATTTTCTAAGCAATCAATAAGGATAGGCATATTCAGTGAACGCCATATTGAAGTTTTTACACGATTTATGAGTTTCTTACTCTCAAATTTGTTTAAAATGCTTATCTTTTTGGTAATAGACGAAAAAACGAAAATTTACCGTTTTTTGACTTTAATTTGTTTATAACTATGTATATCAGCGGTGCTCAAAGAGTCGATCGCGATCGACCGGTCGATCGCCAAAGTTTTTGAAATCGATCGCGATTCACGGAAAAAATACAAATGGACAAGATATTATGTCTGCTATCAAAGAAGTCCTGTTGTAACGTCCGACGGGTACTAGACGTATCGAAATCATGGGCAAAGATTTAGAAAGCAAAGTTAAAAGTGATACTATGAAGTTTATATACTTTTCTTTGTGCAATTTGACGAGTCAGCCGATATGAATGATACCGCCCAGTTGTGTATTTTCTTTCGGGAGGTATTCTCTGACATGTTGGCTAAAGAAGAATTCTTAACAAGCTGACTATGAAAGAAAAAACTTGCGGAGAAAATAATATATTACAACGTTTTGGTTTTAAATTTTGTAAAAAATACAGCTACCGATTTACAAACTAGTGTGTATTACAACAGATGGTGCACCATTCATGACTGGCGTTAACAATGGATGTTGAGAAACGATGACTTTCCATCATTTTTTCATTTCACTGCATCATTCACCAACTAGTTTTGTGTTACAAAATTTTAAATGGCAACGACGTCACGAAGATGACAACAAAAATTGTGAATTCAATCATAGTTTAAAGCTTGCTACTACATCTTTTAAATCGCCATTGGAAGCTAGCGAGTCTGTAGAACACACTGATATGAGTTACTTCCAGAAATAATTTCTTTTTTCAAAGAACGAGGGGACGACGCTCATCTACTCAAAACGAAAAATGGCTTGGTGATCTGGCTTTCGTACCAGATTTAGCAAATCATTTGAACCTTAATTTGGAACTACAGGATAGAAATAAAACAATTATCGATATGATGAGCGCAGTATGTTATTTTGTCAACAAATTGAAATTATTGATTAATCAAATGAATAGAGAGGATTTAAACAACTTTCCATCGTTCAAAAAAAGGTAACCCTCATTTGAATTATGCTTATGAAAAGACGGAGCTGCAAGCAGTTAATAGTGAGTTTTAATGACGCTTCGTTGATTTAAAAAAACCGACAGATTTGCAACATTCATGTCTAATCTATTTTCTTATGAAGAGATATAAAAAGTTGAAACTGAAATATCCGTTACATCTTTTCAATATGGAGATTATTTCCGTTTAAAATGAGGTACTGAAAATAATTTCGGTTATACGCCTTAAATCCAGAGCGACCAATACAACATTTTTGGTATTTTATATCGTTTGTAAAAAATATCCGTCTTTGAGGCAAGTAGCTCTGCAGCTCACAGCATTCTTTGGATTAACATACTTGTGTGAGTCTGCATTTTCTCAAATGAAGGTAGTGAAATCAAAGGAGCTATTGTAATCGGTTAACTGATGAACATCTCTCATCATGCTTGCGTTTGGTCCTCGGTAATTACATACCATCATATGAAAAACTTGTGGATGATACGCAGTGCCATGCATCAACATCCAGATTAAATTATGATGAAAAACATGACTTTAATTACAACTCACTGTAATTACGACTTTTCATCAAATAGAAATGTGCAATAAAGTTTTTTATTTTCAAACTTTTTTTTTACTAGCAGTCGATCGCTGGATGCTTGAAGTTTATGTGGTAGATCCCACGCAGTACAAGTCTGAGCACCACTGATGTATATCATCAAAATCGGCTGCAGGAAACATATACATAGGTTATGTTACTAACATAGATGTCCATATTACTCAAAAATTTGGTTTCGGCCTGGATGGGGATGTGTCACGAGTCTGTAGCGTAAGTAGTCGCGCGTGGTTGTCCCTCGTGAGTCACGAGGGACAACCACGCGCGACTACTTACGCTACAGAAGTGAGCGCGACTCGCGACTGCTCCCGGGTTAATGCATTAGTCCAGCGTAATAAGGTTTTTTCCATTATACTCGAGCAGCCAGGGTACTGAAGCGTTTTTTCAACAGGTAATACCTATAAAAGCAAATTGTAACTATTTCCTGCGTAGCATCTGGCGGCCATTTTTATTTATAAACAATTAAGTGTAAAGAATGGCATTTTTCACTCTGTTTTCAAATCAATGGAAAACAGGGAAATTTATGGTTTTTTTAGTACAAATATCTTCGATATTATGGAAAAAGCTTTAAAATGACGTATTACAAAATTTGATATACTCATTTATTGTTAACATAATTGCGAAACAAGGTCGAAATTGCAAAAAAATTATTTTTTCAGTAACTTGTAACAAAACAGAGGAACTTCTGTTGGAGTAACAGTTAGGTGAAATATCTAAACTCCAACAGGAGTGGGCAAAGAAGGGAAAGCAAGTGTATTAGATTGAAGGGCTTTTACGGTGGGAAGCAGATGTAACAAAATACTACCTTTGCAGTAGTACTTGTATGGGAATGTGAATTGAAAGGGTCAGATGATGAACTATTGACAGAAACAGAAGTAGATGGATGAAACTGAATGCAGTTAGGCTAGCAGAGTATAGAAGAGAATGAGTACTTGATACTCAAGGATGGTTTCGGCCAATTTTCACGCCGTCAAAGACAGTAAATCTACAGAATATAGATGATGGCTAAAAGGAGAATATCAAGATGAACAAAGCCTAGAAAATATAGAAGAATAACAAAAAATCGTGGTCGCCAGTAGAGCGTGGACTATTGCTCTACCAGGTATCCTATACTGCTGCACTCGTACTTGTTAGTTGCTATGAGAATAAAATTAGTAAATATAGGAAAATATGACAACAACTAGGTAACAAAAGAAATATTATACAACACAATCAATAGTATATTTAACTTTTACCTATATGTACAATAAATTAGTATACCAATAATTAATTACCAAATTAATCCAAACAAAATATTTTACTAATAAAGTATGTACAGCCTACAGCTAGAGTAAAGTTTAAACACAAGAGGAACAAAGTCCAGCCCTAAAAATTGGTTTGAAATGGCAAATCCAACTTATGATATAAAAATGAACCGACACGCTACTCGAGATATAACTCCTTATCTTCGTGTGCGGTTACAATAATAAAAGCAAGTTAAATGGTCAATCTACCCTGAGAGGGACGAAAGCCAAGGTTAATTAGTTATAATATATATAAAAAAAATTACCAAATTTTCTTCGGATAGTTGAGCTCAATTACCTTTCATCATCATCATACAACCTCTTCTGTTCACTGCTTGACATAGGTCTCTCCCATTCTTCGCCACTCTTCACGGTTCTGTGCTTCTTGTTGCCATTTCTTGGATATTCGGTTAATGTCGTCCATCCAGCGTGTTGGTGGTCGTCCTCTGCTGCCTTTGTCTTCTCTTGGGCGCCAGTCAATTAGTTTTCTGGTCCATCTTGAGTCTTTCAGTCGCGCTATGTGACCTGCTCAATTCCATTTCAGCTTGGCTATACGTTCAACGACATCAGTGATACCTGTTCTTTTCCTTAAGTCTTGGTTCCTTATTTTGTCTTTTTTTGTCACGCCGAGGATCGATCTTTCCATGCGGCTTTGTGCCACTCGCATTTTTAGTGCTGTTGTTTTTGTGAGCGTGAGAGTTTCTGCTCCGTATGTCATAATAGGAAGAACGCATTGGTCAAATGTCTTCCGTTTCATAGCTGTCGGGATGTTGCTCTTAAAGATATCTCTTAGTGAACCATACGCCGCCCAAGCAAGTGTTATTCGTCGTTGAAATTCGCAAGTCTAATTGTCCTTGCCTATTCTGATTTCATGACCGAGATATATGTACTTTTCTGTCAATTCTACCACTTGATTTTGGATGGTTAGGTGTTCGCTGGGAACTAAGTTTGTCATAAATTTGGTCTTACTGATGTTCATTTTTAGACCTATTGTTGAAGATACGTTTTCTAATTCTAGTAGCATTTGCTGTGCTTCACCCAGATCTTCGGTAATAAGTACTATATCGTCGGCAAAACGTAGATGATTGAGCATTTCTTCATCTATTTTTATTCCTCTATTTTCCCACTTTAGCATTTTAAAGGTGTATTCGAGGACCGCTATAAATAATTTAGGTGAGAGAGTATCGCTCTGTCTCACACCTCGCTTGATATGAATTTCTCTGGTAATATCATGTAGTTTTACAAGCATTGTGGCGTTTTGATATAATGTTTGCACTAACTTTGTAAACCGATAATCTATTCTACTATTGTTCAGAGCAGTTATAATGCTGTCTAATTCCACAGTGTCCCCACATCAAAAAGAGAAGAACTACTACACATAGTTGAAGACTTCTATCAAGAACTATATACAAGCCAAAGAGAAGACCAAAAGAATTTAGAAGCCGCTGCATCACTCAAAGTTATCAACCAGGGTTCAGAGCTCATGCCAGAGATCACACTAAGCGAAATCCAGGACGCAATGAAAAATATGAAAAACAGCAAAGTGCCAGGAGAAGATGGAGTCATAATAGAAGCTATAAAGATGGGTGGACGTGCCCTTCTCAACCAAATAAAAATTTTGTTTAACCTTTGTCTAGCAGATTGTTGCATACCGGAAACAATTACCTTTACAAGTGAGAAAATAAACAAAAGAAATAAATTGATTAAAAAAATGCAAAATTTAAGCCCTAAAAAGGAGGTATTAATATTATTAAGAAATTGAAAATATTTAAATTTTTTCTTTTGTTTTTGTTTGGAAAAATATGAATAAACTTAAGTGGAGTGTAATGTATACTTATTTAATTTGATATTTTTAATAAATATTTAATGTTCCAATTATTTAAAAAATTAATGTTCTTGATAATAATAATAAAAAGAAATACTTAAATCACTGTCCAACACCAAACTAACGTAAAGTCCTTTCCAAATGTCCAAACAAAATAATGATGATAGTCCAAAAACCAACTCAAAATATGATTCCAGCTCCTAGGCTACCCAGTGACTGCTGCTAAAGTTTTGATTCATCCCCTGATTTTAGTGGGATGAAATTTTAAGTGGTTCCAAGTGGCTAAAATATACAAACCCATTGTTAATTTGGGTAATCAATCTTACGGAAACAGGAAATAAGTTGTGAGTTAAACCTCCAATAAAAACTGGTCAGGATCGATTAAAACAAGTATTGTTTTTCTGTGCAAAAAATTGGTAAACTTGACCTAGAAACATGGCTATTTAAAGCTGGGAATGATATTAGAAGATGTACCTATAAAAAATTGGTCGAAATATATAATAATGAAAAGAAGGAATGAAAATAATTTATGAAGAAAATTATAAATTTACCGCTTGTCAATATGGCTTCCTATATGAATGACCTGAGGTAAAACTCACCCGATAGCGATTCTCCCAAAGTTTTACCAAATTAATACTTTTCTTCGTAAAAATAAACAAAACAAAACTTTCCACTCCTTCAACTTAATTTAGATAGATTCCGTATTCCAAAAATAACTTAAAGATGATTCCTTTTTTTGTTTAAAAAGCCACCGACCACTTGGAAATTACTTCTTTCTTCTTTGAAGATTGAGCTAACAGTAAAACTTTTAAAAATTTGACAGTCCTTGGTACTGCGACAGTGGCTACTCGTGGAACTAATGTGCAGGGTTGGCGGTGTTGCCAGATAGAAAAGTAGCATTTTATAACGATTAAATTATTAATGATTTTAATTAAAATATTTTCATTAAGTAACGTTCCGTTGAATAGCTTGGGCGAGATGGTATCTCCTTGTCTCACTCCTCGGTTTATTTTAATAAGCTATTCAAGCTATTCAACCAAGCGCTAGAAGATGTGTTCAAACAACTGCACTGGGATGGTTTGGGTATAAATATAAACGGGCAATATCTGAATCACTTACGATATGCTGATGATATTGTATTAATAGCAGAAAGAAGTGAAGAATTACAAAGAATGATGGAAGAACTAGATAGAGAATCGACAAAGATAGGACTGAAGATGAATTACAGTAAAACAAAAACCATGACCAATCAACAAGAAGAACTAGTAACTACAGTGGCACAAACAAGAATAGAACAAGTAAAAGAATATATATCTAGGACAAATCACTAGATTAAATAAAGAAAATCAGACCGAAGAAATAAAGAGAAGAATAAGGTTGGCCTGGGCATCATTCGGAAAACTGTCTTATATTCTAAAGAACAGAAAATACCCGCAATACCTAAAAACAAAAGTCTTCAATCAATGTATACTCCCTGTTTTAATATATGGCTCTCAGACATGGACGTTTACAAAAGAGAATATGGAAAAAATAGCAAAGACAGAAAGAGCCATGGAAAGACAAATGCTGAACATTAAATTATCAGACAGGAAAAGAAACGAATGGATCCGTAACAAAACAAAAGTGAAAGACGTCTCTACCCAAGTAGCAAAACTTAAATGGAAGTTCGCCGGACACACCCTACGGCAGAAGGATGAAAGATGGACTAAGATGGTAATACATTGGAGACCATGGAACCACAAACGAAAAAGGGGAAGGCCACAGATGCGATGGTCAGATGACCTGAAGAAACACACTGGGTCAAAATGGATGCAAATTGCCCAAGATAGAGAGGCATGGAAGAAGGAAGAGGAGGCCTATATCCAAGGATGGATGTTTAGGGCTGATTAGATAGATAGATAGAACGTTCCGTTACAAACTGTTGTAAAAATTAGTGTACAGCTTTGAAATTTTTGTCAAATAAAGGTTATTTGGTGCTTAATATATCATAAAAATTTCAAAGCGATTCATTCAATTGTTTAAATTTCATTCAAATTGTTTATCCCAGAGAGCACTTTTTTTGCAATAACATAAGTCAGAAGGAAATGACGTTAGAACCATTCCACATGTGTCAAATGAAAGAGCATGAGCTGTGTTTTCAACTTGGTTTAAAAAAAGTGAATGAAAAATGCATTTATTAGTAATAAATAATTATGCAAATTTATCGTAAATCTTTCCTTATAAACTTTTTATTTTCTTGTATAAGAAATTATACATATTTATTACAATTTTTTATCATTTATGATATAGATAACATTACTTGGTAGTTGTGCACTTAAAACAGAGTAAAAAAGTTAATTTTTTTGGAAAAAGTTATTAAAACAGTTTATAGAGAAAAATTGACGATACATTTGCATAATTATTTATTACTAATAAATGCATTTTTTATTCGCTTTTTTAAACCATGTTGAAAATGTAGCTCATGCTCTTTCATTTGACGCCTGTGGAATGGTTCTAAGGTCATTTTTTTCTGACTTATGTTATTGCAAAAAAAATTCTCTCTGGGAAAAACAATTTAAATAAAATTTAAACAATTGAATGAATCGCTTTGAAATATTTATCACATATTAAGAACACCAAAGAATCCTCATTTGACAAAAATTTCAAATCTGTACACTAATTTTTACAACAGTTATTGAGAAAATATTTTTTTTGCAATTCCGACCTTTTTTCGCAATTATATTAACAATAAATGAGTATATCAAGCTTTGTAATACGTCATTTTAAAGCTTTTTCCATAATCTCGAAGATACAGTCGAACCCGCTTATTAGAATAGCCTTCGTGCCAAGCAAATATATTCTTATAAGCGGGATATTCTAATAACCGATCATTGGTGGCTTGCTGAAATAAGTGTACCGAATATACGTTATAATAATACATACTATGTCAATATGTATATGCATATTGTTTTAGGTCTTTTTATGTCAATAAAAATTTATAATCTATTTACAAAAATAATTACGAAACGATTAGACAATAAATTGGAATTGGGTTTTAGAAAAGACTTCCGAACAAACAGGGCCGGCGATAACGGGCCTTCAAAGGATGCACTGCAGGCGGGCGCCCCTGTTTGGGGGGGGCGCCAAAAGCTTTTTTCTGCTGGTGTTATACAAAATACTAATTTAAAAGAAACAGAAGGGCGCCTATTGTAGCTTTGCAGACGGGCGCCTTATACCCTAGCCCCGGTACTGCGAACAAACAATCAACTATTGGTAATAAATAATCTTATAGAAAAATGCTGTTTCTAAAAACAGTCAAGTGTGTGGCAATGTACCTATAGAAATTTGTAGACAAATGAAATTATTTTATGACCTTGTCGGCATACGATTGAATTTTCGGTGGGAAAGGAGAGTTTACTCATAACACAGTAATAAAGTCTTTATTAGGTACCTGACAAACCGTAATAATATACAAAACAGCAGGCTTTCGAAGCTCTTACCGACTAACCATTATATTAAACAAATTTAAAATTTTTAGGAAATTGTACGTAAAAATTTATTTGTTGACCTGAAAAATTATTCCAAAAAGCGGTATTAGGTATTAGGTTACTAAACCATATTCCAATAAACGGATAAATTTATTAAAGTGTAAATGGAAACGTTTCGGGACATCGAATTTATATTCCATAAACCGGGATATTCCTATAACCGGTACTCTAATAAGCGGGTTCGACTGTATTGTCTTAAAAAAATCATAAGTTTCACTGTTTTCCGTTGATTTGAAAAAAAATGGGGCAATGCCATTTTTTGACAGTTACTTTACTTTACTTAATCAGTAGACCCATTAGTACCTTTCGGTGTAGGGCCATTTATAATACAATTCATTAAATTACAATTCAATAAATTACAATATTTTACAATCTTCTGAATTGTCCTAGCTCTCAACGAACTTTCTCCATTCCTTCCTATTGGATGCCATCTGTGTTGCTTCCTGCCAAGTCTTACCCTTACTCTGCAGTATCTGCGAAATGTCACTGTTCCATTCTTTGATGGGCCTTCCTCTTCTATTCTTACCTATTGGTTTGGCTTCCCACACTCTTTTCACTTGTCTATCATTGTCCATCCGGGTTAGATGTCCGAACCATGCCAATTTTTTCTTCTTGATTGAGTCGAGTATCGGCTTGATTTTGAGTCTTTCTCTTATTTCTTCATTTCTGATTCTATCTGTTCTTTTTACTCCTATCGTTCTTCTGAGGTATTTCATCTCTGCTGCCTGTATTCTGCTCTGGTGTCTTTTGTTTAATATCCAATTTTCTGCTCCATGTGTCACCGTAGGTCTATATATTGTTTTGTATATTGTCATCTTGGTCTTTGTTGATATTTCTTTGTTATTAAGGAATCCTCTATTTAGTGCTTGGAATAGTTTTCCTGTGTTTTCCATTCTGTTGTTAAGATCGTCCTCTATGTCTCCTTTGTTGTTGATTACTGTTCCTAAGTATTTGTATGAATTTGTCTGTATTAATTGATGTTGGTCTATCATTATTTCTATTTGATCTTCCGTCCCTTGTTTCCTTGATATTTTCATTATCTGAGTCTTCTCTTTGTTTACGTTTAAGTTGTATTTGCTTGCTTCTAGGTTCCATTTCTCTAAGTTGTATTTCAGTTTTTCTGCTGTTTCCGCAATTAGTACTATGTCGTCTGCAAATATACACATCTCAGCGTTTATCATTTGCATTCTGTTCCAACCGATGCAGTATTTCTTGAAAGTTTTCTTACATTCTTTCACTATCTCATCTATTACATTTATGAATAGCACTGGGCTGAGACTTCCCCCTTGTCTAACTCCTTGAGTTGTTTCAAATGGTTCTGACTGTATATTTAACATTCTTACTGTATTTGTTGTTTTCATGTATATACTCTTTGTTGCTTCTATCAGTTCTTCGCTTACTTCCTTCTTCTTTAGGCTTTCCCATATATCTTTTCTTTTGACTGAGTCGAAGGCTTTTTCCATGTCTATAAAGCTCAGGTATATTTCTCTATTTTTCTTTAATGCTTTTTCTATTACTTGTTGCATGGTAAATATATGGTCTTGTGTGTTGTGTCCTTTCCTGAATCCACTTTGTACGTCCTCTAATTTATGTTCTATTTCTTTTCTGATTTTCCTTTCTATTATGGTTTCGTATACTTTTGCTGCTACACATAGTAGTGATATACCTCTATAGTTCTTACAGTCTCTTGTGTTTCCTTTTTTGTATATAGGTATAATTACTGCATTTGTCCATTCTCTGGGTATTACTTTTCTCTTCCATATTAGGTTATATATATATAACAATTTTTCTTTTGCTTTTATTCCTATATATTTCATCATTTCTGGTGCTACTTCATCGCTTCCTGGTGCTTTTCCAATCTTTATCTTTCTTATTGCTTCTTCTAGTTCTTCTTTTTCTATAGTTTCTGGATTTTCCGTGTTTCTTATGGATACTCTCTTTATGTGGCTTTCCTTCTCCATTGTGTTCACTTGATTTCCATTCAGTAACAGCTGGAAATGTTCCCTCCATCTTTCCATTATTGTTTTATCGTCATTTATTATTATTCCTTCCTTGTTCATTATTTGTTTCAGTTTCGTTTCTTTGTTGCTTCTTAGGTTTTTCAGTGTTCTATAAAATAATTTTACGTTTTCTGTGCTGTTTTCTTCCATTTTTTCTCCAAATTTTTCCCAACTTTTCTTTTTCTCTTTCCTAACTATCTCTTTAACTTTTGTTCTTTTTCTCTTATAATTTTCATATTTTTGTTGTGTTTTGTCTTGTATGTATTCTTTCCATAATTTCTTCTTTTCTTTTATTTATCTTTTCACTTCATCGTTCCACCAAGACGTTCGTTTCCCTCTGTTGTTATTTCTTGTGGTTCCACATATTGATTTAGCTGTTTTTATCATCGCATTTTTAAATTTTCCCCATTCTTCTTCTATTGTTTCTGTTATTATATGTTCATTGTCTATTTCTTTCTCTAGCCCTTCTGTGTATCTTATTTTCGTTGTTTCTTCCCTTAGTTTATAAATTTTTATTATTTCTTTGTGTTCCCTGTTTATGTTCTCATTTCTTTTTATTTATTTTCTTTTGCTTTTGAATGTGGTTTCTAGTAGATAGTGGTCACTACCAATTTCATAACTCCTTTTCACCCTTACGTCTCTTATCCAGTTCTTCTCTGTTTTTTGCACTATAGTATAGTCTATAATTGATTGTTCGTCTCTTGATTTGACTTCTCTTGTGATCTTGTGTATCCTTTTATGTTGGAAGTGTGTGTTCATAATCACCAGGTTATTGTCTAGACAGAATTCAAGTAGTAATTTTCCATTTTTGTTTATTTTTTCCTCCCCATACGGTCCGATGACATTGTTCCATTTTTCTGCTTCTTTCCCCACTCTACTGTTCATGTCTCCTGTGATCACCATTTTCTCTGTACAATCATTTATCACTTCTTGTAATTTGTCCCAGAACTCATTCTTTTCGTTTTTTGTTGCGTCTTCATCTGGTCCATAGCATATGATTAGGTTTGTATTGGTTTCCTCTGTATCCATATATATGTCTACTCTTAGTATACGTTCGTTGTAATATATCCAATTTTTTACTTTGTTGATACTATCCTTCTTAATCAGGCACGCTACTCCTGCCTGAGCTCTCTTCGTTTCTTCCACTCCACTGTATATTAGTAACATTCCGTTTTCTAATATTATTGATCCTCTTCCTTTTTTCTTTGTCTCTGTTATAGCTACTATTTCAATGTTCTTATCTCTAATTTCTTCCCCCAGTTCTATTTCTTTCCCATTTATACCTCTTACATTCCATGATGCCATTTTCAAAATTGTTCTGTTCTTTTCTATGTTTAGGTTGTACTTCAATTTGTTTTTCCTTACGTTTGTGTTATTATCTTTAAATCTGGTCATGTCCCTGTTCTTTGCCTGTTTTGTTTCTCGGTCCATCATTGTGTTTTCTACAGCTAGTTTTTTGAACAAGTTGGTTCTGTATTGTATGTTACTTTTTCTATCCGGCTTGTTTTTTGGTTCCATTTCCACTTAATGTCTTCAATAATTATGAATCCATATCCAATTTTTGTCCTTTTCCCATTAGTCTTTTCCTCTGCTGCTATCTTCCTAAGGTTTCTTTGTATTTCTATCTCTTTTAATGTTAGGTCACATTCTATATATACTCTATGTTGTTTATAGCTCATTAGTTTACCCTTGGCTTTCAGTATTTTCATTTTATCTTCGAATTTTTTACATTTTATAACACACATTGTTTCATTTATCTTTTGTACCCTATTTATTTCTGATTTTACTCCCATTTTTGCTTCTATGAAGTTCTCTATTTGCTCTGTTCCTATTGTGTCTAGTGGTAAGCCTCTCATTATTAGGTTATTTTTCTTCTTTTCTTTCTGACATGCTTCCAAGGTTATTTCTATTTTATCTATTTTTTGTTTCATCGTAGCCATTTCTTTCTTTAGATTTTCATTTTCTCTTATTATTTCTTTCATTTGCAATTTGTATTCATTATTTTCCTTCCTAATTTCTTTTAGTTCCTCAATCATATTACCCATTGTATTTTTTATATCTTCCAGGTCCTTGTTTTTCTTTTTGTTATCGCTTGCTAATTGTCTCATTAGTTCCATCATTTCGTTCTGGCTGCTGGTTTCATTCGTTGATGGTTTCGACCTGTCTGGTGTTCGGTTCACTTTTCTACTCCTGCTAAATATATCTGGCTCCTCTTTGCTTTTTCTTTTACCGTCTTCATTAATGCTATCATTACCATCCGCCATCTTTCTTCCTATTCAAATTATTAAAGTAGGTATGTATTTTAAATACAAATATTAAATCAAATTAAAACCTACTTGATTAAATCAAATTAATTAAATTTTTTACTTTAATTACAAAATATTTATATATTATTCAATTTTTTTTACTTTAATTATAAAACTATTTAAATACCATTTAATATCTTATTTATTTATTTATATCAACAATTAATGTTCACTTGAATAAATTAGATTTAACAATGTCTTCTTCTTATCTTCAATATCTTCTTATTCTTCGATATCTTCTTATTCTTCAATATCTTCTTATTCTTCAATATCTTCTTGTTTTCGTTCAGAAAGCCGACTCTGTATTTTTCGATAGATAGATACCGAAGTACCTTAATTATAATTAAATCAATTTATTAGTAATTACCACTGCTGAAAGCAGCTTCGGCTAGTCCACCCATAGGACCTTGACTTCTTATCAGTGCCAAAAAACTTGACTATGACTGTAATTATTTTACTGTTAGTAGTTAAAATATAATTTTATTAAAACTAGGTTAGATTAATAATGTATGGATCTTACTTTCAATATTCTTTTTAAATTTACACTGTAAATTTCTTAACTCACTTATTTACACTTTGCAAATAATTTGGTGATTTTTCTGCTCGCAAAGTTTCAGTATTTGAAGTTTTTTTTGCGGAGCGGATTTAAATCAACCTCACTGTCTCTTTACCAGGACCGGTTCTCTTTTTGACAGTTAAATGTTTATAAATAAAAATGGCCGCCAGATCTTACGCAGGAGCTAGTTATAATTTGTTCCTATAGGTATTACCTGTCGAAAAACGCTTCAGTACCCTGGCTTCTGAAGTTTCACGAACAGGGAATCTTATTACCCTGGCCTACATGGTTGGGTTACATCAAGGCTCTTAACTGAATCCCTACCTACATATTTAATCGTGTTATGGATGTACTCGCAGAGAAAGTAATGAAGGGGACTCTTTGGACAATGCACATTGCTGATGATATCGTGTTAGTAGTAGAGAAATGTTGGACGAGAACATGCTGAAAGACATATAACTAGAGTGTGGTGAGACCTGCGTGGATATACGGCGGTGAAGGCTGGCCTGTAAAGATGAATCCGTAAAAGAAGATAGAGGTATTTGAAACGAAAATATTACGGTGGATGTTGGTAAAGACTAGAAGGAACAGAATCAGAACGATTTGATAAGCAAACGATTTGTTTCTATTGATATTTTCCCACTTCTACCAGTTTCATCTCTTTTTATTTAACAACGTATTATGTTTTCCGTCTCTAGCTTTATTTTGCCGATTCTTATTGCAGTCATTACGATCTAATATACAGAGTGGGCCAAATAAAAGGAGCCACCCCGATATTTGGCAGTATTTATTAGATTTTAAGAAAATAAAAAAACAGGTCAATTTTTTATCTAAGAGGGACACATTTTTATGATACAAACATCTGTCATTTGTCAACTCCCTCCCTTCCACTTCCCCCACCCCTTATTTTTAAATAGGGAATAGGGGTCGTGTACTAGCTCATTTGAAATGTTATTCAATTATCTATTCAGTAATATCAACATCGCCTTAAAAATGTTTACAGGGTGTCCAAGAAAAATTATTTTGAATTGAACTAATTGACAAAAAAGAAGAATGTATGTAATTTATTTAACTCAGAACACATTTTACTGCTGACAGAAAACAGAAAAAAATGCTTTTTGCTTAATTTTAATATTCAAGCTTTCACCCGTCTGCCTCTTGGTAGGTAAGGGTGAAAGCTTGAATATTAAATTAAGCAACAAAGCATTTTTTTCTGTTTTCTTTCAGCAGTAAAATGTAGTTCTGAGTTAAATAAATTACATACATTCTTCTTTTTTGTCAATTAGTTAATTAAAATAATTTTTCTTGGACACCCTGTAAACATTTTTAAGGCGATGTTGATATTACTGAATAGAGAATTGAATAACCTTTCAAATGAGCTAGCACACGACCCCTATTCCCTATTTAAAAATAAGGGGTGGGAGAAGTGGAAGGGAGGGAGTTGACAAATGACAGATGTTTGTACCGTAAAAATGTGTCCCCCTTAGATCAAAAATTGACCTGTTTTTTTGTTTTCTTAAAATCTACTACCAAATATCGGGGTGGCTCCTTTTATTTGGCCCACTCTGTATGTTATTTATATATGTAGAATTCTATCGGTAGTGAATTGATATTATCAAATATTATCATAGTATACTTGTTTAGATCTAGCATCTGATATTTCTTTTCTTGTTGTTTTTATCATTTTAATCTGTTTTAACTTATATTTCGACCGGACGAATATGTTAAAAAGTTGTATTACTTTTATCAATTTTTCCATTTACAAAAAAAACTTGCTCGTCCGTTTTTAACCTACTTTGTGTATGATCGTACTAATTTTGGTCTAGTTTTATAGTAATTCGAGTCAACGTTATGGGCATACAAATACAGAAACATATTAAACATTTTTTGATGCTCTGTATCTTATTTGCCCAAGACAGCTTACATTGCTAGACTCAGCATATTTCAAAACAAATCATAATATATCCGTACTCTGCATTTTGTAGAAAATGCTTAGAATTTTTATGAGGCAGAAATCTGACAAATATTTCAAGTATATTTGCTAGTGAATTACGACGACTGACGTTTGTGGTATATTTTAAACTTAAACTTTTATTCGTATGCTATGACCGTTCTCAATTTGTGCAGATAAAATTTAGTGTAAGGTACAAAACATAAAATTTGTTTTGACTTCACCATAAAAGAATATAATAAAAGTTTTATGGTTAGGTACGGTAAAAACACGTCGACGATAATTTTAATAAAAGTCAAGTATAAACTTTATAAAAATAAATAAAGAAAAAAACTATCTTTAAAATGTCCCTTAAATTAATACTACCTCTTCACATTTAGCCCAGTAAATGAACGGGAAATACTTCCATACCCTGTAATTTTCAGGGTCAATTCCAGATGGCATGAACATTTGGTTTTAAGATCTACTTACCCTCTACTTTAAAGTTAAACTCGTGCCCTTCTCGGGGGTAAAAAACGCGTGTTTAAAATAAGTCCGGAAATGCAGAAATTTACTGATTTTAAGAAACTTTCGTTCTATAGAGTTTTTTAAGTAAGTCAATACTTTTCAAGTTATTTGCGATTAAAAATGTTTATTTTCGACAAAAAACCACGTTTGCGAGTGGTTTTTTTTAAATTACTCAAAACGTAAGTACTTTTCAAAAAAAAAATCTTGGTAAAAATGTAGCATAGAAAAAAACTAAAAAAGATGTTTGTTCGTGAAATCTATAGTCACAGCAAAAGCAAAGTTGCAGCTTACGAAAAATACGTTTTTATTCGTCAAATTCAAAATCGACTATTTCAACGTGAAATAACCAAAAAGTGAAGCACTTTTCAGGAAAAACCCATTCAAACTTTTTAAAAATGTTAAAGAAAAAGCTTTATTTTAATTTTTTATTAAACTTTCAGCATCAAAACAAAGCAAGATACGCTGAAAATAAAGTTAGTCCTTTTTTTTTTTTGATAAAAAATCGTGAAAATCTCACCCTGTTTAGCTCCCCAAATAAAATAATCGTTACCGCTTTACAAACAATTAACTTTACTGATGTATTTTTTAAATGATCTGTTAGTTTTACCGGTTTAAAGTGCTTTTTTTAAAGGGTTATACTAGAAAAAGCT
The DNA here is from genome assembly GCF_917563875.1 of Diabrotica virgifera virgifera. NCBI lineage: Eukaryota > Metazoa > Arthropoda > Insecta > Coleoptera > Chrysomelidae > Diabrotica > Diabrotica virgifera. The sequence goes on along the minus strand of NC_065446.1, from coordinate 192,030,547 downwards.
TGAATGAGTAACTAATCACGAGTGTATGCAAATTCTGAACAGCCATATCTTAACCAATTTTTGCCTTGCAGAAAAACAAAATGAAAGTAGGAAACTTTATAAAAGCAAAACCTATATTTTGTTACTCTCTCACATTTTTCTTATCAGTAATACTTTTAATTTATTTTGATAAAAGAGCATTTTTCCAAAATTGTTAGAAATTATTTTTTTTTAATATAAAACCGAATTTTTTCATAAATAAGCACTTGGAACCGGCAAACTTACAGATCGTATAAACAATACACATACATACAGTGTGTCAATTTGAAAAGTTGCCATCCCCTATAATTCGGTCCCAATAGAAAATCTGAAAATATGCAAAAACACGTCAAATTTATTTGTTAGGGGGACATTTTGTAGACCAGTTTTCAACTAAATTACATCAACCCTATAGCGGGGGCGGACACAACCCCCAAAATCTATAATGGAAAGGGGGGTTGAATGATAACTCATTTTGAAGGTCATTAAATTAACTTTCAAAAATACCACATGCCTTCTAGTTCTTTTCGGTACTTTTGGAAAAATCTTGGACTCAATACTCTAACAAATTTTGGAGTTCTGAACTCTATACTTAATATCTTTACGGTTTTACTTGATTTTTCCAAAAATACTCTAAATACTTCAACGCCCCAAAAAAAATTTAATTTGGAGTTCAATACCCCAAAAAAATTTTGGAGTTCTGAACTGGATATTTAATTATTAAAATTAATTATAAAAAAATTAAAATTACTGAAAAGAAATATAATGTATGTGGTATTTTTGAAAAGGTAATCGAACGACATTTAAAATGAGGTATCACTCAACCCCCCTTTCCATTAAATATTTTGGGCGTTGTGTCCTCCCCCGCTAGAGGGTTAGTGTAATTTAGTTGAAAACTGGTCTATAAAATGTCCCCCTCACAAATAACTTTGACGTGTTTTTATATATTTTTAGATTTTCTATAGGGATCAAATTATAGGGGTGGTAATTTTTAAAGTGGCACCCTATATAAAGTAAATGGTAAAGCGATAACGATTAGTTTTATTTAGGTTGTTAAATAGGGGAAGATTTACACGATTTTTTTACAGAAAAAAAAAACTTATTCAGTTTTGATGCTAAAAACTTTTATAAAAAAAATAAAAATAAAACTTTTTTAAACACTTTACAAAATTTTAATAGGTTTTTCCGAAAATTGCTTAATTTTTTGGTTATTTCACGTTGAAATGTTCGACTTGGAATTTGACGAATAAGAACGAATTGCTCATGAGCTACAACTTTGCTTTTTCTGGGTTTATAGATTTCATTAATACCTACACCTTTTTCTCGAGCTCAAAATTTTTGAATTTTCAATATAATTCGAATTCAGCATAATCAAATACAAAATAAAAACATTATTTGATCAAAATAAAATGATGAATTCAAGGATATTTTTAAAATTGTTTATACAAAACAATTGTTATAATTTAAACAATTAACCCTAAAACGCCCAACCTTTTTTAGGTTCCATGTACGCCCAAGGGTGGGTAAAAAATGTCCACCTCGAAAATAGCTAATATATTTATTGAGAGTTGTTGAAAATGGATTAAACTTAAGAATCTTATGCTTAATAAACACAGCATCTTCTAAAATATTAGTATAAACAATTTACAAACCTTACAACAAAATTACAATGTACATCAAAATTAATATACAAGTAATTGAGATTTGTCGATTTTCTCCATATTCTTTCTTTCAGCCTCCTCATTGGCGGATAATTATGTAGATTATGTAACTATACATCGATAATTATATGGATTATCTTCCTACCAACGAGAAATTATATAGAAACCTTAATAACAAGTTTTGCCAAGGGTGTACTTTTTATGCCCATCCATATTTAACTCAAGATGCTGCTTTTATTTTCAAAAATATTGGTAGAACCAAATTAACATTCGATAATGGGCTGTCTTTTTAACAATAAATAATTTTTAAAAAAAATTTAAACACGTAATAAATATGTTACAAGGGAATATGCATTAGGTTGACATTTTTTACCCACCCTTGGGCGTTTAAGGGTTAATTAGCATTCAGCGGTAAAATCTGTGAGTAGAACTGCTTACTTTAAATTGTATATGTTACAGTTCAAGTTGATTCTCAGTTAGAGTTGACTATTCCTAGTTCGAGTCAATTCCAACTAAAACGAGCAATAAAAGTTGATTTGAAAAATTTAATTCAACTTTTACTAATTTGAGTTGACTATTTCTGGATCGATTCAGTAAATGTTGATTATACGAGTATAATCCCACGTGCTTTTTTAATGACTGTGCTGTGCGTCTCTTTGTTTTGACCGTTTCAACAGTAGTTACTACTTATCATGATTTGAACATATAGGCCAGAAAATGAAGCTGAAAAAATGGAAAAACCTCGCAATTTTTTCGTCCAGTATCGATTTGTACAAAAAATTTAGGATTAGGCTCATTTTACCATCTAGTATATTTTCTATATTGAGCCGTTGCTTGCTTTTGGTTTTTGAGGGTGATAACTACACCTAATTATTGTAAAAAATTATAAAATAACATTTTAAACTTTAATATGGTCAACATTAATTTTTATTACTTAAATCATCATTGTTTTATGCTTTAGGATATAATATTATAATAATATTTCAACTCTTAAAACCACCCTTGTTGGAGCTATATATAAAAAAATTATTTATCCTAAAAGAATGATTTCGGCTTGCAGCGATTTGCATAAAAATTTGGGATTGGGATCATCTCACACTATACTTTATATTCTTTATCATGCCCAAGGGCGTTGATTATTTTTAGGTGTGTACACTACCCCTTATTTTCAAAAATTATATAAAACATTGTAAACTTTAATATGGGTAAAATTTGGTTTTGAGTGGTTAAATAATGACTGTATTATGCTTTAGGATATAATATCATAATACTTCAACCCTTAAAAATGTAATAGATCTATACAGAAAAAAAGTAGAATTACGTACAAAAATATTCATTTACACAATAATACGAATTTACGAATACAAATACAAATAGTTTTTTAGTCATCTTCATCGAGATCGATGTCATCTTCGTCTTTTTCTATAACTCGTGGGCTATCTTACAGCTGTAAGAGCTAAATTATCCAGGGTGTCCCGAGAAGATTGGTCATAAATTATACCACACATTCTGGGGTCAAAAAAAGTTCGATTGAACGTAACTTACCTTAGTACAAATGTGCTCATAAAAAAAGTTATAGCCCTTTGAAATTACAAAATGAAAATCGATTTTTTTTAATATATCGAAAACTGTTAGAGATTTTTTATTGAAAATAGACATGTATCATTAATGTGACAGTAATATCTTAAAACAAAATTATAGTGAAGTTTGTCAACCCCATAAAAAATTTATGGGGGTTTTGTTCCGTTAAACCCCCCCAAACTTTTGTGTACGTTCCAATTAATTTGTTATTGTGGTACCATTAGTTAAACACAACGTTTTTAAAACTTTTTTTGCCTCTTAGTATTTTTTCGATAAACCAGTTTTTATCGAGATGCGGTTTCTTTTTTAATATATTTACAGAAAAATGTTTTGGGGGTTTTGCTCCTTTAATCCCCCCAAATGTTTGTGTACGTTCCAATTAAACTATTACTGCGGTACCATTAGTTAAACACAGTATTTTTAAAACTTTTTTGCCTCTTGGTCTTTTTTTGACAAGTCACTTTTTATCGAGATATGGCTTCTTTTCCAAAATATACCTAAAAATGTAAATTATAAATAAATTTTCATATTATTAACAGGTCTCTATAGTCATACTTAACCATATACAAATATGTGGTGGATTCGACAAATATTCAAAACACTGGTTTATCGAAAAAGTACTAAGAGGCAAAAAAGTTTTAAAACCATTGTATTTAACTAATGGTGCCACAATAATAATTTAATTGGAACGTACAGAAAAGTTTGGGGGGGTTTAAAGGAACAAAACCCCCATAAAATTTATATGGGGTGCACAAATTTCACTTTAATTTTTTTTTAAGATGTTGCTGTCATAAAAATACCACATGTCCATTTTCAATAAAAAATCTCTAAGAGTTTTCGATATATGAAAAAAATTCGAGTTTCATTTTGTAACTTCAAAGGGCTGTAACTTTTTTTGTGTGCACTATTGTATATAGGTAAGTGAGGTACAATCAACCTATTTTTGACCCCAGAACCTGTGGTATAATTTATGACCAATCTTTTCGGGACAACCTGTATATAAAGACTTTATAAATTAAATTCCGTAAGATCCCTTAGTTTTTAAGTAGGGTGAGTTTAAAGGGCTCGAATAAGGAGTTGTTTGCTTGTAAATAGAGGTTTTAAGCAGCTATACCTCGCTAAATGTTCACTGTAAAGAAAATCTTTGCAATGGTTAATTTTAGTTATTAAAAAAGATACAATTTAATACATACTTTATAAATTTTTTTGTATCTCTAATATTTTCGGAAATATTTTGAATAAAAGATAAGAGATATTTGATTATAATTTCAATAAACTTGATAATTTCAAAAAAAATTATCTCTCCAATCAACAATTTTATCTCTTTTAACTCCAATTTTTCTAAATTTTAAATAGGTCAAAGTTCTTGGGTGTATTGATAATCCCTATATAAAAGAATTACAGAAGGCCGAAGATCAATTTGAATTAGGAGGGTAGTTTTTACTGATTTTTTCGTAGAAAAAAGTAGGTACCTACCGACCTTATTTTCATCATCAGTCGCTAAACTTTTATGCTAGAAGCTTTTTTTTGAAAGGTCTAATTTTATACTTAAAAAAATATTCTGTAAGTGTTCCTCGAAAAATGCAGAGTTTTTCCGTTATTTGGCTTGGAATATTTCAAATTATGCATTTTACAAAAAAAGCTAACCTTTAACATGTCGTATCTCAGTTTGTATTTGTTGTATAAAAATTATAAAAAAAGGATTTTCTTTCTGTCTGCTCCCGAGACGGGGTGGCAACCACCTCTAAGGTTTTATCGTACAGCGGCATGATAATATAGAAAATGATCCTTGGCATATTCCCTGTGTCTCATATGAGACAGAGACAGTTTCGCCATGTTAATCGCCAACGTCAAGGGGACTTGATAGGGCACGTTAAGAAGAAGAAGGCATATTCCCTACCTTCTGCGAAGATTTCAAGTAAATCCATGATAAACGAAAAAATTGCGAGCCAAAATGCTTCATTTCATGAACTAATATTCAGTAGCATTTAATTTCTAAATAGAATCGGTTGTTTGTGTGAATCAACATTTAATAAATTGCATTGGGAAGAGTATACTTTAACTAGTTGGAGTCTACTTTTACTAGTAAATGTTGAATAAAATCTTCATTTTATGAAAAAGACTAAGTTTTCACTCTAATGGCATATAACATATCCCACCAGAATGAAAACAATGGGAACCTTCTCTGGTTACACCTCCGAGGCTTCTACAATTTGCAAGCCATACGGATGCTGAGACTAAGGAAGATGTGGGAATTCTACAATTTACAATTCACGTCACATCTGCTCAGCGCGGTAAAATTCCAACGAGACTGGTTCCCTTCATACTCCACACAGAGTAAATGTAAATCAAAAATGAATAACCATTTTCAATTTCGTTGCAAAACGAAAATACAGCCGAACCATATTCCAGTCCAATCAGAGAGTGCTGCAAGCACCTCTACCGGTTTCGAAACTTATTAGTCTCTCATCAGGAGGCACATATGCTGCTCTCCCTGATCCAACCAAAACAAACCCCAGCGTGCAGTCCCGAATTGCAACGAACGAAATGGCATAGATGCCCTAGCGGCAACTGCTAGCAAAAGACTAAGTTTTCACTCTAATGGCATATAACATATCCCACCAGAATGAAAACAATGGGAACCTTCTCTGGTTACACCTCCGAGGCTTCTACAATTTGCAAGCCATACGGATGCTGAGACTAAGGAAGATGTGGGAATTCTACAATTTACAATTCACGTCACATCTGCTCAGCGCGGTAAAATTCCAACGAGACTGGTTCCCTTCATACTCCACACAGAGTAAATGTAAATCAAAAATGAATAACCATTTTCAATTTCGTTGCAAAACGAAAATACAGCCGAACCATATTCCAGTCCAATCAGAGAGTGCTGCAAGCACCTCTACCGGTTTCGAAACTTATTAGTCTCTCATCAGGATTTCGTTTTGCAACGAAATTGAAAATGGTTATTCATTTTTGATTTACATTTACTCTGTGTGGAGTATGAAGGGAACCAGTCTCGTTGGAATTTTACCGCGCTGAGGCGAATATGCATCTTTAAATAATGAATAAATAATAAAGGACCAATAAAGAATACATCACTTTAATCAACCAAATAGCTAAAAATTATAACAAAACAGCGAAAATTTGCAGCATAATCACTATTCAAAACTAAACTACTTATTCAAGATTACCACCCTCAAAAATTATTTTTTTTATACGTAGGTATGGTAAATTTTTGTAGTTAGATACCTAGTGTCATGTGTACTGTGTGTGTTGAGTAAGTGTCTTGTTACTTTGCAAAGTCAACGTCATTGTCTTTGCAAAGAGACGCTAATTGTATCCGAACGTCTGCGGTCCCTCCGGTGAGTACCGATCTCACAAGGACAGAAACTATTTTCATTTATTAATTTATAACAAACGAAAAATTTCTGACCCTGATGAGATTCGAACTCACGACCATTCGGACCTTTCGATCCAAAGGTAGGCGCTCATACCACTGAGCCACAGAGGGGGTCATCAAAAATTATTTCATGTGTGCAAATGTTAATATTTTACCAATTTAGATTAAATATTGGTATTAATTAAAATTAAGTCATATTTTAATTTATTTTACTTTGAGCTTCGCAATTCACATAATTTCAGAATTCAAATTCAAAATTTTACCAGAAAAATAATTTTGCCGAAAATTCAAAGTATACCACTAATTTTATTTTTCATCCACTTTTCAAATGCAAAATCCATTAAAAAAAAATAATATACAAGGTTTTTTTTGGGTCGGAACATTTATACAATATCTTTTAATCCAGACCTGGATTTTTTATAATTGTAAATAAATTAATTGACTGGTCACCTATTCGCGTGTTAAATATAAAATCAACATACAATGTGGTCGACAAGTTGTAAGCTGTATTTCATTTTGTTTTCTACTTAGAGCTCTCGCAATTCACTTAATTTCAGAATTCCAATTCAAAATTTCACCAGAAAATTCATTTTGTCGAAAATTCAAAGTACACCACTGAATTTAGTTTCTTATCCTCTTCTCAACTGAAAAAACCATTTTAAAAAAATTTAATCTGCAGGGTGTTGTTTTGGGGTCGAAATATTTTTCCAAATTTGTTTAATCCGGACCGGGATTTTTTACAACTGTAAATAAATTAGTTTATTGTACGCCTTAAATGATATTTGCGTGACAAATATAAAATAAATATACGGTGTGGTTAAAAAGTTATGAACCAATTAAGAAAATGGCAAAATAGGCAAAACACCCAGTATCTTTGTTATTAATGGAGTAAGACCCATTAAGTATGGTATTTTTGACACCACCTTAGTGTCCTCTTTCTACAGTTAACGCATGTTTTTTTCCCAATGAAACACCATGTATTATCTTTAAGTAATGTACATACGTATTGATTTCAATAAAGTGATAAAATATTTACTGTAGTAAATTTCTTATAAAGCTACCCTATACGCAAATACCCAAATTTTGTTTATTTAATCCTGATAACCTGTCTAGCTTTTCGTTTTTATCCAAATTGCAAAAAAGGTCATACCGTGTTTACGAACATTTAGGCGTCTCGTAAATGGCAATGTCTATCATATTCCACAGGAAATGAAGCCATGTATTCCACAAAGCCAGTGGCATTTTTTAGAACTCTAACTACATCATTTCAAAAACATTGTAACCCTAAATAATCGCCAGTCCACTTTCAACGGCGTACAGTGAAAAAGTAAAAAAGGTTTAGTTTTATAACCTTGTCAAAAAATAAGGTAATATTAATAATTGGCTTACATTTTAAAATAATATCTAGCAAAGAAGTCATCGTGTACCTATAGCTCTTAATCTGGACGATAACGCTTGAATAAAAAAACACTCGTAGAGCTCGGGAAATATGCACTTAAAAAACCCTAAAATATGCACAAAAAAGAGTCGAAATATGCACTAAAATATGCCTTTATGCATTTAATGCATATAAATAAAAACGCAGTAGTCCTTCTTTTGACGGGATTTAATAATTATTTTATGACAATGGCTTAGCTGTCGAGGCATTTAAGCTAAATTAAAAAAATATTTATTGTTTCTATTACCTACATTATTATTTCATTTAATTATTTATATTCATCATTTTTCTTTATTATATTAATATTAAAATTAAAACCATACATTATTAAATGTTTCTCTAAATTTTCTACAGAAAAACTGAGCTGTCTATCTGATAATAATTGTTTATACACGGAAAAACTTCTTTCTACTTCACATGAAGTTAAATGAGCAAACTTAAAATATTGTATAATTGATGGTTCTACCTCTAAAATCAAATTACCTTAACATTTTCGCATCTTGATAATATTATTTATTTGAATTATTTTTTGATATCCCTCAGTTTTCTTGAACAGTGTGCAGAATTTTTGATACACTCTGTTGGTTTCACCAAGGTGTTTAATTTTTTCATTTAGTGAATTGATAATTTCAATATTATGATCTAATGAAATGATTTGGTTTTCTAATTTAGTAATTGGTTCAGCAATATTTACAAAATTGGTTTGGGTATGTATCAAATTACTTTTTAATAACGGTTTTTTTTTAAACATTCACTCATTTTCTTGTAGCACCTGAGTTATCTACATCGAAATTACAGATGACATCTCTAATTCCCTCAAAATTATTGTTTATGAAATTTACAGAATTTAACGATTTTCCCCGTCTAGTAATCACAAGTTTAGGTGGTAAAGGCACATTAAATAAACGATCTTTATACACCTGTACTCGCAGAAAATTTAGAAATAAGTTTTTATATTTGATACAAGGGTATTGACCATTGGAAATTCTGTCCCTACAGTTTTTGCTACTCTAGTTATGGTAAGGGAGCCATAATCTAGTTTTACATTTTAGTATTACTTATTGTATATCTATGTATTATTAATATTATTTTTAATTTAAACATATTAAAATCAGAATTTGGTATTAGTTTTTGAAAGTAAATTAAATGTAAGACCAAATTACTTACGATGTCGGGATATTATCACGAGGTTTTTTCCTGGTTTTCCCTCGTGATTTACTATGGAATCTCTAACGCGAGAATTTTACTGTCATCGTTGCATTTGGTTGTCTTTTAAAGACAGATTACATGCTATGATTTTTTTGTGACGGATACTCCTGAGTTGGGATTTATTTAATGTAATCGAATGAACTATCTTTTAGTAAAGTCGTCCCAGGAACGCAAATTATAAATATTGGCGATATCATTTTAAAATCTTCTACTTTAAAATATATGATTAACTATTTAGATGGGAAATAAACCACAATTAAATTGAGAAAATAATTTTAATAACGTTTCGAAGCCGAAATTGGGTTTTATTTATAAATCGATATATTTTGTATTTTGACAACGAAACCCGATTTGGGCTTCGAAACGTTAATAAAATTATATTTTCAATTTAATTGTGGCTTATTTCCCATCTCAATAGTTAATCCCCATTTTTAATTACAGATTTGGTTTCCTTACATAAATAACTTTTATTCGAGCCATTTTTTTCGAATTATGCACAGATGGCGCTATAATCGGAAAAAACAATTGTTGGAAATAGAAAATTAAATTAAAAACTGGAAAGTCCCCACCAAAGTGAAAACTTAACTTAAATTAACTTTTTTTTTGGTTTAGGACCTAATCTTCACAACCCAATAAGTCACCATAACGCTCGAGTTACTGCAAATTTAGCATACTTGCCTCCCCTACCAAAACTATAATGTTTGTAACAAATCTACCACCACCATGTGCAAAAGGCAATTAGTGTCTTTAAAGTAAAAAAAAAAGAACTAAAAAGAAATAAAAAATAACATGAATAATAAGACTTAAGAAGTGAAATATTGAATAACATTTTGAAATAACTATAAGCAATCTTATGGATTATTTTGCATACTGAAAATACTTAAAATTAATTTTTCAATAAAAATCTGAAATGTATAATTTTCGTAAAAGAAACATTATTGACTTTTTATTTATCAGAAAATGAAATAAGGTTAGCCCGTTATAGAAAGTACTAAATTAATAGCTTTTAACGAATTCAAAAGCGTTTACTGACTTTTATCAGGCACAAAGAAAAAAGATTCACTCGTAAAATCAAATTGAAATACGATTCAAGATACAGTAGTTTAAAATTGAAAAAAGAGAAGCTCATTAATCTTTGTTTAATTATAGTCGGTCTAAACGGCCCAGTTGGCTGAGGCGCAGTCGATCGACAAGTTTAGTGGCTTTGCGATCGTGGTTCGAGTCTCAGCCAAGTCATTTGAAATTAATAAAAATGTCAAGGCCGCATTTTAAAATTCAATAGAATCTACGACTTGATAAACTGGCTTCTGACCGGCCTATGGAGGAGCTAACGGCAAGGGACAAGGTCTTGCGGCTTGGTGATACTCCTCCATATATCCCTACCGAAGGGCATTGATGCCTAACGGTGTATATATATAATTATAGTCCGGGAAAATAAGTTAAGAGGGCACCCTATTTGTGAAACAAATTATAGGTTTTACTTAAGGGGATGAGTACGTATTTTCAGCTGCAATGCTATTTAAATGAGGATTCATTTTTTTCGATACCTGAGAAAACTAATAAATATTTTTGAAAAATTTAAACACAGAATCAAAGTTACGTTCTTACCGAGGGCCGAAAGTCCCTAAAAACTTCTATGTTTATTTTAATAAGTTATAGGGGTGAAAATCTAAGAGAAAATGTAGTGTGATTTTTAATTTCAAATATCTCATTTAAAAGAAACTATTTATTTATTCTAAGGGACTTTCTGCCCTCGATAATAATTTAGTCTTTCATTCTGTGTTTAAATTTTTTAAAGATATTTTTATCAGTTTTTTCAGAACTTGAGAAAAATGGACACCATGTCCGTGGTGATATTTTTCAAATCGAATATTCGCTATCTTTGTTATACAACGCACTGAGTCAAATAGAATATGATGACAAGACAGTGACAGTTCTAGATATTTGACAAGGCATCGGGAATATTTTGAGTTGTTGATTAAATAATATTGATAGTGTATTTGATAGATAATTGATTTAAGACGTGAACTTAATAAAAAGTTATTTATTGTTTATTATTTATGGAAGATCCGAGCAGAGAATACATCAGGATATATTCTCTGATCCAAGTATTTTGTTGTTAAATATGTTGAAAATTGTAAGCGTTTCATAGTAACAGTATATTATTATAAAATCACTTTAACACTTGTCCTCTTTTCTAGATTGAGTATTAGTTTTTATAGTACATACAGTCGAAAAAATGAAAGAATACCCATGAACGATCACATCAATCACATGTTTTGTATTTGCTCTTTTTGTTCATAAATAACAAACGAGAGAGATAGATTATTAATAATCTGAATAATATGTGATTGATGTGATCGTTCATGAGTATTCTTTCATTTTTCCGACTGTATAAATTATCACAATCACTGAATACATAGTTAGTGAAAAAATTATCACATTTATTAACTAAATTAATAATTTGCTATAAATAACAGTTATCCAAATACATTCAAAAGCCATCTCTTTAAATCTAATGATGACATTGTCAAGTAGAATGACATTCTATTAATGTTTACACATTTCCATACCAGTGTGAATTTTACTACACGTAATTTGCCGTGTAAAGACAGAAAAAGTAGGGATAGCCGTAAAATATTTTCGAATTATTTACCGATGGCCTTAACAATGTATTTATTTAAATAATACATATTTGTAATGTAAGCAAGAATATACACGCTACAAAAAATAAACGTCGAAATCGATAAATAATAATCAGAGGTTCCCACAGCTTCAATTTCCTTTAAGTTGCTGATTCAAAGGCCATCTTGAGTTTTAAAGCCGCCCAAGTTTGAGTATCACATTTTGAACATGTCTGTGGACTTTTGTTTATGGACGATTTCATCATCATCATCATAATAATTTGGCTCTACAACTCTATGTGAGTCTTGGTCGCGGTTACTATTTCCCTCCATTGTTATCAGTCCTGAGCAGCTATTTCCCATTGCTGTACTTGCTCATTTTTCGTAGATCACTGGCTACTGCGTCCTTCCATCTCTTTCTTGGGCGACCAACTGACCTTTTATAGTCGGTTCGCTAAACTCAGATACAACTGCCTAGTGATTTTTTGTGGGTAATTTTTTTGTTTTTTGCCAATTTTGCCAAAATTTGCAAAATTACTAGCTATTTAATAATCATTAACTATTTAGTAATTTTTTTTGCCAATTTTAATAAATTGGCAAAATTACTGACTAAAATCAATAGCCAGTTGTGTCTGAGTTTAGCGAACCGACTATTTATACCATAGGGCCTTTCCCAGAATGTGGCGTTGAGAAATCTTTCGTCTTTCGATCTGAGCACGTGGCCCGCTTATATTATTCAGTTTGCTTTAATGTAGCGTAATATGTTTTCATGTCCATATCCTGTCTGGAGTTCATCATTGTGTATTTTTCTCCATTCTCCCGTTTTAAAGCATTTTCTTTAAAATGGCGCTACTTAGATATTTAAGTTGTTATAAACAGACTAATGCAGGCAATATAACTTTGAATTTTATAGTAATTAGCAATAAAAAATATGAAAAAAAATTTAGGAAACGCTTTTTTTAGTTACGAGTGACTAAAATTAAAAATATTTTAAAAAAATCAACTAAAAAGCAAAAAAATAAAAAATTCAAACTCGAAGGATTATTCGAAAAAAACTGTTAGACAGCTTAAATATACGAAAATCTCACACATTCGTTAAAAAATTGAAAATAATCTAATAAATTTGTTAAAGAAAAGCGTGAGGAGCGAAAAGTAAAAAAAATATCTATCCTCAAACCGTTTATTCGATGAAGACGCGCCCCACGCTTTTCAATACTCTTCAAACCAATGATTTACGATAGCTAGAGTACTACTGAAACTTCCTCTTAGAACCAAAAGTTTTTTAATCGGCGATCTTGTCGTTCTGCGGTCCCTTTATGGCGTCCAGAACCCCTCGCTTGGTGCCCTTCGCCTTCTTGAATTGAATCCACACTTGTTCACACTGTAGTATATTGCGTAAACGATCTCTTGGCCCTTTTAGAAACTACTCTTATAAATAATAACCGGGTCTATAAAGACATTTGAAATAACAAAAATTGCCGGAGAGCCAAATTTTGGTGGAGAGCTAGGGTATACCATAACAAATAAAGTTTAAAAAGTCCCCATCGATCCCATGTGTGCGTCAAAAGTTATTCGGGGTCAAAGGTCAAAATTTGAGATTTTTTGGATTTTTTTCGAAAACGGTAAGTTTTATCAAAAAAAAACCTTAAACCAAAGTTGTAGACCTTAAAATTCTCTACAAAAATAGTTCTTACTATTTTTTTCCTAGGAGTTGCCATTCCTGAGATATCGCGATTCAAAGAGTCACATTATACATGATATGCACACGTTTCCACACCACCTGTGAGGTAGTGTACTCGGCGCGTTTTTTTTACCGTGGTTTCCCCATGTAGGCCTACTCCACTAACTGTTTTGACAATTTTAGGATAATTTAAGGAAACAGTACCGGTCAAGTTCTAGATATTACCTTATTATTGATATTGATTATTGATATTATATGAAGCGTGTCATTGCCGTCCAAAGTATTTACATTAATGTCAGCATTGTCTGCAACATATTGGATGAATGTGCCTGTTTCTGGTGGTAAAATGTGAGGTGGATGACTGAAAACTGCTGCTGCTTCATAGTTCATTGTTTCACTGTAAGAGGCGCATAAACCAAGAGACGAAAAAATTTGTATGAGACGTTTCGAAGCAAACCGCCGATGAAAAAAAAAACTGAAAGACCTAGCTGTAGTTTAGATTTAAAGGTTGTAGGCCGAACAGCTCTCATGATGCAGTGGCTAATATTCGTACAAACTAATTTTAGATGATCTAAATTATGACACTTGTTTTTTAAGATGACTTGTTCCAAAAAATACGACGATAATTCGGGAATATCGTTATTTATATCCTCGAACATTCTACCTGGTGGGGGGTACATAGTATTATCGAAAACACAAGATTGAATAACTTCACGAAAAATTGCTGCTGCGGCTTTCAAAGTTTTTAACCGCTTGTCTTTTTCATCCAAGTCGTTTTTATCAGACCAGACTTGACTTAAAATATCTTGGTAATTGTCAATAAAACAAGTAAATGCTAATTTTCCAGGCTTTTCTGTAATAATAATTCTACTATCATACTTCAATTTAAATTGTATTTTTATAGTTCTGTCATCTAAAACTACATATTGACAAACATTCCTTAATTCATCCAACGAAAACTGGCAATCATCACTCGTTTATATGAATTGAAACATTTTCTCCATCGCAGAGTTTACAGTTTCATCTTGTGGACGGCCAATTTTACGACCAGTATTAGGTTTTAAGAAAGATTTGTAACAACTGCCATGGTATTTTGCATCAGCAGCGACTAAATCATACTCAAAATTAATACGTTCAAGAACAGCCTTCGAAACATCATCATAACGATCTTTAGCTAATTTCAACAGGGATTCTTTGAATTTTAGTGTAGTCACGTTACGAATTATTTTTCGAAGATGCTGTGCTTTCTTTATCTTAGATTATTCATTGGCTTCATTGCCACAAAATAAACAGTATTTTTTAAAACAAAAATGGGATTTACTTACTCGCGTTCTAGTATGAGGTGGACTTACTTTTGAAGTACTAGCCTGTTCCTCCTCACGTTGTCTTTTCACTGCAGCGATTGAAGTTTTCCGAATGTATGATTTTCTGCAATTCACGTGTATTGTAACGGATTTTTGAGTTCTTAAATACTCAATAAACTCATCACCTCTCTCGACACTAGCCTCGATTAAATTTGGCATTCCACGATCAACCACAACTGTTTTAGTTTCACTTAAAAGTTTATTGCAAATAAAGCAAAACTGAGACATTTTTAAAACTATAAAATTGTACAAATAACGGTAACGGTACTAAATGGTAGACGCTTGTAATAAGTACTTATATTCACTTGAACTGAACCTTTAGCACTAAAAGAAACAGATAATATTATGAACCAGACCTACGGACAATACTGTAGACCTGTAGACAATACCTATAATAGACAATCTATTCTTTTTTAAACAATGGTATAGCCAAATGTATTTCAAGGCCACGTGGATAGAGGAAATTCAGTTTGGGACTGATTACCTTTTGAAGAAATATTTTCAGAATAGTATAATATACTATATAAAAGAGACACAAATAGGCATTTATACTTGTCTTAAGGGCCACATATGTATATACGTGGCTTATATGTGCATATAATGTATAAAGTAACTTTTAAAATCGCGATATCTCAGGAACGGTAACTCTTAGGAAAAAAATTGTAACGACAATTTTTGTAGAGAATGTTAAGATCTACAACTTTGGTTTGAAGTTTTTTTTTTGATAAAACTTACCGTTTTCGAAAAAAATCCAAAAAATCTCAAATTTTGACCTTTGACCCCGAATAACTTTTGACGCACACATGGGATCGATGGGGACTTTTTAAACTTTATTTGTTATGGTATACCCTAGCTCTCCACCAAAATTTGGCTCTCCGGCAATTTTTGTTATTTGCCAAGCATTTTGATGTCTAAGTTGACCGGATTATAAATCGGTTTGACGCAACCCGATCATTATTAGACCCCTCTCAAAGTTAATTAATTGGGACACCTGATAAAATACCCCGCAAAACCCTTATGGAAATTAGGTCCCAGTGGAGTTAGTTCATACTTTGTGAAAATACTCTTTGAAGTGTCCTGATCAAAATTTCTCAGGGGTAGATCTCGATTTAATGGATGATTTTCAAGACAAAGAGGCACAAACTAGGAAAATTATAAGATTTACCGGGTATTCTAATGACTTTGATCCTAACCCCTCTAACTCGTCCTTTGTACGTCCTTTATACCATTTTCAGAGTCAAAAATATGACCCTTTTTGAATAAAAATTTATGACCTTGATACGATCAAGAATGTCATGATCAAGGTCAAATTCAAGGTCGGTATCGTTAAGCCGTGGAAAAATCTCAAACTTCTATTACATTACTTTGGAATCTATAACCCATTAGTCTAACAACCCAATAATCTTGACCATGGTTTTTAAAGTCGTATTCAAACGTAAATATATCTATTCTATTCATTGTTGCAGTTAGAAACATGGGTTTCCACTCGAATAAGAACGCGTGACCTTGGCATGACTCAAAAATCTCAAAGTTCTATTACATTATTTTAAAATCTATAACCCATAAACTCAATAACCTTGACCATGATTTTCAAGGTCGTATTCAAACGTAGACATATCCATTCTATTCATTTCATTGTTGCAGTCAGAAACATGACTTTCCGCTCGAATGAGAACTCGTGATCTTGGCATGACGTTGAAGGTTAAGGTCCAAGTAAAAGTGGCCATTGGATAACCAGGAAAAAGTCCTAGACTACTAGTACTTTTCTTTGATCCTACCCTATACATGTTGCAAGATAACCAGTAACTCCTGGAATTGGAATAACCGGTAAATCTTATAATTTTCTGAGTTTGTGCCTCTATATCTTAAAAATTCTCTATGAGATCGAGATCTGCCCATGAGAACTTTTCATCAAAATGCTTCAATGAGCATTTTCCCAAAATATGAACTAAATCCACTGGGACCTAATTTCCATAAGGTGTGTGCGGAGTATTTTAGAAATTTTGAAATCAGCTATTCTAAATGGTATATAAGCTTAACGGTTAACTAAAAAAATGATTTTATTAACGTTTCGACGTCCATATCGGATGCCGTTGTCAAAATACATTTGACAACGGCATCCAATGTGGTCGTCGAAACGTTAATAAAATATTTCCCATTTACAATAGTTGATTACAAAAATGCCACAAGAAAATAGCTTCAGAACAACATTTTAGGAATTTTGAGCAATAATTACTAACAGGCTTCTCAATCAGTTACACGAAATTTAAAATTAAACTGACACCGTAACTTTAAGAAAACTAAAAGCTGCTTCATTATCAACAACCCACGTATCATTTATTATAACTCATCAGATATACATGAAAATTTTATCATTGCTTGTACATGGCCAGATAAGTCCATGATACATCCAAACAGACCGAGGTGTTTGATTCTTTTTTCTGACCTTAGTTTGAAGTTTACCTCTTTTTGTTACCCTATATCTGTATATACACACACCCAAACTTATATGGAATCACCATGTACTCCAAAGTAATATTTATTTCTTTTGAAAAAAAAACTTGTTATTGCTGCGAAGTTTAATGGTTTTTATTGAAAATTCCACACCTGTAATTTTGAACCAATCAAAATACGTTATTTTGACAGATCACCATGGCAACGGAGGTATTTTATCGGAAATTTTTTGCTCGTGGGGTACCCAACAGCGAATTATAGTGGTAATTTTTTGACGTTTTGCAATAACAGAACATCTTTGACAGACTGGTTTTTATTTGTTTACATAATTTAGTTTTGATTCATTTTCTATCACTTGTAGTTACTCATAACTTATATAAAATTGAAGAATATACTATTTTCTATCTTGAAATGGTATTCCCATGCAACTACAATGAGTAGAAATTACGAATTTGAAAGCCTAAATAATTGCTGACAAAGCTATGGCGCGCTATTAATCTGTTCATGCAGCTTTGGATTTTCAAATGCAAATTTGGTGTGGAATTTTCTTACCGAATACCACGCGAAGTCAAATTAATATCCGGAAATTTTTTTTTGATCATGAATATTTTTAGAAAATTTCCCTCGTCTGCGACTCGGGAAATTTTCAAAATATTCATTATCTCAAAAAAATTTCCGGAAATAATTTGACCTTTAGTGGTATTACTCGTGAAAATTCCACACCTGTAATTTTGAACCAATCAAAATACGTTATTTTGACAGATCACCATGGCAACGGAGGTATTTTATCGGAAATTTTTTGCTCGTGGGGTACCCAACAGCGAATTATAGTGGAAATATTTTGACGTTTAGAATAACAGAACATTTTTGACAGACTGGTTTTTATTTGTTTACATAATTTAGTTTTGATTCATTTTCTATCACTTGTAGTTACTCAAAACTTATGTAAAATTGAAGAATATACTATTTTCTATCTTGAAATGGTATTCCCATGCAACTACAATGAGTAGAAATTACGAATTTGAAAGCCTAAATAATTGCTGACAAAGCTATGGCGCGCTATTAATCTGTTCATGCAGCTTTGGATTTTCAAATGCAAATTTGGTGTGGAATTTTCTTACCGAATATCACGCGAAGTCAAATTAATATCCGGAATTTTTTTTTGAGCATGAATATTTTTAGAAAATTTGCGGAAATAATTTGACCTCTAGTGGTATTACTAGTGAAAATTCCACACCTGTACTTTTGAACCAATCAAAATACGTTATTTTGAGAGATCACCATGGCAACGGAGGTATTTTATCGGAAATTTTTTGCTCGTGGGGTACCCAACAGCGAATTATAGTGGAAATTTTTTGACGTTTACAATAACAGAAAATTTTTGACAGACTGGTTTTTATTAGTTTACATAATTTAGTTTTGATTCATTTTCTATCACTTGTAGTTACTCAAAACTTAAGTAAAATTGAAGAATATACTATTTTCTATCTTGAAATGGTATTCCCATGCAACTACAATGAGTAGAAATTACGAATTTGAAAGCCTAAATAATTGCTGACAAAGCTATGGCGCGCTATTAATCTGTTCATGCAGCTTTGGATTTTCAAATGCAAATTTGGTGTGGAATTTTCTTACCGAATACCACGCGAAGTCAAATTAATATCCGGAATTTTTTTTTCATCATGAATATTTTTAGAAAATTTCCCTCATCTGCGACTCGGGAAATTTTCAAAATATTCATGATCTCAAAAAAATTTCCGGAAATAATTTGACCTCTAGTGGTATTACTAGTGAAAATAAACAAATATATAAGACAATCGGATAGTACAGCCCGGTACGGTATAGATTATTTGCTTGGGTTGCAAGTTAAACGAAAATAAATAAACTAACTTTTGCCAAACTAACTCCAAAAACGAAAATATGCCTCATATGGGGTTATAGAACTTACAACGAGGAAAGATTATTGGCCTTGTGGAGAAAGTAATGTTCTCAGATGGACATAGCTGCAGAGCTAGGCGTAATACGTTCTGTCCAAAATATATGCTAGGTAACAGGAACTAGAAAAGCTCAAAAATAAAGCAAGGGAAAGTCGCCAAAAGTAATAACGGCTCTCCACGATCGTTTAATTGTCCAATCAGCTGAAAGACACCCAACCATTTCTCACCTGCAGCTCCAAAGGCAGCTTTTGGAAGCTACAGGTGTAACTGTTTCAGTTGAAACGATAAGAAGAGCAGTTCGTACCAAGAAGTATAAGCAGGAGACAGTTATGGGTTCCCAAGTTATCCAGGCAGCACAAGATTGATCGCCTAAATTGGTGTCTTCACCATCAAAACTGGAACATTGGGAAATGACAAAATGTGCTATTTTCAAAAACAGTCAGGATTTAATGTTATCAGATAGAAAATCAGATGACCCACGAAATCGTGTACTTATAGGTCGAGGAAGACAAGCAAGAACGGAAACTGTCAGATCTGTTCCCAAATATACAAGGGAAAGTGTAATGTTCTGGAGAGGAATTGTGATCCGTAAAAAAACTCCTTTAATTTTCATCCAATCAACTTTAACTGCTCACAGGTATATTGATAACCTGTAGTCAGGCTCTGGAGAGGTGCAACAGGAGAAAATTTAATTTTATGGCATGATAATGGACCTCTACATACCATTAGAGTGATTACAGACATCATTGAAGCAGAAGGCATCCCTTTTTGGAGTGGTCTGCTTGCTCACCCGAGCTTAATCCTATAGAGTATTTGTGATATATGCTTAAAAGAAAAATTAGAGCTCGCCGGGATAATTAACAAAACACCGCACGGCTAGCACAAGTTGCTTTTAAAGGATGGAGCAACTTACCATATCAAAATGTTGATAATTTAATTAGGAGCGTGCCCACGCAAACTCAAGCTTGCATAAGGACTAGAGGTGACTAGAGCTGAATAAAAACAAGTTAAACATTATTCGCTTTACATTGAAATTTTGTATGCTATTGGCTTTAAAACAACTAATTTCAATATGTTTTTTAAATACTGTATTGTTTTATTTAATTGTTATCTATTTGCTATTAAATTGCTTTAAAATAAATATTGTTTGACTTCGTATGTTCATTTTTTTTTAATTCGCACGGAATAGTAAATAATCTCAAATGATTCCATATAAGTTTGGGTGTGTGTACATATTCAGTATGGTGCAAATGTCTGGAAAAAATTCGGTATTTAGTTTTTTTTTTTTTTTTTTTTTTTAGCGTATGGCTTAAGTATATCACAGAATATAGTTAGATTTATGCATTATACAATGCATCACAAACAGATGTCCAATTTTTTTATATATTCGATTGACCCTTCGGTTGCCATTACAAAGTCTATAGGGTCGCCTGTGTATGCTCTGCGTGGGCAGTCCTGAACAATGTGACTGATCGTCTGTCTTGCAGCGCCGCAGTCACAAGAAGGCGAGGGGAGTTTACCCCATCTGTGGAGGGAGTCGGCGCATCTTCCGGTATTTAGTAAACCGGCGACTCTAAACAAAAATCCTCGGACAGGTCGATTTTTATTTTTAAATTACGATATTTTGGCATATATTTCATATGAGTGACGTAACAATAATTCCATATGGATGTGATGTCGTAATCGATGATTTTTTTAAATGAGACTAGAGGTCGTGTGATAACTCATTTGAAAGGGTATTTAATTCTGTATTCAGTAATATAAATATTAACATAATTGTTTACACACAGTGTCTAAAAAGTATTTTTTTTTATTAAATTAATTGGCAAAAAAGAAGAATTTATGTAATTTATTTAATTCAAAATACGTTTTACTGCTGTCAGAAAACAGAAAAAAGTTTATTTGACAAATAAGCATTGCTGTTCGCTTAAATTATATTTATGTTCAAACTTCCAAGAGGCAAGTGGTTGGCGGGAGCTGGTTTACACATTCATTTTAAACGAAAAACCATACTTATTTGTCAAATAAACATTTTTTTTTCTGTTTTCTGATAATAGTAAAATGTATTTTGAATTAAATAAATTACATACATTCTCCTTTTTTTGCCAATTGATTTAATTAAAAAAAAAATTGGACACTGTGTGTAAACAATTATGTTAATATTTATATTACTGAATACAGAATTGAATACCCTTTCAAATAAGCTATCACACGAACCCTAGTCTTATTTAAAAAAAAAATCATCGGTTACGTCACCACGTCCATATGGATGACGTCACTCGTATGAAATATAGCCAAAATATCGCATTTGAAAAATAAAAATCGACCTGTTTCGGGATTTTTCCTTAAAGTTGCCGGTTTACGAAATATCGAATCTATTCCAGACATTTGCATAATGTCTGTAATAATGACCTGTATAATATAAAGCAAAGACAATGTGAAAAATATTGACTCTAAAAGACAAATTGTCCTCTCTAGTAATTTATATTAGGTTTTTTATTGCTCTTCCAACACTTTTATAATCTCGTCCACAAACGCCACTGTTTTATGTATCTACCGACAAAACATCCGTAATAAAGTTAGGTTGGAGATAACACAACCCCAATTCGCATGAAAACATCGAAATGTCTTTGGCTATCCATCACAAAATTAATGTGGCAGCGTTCGCCATTTACGGCACACTGGCTGGCGCGGAGTGTTGCTTGCCGCGATAATCTACTAAAGCGAACCAGCACTGCTGGATGCTGAGTTACGCAAAAGAGACGATGCATACTAAAGTTTGAATGCATTATTGTACAATTTTGGTATAGGTCATTTTCAATACACATTCCTGGTTGCACTGTTATGATTAAAACATGTAAAACAGATAGTGCTATCGAACATTCCAGCACATGACTACATATTAAAAGTCTGCTAAATTTCCTGCTAAATTTGTACAGCTCTATGATTGGAGGACATACTACAAAATGTTTGAAATTATTACTGGCTATTAATATAATCACTTGCTGTATCAATGCCTTTTAACTTTTATTGTTGAATTTCTGCTTAGTTTACTATTATTAGTGAGCATCTTCCTCTTTCTTCCGAAGGCTTGGGCATTTTTCTAAGCTCACAAAAGGAAAACGAAAATTTTGGAAAGGGGACAGTTTAATTTTTTGGAAAGGGGACAGACGGAAAACTGATTATCACCGATTTGGATAAAATAGACAGATGTAAAGACTTAACTGAGGAACTGTTTAATAATAAAAGGCCCGAGCTTGAAATTAACGAAGTAGTTACAGGACCTGTATAGGGACTTGGCATTGAGGCTTGAACTTGAACGATACTGTCAAAATACTTCCGTATTAAAATATAAAAATTGAGTGTAACAAAGTGAAAAATAAACTAATACAGTAAAACTTGTCAATAACGGTCACTAAAAATTACAGAACTATTGGCCGATATAAAAAGGTGGCCGCTAATACCAGGTTTTGTAGTCCACAAATTTTGGTTTGGGGAACGTTGAAACTGGCCGGCTAGTTCAGGTGGCCGGTTTTGACAGGTGACCGTTAAGACAGGTTTTACTGTACAAACAAACTATAGTGAATTTAGACAGACGACAGTGCTCCCGATAAAAATAGTTCGTCAAAATTCAGCAGAAACTAGTGAGTAAGCATTGCAAAAAGCATAATAACCTCTCAAACAATTAATAAACAACAGACAAAAACATTCCGATAAGAGGTGAAGTTCCGTCGAAAATAAAAGCGACGTTGCCGGCTATTGAAAAATTTCTGCAATAAAGCCGAATCAGAGAAGGGTTAACGCTCCGCCAAGTCGATTGGGCTGACCCCTTACCGCGGTACAATGGAGCAGATATTAGAAAAATTAAAGAGAATGCATGAAAGAAATGTAAGAGTCGAAAGCAAAATTCATAAAATGCAAGTAGACCTGGAAAAATTAAATAAAGAAAAGAAAGATTAAAAAAAGAAATTACTATACTATACCGCAAGAAAACTTTACCTCATCGTAGGTCAAAGACTAAACCGTACTAAAACTGCAGGCAACAGTTGGGAGCAGGTACACACCACTTGAAGGTACACAGATGGTGTTCTAGAAATCTTTTATGAAACACATTTTAAAACAAAATATATTTTAGGCAACGTATGACATACCACACTGGTTAAGGGTTAAGCAGCCATTTCTTTTTTCCCAAAGCTTGGTTGATCTTTACAAACCTTTCTTATGTAAGTTCCTCTTATTCAGTTCGTCCCATGCTTACTCCCAGATAATGTTGTTATATTTTAAAATTTAAATTATGCAGTCATTAAGTGCAGCATTTTACAAAGTATCACATACTAAGATGTTAGATGTTCTAAGGTCAACTAATATTGACGATAAAGATCTAAAAATCATTGCTAACTTGTACTGGAATCAAAAAGCCACAGTTAGAGTAGACGGTAATCACACAGGAGCGATTCAAATTCAACGTGGAGTAAGACAGGGATGTATTCTTTCACCATTAATTTTTAACATTTATTCAGAAAAGATGTTTGAAGAGGCACTCAGTACTACACAAGGTGGAGTTGTGATAAACGGGAAACTCTTGTTGTGATAAAACGGATAATTTTATACTCTACCTACATCTTACATAATCAAGGTACTTATATGTAATTATAGCCACAACTTTGTTGATGTTTGTTATTACTATTGAAATTTAAAACAAAATATTTTATTACAATTAGTTGGCTGTAGTGATACAGGGTAACTTCTACGTCACGTTCTCCGTTTGATTTTTGACACTTTTCAGAAACATCACTCATTTTGCATTTAGTTGCCATTAAGTCATTGGAATGTAAACAACTAAATTTGCATCCCACGTGTTGGGAAATTCAATACATTACCTAGGGCATTATCCTAGTTTCCATGTGACCATCATAAAGCATTTTATTAAAGTGTACACTTTTAATGCATCAATGTTATATTAAAAGGTTTTTACCCGAATATTTTTTTGGTGGCTCATCTAGCATCCAGTCTGTAGGTATAACCAACTTGCTCTAACCTGTCAAAATTTAAATGTCAACTTTACATTCAATAAATCGGTTGTACTTATTTTTAGATCTTACACTGATGATTATTTTTTTTATAAAATCGAAAACGTTTTGTTGTGGTGTAGCCCTTTAAAGGGATTTTAATAATATTTTATACCTTTTACAAAGAATTTTTCCAATTTTATTTAGTATGCAGTGGTTTTATAATTTTTATTTTTAAAAAGTTTGAAAATTTTTAAAGAAAGGTTACGATTTACTTCTCGGCATAATTTCCATTTACATAGCTCAACACTCAACACGACAGAGAGATACTCCGACTTTTTAATCCCTCTAAGAAATACGTTTTCTCGAGGGCTGTAAAGTAGGCTTCCATGGCAGCGATGTCCTCCACATTTTACTTAAATCTGTGCCCGACCATTGACTTTTTTACGTTTGGGAACAAAAAGAAGTCGCACGGGGAAAAATCTAGAGCATAAGCTGTGAGTGGGCATTAGGTCGTAGCCTACTTTAACCAATTTTGCCATAGCGATGGCGGACGTGTGGACCGATGCGTTTTATGGTAGTAGAGCTTTTTTTGAAGCTGGAGGAGCCCTTTTAACTGATTTCTTTATTTTTACTTCTTTTCTTTATTTGTCTTTCTTTCATATATTTTATCTTTTTTTCTTCTACTTGTTATTCATAATTCTTGGTTTCTTACTATTTCATAATTCGAAAATTGTCTCTTTCACACTAGTTGTTTATGTTATAACGAGTTTAGTATAGCTGTCGCTGTTTCTCGCATCCTAGTCTCTAACTGTTGCCATGTTCCAGTCATCATCTTGTAGACCTCCATCTTCCACCGCAATGTATACTTTTTGTCTCCACGATGTTGTTGATTTTTTTCTTGTTCTGATATTGGTGCCGATCCACTATGATATTCGCTTTTACCATCGTTGTTGATTAATTATTTCTACGTGCCCATACCGTTTCAGCCTTTTGCATTATTATATATTTTCCAGGATGCCGATTTTTACGTCCATGCTATACCCTCTGATTACAGTGTTTCTTATTCTACCATTTGTATTAATGGTAGGGGAGCCCAAGCGGGGACTTTTGCAGTTACTCTAGCGCGTCAGATTATCATATGGGGAGAAACCTGGTACCCTGCAGATGTACCTATACCATATATTATCTCTTAACACAGGGAAGTTCGTTAAGGGGGGCCCGAAAAAAATCTATCCTTAAAAATACTCGAAATCGTCAGATTAAGATAAGGTAACTTAGGTACATGCAAAAGAGTGTATATTTCAAAAATATGACGATTTGAGCGGGGCGTAAGAAAATGGGTGAGTCAAAAAGTTTCACAAAAAAAGCGAATATTTCGCGAAATGAACGTCAGATCGAAAAACTAAAAAATACGTCTTAAATTTTTCAAAAATCTATCCAATGGTACTAGACATGGCCCCCCACGGTGAGGTGTGGGGGTAAATTTAACATTTTAATTACAAACCCCGCGATATTTCGCAAAATGAACATCAGATCGAAAAATTGCAAAATGCACTTTCAAATTTTTTTTTGAAAAATCTATTGAATGGTACCAATCACGACCCCCCACGGAGGCGGGGTGGGGGTTACTTTAAAATATTAAATGTGACCCCCAACTATTTATTGCAGATTTGGATTTTTTACGTAAAAATAAGCAACTTTTATTCGACAAATTTTTTCAAATTATGGATAGATGGCGCTATAATCGGAAAAAACGATTGTTGGAAATGGAAAATTAAATAAAAAATGAAAATTCCCCACTAAAATAGAAAACTTTACTTAACTTTTTTTCGTTTTAGGACCTAATAATCACAACCCAATAGGTCCCCATAACGCTCGAGTGACTGCAAATTTAGCATACTTTGCTCCCCTACTAGAAGGTTTGAACATATACTAGGCGGTTCAGTAACTACTGAGCATACAAAAGAAAAATGTTCAGCGATGCCTTAACTTCTTTAACCGCTCTGAAATATACTTCTTCTCGAGATCTGGAAAGTAGCCTTGCATGGCGATGATGACCTTCTTATTCGACTCTTCTTGCCTGGCGAGTAACTTGTTTAAGTTTCCTTATACGATATTAATTTCGTGATTCTTAGTCACCTTTACGGCTTCGTCCAGCTGTTGACAAAATATCTATAGTTCTTTGTCTGCCTTTTCTGTTGAAGGGCCGTAGGCTTGTATATTTATATTAACTCTTCTAAGCCACGAAATGAATACAAATTTTTAGGAGATCGAAGTTCTTCAAGGAATTGCGCCAATTTTAACTCATCAGAACTTCAATACCATTTATATGGCGAGGAGCATCACGAGTAAAAGGATTTGCTACTAATAGAACTGATTATTTATATTCCTTCCCACAGCAATAATAATTCGCCTATGCCGAGAATATCGATGTTAATTTTGTACATTTCCTAAATTATGGTTTCTAGCTATGTTAATTTTTTTCTAATCTAACTTGGCTGCACCGTATTGATAACAATCAAATAGTCAGTAATACGTTTTTACGGTTATCTTCTACCTTTTTTAACTATTTTCCTTTTTATTGTCGCTACGAAACCCAGCTTCTAACGATTCTGATTTTTGCAAAATTAGTTGTCTCCACGATTGTGTTGGTTTTTTCCTTGCTCTTCTATTAGTTATGGTTGTGATCCACAGCTTTCTTGTTTCGTGTTCAATCTTAAAATAATTCCTTAATTTGTAATCTCACATTATTCTTAACTTCTTAAACTTCTATAGTTTCACCGTGCATAATTGAAACATTGGGAAAATATATCGAGTAATATTTTAATTATTAGAGTCCAGTGAACCTTTTGCAACCTAAATAAATTGCCAAATCGTGGTATTTCCAATTGTACTTGCTAGTACATGTTGCAATAGTTTCCTAATTAAACTGAAGTTGTTGTACCCGCTTAGAACCGTCCAAATATATCTTCACGGGTAATTTTATTAGCTAAGTAATACCACAATTACTAATTTCAACTTTATTAAAAACTAACAAACACATCGAACCATTATGTCAGTTTTCCATCTTCTTACCAAGTCACTCGTTTCGTTCTTCGCTTGCGCGGACATCGGCGCAAGTGCAGTTTTCGCGCGGTGTGTAACTATACACCGTTGCTGGACTGACCTTAAATTCTTTAACTTAAAGTCCTAAACATTCCCCCCAACATTGAAATAGCAATTTCAATATAAAAATGTAACAAATTTAACTGTAAAACATAAAATTGATCCTAACCAATGTTTATAATATGTAACGTAAAAAATGAACACTTAATCACTATTATTGTCCTGGGAGTGGACACAGTTTTGAAATAGATCGTTTATATTCTCCCAATTGAGTTTTGACCAATACAACTCTCACATTTTCATCTGGACCACGGAACAGTTCCTTCACTCTTCCTAGTCGCCACTGGGATGGCGGAAGATTGTCTTCCTTGATGATAACTAACTGTCCAGCTTGAAGATTACTGGTATTCTTCAACCATTTGTTTCGTTGCTGCAATTCAGCAAGGTACTCACTCGACCATCTACTCCAAAAATGTTGATGAAGCATCTGCACATGTTGCCAACGAGACAGATGACTGACTGGAATTTCCTTTAGACTTGGATCAGGAGCTGCAGTGAGCTTTCGTCCGATAAGGAAATGGGAAGGTGTTAATACTTCAAGGTCATCAGGACTAGAGGAAAGAGGGACCAAAGGACGGGAGTTTAGAACAGCTTCAACCTGTGCAAGAAGAGTACCAAATTCCTCGTATGTAAGAGGAGATTTAACCAATATTCTCCTTAAATGATGTTTACATGATTTTACGGCGGCTTCCCATAACCCTTCAAAATTTGGAGCACGTGCCGGAATAAATTGCCACTGAATTCCCTCATTACCTAATGCATTACTAATTGTTTGTGATTCACGTTCCAAAAAAGTTTGCAATTCCCTTAATTCAGTGTTAGCCCCAATATAGTTTGACCCATTATCTGAATAAATTTTAAGTGGTTTGCACCGTCGCGTCGTGAGATAAACCTTCGAAAACAAGCCATCCAGGCTTCGCTGGTTAAGTCCGATACAACCTCTAAATGAAGTGCTTTACTTGAAAAGCACACAAAAAGACAAATATAACATTTAACTATTTGACCACCACGACCACGTTTTGTTTTCATTGGGAAACGACCTGCATAATCCGTTCCCTTTACATAAAATGGAGGATTGACTTCTACTCTATCTTTCGGTAAAAGACCCATAATTTGTTCCAAAGGTGTCGCAAATAAGTGTGTTATTACTGCCTTCTGGTGCCAATTAATTAAAACTCTTATTTTTTATTCAAATACGTATATCTTTGGTTTACCATATCGATGACTAAATCATAATAACTTGTTTATAATCACGACCTATCTTAAACGTGGTTACTGCTAACTACTAGAATAATCTTAACAATAATAATAATGGTATCATATCATCGGGCGTTTACTTATATAGTAGAATGAACTTTGCAACCTCACGCGTCGGCCTTGGTCAAGGGCGGACAATTTACTTTCAATAAAACATCTTTTGTACAGGGTGATAGTATAATACCACACCTCCCCGTTTTGTTAAAATTACATATTTTTAAAATGAGATTGATTGTCCATCATCGCCTTTTAGGAGATAGACCTTATATTACTTAATAGTAAAGGTCCTATATCGGCCGCTATAAGACACTTAACAAAAATCCTATTATAAACAAAATTCATATTGTCCCTATACTATACTGGTATTTTATAAAAACTACAAATAATTGTTTGTAAGTAATTGTCACTAAATTACGCACTATTCCTTCGTGTCTTTTAGTATTTTTTTCGTTTACTAATTCACTTTCGTAAAACAATGAATAAAACTTATCCTAATTTTTAATCTAGTCTTTAGTCTTTTTAGTGTACTACACTAATTTACGTCATATAAGCAGTGAATAATTATATAATATTTTAAATCTACCTAATAATATTTCCAAATTTAACTAAACTTAATATTACCTATCCTTCTTAGTAAAAATTTAAAGTTACTTTATTAATTCCTATTTCAGTCTTTTGATTAATTACTATTCGTCCCTATTAAAAAAAAATTAATGTCTCTTACTAGAATAAATATTAATAAATGTCTTTCATCATTTCAAGTTTAAAGAAAATTTCTTTTAGGGTTCTTTTTTTTTCTAATACTAACACTAAGGTAACTAACACTGTAAGATATTGTCTATCCTTAATTCAAACACTTCCATTATTTTCCGCGAAAATTTAACCTGAATTCATTATCTACATTTAAAATTTAATTCATTTAGAATTTACGTTACTTTAGAGATTTCAAAAAAAAAACAATTCAAGCTTAATTCTTAAATATAATTCAATGATTAGCTACTTATTTGATTAGTATTTTCTTAATTTTGCTTGTTTTCTTGCAAATTTTTTTTTGTGTCTTCTTTCATTTTTCCCACATATTTTAATAAAAATTCTCTTTTTTTTTCTCTTCTTCTTCTTGTCTGGTACTACAACTCTATATTTCTTCATTTTTCTTCATATAATAGCACTTCTACAGTGTACATAGTTCATCTTAATATAACAATCACTTTTCATTTAATCATCAATATATCCTTTCATAATATAATATCATAATAATCAATTCCTTTACTTATCCCTCAATGCCTACGTTCGACTAATCAAAGTGGCTTTACTCAAGAGAAAAGTTCCAATTCTTCTACATATTTCATATAACAATCATGATACTCAATACTAACCAGGAAACCTCGACAATCTACCTTAATAGAAGCGGGTATAACATCGTTGGTTAGATCAAATTCTTTTAAAAATTTCACAACCTTAATCCCTTGCTTTGTGGCCGTTGTTTATTCACGAATAATCATGAATAAAATAGGTACCCTTCAAAACACAGAGTGGGTCTCTAATAAGCTTTCAAGCTTCTATAAATCATTAGTACCTTCCTAATTTGACAAGAGCAGTGGGTTTCTTATTGTCTCTAGTTGCCTCATAATATTTGGCTTATAATATTGTTAGTTCTTCTTCTTATCTACATAGTTCTTCTCCAAATTCTTTATCTCGACGCATCAGGTCGGTTTGTTAAAAATATATCTCTTGCTTATAGCAATGTTTGTCGTATGTCATCACTAATCATTATTTATTAAAAAAATAATTTATATATCATTTATCGCACAAAAATTATTAAATCAGGTTCATATCATAAAAAATTTAACACAAAATCGATGAAAATGTACTAAATTTACTCAATAAATATCAATGATAAAACAACTGGCTAATAAAAATTCAATAATAGTATACATATTCGACAAAAATTCAATAAAGATTCAAAAATAGCATATGCAAAAGTTAGATAAACATATTCAAAATAAGTTTAAATCTCCAAATTCGATAGAATTTTTTGGAAAAAAAATCGATATTCCATAAAATATTTAAAAATAACCGTACTAAAAAATCGAAATCGGATAGAGATTTTTCAAATAAATTCAATAACAATTTAAAATTCAATAAAAATTCAAGAATAGCATATATAATAAACTTCTATAAAAATATTCAATTCAAAAATCATTTCATATTTCAAAATTCATAGATATTCTTGAAAAAAATCGATACTTCATAAATTATTCACAAATCAGCAAAGATAATTATTCAATGTTCAATAATAATATGTATATATAAAAAAACGAGGGAAGCATTTTCAATAAAGATAGACACTTGTGTCTTTTCCACTGGGTTCGGTTCTTGGGTCCTGGTCTGCTCCATTTTCCTCCGTCGGTGTTTCCAATCTTTAGTTTCTATCTTCAGAAGATTCTCCAACTAATTTACAGGATCGCCATGTCGCAAATAAATGTGTTATTACTGCCTTCTGGTCCCAATTAATTAAAACTCTTGTTTCTATTCAAATACATATATTTTTGGTTTATCATATCGATGACTAAATCATAATAACTTGTTTATAATCACGACCTATCTTAAGCGTGGTTACTGCTAACTACTACAATAATCATAACAATAATAATAATGGTATCATATCATCGGGCGTTTACTTATATATTAGAATGAACTTTGCAACCTCACGCGTCGGCCTTGGTAAAGGGCGGACAATTTACTTTCAATAAAACATCTTTTGTACAGGGTGATATTATAATACCACAAATGAATAGGTTTGGATCTGAAACATCTTACACAACTGCGACACACCTTTCGTGCTAAGTTTCGTCCCCCTATACCCAAAATTTTTCTCTGAGAGTACTTAAGAGTTGCTGCGGTCCACAATGTAGCAACCTCTTATGTTCCATTTCAAATAATAATATGGTAAACCTGTGTTTCGTATTTAATAGACGAGGGTGTTTCTGTGAATAGGGAATGTTTGCCAAGTTTAATCTACCCTCCAC
Organism: Diabrotica virgifera virgifera; assembly: GCF_917563875.1. Lineage (NCBI taxonomy): Eukaryota > Metazoa > Arthropoda > Insecta > Coleoptera > Chrysomelidae > Diabrotica > Diabrotica virgifera. The sequence continues at coordinate 191,998,714 of NC_065446.1, read as the reverse complement.
CCTGAGAAATCCTGCCTGATCCATGAAAGGATTCAAATTAAGGAGATTTTTCTTCCAGGGTTTTCCATTTTCCAATGACATTATTTCTGCTCCAAAACTTTCTTTCTGTGATACCAATACCAATGCATCCATAGCTTGTTCAAATTTCAAAGGAGATAGTGATTTAGTTACACCAAAATCTCTTGATCTGATCTTTGTAACAAATCTAAAACAATATGCCGCAGCTCTCCTTAGTCTATTTAAGCAACTGAATTCTTCGAAATGAAAGAGTTGTGGGTTCTCTTCAGTAGCTATATATGAAACTATTGCATGCCTTAAGTCTGGCAATTCCATTTGTTCCTCTTGACCCAAATTGGGTCACTCTGATTCTTCCAATTTTAACCATTTAGGTCCAATCCATCAATGTCGTAAGCCAATAATCTTCGACGGTAACACACCCCTAGTTAGAAGGGCTGCTGGGTTGTGCTGTGATCTCATATGTCTAAATTCACCACATTTTACAATGCCTTTAATTTGGCTAACCCTGTTTGCGACAAAAACCTGTAATTTGCAAATATCCGTCTTAAGCCATCCCAGTACCACTGTAGAATCTGTCCAATAAAAGGTATTGTCAATTTTCACTGTAAGAGACGCTTGAACTACTGAAACCAATTTAACCAGTACCAATACTGCACAGAGCTCAAGTCTCGGAATTGTTTGTGCCTTCAATGGAGCTACTCTCACTTTAGAACACAACAAAGTTATTGTCACCAATCCATCTTGATCTACGCTTCTAAGGTACTGTCCTCGGACGCTGTTCAGTCTTTGACCAATCAGCGCGCCGGGAGCATCTCTGGCCACTTTTCCAAAACGCGATTGGTTCAACCGCTTGGGAAAATCCATCTCCTACGTCATAATCCCTAGAACAAAGGGAATATTGGGTATAAAAGGAGGTGGATTTTCTGTATTTCTTCAGTTCGAGATTTACCTCGTAATCGAAGACTCTTGGGTTCGGTGTAGTAATACATACACCTAGAATCTGCCTTTTTATTTCTTTGCTATTTTATAAATGTGAGAAGACTTGAATATTTGTTGATATTTTTCTATATTATTTGTCTTTGGTGTTTGTTCAGTGGTATCTCTGCTTGCAGACCACGCACTTGAAAAACACATTTATTGTGCCATTTTATAGTTGCACGCATTTTATTACTGTCTGAAAATTGTCTCTTATGGTATTTCTCTTGTAGATCACGCATTCGAGACGTTTTCCCATTTACTTTATCATTTACTTTGATATATGTATTTTGTTGCTCTAAGTCGGTTCCTTCCGTAAGTTAAGGAAAAACTTAGAATTATTTTGCCATTTTATAGCTGCATTTATTCTATACTTACTGTTTGAAAATCGTCTCTTATGGTATTTCTCTTGTGGATCACGCATTCGAGACATTTTCCTATTTACTTTATCATTTACTTTGGTATATGTATTTTGTTTCTCTAAGTCGGTTCCTTCCGTAAGTTAAGGAAAAACTTAGAATTATCTCTGCCATTTTATAATGCATTTTTCTATACTTACTGTTTGAAAATCGTCTCTTACGGTATTTCTCTAGCAGATCACGCGTTCGAGACATTTTCCCATTTTACTTTATCATTTATATTGTGATATATGTATTTTGTTGTTCTAAGTCGGTTTCCTTCCGTAAGTTAAGGAGAAACTTAGAACTATTGTGCCATTTCATAGTTGCATATTATTTTCCTGATTCTTGTTTGTCTCTAAGCCTTTCTTATCGAAAGTATTTAGAGATATTCACCGTGTAAATATCTGAATATTTCTGTACCACTGCCCTAGTGATATTCCTACTACGGTAGGTCACACACCTGAGCAGTATCTCACTCAAGGCAGCGGTATTTTCCTTAAGGAATCAAGTGCTTGCCTTAAATAGCTTTCTAGTGCCAGCATACGTTCTGTACGCACTCGAAAAACTTATTACACTATGGTAGATACTCGTAGTACATCCCGTTCTAATTCTCAGGAACGGAAAACCGTCCAGGAGTCCGGTACAGCCAATTCCACGCCGTCCAGCGACCCTAGGGAACAGTACACACACGCTCCATATGCCAATTTTGAAGCGTCTGCAAATCCATGAATGTCCACTGTTACAGCATTCTTGCAAACCACATGTCTGCTAATTCTCAAACTATTTAAGTTTAAGAACTCTGCCCTCAATTTTCTCCATTCTGTCTCCAAATTGTAAGGCAATGACTCATCCCAGTTAAGTTTTTGCTGCCACATTTTTTGTAGCAAGTGTTTCGCCAAAAGTACTGAAGGTCCCACCAACCCTAAGGGATCAAAAATCATTGAGACTTCTGATAATATTGACCGTTTCGTATGCCTATTGTCTTTAGCTGAAAAGTCTATTGCAAACATCAATGTGTCTTCTTTAAATGCCCATATCAATCCCAATGTTTTATTTTTGTCCTTTTCTCCAATTTGAACGGACCCAGAACCATCCTCTGAACATGCCAATGCGAGCTGCACCTCCTTACTGTTTGTTACCCATTTTCTCAACTCCATACCTCCACTTTTTAAAACTTGATCCACTTCCTTGCACAAGCTTATTGTTTTTTCTGCTGATTCAGCACTTGTAAGTAGGTCATCTACGTAAAAGTCTTTCAAAATGGTTTGAGAAGCTTTATGTCTGGTCTCTGCACACTTAACTCCTAACTCCTTTAAACATCTTATTGCCAGGTAAGGTGCAGACTTTGTTCCATACCTGACTGTGTTGAGTGTATACTCTTTTAAGTCTGCATCAGGTGATGCTCTCCAAATTATTTTTTGTAATGACCGTTGCTCATGAGCAACCCAAATCATCCTATACATCTTTGCGACATCTCCACCAATTACCACACTGTGCTGTCTAAATCTCAAAAGTATAGAAACCAAATCTTCTTGTAACTTTGGTCCATTATATTGCAAGTCATTGAAAGATACGCCTGTATCTGTAATGGTTGCACCATTAAATACCACTCTCAGCCTTGTAGTCTCACTATTTTCATTAATAACTCCATGATGTGAAAAGTAATATGAGATATTATCCAACGAACCATCTGATAATGACATATGACCCATGTCAATATAGTCTTGCATGAACTTGATATACAACTCTTGCAAAGTTTTATTCTTTTCTAATTTTTGTTCCAATTTATAAAATCTATTTAATGCTGATTGCCTAGATAGAACCAATTCTGTTACTGGTTTCTTGAGTGGAATATGAACCACAAATTTTCCATCAGGAGCCCTCTTTGTCGTTTGTTGAAAGATGTGCTCGCATTCCATATCTTCCTTTGAAAGCACCTCTTGTCCATCTGGTAATTCTTCTATTTGCCAAAACTTCTCCAATTGTTGACTGATATCTACTACACTAAGATTACAACGAGTAATATTAGATGAGTTTCCAATAAAACTCATTTTTCCATTAACCAGCCAGCCCAACTTTGTCTTCTGAAGCAATGGAAGGTTTGAACCCAACCGAATTTGTCCAACACACAGTAATTCATAAAATATATCCACTCCTAAGAGAAGATCAATCTTTCCAGGTTTATGAAATCCTGGATCTGCCAATCGTAGATGTTTAGGAATATTTAACCTTGTTGTAGATATATTCTGACTGGGAATCATTCCAGTAATTTGTGGAACTATCAGAAAAGATATATTTTTTCTAAAGCCCACCCCAATTGATTGAACTGTACCGTTGCACCTATATTTTACTTGTGCTGCTTTGCTTTCAACTCCTGCTAGTTCTACTGGCTTCCTAGGTAAGTTTAACCGCTTTACCACTTCTTCACTTATTAAATTGGGCTGTGACCCAGAATCTAACAAGGCTCTGCATGTAAAAGCTTATCCATTCCCATCAAATATTTGAAATAATGCGGTTGATAACAATACCTCACCAGGAACCGCAGCTCCATTTTCCAACCACACAGAATTAACACTAAGTGACATACCATTTGATGGACCAACGGATGATTGATTACCATTATTACCAGAGGCAGTGGCACCTTCTTCGCAGATCTGTACAGCAGAAAGTTGACCAACACCTTCCTGACACTTTACTACCGTGCCTTCATTTTCTGCCCCCCACTACCGTAATGGAGGAGTGTATTATGTTTCCGCCCACATTTCCTGCAGGATCCAGATTGACAATTTTTACTAATATGATTAGTTTTTTGTAAACAATTCAAACATAAACTCACTTTTTGTGCTTGTTTATATCTACCATACGTATTTAATTTCAAAAAACTGGAACAGTTATAGATAAAATGCTTTTCTTTACAGTAGAAACAACAGGAATCTGTTTCCACTGCAACTAATGTTTCGTTTGATTTGTTTTTCCAATTAGGTTGTCCATTTTTTCCTTTACTGTCACTAGGATTTTTTTCTTTCCTCATCCGTTCAATGTTTTTCAAGCTATCTATCCTATTCCTTAAAAAATCTTTAAATAGCTCTAGAGTCGCTATTTCTTTTTTAGGTCTAATTTCTTCCCATTTGCTGAATGAAAAGTGATCGAACTTTTTCGACATTAAATGTACCAAGAACGGATCCCATGAATTTGACTTAACATCAAGCCTTTCCAACGCAAACAAACTTTCAATTACCGTATCTAACATATCTCGTAAATCTGTAGCAGATTCTTTTGACAATGACCGAAATTCTACTAATGAATCTATGTGAAAGCCAACTAACAAAGGTTTATCATCATATCGATCACACAACAACTTCCAAACAATCCAATTCGGGATCACCCTGTAATGTTCGTTTTAAAAAATGAAATTTTTCAATACTTGAAAGTGCATTATTTTTGTATACCAACGATTCGTAGGTTTCTTTATACTCCATCCACATGTCCACTGCCCCGCTGAAATTTGGGAGAGGAATAGACGGTAACCTTGGTTTCGCTTGCAGAGCCAATTTCCCATTATTGCTATGATTACTAGAGCTATAAGCTATCTGAGACCCCACCAGCGACCCTACCAAATGACTTTCACTTTCTTGTAACAAATTTTTTGCCAATGAGATCACCCTATAAAAGGAATTTTCGAACTTATCTCTTTCCTCAGAAAGATTATTTACAAATTGCTCATCTGAGGCCATAAGATCTACCTCACTCTGGACCTCTTCAAATTTATCCAATAATCCTAATGCCCTATCCAACCGACTTTCCAATTCAATCAAAAGATGCTTATCTTGTTTACATTTATTTACAAAAGTCTCAAAGTTCGTTAATTGACCTTTAATTTTGCCACGTGATCTAACTAACTCTTTGTCACGACTTTCCGCCATGACTATTAATATAAATATTTGCAAAGTTGCCAATAATTAACTAATGCCAATATTTAACCAAACAGTTACCATTAAACAATACCAATCAAATAAAAATAACAAATGCCAATAATAATTAAACCAGTATTTAATTATTAAATAGAAATATTTGCAAAATTGTCAATAATTAACCAATGTCAATATTTAATCCAATTTTACTACCATTAAACCAATATAAATGCCAATAAAATGAAAATTACGAATGTCAATAATAATTAACCCAATAAGTAGGTAATTATTAACCAGAAATATCTGCAAACTTGCCAATAAATAACCAATCAATCAAATGAAACCGTAATTATTAAATATAAATGTAATATCTTTAAAATCGTCAATAATTATTACCTTAATACATACACTAAATACTCTTCCTCTCACAAATTAAAGAAGTCATAAACAGTAAATAGGAATAATATGTTTAAAATGGAACAGATTTACGGTTGCAGAAAAATCCAATTTTAAAGTTGAACCAAATTTCCATTTAGCCGGTAACCACTCTAAACCACCGCCATATGGCATGCCATGCCGAGATCGCCGACCATCAATATATGCGATCGATAAAAATGTAAATATGAACTGTATTTCCACTAATCCGTTGAGAAGGATCACATGTACCCGCTTAGAATCATCCAAATATATCTTCACGGGTAATTTTATTAGCTAAGTAATACCACAATTACTAATTTCAACTTTATTAAAAACTAACAAATACATCGAACCATTATGTCAGTTTTCCATCTTCTTACCAAGTCACTCGTTTCGTTCTTCGCTTGCGCGGACATCGGCGCAAGTGCAGTTTTCGCGCGGTGTGTAACTATACACCGTTACCGGACTGACCTTAAATTTTTAGCTTAAAGTCCTAAACAGTTGTAAGCTTTCAAAGAATTTCAAAGGTCGTTGCTATTGTCATGCAACTTATTGATGAATTGTATATTTTGACGAGATTGTAAATTAGCCAAAGGGATTATTTTGGGTCGCAGTCTAATTGGAATAGTTACCTCGTTAACAAGTGCGTAAGTCATTGTTTTAAGTTACGTCACTAGAGTGTAATTATCAGTAGCTGTCATTAGTGGGGACTTTCCATTCTTTAATTTATTTTTCCATTTCCAACAATAGTTTTTTCCGATTATAGCGCCATCTATCCATAATTCGAAAAAATATCTCGAATAAAAGTTGCTTATTTTTATGTAAAGAATCTAAATCTGCAATAAAAATTTGGGTGTCCCATTTAAGATTTAAACTAACCCCCCACCCAACCTCCGTGGGGGGTCGTGTTTAGTACCATTCGATAGATTTTTTAAATGATATTGAAGACGTGTTTTTTGGTTTTTCGATCTTACGTTCACCCATTTCCTTACGTCACTCTCAAATTGTCAGATTTTTGAAATATACACTCTTTTGCATGTACTTAACTTACCTTATCTTAATGTGACAGTTTCGAGTATTTTTAAGGACAGATTTTGTTCTCGAGTCCCCTTTAACGAACTTCCATGTGTTAAGAGCCGATATATGCTAGAGGTACATCTGCAGGTTACCAGGTTTCTCCCCACATGATAATCTGACGCGCTCGAGTAAATGCAAAAATCCCCGCTTGGGCTCCCTACCATTATAAAAAGTTACCTGAACAACATCTATAGTGTACCTAATACTGAGTAGCTGTCAATAAAACCATAATTTTACTCCACACTCAAACATTTATTTACCATCGTCGATCGAGAAGAAGCGGACGGGGTATTACAAAACAATTCGATCCTGATATTTACATCGAATTGTCCACTTCGATAATCTACTAAAGCGAACCAGAACTGCTGGATTAGTTCAGAGAAATAAGGAAAAAAATATCCTGTTGGTGTCACAACCCCCTCCAGGCCGAAACCAATTTTTTTGAGTAGTATCGACATCTATATTAATAACCTTTATGTTTCCTGCAGCCGATTTTGATGATATACATAGTTATAAACAAATGAAGATCAAAAAACGGTAAATTTTCGCCTTTTTCGTCTATAACCTAAAAGTTAAGTATTTTAAACACATTTGAGAGGGAGTATGTCTATCCTTATTGGTTGCTTAGAAAATTGCAAAATAAATCATAAATTTTGAGTTTTTATAAATATTCATAACTTATGTAAAAATTAACTTAGAACGTTCTTATTACACGGAATGCTGAGACTTCTGGTGCTTAAATGATACCCTAAATTTTAAAGCAATTGGTCAAATAGTTTAAAAGGTATTTAATTTGTTTATTCCAAATTAATTTTTTTTGTAACGCTATAAGTCAAAACATGATGAAGTAACACTAATATTTTGGATAGTTTATGAGAAAAAAAGATTTATACTATTAATTTAATTAAAAACAAGCTGAAAATGCGAGCATTATCCTAACGAAAACTTTGTTTATTTACGTATTTTAATTCATAATATGGAAAATTGATATTGCTAAAATTAATAAAATTTTATATATGATGCTTGCATCATAAATCTTAGACCACGAAGACCTTTTTATGAAGAATAACTTTTCTTCGTCAAATTTAAAATAAAAGAGTTATAAATGAAAATGTTGTTGGTATCCATAATTTGAGAAAAATCTTCAAATATTTTTTTCCATAAGAAGAATGTAATTGCACATATCAGACCATAATTTTTTATTCCAAACAATATTATTTCATGTAGTCGGTTCGCTAAATTCAGACACAACTGGCTAGTGATTTTAGTCACTAATTTTGCCAATTTGGCAAAAAAAATAATTACTAAATAGTTAATAAGTACTAAATAAGATGCCAATTTTGGCAAAATTTGCAAAAAACAAAAAAATTACCTACTAAAATCACTAGCCAGTTGTGTCGAGTTTAGCGAACCGACTATAATAACAATTTTCATTTCATAACGAATGGAACAGTCCATTTATCATTAACCCGCCGTTACACGCGTCTTCTATTGTGACGTGGTTGCACGCGTATGAGCGTCGCCCTCACCTACATAAATTCGACTTATTTCGAGAAAGAATGAATGTCAACATGTATAAATATAAAATGGATTGTACTCACGATCACATATTATAGAAAGTCTCGTAAACCAATTTTTTTTATTATTTTAACAAAACAAAAGTAAAAATAATATAGATCAAAAGCAAGTTTTCTTAATTTTCAATTTCAGCAAGCCACTGAAGAAATTAACGTTCTTTACGCGAATTCATTTTACTAAAAATACAAATTAAAATTAACAACTGTTCTGAAGCTATTTCTTTGTGGCATTTATGTAATTAACTATTAATATTTTGTATTTTGATAACGACGTCCGAGGTGGAATTCGATACGTCAATAAAATCAATTTTTCAAGTTAAATTGTGGCTTATTTCCCATCTAATTGGTAAATTTAAAAATGGGTTCTAGGGCCGGCGTAGCCGAGTGGTAGTGTGCTAGGCTAGCGTACCGGTGGTCCGGAGTTCAAATCCTACCGCCGCCGGCAAGAACAACTAGACATTTTTAAATGTTTATAGGCCCCAGGTCGACTCAGCCTGAATAAAATGAGTACCTTGGGTAAAACCAGGGGTAATAATAGGCGGTTGAAGCGTAGCACTGGCCCTGTTACCTTCCTTGTATACCGTAGGCCCTAGATATAGCAGACTACCTTGCTATACTCGCAAAGCCACGTGAGCGGTATAAAACGGGAGACTATTACTATTAAAAATGGGTTCTTAACCAGTGGCGCACCTAGAATTTTCCTCTGGGGGGAGGGGGTTTGCTTGGGCACCGAAAGTTTTTTGTATTATTTGTGAACGACAAGTTACATTTTCCTACCTTCTTTTATATATATTTCTATATGCTCTGGGTGGGATTTTAACCCCCAAACCCCCCCCTCGGTGTGCCACTGTTCCTAACCTAATCCAAACAATAATATTTTAATTAAACCTACCTAAATATTAAATAAACACCTAAAAGTTTCTTTGAGATAATAGAAACGTGATTTCACCGTGACTGCACGCGCAGTGAGGAATTCCCTCACTTGAAGAGGGATGTCTCTTCTTTCAACTATCACAGAGCACACTGACCGCCTGAAATATTCTATAACTTTTTCATACCCTCTTATGAACCATGCTAAAGGCATTCCTGGGTGCTTAAGGTTATCGTATTAGTTTACACAATTTCATTGCTTATAAACAAATATGGTGAGGGATTCCCTCATAGCGCGTGTAATGGCGGGTTAAAGGGGAGGGCGTATACTCGTATAAACCTTTTTAAAGCGGTTAATAAATTATTTCTTTTAAAATATACTCAAATTGTATTTTTGTACATCTTATTTATTTTATATAATACCTAATTAAATTCACTATCAAATGTCATTGATATTTTATTAATACTTAATTTAAAATTTAGTTTGACATTCACGAAGTGTCAAACTCAAATAATGTAAATAACCTGTGCTTTTCCTAACAAATAGAGATTCAAAAACTAGCCTACTTACTATCAACGATTTCAGCTGAGGTGTAGTGTGTCGGAAGAAAATAAATGGATTGTGTCGTCACATTTTAGATTTTGAGGGCGATTATCTCGAAGACGGTTAGAGAAATCGAAATTTCGTTTTCAAATTTGGATTCAGAAGAAAAAACTACATTAGAATCCATCGATAAATCTGATCTCAGTATATTGCAGGAGCGGCAACGCAATAACACACACACGTTTGCGAATTTATAAACGAAAAGTTTTCGTTGAAAATGACAAAAAATAATTCTAAATACTGCAAAATTATTTTGAAAAAACATGTCAATTAAAAAAAGGGGGTTAACTTCGTCCCTAATTGTCCTAGGACAATTATTGTTTTTCTTTCTAAATGTGTATAAAAATTCAGTCTTTCCAAATATGAAAAAATAATTTTTCTACGGGTAACGGTTAAAAAGTTATTCTATTTGTTTATAAGTAAGCAAAAAATCGACGTGTTTTTGCAAAACAATTTTACACGGTTTAAAATTACTTTTTGTCATTTTTTAAATTAACTCTATATTATAAATGTTCTTGTTCCATAAACTCTCATAAGTCTTACTGTATCCTCATAATTTTCTGACTTATAGTGTTGCAAAAAAAATGAATTTGGGATAAACAAATTAAATAACTTTTGATTTGACTAATTGCTTTGAAATTTAAAATATAATTTATGCACCAGAAGTCACAGCAATTCGTGTAATAAGAAGGTTCTAAGTTAATTTTTATATAAGTTATGAATATTTATATAAACTCAAAATTTACTATTTCTTTTGCAATTTTCTAAGCAACCAATAACGGTAGACATATTCAGCGAACGCCATATTGAAGTTTTTTATACGATTTATGAGTTTCTTACTCTCAAATTTGTTTAAAATGCTTAACTTTTTGGTTATAGACGAAAAAGCGAAAATTTACCGTTTTTTGATTTTCATTTGTTTACAACTATGTATTGTTGTGATCTTATTTATTTATATGTGATGATATTCTTATATGTAATTTAATTTAATTAATGCATTAATGATAATCTAATTAATCAACCAGATCACATATCAATATGTTTTCAATCTCAGGGCGAATTATAAAATTACTTACTTACTTTCGTGACTTCTAAGTATTTCTCAGTGGTTTCCTAATCGGGATAGGAAAAAATAAAATAATACACACATATGGATTACAATTATAAATCAAATTTTGTTTATTTTATATAAATGGCAATCATTGCTTAATATTTGTTAGATCTTATATTTATTTAATACAAACATTTAAAAATGGGAATCTTATTTCCTTTTGGTTTCCAATTTAAAATTTTTATTAATAATGAACTATTAGGATTTATTAGCAACAAATTGATTTAAGTTTGATGAAAATCTTCTGATATTAGCGATTATGTTCTTCAATTTTTAATGTGGTATTTAATACAAAAACCCATACATTCATGTCCTGACAAATGAGACTGACCTTTATCTGGTGAACTGCGAATGTCCTCACACAAAAACCCGTTTCCTCCTACCCTTGGTTGCGATTAAAAAACTCGTCCTGGCCTCCAGTAATGTTCTCCTTTGAAAACTACCTCGTATAGCTCTCGTTCCTGCTTTTCTCGTGATGCCGTGTTCTACCTTTTTCGAACCACTTCAATCAGCTACCGGGACACTCTTTGCTCAAGGAGATTCTTTTCTCTCGACTCGGCCTACCTCTCGTTCCCCTAGGGTACTCAACACTCACGGAACTACACTGGCTTTTTCACTCTTCGTACACTACCGTCCACCACTGGAATTGTCCTCTCCACCGCTCAAAACATACTGCTCTCTCATCCTCATTCATTTCCCTACTTTCTCAATATCCCTTCCAGATTCAAAAATCAACATTCCACCACAAATTTTAATTCGCCGTATTCCTCAATACCAACTTTTAATCTTTCTAAATATGTTTAATGAATTTCAAGAAAAAATAATCATTTCCCAATTTAAACTTACTTTCTACTTTTTACAAAACTTAATGACCTATTATCTATTTCACTGAGTCTTATTTAGCGTAGGCTAATGATCGAATCTTCCGCGAACACTATAATAGTCTGCGTCTCTCAAACTTGTTTATCTTAGGCGCATTGTTACCGAGTTTCGTACCCTTCTTCGAATCACTTTCTTAAAAACTAAATATAATAATTTGTTGTATACAGGTTGTTCTAAATTTACATGCCCGTGGTTGAGAAAATTGAAGATCTTTTATATTAATTTGAATTTTGCTTATAATTATAAATTTTAATTCTCCTATCAAATAGGAATATAACAGTATATCATCAAAATCGGATGCAGGAAACATAAAGGTTATTGATATAGATATCCATATTACTCAAAAAATTTGGTTTCGACATGGAGGGGGATGTGTCATGAGAAAAATCTTATTTCTCTGGACTAGATGTTAAGTTAAGGAAAAGAGACGATGCATTCGAATAGAAAGTTTGAATGCATTATTGTACAATTTTGATATTGCTCTGAAGCTATGTCTTTGTGACATTTACGTAACCTATTATCCTTAATGGCAAATAAGCCACAATTTAACTTAAAAAATTATTTTTTTGACGTCGATATCGACGTCCGGGGTGGAAGTCGAATCATCAATGAAATCATGTTTTTGCGTTAAATTGTGGCTTATTATTATTTTTTATTATTATTTCCCAGTTAGAATAATAAATGTACAATTTTGGTATAGGTCATTTTCAATAGACATTCGTGTTTGTACTGTTACGATTCAAACATGTAGAACAGGTAGTGGTATAATAGTGGGTTCGCTAAACTCAGACACAACTGGCCAGTGATTTTAGTAAATAATTTTTTTGTTTTTAACCAATTTTGCAAAAATTGGCAAAATTACTAACTATTTAGGCACGAATTATATAGGCACGAACCTATACACCAAATTTGGTTGAAATTGGACGTCTCGTTTAAAAGTTATCGTGCTATAATCGCATATGTATAGTCGCCATTTTGAATGCCCGCCATTTTTGTAAATCTGAGATGACATCATATCTACATTTGAACCTTTATATGTGTAAAATATGTTGTCAAAATTATATACTTCTATTAATAAATGCACAATAAATTGTTTCACATATCGGCTGCACTATAGGTTATAATATTCTGTAGAAATTAAAAAAAAAGTGTTTGTTTTTTTATGGTTCTATTATTAAACTGGAATTTTCATCAAATAACTGCCAATTACATAAATATGTAGTCTTTTCGGGCGCTTTTATTCGGATATTCTCTTTATATCCATGTAAATTTTGTTTTTATTAATAAGCCATTTAGACCAGTAAAGATCTGCGCAAAAACGTCTATTTTTGGATGTGAGAGGTGGCATTCGGATTTTTGCAGATAAGGTTAGGTGACACCTTCAGTAATAATAATTGACTTATGCTCCTTCTCAAATATGACCGGAACATTAATAAAAAAATTAAAATATTTAAAAATTTCGAAAAATAATCGATTTTTTTCTGTTTTCTTTGCTTATAACTTTAAAACGATTCGTTTTGAAACAAAGTCGTAGAAAAATAAAATAAAGATAATTGAATTTTGTATGATATACGGCTGGTAAAAAATGTCTTAAGGTATTACCTTTTCTGCAATATAGCAATAAATACAAAATAAGGGGGCAAAATAAGTGTGTTGTTATTCAATATTTTTTAATCACTTTGGTGGCACTTAAAATCTTATTAATTCACTTAGGAAATTATTTGTAACACACTTAAATCGTTTACCAAATTTCACTAAAATCTTTCTGAACAAAAAGTAGACCATTTAGAAGTTGGCTATTTTTTTTTACATATAAAGATGTGCTCTACCTATCTAATACACTTTACAGAATTAAAATAGGATTATTTAAGGGGCCCCAGCAATGTTTTAAATTTGTAAACAATTTTTTGGCTTATAAACAAATAGCTTTGTTTAATAATAAAAAAATTAATTTTTAGCAATGCAAATAATTAAAACCGGTATAATTTGACTTAAACTTTCTAATTCTGTCAGCAGAATTGCTATTTTATTTTTTAATCAAACGTTATTCGCGTTCAAAAATTGCAATTTCTCGATTTTTTGAAAGTTTCACCGCGTTTATCTTGAAAACTATGCATCCTACGAAAAAACTTGTAGGAACATTTTTTGCTTAGAATTACCCAAGAAATACAAAAAAATGTTTTATTTTGCGAAAAATCGATGTTATGTAATTCCTCAAGTTCTTTGTTTATAACAATCTTATCGACATCCGGATCAACTGTTACCCAAAAAATTCGTGTTCTACGGGTCAAAATACATAAAAACTTGGGTAAGTCCATCTAAATAAAGGAGCCCGTAGCACCCCCTTCTGGCCACAGCACTAATTTGTTTATAAGCCAAAAAATTGTTTATAACTTTAAAACATTGCTGAGGCTGCTTAAATAATCCGATTTCAATTCTATAAAGTGCGTAAGATAGGTGAAGTACTTCTTTATATGTAAAAAATTGACAAATCTTTGAATGTTTTAGTTTTTGTTGTGCAAGATTTTAAAAAATTTTAATTTTTTAAAAAAAGTTTAGATTGCAAAATTATTATGCAAAATCTAGTAAGTCAATTTTAATGAAATTTGGTGTACGGTTTTAGCACATTACAAAAATTTTCTAAGCGAATCAGGAAGGTTCCAAGTGTAACCTAAGTGATGGAAAATCATTGAATACGGACAGGCTTGTTTTGCTCCCTTATTTTATATTTATTGCTATTTTGAAGCAATGGTGATAAATTAAGACATTTTTAACCAATCGCATCTGATATAAAATTTAATTATCTTTGTTTTATTTCTATGGGACTTTGTTTTAAAATGAATAGTTTTTAAGTTATATGAAAAAAAAAATAGAAAAAAAACGAAATTTTTTGAAATTGTTAAATATTTTATTTTTTTTTTATTAATGTTCCAGGCATATTTGAGAAGGAGCATAAATCAATTATTATTAACGAAGGTATCACCTAACTTTATCCGCAAAAATCTGAATGCCACCTCTCACATCCACCTAAAAACAGATCCTTACTGGTCTAATTTCCCAGATTTAATTTCCACGTCCGGCTTTTGTGGTCACTTTCCAAACTAGTTTTCAGTAATAATTGCACAAGAGTTCTGAAATTATTGAATTTTTCCCGAGTGACACTTTGACAGTTTTAATTTCAAGAGCCGAAGGCGAGTGAAATTATGTCAAAGTGTCACGAGAGCAAAAATTCTATATTAATTTCAGAGGTCGAATGCAATTTGTTGCGATTATTTCATGAATAAAACTGTTCAAAACCAAAATTTTATTGTAATTTATTTATGTAAGTACCATTAAACACACAGTTTTTATAAATATTTGACGATTGAAAGTCATCACTTTTATAATTTTTAAAACATTAATTGTCATTAATGTCACTGAATGTATTTTTTCGTAGCAACGAAGGGCATCTGACGTAATATAGTTAACGACGGGAGATTATCAAAAATTATCGATTTAATTCAGATTTCTGTAGCTTTCTATTGGTCAGAATCTCCTATGAATGAAATAATCAGTAGTAATTGCACAAGAGCTCTAAAATTATTGAATTTTTCTTGAGTGACACTTTGACAGTTTTAATTTCACGAGCCAAAGGCGAGTGAAATTATGTCAAAGTGTCACGAGGGCAAAAATTCTATATTAATTTTAGAGTTCGAGTGCAATTTTTTGCGATTATTTCATGAATAAAACTGTTCAAAACCAAAATGCTATTGTAATTTATTTATGTAAGTAAAAATTAGTACAATTAAACACAAAGTTTTTATAAATATTTGACGATTGAAAGTCATCACTTTTAAAATTTTTAAAACATTAATTGTCATTAATGTCACTGAATGTATTTTTTCGTAGAAACGAAGGGCATCTAACGTAATATACTTAACGATGGGCAATTATCAAAAATTATCAATTTAATTCAGATTTCTGTAGCTTTCTATTGGTCAGAATCTCGTATGAATGAAATAATCAATAGTAATTGAACAAGAGCTCTAAAATTCTATATTAATTTTAGAGATCGAGTGCAATTTGTTGCGATTATGTCATGAATAAAACTGTTCAAAACCAAAATTTTATTGTAATTTATTTATGTAAGTACAAATTAGTACAATTAAACACACAGTTGTTATATATATTTTACGGTTGAAAGTCATCACTTTTATAATTTTTAAAACATTAAGTAACTGTCATCATTGTCACTGAATGTATTTTTTCATAGCAACGAAGGGCATCTGACGTAATATAGTTGACGTCGGGAAATTATCAAAAATTATCGGGTATAATATCACAAGAGAGTGAGAATAAATTGAAAATAATGCGACAGTTTTTCGAAAATTTGTTGTCTGGCAATAGACACGAGAGCCGCAGGGCTCGAGTGGCCCGATTGCCCAATGAAAACAAATTTGAGTAAAAATGCAGCAATATTTTCTTATTTTTAATTCTTACTGTCGTGTGATACTCGTAAGATCATTTTTTGATATGTATATTATGTACGTATATTATGGACATTCCCTTAAATGTGACAGTTGTCAAAACTAGGAAACTGGTTGCCATTAAACAGAAAAAATCTACTTAAAAAATTATATCGGTAATTTTCTACAGTAGATAATTCTCAGTATAATTTTAATCTGATTGGACAGAATTAAACATGTGATTAAATACCTTACTATACGATTGGAAGTTAAAATCATCAAAAAATAATCAGTTTAATTTATGGTAGGGGAGCCCAAGCGGGGATTTTTGCAGTTACTCGAGTGCGTCAGATTATCATATGGGGAGAAACGTGGTACCCTGCAGATGTACCTCTGCCATATATTGGCTCTTAACACAGGGGAGTTCGTTTAGGGGGGCCCGAAAAAAAAATCTACCCTTAAAAATACTCGAAATTGTCAGATTAAGATAAGGTAAGTTAAATACATGCAAAACAGTGTATATTTAAAAAATCTGACGATTTGAGCGGAGCGTAAGGGAATTGGTGAGTCACAAAGTTTCACAAGAAAAAGGCGAATATTTCGCGAAATGAACGTCAGATCGAAAAACTAAAAGCTACACTTTCAATATTTTTCAAAAATCTATCGATAGATACCAAACACGACCCCTCACAGAGAGGGGTGGGGGGTAAATTTTAAATTTTAAATACAAATCCCGCGATATTTAGCAAAATAAACATCAGATCGAAAAACTGCAAAATACACTTATCTAATATTTTTGAAAAATATATCGAATGGTACCAAACGCGACCCCCCACGGAGGTGGGGTGGGGGTTACTTTAAAATCTTAAATGGGAGCCCCCATTTTTTATTGCAGATTTGAATTCTCTGCATAAAAAGAAGCAACTTTTATTCGAAACATTTTTTCGAATTATGGATAGATGGCGTTATATTCGGAAAAAACGATTAATGGAAATGGAAAATTAAATTAAAAAATGGCAAGCGCCCGCTAAAATGGAAAATTTTACTTAACTTTTTTTGGTTTCAGGACCTAATAATCACAACCCAATAGGTCCCCAAAGCGCTCGAGTGACTGCACATTTAGCATACTTTGCTCCCCTACCATTAGATTTCTGTAGCTTTATATTGGTCAGAATGAAATAATCTAGCTAATATTCCAAGATTTGGTATTTGTAGTATTCCAAGTAACGCCGTTAGTTTTGGTAAGAATATGGACCCGGACAATGTCCCATCATAAGCCCAAGTAGCGATTCTAAACCATCGGCATTGAGATGAAATGCTTTCAGACTAAGCGAAAACCAGCCATTGATTCTACGAATTTCTGTATGAATAGAACTTCAGAATATTCGACTGTGTTTGAAATATTTTTGAGTTATTCGACTATTCACATGCATTTTATTGCTAAACTCTTATCGTTGTCGTTCAAACGTGTCGGGGAAAATAGCCCCAGAATTTTAAATAAATCTTACATTTCAAGTACCTCCACGGAAAAAATCTGATGGTGTGAGGTCCGATGACCGAGCTAGCCATTCTACCGAACCTCGTCGTTCAATCCATTTATCACGATATTCGTCATCTAGTTAACGTCTTACTGCACCATAATATTGTGCAGGAACACAATCGTGTTGAAACATTATTTCCAAGTTGCCGAATTCATCTGAATTATCTTCCAGAGGTTCAAGAATTAACGCCTTAATTGCGTTTCCAGATGCACTTCACCGATTAAGTTAGCATTGAGGAAATTATGCCCACTCATTATGTGGTTTCCCCAACAAACATGCCCAAACATTTACTTTTTCTGAAAATTAAGTGTGATTTTTACGAAAGACGTGAGGGTTTGTGTCACTAAAACACCTCACATATTGTTTGTTAACATTTCCTTTTAGGGAAAAGTACTTTCGTCACTAAAACCGTTCTAAAACCAATTGTTTTGACGTAATCTGGCTGTTGGTCAATTAGATTGGACATATTTTCACAAAATTCTAGTCTTCGGTCGGGATCATTATCTGAAAGCTGGTGCACAATTTTTAATTTGTATGGATGAAATTTGTTTGATGATGAGCACACGATGCCGAATATAAAAGGCAAGAATGGAAACATACTAACAGAGGAAAACAAATAATGGAAAGGTGGAGAAAACATTTCAAAGAGCTAACTCATGCAGACACGGACAACATAGGGGATATACAAGAAAGGAATGAAGAACAACAAGTGGAATCCATAACAAGTGATTAATTAGAGAAAGCAATAGAAAGAGTAAAATTGGGCAAAGCACCAGGCAAGGACAATATCACCCGGAAATGATAAAATTCATGGGGACAGAGGGAATGGATAGCATGAAACAACTAATGAATGATATCATAAATAGAGCAGAATTACCAACGGACTGGAAGAAAGACATTATTTTACCAATACGCAAAAAATGAGACAAGATAAACTGTAATAATTACCGCGGTATCACCATATCAAGTATCCCTGGGAAGGTATTTGCAAGAATAATAGAGACAAGAATACAGGGTCCGCCAAACCTCTGGTTTTCTTTGATTATGGCTAAACAATAGGATATACAAAAAAAGTTTTTTTAAACAAAACTAATGTATACCAGAACCATCTATAATTTAAAATTATTTTTGATTGTACAGGGTAAGTCACAACGACGGTATTTTTTTTTTTTCGTTGTTAGATCGAACCGGGTGGCCATGGGGCCCGTGCTGCAGTCTGAGTAGGCTTATTGCACACCGCTCGGTCTCGGGTTAAACCATCATTGGGTTTTTGTCCCCAATGTGTTCGGGATTACTTAACTTGAAGTTAAGTCGTCTGTTACCTATAAGAGGTCCATTCTCCCAGCTAGCAGGACAAGACCCTTTATTAGGTTCTTTACCTGACTTCTGACACTTAGGTTCGAGTTTTCGACCCCGTATTGCAGTCGCCATCGGGTTTGGGCTGGACAGTCAAATATGACATGTGAGGCAGTTTCATCTGCCTCCCCACATTTCCTGCAAATAGGGTCTCCGTGAAAGATCCCCATGTTGTGCAGGTGTTTTCTTAGGGTGCAGTGTCCGGTTAGTAAGCCAGTTACCGCCCTAAGCTTTTTCCTTCCGAGTCGTAGGGCCTCATCGGTTAGCGAGGGGTTTGGCCGCCCCATCATTAACTTGCTGTGCCGCTGTCCCGAAATATCGTTCCAGTGTCGGGTGTGCTGCGCAAGGATCCATTTAGCAACGGCTCCTTTGACAGCCGATTTGGTCACCCCTAGGCCAGTCTCAGGCCCAGTAAGGGGGACATCCGAGCCCTCTCTCGCAAGTGAGTCGGCTCTTTCGTTTCCTTCAACCCCCGAATGTCCCGGCACCCACCCGACTTCCACTCGGTTTCGATAGGCCAGGGTTTCCAGGTGTTGTCGGCATTCCAGCACAAACTTAGAGTTAATTCTCCAGCTGGCAATGGCCTTAAGTGCTGCCCGACTCTCCGAGAAAATACGTATGGTCCTATTCTCAAGGCCTATTCGAATATTCTCTACGACGCAAGTCGCGATAGCAGCCACCTCCGCCTGGAATATAGTGGTGTACTGCCCAAGAGGCATAGATATGCACACCTTGGATTCCACACCATACACTCCAGCTCCAGAGCGCCCGCCCATCACTGAACCGTCGGTGAACCATGTTAGCTCACTCTGCGGTCTTTTATCCCCCTCCACCGGGGGTTTTAACCCCAGCTTAAAGGGAGGATCAAATTTGTGAGTGACCGGACTCCAGTCACTCACCATATCCAGGATGGGGTCACGAATGTGCCCCTCAATCCTGGTGTGCCCGTATGACCTTTGCCTCCAGACACCATTTAACTGCAGCCTGTAGGCCCCTAGCCTCGCCTCGGCCATCACTAGAAGGTGCAGGGGAGGAAGTCCCATGAGTACCTCCATGGCTACCGTCGGGGTACTTTTCATTACCCCGGTAACACAAAGTAATGCTAGCCTCTGAACTCTTCCAAGTTCTTTGGCTGCACAACTTTGGTTCATTTTTGTCCACCACACAGCACTAGCATATGTGAGGGAGGGCCTCACTATAGCAGTATAAATCGACTTAGTGATTCCCCGGCTTAAGCCCCACGTTTTGCCAATTGCCCTACGAGCAATCATGAGGGTTTTCTTGCCCTTGGCAACGGTCGCTGCTAGTTGCGCATTCCAGGTTAGCTTGGTATCAAGCATAAGGCCCAGGTTTCGCACCTCTGTAGCCAGATTGAGTTGCATACCCATGAGTTTGGGGGGCGTGAGGCCCTCCAATTTCCTCCTGTGTGTGAACGGTATACTAACTGTTTTTGAGGGGTTAACACTTAAGCTGACCCTCTCGCACCAGCTTTCTACCACTTTTATAGCCCGGAGCGTTAGCTCCGAAACTACGTGTGGAATCTTCCCCGGATTAAAATACAGATATCATCTGCATAACCCTGGGTGTAGAATCCCAAGTTATTCAGTTCTACCAGAAGTTCGTCTACCACTAGGTTCCATAGCAGCGGGGATATTACTCCCCCCTGCGCTGTTCCCTTTGTAGCAGTGACCCTCATAGTTTCCCCAAATAGTGAAGCCTGTGCCTGTCGGCCATGCAGTATGGAGCTAATCCACCTGTGACAGGTTTCATCTATACCATGCCTCTCCGCCGCCTTAAGCATGGCATCATACGTGGTGTTGTTAAACGCTCCCTCGATATCGAGTAAGGTACGAAGCGCCACTTCTTTGTGTTCAATCGTCTCCTCTATTGTAAGCATGTTGATTGCAGTGCAGTGGCCTTTCTTTGAGAAAGGTTTGCCGCACATGCATCCCCATCAATTTCTCTAGTGCTTTTAAAATAAAGGACGAGAGAGTAATAGGTCTATATGCCTTGGGATCTAGAGGATTCTTGCCCGGCTTAGGTATAAAGACCACCCTGGCCAGTTTCCAGTCACGCGGGACATACCCAAATGCCACGCTCGCCCGGAAAATCCTGCACATGAGCGGTCCAACAATGTCCCACCCCTGTTGCAGTAATACAGGATATATCCCGTCTGGTCCGGGGGATTTATAGGGTAAAAATGAGTGTACGGCCCATTCCACCCTAGCATATGTGACAGCCTTTTATGCCGTTTCCCAGCTAGCTCCGGAGGTTCTGTTTTCCAGTCCCTCTTGAACCAGCCGAGCATCCGGCTCATTGGTTACCAACGAGTCAGGGAGATGTGTCTGGAGCATAAGCTCCAGTGTCTCCTTGCCATCTGCTGTAAAGCCACCCCCGGGGACCTTGACGGGCGGGCCCACCGCCCGTCGTTCAAATGTGTCGGGGAAAACAGCCTCAGAATCTTAAATAAATCTTAAATTTCAAGTACCTCCACGGAAAAAATCTAATGGTGTGAGGTCCGATGACCGAGCTAGACATTCTATCGAACCTCGTCGTTCAATCCATTTATCACGATATTCGTCATCTAGTTAACGTCTTACTGCACCATATTATTGTGCAGGAACACAATCGTGTTGAAACATTATTTCCAAGTTGCCGAATTCATCTGAAATATCTTCCAGAGGTTCAAGAATTAACGCCTCAATTGCGTTTTGTAACATCTCCAGATGCACTTCACCGATTAAGTTAGCATTGAGGAAATTATGCCCACTTATTATGTGGTTTCCCCAACAAACATGCCCAAACATTTACTTTTTCTGAAAATTAAGTATGATTTTGACGAAAGACGTGAGGGTTTGTGTCACTACAACACCTCAGATTTTGTGTGTTAACATTTCCTTTTAGGGAAAAGTACTTTCGTCACTAAAACCGTTCTAAAACCAATTGTTTTGACGTAATCTGGCTGTTGGTCAATTATATTGGACATATTTTCACAAAATTCTAGTCTTCGGTCGGGATCATTATCTGAAAGCTGGTGCATAATTTTTAATTTGTATGGATTAAATTTGTTTGATGATGAGCACACGATGCCGAATATAAAAGACAAGAATGGAAACGTACTAACAGGAGAAAAACAGATAATGAAAAGGTGGAGAAAACATTTCAAAGAACTAACTCATGCAGACACGGACAACATAGGGGAGATACAAGAAAGGAATGAAGAACAACAAGTGGAATCCATAACAAGAGATTAATTAGAAAAAGCAATAGAAAGAGTAAAATTGGGCAAAGCACCAGGCAAGGACAATATCACCCGGAAATGATAAAATTCATGGGGACAGAGGGAATGGATAGCATGAAACAACTAATGAATGATATCATAAATAGAGCAGAATTACCAAAGGACTGGAAGAAAGACATTATATTACCAATACACAAAAAAATGAGACAAGATAAACTGTAATATTTACCGCGGTATCACCATATCAAGTATCCCTGGGAAGGTATTTGCAAGAATAATAGAGACAAGAATACAGGGTCCGCCAAACTTCTGGTTTTCTTTGATTATGGCTAAACAATAGGATATACAAAAAAATGTTTTTTAAACAAAACTAATGTATAGCAGAACCGTCTATAATTTAAAATTATTTTTGATTATACAGGGTGAGTCACAACGACGGTATGAACCAAAGTTGCATTTTTTAAAAAATGGAACACCCTATATGTTAAATGATTTTAATTATATTTTTTAAAAATGCGAAAATTTTGTAGAAGGTCTTATAGCCCTAAATTTAATAATTTTCGAAATATTTACATTTTTATTGAGAAAAATGGTAATATTTGTAGGGCTGTGGATCATGTTTCCAAGGTAATAAAAATTTAGGTGGTAGGTCAAAGTTATTATATTATAGTATCATTTTTAAATAATTTAATATCTTTTACTTATAGCCATAAAATATACAGTGTGATCACAATTTGCAAATACAAAATTTTCTCATTTTTTAAATAGAACGCCTTGTATATTAGTATTGCATTTTGTAGTAAATATTACAACCTTTCTTTTGGTAGAAGGTTGTATGTACATAGCATGTTTGGTTTTGTAAATATTTAAAAAAAACTATAGATTTTACGTTTCGTGGATATTTTATATCCGCGATAATTTTAATTAAATTTTTTTGCAAAAAAAATATAATCTGATTTTAGAAACATACACTAAAATAACAAAGATGAAAATAAAAACGTAATTTAAGGTTAAAATGAAACGTATGCAAGTGCAACTTAATTAAATTTAATAACTTTCAAATTATGTTACAAACAATATTTTACCATACTAATAAGTAATTAATACGGATAAATTAATTATTATATTAAACAACCAATTTTAAAATCCACCCTAGAAATTTTTCTGCCCTAGTAACTTAATTGTATCCAATTTTGATAGTTAAATTGTATTTACGAGTAAGATCAGTTAATAACTTTTTAATTTACCTATACATCTTGAAAACGTATAAATTACGAGTGCCTATGCTTTGAAAAAAAAAATGAACGTTATAGAAGTATGTATCATATTATGAAGTAAATAGTATCTACGCAGTCGTGTCACAAAAGCTGGTAATAATTTCTAATGGTTTCGCCCAAAACAAATGTCATATCCACCAATTTTTAGGTTGAAAAATAAAATTAAAAATATAAAAAATTGTTACAAAAAGTTCAACTACAAAGTATTACCAGCTTTTGTGATACCAGTTAATACTAGGTTCGTTCTAGCATCAGTTTCAAATGGTTTGAAACCATCACCGAATAGTGGACCAGCGCGAGTAGAGGGGATAGCACTGGTGACTGTATTATGTTCTCTCACTGACCAACTGTTTGCTGACGGTTTCTGACTAGTTTGACTGTTTGCTAGAACAAACCTATTATTTATATCAATAAATAATTTGGCTGATACATTTAACATTCATTTGTTTCAAAGCATACTTTATAATTATGTTCCCAAGATGTAAGTAAATTTAAAAGGTAAATTAAAAGTTTAACTGATCTTACTCGTAAATACAATATAACTAACAATTAATTTGGTACAAGAAAGTTGCTGTGGTAGAAAAATTACTAGGTTAGATATCAAATTTGGTTGTTTATTTAATTTAGTAACTACATAATTTATGCATTAATTAGTATGGTAAAATATTTTTTGTAAAATAATTAAATGATCAATTGACTTACCTTAAGGAAAATTGATCCATATTATATGAGTATTGCCGTTCGAAGAATTACAATAATTACTTGTAGTCACAATTTTTTATAAGCTCGGTTATCACTATTTTAAAGCAAATTCCCTCCTACTTGTTCCTCCAGCGCTGTCCATCGTGCTCCAGAATACGATATCAACTTCTCATTACTACAATTTTTCTGAAAATTCTAGATCACCCTGTACGGGTGGGGTTATAGGGTGGGTTTGTAATTCTTCGAACGGCAATACTCATATAATATGGATCAATTTTTCTTAAGGTAAGTCAATTGATCATTTAATTATATCTCGTATTGCCGTTCTCGAATTACAATAATTACTTGTAGATGTTCAAAGACAAAGATCTAGTATTTTCTACAACTTATATTTTTGCAACACCAAAAAACAGATAATATAATTAATAAGTAGGAATATACTTAATTTTAAAATTAGTTACGACTGGAATCCACCGACCCTAAGATCCCCTTAGCGAATGCTGCAGGATCAGCTGACAGGAGTCGATTATAAAATTTCGCAAACATATTAGATTTTTGCGTCCAGCCAGCTCTAGACCTAATAACCTCAATGGAAACTTCTGCTCTATAAGCTGCCGAAGTGGCTGAGTGTCGAGTGCTGTACCCCGAAAATTGAGTAGTATCAATGCCACTAGCCGCCAGAGTAACCTTAATCCATTTGCTTAGTCTCTGTGTACAAACGAGACGATAGGGTTTATTAATAGTTAAGATTAAGAAGTCCGTATCTGTGGGACGAAGATCTCTGCTAACTTGAATATATTGATCAATGACAGAGGCCAAGCAGAGAGAAGCATTTTTTCTAAAGTATGGAATAACTAATAATGGTTGAATTTTTTTTTTTTTTTTGAAGATGAGGTTTTTATTCTATCCGGAATTCTGATTTCTAATCGGTCTGCAAAACTAATAATATTTTTCAACCTGATACGTGTAAAAGTTTGGAGTCTATGACCCGTAATTAACGCTAATAATGTGCACAGCTTCATCGTTAGTTGAGAACTAGAAATATCCGACAATGGATATAAACTAGCTAGATGTAAGAGAACGGGATGTGGGTCCCAACTAGTTTGGTACCCTGGTCTCGATGGCGTTTGATTATAAATACCTTTTAAAAAACGTTTTATAATATTTTTTCCAAATTGTCCACTGAAAAAATCAGGACTATAGCCGCATGTTGCGAATTAATAGTTGAATAAGATGCACCATCTTGGAATTGAATGCTTAAAAATCTAAAACTAAATTTAATGAGTATTGAAAAGGATTGTGATTTCTTGTGCCGCAAAAATCCCATTTTTTTTTTAAGTATGATGTATACTGTTTTAAAGTAGATGTACTAATTACTAATTGAATGCTCAATAGCTTGAAGTGCTAATGTTGGAACACCTCGTCTGTGAAAAGCTTCCCGGATAAAATTCCAGCCTCCAGGGAAAGGTCCTGCCAAAGCGGATGGCAATCTCTGAAAGGATTTGAAAATAAATCTTGATCCGGTGTAAAAACTAAAGGTTCTGTTACAAGAAGTTTACGGAAAGTTGGGTACCATTGCTGGGTATTCTAGCAAGGAAGCACTACTATTCCCTGGGATTTTTCAGCAATTATCTTTTGTAAGCATTTTAATACAACATTAAATGGTGGGAAGGCATAGAAGAATTCACCCTTCCAAGAGATGGTAAAAGCATCTACAGTGACAGAAGCTGGGTCAGGTTTCCAAGAGACATATCTAATACATTTTGTATTTAACTGAATAGATCAATAGTGGGTTTAACCGAAATAGTGACATATCTTCTGGAAAGCGTGACTAGATAATTCATATTTTGTATTAATAAAAGTTTAACGAGATTCCCTATTTGCGTGGACATTATCTTTAGTATTAATATATGAAGCAACTAAGAATATATCTCTGCTTTCGCACCACAGCCAAATTTCTCTTGTGATCTTATTAAGATTTTTAAACCTTACACTACCCATACGATTAATACAGGCTGTGGCTGTCACATTATCAATTCTAAGTAAAATATAACAATTTGATAATTCTGAAGCAAATGATCGAAGTGCGTTAAATGCTGCTAGTAATTCCAAATAATTAATATGTTTTACTTTCTCATGTCTGTGCCAAAAAACCATGCGTGACTCCGTTTATACAATGGGCACCCCAACCTGTTAGAGAGGTATCGGTAAAAATTTCAAGAGAAAACACTGAACTAGTGTTTCAAGAGAAACACTATAGGCATACCATTATTTTGTGTTAAATCTTGGTGCCACCAGTACAACTCAGATTTAATAAAGTCTGAAAGTAATAGGTTTGACTGATAATTATGATTGCTATAACGTAATGCTAAATGCTTTTTCCTTTCTAAAATTTTTAAATGAACCCAACCGTATTTAACTGTGGGACCAGCAGCTACGAATTTTCCTATTAGTTGAGCTAGGATTAGAATTGAGCATCTATCTTTTGATAATATTTTTTCAATTTTGGACAGAATAAGAGTCACCTTTTCTGCTGGTAAGAATACTTTCTTTAAATTAAGTAAGAAACCTAAGGATTCCAGAAGATCTTTTGTAACCTGGCAATCTTTCCTAGCAGTCTCGATAGATTTTGCTAATTAGTATGTCATTTAAGTAAATAACACAGACTATGCCGATAGACCGTAAACATTTTACTACTGGCTTCATTACCTTTGTAAACACAAATGGCGCTGTACAAAGGCCGAAATGTAGACAGTTAAATACAAAATATGAGCCCTTAAAAACAAAGGACAGATATTTTCTAAATCTTTTGTTAACTGGAATCCTAAAATATGCATCTTTAATATCAAGAGACGTAAAAAAAGCAATTTGGAAATAATAATTTGAAAACCGTTCTATGCTCCTCTACTTTGAAATGGGGTGGTCGTAAGTAAAAAGCGGTTCAAAGATTTGAGATTTAATACAGATCTGTAGGAACCGTCAGGTTTTGGATCAGATTTAGACACTGCTCCTATCTTTAATAATTGAGCAATAGCCTCCTCTAATCTAGATAACTCTTTTAATGCATAACATGGTTTTGATAAAAAAGTTTGTACTGGATTTTTTTTTAAATGGAATCTTATATCCAGAAACCCAAGAAAAAATAGTATGATCATTAGTAATTAAAGCCCATTTATCTAAATAATTAGAAAGGCGGCCAGCGTAATTTGTAGTTATCTGTCTTGTTGACTGATTTGGTTCTTATGTTAACGTCGTACATGTGTACCTTTGTAACGATACCTCCTTTCCTCGTTTATCATACGGGACCGGGGCTGCAAGCGCTGACAGTTTAAAGACGTTGACACACCTGAAGGACCAGCTTTAGGTTGATTAGATTTATGTGCAACCAGAGCTTTCGAAGCAAGGTACTGTGGGATCTTATGCTTCTTCTTAATGGTGGACCCCAAAAAACGTTGTGCTTCATTCAAACTGTTAAGCTGGTCCGGAAAAAACCTTCCAAACAAAAACTCGTCTATTGGACAAGCATCCAAAATTTTCTTTACCCGGCTGTCTAAAAAAAAAAGGAAGAATACTGTGACGCCGATGTAAGGATAGGGCGTGGAAGACATCTGAAAATATTTTATATTGTTCATTAAGCGGAATCGCTATCGCACTTATGCCAGCCGCTAACTGAGATTGTAATTTCTTTAGAAAAGTATCCTGTTTTAAGGCATTTGCATTAAAACAAGACTTGATTTTTGGATTAACATCCAGTGGCAGAAGTGCTGGGCAATTATTAGCAATGACAGAATAAGAATCTATTGCGGTGTTTCGAGATTCTTTATCAGTTCCTTTAAGAAGGAAACCAGAGAGAACAGCTGCTACATCAGCGTATATTTCAGGACCTTTAGTAGCTAATGATTGGGTACTTAGCAATGCTAAAATGTTTTGTGCACCATCACTAGCCAAATCATCCATCTTGCACACCAGGAATCGATGCGATTAAATTTTAGATGCATCTGAATCCGAATCTGTAAAAAACCGATAATAAAAATAATAATTACTTTTAAACCGGCGGCGTCTTCTAACAGAAATATTATTAAACCATAAATAGGTCAACCACTCATCAACGTTTCATGTGAAACGTGACAAGCGAACGAAAATACAAATTCTTTATACGGTTATTCATTTCAATAGCGTACTTAAGAATCTTCTATTATTAGATTTCATTTGAAAATATTAAATAATAGAATATTATAGATATTTTAGTACAATTGTACTGAACAAAAATACGTTTTTAATACTTTATTCATGTGAATATCGCACTAAAAACAAAAAAATATAAGACATCCTTTTTAGATTTCATGTGAAAGTACTAAAAGGATTTTTAGAGATTCATATGAATCCTGTTTTGTGTATTACAATGTGTAAACACTATTACTTAATAAGAAAAACAAAATAAGTATTCTGTTTTCTGCAGGAACCTAAAAAAAATTATTAATTTACTTACTGGAGTCATCTAATAATTTCAATAATTTCTTTAGTTTTCTCTTTTTTGAAATTTTTTTCATTTTCACAATAAACACTGTCGAATATCACCACACATAAAAATACGTCTAACACGAGCGCACTAAAAAATTGTAGTAATGAGAAGTTGATATCGTATTCTGGAGCACGATGGACAGCGCTGGAGGAACAAGTAGGAGCCGTACTCAGGGAATTTGCTTTAAAATAGTGATAACCGAGCTTATAAAAAATTGTGACTACAAGTAATTATTGTAATTCGAGAACGGCAATACGAGATATAATTTTAAGTTATGAAATTCAATGGAATTGTAGTAGTATACGATTTATTTTAATCTTTAATTACGTTTTTATTTTCATATTTGATATTTTAATGTATGTTTCTAAAACCAGATTATAATTATTTTTTTTGCAAAAAAAATTTTTAATAAAAAATCCGCAAAAACGTAAAATCTAGTTTTTTTTTAAATATCTACAAAACGAAACATGCTAGGTACATACAACCTTATACCAAAAGAAATGTTGTAAAATTTACTACAAAAGCCAATACTAATATACAGGGTGTCCCATTTAAAAAAAAGAGAAAATTTTGTATTTTCAAATTGTGATCACACTGTATATTTTATGTTAATATGTTAATTTATTTAAAAATAACAGTATACTAAAAAAACTTTGACATGTCATTAAAATTTTTATTACCTTGAAAGCCTAATTCACAGCCCTTTGAATATTACCATTTTTCTCAATAAAAGTGTAAATCTTTCGAAAATTGTTAGCTTTAGGCCTATAATACCTTATAAAAATTCTTAATATTTTTAAAAAATATATTCAAAAATGATCTAATATATAGGATGTTCCATTTAAAAAAACAAAACATTGGTTCCTACCGCCGTTCTGACTCACCCTGTATAATCTAAAATTATTTTAAATTATAGACGGCTTCGATATACATTAATTTTGTTTTTTTATATATCCCATAATTTAGCCGTAATCAAAGAAAACCAGAGGTTTGGCGCATCCTGTATAAACCCAAATAGAAACAACTATGGAAGACACACAGTGTGGATTCAGGAACGACAGAAGCACGCAAGATCTAATATTCACATTAAGACAAGTAAGTAAGAAAGTAATCAAGAAGAATAGAGAGATACATATATGCTTCATTGACCTGGAAAAGGCGTTTGACAGAATCCGAAGAGAGGATGTATGGAAGATACTAAAAGAAAGGGGAGGCGAGAGACACATAATAGAACTAATAAAAGATATGTATGAAAATAATACAAATACAGTAAGAACCAATAACGAGGAATCCAGAAAATTTACTACAAGTCAAGGCGTCAAACAGGGATGTGTGCTGAGTCCACTGCTATTCTCAGTGGTACTGGATGAAGCTATAAAGAAAGCCAAGAGAAGAATGAGAAAAGTAACATTAGGATACTGACAAATGAAACGGACTCAACTATTGGAGCTACTATTTGCAGACGACATGGTATTAATAGCAGAAAACAGAGAAGACTTACAGAACAATCTTGAAATTCTAGAAGAAGAACTATCAAACATAAATATGAAAATTAATACAGAGAAAACAAAAACAATAATTTCAAATACTACGAAGACACACGCAATAGAATTAGACGGGAAACAACTAGAGCAAATGGAATATTTTAAATACCTAGGAGTAATAATCGAATCAAATGGTAAACAAGACATGGAAATAAACGAGAGAATGGGACGACTAGGAAGCTTATTTAACGCAATGAAACTAACATTTTTGGGGGAAAAAGAGATACCGGAGAAAGTAAAACGGCAGTCGTTAAATCAGTAGTTAGACCAACAATCATGTATGGCAGCGAGACATGGACATTGACGGGGAGGCAAAAATCCAGAGTCAATGCTATGGAAATGAGGTTCCTGAGGAAAATAGCAAACAGAAAGAGGACAGACAAAATACGAAACGAAACAATTAGACAAAACCTAAAACTAGAACCAATCAATGAAAAAATAGTGGAGAAACAACTTAGATGGTTTGGTCACGTGTGTAGAATGTCGAATTAGAGGCTAACAAGACGACTATTCGAAACGAGAGTGCAGGGGAAAAACAAAAGAGGAAGACCAAGAGTTATGTGGGTAGATGAAATCAGAAAAGAAGTCAAGAAGACGGAATTGACATTGGAAAGTGCAAGAAACCTAACGCAAGATCGAAAAGCATGGAGACTACAATGCCGAACTCAACTCCACCAGCCTTACACCTAAAGGTAGAAAGGCTTAGGACTAAGTAAAGTAAGTAAAACATGTGTTACGCCACCCGTCAAAATCGGCCACCTGTACTAACGGCCAATTTCAAAATTTTCCAAACCAATTATATTATGTAGATTCCCTGACCTGGTGTTTACGGCTACCTTTATAATATGGACGTGGCCAAATAATCACATACTTTTAAAGCACATTTTATAGAAAGAGCAACGCACATATCTTACGGAAAATATAATGTCCCTCAAATGAAATAAAATTTACATGAATAGATTTGTTTTAAAATTACACTAATTTCGTATCAGTGCGCCAACTCTGCATTTTGAATAATTAGAGCGTAAATTGATATCATGATATCATCAGCTAATAGAAGAATATAACAAATGGGGTCTCGAAGTCAACATTAAGAAAACTGAAGCCATGTGTATTGGAGGAACAAAACAGTCCATTACATTAGACGATGGGGTAGAAATTAAACACTGCGATGAATACAAGTACCTGGGCATGAAGATAACTCAAGATGGAACACTCGATGCTGCTATAAAAGACAGAAACATGCAGGGTAGAAAAGCCATATCCATGATGAACGGCATTCTGTGGGACCAGACAATATCTAAAGCGAACAAACAGCTCATATACAATAGCATACTTAAAAGTATAATCACATATGGCAGTGAAGTTTGGCCACTGAAACAAAGAGCGCAGAAAATGTTACTAGTAACAGAAATGGACTTCTGGAGAAGAGCAGCAGGCAAATCAAGAAGAGATCGGATACCGAACGAGAGAATACGAGAAATGATGGGAGTAACACATACAATACTTGATGACATAAAAACAAAACAATTGGTATGGTACGGCCATGTACAGAGAATGCCAGATGACAGGATCCCTAAACAGATTTTGGCATGGACACCACAAGGGAGAAGAAAAAGAGGAAGGCCGAGAAGAAGCTGGAGGGAGGGAATTGAAAAAGAACTAGAGGAAAGAGAAATCCCTCCAGGTCTATGGTTAAACAGAGAAGAATGGCGGTTAGGAGTCGGAAGGCGTCGGAGAACGCTGTAAACCGATAGTAGTAGTAGTATTGATATCATCATCATCAATGGTGCTACAGCCCTATGAAAGAGCCTCGACCTTCGCAAGTCTATTACGCCAGTCAGTCCTATCCATTGCCAACAGTTGCCAGTTTGCTGCGCCTATTTTTCTCCCATCTTCATCTACACCATCTTTCCATCTAAGTTTTGGCCTACCCTTATTTCTACTTCCCACAGGTTGTGACATAAGGATTCTTCTAGGAGGGTTGTTATTATGTGATCTTGCTAGATGTCCTGCATATCTTAGTCGTCCTATTCTTATAAGAGATACTACGCCTTTACCACCAAATATATGTTTATATCTGTGGTATACCACGTAGTTGTACCTCCTCCTCCAAATACCATTTTCACGGATGCCACCGAATATGCCTCTCAGGATCCTTCGTTCAAATATAAGCAAAAGATTTTCATCTGCCTTGGAGATGGTCCATATCTCCGATCCATATGTCAACACTGGTTGTATAAGGGTTTTGTATATGGTTATTTTTGTTTTTTGGCTTAAGTTTCTGCTTCTCATATGTCTACTTAGTCCAAAATAGCATTTGTTCGCTAGGATTATCCTTCTCTTGATTTCTTCCGTCATGACGTTCTCCTTGGTGATCAGGGAGCCTAAGTATGTGAATTTGTCCATCACTTCAAACGTAGAGTTATCAACAGAGAATTGGTGACCGATGTTTCTGACTCTATTGTTGGGTGTTGATGCCATCATCTTAGTTTTATCCTCGTTTACTGTCAGGCCCATATTTTTTGAGGCATTTGAGAAGGTGGTATACATTTCTTCTAGTTTGCGTGTTGTGCGGGAAACTATGTCCACGTCATCGGCATACGCCAAAATTTGGGACGATTTATTAAAAATATTTCCTCTGTTGTCTATTCGGGCATCTCTAACCGCCTCTTCCAGAGCTATGTTGAAGAGGAGACACGCCAGCTCATCTTCCTCTCGCAGCCCAGTATTCGTTTCAAACGCCTGTGATTGTTCGCCCTGTATTTCGACTTTGCAAATGACTTTACGCATTGTAGCCTTAACCAGTCTTATCAGTTTGTCAGGAATGTAGAATTCATCCATGGCTTCATACAATTTATTTCTTAGGACACTATCATAGGCCGATTTAAAATCTACGAAAAGATGGTATGTGTCGATATTGAATTCATTGGTTTTTTCCAGTATTTGTCTTAGCACAAAGATCTGGTCTGTTGTTGATCGACCAGGCCTAAAACCACTTTGATATTCTTCAAGAAGCTCCTCTGAATATGCACTTAGGCGACCATATAAGATGCTCGAAAATATTTTGAAAGCTGTATTAAGGAGGGTTATTCCCCTATAGTTTCTACATTCCAATTGATCACCCTTTTTGTGTAGCGGGCAAACGATTCCAAGACACCACTCTTCCGGGATTTGTTCCTCATTCCAGGCTCTCAGTATTATTTTATATATTTGATTAGTCAGGGTAGCGCACCTCCATATTTAATAAGTTTTGCGGATATACCATCACTTCCTGGAGATTTATTATTTCTTAGGTGTTTTATTACATCCCGTACTTCTTGGATTGATGGAGGCTCTAATGGTGTATTGTTGGTTGCTCTTGAGTTCGGTTGATTTGGATCTTCTACTTCGATGGTAAGTAGTTCTTTATAGTGTTCCACCCACCTTTTCAATATTTCTTCTTTTGTATTGAGTATGTGCCCCTCCTTATCCTTACATAGCCTTAGTCTTGGTTTGAATTCCTTTCTTGCATTATTCAGAGTTTTATAGAATTTTCTTGTTTGATTTTCCTGTTTTAATGCCTCAAGTTCTTCCAGTATTCTATTTTCATGTTCTCTTTTTTCTTCTATAATTGCACTTCTCTTCTCTTCTAAGGTCTTTATATTTTTGTTGTTTTTCTCGGGTTTTTCTGTGCTGCATCTGTTTATATGCATCGTTCTTTCTTCTTGTAATGTCCTTACACTCAGCATCGAACCAGTCATTGCGTGATGGTGGTTTCGCTGGCCCTAGAATATTATTTGCTGTGTCTTTAATATTACTTTTACACATTTCCCATTGTTCGCTGGTTGTTAGAATCTCATTAATTATGCAGTTAGTTTCGATATAGTTTTGAAACCTTTCTACCGTTTGCGGATTTTTGAGGAGTTCAATATTAAGGCGCGTTGTTTTGGTACTTCTCTCCTTCTTCGCGTTTGAGATTCTAGCTCGAATTATTGTGCCAAGTAGAAAGTGATCTGAATCAATATTGGCGCCTCGATAGGTCCGGACATCCATCAAGTTTGAGAAATGTCTAGCATCTATGAGCATATGATCAATTTGGTTGTTCGTTAATCCATCGGGCGAGGTCCAAGTTCCCATATGTATTTTTTTGTGTAGAAAACATGTGCTTCCTACGATCATGTTCTTTGCGGCTGCGAAGGTGACTGCTCGGTGTCCATTCGAACTGGTATTATTATGGAGACTATATTTACCCATGTGCGGTAGATATATACCTTCCCTTCCGATTTTTTTGCATTCAGATCACCGATTACTATTTTAATGTCACTTCTGGGACAACTGTCATATGCTCTTTCTAATTCATCATAGAATTCGTCTTTTTCTTCGTCTTCCTTGTCCTCTGTTGGGGCATGTACATTAATAAGACTTATATTAAAGAACTTGCCCCTGATCCTTAAGCAGCTCATTCGTGGATTAATCGGCTTAAAATCTATAACCAAATGCTTGACTTTATTATTGACTATAAAGGCTGTCCCAAATTCATGTCTAGTTCTATGGCAGCTATAGTACATGTTGTAGTTTGTTTTTTGGATTATGCCATGACCTGTCCATCGTACTTCTTGTATTGCAGTAATATCGGCGTTATATTGTGCTAATATGTCGCATAGTTTGCGGATATTTCCAGGTTCGTTGAGTGTGCGAACGATCCAGGTAAATATTTTAAGATCATTGTCCTTATTTCGTTGCATTGGTCGTCTTGAGATTTCCGTCCGGCATCTTTAACTTTCGATTTCGTAACCATGGATTTTTGCTGGGTTGGGTAGTTAACCCAACGCCAAACCCCCTTTTCGGAGGGCCATTTCACCCGCTCTCGTCAGTTCCCGACCCAACTTTCCACCCGGGTTGGATACCGGATCTCCAGATTGGGTTGCTCGGTTAACAGGGGACACCAACGTGAAGGTGAGAGTCGGATTTGAGTAGAAGAGGCTAAGTGGGGTAAACTGGAATCAACTCCATGTTTTCGCATTCTACCCCTTTATCCCCAGTAAACTGATATAAATAAATCTAAAATCAAATCGAAATGTACGTGTGTCAAAGAGAAAAAAAGATATTCTAATGCGGTACTTCATAAATTATTTTGAGGGATTAAGGCAGAGGCTTACTCTTATCTTACTTATCTTATTGTCATTGATAATAAAGTAGGTATATTTTGGTCGGTAGTACTTCCTCTAATCTTTTTATGTGATGCTGAGTAAGCCCTCGTGAATAACCACTAGACTAATATTATTTATGAATGACAGTTTTATGAACTTCAAGAATGTGATTTCGCTAAACTTTAATTACAATTAACGCCGTTACTAATGGTAATTCAGAATTGACGCAATGATACGAAATTCTTTAAATTACGAAACCAATCTAATCGTGTAACTTTTATTTCATTTAAGTGACATTACATTCTCTATACGATTTGTGCGTATGTCGTGTGTATGTCGGCCAAATATTTTTGTCTACCTGTTGATGAAAATTCCCAGTACTACAGTATTTCTCATGATCATTTTTCAGTGCGTAACAAATGATAGGAAAAAGGGTAAGTCCGTGATAATACACAGATAATCTGACAGTTGTCACATTTTATTTTCATTTTGAAATAAAAACAAATCAAAAGTGTTTCTTGCATTTATAAAATGGTATTTTCTTTAATAATAATAATATCGTATGGCATTTTTGCCGGGGAGATCCTTTCGGATAGTTCCAGCGCCAATTACATCTTTAACCCTGTTTCAAGTAACTAGTGTCGATGTACACTAGCCCAGGGGGACCGACGGCTTAACGTACTCTCCGAGGCACGGTGAGACGGCTCGTGTCATTATTGGAAATGAAAATGGTTTGTCTTTGGCAGGGATCGAACCCACGTCTACTGGCGTATGAGGCCAGCGTTTATGCCGTTACCCACGGCCGCTCACAATTTTCTTTGATTTGTATAGTCTTATAAATTATACAGATTATATTTATAATATTATTATCTAATTAAAAAAAATTATTTTTTTATTATGGCGCCATCTATCGACAACTAGAATAACTAGAATAAATGTTATAAAAATGTCACCGATGAAATGTAATCACCGACGTGCCTTTTTTTCTGTCACATAAAATTTAATGCGTTAGAAAGAAATCGAAAAACTGTGACGCACTGAAAGAAGATCATGAGAAATACTGTATTTATTATTTATTGTACCTACCTAAAAAGGGATTCAATAATTGAATGCTATGCTGGAACAACGTTTTAACCGCCAATACTTTCATATGTGGGTTTTCCATGGAAAAATGTTCTACATGTGCAAAATAATATACTGCTGACTGTGGGGAATATTATGAGAATTAACTTGCCTGTTTTGTTAGTTTGAAAACTAGTCCACCTTCAACTTTTGGTGTAACAACGTTGTATCTGTTAAAGTGGGTCGTCTTTTGCGTCGAATTTTCTGAACGTGTTTTGTAAATCAACGTTTTCAATCGTGTAATTTGTCATTTCAAGCTAAAATGGATGTTAGTATAACCAAGGCAGTGATTACCCAAATTAATAGAGGGAAAACACGTTTCTTAATTTTACGGGTACTTCATTTTTTATTTCTTAAACAAAGTTTTAACCACCTTACTTCCACACAACAACGTTTTAACCGACGGGGATTTAACACGTTGTTTTATGAAAATATAGCATATTCATATGTTCATAAATGCTTTTTTTGTATAACCTACGATTATTTTTGTTAATATTAATGTTATCTGTCCTATAGTCTATCATATTACGCTCATAAATATATTTTTTTTCAAAATAATCAATTATAAAGTGTTTTTTCAATTTGTCAACAAAATGTGATTTGGCGTTTACAACGTTGTTCCAGAATAGCATTCAATTAGGGTCAATGCGCGGTGGTCACAAGGTTCTTAAAGTCCTATAATAAAATGTAAAAGAGGAAATGTCGTTCAGTAAATATTTATAAGTATGGTTCAAGATTACAAAAGTTGGTCGAAAAATATGGTGTTTTAAAAACTCAAAATTATCAAAGGATATTATAAAAAATAAAAGTGATTTGAAAAATTCTTAATATCAATCTCTTTTTCCTAGTATTATATACCTACTTAGTTTTGTTTCATATTAGTAAATTAAGAGGATGGGTACGTATTTTCGGCTGCAATGCTATTCAAATGGGGATTCATTTTTTTCGAATCCTGAGAAAATTAATAAATATTTTTGAAAAATTTAAACGCAAAATTAAAAATAACGTAATTGGCGAGGGCCAAAAGTCTCTGAGAACTTCTATAATGTTTACTTTAATAAGTTACAGGGGTAAAAAACTAAGAGAAAATTAAGTGTGATATTTAATTTAAGATATCTCATTCAAAATAAACTTTTTATTTATTCTAAGGGACTTTTGGCCCTCGGTAATAATATAGTCTTTCATTCTGCGTTTAAATTTTTCAAAAATATTTATTGGTTTTTTCAGGATCCGAAAAAAATTAACACAATGTCCGTGGTAATATTTCCAAACCTATCTTTGTCATACACCGCACTCAGTAGAATAGAATATTGTCAGCATACTGTCAGTCAGACAGTGACAATCAGTGACAATTTTAAATATTTGACATGGCATGGGAATATTTTGAGTTGTTGATTAAATAATATTGATATATAGTGTATTTGATGAATAATTGATTTAAGACGTGAACTTAATAAAAAGTTATTTATTGTGTATTATTTGTGGAAGATCCAAGCAGGGAATACATCAGGATAATATATTCTGTGATCCAAGTATTTTGTTGTTAAAGATGTTCAAAATTGTAAGCGTTTCATAGTAACAATATATTATTAAAAAATCACTTAAACACTTTTCCCCTTTTCTCGACTGAGTATTAGTTTTTGTTGTACATATAAATTATTACAATTACTGAATACATAGTTAGTGAAAAAATTATCACATTTTTTAACTGAATTAATTTGCAATTACAAAAATAACAGTTATCCAAGAACATTCAAAAGCCATCTCTTTAAATTAATATATACATTTTGAAGTAGAATGACATTCTAGTAATGTTTACGCATATCCATACCAGTGTGAATTTTACTACACGTAATTTGCCGTGTAAAGACAGAAAAAGTAGGGATACCCATAAAATATTTGCGAATTATGTTCCGATGGCCTTAAAGTAGTTTTAGTAGAGTCCGTTTATGTATAGAATTATATATTTTCTTTGAAATAGACAAAGTTCCTATCAGTGGCGGCTCGTGATTTTTTCAATAAGGGAGGCTATACCTAACTGTAAATTATCTGGACAAATTTGCACTAGCAAAAAAAAAATCTGCCAAAAAAATCTAATTTAAGGCCCCATTTTTTGGACCATTTTTATTTACATTTTATAATATCATCATAATTCATAATTATTTCATAATATCATATCATTTTAAAAACACGTATAATTGTAAAAGTGTATTACCAAAGTTTGTGTCATTTATTTGTTAACAATTCTCTCTCTGTAAGTAGATATGCATATCAAAATAAATACAGATTTGAAGTTTTGCAGTTCATTCAGGTTGAAGGCTTACATTGTTTAAGATACTCAACTGAACTTTTTTAATTCTAAAAGCGGCTTATTCTGCGAATGCAAAAACACGGTAAATTACCGATATTTTGCTTTGCATTACAGATATCGGAAAAAGTTATTTAAACAAGTTGTTCCAAATATTATTCTAATCCCTCATACCAAATTTCATCACAAAATTCGCACTTTTAGTTTTTTCATGATTTGTAGTCAGGATCCTAAAATCCGCAGAGGAGGCTGCTGGCCGAAAAATCTCACTTACCCGATCTCCGGGCAGTGTGTGCGTTAAGCGATGTGCAGCTCTAAGGAGACCGGGTCTCCTTAAACCATCCTTAAACGCTGCTGGGCTACGCAGAGCATTAGCGAGTGAGATTTTCCGGCCAGCAGCCTCCTCTGCGATTTTAGGATCCCGACTACAAATAATGAAAAAACTAAAGTGAGAATTTTGTGCTGAAATTTGGTATGTGGGGTTAGAACATTATTTGGAACAACTTGTTCAAATAATTTTTGCGATATCTCTAACGCGAAGCAAAATAGCAAAGTAAACAGAACAGTGTAGCGTGTGTAAAAAATTTATGGGGAGGCTAAGCCTCCCTTGCCTCCTCTGACCAGCCGCCACTGGTTCCTATTAACTTTTATGTATTTGTGGACTACAAAAACTGGCATTACCGGCCACCTTTCTATATCTGCCAGTTCCTTCATTTTTAGTGGCCGTTACTGACACGTTTTACTGTATTACCGTTCAAAAAATACATGGTTTGTGGGTACTATTGGCTCGTACTGTATGTATTTGTGTAAATAATTTAAAATTTAACTTTTTCGATACCTAGCTACTATATAGGGGATTCCCTTGCCTAGTTTATAACATCCTGTAGAAATTAAAAAAGAGTTTTTGAGTGTTTTGTTTTATAATACTTATAGTTTTATTACTTATCACGAATTTTCATTAAATAACTGCCAATTAAATAAATATAGTCCTTTTGGGCGCTTTTGCTCGGTAGCCCAGTCGGGATAGTATTTGACCTTGCATTACAACCTGCCCAAAATTTTATTTTTCTAATCTTTAGGGGGAGTCAATAGTAGTATGTATAAATTTAAAATCTCGACTGAATTTCTCCGTTGCGTTAGCCGCCATCTTGACTTTAAACGAGAAGCGTTTTTGCTCAATATCTCCGCCATTTTCAACTTTATGACAAAAATTATGAGAACTAAAATTGTTAATAATGTGATTTTTATAATTTCTTTCATTATAATATTATTCGTGGGGTCGATATTTTCCGAGTTATTGCGGAAAATAGTGACAGTTAGAGCATAATTATTGAATTATCTCGTTTAATATTAGTTTTACAAAAAAATATACCTACACAAAAATGAAGATAATTCAATTTTATACAATTTTGATCTCTTTCGTTTTTTTTTAATATTGATTTTAAAGAAGATCCGTCGTTGTTTAATATCTCCTCCATTTTCAACTTTTCGACAAAAATAGTAAGAACTAAAATTGTTGTAAATCCAATTTCCTACAATTTTCTCTCCACAATTTTTTTATGCTATCAATATTTTTCGAGTTAAGTGGGAAAATAGTGGAAGTGGAGGGTAAGCATAATTATTGAATTGTCTTATTTATTGTTAACTTTTCAAGATATTTGTACATAAACAAAAATAAAGAGAATTATATTTTACACAATTTTTGAAACTTTCAATGAAACACCAACAAAACTACATAAAAAACATAACTAATAACTTATATGCAATAAGTTCACTTAATTTTTTAACTAGCGGTTTTATTGGTCGAATTTGTCTGTCGATATTTTAAGTTTCAAGTCAGCTAATATATTTTTTATATTTGAACAATTTTTTTTTAATTTTGGACATTGTTGGGAGGAATTTCCCCTCCCCCCTCGTAGATCCGCCACTGGTTCTTTCGAAAAATTGTAGGAAATCGTAATTGCAACAGTTTCAGTCCTTAAACTTTTTGTCAATAAGTTGAAAATGGCCGAGATATTAAACAAAAACAATTGCTGTAAAACCTTACGGGTTTTACGCTTGAGTCTTTATCGCATACGTACTACCTTAAATATTGATTTTAGCAAAAAAATTCAAAAAATTTAAATTATGTAAAATTTAATTATCTCTATTTTTATATGGGTACATTTTTGTCGTAAAACTAATAGTAAACGAGCTAATTCAATAATTATGATCCAACTGTCACTATTTTCCGCCATCACTCGGAAAATATCGACCGCACGAAAAAATTACAACAAAATAAATTATATAAAATTATATTTTTAACAATTTTAGTAGTTACACTTTTTGTAGAAAAGTTGAAAATAGCGAATATATTGAGCAAAAACAGTACTCGTTGAAAATCCAGATTGCGGCTAACGCAACGGCGAAATTCAGTCGATTTTTTAAATTTTCACTACTATTGACCACCCCCCCTCCCCTAAAGATAGAAAAATAAAATTTGGGGCATCTCGTAATTCAAGGTGAGGCCTGTTATTCGTCTAACCTGACTGGACTACGGATATTCTCTTCATATCCGTGTAAATTTTATTTTTATTAAAACGCCATTTCCCAGATTCAATTTCCACGTCCGCCTTTTGTGGTCACTTTCCAAACTAGTTTTCCAGCTACTATCCAGCGACTTTGATATTTGTAGTATTCTAAGTGACGCCGTTAGTTGGGGTGAGAATATGGACCCGAACAATGTTCCATAAGCCCAAGTAGCGATTCTAAACCATCGGCATTGAGACGAAATGCTTTCAGACTAAGCGAAAACCAGCTATTCATTCTACAAATTTCTGTATGAATGGAACTTCAGAATATTCGAGTGTGTTTCAGTTATTTTCGAGTTTTCCGCCTATTCATATGCACTTAAGAACGTTTCGCCATATGAATATGGAATTATGAGTGGAATATCTTTGACATTCGTGAAATATTGTTACGAGTGAAATCTGCCTCTGGAGCGTATCTCTCGGGTCTGTTTATGTGAATTTTGAATAATATAATGTCACTCTTTCAGATTCCCAACATGTACGATTACAAAAGTAAATTTTACCCAAAGAAACTTTCAGTCTTTTTTGTTTTTAAAAAATAGCTATTTTCACATGATTTATGTACCGAATCTGAATCAAAGTAATAAAACCATCACAGCACGTAATACAAAAACAAATAGTAGATAAACGACACCATATAAAGCAAGAAATTGTATAATGCCCTGATAAGCCGTTTTATCATTTTTTGCTAATTCTGTTAAAACAAAATAAAAAAAGGAGAAGTCGAAAGTAGGGAAATAGGGAGTTAGGGAGATAGTATTTAATATCCCTAGCTTCGACTCGCTTGTTGAACAACGCAACGGTCAACAGCTGTTCTCATTTTCTTTTCTAAATTGCTCGGCGATTCAAAAAGATATTCCGGTGTGCATCATTTTACGATTTGAAACAAAAAAAAATTGAAAATAAAATTTCACAATATTTTAAACGCTTTTTCCTCAAAACTGCTTTTTCAAAGGCTGCAGATATTGTAACTCAAAAACTACTTGACCGACCCACCTGGAATTTTGTATATATTTTCTTTAGATATTCCTTGATTTAATTCTGTCGAAATATTTTTTGTTTTATGCTTATTTTTTGTTTCTTCTTCTTCTTCAAGTGCCGTCTCCTAATCGGAGGTTTAATATCATCATCACTATCTTTACTCTACCCACCGCTGCTCTAAAGAGTTCTATAGAACTGCATCTAAACCAGTCCCTTAAATTCTTTAACAATGACACTCTCCTTCTTCCTATACTCCTTCCGCCTCTTATATTTCCCTGTATTATCAGTCTTAGCATTTCATATCTCGGTCCCCTCATTACGTGTCCCAGATATTGTAACTTTCTTATTTTTATTGTGTTTACTATTTCGAATTCTTTGCCCATTTCTCGCAGTACTTCCGTGTTCCTTTTCCTCTGTGTCCATGCTATTATAAGCATTATTCTGTAACACCACATTTCAAATGACTATAGCTTATTTATGTGTTCTTGCTTTAATGTTCAGCTTTCAAGTCCATATATATTGTAGTATCGAGAACACGTAGCATATCAAAGCTCTTACTCTCAGTTCTAAGCTAAGGTCTTTGTTGCAGAGAACTGTTTTTATTTTTACAAACGCATTTCTTGCTATTTCTATCCTGGTCCTTATTTCTGTTGTTTGATCATTTTTCTCTGAAATCCAAATTCCTAGGTATTTGTATTTATCAACCCTTTCTATCGGTACATTTCCAAATGTATGCTTGTTTGTATGTTTGTTTTCTTAGTTATTATCATGTATTTGGTACTTTTTATATTCATTTTTAGTCCATATTCTTCACATAAATTGTTTGTTTTGTGTAAGTAGTAGTAGT
The DNA here is from genome assembly GCF_917563875.1 of Diabrotica virgifera virgifera. NCBI lineage: Eukaryota > Metazoa > Arthropoda > Insecta > Coleoptera > Chrysomelidae > Diabrotica > Diabrotica virgifera. The sequence goes on along the minus strand of NC_065446.1, from coordinate 191,955,283 downwards.
TGGAGTTGTTCAGCAGAGCTTGCCATAATCACGGTGTCATCTGCATAACTTATGTTGTTACAAGATCTTCCGTAAATTATTATTTCTTCACTTTGAGATAGCAATGCTTCTTCAAAAATGGCTTCACTATATGCATTAAAGAGTAATGGAGACATAATACATCCCTGCCGAACTCCTCTCCTGATTTCAATTTCTGGACTGGGTTCGTTATCTATTACAATTTGTGCTCTTTGAATCCAGTAAAGGTTTGTTATTATTCGCAAGTCCCTTTTGTCTATGTTTTTTGTCTTTAGAATTTGGACTAATTTTTCATGTCTTTCTTTGTTAAAAGCTTTCTCAAAATCAACGTAACAAACATGCACATCCACATTCATATGTATGCATCTTTGAGTTAACACATTAAAGGCAAATAACGCCTCTCTGGCGTCAGAACCCAAACTGACTATCATCTATTCTTTCTTCTAGTTTTTTATTTATACGACCATGTATTATTTTCAAGACTAATTTGAGAATGTGGCTTATTAATGATATTGTTCTGTATTAACTGCAATCTTTAGCGTTTGTATTTTTAGGGATAGCACAAAAGGTTGAGAGTAACCATTGTTTTGGTATCTTTCCTGTTTCAACACTGTTAAACAAGTCTACGATAATGTCTAAAGTTTCATCATTTATGCATTTTAAGCTTTTTACTGGGATTTGAGCTGGACCTACAGCTTTACCATTTTTACTGTTTTTTAATGCCGATTTAATTTCTTATTTTAATATCTTCAAAACCGTATCATCTTCTACTTCGACTTCCATCTGCTCTGTTCTATTGTCTTTGAACAATTCATTTATGTATTCTGTCCAAACAATTCATTTTTTGTTTAACCTTTAACTACACGCGCTGGCGTACTTTGTACGCCAGATATAAGAATTCTACTGGAAATATATTTAAAAATTGAATTTTTGACCTTGCTTATTTTTCTAACCTATCACTGGAATGTGCTTTACAATTTGGTTTTAGTTTCGTTACAATCGGCGTTCTGGAAAGATCGTAATTTACATTTTATTATTTGTTGTTTCCGGTGGTGGACAATATACCCCAGGATTATATTTCTATAAGTCGTAATATAAGTACATATTTTAATTGTTTTTTAGTCATTATGGCAAAAAATATATTTTTCTTTGTAAACAATACTTTTTCTCCTGTAAAAAATCACATTTAAAAAAATTTTTTATTAGTAATTTTATTTATCATGGAATCCAGTTATTCCATGATTCCAGTTATAAATCCCAATTGGCTTACTGAAAAGGAACTCCAATTATTCACTGACGCCGAATAAGGTTTATAACAAACAACTAAGTGTATTTTTTCAAAAAAAATTAAACAAATCCACTGTTGTTAAGTGTATTTTCTTGTGGCGTACAAAGTACGCCACGCGTGTAGTTATGTTATAACTTGATGCGCGGGTAGTTAAAGGTTAACAATGATAAATATGTTGATTTTCACCCTTTTTGTAAAAACAGTTGTTCTTTTGACTTCTGAGTGATATCAAAAAGTCAAAAGTCGATAAAACTAAAAATCTCGAGAGCATTACCTCTAAAAACGTATAATCTAGTAAAAAATTTTTGAATTTTTTGTTTACCGTAATTCAATGGTTAGTTCTGATGTCCAACGCAAAATTCATTATATTTTGAGGTGTCTTTAAAAAAATTTGCCACCGTTGGCTTATTTTTCAATATTTTTCCTTGAATTTTTTCTTGAATAATCTATGAATTGTACTAAATATGCCTATTTAATTTAAAAATAAAATAATTCTACCATACTTAAAAAAATGTGTTTGACACCTTGATTTCAACCCCTACGCCCCCTTAAGGATAGCTACGACACGATTTTAATAGGCAACCCATGCTAGAAGAAATGTTTGTCTATGTATGAAATTTAACAAAAAAAAATGTTTCATCCGGCAAGCAGATGGGTACAGATCGACCTATATTCGGATCTTAGACTATAAGTAAGTCCTATGTTTTCACCCACTGTGACCGGAAGTGGAACCGCAAGTAGATATTTGAATACTTCGTGTAACTTTGTGTCCGGTCATAACTTTTTAACCAGAAATTGTATCAAAACCGGAACTAAATGTTCTAGTTCGCCATTTCAATACACGATGATTGATATATCCCATGTACTATTTCTGCGACTATAATGTGACATTCCAGGTTTAATTACCATCCTTGGGTTATAACATTTCATTTGACGCCTCATTTGTCATTCTATCTAATCTAACGACGGAGGAGTTATATTCTCGGACAGACGGACGGACGGACAGGCAGGCATAAAAACCGGAAGTTTAGATTTGTTTTCGTCTTGCTAAAGTGCGTCGAATAATATATCGCTTGTACTATTTCGGCAACTTTAAAACAGCACTCCCGGTTCCAACTATAAAACCGAAAGTCCGAGGGCAAATTTCTTAACTTTAACGCTATCTTTGGGTTTTAATCTCTCATGAGATACCTTGTCTGTCATTTTACCTGTTTTAACAACGGAGGAGTTATATTCGCACATAGACGAACGGACGAAGAGACAGGCATGAAATCGAAAGTATATTTTGTTATCGTTTTGCTAAGGCGCGTCGAATAATATATCACTTATAATAGTTCAGCCACTTTAACACAGTACTTCTAGTTGCAACTTTAGAACCGCAAGTCCGGCGTCAAATTTCTCACTTTTAATACCATCCTTGGATTATAAGCTTTTATTTGACATCTCACTTGTCATTCTATCTGATATAATGACGGAAGAGTTGTGTTTAACCTTTGTCGAGCGGCATAATTTTACACCGGTAACAGACGGCATAGGTACAATTGTACCTATTACATATTTTCTTAAAAATTCCTTAATATAAATGGAAATATTTGTTCGTTTTAAGATAATATTATTTATTGCTAGCATAACTGGTAAAAAATTGTTAAATATTGCAATAAACAAATAATAATATTCGGTAATTTATTCTTGTATGGATCTACAAACAAAGATTGGAAGCCGCTTTTAAGTGATCCCTGTTATCTATCGTAAATTATTGAAATTACTGCAACAATAAACTTTTGGAAATAGTGGTCGTAAACAAATTTTAGGAAGAGTAGCATTGTATTGTATTTCAACTGGAAACATAGATTTCATCCACATTTATTTGTTTGGTGTTTGTCAATATGTGTTTACCTGAAAATTATCAGTAGTAATTGCACAAGAGCTCTGAAATTATTGAATTTTTCCCGAGTGACACTTTGACAGTTTTAATTCACGAGCCGAAGGCGAGTGAAATTATGTCAAAATGTCACGAGAGCAAAAATTCTATATTAATTTCAGAAGTCGAGTGCAATTTGTTGCGATTATTTCATGAATAAAACTGTTCAAAACCAAAATTTTATTGTAATTTATTTATGTAAGTACCATTAAACACACAGTTTTTATAAATATTTGACGATTGAAAGTCATCACTTTTATAATTTTTAAAACATTAATTGTCATTAATGTCACTGAATGTATTTTTTCGTAGCAACGAAGGGCATCTGACGTAATATACTTAACGACGGGAGATTATTAAAAATTATCGATTTAATTCAGATTTCTGTAGCTTTCTATTGGTCAGAATCTCCTATGAATGAAATGTTCATTAGTATTAATTATTCTACATATACTTTACCAAAATTCCGACAAAAGAGGTATAAATGAAATCAGCGAAAAAAACTTGTGTGAGATGGGGAATATGGAGTCTCTGCGACTCATACGTGCAGCTGTGTCTGGTGATCATCTCAAGACTATGCTAATACTTATAAGATTTGTCAACGAAAATACCCGCCAATAACGCAAAAAAGCCGATAAGGCTGCTCTCATACGAGATATCTGGAGAATGCTGAATAAAAATGAGCAACAAGACTACAAACCATCCCAATGCATAACCATAGAAGAACAGTTGGTTCAGTTTAGAGGCAATAACTAAAAAATGTACACAAAATATTATTTTCCAAACACACTAAACATGGTATTTTGGGTTTATAATGCATACACCTTATCCCATACAATTTCAGCTTTATATTTGAAAAACAGAATAACATGGTTCCCGAAAGTTAACGTTGGCAAACGAACAGTTTTGGATCTGGTCACGTCTTATAAAAAGGTTTTGGGCGAAAGGTTACCACAGATACCTTTTTACCAGTTTTGAACTCGTTAAAGTCTAGCATTCGTGTCACATGACGTTAGTGGGCTCATTTAGAAAAAAAAATAAGAGATTCCTGCTCACAAATATGAAAGCAAGCAAGGAAAGATCTGTTTTCCACAAATCTGGCATACAGTCATGATGTTACTCTTATTTGCTAAAGAAAAACAAAGAAAAAGTGTTGCTCTCGTCCATGCATATTACAGGACAAGTAGCCTGAAATGATTAAGTATTAGAGTAAAACTAAAGGGAGGTTGATTCGGTGGATAAAATTCTGGGTGAATGTACGCTCAAGTGTCGAACATTAAGTTGGTACTTGACCTTTTTTTATAATATGATTGACGTCACTGGCTTCGTGTCCTACATTATATCGAGACCACAATCCATTACAAAAAAAGGACCAACGCAAGAAATTTTTGAAGGATCTTTCAAACGATCTTTGTCTTGCTGCAGATACTCCTTCTCAAGTATCTCACAGCATTCGTGGATCTACTTCAGTAACACGAAGTTACCATGAATGTCGAAACGAACGGAAAAAACAGCCTAAAACTAGAAAAAGTTGTGTAGTATATTTTCTACCTGTGTGTGACGAACATTCTTTGTCCAAAAAGGCGTTTTATGTTACGAAAATCCACACTAACATTCATTTTTTAATTTTGGTTCAAATAAACTATCATTGAAATACAAAATGTATTGATTTTTATAACATTTATTTAAAAAAATACAAGGTATAAATGTACCTATGCTGTCGTTTATGGGGATAGGAAGAATTTAAGCCCACTGCTGGGAACTGAACAAAGATTTCTTTGTTATATTTGGCTCGCATTATCTACTCGATAAATGTAGAGATGTCACAAAAGTTCAGGTCTCTATCTCTTTAGCAAAAAAGTTATCAAAATTTAAAAACTCAAAAGTAACAATTGTACCTATGCCGCCCGACGAAGGCTAAAAAGTCCCTGGGACAGACTGGTATAGATATAATTCAATGTTTTCACCCATTTTTTAAAATGGTTGAAAACAATAGCATATTTTTCAAAAAATTTTAAAACATTTTCGTATACATTCTTCATCTTTGAAATTTCGGTTTTAAACTTTTAACCCTTCAATACTGACAGCGTTTATTATTATTTAGGAACAGGGATTTATTTAATATTTTCTTCCCCTTTAACACTCGTGTGGTACTGTGTGTGAACTTACAAAAGGCATATCACTAAAACAACTAATTAATTAAGAGAGAAGGTTGTTTTACCCTAGAATACACATCTAAGGCCGAAATGATGTTGGGGAAATAGTTGTAGTATTATTATGCACCCCTCTGGAAGATTTGCATAGGCAAACAAAACTAATTGTCATTCGCAGATCAACGGGAATACTGATCCGTCAGAGAATATAACCTACGCTGGAGATAGTATTAATCAACCTTCTATAGGGCAAAATATATTTTGTAAGAGATTATAGTATTCTTGACAAAATATATAGACAGTATGTTGTTTGAACTGGAGATTAATTTCAGATCGAAAATTTTTGTATTTATACTGTGGATAATAATATATAGGTACCGTGTAAAAAAATTCTTTGGATATTCTTTCTTTATGAATTGATGAGCGTTTCTTATTGCTAAGAATTATTATACAGGGTGCCCAGAAACTCTACCGACAAACGAAGACAGGAGATCCCTCAGGTAAATTTAAGATATTTTAACCCAATTCATCTAGTCCGAAAATGCTTCCTAAATGAGCTAGAGCTCTTTTAAGATGGCGTCTTGTTATTATTTTTTCTTAAATAACTACAAAATATGCTTTTATTTAGAAAAATGAAAATCGGTAAGCATATTTATCGTCCAGAGGCGTCCTTTTTGGGTAGGGCAACGGTTATTTTATCTCATAACTTTTATATATTTAACTTTAAGCTTTTTACACTGGATATTAAATTGTGAGGTATTCTAGTACTAAACGGTACTCTTGCTTAACGTCGATAGGACACACCATTTTGTAGAAAAATCGATTTGAAAATATTTCGTCTTTTGAAATAGCAAAAAAAAATTTAAAAAAAAAAACATTTAGAAAAACGAAAAATGGTACGTTTTTTTACATTACGACATGAATTGATTTCATTAATTCTGAATTTCCAGTATGCTTCTTTTCATGAGCATTTTTCAGTGCGTCACAAATGATAGAAAAAAAAGGTAAGTCCGTGATAATATACATTTTAGTGACATGACATTTTAGTTAAATCTGACAGTTGTCACATTTTATTTGCAATTTGGCATAAAAACAAATCAATTGTGTTTATTGCATTTATAAAATGGTATTTTCTTTGATTTGTATAGTCTTATAAATTGTACAGAATATATTCGTAGATAATATTATATATTTGGTAAATATTTTTTTTCGATTATAGCGCCATCTATTGACAACTAGAATAAATGTTATAAATGTCACCGATGAAATGTAATCACCGACGTGCGTTTTTTTTTTCTGTCACATACAATTTAATGGGTTAGAATGAAATCGAAAAACTGTGACGCACTGAAAGATGATCATGAGAAAAAGCATATAGGTCATATGCGTCCGTTTTGGGTAGGTCAACGGATATTATATCGCAAAACTTTTTGTATCTAATTTTTAAGAATTTATGACTAAATTATTAAATTATGAGGTATTCTAGTACTAAAAGTTACTCTTGCTTTAAGTTGGTATAATACACCGTCTTTTTTACTTTTTTTTTTAACTCACATACCGAAAAATGTTCAAATCTATTTTTCTAGAAAACGATGTGTCCTACTGACTTAAATCAAGAGTACCTTTTGGTATACAGTATTTCACAATTTAATAGTCCAGTATCAGAAATGCTTAAAAGTTAAAGACAAAAAAGTTATGCGATAAAATATGACCGGTACTAGAAATTTTTGTTTTTCTATACAGGGTGTTTCATTAATAATTATCCATACAGTAACTGGAGAAACCTCAGCACAAAATACGAAGATTTAACCTAAAACACTTAAATAAAATGTGGTTCCTTACTGAGTTACAGGGGGTTTTATCTAAAAATTTAAAAATTATTTTTGCTCAGCATTTTAAAACTATTCCACGTATCCTTTTCATACTTGGCAGGAAGTATAGGTACTATAAAAACTACTAAATTATGTTAAACAAACGTTTATGGCTATTACCAGAGGCGTACGAAGGGGGAAAGTAAATGGTCGACCCTTTCCAAATTCTACACCACTGGCGAAATTGCTATTTTAGTTCAATTTTTGGATTCTCCAATACTTTCTATGAAAATAATATACTCTTAATTGGTAACGATAAAGTCATTAGTTTTCGAGATATTTGAAGTTAAAAATGAAACGACACGGTTATTTTGATCAGTGTATTGTGTCGCTTCATTTTTAATTTCAAATATCTCGAAAACTAATGATTTTATCGTTAGGAATGAAGAGTATATTATTTACATAAGAAGTATTACAAAATAAAAAAATTACACTAAAATAGCAATTTTGTCAGTGGCGTAGAATTTGGGAAGGGTCAACCAGTCACTATCCCCTATCGTACGCCTCTGGTAGTAGCTAGAAACGTTTATTTATCTTAATTTAGTAGGGTGTCCAGTACCTACACTGTCTGCCAAGTATGATAAGGATACGCCAAATAGCTTTAAAGTACTGGGTACAAATAATTTTTAAATTTTAATCATATGAATCATATCATAAATTCATCAAAATAACTGTTCAGTTCCATATTTAACTTCAAATATCTCGAAAACTAATCACTTTATCGTTATCAATGAAGAGTATATTATTTACGTAGAAAGTATTGTAGAATCTAAAAATGGCACTAAAATAGTAATTCCTCCAGTAGCGTAGAATTTGAGAAGGGTCAACCATTCACCATCCCCTTTCGTACGCCTCTGGTAGTAACTAGAAACGTTTGTTTATCATAATTTAGTAGGGTGTCTAATAGCCGCACTTTCTGCCAAGTATGAAAAGGATACGTTGAACAGTTTTAAAATGCTGAGCAAAAATAGTTTTTAAATTTTTGGATAAAACACCTTGTAACTGAGTAAGGAACAACATTTTATTTAAGTGTTTTAGGTTAAATCTTCGTATTTTGTGCTAAGGTTTCTCCAGTTACTATATGGACCATTATTAATGAAACACCCTGTATAGAAGCGTTCTGGGGGTACTTAAGAAAAACTAATTACAAGATGCCATCTTCAAAGAGCTCTAGCTCCCTTAGGAAGCATTTTCGGACAAATGAATTGGGTTAAAATATCTTAAAATTATATAAGGAATGTCCTGTCTTCGTTTGTCGGTAGAGTTTCTGGACACCCTGTGTTATGATATCTAGGTAGTACATTTAGAAGTTTGGATTGGGTGAGACATAACACAGAGGATAAAGACTATTTTATCACATTTTTGAAGTTCATAAAAATGTCTCTGTTTACAATCACTATTACTCTGGGTGCTATTCAAAACAGCTTAAACCCCCCGGGACCTAAGTGGATTAGTGAAACTATTATAATAACAGGCTTAATATAATAGCCGGAGAAGATTTATGGAGTAACGATAATTTGTAATCAAGTATATTCAAATGGGAAATAAGCCACAATTTTACCTAAAAATGATTTTATTAACGTTTCGACGCCCAATTCGGGTGTCGTTGTCAAAATACAAAATAATATTAAATAAACAAAAATGTTGTTGCTTAGTAAAAAATTTTTCTAATAATTTATTTAATCTGACTCATTTATATCGGTAATTCAGACACGTATTATACATTTTAAAGTAGACGACTTTAAAAATGATATTGCCAATATTGATGAGTTGCGTTCCTGAGACGACTTTACTAAAAGATAGTTCATTCGATTACATGAAATCAATCCCAACTCAAGAATAGCCGCCACAAAAAATCATAGCATGTGATCTGTCTTTAAAAAGACAACCAAATGCAACGGTGGTACTGAAATTCTCGCGTTAGAGAGAATTTATTTCTAGAATATATTTAATTACTATGGAATCTCTAACGCGAGAATTTCAGTACCACCGTTGCATTTGGTTGTCTTTTTAAAGACAGATCACATGCTATGATTTTTTGTGCCGGCTATTCTTGAGTTGGGATTGATTTCATGTAATCGAATGAACTATCTTTTAGTAAAGTCGTCCCAGGAACGCAACTCATCAATATTGGCAATATCATTTTTAAAGTCGTCTACTTTAAAATGTATAATACGTGTCTGAATTGCCGATATAAATGAGTCAGATTAAATAAATTATTAGAAGAATTTTTTACTAAGCAACAACATTTTTGTTTATTTAATATTATTTTGTATTTTGACAACGACACCCGACTTGGGCGTCGAAACGTTAATAAAATCATTTTTAGGTAAAATTGTGGCTTATTTCCCATTTGAATATACTTGATTATAAAAATGCCACAAGAAAATAGCTTCAGAACAACAACGATAATTTGGGTATATAAAATATTTTTTCTCTAACTTACGTACGTACTCATTTTATTTTAGATTTATTTATATCAATTTATGCTCTTATTACTGAAAATTCAGAGTTGGCGCAATGATACGAAACGACCGTTAATTCGAGATGAATGTATTCATGTAAGTTTTATTGAATTTTTTATTACACTTTAATCGCAAAAGTTGTTAAAAACGGTCATTCAAAGTTGATAAAATTGACAGTTTTCTATTTATTCGCTATCGAAAGTGTTAGTTTTATATCGAAAAAATCAATGTTTTTAATAAGTTTTCTGCTAACAACTCCAAAAGTTTTCGTTTTATCAAAACAACTTGACTTAGCAAAAATGTACGTTTTGAAAAAATAAAACAATTTTAAAATTTTTTTTTAGGACCAACAGTTATCGAGTTATACTTTATTATATTTTGGCTCTTCTTCGCTAAATGCTAAATATTGTAGTTCCAAAGTCAAAAGACGGGAAAACCATGCAATTTTCGAGGAAAACTTAAGAAAAAGTCTCTAGCTCAAAAACTAAGTGACATAATGAAAAGAATGTCAGTCCACATTTTTTTCAGCGAAAAAGTGATCGCAAGCAACCCTCTAATCACCACCCTAATTAAAATTAGTCATTAATCTTATTTGGTCTTTTTACTTACGTATTATTAATAGGAAGACCTAAAAAGAGATGGGAAGACGAAGTCGATAAGGATGCCAGGAACTTCCTGGGAATGCGTTCATGGAAAAGAACAGCGGTAAATCAAAATGATTGGAGAGGTAGCCTAATAAAATAAAAAAAGTCAAAATGTAAATTCGTACAGGTTAAAACAAATTTCATATCAGAGTTTAGGTAAGTACAAAAGATATTTTCAAGAAAGTATCCAAATCATACAAGGGGATCATTGTTTAAATAATTAAAAAGGGGTCATTTTTGCACAAAAAAATACTTTTTTAACTGCTGAGGTAATTCACTTAATAACAAAGGTATATGGTATTTTTTTCTGCAAAGTTGAAGGATGAGTCTTTTACATAAGACTTACTAAATTAAATTTGACCCCCTGTTTATTTAAATAATTCTATATAAAGCTTTAAAAACAAATTTGCAAAAAAATATTTTTAGCGTTTTAAATAAGCACTATAAAATATCTTATTTTACAGAATAAGTTGCATATGTTACCAGTATTAAGCAAAAAAAATGGTCGAAAAATATTTAATATTTTTTGAGATATTGAATTTGTTTATTAAATGTTACTATATTTTCAATTGCAAAAACGCGGTTGTTGCCAAAGAAATATTCACCTGCTTGAGATCTCATTTTTATTTTTATGTATGTTTCCGATAAATTTATTAATAAATTCAAATTTCAATTATACTCCCCCCTAAAATGGGATTTGAAAATTATTCAAATTTGTTTATAATTTGTCTTTTTAATAACGTCGCGGGGATTAAGTATTTTGAAATGCCGTTTCGATAATTGGGTTCCTGGGAATTTTTTACTAATTAGCAAAAAATTTTTGTCGTTTTTTCTTCTTCTCTTTTTTCTTGGACTTATATTACTACGGACCCTTTTAGGGTTAAATTTTATTAAGAATGTCGAATCTCTGAATTGTATATTCTAGACCTAAAAATATTAAGATTTAACTAAAATCTTTTAAATAAGTTTGTGTCTACTTACTGAGTTACAGGGTGTTTTATTTAAAAATTTAAAACTATTGTTACCAAGTATTTTAAAATTATTTGACGTATCCTTATCATACTTGACAGAAAGTGTGGTTATTATACACCCTACTAAATTGTGATTAATAAACGTTTCTAGCTAGTGCCAGAGGCGTACGACAGGGGATAGTGAATGATTGACCATTCCCAAATTCTACGCCACTGAGTGAATTACTATTTTAGCGAAATTTTTCGATTCTCTAATATTTTGTATGTAAATAACTTTATTGGTATCGATAAAGTCATCAGTTTGAGGGATATTGAAAGTTTAAAATTAATGAATTAATGAATCAAAATAACTATGCCGTTTCATTTTTACCGTCCAATATCTCAAAAGCTAATGACTTAATCGTGACCAGTAAAGAGTGTATTATTTACATATAAAGTATTGGAGAATCGAAAAATTTCGCTAAAATAGCAATTCCCTCAGTGGCGTAGAATTTGGGAAGGGTCAACCATTAACTATCCACTGTCGTACGCCTCTGGTAGTAGCTAGAAACTTTTATTTATCATAATTTAGTAGACTGTATAGTACCCACACTTTCTGCCAAGTATGATAAGAATACGTCAAATAGTTTGAAAGTACTTGGTAAAAATAATTTTTAAATTTTTAAATAAGACACCCTGTAACTCAGTAAGTAGCTACATTTTATTTAAGTGATTTTAGACCAATCCCAATATTTGCAGGTCTAGAATCTACAACTTTTCGACATTCTTAATGAAACTTAAGCCTAAAAGGGCCCGTAGTAATATAACTCAAAGAAAAAAAAGAAGAGGAAAAAAAGACAAAAAAAATTGTTAATTAGTGAAAAATTCCCAGGAACCCAATTATCGAAACGGTATTTCAAAATATTTAATCCCCGCGACGTTATTAAAAGAACAAATTTTAAACAAATTTGAATAATTTTCAAATGCCATTTTAGGGGGAAGTTTAATTGAAATTTGAATTTATCGAAAATATACATGAAAATAAAAATAATAAGATTTAATACAGGTGAATACTCTTTGGCAACAACCGCGTTTTTGCGATTGAAAATAGAGTAATATTTAATAAACAAATTCAATATCTCAAAAAATGTTAAATATTTTTGGACCAATTTTTTATGATTAATACTGATAATATATCGCAACTTTTCCTGTAAAATAAGATATTTTATAGTGATTATTTAAAACGCTAAAAATAATTTTTTGCTAATTTGTTTTTAAAGATTTATGTACTTACTTACTTACTTACTTAAGCCGTCCTCTTGTACCTTACGGTGTCGAGGTAAGTGGAGAAATGAGACGTCTCCATGCCTTTCGGTCGGTAGCTAGTCTTTCTGCTTCTCTCCACCCAATATTTCTTTTTCCGCAAGCCTTTCCAATATTTGCATTCCACGTTCTTGCTGGCCTGCCTCTTCTTCGTTTGTTGTCAGATGCCGCTTTCCATACCCTCTTTACAGTTCTACCTTCACTCATTCTCGCCATATGTCCGAACCACGATAACTGCTTCGTTTCAAGTCTGTCTAAGGTCCTTCCAACACCGCACCTTTCACGTATGTCTTCATTTCTTATACGATCACGTCTGGTCACCCCGGATACCGCACGTAAATATCGCATTTCGCATGCTTGGATTTTACTACGGATGTTGTCGTTCACTGTCCACGTTTCACTACCGTAGAGTAGCACCGGCTCGTATACGGTTTGAAATACTTTCATTTTTGTTTTCAGGCTTACTTCTTTCTTCCTAATAAAACTTTTATTTAGTGCATAGTATAATTTTGTTGCACTCATTACCCTGCTGTTTATTTCTGGTTCTATATTTCCTTGCCCATTCATTGTTGATCCTAGATACTTGAAGTCCTCAACTTGTGTAATGGTCTCATTATTCAACTTAACATTTATATTTTCTTGTGTTTTCGATATTACTAAAGCTTCTGTTTTTTCAATATTTATTCTCATCCCAAATTTCTTAAAGGCTTCATTCCAAACATTCACATTTACTTGCAAGTCTTTTTCTGATTTTGCCACAATAACCAGGTCATCGGCATATATCAACTCTGACACGCAAACTTGTTGAAGTTTATACACCCTAACCCTAGTTCTTTTTACCTTACCCCTGCATTCTTTTGCAATTTCGTCCATTAGAGTGATAAATAACAAAGGACTCAGAACACCACCTTGTCTTACACCTGTCCTTGTGTAGAATTCAAGAGATGAGCAATTGTTCGTTCTTACATTATTACGTGTACATTTATATATACTCTTTATTGCTTGCATTAACTTCGGTTTCACATTTCTACGGTTTAATATTTCCCAGATCTTGTTACGTGGCGCCCGATCAAATGCTTTTTCCAAGTCCACAAAACAGAGATACAACTTACTGTTATGCTCTAGGGCTTTTTCTGATAACTGTCTCACCGTGAATATGAGATCGGTTGTACCTCGCCCTGGCCTAAAGCCGCATTGGCTGTCATCCAGTGTGGCCTCGATCTTTTCTCGCAGCTTTTTCTCTAGTATTATTTCGTAGATTTTACTAGCAACTACCAACAATGATATTCCTCTATAGTTAGAACACTTATGTTTATCGCCTTTTTTGTGTAATGGTAGAATAGTTGCAAGCGTCCAATCTCTAGGTATGCATCCGGTACGCCAACAGCTCCTTATGATCTTCCATAGTAATTGTAATCCTTCTCCTTCCATATATTTAATTAGCTCAGCCTTAATATTATCGTGTCCTGCAGCCTTGCCATTTTTTAATTTTAAAATTGCTTCCCTGTATTCTTGGTATGTTATGTTATTATCATTTTGTTGTTGATTTAAATTGTACTCCTCCCTGTCATTCTCTATTTCGTTGTTGTCTCCCATTAATAACTCCATAAAATGTTCTCGCCATTTTTCGGTAATCTCTTCATTTTTTAATAATATGTTACCATCTTTGTCCTCTAAACCTGTTAATCCGTTTGATTTTTTTTGTCTTAGATTTTTTAAAGTCCTATAAAGCAACTTCGCATTCCCCTTACTATCACTTTCCATTTTATTTCCAAATTCTTCCCATTGTCGATTCTTAGCTTCTTTAATTTTATTTTTAACCAGTATTCTCTGTTCCTTATATTCTTGATAATTACTTTCACTTTTATTGCTTATATACTTTTTCCACAATTTTTTCTTCTTCGAAACTTCCAATTTTATGTCATTATTCCACCAAGCTGTACCTTTCAGATATCTTCGTTTCGTTACCCCACATACTTTACTCCCAGTTGCGTACACCAGCTCCTTAAAAATGTTCCATAATATTTCTATATCCTCCTCATTTTTCCAATTTGTTTTTCGTATTTCTTCATTTAATTTACGACAGTATTCTTTCCTAATATTTTCAGACTGAAGTTTGTATACTTTAATACTTGGTTGTTCGTAGCGATTTTCTTCATTTTTAATATTAAATGCCTGTTCTCTCCTTGTCTTTACTTTAGTTTCAACGAGAAAATGATCCGAGCTGATCTCATAGCCTCTTTTAACACGCACGTCCGCTATTTCATTTTTGTATCTGTTCTGTACTAATACTAGGTCAATAACGGATTTTTCGTTCCGCGAATCCATCACTCGTGTGTATTTATGAATCTCCTTGTGTTGAAAAAATGTGTTACTAACTTGCATATCATTCATGATGCAAAACTCGATGACTCTTTGTCCATTATTATTCCTGACCATTTCTCCATATGGTCCTATAGGGTAGTCATATTCATTGCTTGACCCCACTCGCCCATTAAAATCGCCTACTATTATGACCTTATGATTTATTTGGTCCATTTCGTCCTGCAATTGTTCCCAGAAGCTATCTTTGAGTTCCTTGGCTTCATTTTCCGATGGTCCATACCCAACAATAATTGTTGTCTTCTCGTTTTTACTCATATCTATTCTAAGGAGTCTTTCCGAAATATTTTTCCATCTAGTGATATTTTTATGCTCATTTCTGTGAACCATTAGGGCAACTCCTGCCCTCGCACGTTCTGACTCATTAACACCTCCAAAAATCATGTAGTGCTCATTTCTCATTTTAATACATCCACTACCTTTTCTCTTTGTTTCAGTTAATGCTAAAAAATCCATTTTTGTGTTTTCAAACTCATCAATAAGTTCCTCTTCTTTACCATTTAGACTTTGTATATTCCACAACCCAATTTTCCAATACTTATTTTGTTTTTCATTTTTTGCATTCACAGTTCTTTCATTGTCTGTATTTTTATGGTTTATTTTTTGCATATTTTTGTCAAGACTCGCATCGATTTTGTTATATTCTCTCATGTCCATAATCTGTGCCATGTTCGTATCCATATCCATCCTCGAATTTGCATTAACTAGTAGTTTTTTAAACCAGTTGCTGCTACATTATCTCTGACTATTTCTATATTGTTCGTACTATGGTTCCATCTCCATTTGGTGTCTTCAATAACGATAAAACCATAACCCATTTTTATTCTTTTGCCATTTGCCTTTTCTTTTGCTGCTATATGTCTAAGATTTTTCTGCATATCAATCTCTTTAAGTGTTAAATCGCATTCAATGTATACGCGGTGTTGTCTATAACTTCTAAGATTACTTTTTGCTTTTAGTACTCTTAGTTTGTCTTCAAAATTACTAAACTAAATAATGCACATATTGTCGTTGATCTTTTGTACCTTATTTAACTCTGCCATTATTCGTAGCTCTTTATTTAAAAAGTTTCCTATTTCATTCTTAAGCTGTTCCATATCAGACGTACTTATTGGCAAACCCTTCATTATTAAATTATTTTTCTTTCTTTCTTTTTGGCAGATTTCTAAAGTTAGCTCTAATTTATCCATTTTTTGTTTCATACTCATCATTTCCTTTTTTAAATTTTCATTTTCTTGAATTATTTGTTTAATCTTTTCTTTGTACTCGCTATTCTCTTTTCTGAGTTCTTTCATTTCTCCTACCAACTCACCTACCATGTTTTTTATATCCTCTAGTTCCTTATCTTTCTTTTTATTATCAGTTATTAACGTTTTCATCAGTTCCGTAATTTCATTCTCTCTACCTCCAGCATTCTTTGTATCGGGAGATCGATATACTTTTCTGCTCTTACTAAAGATTCCGTCAAATTCATTTCCTTTCCTTTTACCATCCTCTGATAAATAAGTGTCGCTGCCGCTGTCAGTCATCTTAATTTCAATTACTATTATAATTAATTGTTTGACAGTATTTTACTGGTATTCCTATTTCTATCTGAATGTTGTTTGTTTTTATTTATAAAATAAATATATGTTTTGCAATCAATTTGCTATTTACAGTAAAGGTTTAATTCAAATTGTTTATGCACAATTTGACACCGATTTCAACTAGGTCAAATTTATAAAACCATTACTAATTAAAAAATCACTTACCGCTCGCAAAATGTTAAATCAAAATCCTTCTGTGTCCTTTGTACACAAACAACATTCACAACACTAAATAATCCTAAATCAATCCTAAATCAATCCTAAATCACTTTTAAATCAATTTACATCACATATCTAAATGGTTTTCGTGGTAAAGCCCGAATCCGAGTTGTTTACCGCCGAGTCACATAAAATACGTGCGACCTCCTCGCTTTCTTCAACTCAACTCAAAAAAAGATTTATGTATAATTATTTAAATAAATAGGGGGTCAAATTTAATTTAGTAAGTCTTATGTAAAAGATTTACCCTTCAGCTTTTCAGAAAACAATCCTATAGATCTTTATTAGTAATTGAATGACCTCAGCAGTTAAAAAAGTAATTTTTTTGCAAAAATGATCATTTCTTAATTATTTAAACAATGATCCCCTTGTATGATTTGGATACTTTCTTGAAAATATCTTTTGTACCAACCTAAACTGTGATATAAAATTTGTTTCAACCTGTACGAATTTACATTTTGATTTACAAGTAGTGTAATTTTATTTTCCTAGACCAAAGCTTGTTGAAGGAGGCCAAGGCTCGATTTGGGCTGTAGTGCCGTTGGATGGATGGATGGATGAATTATTAATAGGTTCTAGAATTTCTATTGGCTTAAAATAATTAGTTTTTTTTTTTTTTTTTTTTTGAAAAAATAAAAGGAGAAATCCAATTGGAAGCATAAGAATGTAAGTTAGCGGTGGTTTTGGTCATTGGCCTTATTCATTCTTATTTATTTATGTATTATAAATAGATTCTAGAAGTTTGACTGGCTTAGAAAGATTAGTCCTTAAAAAATTGGAGTTAAAAGCGAATAACGAATTTTTTGTTTGGTAAAAAATGCCATTTTCTTCAGAACAGAAAGATTAGCATCAGAGATACGAAAAAATGTTTCGGTATAAAATTGTAGGTTAACAAATTCCCAAGAATTTGGTTTAAAAATAATTTTATACGCAAAAATTAAGTGAATCGTAATATCGAAAACCATTGATTTTTCTATACAAAACTAACACTTTCGATAGCGAATAAATCGAAAACTATTAATTTAATCAAAAAAATGTATAGAACAGATTTTACTTAGAATGAATATTTTTATCAACATTTGCGGTCAAAATATAATAAAAAAATTTCACCCCCGAGATGGGGTGGCAACCACCCCGCCTTTCGGAATCATATAGATTTTGATCCTTGGGCTATCCATTACATGGACCGCGTTATGTAATAGCGGATTAAGCGCCAAAATGTAGTTTTGAGATAAATCGGTTTAAAGATTTTAAATTTGTTTTTGGTACTATTTCTAAAATATAGTACGGACATGTTTCATATTTAATATATATTAACCCGGCACCTTCCACGTGGGGATCTACCAGCACCCCATAACATATTTCTATTAAATATTTGGTATTTCAAGTTTGGTAAGCGAGCTGTGCGTCATAGTAGCTTTCTATAATATTATATAGTATATATGTGTTAGTGTTTAAAGTGGTTATTTAGTGTCATTCTGAACTTATAGCTCTAAAGTCGAATTGGGGTGTCATCATCTGGCACTTTATGTTTTAAATTTTTTTTGTATTTTTGATATAAACAGGTCAAATTTACATTTTGTATTGAAATAACTGATTTAAATTATTAATATAGACTCTATACTCACTATATCTTAATTTTTTTAGATATTTTACTTGACTTCATTTATTATGGTTTGGTACTTGCTAATTTGCTTATAACACCTTTTTCATTTTATTTTTCAACTTTTATAACATATTAGTGGCTAATAAGTTAATAAAACATGTTTATTTATATTCTTGTGTTACTGAACACATTATTTTGTTTTTTAAACAAGTGGATCACAGAAAATTGTTAAGGGGTGCTGTGAGATCCCCACGTGGCAGTTGGCGCCTTGCAAAGCTACGTGGTAGGTGCCGGGTTAATGCAAATGTAAATAGACTTTTACATGTGTTTAAAATTTTTTAAAAATAATTTATAATTTAAAAGTTATTCGATCAAATGTCGCTTAATTCGTTAATGATTTTTTAAGATATGCATGAGTTAAGATCCGAATACCGGATTAAGAGACATATTTGGCGCTTAATCTGATGTTACCTGACAAAAGATGTCTTTTAATTCGATATCTTAAACGTTAGTAAATATGTTATGTTTTGTAATAAAGAATTAACCGACTATTCGTGGCGCTTGATTCGTTATTACACTTACAAAGATGCGGATTTTTGTTTATGACAATGGATTATGTACCATTATTGGCATTTAGTTCGATATTACAAATCCTAGTGTGAGATTTTTTTTAATAAAATAAAAAATGTCGCTTAATACAGGCATTTAAAAACAGCTTTTTCTTTAAATTTTTTTACAAAAAACATATTTTTATACATAGATTTGCACCCTAGCTGCAAGATGGCACTAATATCTCGATTTTGGACTTTTGGCGGTTAATCCGTTATTACATAACGCGGTCCACTTATTCTCAAATTTTCAAGCAAATCGATCCATTCTGTAAAAACTTCGAGGTGAAAAGCTTCAGTTCCTGGCCTAAAATGTCATGTCAATGTATTTTATGCATTCATTTGTTTTCGAATCTTGAGAAAACTAATAAGTATTTTGAAAAATTTAAATGCAGAATGAAAAATTGTATCATTCAGGGCCGAAAGTCCCTTAAAACTTCTATAATGTTTATTTTAATACATAAGTTACATGGGTAAAAAAAGGGAAACATTTAGTGTGATTTTTAATTTCAAATATTTCAAAAACTTTTTGTTTATTCTAAGGGACTTTTGATCCTCGGTAATAATGTAATCTTTCATTTTGCGTTTAAATTTTTAAAAAATACATATTAGTTTTCTTAGGATTATAAAAAAAAATGAATGCATTTAAAACACATTGGCGCGAAATGTTGCGCCTACGCCCTTAAATTAAAATATTAATATAAAATAACCAAATATTTCTAAAAGCTTAGGAGTAACATGGAACTAGGGAAATCATAAAAGCTCTTCAGTGAAAAAGAATTTTTCTTGTAAGTTATTCAATATTTTTCACACGTTCGGTAAAATAGGTGTCAGGTGCTCGAAATACATTAATTTTTTACATTATGGCATCTGAATCTTGGTTTCGTATTTTTGTTGAATACAGAGTAAAAACATTTACCAAATGTAGATTCCGTTGGAACTTGCTTATTGTTGGAAATAATAAAAATCTCATTTATTCTCAAATGTATTTTTCATGGAAGTCCTGGAGATGTTCGTAGGTTTTTTCACGTGGCTTTTGAGTAGCTCATATCCAATATTTTAGATTAATAGCATTCATGCTACAATTTTCTGTATATAATGTAAAAACGACATACATTTTTTATACTTCAATATAATAAACACAAAAGAAGAAGAAGAAATATGTTTTAGCTTTAAAGTTACGAGAAACGATAAGTGTGCCAGTCCACAAGTTTCTTAACCTTTAACTACACGCGCTGGCGTATTTTGTACGCCAGATATAAGAATTCTACTGCAAATATATTTAAAAATTTAGTTTTTGACCTTGTTTATCTCTCTAACCTTTCACTGGAATGTGCTTTACAATTTGGTTTTAGTTTCGTTATAATCGGTGTTCTGGGAAGATCGTAATTTACAGTTTATTATTTGTTGTTTCGGATGGAGGACAATATACGCCACGATTATATTAATATAAGTCGTAATATAATTATATATTTCAATTGTTTTTTTAGTCATTATGGCACAAAGTATATTTTCCTTTATAAACAATACATTTTCTCCTGTAAAAAATCATATTTCAAAAAATTTTTTATTAGTAATTTTATTTATCATGGATTATTCCATGATTCAAGTTATACCAGTTATTCCATGATTCAAGTTATAAATCCCAATTGGCTTACTGAGAAGTAACTCCAAGTATTCTCTGATGCCGAATAAGGTTTATAACAAACAACTAAGTGTATTTTTTCAAAAAAAAAACAAATCCGCTGTTTTTAAATGTATTTTCTTGTGGCGTATAAAGTACGCCATTGGAAATCTTGCAAATATTAAATATTGGTTACCAAGATATTCAAATAATAATTAACTGGGGTCCAACGGCAAGAATAAAACTCGACGGCTCCCTGTCATAGAAAACAAGTGTGTATTCCTATAGGTGAACAACAAGGATATATTCTCTCGCCAATGCTATTTAACCCGGCACCTGCCACGTGGCTTTGCAAGGCGCCAACTGCCACGTGGGGTGCTCACAGCACCCCTTAAACATTTTCTGTGATCTACTTGTTTAAAAAAACAAAATAATGTGTTGAGTAACACAAGAATATAAAAAAACATATTTATTAACTTATTAGCTATTAATATGTTATAAAAGTTAAAAAAACAAAATGAAAAAAATGTGTTATTAGCAAATTAGCAAGTACCAAGCCATAATAAATGAAGTTAAGTAAAATATCTAAAAAAAATTAAGATTTATTGAATATAGAGTGTCTATATTAATAATTTAAATCAGTTATTTCAATAAAAAATGTAAATTTGACCTGTTTATCAAAAATACAAAAAAAAATTTAAACTTTAAGTGCCAGATGATGACACCCCAATTCGACTTTAGAGCTACAAGTTCAGAATGACACTAAATAACTACTTCAAACACTAACACATCTATGCTATATAATATTATAGAAAGCTACTATGACGCATAGCTCGGTTACCAAACTTGAAATACCAAATATTTGATAAAAATGTGTTATGGGGTGCTGGTAGCACCCCACGTGTCAGGTGCCGGGTTAATTTATACACAGAATATGTTTTCCTTAAAGCATTGAATGAAAGGTGAGTTGTATTAGCGAAAAATTGAATTCTTGTCGACAACATCAGAGATGCTGACGATACAGCTATACTCATCAATTTGGAATCCCTTAAGAATCTCTTCGATAAAGTATCCGTGGTACTTTGTATCATTTTGATACACGGTTTATATATCAATGTCAGGAAAACCAAAATGATAGAAAATATCAACCGTACGGACGGATCTTTATTTTTTAATATTTTGGAATATATGTTGTAATCAGTGTTGCTAATCGCATTTCTCTAGATTATCCGATAATCGCTCGAAAAATATCCGATATGTCACGAAAAGGTACGCTAGGTCAAAAATTATTATGTTATTAAAATGAATGTTGCCAATGTTATTCTTTTAGTCCCCTTAACAACCATCAAATAACAAAATCCGTTGTTCGTACGCCAATCAGTTGATTGTAATCAATTATCATTATGATATTTACCATAATTGGTTAATTATCAATTAACGTAACAATTATTAAGATAATTGATTAATTAATCTAATCTCATAATTGTAATCAATTATGTTTTCATCAAAGTTGACATTGACAGTAATTAAATATTTGATAATGATCAGTTGATTCCATTTCTGATTAGCGTTCGAACAACCGCAACCGGCCCTTTAATCTACTGGATTCTCTATTTCAAAGTTTAAAAATTTTCGTTTATAGATGAAAATCTCATATCCTAGCTGATTATTTCCTAATTCATGTATGTAAATACTATTTACTTACTATTATTATATTATTCGTATTTTGTATTATCGTAACTGTTAAATTCTAAATAAATAAATAAATCTAAATATTTCATTATTTGGATCGTTATATTAATTTATTATAAATATTTAAGTAAAAAAAACACTTTTAAATATTATTTTATTAAAACGTAATAACTACCTAAAACTAGCTACTGGAAAAATAAATAATAAATAAATCAATACAAAATAAACTACTAGCTACATTAACACCATAGGCGCAAAATTTCTGGTCAATGCTTTTAAAATGCTTTATTTTTTCGAGTCCTGATACAGCTAATAAGTATTATTTAAAAATTTAAACGCAGAATGAAAGATTACATTATTACCTAGGGCCGAAAGTCTCTGAAGACTTTTATAATTTTTATTCTAATATGTTACAGGGGTAAAAGGAAAAGAGAATATTGAGTGTGATTTTTAATTTCAAATATCTCATTCAAAAGAAACGTTTTGTTTATTCTAAGGGACTTTCAGCCCTCTATAATAATGTAATCTTTCATTCTGTGTTCAAATTTTTCAAAATATTGATTAGTTTTCTCAGGATTCGAAAAAAATGAATAAGATTAAAGATTATTGGTCCGAAATTTTGCGCCTACGCTCTTTTAACAATTAAAGATTTATTGCAACTAAAACAATAGAAATGTATTTGACAGTCTTGTAGTTATTAAGGTATCAAAGTTATTATCCATAATACCTGTGGTACGTTCAAGGTTAATGCCCGACTAAATAATTTTTATAGGCAAAAAATTTGAAGGATTTTTGAGTTAATTATGTAGATATCATTAGTAGATATCTAGATATTACTAGTTTCAAATAAGTAGATTTTTTTACAACCACTATTCCAAATGCATTTTTCTGCACAATTTTATGTTAACAACCTTAATATTTTCTCACAGAATAACTGACAGTAGTGTGCAGAAAAGTGACGTTTCTGTGCCGGAAAGTTGTCTGCATAGTACCATTACATTCCTCAAAAAAATCATAAATATAATTAGGTATAACATTAGCTTCTAATAACACACAAATGTATTGGGTGATTCATTAAAACTAAAGATCATGGACTATGCTAGACTTTCGTGTCGCACCCTGTGTATTTAAATATATGTTTATAAAGCGCCCATTTGAATTTAAAAGTTAACGGGTCACAGCATTTTTTAATAATTTTCTAAAATAAGTACACAAACAATTTTATTCCATAAGTAGTTTCCATACTTTCTAATTTCAAAATTTCACCCTGTATTATTGTTAATTATATTTCGTTAAAATTGGTTGTTAAGCAGCTTTTAAAAATATAAAAATATATAGGGTGTTCCAATAAAAATAAAACATATGGACTCTGCCAGGCTTGCGTCAATCACCCTGTAGATTTAAATTTATATTTAAAAAATGCACATTTATATATATTAAAATCGACGGGTCCCAGCGCTTTTTATAATTCTGTAAAAGAAGGACACAAATAATTTTATTCCATAAGTGCCTTTCACAATGTATAACGGTTTTTGAAATTTGAATTGGATTAGTATGCCTTAATTGGATGCACTTGTGCATTTAAATTCTAAACAAAAGAATCGGCACATGTCCCTTTTGTCAAAAGTATCGGATGTCACTAACATTCATCCAGTATAGGCTATTTATAAAAAATTTGGGTGGAACCAAACAAAATTAATGTGTTGTTGGTGTTGGGAATATATGGATGAGAAAGTTTTAGTCGATGGTAGAGACACTGAAAAATATCCGCAAATATCCGATTTATTTAAAAGTACGAAGAAGATACGACAACTCTCCAAAAGGTACGCAAATCGGATAATTATCCGCCGATTGGCAACACTGGTTGTAATATTATTTTATCTCTATTAATACCAATTGTTTTTGAATCAACTATATTATTTCTTAGTTATAAATATAGCTCGGGAAATATGCAAAATGCATATTAAGTGCATATTTGCATATTTTGAATAACTTATATAAGTACATGTGCGTTGATTAAAAATGCATATTTTCAGATATATTACAATATGGACAAGCATCTGAGGACCCAAGTAATGCAGTTTAGCGAGGTAGCCAAAAATATTCCTCGGAAATAGCCCTTATTGGTATTAGCATAAAATTCCAATAGACCCCAATAAACAGTAATACAATTGTAAGATTGGTTGCAATATTCCAATTAAAAAATTGAATAATTCATTATTCCAAAAATTTTCAAAAAAGTGCTGCAATAATGATGTGAAAATCCTTCTGCTACGACTATACGAAAAAAATATGTTGATTCCAGCATGCAATTTACTGTTGAAGCGATTAAAACTGCAATTGGGAATAATCAAATATGGATATCTGTGGACGAGACGACTAATATGTCAAAGGACAATATATTACACATTTGGTTATAGAAGTTTAAACGGGGGTGAATGTAGCACCGGATATTTAGTTTCCGTTAAGGAGTTGCAAAAAAACATAAACCAACAGTTACCAACAGGAAAAAAATTGTTATTGTTAAGTGATGTTGCAGCATAATATGGCTGGACAGACATATATGACATGATTTCGAAGTCAGTGAAGTATGATTCACTAGGGCGTTATTTTTAAAAATAACGCTCTAGGGTAATTAATTTAAATAACTAGTTAAATACTGTCAAGCTGGCAAATAACAACCTAAGTAAAACTATGGTTACCACAATTACGATACGACTATTGCTGGTAAATGTACTTATTTGAAAACTAATTAATTTAAAATTCATTTAAATTTTTTGCATATAAAGAATAGTTTAGTCGGACATAAACGTTGAAGGCACCACGGGTATTATAAATAATAACGCTTTTGGTCAACGTATATCCGTCGGGCCAAAGGCCCTCGGTATATACACCATTGACCTGAAGCGTTATTATCCTTATAATACCCGTGGTACCTTAATAACTCTAACATCATTTTTGATACCTAATGCCCACAGATAGGTACTGTAATTTTATAATAGTGTTTTATAGCCAGGGAGGTAGTGTAACATTTTACCGGAGCATTTTAGCATGGCTGCTTTCTTTTTATTTAGTTAGGCAAATCATCTTGGAGAAGACTACTAACTCAGTGAGAACTTTATTAGTGGACTGTTTAGCATAGGAGTGAATTTAAAATAAAATAAAAAAACATAACAGTAAAAAAAACAGACCTTAAAGTAAATTGCAATAAAAATACCTCTTACCTTGTCATTTCTCGTTGCACAAGCTGGAACAGGCCTGCTATTCCTCGTACTGCTATTGCTGAGTAGTATAAATCACTCGCGAGGACTATATTGAGTTTCTATGCACTTTTCGGAATGATTGTAAGTGACTGTTAACCAAGAGAGTTGGTTGGCGAGTTGTCTTTTTAAAATGATACGAGTAGGTAGGTAATTATATTCAAAAAACTTTAAGGTTTTTACTTGAAAATAAAGATAAAAATTAATACATACTCACTGAATTAGGCATTGGCCTACTCGTATATACGGGGTGTCCCAAAACTATTAAATAATTAGAAAGAATGGAAATAATAAATTCTTTCAATACCTAATAATTAATTATAATATTGAAAAGAAAATGACTTAAAATATTCTTAACAACAACAAGAAAATTAAAAATTGTTATTCCTACTTGTGTGGAGGAACCACAACCGCCCACTACAATACGCAGTATTGTTACGGCCCAAAAGGCATGGGTATCATTAGTTTTACAGATAGAACAATTTGGTTCAGGTTCTGTTTGAGCAAACAATGATGTAGATTTGGAAGAAGTAGGTTTTTTTTTTAAAAAGTTAGATTTTGGTTTAGTGTGAAAATCAATATTATCTAAAGCGAGAAAACTTTGATTTAAAAATCAATCAGTTTTTTATAGCTTGGGATGGTTGAATTATTATGAAAAAGATCAAAACGTGTTACTAAAGAAACAGTTAATCGTTTTAAAATCATTTGAACAAGTATAAAATCCCAATGTACTGTGGGTAATCCTAGGTTATTTAGAGATGCCACATTTTTCGAAAATATATCTAACCACTTGCGTAGTTCTTTTGGATCTTCTGAAGTCAGTTGTGGTGAACTTTCAAGGTTATTCCATAAATTGGCAGCGATTACCCTAACATTATTAAACCTTTCACAAAGCAGATCATAGGCAATTGGATAATTGTTTGCTGTGATGTCAATATGATCCACAGCATCGCGCGCTGCATCCTTTTAACACGATAGTAACAAATTAAATTTGTCAATTGGTTGTAAGTGAGTAAGAGTATGAACGCGAGCAACAAACTGATCTGTAAAACTTCTAAATTCAGTTATTTTTCCACTGAAAGATGGCACTTCCGGTTTCGGTAAATTAAAATAATTTATAGGTAAAGGATTATGAGACTGTGAAGTTGACGTAGTTTGCTGACTTGATGTTGAGGATTTTCTAAAGGCTTGCACGTATGTTAATTTAATTTTATAATATAATTTGTCAAAATTACTACGGAAATCATCTTCGACTTTAAATAGCGCGTCCTCATTATCTTGCTCAGAAACTAACATAATTATTTTATTATGAAGATCATAAAAATTGTCACGAATTTTTTCCAATCCTTCATACATAACTTCCAAAACCGGGTAAAAATTCTTATCGTCTGCAGCTACCTTTAAAGCAACATCATGAATTTCAGTCATTTGTTGCACGTCAACTTGTCTTAAAGATTGATATTTTTTAATTTTATCTGCCATTTTGTAAATTTAAATGTAGAATTAATAAATTTAGAAAAATATGAAATTTGCGTTAGGAATTAAAATAAGTTCACCACACGAAAATTAATAAAATACAACCGAACTTTGTGCTAATAAAACAGAAAACTATGTCCTCTGCTATTTGAATACTTATAGACAAAAAAAAAATTGTAAAACCCTTTAAATAAAAATTACTGTGTAAAATAAACACACAGTTTCATCTCTAATAGAGTCAACCTGTATAATAATTATTATAAAAAAATTTGTCTATTGGCCGACGTTGACAATTTAACAATAATTACTTTTACATTAATGTGTTCCTTTTTTACTAAAAAAATATTATTAACTGAGGTATAGGTACCACCAACGATCGGCACAAACAAAAAAACCAATTTACTAGTTGATACGTGATTTTAATTTTGTAAAGAATATTTTATCGCTTTATGTTAAAGAATAACAAAAAAATAAAGTCAAAGGAAATGCGGTTAAATAACCTGAATTTGATTCTGATCTTTGTAAATTAGCAAAGTATGACAATAAAATCAAACAATTCAGGTTTAAAAGAAACTTTCCCCGACTATATTGCCCTCTTAGAAAAATGACAAATGCAAGAAAAAAAATATAGAAAATGGATCTATCAGGCTCGTAACGGACCAATAAATCATCTTGGAGAAGACTACTAACTCAGTGAGAACTTTATTAGTGGAATCTTTAGCATATGAGTGAATTTAAAATAAAATAAAAAAATAGCAGTAAAAAAAACCAGACCTTAAAGTAAATTGCAATAAAAATATCTCCTACCTTGTCATTTCTCGTTACACAAGCTGGAGCAGGCCTGCTATTCCTCGTACTGCTTTTGCTGAGTAGTATAAATCACTCGCGAGGACTATATTGAGTTTCTATACACTTTTCTGAATAATTGTGACTGTTAACCAAGAGAGTTGGTTGGCGAATTTTCTTTTTAAAATGATACGAGTAGGTAGGTAATTATATACAAAAAACTTTAAGGTTTTTATTTGAAAATAAAGATAAAAATTAATACATACTCACTGAATTAGGTATTAGTCTACTCGTATATACGGGGTGTCCCAAAACTAATAAATAATTAGAAACAATGGAAATAATAAATTTTTTCAGTACCTAATAATTTATTATAATATTGAAAAGAAAATGAATTAAAATATTCTTTACAAAAACAAGAAAATTAAAAATTGTTATTCCTACTTGTGTGGACGAACCATTAGGTATTCCAAAGCTTATTAACAAATGATATGTCAGCTGGCCCAAAACCGGGGATTTTAGACAAGAAAAGGTAAAATATGAAACTTGATGGAAAAACGCTACAACTTATGTCAAATATTTATCTACGTGACTTACAACTCTTAATAGCCTATCTGACTTCTCTCCTAGTTTTCACTCAGGCAATCCGGGTTCAAATCCTGGCGTTGAATTTTTTTTTTGTTTTTAAATTGACATTTTGTTTTGAAAAATAATTATTTTTATAATACCACGTTTGTATTATTTATACCAGACGAGAAGCTTCCTGAGTTACGACCAATCTAAGTGAAAAGGGGGGTTGCCCTCCCCACCCCCACCCGACTTTTCTTTTTATTTTTTGGCAAACTGTTTTTTCTTAATGTAATATGATGTAGAACCAAAAGATACATACAACCCTAATTTTTCACTTTTCTATCACCAACCCCCATTTTTAATAGCAATCTAAATATTTCCCTCTTCTCTATAATAGGTATATAAAAATCGATGTTTGTCTGTATGAGGGGCGAGTTAAATTAATACTTAATAGTTTTGTCATGAAATATATCCAGTGGTTACAGCCAATTCCTTCCAAACGCAATATATCCAATAGAAAATAGCTATCGAAAGTGTGCAAATCAATCAAAACACTTTAAATCCAGTGTTCCGCTGAATAACGCCCTTATTATAAAAATAATTATTTTTCAAAATAAAGTGTCAATCTTAAAAACAAACAAAAATTCAACGCCAGGATTTGAACCCGGATTGCCTGAGTGAAAGCAAGGAGAGAAGTCAGCAAGGCTATTAAGAATAATTATAAGTCACGTAGATAAATATTTGACATAACTTGTAGCGTTTTTCCATCAAGTTTCATATTTTACCTTTTCTTGTCTAATATCCCCGGTTTTGGGCCAGCTGACACATCATTTGTTAATAAGCTTTGGAATACCTAACTAAATAAAAAGAAAGCAGCCATGCTAAAATGCTCCGGTCAAATTTGACACTACCTCCCTGGCTATTAGTAGTATTTTATAGGAATCATGAAAAATTACTTTTTTTATAATGACATACTAACAACTTCAAAAAAATAAAATGCGTCTTCTCAAAAATACCTAACAAATGTAATATTTCAGTGGACTATAGTTCAAAATAATGTTCCCAGACTTATCAAACAAACGACATAGACCATAGCAGATTTGTAAATTATTGTTACTGCTGAATTTTTAATATCTCAATTCTCTAATGAAAACTATTTATTGACGACTTCAAACACTTTTCACGTAATGTAAATAGTGCGATTGAAAAGGATGAGCTAGATAAATAACTAGTGTGTCGTTGCAAAAGAGGATATTTGAGAAACATTCAAACAAATATAACGTTAAACTCGATTGCCATTAAAAAAACATTTTTAATTTTTTAAATTACGATGAAACGTTTATTTGAAGAACTACGTCAATATAGAAAGCTTAATTAAAACGTTTGAAGTGAACATATTAGAAAAAACAAATTACTTTGATGAATAACAAAAATTAAGTATTTATTACCTAATTAAGTACAATTTATATGGGAGTGGTGTATAATACAGAAGAAAAAGTACTAGATCTCATTGACCAAAAAAGATAATACAAAGCAAGGCAGACGAATGCAGAAGAAAACAAATGGAAATACAATATGAAATGAAAGAAAAGTTCGCTAGCGATCATCATCATTATCTTTGCTATTATCCTTATGCGGGGTCGTCTAAGTTTCTATCTTGGGTCATATCAACATCAATCCCTTTTACTGACATGGGTTGCCTAAGCGTCTTCCTCAGATCTTCCTTGGTCTTCGTCTCGTGCTTCTTCCAGAAACCCGCAGTTGAGCAATTCTTCGTATTGTCTAACTATATCGTCTCGACATTGAACATTACCAAACCATCTTAATCTATGCTCCCTCATTTTGCATCAATTGGTGCCACTTCTAGACCTCCTCTAATATACTTGTTCTTAATTTTATCCTTTTTTGTTACTCCACTAATCCACCTAAGCATTCTCAATTTCGCCATATGTATTCGTTGTTCCCCTTTATTTTAATTGCCCAGCATTCCGTTCCGTATACCGTAGCCGGTCGTATGGCTGTTTTATAGAATTTTTCCTTCAGTTTCATTGGAATTTTTCTGTCACACAACACACCAGTCGCTTCCTTCCATTTCATCCATCAGACCGTAATTATATTGCATGCATCTCCATCCATAGTCCGTCTAGAAAGTATCCGGAATTTAACATTTTTCCTAATTTTAATAGATTTCCTTTTTGTAACATTTTGTGTGCCCAGAGTAGGTTGTGCCGATAGTAGGTTATAGACAAAACCGCATGACAACACTATATGTCAAATATTGTTAAAATGCTATGTATTCAGTACTTTGCTCTACGGTGTTGAGTCATGGACTCTTAAACAGAGGAATATTAAAAATCTTGAAAGCTTTGAGATGTGGTGCTACCGCCGTATACTAAGAATACGTTGGGTGGATAAAATTACAAATGAAGAAGTAATACGCAGAATAAATAACAAGCCAGAAGTTCTACTGAATATAAAAAAGGGAAAACTTGAATACTTAGGCCACCTGATGAGGGGACAAAAGTACACATTCCTACAAAACATAATGCAAGGAAAAATCCAAGGACGAAGAAATCCAGGCCGTAGAAAAATATCCTGGATGAGAAATTTGAGAGAGTGGTTTGGCTGTACCACTAACGAATTGTTCAAAACAGCAGTAAATAAAATTAGAATCGCCCTAATGATATCCAATCTCCGATAGGAGAGGCACTCAAAGAAGAAGAAGTTGTTTGTAAACAGACTTAAGATTTGTCAAATAATGTCGCAAGTAGAAAAAGAAAAGTGGCGGAATATTTGTATAGAAAGAGTGTCCGAAACGTTAAAAAATTAGTGCAATTGACTGAAATCGGGAAAAGTGCAGTGTAAGAGACAATAAAGAGGATAAAAAATGGCATAGATATGAGACATAGACCCGTTTCGGGTAGACCGCGTAAGATTCACGGAAACAATTTAAATGCTTTAGTGGCTTTAGGACGACAAAATCCGCGCCTAGGGTTTCGAAAATTAGCGAACAGATTTGGAAATCAACGAAGAATAAAGTGTGCCCAGAAACTGTCCGCATATCACTGAAAAAGTAAGGCTACATATTATCAAGGAATACAAAAAAAATCCCTACAATTACACCTCTGCAAAGGCAATAAAGAATAAATTTTTGACAACGTTTTCGACAAGATAATTTTAATAATGTCTTTTTATCTGATGAAAGTTGTTTCCAGCTTGGTGCAAATTATCTAAAAGTCCTATCAAGAGAAAATGTTATCGTTCAAATTTCCAAATTTCCCACTAAAATAATGGTTTGGGAAGCAATATCTCAGCGTGGTGCTACACCTCTCTGTATAGTTAATGGTACTGTTGATAGTGCGAAATATTGTGACATCCTAAATGGTTTTCTTCTTGAAACGGCTCATGTTTTATATCCAGAGGGGTGGCGTTTTCAGCAAGATAATGCAAGATGCCATACTTCTGCTTATACTCAAGCTTGGATACATGAACACGAAATGGCAACAATTCCGTGGCCAGTAGCATCTCCAGATCTTAGGCTACGGCTCCACGGGCGAGAAATTGACGCTAGCAGTAGCAGTAAAATGAACTTAAGGTTCCACGGAACGGAATGGGAATAGCCGAACTGAACCGACTACGCACAAGTCCTGTAGTCGGTACAGTTCGGCTATTCCTATTCCGTTCCGCGGAATCTTACGTTCATTTTACTGCTACTGCTAGCGTCAATTTCTCGCCCGTGGAGCCGTAGCCTTAGCCCTTTTGAAAACATATGGGGACTGATGAATATTGAAGTGGAACGAGCAGCGCCACGAGATAAATAAGGTTTGATTCGATCAGTTTTACAGGCCTGGAACACCATTACAGAAACTTATGGCCTTGACCTAGTTTCGGGTATACTTGGACGTTTAGTTAAGTGTTTAGATTTAAATGGAGGTTGTATAAGTAAATGAGATGAATTGTTTGTTGAAATTGTATATTTCAAGAGATATTAATAAATACCGTAAAATTATAATTCTATTTTCTTTTTTCCGGATACTTTCTAGAAGGACTGTATTTCCCTATTACTCTGTCATACCGATCCTAAGTATTTAAAACTCTTACTTTTCACAAGCAGTTCACCATCTAAAGATATCATTTTATGTGTAGTAATTCCATTTTTAAACGAACATTCCAAATACTGTCTTTGTGCTACTAATTTTTAAAACTTTTTCCTCAAGAGCTGGTCTGTACTGTTCAAGTTTTTGTTCTGTCGCCTTCACTATTTCCCACCAACAACACATCATCATAATATAATATTAAGCACCAGGGAATGTTATCTTGTAGTTTCGTTGTTAAAATATGATCTAAAAGTAATGATAATAAATGAGGACTAAGCACCGAGTTTTGGTGCAATCCTACTTTTACATAAAATTTACCAGTCTCTCCACACCTATCCTAACACTAGTTGTTACTTCCTGATACATATCTTTTACAATCTTAATATATTCACCGGGGTCTCCTTTCTTATTTAGTGCCCACCACAGAATCTCTAGAGGAACTCTATCATATGCTTTCTCAAGATTAATGAACACCATATGAGTGTTTGTTTCTTTATTCCTGTATGTTTTCATTAACTTCGTTATAATGAAAATTGCATTTGTTGCTCTGCCCTGGTAAAGCCAAATTGATTAAACATATCCGTTTATCAATTAGGTACACTTTTTGCATGGTATAACGTTTTTAAAAAGTAGTTTTAAGTTGTGTAGTTTGTGCATTGTTGTATACCTCCCTTATTTTTGTAAATAAGTACTAATATACTGCTTCTGCATTTGTCTGGCATTTTTCACCTTCCATAATTCTATTGAATAAACCTGTTAGCTAACTTGCTCCTGTCTCTCCTAGTGCTCTGCACACTTCCCAGAAAGTATTATTTATGTTTTAGTAGCATTTATTTTCATCTCGCCCTTATTCCTATATTATTATCTTTCTTTCCAAAATAAATAAATAGTTAAAGCTTAAATTCAGTAGCACACTTATGCCCGGTTGCACCAACAGATCTTAAGCTTAAGTCGAGAATATCATAAGAATTAATATAATATAATTATAATATATTACAATAAGAATACCATAATATAATAATAGATATAATTGATAATAAGGTAAAAATCTAAAATTATGGTGCAACGTAAGTGATACTCAAGGAGGCCCTATCTATAAGTAGAGCTTAGCTAAGCTGGAGCTTAAGATCTGTTGGTGCAACCGGGCATTAAGCTCTTATTTTGAATTGTCCATTAATTTATAAATTGGTTAAGACTTCAGTAACGACATAAGGGTAGTCCAAGCGGGGAATTTTGCAGTTACTCGAGTGCGTCAGATTATTACATGGAGAGAAACCTTGAAACCTGAAAATGTAACTCTACCATATATTGGCTTTTAATGCAGGGAAGTTCGTTAAGGGGGGGGGGCGAAAAAAAAATCGATCGGGTCTAGGACGTTTCATCGCCGCCAGTTGATTGCCGCCAGTTCATCGCCGCCAATTCATCGCCGGCCGATTCATCGTCAGTCAATTAATCGCTAACTGATTTATTTCCGAATTTCCGACCAATTTTCGACAGTTACATTTATTATTTATTTTTAATATTAATTAGGACTAATTTACTGGCAGTAAATTTAATATTTTTAATACGAATCCCGCGATATTTCGCGAAATGAACATCAGATCGAAAAACTGAAAAATACACTTATTCAATATTTTTGACAAATCTATCGAATCGCACCAAACACAACCACCCATGGAGTTGTGGGGGGGGGGGGGTACTTTAAAATCTTAAATGGGAGCTCCTATTTTTTTTATTGCAGACTTGGATCCCTTGCGCAAGAATTAGTAACTTTTATTCGTTGAATCCAAGAGCCGTTCCTCATTAGTGGCAGCATTAAATCCCTCCTGGCTGATTTGAGCAAGTTTACGGCAACTTCTTCTCCTTCACCTTTACAGCTTCTGTGCTAAACTAACTGCACCTTCTTAACCCCTGTTCCACTAGAAATTTAGCTCCTCCACTCACATCAACCTAACACTCACAAACAAGCTTATTGTCATCGTCCATACACTACCGAAAAGGAGTTCCCAGCACCCTGGCCTAAACGGGGTATAAATAACGATTTCGATTCGGTGCAATCCTACTTTTACATGAAATTTACCAGTCTCTTCCATGCCTGTCCTAAACACCAGTTGCTACTCGCCCATACACATCCCTCACAATCTTTACATATTCACCGAGACTCTTTTCTTATTTAGTGCCCACCACAGATTCTCTCGAGGGACTCTATCATATGCTTTCTCAAGATCAATGAATACAATATGAGCTTGTTTTTTATTTCTGTATTTTTCCATCAATTTCCTTATCACGAAAATGGAATGTGTGGTTGATCTGCCCTTCATAAAGCCAAATTCATTACCAGATATTTCGGTTTCTTCGTGTATATGTCTATTAATTACACTTTCCCATATTGCCATGGTCTTTGTGCACTGTTGTATATCTGCCTTGTTTTTGTAAAACAAACTGCTTATACACTGCTTCTTCATTCATCTGGTATTTGTCCACCTTCCATAATGCTTTTGAATAAACCTGTTATGGTGCTTCTCATAGGCGTTTCGCAGTGCGTTACAAGTGACAGAAAAAAAGGTCATCATCCTCCTCCAGCCCTTTGCGTCCACTGCTGGACATAGGCCTCCCTCATTTTTGTCCATTGTGCTCTATTTTGAGCACTTTGCATTAAATTTCTAGACATTTTCTTGAGATCGTCAGTCCAACGAGTAGGTACTCTTCCTCTACTTCTTTTGTCTATACTCGGCCTCCACTCAAGTACTCTATTCGTCCATCTCTCATCACTGATTCGGGCGACATGTCCGGCCCAGTTCCATTTCAGGGTGGCAGTTCGGGAAATTACATTGGTAATTCCTGTTCTTCGTCTTAAATCTTCATTTCTAACTTGATTTATTATTTAGCGTATGGCTCAATACATGGAATAAATACAATAACAATTGTAAAAAAAAACGTAAGTACATAATTTAAAAATACAACCATAAGCTTATATAAAAACGAACATAGACAAAATACAGATAAAATATAAGATAATACAAACAGATAAGGTTATATCTTTAAGTCAAGTTGAGCTATCCATTCAAGGCCTGTTGGCGTAGTACTGAAAAAGTCTTTTGGGTCTCCTCGGTATGCCCTCAATTCACATGTCTCCACTATGTGTTGGATGGTTTGATCTGAAGCACCACAGTCGCAGCTGGAGGTAGGCTGTTTTCCCCACTTATGTAGGTTGTGTGCGCATACTGCATGTCCCGTTCTAATTCGGTTTAGGCTCTTCCATATGTTTCGTGGCTGGTCGAAGCCATCAGGCTTTTCGACTAGGTCAATAAGGTTGGATACTTCAGGTGAGGCTTCCTCAGTCCACAGCGTGCGCCATCTGGAGGTAACATTGAAATCATCTGCTTTTAGCTGTTGGGCTGTTCTTATGGGTGGTTTTCTGGATGGGAGTCGGTTTGCTGCTAAACTCGAGATGTCTTCATGGATTGGCAGTTGCAAGTTGCTATTTACTTTCGAATACTCCGTTATCAAGGCCTTTTGTCTTCGTAGAATAGGCGGAGGTATATGGCTAAGGATGCCAATATAGTGGAGTAGTCTTGATGCAGCCACTAATCATTCTCATTGCTATATTAAGCCGCGTATCAACTATCTTCACATGACGACTATTTAGCCAGACCGGTGCACAGTACTCTGCCACAGAGTAGACCAAACTTAGCACAGATGTTTGTAGTGTGTCCGCAGATGCGCCTTAGTTGGTACCACAAAGATTCTGGATAAGGTTATTTCTACTACTTATTTTTTGTGCAGTTATTTGTAGATGTTTTTTAAACGAGAGAGTCCTGTCCAAGGTAACCCCCAGATATTTTGGGTAAGGTTGGTAGGGTAGTGCTACATTTCTCATTTTGACCTCTTATTTTTGGTTTGCCTGTTTGTTATTGAGGTGAAAACAGCTTACCTCAGTTTTATTTAAGTTGGGTATCAGGCGCCATTTTGTGAAATATTCATATAGTGTGTTGAGGTCGTTTGTCAGCACGTTTTGAGTAATTTCAAACTATTTGTGTTGTACTGCTATTGCTAGGTCGTCAGCGTAGCCAAACTTTCTTCCATCAGTGTCAGGTAGGTCCGATATATATAAGTTGAAAAGCATCGGAGCAAGGACTGATCCTTGGGGTAGTCCATTATTTAATTTCCTCTGTTTGCTTATGTCATTACCGTGGATTACCTGGAAGTATCGATCAGAGAGCATGTTGTTTATTAGTTGCAAAATTCTTTGGCATGAGATTAGTTTGTTTAGTTTATAGAGGAGTCCCTCCTTCCATACTGTGTCATTGGCAGCTGTCAAATTCACAAAGACTACAGCCGTCTTTTGTTGCTTTTGGAAGCCTGCTTCTATATGCGTAGTTAGACTTAGAACCTGATCTGCGCAGCTTCGATTAGGTATGAAACCTGCTTGTTCGAGTGGGATATTTTCAAGAATTTGTGGGCCTATTCGGTTTAGGATAAGTCGTTCCAGCAGTTTATATCAGCAACTGAGAAGTGCAATAGGACGATAGCTTTCAACTTTATCGTGGGGTTTATTGGGTTTTAATACAGCAATTATTTTGCTCTTTTTAAAAGCTGTTGGTATGTTTCCAGTTCTAAGGATCAGTGAATAAGACGCAGCCAACCATTTTCTTGTCCTTTGACCGCATTGTAGTAGGAACTCAGGATGTATCCCATCAAAACCAGGCGCCTTGCCAGTTTTCATGTCTCGGAGGGCTGATGTTATTTCTTCGTTGGTGAATTCGTGGGAGAACCTTGGGTTATGTCCGGCTCTTTGACGTAAGTTGTTGAGTTCCTTTTTTATATATTTTGTATGTTCTTTGTCACATGGAGCCCTAGATAGGGTCAATATTCTGCTAGCTATTTGGTCGGGGGACAAAAAGTGGGCTTTTCGAACGAGCGGGGCACTTCCCCTAGCTTTCTAAGTAGGTTCCAAGGTTGTCTGCTCGATCTTTTAAAGTCCATTTTCTCCGTTGTTTTTATCCATTTATCTCTCCGGGCTTCATTTAACGTTTGCAATAGGTCATTAGCTACATCTGGGTCACCATTCTCTATATAGCCATTGTAGAGTCCTTCACATTCATTATTCCAGCCTGGGATATACTCTTTGCGGTAACCTCTTGGTATACACATTTTTGCAGTTGATATCACTGCACCTACAAATCTATCGTAGCTTTCCGGTGTGGCTGGAACCCATCTTATAGTTTTATCAAATTCAGTAGAGAATTTTTGCCAGTCTGCCTTCTGAAAATTCCATCTTGGTCTGGGGGTGGATCGGACTCTCGGGACCTGGATGCCTACTGCATATATTATTGGACGATGTTGGCTGTGTGAGAAATTTTTCAGGACTTTTCTTGTTATATTGACAGGTGGATTTTGAGAGTTTTGGGTTGAGAAACAGAGGTCTGGGTTGTATTCCTTTCTGCACGCTGCGGATCTAAACGTTACCCTGTCTTTTGCATTAAATATAAGACTAAGGTTGTTTTCCTCTGCCCACTCTACAAGTGCTTCGCCGTTCTGGTCATTGCTGTGATATATCCACATCGTATGATGGCTATTAAAATCTCCCATATAAACTGCCGGATGGTAAAGATGAGGCAATACTTCTGGAGGCCACTGGGTTTCTGGGGGCTTGTATATATTAGCAATTGTAAGTTCTTCGATGTAACTCGGTCACAAAGCGATATACGCAGCATTGACCTTTCTATTTTCCTCTGGGCTATTTGCAGCATTTTAGAAGTTGTAGCTGTCAATGTCAAAGTTTCGGCACCATAAGTCATCACAGGCAATACACATTGTTCAAATGTTTTACGTTTTAAAGAAATTGGTATATCGCTTTTAAAGATGTCTTTGAGTTTTCCATAGGCTACCCATGGTAGGTTTATTCTTCTTCGTAGTTCGCATGTTTGGTTGTCTCTTGTAATCTTTATATCGTGTCCAAGGTATATGTATTTTTCCACTAGCTCTACTTCGTTGTCTCCAATATTGATATTTCCGCTAGGTACTAGGTTTGTCATGAATTTTGTTTTGGAGATGTTTATTTTAAGACCTACACTGGCACACACTAACTGATGTTCATGTAGCATTGTACATATCTCCTTAAGGTTGTCAGAGAATAAAACTATGTCGTCTGCGAATTTCAAATTTGGTAATCTTCTACCGTCAATATTTAGGCCTCGCTCTTCCCAGTTAAGTTTTTACAAGCATAATCTAGTACTGCGGTAAACAGTTTAGGCGATAAGGTATCGCCCTGTCGGACTCCTCTGGCGATTGGGATATGGTTCGTGTTTTTATATAATTTCATCGACATAGTTGCGTTCTTGTATGTATTGTAAATTAAACTAGTGTATCGGCAGTCAGTGCGGCATGCTTGTAGTGCTTCCAGAAGTTTGTCAAATTCTACCGTGTCGAAGGCTTT
The DNA here is from genome assembly GCF_917563875.1 of Diabrotica virgifera virgifera. NCBI lineage: Eukaryota > Metazoa > Arthropoda > Insecta > Coleoptera > Chrysomelidae > Diabrotica > Diabrotica virgifera. The sequence goes on along the minus strand of NC_065446.1, from coordinate 191,916,305 downwards.
ATGGAAATCTACAAAATCCAAAACTAGTGGTTGATTGTATTCGATAGTTTTTTCTATTACTGTTTTAGTACTCTATAGGTGATCATTTGTTCCAAATCCCGTACGATTGCTCCATTGGCTGGTAGAAATCAAGTTTTTTCTCGAGGCGATTCGTTACTATTCTTGTAAGGAGTTTGTATAAGTGACTAAGAAGGCTCATAGGTTCAGCATTGTGCCATTTGTCGGGTATATTACTATCTAAACGGCACATGTTAAAAAGGTTTTTTATTTTCTTAAGAAGACAAGCGCCTCCGGTTTTGATTGCATAAGTAACTACGAAAAAAAGGTACGTCTGTGATTATACACATTTATAACATTTATTCTAGTTGTTCATAAATGCCACTGTAATCAGGAAAAATCATTTACCTGTTATTATCCATACGACTAAAATCTCAATCTTTCATTGTGACATTATTTATTGCAGGTATAAAAAGGTATACCCCATTCCACGAATATACGACCCTCTTGGATTATCGCCACAACGAATATTTTACTGTGCAAAATATGAAAAACGAAAGTAAATTGCAGATTATATTGTTGTTTTTTGGAGTAATTATTAGAGCAAAATACTTTCGTACTTTTATGTTGCACACTAAAATATTCGTTGTCGCGATAATCCAAAACAGTCGTATATTCGTGGAATACACCATATTTATGTTATTTGATTTGTATAGTTTTATAAATTGTACAGATTATAGTCGTATAGATAATACGTAACTAATGTTTTTTTATTAGAGCGACATCTATTAACAACTAGAATAGATGTTATAAATAAATGAGTATAATTACGGACGTACCTTGTTTTCTGTTACTTTCAACTTAATGCGTTAGAAAGAAATCGACAAACTGTGACGCACTGAAAGGAGCCTCTGAGAAAAAGTATAGCGGATTTGCTCCTGTTTCTCCTAATAAATGCTCTCCACACTTCCCCAGGATGTATTATTTACGTTTTAGTAGTATTTATTTTCATCTCGCCCTTAGTCCTATCTTACCTTTTTTTGCAAAATAAATAAATAGTTATAGCTTAAATTAAGTAGCTTATATTAAGCTCCTTCTATTATGAACTGCGTATTTATTAATTAGTTAAGACTTCAGTAACGACCTAAACTAAATCTTTAGTAAATTATAACCAATTGCAAACTGGAATTCTCCGACTAGTACCTATTTGCGTTGTTGCTTTAAATACCTAATAGACCAGGGCGCATCTGTAAAAATATTAGTGCATTTGGACGGTTAGAGGTGACTAAAATTTTTTTGCAGAAATTGCTTGAAAATATTTTATATAATAATATTTGAGTTATCCTTCCTCTCAAAAAGGTCCGGAACATTGTTTAAATAATCAAAATGTCAAAAATAAAGGAAAAATTCGATTTTTTCTTCGTTTTTTGATTATAACTTTAAAAGTATTCACTTTAGAGAAAATTTGTACTGACATAAAAGTTGCGTAATCAAATTTCCTACAATATAGAATGGGTTAAAAATTAAAAAAAAAATAGTCACCCTTGTGCAAAATAGCAATAATTGCGAAAAAACCATACAAAAACAAGTATTCGCATTTTACGTTTTTCAACCATTTATGCTATACTTAGGACCTTCATATTACACCTAGAAAAACTTTATGATACATTAAAACAATATTGTAAATTTCATTAAGATCGATTTAATAGATTTTGCAAAATAAATTTTGCAATCCAGCTTTTGCAAAAAAATTCATTTTTTCAAAATGTCACAGGACTAAAAATAAAGCAGATAGCAAGTTGAAATTTTTTTCGCGAATAGAAGTGTACTGTACCTTTCATTTAAAATTTGTAAAATTAAAATCGATTAACTACGGCGTCAGGAATTTTTTTAAATAAACATTAATTATTGCTGCTACGCGCAAGACAGCGGATAGTTTGCTCTAATTGGGCATTCCAGTGACCTTTGATAATGATTGATACATTTTAATTTTTCTTACATGTCGATAAAAATAAATAAATTTGTTTATTGCAAAATAAAAACACATACTCTATCCTTTGAAATAACACTTTTTTTAGCAAAAACTCTCTTTGCTCATAATATTTTAACTTTATTAGTTAAAATAAAAAGTTAATTAGTAGAGAATAAAAAAGTTTATTATTTTTAAATATATGCAATTGCTTAAAAAATATTTCACAAACAATAATAAAGTTAGTTTGATTTTTGTGGAATTAAAATATTCAAATACAACAAAATATAGAGTAAGAAAATAATATATTAGATAAAGATTAAAAGAAATTCTGGTGGAAATCAACTTGTGTGAATCAAACACCGCTGTCCTGCGCGTAGCACCAAAATATAATGTTTATTTAAAAAATTTCCTGACGCCGTGGTAATTAATCGATTTTAATTTTACAAATTGCAAATGAAAGGTACAGTACACTTCTATAAGCAAAAAAAAATCAACTTGCTATTTGCTTTATTTTTAGTCCTGCAACATTTTTAAAAAATGAATTTTTTTGCGAAAGCTGGATTGCAAAATTTATTTTGCAAAATTTGTTAAACCGATCTTAATGAAATTTACACTGTTGTTTTACTATATCATAAAGTTTTTCTGGGTAAAATATGAAGGTCCTAAGTATAGCATAAATGGTTGAAAAACTTAAAATGCGAATACTTGTTTTTGTATGTTTTTTTTCGCAATTGCTGCTATTTTGCAACAAGGGTGACTATTTTTTAAATTTATAACCAATTACATAGTGTAGGAAATTTAATTACGCAACTTTTATGTCAGTACAACTTTTCTCATAAATGAACAGTTTTAAAGTTATAATCAAAAAACCAATAAAAAAATTCCTTCATAGTTTTTCATTTTGATTATTTAAACAATGTTCCAGATCATTTTGAGTGGGAGGATAACTCAAATATTATTATTTGAGATATTTTCAAGCAATTTTCTGCAAAAAAATTTGAGTCATCTCTCAACGTCAAACTCAAAAGAGATGCGTCCTGGACTATAAGAAGTTCACCTAAATTACCTACATTAACCTAATTCTACGTGAAAGAAAGATATACCAGAAATCTGAGTCTGGTGCTCTGGTGCAAATTAGGGAAAACGAAGTTATTAAGTTCGCTAGCGATAATACCTGTAATTAATTTACCGTATTTGACGGGAAAAGACGTTTCCTCCTTGGCGCTGATTTAATTATACTTTCTTTATATGCTGCTTCTTGGGATAAATTTTTATATTTAAAATGGATTCAGTATTTATTTGATGAGTGTGTATTGATTATTAAAATATATATCACGTTAATTATATAGGGTGAAAAGCTCATATGTAATAAAATTATTTTTTTCCTTTTTTTAAAAAATTTTAAAAACGGTTATATCCATCGATTTTTATTTATAAATGTGCGCTTTTTAAATGCAAATTTAAATAGTCCATAAGCTTTATATTTAGTGGAACAGCCTCTATAATTTTAAAACGTTTTTATATACTTGGCTTGGTCGGTGTCACGGTCTCCGCAAATTTTGTAATCCATTTTAAAAATAGTTCCTGGCTACCTAGGAACCTAAAATTTTCAGAATAGCTTAGAACTAGCTAACAATGCAATATTTAACTGCTATTATACAGGGTGATTGATTAGTAGGGTAAAGCTCCGAAGATCCGTTATAGTAATATATAGCAATAAAAGTTAATAACAAAAGTGGTAGCCAACTTTGAGCTTCATATTACAAAATTAGTTAGAATGTTACAGAGTGTTCGATAACATAGTGGCAAACCAAACTTCCGTTTTTTTTTAAATGGAACACCCTGTATTTTATTTTATATTCGAAATCTTTTTAACTTCTCCTTTACAAAATATAAAAGTTCGGTAAGTTATACAGGGTATTTACAAAGTTATAACCAATTTTATATACAAATCGTTACAAGTTCAACTCCCTGCATAAATAAAAATACGCAAAACGGCAATGGTTTATTGATGCCATATTTTTTATTTATTGTCAAAATTTTCATAAATTATTGATATTTTTAATTTTCTTTATATTGAATACAGGGTGAGTCAAAACGCAAGTACATTATTTTCTCAGTAATTTTTAATAAAACATCCTGTATTTTATATCACTATCACAAAAAGTACTATTACCGTACTTTAATTTTTATATAACATTCCCTATGTCCAAATTTATTATTTTTAGAGATATTTTCATTTTTCGGAGCAAATTATTAGTTACGGGTCTAAATGTTTTCAAGTTTTAGGTAAGTTATGACTGAATTGTCTAAAACTGAAAATTTCCGATTACTGATTACACAGGTCTACAGAAAAAAAATTGTTTTGGTGCCGTGAATCTTTAAGGAGCGATAAATCGAAATATGGATTATTTTTTTGCATCAGCTCTAGTTTTATGGATATGGCACATTCCTAATTAGTAGTTTTAATACTTGAGATAATGAATAGTGTGCTATTCAAAGGAATATATATTGTTAATTTCATCCTCAGTATATTTGTTGCTCCCAACGTATTATGCCTTATTTATGCAAGAAATAATACTTTAATGTCGTTACATTACCAGTCTTTAGTCGAATCAGAGAAAATAATCTTACCACCTCTCCATATTAAGCTAAGCCTATTGAAGCAATTCGTTAAAGCACTTGATTCAAATGGACCATGCTTCGCCTACATAGGAAGGAAGCTGCCACAGATAAGTACGGAAAAACTTAGAGCTGGAACCTTTGATGGACCACAGATCAGACATCTTACAAAGGATCCGGCTTTTGTGAGGTCAATGAATGATGAAGAGAAAAAAGTTTGGATTTCATTTGTGGACATTATGAAAAATTTTCTGGGAAATCACAAAAGTGAAAATTATGCTGAGCTGGTACACCGTTTGCTGAGTAACTTCCAATCACTTGGATGTAATATGAGCATCAAAGTCCACTATCTTCACGGCCACCTGGACCGTTTCCCTGAAAAGTTAGGTGACACAAATGAGGAGCAAGGTGAGAGATTTTACCAAGATATAAAAACCATGGAGGACCGCTACCAAGGAAAATGGGACACTCATATTATGGCAGATTTTTGCTGGAGTTTGAACAAAGACTGTTTAAAAATTCATTCCAGGAAATCACGCAACCGAAGCTTTCGTTACCTACGTCAAGTAAAGTTTTTTCTACTTTGTTAGTTTTTTTTTTCAAAACTAATTGTCTATCTGTTTCATTGTACAAAGGGTTTAATTGTAGTTAAATGGCTTAAAATACACCTATTTTCTAATTGTATGATTTTTTTTTGAATTTAGTAAGTATATCCATATCGGCATATTCGTAGTTTAATGCAAAAAAGCTAGCACGACCTATGTTATCTTGAAAACTAGAGCTGGTAGGGCTAAATTAAAGCCATATTCGGAATCAGCACCCCAAATATACCTAAAATCAGCTCTTAACACATTGGCACCAAAAACACTGTAGGCCTGTGTTATCAATATGTAATCAAATTTGGCTACAATTTTTGTTTTAACTTAACTGTTACTGTTATCTACTACTTTAACGGATCTACGGAGCTTTACCCCACTAATCAATCACCCTGAATGGATAAATCGATTTTTTTTATTTCAAACTATTTTAAAAATAAAATTTAATAAAAATTTTTGGCCTGGTAAAAGGTATATTAGTTTAAAAAGCCCCTATAGGGCTACAAACATAGAAACAAAATGTTTTCGCTCTGTAGCAAGAGCATCATCAGTGTTACCTGAAATAAGTATAACCATATTAATAAAGCAAAATGTTAAAGTTAAAATGATGACCAAGGTAAAAGCAAAGTTTGGTTATACTTACAAGAACATGGTGAGCCAACCAAAAAATACAAAGGTCAAAGCCTTTCAAAAACAGACTAAAAGTCTCATATAGATGCAAACATGTCAAAATCCAAAGAATGGATATAATTCCTATGGCTACGGCCCTAGAGCAACATATGACTCCCACACGTGGTAAGTGGGTCAAAAGGTAACATTAGGTCATTATGTTACAACAGGTGACAGGCAACTAAGAGATGAGACTTCAAAAGCGAATCTGTCTGATGTCAGGACAACGATTGTCAATGAAACTTGAAGTTTTATGAAATGTTGGTTACGCAGCCACTAAATTTCCCGAATTTCGCCTCCCTTTTTATATCTTAGATAATTTATTTTCACTAACTCTTGTATTTTTATAATTCCAACACACTGATGTTAGCTGTTATCATTGCTTGTACCATAACCAACTTTAAATTTAGTGGATGTGTGACCAATATTTCATAAAACTTCAAGACACCAACTTCATTGACAATCTTTGCCCTGACATCAGACAGATTCGCTTTTGAAGTCTTATCTCTTAGTTGCCTGTCATCTGTTGTAACATAATGACCTAATGTTACCTTTTGATCCACTTACCACATGTGGGAGTCATATGTTGCCCTAGGGCCGTAGTCATAAGAATTTTATCCATCCTTTGGATTTTGCCATGTTGGCAACTATATAAGACTTTTAGTCTGTTTTTGAAAGGCTTTGACCTTTGTATTTTTTTGGTTGGCTTACCATGTTCTTGTAAGTATAACCAAACTTTTCTTTTACCTTGGTCATTATTTTAACTTTGCCATTTTGCTTAATTAATATGGTTATACTTATTTTAGGTAACACTGATAATGCTCTCGCTACAGAGCGAAAACGTTTTGTTTCTATGTTTGTAGCCCTATAGGGGCTTTTTAAACTAATATACCTTTTACCAGGCCAAAATTTTTTATTAAATTTTACTTGTAATTAATGGTCTACAGCCAGCTACAGGAAATTTTTCCTAATGGAATTTTAAAATTGATGGTGGGTCTACAAATATCGATATCTACAAATTGATGGTGGGTCAGTGGCATTAGACTGCAGATCGATAGTTCCATAGTTGGAACCCGGATGTTGCGTATATATATTAAATTTTTTTAAAAAATAATTAAAAGTTAATATTGTCCTTTTCATGAGCATAGTTCAGTGCGTAACAAACTATAGGAAAAAGGGTAAGTCCGTGATAATACACATTTATGACATTTATTCTAACATGACATTTTAGTTAAATCTGACAGTTGTCACATTTTATTTTCAATTTGGAATAAAAACAAATCAAATGTGTTTCTTGCATTTATAAAATGGTATTTTCTTTGATTTGTATAGTCTTATAAATTATACAGATTATATTTGTAATATTATTATCCAATTAAAAAAAATATTTTTTTATTATGGCGCCATCTATCGACAACTAGAATAACTAGAATAAATGTTGTAAATGTCTGTAATCAGGGGCGTGCCTTTTTTTCTGTCACATACAATTTAATGCGTTAGAAAGAAATCGAAAAACTGTGACGCACTGAAAGATGATCATGAGAAAAGGAATATACTTAAAATTCATATTTTATAAGTTAATCATTATATATATTGTTATGATCTGCTTCTCATTAATTTTATATTAATTATTATTTATTTGATTAATTATTTAGTTGTCGCAAATCATACATAAAAATTGAATAAAAAATCTCAGGGTGCCTTTTATATACTATTAAAAAAAATCCAAATTATCTCACGTTATACTTATCTTCTCTCGTGGGTTCAGTATCTCTGAGTTGATCCTAATCGGGATAAAAATAGGGAAAAGAAATAAAGCAAAATATTAAAATAAAAATACAGAATTGTCTTTTATTTATCAAAATCAATACTCTGAAATCTATCGAATCTAAAAACCTGTGGACACAGATGTCCGAATGAAATTTTTACCACTTAAATTTATTATAGTTAAGAAAAAAACAATTTATCGGTTTGTTCCCGATGACTTTGTTAAAACAAACTAAACAAAACAAATTTATGTATTCGCAAGATTACCTATATTTACTATTTACTTTTTGAAATATTGGAATTTTAATTCATATGCTTTTTACTCAAAAATCTAGTTTCCGAACATAAAAATCTCTTTCACATAAATTGACTGACCTTTTGCTTCACTCACTCTGATGTCTTTTCGTGACCCAAAACAGCTCTCCCTCGTTGACCATGTTAACCAGCATACCAGCACCAATTCTCCAACAAGCCGGGCCTCTTTTGACACGTACTCGATTCAAACAAAACTCCAAAAATTCTCTGCTCTCCTTCTCACAATAATACAGAATCAAAGAGGTATTTCGTCTCAATTTGATCTGTCTCTCGTTCCACTTTTCAACACTATTCTCCACTATCAAACAGCCACTGGTATCTGCTAACTATCTATCCACTAACACGTCGAAACCGCTCCTCAGCGATGCCAAAAAACATAATGACTTCTTTTTCAAACTCTCTCAATCATTCTAACTACTTTTCCCCTTCCACATTGCCAAGCATCAGAAACCTCGACTTTTCCATTCGACAAACAAAACAGTCATTTTCAAAATTATTCCGACAATCCTAATTACTTTCGGAGAAACTCTACAAAATATACTCGTGTTGAAACAAAGATATTAAAATTCCAACTTTCTTTTAAATTATCAATTTCGAGAAATTGATAATTACCTCTACCCTAAACAATCTTTTTCCATTTTAAATCTAAATACATCGTTATTTTCACTTTAATTATTCACAAAAGTCTTTAATGGTTCATCGGAAAGCTCATTAAAAGAGAAATCTACTTACATCCAAACTAAATTCTAATAAATTTTAAAACAGCTCGATATACAGGGTGTATCAAATTTATGTGCCCGCGTTATTTAAAAAAAATTTAATTTAATTTTTATTTTGCTTTTGATTGATAAAATGCAAACACAATAATATATATGTAAATATTATATATTATACCATTTTAAACAACCGTGGCATTATAAAAAGTAATTTTTTATACAAGTGTAATTTTTGGAATTAAAATTTTAACAGTTAATACACCTACTAAAAATTCATATTTTATTCTTTCGAAACATGCTATGTGCTGTATATAACAAAACCGTGTTAGTATAAAATAGTAGTTATTTATGAAACAGTTCGTGAAGTATGCTTTATGCGAACGCACGCGATGTTTAGAGCACGAGCGCAGCGAGTGCTATATATCGCATAAGTTTGCAAAAAGTACTTCACGCACAGTTTCATATGGGCCATTCCACGAACATACGCCTGTTTTGGATTACTTCGACAACGAATATTTTACTGTGTAACACAAGAAGTACGAAAGTAAATGGCGCTAATAATTATTCCAATAAACAACAATGTAATTTGCAATTTACTTTCGTTCTTCTTATTTTGCACAGTAAAATATTCGTTGTCGAAGTAATCCAAAACAGGCGTATGTTCGTGGAATTGGGTATACAATATTTTATTTACGATAAACAAATAAAAAAACTGTAACTCTTCGTCACTGGAATTCATTTCTATTCTACAATTTTTAGAACACTGACATTTAAAATTTTTAACTTCTTTCAAACCACAAAACTGTCAAAACTTTTGTTGTAATTTACTGCTCATATGTCATCACCATGACAACTCGAAAGTTAAGGATATTTGATTATATGGAAGTGTGCGAAAAAGTAAATCCCATTTAAAATACATTGTAACTTCACGCACACTTTAAACCCTTCACGTACTGCTATTAGTGCAGTCACTGAAGGTGGATAAAAGCTATTACCTCCGATTTCGTTATACCTTTATCGATTTTCATGAAAATTGGTGAGTGGTTAGAGGATATCTCAAGGAACAAAGGTGACATGGTGCCAACTTGCGCTTTTACCCTGGGGGTGGATGCCACCCCTCCTTTTGGGTGAAAATTATTTTAGTAAAAATTACCCCACAACTCGATAGAGGGACAAACTATAAGCAAAATTTGTTATATAAAGTTCAAAATTTTTGAAGTTATTAAAGATCAAAGATCTTAAATTTTCGTGAGAAAAATGCATGTTTTTAACCAATTTTTCATAAATAACTCAAAAACTATAAGTTTTTACAAAAAAGTTATTATCATCAAAATTAAGGCTAATAAAAAATCAAATAAAATCCTTACTAGAAAAACCTTTCAGTGTTAACTAAAAGTGAGTTATAGGTAAATGAATGTATATTTCTTTCGTCGAGTACCCAAATCTAACTATTCAAGCTTAAACACCGGGAAAATGATGCATTTTATAACATAAACTTATTAAACATTTGTCAAAGTTCATAGAAATATCTATCAAATAAGCCCTCGAACAAGTAAGTTGATAGCATTAAAATTTATGCACCAAAAATGTTTCAAAATGTAGCTTTTAAAAATGTTTCCAAAAAATGTTATTGTTTTTTTGTAAATAACTCCGTTAATTTTTAAAATATCAGGTTTATCTAAAATCTAATTAAAAGGTGATTCCAAGAGCTATTAAAAAACGTCAAAATTAGTCTTTTAAACCTCTTACTTTTTTAAAAATAAAAGGTTAAATGGCCCCAGTTACATGGTTTTCGCAGCAAAATTGAAATTTTAACGTTTCTATCTCGCTTATTTTTTACTCTACAGCTACAGAAATAGTAAAGTAGGTAAAGTATTTGGAACAGAAAAAACTAAAATTTAGTGATGTATAATTTTTTACGTATATTGAGTATTTTTGGAGTTATTATCAAAAGAACTGAAAAGTACGATAATTTTAAAAATTCTGATTTTTGTAAATTATATCTTTTTTTTTTCAAAAATACGCATTCTAAACCGGTCAAAATTGTTGAAATCATTAACTAAATAAAGTCTTGAGAGGATTACTACAAATTTTAATTTTTGTGGAAATGGCGTATGTTTTATCTTTCACTTTTTCCTAAAAAAATCGAAAGGGTTCTCTTATTTCATCATAACTTGCTTAAATTTGATGCTATTAACTTCTACTAGAGCTTATTTGATAGGTAATCCGAAGTACTTTGACAAATGTTTGACAAGTATATTCTATAAAATGCATCGTTTTTCCGTTATGTAAGCTTGAATACGTAGATTTGAGTACACTTCGAAAAAAATATACATTCAATTACCCATAACCAACTTTGAAATAACATTAGATTAGTTCTTTAAGTGTTGAGTGTATTAAATTTTTTATTATCTTTAATTTTGGTAATAATAGATTTTTTACAAAAGCTTATAGTTTTTGATGAATACGTGAAAAACGGCTTTAAAACATGCATTTTTTTACCCGTGTTGAGCTGCCCCCCCCCCACTTGCAAAAATTAAAAAACAAACAGCCCTGATTTATGAGCTATTTATGAGCTCTCATATTCCGCAAACTAAAAATTTTGAGCTCGTTCCACTGAGCAGGAATTTAATACCCTAATGGGGGGGGGGCTGAGTCAGCCCCCCCCCCCCACTACTTAAAAATAGGAATATTGAATCGGTTTTTGCGGCAGAATTACGAGCTATTTATGAGCTCTTGAAATTATATAGTTTCGATTTTTGAGCTCATCCCCTTCACCCCCAAACAACCCTTTAATTGATTTAACTTAAGAGAAAGATGCTGAGAAAACTTAAAATATATCGTATTGCGGATATAATTCCTATAGCTTATATACTCTAAGAATAAACTATTAAATCAAGGGCATTTCGATTATTGAGCTACAACCCCTTCGCAAGAAAACCACCCTATCTTCCCGGCTTAAGAGAAAGTTGTACTTAAAATGCGTTAAACTAATTATTTGGCGACTACATATCATTTAATAATTTATAAGCTTCCAAATTACGCGCATTTAGCTCAGTAAATTGCAATTTATTTTGTATAGTGCAGTCACAAGGTAAAAATCAACAATTACCTTCAAGTTCGGTGAACCTTCATCGATTTTCACGAAAATTGGTCAGTGGTTAGAGGATACGTCAAGAAACAAAGGTGACATGGTACCACCTTGCGCCTTTACCCTGAGGGTGGATACCGCCCCTTCTCCGGGGTGAAAATTATTTTATAAAAAATAACTGCATAAATCAATAAAAGAACAAATTAAAAGCAAAATTTATTATATAAAGTTAATAAAATAAGTCAATACTTTTTAAGTTATGAAAGATCAAAGAATTTAATTATTTGTGAAAAAAATGCATGTTTTGAAGAGGTTTTTTGTAAATCACTGAAAAACTGTAAATTTTTACAAAAAAGTTAATAGTAGTTTAATTCGTATAGCTTATATTCTAAGAATAAACTCTTAAATCACGCACCTTTCGATTATATAGCTACAACCCCTTCGCAAGAAAACGACCCCATTTTCCCGGCTTATGAGAGAGTTGTTCTTAAAATAATTTAAATTGATTATTTGGCGACTACATATCGTTTAATAATTTATTAGCTTGCAAAATATACGCATCTCCATTATTGAATTGCCATTTTCTTTCTATAGTGCAGTCATTGAAGGTAAAAATCAACTATTACCTTCGATTTCGGTAAATCTCCATTTATTTTCACGAATTGACAATAACAACTTGGGGTTTTAGCCTGGGGTATATGTCACCCCTTCTCGGGAGTGAAAATTACTTTATTAAAAATAACCCCACAAATCGAGAGAGGGACAAAGTGTAAGCAAAATTTGTTACATAATGTGATTAAAATAAATCAATACTTTTTGAGTTATTAAAGATCAAATATTTTAATTTTTGGAAAGAAAATGCATGCTTTAGAGCGATTTTTCATAAATGACTCAAAAACTGTAAGTTTTTACAAAAAAGTTTTCATCACTAAAATTGAAGGTAATAAAAAATATAATAAATTGCTTACTTGAAAAACCTTTAATGTTAATTTAAAGTAAGTTATTGGTAATTAAATGTATATTTTTTTCCGCGACTGTTCAAATCTAAGGGTTCAAGCTTAAATAACGGGAAAAAGATGCAATTTATAACACTTAGGTACTAAATACTTGTCAAAGTACTTAGAAATACCCATCAAAAATAAGATCCAGAAAAAGTTGATAGTTTCAAAATCCGCTCACCAATTTTCGTGAAAATGAATGGCGATTTACCGAAATCGAAGGTCATAGTTGATTTTTACCTTCAGTGACTGCACTATAGAAAGAAAATGGCAATTCAATAATTGAGATGCGTATATTTTGCAAGCTCATAAATTATTAAACAATATATAGTCGACAAATAATTAATTTAAATTATTTTAAGTACAACCCTCTCTTAAGCCGGGAATATGGGATGGTTTTCTTGCGAAGGGGTTGTAGTTCAATAATCGAAAGGCGCGTGATTTTAGAGATTATTCTTAGAATATAAGCTATACGAATTAAATTACTATTAACTTTTTTTAAAAACTTACAGTTTTTCAATGATTTACAAAAAACCTCTTTAAAACATGCATTTTTTTCACAAATAATTAAAATCTTTGATCTTTAATAACTTAAAAAGTATTGACTTATTTTATTAACTTTATATAATAAATTTTGCTTTTAATTTGTTCTTTTATTGATTTGTGCAGTTATTTTTTATAAAATAATTTTCACCCCGGAGAAGGGGCGGTATCCACCCTCAGGGTAAAGGCGCAAGGTGGTACCATGTCACCTTTGTTTCTTGACGTATCCTCTAACCACTAAACAATTTTCGTGAAAATCGATGAAGGTTCACCGAAATTGAAGGTAATCGTTGATTTTTACCTTCAGTGACTGCACTATACAAAATAAATTGCAATTTACTGATCTAAATGCGCGTAGTTTGGAAGGTTATAAATTATGAAATGATATGTAGTCGCCAAATAATTAGTTTAACGCATTTTAAGTACAACTTTTTCTTAAGCCGGGAAGACAGGGTGGTTTTCTTGCGAATGGGTTGTAGCTCAATAATCGAAATGCCCTTGATTTAATAGTTTATTCTTAGAGTATATAAGCTATAGGAATTATATCCGCAATACGATATATTTTAAGTTTTCTCAGCATCTTTCTCTTAAGTTAAATCAATTAAAGGGTTGTTTGGGGGTGAAGGGGATGAGCTCAAAAATCGAAACTATATAATTTCAAGAGCTCATAAATAGCTCGTAATTCTGCCGCAAGAACCGATTCAATATTCCTATTTTTAAGTAGTGGGGGGGGGGCTGACTCAGCCCCCCCACTAGGGTATTAAATTCCTGCTCAGTGGAACGAGCTCAAAATTTTTAGTTTGCGGAATATGAGAGCTCATAAATCAGGGCTATTTGTTTTTTAATTTTTGCAAGTGGGGGGGGGGGCAGCTCAACACGGGTCATTTTTTTTAAGAAAAATAAAATATTTAATAACTCAAAAACTATTAATTTATGTTAATAACTTTATATAACAAATTTTGCTTAGAAGTTGGCCCTCTATCGATTTCTGGTATTATTTTTAATAAAAAAAATTCACCCCCGAGAAGGGGTGGCATCCACCCCAGGGCAAAAGCGCAAGTTGGCATCATGTTACCTTTATTCCTTGAAGTATCTTCTAACCACTCACCAATTTTCATGAAAATCGAAGGTTCAACGAAACCGGAGGTGAAAACCTTCAGTGACTCCACTATATCTATAATGACAGTTTTCACAAACTAAAAACTTATAATACATAATATGACATTGAATAGATAAAGTACTTTTTTATTATAGTGTAATTTTTTAAATTTTAAGCATTTTATATGGTCAAATTATTTTATACTCTTAAATAATAAAAACGTTTTATTATAAAATTTTTTTTTATAAAAGTGTAATTATTATATTTTTAAAAGCTGCTTAACAATCTGATTTCAATGAACTATATTATTATGTATGATCTATTACGAATAATCCAGGTGAAGATTTGATATTATAATGTACGGAAACCATTTATGGAATAAAATTGATTGTTTGCTTCACATGGAATAATATTTCAAATAATAATAATTCATATATGGAATAAAATTCTCCAATAACAGTTTGAGTTTGTTACGTCTATGGTGGAAAACTATCAAAATAATGTAAATTTGTAGGTTCTATTGATGATTTCACATCTCTATTAATCTCTTTTTATTTTACAACGTTTTATGTTTTCCGTCTTTTCCGTTATTTTGCCGGTCATTAATGCATTCATCACTCTATGTGTATTGGACATTACGTCATCAGTGTTGGAATAATGGCATAATCAATCATAATACATACCGAGGTCACGGAATATATTATATACTTTATTTGTAGATTTTCCTGATATGCTTTGCAACGATCTGTTATTCAAATATTTGTTTTTACAGGGTTAATCAAAATTATGTAATCAGTCAAGTCAAATGGAGATAAAATATATTATACACATTCTATAAACAAAAAATATTAAGCGAAAACAATATTACTTTGAGTCTGAAAATTAGAGTAGTGAGATGGTATGCGTTCTCTACTCTTTTGTAAGGTATCGTAGGTTGGACTTTAACGGATACACTTCTCAAGAAACTTAAATCTTTTGAAATCTGGATGTACCGGAGAATACTACAAATAAGTTGGTTGAATAGAGTTTGTAACAAAGTTGTTTTGAACCGGATGGGAAAAGTTACGGAAGTTGCCAGAAAAATCGCAAAAAATATTTTTGCCATGTTATGCGACATTCAGAGATGTATATACTTTATTTAATAATACAAGTCAAGGTAGACAGAAGAAGGGGGTCAGGTCGAAGAAGAACGAAGAACGTCATGGCTTAGAAACCTAAGAGGCTGATTTAACAGATCCTCTGCATCCCTTTTCCTATCTGCCGTCAACAAAATTACTATAGCCAATTTAATACATAATATGACATTGATAATCGAGCACGGCACATCTAGAAGAACAGCTGCAATATTATTAATCCACGAGGAAAAATTCCCTGTAGTTGGCTGTATACCATTACAAAAACATAAGATCCTTTATAAAAGGTATATTTGTTAAAATCCCTATACAGGGCTACATCAAAGAGAGAACTAGTTTTCGATCGGTTGACCGATCATCATCAGTGCAATCCTAAAATGTGTACAACCAGATAAAATGATGCAAAGTATTTAAAATGTTGACTAAGGTTATAAAAAGTTATAGGTTATACTCACTTAGAATCTACATGCAAGCCACCAAAGTAAAAATAACAGGGTAAAAACCCTTTACCATTGATCCGTCATCGGAACATATGACAAAGATGTGAATTATAACATGGATGATTAAGATATCCAATGTTTTTTCGCCCGAGGTACCAATGAGCTCTATCTGACAAGTTCACATCATGACTGTATGGAAGCAAGTGATTTTGATAACGGAAATTCTGAATGGTGACATGACAGGAATGACAGTTCCACAGGAAGTTATAATTTCCCTGTTGTTTTGTGGTATTTATTGTAAAATTTGTTAAATTAATAACAATAAAAACAGTCGTTCCCACTGTGGTAGATAGTCTGTAAAAATGGAAATAAACTTGATGTAAATGTTAAAATATTGTAATGGAGGAAGTAGGCAAACCACATTACACATAATACAGAAAACTCAATAAACATTATCAAACCCTTTATATGTGATATCTAGGGCTTAGAAAAGCAGTTGTGTGTTTATTTAAAAGTTATCAATTATATTAGAATAATTGGAAGTTGTTATAGTATGTGGAAGTACCATAAAAATCACTGTGTGGGTGACAAAGGTATAGAACTGTTTTCTGATCTGGGAGGGATATATAATACAAGCTAAGATACATGCCACCATTTCTCAAGATCCCTGCATATCGCCTGGAACTCTAAGGGTTCGACAAAACAGACCAATATATGAGATAGCTAACATAGGGGAGAGGGGTGGTGTTATAAATTTATGAGAATATAATTAAAACGTAACATGAACGGGACCCAGAAAGAGTAGTGAGACTATTAAATTTAGTTGCAGTATGATTATATGGGGTGGATATAATTAAATTATTGATGAAAATTTAGAGATGAAACGGTATGTATGTGGGTGATGATAGCAGCTATTGGTTTGTGTGTGTATAATTGGATAGTGATAGTGGTTGATATGGATAGAGATGAATAAGGAAAGAAAATCATTATGAATTGTGTCAAATCAACTGTAAATGTGGCTATGTGAAAGCGATAGAGTAATAAAGAGGTGAAAAGTACTATTGTAATTAAAAAGAAGTTAAGAAAAATGTTGTCGATCAAGTGGATGGAAGTCCCGGTTAAACGAAATATGGCGGTTGACACAATTTGGGCTTTTTTGTTTTTCTCTGACTATTTCCAGGTCCTCGTACAAGTCCAACTTCAGAAAGTCTCTTTGGGGGATATTGTGTAGAAGAGAAACATCATCTGGGATGTTCAGAGTATGATTTTTCTCTTTGAGATGTTGTGAGAAAGTAGAGGTATTCTCTCTTCTGATGTGTTCAAGAGAGCGAGAAGCAAGTGATCTACAAGTTTTTCCTATGTGGGTGGCATCACAGTCAGAACATTGTAGTTAGTTTGTAAACACCACTACGATTCATATAGTTGATAATATCTTTGGTGTTAGATAGAGACTGTCCTATGTTGTTGGATACCTTAAAAGAAATTTTGACGTTATCTACTGATCTTTTTATAATATTTGAAATATCCCCAGATAGTCGATCTTCGTGAAAAGGTATGGAAGCATAAGTGGGTTTGGTTGTCAAACCCATAGGGAACGCAGCATGTCGTAAGACCCTGAGCTTTCTTTTATGCATGAGCTTGCTTATGATGTGTGGATCGTATCCGTTGTTGAAAGCAATTTGACGTATTATATTTAATTCTTTACTGTATTTGGATTGTGATAAGCGGATGGTTTCAAGACGGTGTATGTAACTATGAAAAGCAGCAAGTTTGTGTGACATTGGGTGGTTCGAAGATGCTGGGATAACATGGTCGGTCTGTGTTGGTTTCCTGTAGATACTGAATTCGAAGTGGTCATTTAATCTGGTAATAGTAAGGTCGAGAAAATTGATTGATTGAGAAGACTCTAATTCCATGGTAAATTTAATGTTGGGGTGGATTTGGTTGATTCTAGAAAGTAATGAGTCAGCTGTATTTGAGTTACCTGAGATGATCAGAAAACAATCATCGACATCGCGAAACCAATGAAGAATTTCAGGATTTTTCATGATATGTACGGATTCTAAATGATCCATAAAAATGTCAGCTAGGAGAGGAGATAGGGTTATAATTCGCATCTTTGTCATATGTTCCGATGACGGATCAATGGTAAAGGGTTTTAACCTTGTTATTTTTACTTTGGTGGCTTGCATGTAAATTCTAAGTGAGTATAACCTATAACTTTTTATAACCTTAGTCAACATTTTAAATACTTTGCATCACTTTATCTGGTTGTACACATTTTAGGATTGCACTGATGATGATCGGTCAACCGATCGAAAACTAGTTCTGTCTTTGATGTAGCCCTGTATAGGGATTTTAACAAATAAATCTTTTATAAAGGATTTTATGCAATATTATTAGTCCAGAGAAATAAGCAAGAAATAGACCATGTTCGAGACAGTCAAATATTCAAGTAGCTGACTACTTTTTTACTTATTGTAGACCTAGAGGAAGAAAACCTACCCATCTCCTGCATAGAGTTAGCGTCCATTTTTTAATTATTAACAATTTAGTGGAAAAAGCGGGACTTTTTTTAATTGTTTACACCCTATTAAAAAGCTATATAGTTGACATAAAAATACAAAATTTATTGTTTTAGGACATTGAAAAACCTTCAGGATGCCGATTTTTGAAAATTAAAAAGTTAATTTGTTACTTCGCAAACTGCCAAAATAAGTGAAAATCGTTATATTTGTTAATAGTTTTTACTAAAGTTAACTTAGAGCTTTATTGTTTCATATAAAATTGGGTATTGGGGTACTTAACAAACCCTCAAAATTTGAGACCGATATTAATTAGTTTAAATGTTATTATATTTGTTTATCCCAGAGACCTTTAATTTGCATTAACGTAAGACAGATAATAAACAAGATAGGGCAATTCTGCGTAGGCCAAATGAAAGTAGAAAAGTGATACTATCAAAATCTATTAAAAAAACACAAAAAATTTTCTAATATAATCTTCTTCTTCTTCTTTCTCGAAACTCCTTATGCCCCTCGGGGGCGTCGGAGGTTTTATTCATCTTTTATCCATCTCTTCCATTTCTTGCGTTCCTTTGCTAACTCTTTCATTTGTTGATGTGTTTTTCCTTTTTCCTCTCCAATTTCTATAATCTGATCGATCCATCTCTTCCTTGGCCTCCCTTTCCTTCTTTTACCATATCTTTTCGATTCCATCACCTGCTTTGGTAATCTTCCCTGGTCCATTCATTCTGTTAATGTGTCCATACCATTTTAATTTTCTTTTTTGTATCTTGGTTATTATCGATTCCTGTTTCAGTCTTTGTCTAATATCTTCATTTCTTATTCTGTCCAATTTCGTTTTTCCTGCTATTTTTCTTAGCTGCTTCATCTCCGCTGCGTTTATTGTACTGTCTATTTTTGCATTGTTTACCCATGTCTCACTTGCATATATTAAAGTTGGCACAGAGATTGCGTTGTATACTTTCAGTTTTATTTCTTTATCTGTTTGTTCCTTTCCAAATATTGTTTTATTTGATGCATAGTAGATCTTATTTGCTTTTTCGCTCTGTATGAGATTTCTTGATCTTTTTTTCCATCCTCTGATATTATTATTCCAAAGTATTCAAACGTCGAGACTGTTTCTATTATTTCGTTTTTGCACCTAAATATCGTTTGGTTTGTTTCTTCCCTTTTCTTTTGGGATAATATCATGGTCTTCATTTTCTTTACATTCACCTCCATTTTTAAATTTTCTATTTCCTCCACCCATATATTGAATAATCTTTGCATTTTCTCTTTATTGTCTGCTATTATTACTAAGTCATCTGCATATAGTAATCCCTCCATTCTCACTGGTACTAAATTCCTGTACCCTATTATTGACTGTAATTGCCTTGACCTTCTTTTAGCGCTCTTCATTACTCTATCCATTACTACTATTAACAAAACTGGGCTGAGACTCTCCGCTTGTTTTATTCCTCTCCTTAGGTTTATTATTGGCGATCTGTTTCCGTTTATTTGTACTTTAGCAAGTACGTTTCTATATGTACATTTTACCACGCTTACTATCTTTTGCGGGATTTGCAGATCTTTCATTACTGACCATATTACTTTCAATTATATTTCTCAGTATGTATATATTATCTGTTGTTCCTCTTTCCTTCCTAAAAGCCGCTTGTTCTTCTTCTAGTTTTCCTTCCAGTTCTTTCCTGCGCCTCTTTTCTATTATCCCGGTGTAGACTTTATATGCCACTGATGATAAGCATATAGCCCTATAGTTATCGCATTCTGCTTCATCTCCTTTCTTGTGTATTGGTATCAATAAATTTTCTTCCCAGTCTTCCGGTATCTTTTCTGTTCTCCATGCTTACCTCATTATTTCCGGTAGCCAAAGCTTGCCTCGTTCTCCCACGTACTTCATGATCTCCGGATCTATGTCATCGGCACCTCCCGCTTTTCCAATCTTTATTCTTGCCAATCATTCTTCAATATCTTTGATATGAATTTCGTCTACTCGATTGTCTCTATCCACTTCTCTTGCCTGCTGTCCTCTCTCCTCATTTTGTTGGTTACTTGCCTCGAATTTTTCTTTATAGTGCTTATTCCATATGGTTAGTATGTCTTGTATGTTTGTTTTCAATTCATTCCGCTCATTTATAATTCCTCTTATTTGTTTCCTTTTTGTTCCTTTCATGCTTTTTATTTTATTCCAAAACTGATTATTGTTATTCCCAAAACATTCGTTCAATTCTTCACCGAATTCCTTCCAACTCTTCTTCTTCGCATCTTTTGCTAGTTCTTTCACTATATTTCTCTGTCTTCTGTGTTGGGTTTTTGCAACACCAAGAAATAATTTTTTACTGGTTTTAAACTTCGGAAGCTAGGAATAACTAAAGGCACTTTTCACAACTAAACCTTTATGACAATAACAGAAACTTTTGGTATTAAAGTAATTTTTTGTGTGGGATTGGACACAAGCCCTACTTTCCCGTTTTTTTTTATTCTTTTTTTCTTATATAACAACACCTTGGCAACGAACTTTTTTTGTTTTGAATATTGTGCCTTTGTGTAAACTTTGAATCATAAAACATAAAAACATAGAAAAAACTTTGTGAAGTGTACACAAGGCGCAAACCACTAAATAAAATATTGAAAATAAAATATTGAAACAAAGTACAGTCCTACCAAACATCAGTGTTGGGAATTTATTTCTCCAACATGCTGGGGGGCCTTGGTTTTGATACCAAAACAATATATTCCACCCTCTTTTTTGTTAAACATTTTTTTTAAGAACTTATTGCTTATATAAGTATAAAAATATTACAAGGTTTTAAATTTAAATAGAAATAATTATTAAGTTAAATTTCATTTATTATAAATTGAAAGAAAAAAAAATAATTTAAATTTGTTCATCGTTAATTGGAAGAACAGCAATTTTTGTGACAGAACGTAAGTATGTTCCCCTTTTAGTTTTTACTTCCACCACTCTTACCTTTCCGTCTTTACCAGGGATAACTTTATTAATCCTTGCTATAGGCCACCCAAAAGAAGAAACATTGTCCTCCTTTACAAGCACAAGCATGTCTTCTTGTAAATTTGGCAACGATTTTCTCCATTTAGGTCTGTTTTGAAGTTGTGTTAGATAATCTTGGTACCACCTTTGCCAAAAATGCTGCTGCATTTGAACACACAACCTCCAAAATTTTAATCTGTTTTCAGGAATCTCAGTTAAATTAGTTTCAGGGAAAGTTGTCAAAGGAGCACCTATTAGAAAATGACCTGGGGTCAAATATTCTAAGTCAGAGGAATCATTATTAATTGCCATAAGAGGCCTTGAATTTAATATTCCTTCAACTTGAGTAATCAAAGTATTAAACTCCTCATATATTAAAGTATTATTTCCCATCACCCTTTTTATATGATATTTAGCACTCTTCACCCCGGCCTCCCATAGACCCCCAAATACTGGAGAATAACTTGGGATGAAGCAAAATTCAATTTTATCACCAAGGCAAAAGTTGTTTAACTTAATGTTGTCGTTTAGAAGTTTTTGAAGTTGATTGTTTGCTCCCTTGAATGTGGCACCATTGTCACAAAAGATCTTGGATGGTTTACCCTTTCTAGAAATGAACCTTTTTGATGAAGTTAAAATAGTATCTGTTGTTAGATCAGAGAGTAACTCCATATGAATTGCCTTCACAGAAAAGCAAACAAACAATGCTATATATGCCTTTGTCGTTATAGACTTTCTAATTCGTGACTGTTTAATTTGGAAGGGACCACAGAAGTCTATACCAACATTCTGAAAGACCCTCGATGAACGTATCCTTTGTTCAGGAAGAGATCCCATTAGCTTTTCACTGCACTTGGCCTTACATTTAAAACAGGTTACGCATTTGTGCAAATTCCTTTTAATTTCTTTAGTGGCACTAATAATCCAAAAATTTTGATTTAATGAACTTAAAACTTGTTTCGGACCTGCATGTAAAAGTCTTAAGTGCTCTCTGTGAATCAAAAGATCAGTGATATGATTGTTTTTGGGAACGATCAAAGGATGTTTTTTATTAAAAGAAATATCTGAGTTCTCCAGTCTACCACCAACTCTTAACAGTCCCTGAGATTCCAAGAAAGGATATAAAGAATTTAAATTAGACTTAATTGCTATGTTGTTGGTTAGACATTTTATTTCCTCAGAAAAATGAAAACTTTGTTCATACTTAATAATGGTTTTAAGGCTATTTTCTAGTTCTACAACTGTTAAACTTCCAGTAAACTTTTTATTTTTATTTTTTATATTACTTACAAATCGTAGGCAATAAGCCACTATTTTTTGAAGTTTTGTTAAGTTAGAGAATTTTATGAAGAAAGATTCTGGTTTGACCTTAGCTAAAGTGACAACTTTATATTTAGGCAAATGATCTGGAGTAGAAAATGGAATTTCTAAGTGCAAGAATTCAATATTTGAAAGAATTTCAGGACCATTAAACCAAAGATTCTTTGAATTAATTTCATGAGGTTCAAGTCCACGAGAAAGACAATCTGCTGGATTTTCCTTAGTGTTTATATACAACCATTTAAATTCGGATGTCATTTCTTGAATTTTAATAATTCTATTGGCAACATAGGGATTCAATTTCAAAGAATCGGATTTTATCCAAGCTAAGAAAATGTTTGAATCTGAATATAAAAATACCTTACTGACTTTATCTTTTAACAGTTCAAAAACCTTGTGAGATAGTTTTGAAAGCAACAAAGCACTGTTAAGTTCAAGTCTTGGCACAGTTAGTTTTTTGTTTATAGGAACAATCCTAGATTTGGAACAAATCAAATTTACATGTACTTTATTTTCAAAAATAGTCCTGGCATAAATAACAGCTCCATATGCCATCAAGGAGGAGTCACAAAAGCCAACTATTTCAATATGAAGAGCACCAGTAAAGTTTAAATTTCTTTGGACAGTCACTGCGGGCATGCTTATTAAGCTTTCAACAACATTTTTCCAAGTGTCAAGTAACTCACTGAAAATTATAGCATCCCATTTGACCTTACTTAACCAAAGTTTTTGCATAATTACCTTAGCAGCTACTAAAACTGGGCCCACTAATCCCAAAGGATCCTAAAATTTGGAAATAAAACTGAGAATCTGTCTTTTAGTTACACATTCATTTATATCAACTATTGGACAACTAAATTTAAAATTATCTGGTTTTGTATCATAAGTCAATCCCAGAGTCTTTACTGTTAAATCGTTTTTGCTGATGTTAATTTCATCAAAATTTTGTTTATTTTTAGGAATATCATTTAAATTTGTAAATTATTTGAGCACCATTTGTGCAACTCGAAGGACCTTAATTTGAGCAACGAGATAAGCTCATTTTTTAGTTTTAACGTTTCTTCAATTGTATCACACCCACACAAAATATCATCAACGTAGGTGTTATTAAGAAGAGCGTTAGAAGCCAAAGGATAACTTTTACCTTCAGTTCGGGCTAATTCTACCAAACATCTGGTAGCTAAAAAGGAAGAACTTCTTAAACCATATGTTACAGTTTGAAGTTGAATACATTGTAAACTGCCATTTTTTTCTCGCCACAAAATATTTTGTAACTGGCAATGATCTGGATGTACCAAAACCATTCTATACATTTGTTTAATATCTGTCTAAAGGACATAATTATATTTTCTAAAAAGAACAAGAATATCAAAGAGCTCATTTTGAACTACAGCACCATTATAGAGATAATCATTGATGCATTTTTTCTTTTTTGATTTCATGCTGCCATCAAAGCCTACTCTTAATTTTGTTGTTTTTTTGTCTTCACGTATCACTGGATGGTGAGCCATGAAGTATAGAACCACTATTTAAGTCATACGTACTGAGACTTACTATTTTTGAATTCTTTAGAGCTAAATATTCATCAATAAAACTTTTGTATTGAGAGTAGAGCTCAGGATTGACTTTAAATCGTTTTTCTAGATTTTCAAAGCGTTTTAATGCTACAGAAAATGAATCTCCTAAATACAAATCAGGTAGATTTTGTTTTAATGATAATTTAACTTGGTATTTATTATTTATTACTTGCAAAGAATTTTCAAAATTCATCTCACAAGCTTCCTGCTCTGTCGAATATTCCGGAAAAATTTCTGGAACCTCCTCGGTTTCCCAAAATTGAGAAACAATATTTTCTAAATTATTTTTCATGCTTAAATGAAAAGCAGAAAAATTACAAATTTGTAGTGATGGAGCAGAACCACTAACTATGAACCCAAATAGAGTATTTTGTAATAAAATCTGGTCAACTTGTATTTTATCGGAGAGCAAGATCTGAAATGATATATTTGCCCCAAACAATATATCAATTGTGCCAGATTTATTGAAGTCATTATCAGACAATTTAATACTTTTAGGGATATTTAAATTTGAAACATTGAAATTTGTTTGTGGTATATCACTAGTAATTTTATCAACCACAGAACATTTTATATTTGTGCTATAATCAAACACACATGACTCAATTTTTAAATTTACAGCCTTTTGCACATTAGTAATATTCTCAGAGAGACCTAAGATATTGACATTATTATTAAATGTTTTTAAGTTTAATTTACTTACTAATCTACTTGTTACTAATGATATTTGAGATCCTGTATCCAGGAGATCTCTGGCAGTGATATAATCACCCCTTTTTGTTCTAATTTTTACCTTCACTGTTGGTAACAGAACATTATTAATGTTTTTATTTATTGAACCAAATGTAGTCACCCTATCGTCTGAATTACCACTGTTACCCTGTCCAGTGCTGTCTAATGGAGATTGTCTGTCCACATGCAGAAGAGAATTATGTTCTTTCCGACAAACTCAACACCTAAAACTCATTTTACACCTACCAGGATGATTATTCAAACAAATTCGACAAGCCTTATGACTGTCTATGAAAGACACTCTATCCTTTACTGAAACAGATTTAAAATTGGAACAATTATAAATTTTATGGTCTGAGGATGAACAAAAGCTACACCTGGTTTCTAATTTGACTTTACTTGTAGCCAAGTGAGTTTTTTGATACCTTTCTTTGTTAGTGCTACATTTTTTATCTGGAGTGGTTACAGTTTCTAAAGCTGTAGCCCTATTTTCAATATAAGATAAGAAATCTTTTAAATTTGGTAATTTTGAGTTGTCCCTATCAATTTGAAATGATCTATTAGTATAGTGATCTAGTTTTTTAGTTAAAATGCAAATAAGGATCATATCCCAACTTTCTACGGGTTGCTTTAAGTTTTTTAGTGCACCTAACTGCTGTCTCACTTTACTAATGAACTCACGTAAAGCGGTGGAAGTTCCTTTTTGAATGGAGGAAATGTCAAGTAGTGAATAAATGTGAGAAATTATTAATATTGTTTCATTGTTATAACGGTTATCTAACATTCTCAATGCATCATTATAAGAGTCATTTGTTAGAGGTAGATCATTTATTAGGCTTCTTGCCTCCCCTTCCAAATGATTCTTTAAATGAAACAGTTTTTCAACATTTTGCAGTGACTTATTTCTATCAAAAACAGCTAGAAATAAATCTATAAAAGGTCTATAACTTGTTAAATCTTTGCCGGCATAACAAGGAATTTCTATTCGTGGAATATTTGAAGAATAAAAAGAATTATTTACATCTTGTGGGTTAGTACTTACGCTCTGTATTACTGTTTTTGAGAGTTGACTATTAATTTTAGCTAATGTGTCAAAGTATTCCTCTCTAATATTATCAATCGAATCTGCATATCCCTGCTCACAACATAAAATGTCACAATGAAGATCTTGAAGTTTATTAAAATTTTCTATTAGTAAGTTTTTCTAGTTTGTACCTAATTGATTAATTATTAATTCTGAAATTTCTTTGTCCAAATGTTTTGCAACAAACCTTGTAATAGTTTTAATATACTCGATTGCTTGAATCTTTTTAGCTTTTAGTATTTCAACATCTTTTTTAGCGGTAATTTTTCTATATGAATCTACCTAAAACTAAAAAGGTATAAAATTATTATAAATTTCAAAATAACAAATTTTTACGATTGTTTACAAACCAACCAAACCAAAGTGAATTTATTTTAATTTTTTCTGTCACTGTCAAAGTCAGTTTTCTGTCACTTCATTTATGATCGATTTCATGAAGCATCGATTATTCCTCTCGATCGCTTGATAACTGGATTTGACGTCGGTCGTTCGCCCTCTTTTACATAGATGCCGTTATGGTATTGTGCTTGACGTTTTACAAAATTAATTTTTTAATGATTTTCTTTTTTGTAATTTCTTTTCTAATAATTTCTTTTTTGTTCAATAATTTCTTTTTTTTTTATCAGGTGTCTTGCTTACCTTCTGGAAATTGAGTCAATTCCTAGCTTCTTTTTATATCCGGCTCGAAGGACCAATTTGATGTTGGGTTTTTGCAACACCAAGAACTAATTTTTTACTGGTTTTAAACGTCGGAAGCTAGGAATAACTAAAGGCACTTTTCACAACTAAACCTTTATCACAATAACACAAACTTTTGGTATTAAAGTAATTTTTTGTGTGGGATCGGATACAAGCCCTACTTTCCCGTTTTTTTTATTCTTTTTTTCTTATATAACAACACCTTGGCAACGAACTTTTTTTGTTTTGAATATTGCGCCTTTGTGTAAACTTTGAATCATAAAACATAAAAACATAGAAAAAACTTTGTGAAGTGTACACAAGGCGCAAACCACTAAATAAAATAATGAAAATAAAATATTGAAACAAAGTACAGTCCTACCAAACATCAGTGTTGGTAATTTATTTCTCCAACATTCTGTATTCGTCTCTGTCTTGCTCTTCATTTGTGTTTATGTATCGCTTCCACATTTCTTTCTTCTTTTTTTACCGCTTGCTTTATTTCCTTATTCCACCATCCAGTTCTTTTATTATTCTTATCATTCTTTCTTATTCCACATTCTTGTTTTGCAGTGTTCCATAACGTGTCTCTCAATTTTTTCCATCTCTCTTCCATAATCCATATTTCCTCATTGTTTTCATACTGTTCTACTATTTTATCTGTCTCTCTTTGGTATAATATCCTTATTTCCATATTTTTCGTCTTATGTATTGCTATTCTTGTATATTGAGGACTCTTTATTATTTCCATTAGTTTCATGTTTATCTCTGCTGTCAGTAGTCTGTGTTGGGTACCGAGTTCGGCTTCGTTCACTATTTTTATATTTTGTATCGTTAGTTCTGCGTCTCGAGGATATACTATGTAGTCAATTATGCTTCTCGAATTTCTTTCTTCTGCTACGTATGTATATTTTTCGTTTATCGGGTGATACCAGAAAGAAATACCTATTAACAAGTCATTTATTTGGCAGAAACTTATCATTCTTCTACCATTTCTATTTATCGTCTCTTCTCCATACCTTCCCAAGCAGCCCAATCCCATATTTTCATCATTTCCTATTCGTGCATTCCAGTCACCTAGTAAAATGATGTTTTTGCTCTCCTCTTGTAGCTCATCAATAAGTTTCTGTATCTCATCATAGAATAGTTCCGTTTTTTCATGCTCTGTTCCTTCTACCGGTGCATATACCTGTATTATGTGACATTCTTCTTCTAACTCTATTTTTATGTATATGGTTCTTGATGATACTGGTTTGAGTTTGGTTATTCTTCTATCCATTTCTTTCGTTACAACTATTCCCTTCTGTTGCCCTTTGTCCTATCTGAACTCCGGAATAGTATAGTATGTGCTGCCCTCCGATATCGACAATTCCATTTCCTACTTTTTTCGTCTCGCTTACTCCTATCAACTGCAGCTCAAATCTTTCCATTTCCTCTGTTTATTCACGTTCCTTTCCTGTTATCGAGGTTATATTCCATGTACCTATTCTCGTTTGACATTTGTTTTCATTTTTCTTTTCTTTCTTGTTACTAGATTTCCTCATTGTTTGCTTTTTCAGATTAGTGGATGTTCCATGTCCTTTCCTGGTCGTCATCAATGTCTCTCCGTCCAATTCGCTTATCAGTTTTTTGGATGGATTTTCCTTGGGTATTTGTTGCTTATCTCAGGTATTAGTTTATCCGCATCATTGTCCCATATCCATTCTTCGTTATCTATTATTATTTTTTGAAAACTTACTTTGACTTTCTTCCCCTTACTTCTTTCTTCTTTTGCCTGTATTCTTATTTTTACTTGTATATCCCTCTCCTTTTTGCTCATGTCCTCGTTGATATATATTTTTTCTTGTCTGTACCCCTTAGTTTGATTTTATTCTTCATGACATTATATTTTTCAGACTCGTTGCTCAGCTTGATCAAACAGGTTTTACTGCCTAACTTTTTAGCATGTGCTACTGTTACTTGCACTCCTAGCTCGTTATGCAGGAAAGTTTTCATTTCCTCTTTTAGAATGCTGTGTTCATCCGTCTTGACATTAAGGCCTTGGATTACGATGTTATTTCTCCTTTCTTTGTTTTCTAATTTGTCTAATCTATTATTTATCATGTTTAAATGATTTTTCAGCATCTTATTTTCTTCTTTAATTAATTCATTCTCTTTCACTATTTCCTTCATCTCATTAAAATACTGCTTATTGACCTCCTTTATATCTTTTATTTCTTGATGCACAGCTTGTAGCATCTCCAATAAAGCCTCCATTTGTTTCTCCATTTTTATTTCAATGGAATCAGGTTAGGCATCCACCGCGTCTCGAGTGCAGTTCATAAGGCGTGAACCCTACTCAATTCAAGCTCACCCTTCCCTGTCTTCCGAGCTGGCCGTGTCTACCTTCCTAAAACCTCAAAATATTTTCTATATTTTTGATGTTGTCTGCCGTATTTGAAATATCTCTTAGGCCGGCCCTGTTTTCTTTTCGCTTCCAGATAATGTTATCAGTACTGATGTCGCTTTTCTGCTTTTTATTTTGGCTCAGCTGACGGCGTTTATTATTGTCTAAATTAATTAAATGTATTTAAATTAGTCCTACTTACAGTTTTTACCGCTTTTGTTTTCTACATGCAATCTATGCTATGGCACTTAACTACATAA
The DNA here is from genome assembly GCF_917563875.1 of Diabrotica virgifera virgifera. Taxonomy (NCBI): domain Eukaryota; kingdom Metazoa; phylum Arthropoda; class Insecta; order Coleoptera; family Chrysomelidae; genus Diabrotica; species Diabrotica virgifera. The sequence continues at coordinate 191,886,793 of NC_065446.1, read as the reverse complement.
TCGGTCTAATGAATTAAAATACACTAATAACTTTCCAAAAATTGGATTTGATTAAGGAGCACTTTATACACAGCTAATCGCTTTACACTCGCATCTAATATAATCAAAAATCCTAATGCCAAATTTTTAAAATTTGGTAGTTTATATTCATTTAGAATAACTTTACAAATACTCTCCGTAGAAAATTTCTATAATAATCTTTTTTATAATCTTTTTCTTTTATAATCTTCTAATAATCTTTTTACATATTCCAAAAGCTGGTATTTTACACGAATTTTTAAAAATGTTCAAATGGTGACTGGTCGTCCTACGTAAAGGGGGAGCTGGGAGCTGGCAAATGCACGAGTTCAAAAACTAAAAAAGCAACTTAAAACTATTATCATTTTTTGTACCTCGAGATCTAGTCAATGAATTTTTATCTTTATTTTTTTAATTTGTATGTACTTTTTATACACATTACAAATATGCAATTTGTCTCGACATTTATTAATTAATAAATACTCTAATTTGTTTAAACAATTTTTGAAAAAATAATTTTTTCCCATAAATCCATTTTTTTAATCATACTGTCATTATCAATTATAGAAAAAATTAAGGTATACTTTAATAAATCAATTATCTTCAATAAATAATTATTTAGTAAAAATAATTTGTTTTGTAAAGTGTACTCTAACTTTTCCTATGATAATTAATGACAATACGATTAAAAAAATAAATTTTCGTAAAAAAATTATTTTTTCAAGAATTGTTTAAACAAATTAGACATTTCATTAATTAATAAATTTATAAACAAATTGCATATTTGTAATGCACGTAAAATTTACATACAAATTAAAAAAAGAAAGATTAAAATCCATTGAGTGGATCCGGAGATACAGAAAATTCTAGTAGTTTGAAATTGCTTTTTCGATTTTTCAACTTGGTGGATTTGTAGGTTTCCCCTAATAACTTTTTGAACTACAAATTCGTAGAGGGTCCTCTGAAAGTACAATGTTTATGCAATTTTTTACCAAAAGATACAAATCCCATTCTTTCAAATGGCATCAATAAGATTTCTTAACTATTATATTTAACCAAATTAGCTGTGTATAAAAAAACACATGGCTAACTGATCCAAATGAACCTAGGCTAAATTTTTTTATCAAAAATTGGTGTTAAAATACTAACTTTTCGAAAGTTTAAAAATATTTTTTCTACGGACAATATTTTTAAAGTTATTTCTAAATGTTTATAAACTACGAAATTTTAAAAATTTGGCGTTAGGATTTTTGACTATATCAAATACTTTTTTACCTTTTTTAACACATTTTGATAGTATCTCTCTTCTACAATAACTAAAAGTAGTCAGCCATAATACCTGGATATTTGAGTATTCTGAGAATATCCTTATTTCTCTGGACTATAAATATCTATTTTGTACCTTTTACCTAAATACATTAAGCGGCACTTCTAAAAATTTTGTGAGTGCTCTTTAAACTTTACAGTTTTTTTAACTGTAAAAGTCATTCTTCTATAGTGCATTAAATTATTAATAGCAAAACCAAAAGTACGATTCTCTATAATGTTTGATTGTTTGGAAAGCACTAAATCGACGTTATATGAAAGATAAATGATGTGGACTTCGGGTTCTATACATTTCTATGATAAATTATTCCATAATTGAAACTACAAGAAAAATTCAGTTCAATCACCTCGCTATTCGGTATTTTGATCAATGTTGAATCAACAAATAAATTATTATTGGCAATACCTTTTCCAAAATAATAAAAACAATAAGCATTATTGTATAAATTTATTAGTTAATTATTACTAAAAAAATATTATTTTTAAGAACAGGAGTAGGGTTTAAACTTACTGATGGACTGAGGGTGAATATGGTGATTTTTAAATCACGCTGTGATCAATGGCCGTGATTATAAACAGTGATAACGGTGATTATAAACAGTGGCCGCGATTATCGTTGTTTTATGTAAAGTAACAGGTATTAAAAATAATTGTAGACCTAACACGACTGCGATTACTTTATATTTAGGAAAAGACTCGCCCATCCATATGTGAACATTTCATTTTGGTCATAGGGTGTGATTTTACGTCTATTCCTATTTAGGGTCTGTTTATCTTTCTCGTTCTCAAAACTACCAAAAATTTCAAAAATATAATTTCGACCTTTTCGGCTTCTGATAGTACTGATCATTACCTTTCCAACGCACATCTAATTTTGAAAATTACCAGAGAACGGCAGTTCTCGCCAGTGGCGCACAACACATACAGTGAGCACGTAAAGGTTGGAATAAATTCATTTTCTCGAGAATGGAGGATTTTGGAAAAAAATCCAAAAAGGGGTCAATTTTTATTTTTAAATTACGACTTTTTGGCATATATATCATACTAGTCACGTCACCCATCTGGGCGTGATGACGTCATCGATGATTTTTTTAAATAAGAGTAGGGGTCGTGTGATAGCTCATTTGAAAGGTACTTCAATTCTCTATTCAGTAATATAAATAGTAACATAATACTTTATACAGAGTGTCCAAAAAAAATTTTTTTTAATTAAATTTATTGACATAAAAAGAAGAATGTGTGTAATTTATTTAATTCAAAATTCATTTTACTGCTATCAGAAAACAGGAAAAAATTTTTATTTGGCAAATAAATATTGTTTTTTGCTTAAATTCAATATTAAAGCAGCCACCCACTAGCCTCGTGACAGTTTAAACATTTAATTTAAGCGAAAAGCCATGATTATTTTTCAAATAAAATTTTTTTCTGTTTTCTGAGAGCAGTAAAATATATTTTGAATTAAATAAATTACATAGATTCTTCTTTTTATGTCAATAAATTTAATCCAAAAAAAATTTTTTGTACACCCTGTATAAAATATTATGTTAATGTTTATATTACTGAAAAGAGAATTGAATTACCTTTCAAATGAGCTATCACACGACCCCTACTCTCATTTAAAAAAATCATCGATAACGTCATTACGCCCAGAAGGGTGACGTCACTATTATGATATATATGCCAAAAAGTCGTAATTTAAAAATAAAAATTGACCACTTTTGGGATTTTTTTCCAAAATTCTCCATTCTCGAGAAAATGAATTTATTCCAACCTTTACGTGCTCACTGTATATGCGACACTATATATACACGAAATTTTCGATTTTCTAAACCTGACTGAATTGAAAATTGAGCCAAATCCCATCTTAAAGTTTAGGAAAAGACTCGTCCATCCATATATTACTTCTCCATTTTGGTCCAAGTCTGTGGATTTTACGGCCCTTTCCATTTAGGGTCTGTTTTTCGTTCTCGTCACCAAAACTTCCAAAAATTTCAAAAACTTAAGTTCGACCTTTACGGCTTCTGATAGCAGAGATCATTACCTTTCCAACGCATGTTTAATTTTGAAAATCTGCTATACCGTTCAAAAGTTACCGAGCTTAGAATTAGAACTCAATTTTTATTTAAAAAGGGGAAAAATGTTTGTGGATATGTATGTATGTATGTGGAAAAGTTACACCGATCTGAATTTTTTCTTCTGTGTTTCAAGAGAGTGTGAGAGCCGATTCAGAACCGGTGTAATTTTTGACTTCTGACTACCCGTAAGCCAGCTATATTATTTGGGCGTATATATCTTAGGCTCAAGGAGAGACAGGAAAATCGCAAATACACCACATCGATATGGTTGAGTTAAGCTTTCAAATGGTGCCCAAGCGATCAAGCGATCAAGCTCAGATATACACACGGCTCAGTATAGCCGAAAAATTGAAAAACTAAAATTTGAAAATTTTGGATTTTCTGTAGACGGACTCTAGACGAATCTAACGTTGTTTACCTCATATCCAGGAAAATTCGAAATTTTAAGTTATACGCTTCATAAATATGATCAGTTCTATTTCCTATGGGAAAAAACGGTTTTTCAAGCTCAATAATTTCTGTAACAGCTTTAGTTTTCATACTTGACCTCAGATGCATCAGATACTACTTGTCAATACGTTTTAAACTCATGTTTAGTGATCAAAATCGGTTAAGCCGTTTAGAAGTTATTAAGCTACAAAAGTATAATCCAATTAACGATTATTCCCGAAAGGATTTACGTAGTTGTAGTGATTACGACGCTAAATTTGATCTGTAACGGGCAATCCGAGTTCATTTACCGGCCATCCCAATCTTTTTATTCAATCTATTTCGACTAGAAAAAAAATCTAGTGTACATTCGATGGAAACTAGATCATTTGGGAGATAATGCGACAAAGGTGACCATTTATAAAGCTCAACGTGTAATCGAGAAAAATTGCATTCAACTTCATACATTTAATCAGTATATAACTTGAAAAACTCCTGATACAAGAATAAAAAACCGCTAAACGCCGTAAAAATGAGTGGCGCATACAATATTCCAGCAGCAAAAGATCTGATATGAAAATTACGTGGCGCGAAAATGTATTTTCATTTGGATGCAAAACAAAATTCTAGTTTTATTTTAAAAGATTTTTCCATAATATTTGCTAAATTTGAAGTAAACGCGCCACAAAAGTGTTTCAAAATTAAAACTGTATCAAATTTACTCTTCTGTGGCGCGTTTACTTTAAATTTAGCAAATATTATGGAAAAATCTTTTAAAATAAAACTAGAATTTTGTTTTGCATCAAAAAGAAAATACATTTTTGCGCCACGTAATTTTCATATCAGATCTTTTGCAGCTGGAATATTGTATGCGCCACTCATTTTTACGGCGTTTAGCGGTTTTTTATTCTTGTATCAGGAGTTTTTCAACGTTATTTATCAATTAGATATATGAAGTTGAATGCAATGTTCCTCTATTACTCGTTAAGCTTTATAAATGGTCACCTTTGTTGCATTATCTCCCAAATGATCCAGTGTCCATCGAATGTACACTAGATTTTTTTCTATTCGAAATAGATTGAAAAAAAAATATTGAGATGACCGGTAAATGAAGTTGGATTGCCCGTTGCCAGATCAAATCTAGCGTCGTAATCACTACAACTACATAAACCATTTCGGGAATAATCGTTAATTGGATTATACTTTGTAGCTTAATAACTTCTAAAACGCTTAACCGATTTTGATCAGTAAACATGTGTTTGAAACGTATTTACCAGTAGTATCTGATGGATCTGAGGTAAAGTATGATAACTAAAACTATTACAGGAATTATTGAGCTTGATAAACCGTTTTTCCCGTAGGAAATAAATTTAATCATATTTATGAAGCCATTAACTTAAAAATTCGAATTTTCCCGGATATGACGTATACACCGTTAGATTCGTCTGGAGTCCTTCTAAAAACACTCAGTTTTTGGCGCAATTTTTAGGTTGAAATTTTGAGTAATTGTCGAAAAACCAAAATTTTCAAAGTAGAGTTTTTCAGTTTTTCGGCTATACTGAGCCGTGTGTATGTCTGATCCTGACAGCTTAGACACCATTTGAAAGCGTAACTCAACACTATTGATTTTCTGTATTATTGTTTCTCCTGTCTCTTCTTATTCCGAAGATATTATATACCCCCAAAAATATGCCATTTTGTACCTACCAAGTCCTCTAGCTGGCTTATGGATGGTCAAAAGTCACAAACTACACCGGTCCTGAATCGTCCCTGACCCCCTCTTCAAACCCGGAAAAAATTCAAATCGGTTTAACTTTTAAACACACATACATTCATATCCACAAACATTTTCCCTTTTTTAAATAAAAATTTAGTCATATTTCTGAGCTCGGTAACTTTTGAATGGTATAACCGATTTTCAAAATAAGACATGCGTTGGAAAGGTAATGATCAGTACTATTAGAAGCCGTAAAGGTCGGACCTAAATTTTTGAAGTTTTTGGGAGTTTGGGGGACGAGAACGAAAAACAGCCCCTAAATAGAAAGCGCCGTAAAATCCACACCCTTGGACCAAAATGGATGGTTGACATATAAATGGGTGAGTCTTTTCCTGAATTTTAAGATGAGACTTGTCCCATCATTAAAATCAGTCAGATTTAGAAAATCAAAAATTTCGTGTATATATAATGTCGCGTGTAGGGGGGTGTTGGTGTGCGCCACTGGCGAGAACTGCCGTTCTCTGGTAATAACCGGTTTTTACTTTATAAAGAAAAAACCGGTTATAACCGGGACAAAAAAGGGAACCGGTAAAACCGGTTTTATTACTTCGAAATAACCGGTTACTTCGAAGTAATAAAACCGGTTTTAGGTTAAAACCGGCAGGTTTTTCCCATCACTAGCATCGATTGAGTTATTCAGAAACGCCGCAAACAAAATTAAAATTGCTACGATGATAACCAACGTCCGCCACGGACAAGATACATAAAGAAGAATAAATTTCAATTATGTGTTGGAAATTTTTGGCATAAGTATGCATAATATGTATGTATAAGTGCGACAAAGACGCACCATATAATGCGACTAGCGGCGGCGCACCGTCGCGTTGGGCGGACACGCATAATTAACAATTAAAAAACGACTGTATATTGTTTAAACTTCAATTTAGGCGCTTGGCAACCTAAAAAAATAATAATCTACAAATGAATTTTCAAGCGTCTAAAATGAGTATTTTCACATTTTTCAAATTTCCAATCGCGTATAACTCGAAAACTGAAAAAAATTAAAAGAGACCTTTTTTATTTATAATCACCAAAAAATTTAAAAAAATATTTTTTAAAATCCAAAACGGTGGTCTTTTGAATGTATTTAAAGAAATTGTTTGAAGAATTTCTGCCAAAAAATTATGCCCAGTACCATTCTGATTTGTATAAAGACGCCAGTTTTGAACACGAATCCGCAAAGAAACCGAATTAGAAATATTTTCATACGAGAGCTACCTCACAGTATGGACTATATTATGTATGACCTCTTTTCAATTCTACTGGTTTAAAACAATATTGTTTTTTAATCTCACATGAATTGAACATACATAACTAAGCCGAGCTTATAAAATATTTCCCACCCGAAACAATTTAAATATAGGTTTAATATTTTTATAACATATTTTAAAAATATATGGTGTGTTTAAATTTATGATATTTGAGTGGGTAAAAACCACATTGCGTTATGAAATAAATTTTTATTTAAATAATAGAGCGAAGTGTTAATAATAACAATTCAGTTGGTTAAAAATCATGAGTACACTTAAACGTTTTTCATTATAATTGAGATCTGATGAAGTGTGTGTTTTAATTCGTAAATTGATTTCATTATTTTGTTGTAATGTTTCAAGACCTAAACATTTTAATACCTCACCGAACAAGTAGACTCAAATAAAGAGTTAAAATGTAGAATTGAGATGGCTTCTGCAACTTTTTTAAAATTCAGGTCGCTGTTCTGTGACTTTTATAATTTAACTTCATTATTTTCTTTTAATGTTTCACGAGCGAATGTTTCAATATGTTACCGAACAACGAGATCCAGAAAAAAAGATAAAATGTAGAGTTGAGATGGTTCCTGCAACTGTTTTAAAAATGAGTTCACTCTTTTGTAAAGGTAACTTAAAATTTCAACTTCGGAAACGCATGATTATAAATATTACAATATGCCAGTTGTCTAATGGTGTCGAAAAATAGAACATTTGATGGATGAATGGAGACTTGCAATGTGATTGTCTTAGCCGTGGGCGGCTAAGTATACAATATGGTGCAAATGTCTGGAATAAATTCAATATTGCGTAAAAGGGCGACTATAAGGAAAAATCCCGAAGCAGGTCAATTTTTATTTTTAAATTAAGATATTTTGGCTTATATTTAATACGGGTGACGTCATCCATATGGACGTGATGACGTAATCGATGATTTTTTTAATGAGACTAGGGGTCGTGTGATAGCTCATTTGAAGGGGTATTCAATTCTGTATTTAGTAATATAAAAAAAATTATCAAAATATTGTTTTTACACAGTGCCCAAAAAAATTTTAAATTAAATTAATTGACAAAAAAATGTATGCAATTTATTTCATTCAAAATACATTTTACTGCTCTCAGAAAAGAGAAAAAAATGTTTATTTGACAAATAAGCATTACTTTTCGCTTAAATTAAATTTTCAAACTTCCAAGAGGCAGGTGGTTGGTAGGATCTGGTTTGAACATTTAATTTAAGCGAAAATAAAAGCTTATTTTTTAAATAAACATTTTTTTTTCAGTTTTCTTACAGCAGTAAATATATTTTGAATAAAATAAATTACATACATCCTTTTTTTTTGTCAAGTATTTAAATTAAAAAAAAAATTGGACACTGTGTATAAACAAATGTGTTAATATTTATATTACTGAATACAGAATTAAATACCGTTTCAAATGAGCTATCTAATTAAAAAATCATCGGTTACCTCATCACGTCCATATAGATGATGTAACTCGTATGAACTATATGCAAAAATATTGTAATTTAAAAATAAAAATCGACCTGTTTCGGTATTTTCCGTAAAATTGCCGGTTGACAAAATATCGAATTTATTTAAGACATTTGCACCATACTGTATAAATGAAGCAGTTCTCGACATAGCAGAAGCTGTTCGTCCACTGATTGATAAGGAAAATCGAAAGATGAAGAAGAATTGAATTCCAAGGTAAATAACAGAGAGGTACTTAACCCGCCAGTGGTAGCTATATGAGATTTTCTATCACGGTTTCAGAAAATTGAGCACAACTTTTTTTCTGGTAAATTATACGCACTGTAGTTCCTTCTAGTCTCCTAATAATCCTCCCTGGACAATCTGATAGACTCGTCCGCTCAGATAGTGACTCAGTTTATTTAGTATTACCATATTGTTGAGCCAGTGCGCTTCATGTGAGAGATTGTTTCATCAAGCGACCACCGGCGTCACCAACTGTGTATAAAAATTAATTTTATTTTCCCCCTTAATTCCTAAAATAATATCCTTTTATGATGTAATAAAAGACGCCGTGAATGTGGTCAATGATAGGAAAATCCTATATTCTGTTTCACGGGTTAGTTGTAGATGGCCACTTACCATATATTTTTGAATGTTAAATATTGGCGGCATTAATACTCACATTTTATATAAAGATAATAATAATAAAATAGAAAAACGTCATGTCTTAAAGCAAATGGCTTTATCGTTGATGAAACCTAACCTAAGCGAGTCACAACCTGCGCCGGCGGGACGGGTGACGGGTGCATTTATTTTTCTAGCGTGCCGCATATTGAACACAAGCCAGCCCAACCGTTGGCCATCGACGTGGCGAATAGACACGGGCAAAATCAGTGCGGACATGTAACGGTTACTTTTGATACCGGTTCTAAGTGGTACTGATTATAAAATACTGATGTAGTATCTGTTCCTTGTACTGAATTGAGTATGAAAATTAAAATCGGTAGGTCCGTACTTGTAACTAGTAACGTTTTAAAAATATCTTACACGTCGCTAGTAGTCGTAGCGGTATAACTTTCGAAAATATCTATTTTGATCATAAGCGGGTGCATAAAAAGGTATCTTACACTGAGTATTTTATTTCTACATACCTTTATAATAACAAGCATAAGTTAAACACTGCATTGATTGTGGTTCCAAAAACGGTTCGCATGTTTTAAATAAGATTTTTGCTTATTATGTATGCATTTTGCTAAAATATTAAATAGAACAAAAAATACAATTCACAACCATCATTTAATTTTTAACGTTAAACAAAAGTCCAATATGATCACAAGTTTGAGATTGATCCACTTTGTCGATAACAGTGTCATTAACATATATATTTTAAATACCATGAATCATTTTCCAATGATTGTATGGATTTAAGAAATACATACTAAACATTTTTTTTGCCTGTATAAAGGAGATTATAATTATGACACATTATGGTACTTCTTATTTTTCAAATAATATGCTCTTGTAAACGCATAACTTTGATTTATTGGCTAAACCTACATTAGATACGTCACAAGAAATTAAAAATAATTAACATCTAATAAATTCACTGTTTTAATCAGATATATTATATTCCCTACTATTGCAATAAAATATTAAAACGAATAAAGGAAAATTGTTGAGTAGTGCTGATTGATACAACAGAGCAATAAAATGTTATTCATAAAGATAGTGTAAAATATATCGCCGTTTATCATAAATACTATCCGTATTCATTTCAGATACTTCCATCTCGCAAACAAAAACACGTAAAAGTAAACATCTAACGGTGAGTCACGCGTCCCAAGGCCCAAGAAAACTGTACGTCGATGACAAATGTTCGCATGCTAGACCTGGTACTGTATTCACTGATATTAGGATGAGCAGAACTCTCTACGCAACTCGCCGGTGCCAGGTTGTGTCTCGCTTAGGATCAATTTGCGCCGGGGCTAAGGAGGCCACCGAACGGAGATTCTCCAGTCTTGAAGCGACAGCTCTGGGCTCCAACACCAGCCAAGCGAAGTAAGCGAGGCTGGCCGACCTGAGTAGCGAAGTGCACCGTACTGACGTGATCTTGCAAAATGAGGCAGGCCGACTTGAGCAGCGAGGTGCACCACGTTGAAGTGATTCGCAGGCTCATAATTAATCGGCCGCCGTGATGTGAACGAGCTCCCGATAAATTATTTATATTTTAATCGCGTGATTGTTTTGTATCTTACACTGGAGTGAGGTGTAAGGATATTTCGTTTTGTCATTAATTTTGATTTTCTTTTGCAGACGTCTATCCAGCGCGGACTTCTCTGCAACGGAACGATATACAGAATTATGTTTTATTTTTGTTTTGATCTGTACATAATTATTACCCTAAATATATTTATTTTGTTTTCAACCTGTGTTTTACTGAGTCTGTCGTCTTGAAAGGGCTACCGTTCACAATCTATGGAAAATGAATAATGTTTGACTACAAAATGAAGAAATTTATTATTATAGATTTTATTTATTATAGATCTGTTGTTGATATTGCCTCTGATCAAAAGATATCTTAACACCAAACAAGTGGTTTTATTTACACAAAAACATTGAAATTATTCATAATATCTTTTTAAATATACACATAAATATATCCAATATTTTTTACTTAAAAACACTTAAAAATTTACGACCAAAAACTTCGGTTTGGAATAGATTTGCATTTCAAATATTTTAACTTGAAAAATCTTTTATTAAAAAATCCTGAATAATATTAGGTCGAATAAAAAGTGACGGCAACGTCTGCTACATTTCAGGATGTGGCTGCGTTTTAAAAGTGGATTTATAGAAGTGTGCGGTGTGGGTTTTAACCGAAGCTGTATGCTGAATAGATTCACATTTTAATGTTTAATATATTATGAGAGAGAGCTCACTATAATTTTTAATGGTGAAAATACGAATAATAAAATTTTAATATTTCATAGTTTACTGAAAGTTTATGATCATAAAATATTACACTATAAACATGCAATGAAAGTACTTGTTCAGTAGTTATTGTATTTATGTTAATAATTATAATGCTTAGGAAAACAAAATAATTTTTATAATATCATGTGGATTGTATTTAGAGATGAAAAATGTACTTTTCCGATGAAATATCAGCATAATATAGTGGGCAGTGAAGTGCAAACGACACCAAAATTAGTGAAAATGTTAACATAAAATTGGCACGCTCCTTGCTATCTAATGGAAATAAAGCTAGGTAGAGAATTCACTGCAAAGAGTAACATTTGAGTCTATATCTGTATGTAGAGTATAGAGGGTGAGTCAAGTCGCACATCACTTAGGCTACAATTGATCAATTGTGCTTGTCCATTATGCATTATCCATATATCCATTCTGTCATTTCCAGGAGGGTGGACAAGTCACCATGGGACATCTGCCATATGTAGACAGATGTTGCTTGACAGTCTCGTCTTTTCGTTCACACTTCCAATACAGAGACGAGTCTACTAGTCCCAGTTTGGGGAAGTGTTTGCATAGTTTACAATGACCAGTTAAAAACCATGTGTCAAGGGTACGTTTTTTCTGGGTATTCCGCTACACTTCTTGGACTTTTCAAGGTTCATTAGTGTTACCTTGGCAATTCTACATCCTTGCCTTGTCCCATATTTTCAAGTTTTGCTTGCGTGAATGACATTTGGAAATTTTAACGATTGTTGTAGTTGACCAGCGAAAAAGATCACCAGATCCTAAAAGTCTTAGGTCTGCCATCTTCCTAGCTAGTTTGTTAACAAAAAAAATTCATTAAAAATCTAATGAACATCGAAGAGTTAATAACCTTTTATTGAGATAATGTCTGCTTTGTATCATTTTAGCGATGCGTTTAAGTTAGCATATAATGGCGATGCCATTATATTTCATTTCGTTGTAATCATTTAACGAACACTATTAGTCCCCTCAATTCATTAACCAATAAACGTATCCACCTTATCTTTCAATGCAGGTACTTTTTCTATCACGAAATAGTTTCAATACCTTTCTAGCCATAGCCTCAGTAATGGTCTGAAAATAATATTTAATGACTCTTTTCTAATCAGTAACATCTGTAAATACCATTTGAATCTTTTCCTGTAGGTAACTGCACAAGAAAGATTCTAGTGGTTTAAAATCTGGAGGCCGAGAAGAACAAAAAATGTCAGAAATCCAATGTATAACACTTTCATTAAAACGATTTTTAAGATATTATCTTACATCTAATCTACTGTTACATGCTTAATACTTGAATGCATTACTAAAATATTCGAAGGCAGACATTAATTACTTTAAAGGTGTAAACTCTTAAATAATATAAATTGAATTTTTATGAATTTTGTTTTGTAAAAAATTGCTTATAATTTTGAATCAATAGCTAGTTAATTAAGAAACTGCCATAACCTATGCAGCAGACACAATGTGCCTGAAAAATAGAGACGAAACTAAGCTTAATATAATACTATAAAATAATGTGTAGTAAGATGGTTTATGTTATTCTTAAACAAAATCCAAGAGGGAGAGTTTAGACGAATATTTAACAATGAAGTAAATAATCAGATAAATAGAGAAGATATATTGTCAGACAGTTAAAGGCTCAAAAGTTTAAATATCTCGGGAATATACTAAACGAGAAGAAGATAAATGAATAATGAAAATATTAAAGTGAAAGCATAACTAGTGTGCATACTTAGCACTCGCTCCGTTGTCGCTCGTGCTCTAAAAATCGCGTGCGTTCGCAAAAAGCATACTTCACGAACTGTTTCGTAAATAACTATTACAGTAGGAAAAGTGAAAGAATACCCATGAACGAACATATAAAACACGCTGTATTTTCCTGTCACCGTGTCACACAAAAAATTAGCCAGCGCAAGTACATGTAATAATTATTATGGCATGTACTTGCGCTGGGCAATTTTCTTTGTGACACGGTGACAGGAAAATACAGCGTGTTTTATATGTTCGTTCATGGGTATTCTTTTATTTTTACGACTGTATAGAAGTGTGCAATGTGAGTTTTAACCGAAGCTGTATGCCGAATAGATTCACATTTTAATGTTTAATATAATATGAGAGATCTCTCTATAATCTTTAATGGTGAAAATAAGCAAATGCGAATAATAAAGTTTTATTATTTTATAATTTACTGAAAGCTTATTTTGTCGGTATCATAAAATATTTGTATCTAGCTTAATGGCAGTTGGCATAACATAAAATTTTAAACAATAAACATGCGCTGAAATAATTTTTCAGTTTCTATTGTGTTTATATTAACTATATGGCTTAATTCAAAATTATAATAAAGTCATTTTTATAACACCACATTGTTTTTATTTAGAGGAGAAATCCCCGATAAAAATACCAGAACAAATATAATTTGCAAATAAAGTGCAAATAACACGAAAAAAACATGCAAGTTATAGCCAAAAAATGGCACACTTTCCGCTATCTTTTGGGAGTCAAACTGCGTAGAGAATTCTTTGTTTAGAGTAAAATTTGGATCTATACATGTAGGGTAGGGAGGGCGAGGCAAGTCTTACAACAATTAGGTCAAAATTAACTCATTGTGCGTCCCCCGCTTCGGAGGACTTAGAATTCGCTTAGTACACACAAAATGCACATCGGAACATATAACATCAGAACGATGAGGACAGAAGATAACCTAGAAGAGTTGCAAGAAGAACTTAAGACCATAAAATTGGACGTAGTAGGCTTATGCGTGACAAGGCTTAAAGGCGAAGAAACGACTCTACTAAAATCAGGGCACACTTTGTACCAATACAATTCAGGAAATAATCAAGGTATAGGAGGTATATAGGAACTTTATGAAGACATTACAAGAGCCAGGAACATAGAGAAAACATATTACGTAATAATTACGGGAGATTCCAACGCTAAAATAGGAAAGAATGAAAATAACAACGACAACGAATATATTGGTAATTTTGGACTGGGAAGTAGAAATCACAGGGGAGATATGCTCGCAAACTTCCTCAGAAAAGAAAAGCTATTCTGCTTAAACATATTCTACAAGAAAAAGATGCAGAGAAAATGGACGTTGCACAGCCCAGACGGCAAAGTAAAAAATGAAATTGACTTTATACTCTCTAACTTCAAAAACATTGCTAAAGATGTTACTGTACTAAATTCTGTCGACACTGGTAGTAACCATCGATTAGTTAGGGTGCGAATAGAAGTTAATACGAAATTCGATAGAAGAAAATTATTAACACAGGATAAATTAACAAACATAGAAACACTCGAAATGAATCAAGAGGAATATCAAAGTGAACTAAAAAAGAAACTAGGACCTTTACCGGTATTCAACACGAAAAATATAAATGAAATAACACAAAAATTAACGAATGACATAACATCAACTACAAAAGAGATCTGTGGTAAAAATAAAAATCCGAGAAAAACGAAACGTAAACAAACAACACTGGATTTAATGGAAGAAAGAAGAAGAACATCCAAAGAATTACCAGAATATAAGGCTATCAACAATAAAGTTAAAAATAGCATAAGGTTAGACTTGCGGGCTTAAAAAAACAAATATTGCAAACCATCGAAAACATTACAAACATGAGAGTATTGAAATCAAATTTAACTAAAGGAAAATCGAAGATAACTAAAATCAGAAACCAACAGGGGAACACGGTGACAGAAAAAACTCAAATAATCAAGGAAATACAAACGTTCTACAAGAATCTTTGTGAAGAAGTCACATTCTCAAATTATTCTTGAAAATAATACATGGTCGTATAAACAAAAAACTAGAAGAAGGAATAGATGATAGTCAGTTTGGGTTCAGAAACGGACTAGGAACCAGAGAGGCGTTGTTTGCTTTTAATGTGTTAGCTCAAAGATGCATGGACATGAATGTGGATGTGCATGTTTGTTACGTTGATTTTGAGAAGGCTTTTGACAAAGTCAGACATGAAAAATTAGTCCAAATTCTAAAGACAAAAAACATAGACAAAAGGGACTTACGAATAATAACAAACCTTTACAGGAATCAAAGAGCACAAATTGTAATAGATAATGAACCCAGTCCAGAAATTGAAATCAGGAGAGGAGTTCGGCAGGGATGTATTATGTCTCCATTACTCTTTAATGCATATAGTGAAGCCATTTTTGAAGAAGCATTGCTATCTCAAAGTGAAGGAATAATAATTAACGGAAGATCTATTAACAACATAAGATATGCAGATGACACCATGATTATAGCAAGCTCTGCTGAACAACTCCAACTACTACTGAACAAAACAAACAATTTCTGTAAAGAATATGGACTAAAAATGGATATAAAAAAGACCAAATACATGATAATAACTAAGAAAACAAACATACAAACAAGCATACATTTGGGAAATGTACCGATAGAAAGGGTTGATAAATACAAATACCTAGGAACCTGGATTTCAGAGAATAATGATCAAACAACAGAAATAAGGACCAGGATAGAAATAGCAAGAAATGCGTTTGTAAAAATGAAAACAGTTCTCTGCAACAAAGACCTTAGCTTAGAACTGAGAGCAAGAGCTTTGAGATGCTACGTGTCCTCGATACTACAATATGGACTTGAAAGCTGGACATTAAAGCAAGAACACATAAATAAGCTACAGTCATTTGAAATGTGGTGTTACAGAAGAATGCTTAGAATAGCATGGACACAGAGGAAAACGAACACGGAAGTACTGCGAGAAATGGGTAAAGAATGCGAAATAATAAACACAATAAAAATAAGAAAGTTACAATATCTGGGACACGTAATGAGGGGACCGCGATATGAAATGCTAAGACTGATAATACAGGGAAAGATAAGAGGCGAAAGGAGTATAGGAAGAAGGAGAGTGTCATGGTTAAAGAATTTAAGGGACTGGTTTAGATGCAGTTCTGTAGAACTCTTTAGAGCAGCGGTGGATAGAGTAAAGATAGTGATGATGATATCCAACCTCCGATTAGGAGACGGCACTTGAAGAAGAAGACAAGAATCTTTATACATCCACTATACAGAACCCCGGAACAGACCGTAGAACAATTCTAAACGTCGGCTCGGAAACTCTCCCTAAAATAACTTCTTCGGCAATTAGAGATGCCTTACAGCAAATGAAGAATAAAAAAGCTCCTGGCGAGGATCATATAGCGTCTGAAATGTTAAAAATGGGTGGCAACACCGTTGTAGAGGTTGTGGAAGTCTTGCTGAATAGGTGTCTAATAGAGAAAAGAATACCCAATCTGTGGGAAAACGCCGAAATAATACTTTTACACAAGAAAGGTCATTTGTCACATTTATACAAATTGCGAACAAGAATAATAACCAACCGCATAACACAAAAACTTGATTTATATCAACCGGTTGAACAGGCGGGATTTCGAAAAGGGTTTGGTACTAACGATTACTTACAAACCGTCAGAACACTGGTAGAAAAAACCACAGAATATAATGTACCCTTACAAATGGCATTTACTGACTTTCACAAGGCTTTCGATAGTATTGAAACCTGGTCCTTTTTGTCAGCCCTCAGGGATGCTCGAATAGACTCACGGTACACTACACTCATTAAAAACATTTATGAACAGGCCACATTCCACATCAAAATCAATGAAGACCAAAAAACCGAAAAAATACGCCTTGGTAAAGGTATTAGGCAAGGTGATACTATTTCACCAAAACTTTTTACCTTAGCATTGAAAAATTTATTCAAACAGCTCGACTGGGAGGAAAAAGGTCTAAACATTGATGGTGTACATTTGAGTAAATGATGAAGGAGCTAAACCAGCAGTCAAATAAAATAGGTCTCAAAATGAATCTTCAGAAAACAAAAATAATGAGTAATGTACAAACTAATCTTGTTATTGACAACGTCAGTTTTGAAAATGTAGACCACTATATATACCTTGGACATACCATTAAAATCGGTAAAGAAAACCAAATAGCCGAAATAAAAAGACTCATACAATTGTCTTGGGTAGCTTTCGGCAAGTTAAGCTTTATCTTGAAGAATAGAGATATACCAATGTGTCTAAAACGTAGAGTTTATGACAAATGTATCTTGCCTGTAACTACATATGGACTGGAGACCATGGCCTTTACAAAGAAAACCTTAGAGCAGCTCAGTACAACTCAAAGAGCGATGGAGAGATTCATGCTAGGGATTAGTTTGAGAGACAAGATTCGAAATATCGACATTCGTGAAAGAACAAAGATTACTGATGTCGCAGAACGTATAGCAAGGCTCAAGTGGCAATGGGTCGGACATGTTGCCCGAGATAATCCCGAAAAATGGACACAGACACTAACAAACTGGAGACCAAGAGAGGACAGGCGAGGAGTAGGCAGACCGCAGAAGAGGTGGGCAGATGATATCAAACAAGTCGCGGGCAAACAGTGGATGAGAATTGCCAAGAGTAGAAATCGATGGAAGCAAATGGAAGAGGCCTATGTCCAGCAGTGGACGAACACAGACTGAGGAAAAAGAAGAGTGCGTCCCCCAGGGAGCTACTGTGCTTAGCTCTTTATCCATCCTGCCATTTCCAGGTAGGTGGGCATGTCACCAAAGCACATCTCGCTTATATGGGCAGGTGTACGCCAAGGCTTGCCCAACGATTACTCACATATTGACGATAACTCTGATATTCACATAGGACATGCACGACATTTTCGTCTTCCCGTTAACAGTTTCTGCATTGAGGTATCTCAAATTGTGTGAGTTCGCTTAGTTGAGAATGACCAGTTAAAAACCAACTGCGAAGCATTTTAATTGGTCATTCTTAAGTCCTTCTTTGATGCTGAATCTTCAAAATTCCTTGATGTTACCTAAGTAAGTGTACATTCCTGTTCCTCTTCCATAGTTTTACAACTGTAGAAGTCCTAGAACTGCTGCCTTTCTAGCTAGTTCGTCATCAATACGGTTGTCTTTATTTCCAGTTTGTCCTTTAACTCACCTCAGGATGATGTTATTACCACCCGAAGTTTGAGATAGTGACTCATGATACTCCATTGCTAACCCTGATGTGACAGGTGGTTTACGCGTATTTATGGTTAGTAGCGTTTGTCTGTTGTCCGTGTGGATTATTAAGTTTTTACTGGCTTTTCCTTTTCTGGTTATCTCTTTTGTCACTTTGTAAATAACAGCCAGTTTCATCTGACCTACACGCTAGCATTTTTGCCCATCTTGAACTTTCTTCCATTTTGGAGCCATCGGTATATAATTTACAATACACATTTGACACCCTAGATTACCCTGTTTCAATTGTGTAGCGTTTGTCGAAGAAAAACATAGGTTTAATCAAGTCACAGCCTACCTTTAGCAGGGTAGCTCATCATTCCCTGATGGTAACGTCTGCTCTACATTTCTGTATCTGGCTGCGTTTTAAAATTGGATTTATAGAAGTGTGCAGTGTGGGTTTTAACCGAAGTTGTATGCTGAATAGATTCACGTTTTAATGGTTAATATATTATAATTCATTCCCCTCTATGCATAAATGGTAAGAGAGCCTACCTTTGGATTCAAGGGTCGTGAGTTCGAATCTCAGCTGGGTAGGACATTTTTATTAATTAAAAATTAATAAATGGAAATAGTTTCTATCGTTGTGGGATTGGTACTCACCGGAGGTATCGCAGACGTTTGGATGCAATTATCGTCTCTTTGTAAAGACAATGAAGTCGACTTTTTAAAGTATAGCCTGATAGCCATGCCATGCCATGCCAATGAACATTAGTTGTCGAGGCATTTAACTAAATAAAAAAAATATGGGAAAGCACACTATAAGCTTTAATGGTCAAAATAAGCAAATGCGAGTAATACAATTTTAATATTTTATATAGGGTGTCCCAAAAGTAGTGGAACGGTCGAATATTTCGCGAACTAAACATCGTATCAAAAAACTGAAAAATACGTGTTCATTTTCAAAAATCTATCCAATGACACCAAACACCAACCCCCACTACACCCACTGGGGGTTGGGTGGGGGGTAACTTTAAAATCGCAAATGGAAACCCCTAGTTTTTCTTGCAGATTTGGATTCGTTACGTAAAAGTAAGCAACTTTTATTCAAGACATTTTTTCGAACTGTCGATAGATGGCGCTATAATTGGGAAAACGATTTATCCTGATACCATAGGTAAATTATAGAAACGGTCTAATATCTCGAGAAATACACTTCCAAATGAGAAACTAAACAAGAGGTTTTTAATATTTTTCGAAAACCTATCGATACACACTAAACATGACCCTCCAACCCACCCCCTGGATGTGGGGTGGGGGTAAATTTAAAATCTTAAATAGCAACCCCCACTTTTAATTGCAGATTCGATTTCGTCATGTAAAACTAAGCAACATTTATTCGAAACATTTTTTAAATTCGCTGATAGATGGCGCTAATAAATCGTATTTTTCCAATTAAAGCGCCATCTATCAACAATTCTAAAAAATGTTTCGAATAAATGTTGCTTAATTTTTCATGACAAATCCGAATCTGTAATAAAAAGTGGGGGTTGCTATTTAAGATTTTAAAGTTACCCCCCACCCCACCTCCAGGGGGTGGGTTGGAGGGTCATGTTTAGTGTTATTCGATAGGTTTTCGAAAAGTATTAAAATGATTTTTTTTGGTTTCTCATTTGGAAGTGTATTTCTCGAGATATTAGACCGTTTCTATAATTTACCTATGGTATCAGGTTAAATCGTTTTTCCCAATTATAGCGCCATCTATCCACAGTTTGAAAAAATGTCTTGAATAAAAGTTGCTTATTTTTACGTAACGAATCTAAATCTGCAAGAAAAACTAGGGGTTTCCATTTGAGATTTTAAAGTTACCCCCCACCCCACCTCCAGAGGGTGTAGTGGGGGTTGGTATTTGGTGTCATTGGATAGATTTTTGAAAATGATTGAACACATATTTTTAAGTTTTTCGATCCGATGTTTAGTTCGCGAAATATTCGACCGTTCCACTACTTTTGGGACACATTGTATATTACGTAGTTTACTGAAATTTTATGATGATATCATATAACAAGATTTAGCCATACGGCTCACACTCCCTCTAAGGGGAAAATTGACTCATCCCAGATACCTACGGTATCAAAAGGATTGAGCTCTGGTGGGACTCTTTCCGCGTTATCGAGCCCTAGGTGACTTGGAATGCAGGTCTGCAGGTGTATTAGTCCATTCTTTCACGGTTTTTGCTCTAAATTTTAAAGAACCGCTTGGATTCACATGAAATTTGGTATACGTAGGTATAAATAAATAAATAAATAATAGCTTTATTTTCCAACAGGTATCCATTTATAGGACAATTTTACACTAATTATAAACTAAATTTTAAATATAAACTAAATTTTAAATATAGCTTACATGTCAAAGAAAAAAAGTGATATTGCGCCGATGTGTGCTTTTGCCCTGGGGGTGACTTTCACCCCCTCTTGGGGGTGAAAAATATATGTCCAAACTAAGTCCGGAAATTGGTAAACTGACTAATTTTAAGTAACTTTTGCTCTATAGAGCTTTTTCGCTAAGTCAACATTTTCGAGTTATTTGCAAGTGAATATGTTCATTTTCCAACAAAATAACCACATTTTTAGACGGTTTCTCGCAAATAACTCAAAAAGTAAGTATTTTGTCGAAAAAAACGTTCTTAGCAAAAATATAGCCTATAAAAAAGTAAAAAAAGTGGTTTACGCGTTAGGTCTCTGGATCTCGCAGAACCAGAGTTATAGCCAATGAATAATAGATTCATATTCACCAAATTTCAAATAGAATATTTCGACGTGAAATATCCAAAAAATTAAGCACTCCTTGGGGAAAACTTATAACTTTTTAAAAGTGTTTAAAAAACGATTTATTTCTGTTTTTACAAAAATTTTCTAGCATTCAATTTAAGCAAGTTACGCTCAAAATAAAGTTAGTGCCTTTTGTTTTTGCAAAAAAAAATCTGGAAGACCACCCCCTAATTAGCAACTTAAATTAAATTAATCGTTACCGCTCCACAAATTATTTTACTTATGTTGTGTTTATATGATCTGTAAGTTTCATCGACTCAAAGTGCTTATTTTTGGAAAAATTTGGTTTCAAAGTAAAATTTTTAAAAATTTTAATTTTCAAAAATATGCTTTTTTTCAAACTAACTTAAAAATTGTTAGAGATACCAAAAATCTCGAAAAATAAAAAAAGGTCAGATTTGCTTGTCTGAATATCATGCATTTTTTTGTTTTTCTTTTAGACAAAAATTGATTAAGATTTGGTGTTTATAAATTTGCATACATTCGTGATCAGTGACTCGATCAACCCCTTTTAACTACAGCCCTTTCAATAATAAGGACTTTGAACCGATGGAACTTACAGATCATATAAACAATATAATATACACGAGTCAAGAAACTTGTGAAGTCGTAACGATTAAGTTCATTTAAGATACTAATTAGGAGGTGATTTTCTCGATTTTTTTACAAAAACCAAAAGGGACTAACTTTATTTTGAGAGTAACTTGTTTAATTTTGATGCTAGAATTTTTTTTTATAAAACAAAAATGAAGCTTTTTTTAAACACTTTAAATAAGTTGTAATGAGTTTTCCCCGAAACTGCTTAAATTTTGGTTATTTCACGTTAAAATATTCCATTTGGAATTTGACGAATATGAACCTATTTTTCATTAGCTATAACTCTGCTTCTACTAGGTGTAGAGACGTGATATATACACCATTTTTTTAAAAAGTTTACAGGCTATACTTTTGCTAAGAATTTTTTTCGACAAAATACTTAATATTTGTGGTGTAAACCGTCTAAAAGCGTGGTGATTTTGTTGAAAAAATGAACATATTCACTGCCAAATAAGTCGAAAAGTATTGGCCAAGTGAAAAAACTCTATAAAACAAAAGTTACTTAAAATTAGCTAGTTATCCATTTCCTGACTTTATTTGGACGAATATTTTTTCACCACCACAGGGGGTGAAAACCACCCCCAGGGCAAAAGCACATATCGGCACAACATCACTTTTTTTCTTTGACTGTTTAGCTATGTGTATGCCAAATTTCATGTCAATCCAAGCAGTTCTTTAAAATTTAGAGGTATTGCAATATTTTACCGTTAAAGAATGGACTATATAAATGTATAATATTACTGAATTATTATTAAGCATGCATGGAAATTACTTCTCCATGTTTTAGTTTATTTATATTAATAATTGTATTGTTCAATCTGGTAAATAATAAAACCCCTTTCATAATAACCATCGATGTGTATTTATGAATGAAAAAGCAATATTGCCGACAAAAATATCATTGTAAACATAACGCCAAATAAAATGCAATCAACACGAAAAGAACTGCAATTTTTAGCAATTTTTAATCTACCAATATATCGTCCAGGAAATGGAGAAAAATCTAAGACAATTATACGAAAATCTGGCTACATTATTATCTAGAACTTCTGTCAATAAAGGTACGATCGCGAATATGGTACCCAACATGATATCAACGATCGATAATAGTCACGGGAATAGAAGCAGAATCTTATAAAATATAAAAGTTGCATTTAAACATCAGAGTATAAATTTAAATTTATGATTATAAACTTAAAATTATCGGCTCTTCAGTTTTCCTTTATCTTATCCCGCCAGTGGTCGCTATATGAGATTTTCTCTCGTGGTTCAGAAAATTGCGCACAAATTTTTTTCTGGGAAATTGTACGCGCTGTAGTTCTTTTTAGTCTCCTAACTATCCCCCCATCGACAATGTAATAGACTCGTCCGCTCAGATAGTGACTCCGTTTACTTAGTATCACCATATTTTTGAGTCAGTGCGCTTCATGTGAAAGATTCTCCCATCAAGCGACCACCGGCGTCACCAACTTAAGTAACTGTGTATAAAAATTAATTTTGTTTTTCTCCATAAAACCTAAAATAACATCCTTTTATGATGTAATAAAAGTACTATATTCTGTTTCACGGGTTAGTTGTAGATGGTCACTTACCACATATTTTTCAATATTAAATATTGGCGGCATCAATAGTCACATTTTATATAAAGTCAATAATAATAAAACAGAAGAACGTCGTGTCATTTTAAAGCAAATGGCTTTATCGTTGATGAAACCTCATCTTTTTTGTAAAATTTTGTAAAGAAAGGCAAAAGTTGGATATGCGAGAGAAAAACTCACGCACGACCACTCGCGTTAGAACATACCTAGCGACCAATGCCGGGTTAAGGGTGCCGACGAAAATAACCTGCATGTTAATAAACACGAATAATTATTGTTATTACCTATTATCACCTATTATTACCTACTCAATTATTGCTGTAGGTAATAATTCCAGTAGTTCAGGCTATTAAAGGAAAAATATCAAACCCAAGAATAAACAAAATATAAAAATACCCACTGAGGGACTATTTTAAAAACTTTACTATGTCCAGTTGCATCAACCACTAAACGATTGATTTATATTGCCCGTTTATTTTAAAATATAATTGTCAAAAAACTGTCAAATTGAAAATAGAAATTTTAACGATTCTCCCAAAAAATATTAAATTTTAACCTTTTTCGAAAGAAAACAAAAGTGATCTGTTATCAGTGCCGGTTTATCCACTGGGCGCTTAGGGCGGGCGCCCAGGGGCCCGGGCCCAGGAGAGGCCCGAAGGGCCCCTTTCCTTTTAATTATAAAATAATAAAGTCGCTAAATAATCTACATATTTTCCGAAAATAATCTCATACGCAGGTACGCCAATACTAAGTACACTGCATATGTATAAGAACCGTGATAACTTTTAAACCAAAGAGTGATTCCTTAGAAAATTGTAAAAAAATGTATCAAGATGGAGACAAAACTTATTATAGAAGATTAAATGAAGGCAACTTTTATAGAGTTAAACCCAACGGAGACAAAGAAAAGAGAGATTGGCTAATATACGACGCAACTGTTAAAGCTGTTAATTATTACCCATGCAAATTATTTTCAATTGAAAAAATATTTTAACTCATTGATTTTGGATGTACCGACTGGAAACATTTCACATCACATTCAAATCTCACGAAGAAAGTAAATTTCAACTGAACTTTGTGGTCACATTAATAACAAGATCATCATTAATTGGAGTTTTAGACGCTGGTTTGAAAGAGAAAGTGGAACGCGAAGCTGACTATTGGGTAAAGGCCATAAGAAGAGTTGTGGCAACCATTAAATTATTTGCTTCTCAATGACTAGCTTTCCGTGGATTTAACGAGTCGCCATAGAAGCAATTACTTAAGTTGTCTTGTATACTTGGCAAAATTTGACAACTTCTTAGATGAGCATTTACAGTAGTATGCGAATACAGGAAAAGGTTCAGTTAGCTATCTGTCTCACCAAATTTGAAATGAATTCCTGGAAGTGATAAAAACAAAACTTGTAAAAACTTTTATACAGGAAATTATAGAAGCCAAATACTTCTCTATAATTGTAGACTGTACTCCAGACATTAGTCATGAAGACCCGCTTACATTTATCCTCAGATATGTAAAGGATAATACGGTAATTTAGAGATTCTTTGGTTTTATCCAGTTGGAGAGACACACCGCAGAGTATTTAGCAGATGTAATTATAAAAAAAATTAGAAAAGTTAGGCTTAGATATTGAAAATTGTCGAGGACAGACCTATGATAATGCCGCAAGTATGTCGGGTCGCTACACAGGGCTTCAAGCAAGAATACGACCATTATCACCAACCGCTATTTATGTCCCATGTGCGAATCATTTTTTATCTAGCAGTGAATTTTGCATGTGAATCCAGCTTGGAAGCAACTGAGTATTTCAGCACTGTTGAAAGTATCTACACAATTTCTTTTTCGGCTTCTCCGCAAAGGTGGAATTTACTGAAAGAAAGCAGCAAATGTTGTGTAAAAAGATTAATTGAAACTAGATGGTCCGTCCGATTCGACGCTGTAACCGCATTACTTAAAAACTATGGATTCATCAAACATATTTTTCCAGTTAAGCAATAATGTAGATGAAAAATCAGCAGTTAGAAATGAAGCCAAGGCACTGCACAATAAAATGGATACTTTTAAGACAGCTCTATTGACATTGATTTGGGCAAGAACGAGTGCATGTAACAAGCAAAACGTTAGAAACTGTGGACCTGAACGTGTCAATTGGAGTAAAATTAATGGCATCTCTTTTGAGCTTTGTTGGAGACGTAATAAATAAGTTTAGATAAATTTTTTTTTAGAGAGAAAATAGTTTTGTCCAGAAATTGAACAGGAAGCGAAAACTTTATTTCGCGAAGGCGAGAATATCTCAAACATCTACTATACAACTGACCTTCAAAGAATAAAGAAAAGAAAAACATTTTTCGATGCAGCAAGCGAAAGTCCAACAATTTTAAAGGGGCAAGAGAGATTCAAAATTTAAGTGTTTAATGTTATATGCGACAATATTCCTCACCATCTTTTAAAGAGAATTGAATGCTACAAGGATGTAACATCAGCTTTTAAATGTTTTTTTACTCTAGATAAAGAAGAAGTCGAGACGTCAATTAATACTTTATGCGAGAAATATAAAAACGATGATGATGAAACCAAATAGAACTTGCATAATGAAATTACCCATTTTGTAACGTTATGCCAAAATTTGAGTAAACATACAATTTATGAAAAATTTGATGTCATCCAGGATGTAAGGCAACTTTTCCCAATATTTTAACTTTACTGCAAATTTATTTGACGATACCAATTTCTAATGCTTCAAGCGAGCGGTCTTTTTTGGCTTTAAAAAGAATAAAAACATATGTAAGGTCAAATTTGGGTCAATAAAACCTAGACGCATTATCACTATTGTATATAGAGAATGAAGAACTGGAGAAACTGAATTGTGATAATATTATATTATGGCAGTTTGCGAATGCCAAGCCAAGAAAAAGTGATCTAATTTTTATCTTTATGTATTTTTTAGAATATGTTTTTTTGTTGTTTGTCATGTGTTGTTTTGTAGAACTTTCTGTTTTGTATTTATGTTTTTAAATGTATTTTTTGGATTATTTTTTTACGTTTGCTCTTCTCCTTGCTTGTTTAAAAAAGTTTATTTTATGGATTTTACAATAAACCTTTATAGTTAGTGCATGTGTTTTCTTGTTAAAAAACTGACAACGAATAGCAATGAAGGAGGCCCCTAAATCTACAGCGCCCAGAGCCCGAAATTAGGTTAAAACGGCACTGTCTGTTATTATATTTGATGGTAAAAAATTTAATATTTTTCGGGAGAATCGTTAAAATTTCTGTTTTTGATTGACAGTTTTTTGACAATTATTATATTTTAAAACCAATGGACAATCCAAATCAAAAAATCAATCATTTATTTGTTGGTGCAACTAAATAGGTTTTTATAGAATATTGACAAATGCAAGAATATTTGCAAAACATTTTGGCTTCTTTCAAAATAAGACAATCACGAACACTAATCGGTACACACGAAACAGACAACAACAAAACTGAGCATCTCTGGCTCACTTTTTAACAAACCACATTGCATCCACTATCCACTTCTTCATCCATCCAAAAACTTTAACACACATCAAACTGTCGCTCGGATCTGGTGAGCTAAGTGGGTCACAACAATAGGGATGTTCACAAAAAATGTAATAGTCATTTTAAACATGTAAAACGATTAAGAAATACCCTAGGAATAATTATTGTCTGAAATATTAAGAAAATTAAAAAAGCCTGTCTATGAAAAACTTCATTAGAAATCTAGTATTATTTTAAATTTCAAGAACACGCTTCTGACGTCACTAGTCGTTTACTCCAGGGCGCGAAATGCCATATCCACAGCACATCCACAGTGTTTAGGTACATGTTTGATGTTAGTTCAGTCACAGAATAAATAACCCTAAAGTTGGATTTATAGTTTGACGTAGCGTAGACGTAGACGCAACAGAGACGTAAGAAACGGACTGGAAACGTAAGAAAATAATATGTCAATTTATAATTCGACGTAGCGGAATTTTTGCGCATGAGTAGAAAGAGTAAACAATGGCTTAATTCTAATTCAACAACATAGCCTATAAATTATACGAACAGTAAACAAACTTTGTGTTTATTTATTTATACTTATACCATCTGTTTTGTGTGTTACATGGATTAGGAAATAAATGAAGGTATGCTCCTTGGTGCCGCATGCCGTGGGATTTCCAACTATTTTGTTTCATTTCCTGGTCTTTAAAATGTTTATTGGATTTACGTATCGTATAATATGTGTGGATAACCCCGAATTAGGCTAATAAACAACTCATATTTATCTAAAATATTGAAATGACTCTATGATATATATTTATTAAATTAATATCTTAACATCCATTGTATTAACAAATAATTAACAAAATTCGAATATGTTTATAAACAACTTTAATTTTACAAAATTGGTGAGGGCGTGTCCACTTTGGGTGACAGAACAAAATTATTCCTTTTGATTGGCCAGACGTAAGAGACGCACTGTTAAAGATGAAAGTTGGTGAACTCTTCCGTTCCGTTACGTTTCTCTTACGTTCCGTCAGGCGCTTGCGTTCATTTATAAACACGAGTACACAAAATTCGGTGTTGATCTTTTGCAGTGCGTCTCCGTTGCGTCTACGTCTACGCTACGTCAAACTATAAATCCAACTTAACTGTCGTTTCCATTGATTTTGTTGGGACCGAAATATTTGACCTTGTGCACCAGTTACAGAATAGAACTTGATGTTCTAAGGAATAGACCATTCCAAATTAGGTAATAGTTTTGGCAAGTAGTTATTAATTGAATAAAATATAAAATAAAACATATATAAATATAAAATTTAACTATAAACAACTGTCACGTCAGTCGCAAAAGTGAGGTTGCACCAGTTACGTTGACACATGAGCATGAAAATTATGTTACCGTTTTCGGCAGGAGTTTCGCTTCTGTGTGGTTATTTATTCTGTGGTTCAGTCAGGTCATTATATTTTGTATTTTGTTCCATAGATAAGAGGGTGGAGTGTGTTGTTCTCTTATTGTTTTATCAGAGCTAAGGTGGAGTTTTATGGTGAATTTGTTTAGTTTAAAGTGGATAGACTGTTTCTAAGAACATATTTATTTTGTATAGTACAAATAAATAAATAAAAGGAAAGGTTTTAAAATAGCTGATTCGCTTAACATACCTTCTGTAATGTTTATTTTAATAATGTACAGGGCTGAAAAAAAAGAAAAAATTTAGTGTGATTTTTAATTTCAAATATGTTATTCAAAGAAAATTTTTGTTTATTCTAACGGACTTATTTCGGCCCGCAGTAATAATGTAATTTTTAATTTTGCGTTCAAATTTTTCAAAAATATTTATTAGTTTTCTCTGAATTCGAAAAATTAATGCATTTAAATAGCATTTGCCGCAGATCTTGCCTACTAATTTAAATGATGTCCAGTTTATAGGGGCTGTCGGTAATAAATATGTACTTTATTACTACGTTATGGACACCATACGTTATGGACACCTACGTTGAGTCTTTTAAACCTCCGACAAAATGAAAGACCACAAACTGGGTACTTTTTATTTTTGTAAAAATTTTTCTTGCTAACCCATTTCGTTGCCTGGATATTTACAAACCGATATTTAGAAGTCCAAAATACGTAGTTTTCGGCTGTATGTATTAGGAATTTTTATAATTTATTTTTGAAGTTATACTTCCTTACGGGCGTTATGAGGGTGAACTTTAATAGGATTAAAACCTTTGATCCCGGCGCAGTCGCATTACAACTTTGTTCTGATTGGATGTTCAAATGACATGACAAAAATTATCCAATATTGCAGCTGTAGCACAGCAGTGTGTGGAACTGTGGTTTGATTATGTTATCGTTGTTGCGTTTTAAAATTTGTAAGAAGAGAAACAACAAACAAAAAGTTAGTTAATGGTTATACTGCCTTTTTAAATAGTTTTCAGATTATATTTTTGGACTTATTAACATAGAAGAGATGATTGTTGCATGCCAATGTGGAAGCCCATCAAACGGTGTCTAATGAGTGCCGCAAAATTACTGATAAAAAACCTATTAGCTCGAAGGCGTAAAGAACTGTGGATAATAACAATCAACTAGAACGATCTCCGATCTCGCTTATTCAAAGCTAAAGAATCTTACACTGGTAAGTGTTTTAAAAATAGTTGAGCAAATTTTGTTATGATATTTGCACGATATATGCCACTTTACACGATGCAAGTGATTGCGAAATTTATTGCACAAGTTCTTGCGGCAAGAACTTGTGCAATAGGATGCAACTAGCTTTCTGCAATAAAATGATTACAGGGTGCAAGTAATTGCATAAAGTGAAATGAAATAGACAGAAACTTTGACCTACCATAAAGTTTAGGTTATGTTGTTTTTATAAATTAAATGTGATTTTTTGAGTACATTCACATTTGAATCTCATACGTTCACATAACAATATTTTATATAAATCTATTAATTTTAGATGAACCTGCTTATTTAGAAGACGAAAATCATCCTGATCAAGTTCCATAACAGGAAATGGTACTCAAAAAAGTGCGTAGGTAACATAATGTTGAAAGAATGGGGAGACTGGAATAGAAGACGTAAGTTGAGAGTGAGTAAATCCAATAAACACATTTATCTTATGCTTTCTCAAGTGAATATAACAACTAAAAAATAAATAATGAAGAATGTTGACAAATTTGTATAGAAATGACAAGTTTTTGAGTGATTTGAACAATTTTAAAAACAGTCTTCTCCTCTCCAGTATAACAGATTTAATATTTTGATTTTTTGTTAAAAAATATTCTCAGCTGAGTACTGTGCGGTGGTAATAGACTGTCTCCTCCTATGCAATAAACCATCAGCTCATGTGATGTTCCAGCTACAATTTGCTTAATCCATATTTTATAACTTTTCCTCAGCTTTTCGCTTTCATGTATCACATTGTTGTTAGAATTAATGGTTCTGATTTAAGTCGAGTTGCAATGCCACTTTTTTGAATAGCGTAGTTAACCATATATCTGTTATGTTTAAAGTATCCAAAAATGTTTCTTACGAACTTGGTGTTAGTGTTCTGCTGACTGCAAATTATATTCATATTTACCAGTTTCACGTGGACTCATTTAACTTTTCTCTATTGTTTGAGAACATATAGGCCGTCCGCTATAACTTTTCCCGTGCGGTACGATTCATTTTTAATCTAATTAATTTAAAACAGAAAGTGAAACGTACGCCGAAGTGTGTAGTATACAGTATAGTATATAGTATACAAAATGTATATACACATCGACGTTCGTTTCAATTTATGTTTTGACTTAATTTGATTGAAAATGAATCGTACCGCATGGGAAAAGTTATAGCAGACGGACTTTATCTGCATAAGTATGCTCTACATAAATAAAAGTATACACTCTGTTTAAAATGATCAGCTATTGCTCAAAAATTATTAAATGAATTGAGTCATTATGTTTTAGATAATTTCAATTTACACCTAATGTTACATTTATCGTTACATCAAGGCCCCAATTCTCTCATTTACGTTAGTTTTAAAGTTTTTCTAGTGTATTCTTGGTCAAAGTTCCTCAGTTTCTTCAAAATATTAATTTTGGAAACACTTGGATCTCTTTGTCTCTTCTTTCCAAGATTTTTCTTCTTTGGAATTTTTTCTTAGCAGACGTATCTAATAATAGACTAATGCCTTTGATGCATGAAGGGGTTTCCGCTGTTGATGCTTCTTGAACATGTAAACCACTGTGAACATCAGGTACCTTATTTTTATCAGTGGAATTTAGTTCACTCGTAAATTATATAGATGTTACAATGTTTGTATAAAAATATTCATCAATTAGAAAATTAATAGTATTGGTAACATTGGTTACAAAGTTTTTTCCACAGAGTGATTCAAAATTTGCACTTACAATGAGGTTATTTTATTAAAAATTATTTAAAGGTCTGGATCCCGCGTATGAAAGAAAGTTGATTAATAGCAGGCTGAAAATTTGTTATTAGCTTAAGGGTGTCTAGTCGGACAAACATTGATATATGGGAACACTGGAACAGGGGAAGTTTTAACTGTGGAACAGGTTAAAAATTTGGAACGGTCAGACCACGAAAACGGCACATGTATTTTGTCCGACAGAACAGACTTAAACTCTCCGAACAGAGATTAAATGCTGATGCAAAAATCATAGTGCTATTTATCACCAACTTGGCGTTTTAATGAGTGAAACATGTAGAATATGTCAAATGACAGGAATTATGACAGGTGATAAGCAGCAGTCTGATTTTTGCATGAGAGTTTAATCTCTGTTCGGAGAGTTTATGTCTGTTCTGTCGGACAAAATAAATGTGCCATTTTCTTGTTCTGTCCGTTCCAAATTTTTAACCTGTTCCAGAATTAAAACTGCCCCTGTTACAGTGTTTCCATATATCAAAGTTTATCCGACTAGACACCCTTAAGCTATTTACAAATTTTCAGCTTGCTATTAATCAACTTTTTTTCCATACGCGGGATCCAGACCTATTAGGTACATAAGATAGGATAAAAGTTTTTAGATCAGAATGAAAGTCGTCCTTTATAGATGTCATTTAAGCAATAGTTGAAAAACATTATAAGTGGAGTTACAATGTTATTCATATCAGGTGTAGTTGTGATCTAAAATTTAAATTGGATTAAATTTTTTTGTAGGCTGAACAGATAAATCAAAAAGTTAACATAGAGGACAATGATGCATTAGCGACTGGCATATCATCTCGTACGGACAACACCAAAGGAGAGTTTTTTTTATATTCAAACAATTGAGCTTCGCTTCAAAGAAAGTTGGACGCCTTGAAAAAAAAAATTGGAAACTCAGCGTTTGGACTTACGGAAGATATTGAAAATGCTATAAAGTAGGGATATTATACGGGATTTGTATATACTTTTGTAAATAATATATTGTATGACATGTTAAAAGAAAATAATGAGTACCACTAGTGTTACTACAAATGGCTAGTGATTTTAGTAAGTAATTTTGCCAATTTTGTAAACTTGGCAAAAAAAAATAATTTCTAAATAGTTAATAATTTTGCCAATTTTCGCAAAATTAGCCAAAAACAGAAAAAAAAAAGAGTGTGTGTACTTGTGTACGCACGTAAGAAGTTATACTTCTTTGTCGTCATAAAAAACAGTTTTTTTATGTACCTCATACAAAATCGGTAATATTTGCTATAAGATGGTTATATTTTAGGGTTCAGATCATTCAGAACTTTCTATAACTTTTCTTTCGTAAAATTAATAACAAAAGTTATCATAATTGAAATAACAGAAAATAATGTTGATTATATATGTTGAGAAAAATTTTTAATTTCTTTTTCAATTAGAAGGATGTAATTCCATATTAGAATATAGTTCTATTTCCAATTAACTGTTCATAATAACAATGTTCAATATTGTAAAAACAAAGCTACTTTTCTCTTGAGTGACATTCATATTTTTTTGACATACCCTGTGTAATACCCATAAAAATTTACTATCTGATGGTTGAATCAGAGATTCTAGATATTGCAGAACCTTTTATGTAGAACAACTATTTTTCGTAAAATGAATAATAAAAAAGTTTTCCATATTATGTTTCCAACTTACAGGGACATACTGTATATTATGACAAAAATATTTTTAAATCTGTAGGCAAGTCAAAAGTGTAAACTCAACCTTAATTTAACAAGAGTTATAGTCGGTTCGCTAAACTCACGACACAACTGGCTAGGGTTTTTAGTAGATATTTATTTTGTTTTTGGCCAATTTTGTGAAAATTGGCAAAATTACTAACTATTTAGTAATTATTTTCTTGTCAATTTTACAAAATTGGCAAAATTACTTACTAAATTCACTAGACATTTGTAGTAACACTGGTGGTACTCATTATTTTCTTTTAAAATACAGTAATCCCTCTTCAACCGCGGGGGTTACGTTCCGAAGAGAAAGGTGTGGTTGGTGAAACCGTGGTTGGCGAGGGATCCACGATCCAAAGCAGAATATTACATATAATCCCAATTTGGATACGTATATTAGTACATAGAAAGAAATATGATAAAATTGCATATCTGTGAAATGTATTATCATATAAACAAAAGACGCATCGTCTACATTCGCCGGTATTTTATACGCCGTCTACACTCTCGCCGAAGTCGATCGAGGTTCAACAAGTACGAAAGTGTAGACGGCCACCTTGTGTAACTTTGCCTCACTTCGTTCTACTTCCATTCTCTGTCGGTCTGGCGCGTCCGAGTCAAAGGGATCTTTGTCGGTATCGCACCGCTCTTTGTCTGTATCGCACTTCCTCGCGAAGTAAAACGAATGTGTAGAGAGGTACTTCGGACTTCGGTCAACTTTGGCGAAGTAACTTCGCCAAGATTGTGGTGCGCGCATTTAAACCTTCCGAACTACATGTAAACTAATTGCCATAGTATTACTACTAAGAACAAGCGCCAGTGGCATATCATGAGCAATTTAACGCGACTGGTTAAATTATAAAAAATATATAAAAATTATAAAATATTCTCATTAAAGATTCAACAGATATCGCAACCGCGGATAAGTGAAACCGCGGTTGAGGAGTCCGCGGATAACGAGGGATTACTCATACAATATACAGGGTGTAACAAAAATACAGGTCATAAATTAAATCACATATTCTGCGGCCAAAAATAGTTCGACTGAACCTAACTTACCTTAGTACAAATGTTCACATAAAAATAGTTACAGCCCTTTGAAGTTACAAAATAAAAATGGATTTTTTCCAATATATCGAAAACTGTTTGTGGTTTCTTATTGAAAACGGATATGTGGCATCCTTATGACAGGAATATCTTAAAATAAAATTATAGTGAAATTTGTGCACACCATAAAAATTTTATGGGGGTTTTGTTCCCTTAAACCCCCCCAAACTTTTGTGTACGTTCCAATTAAATTATCATTTTGGCACCATTAGTTAATAACAATATTTCTAAAACTTTTTTGCCTCTTAGTACTTTTTCGAAAAGCTAGTTTTTGTCGAGATATTTTGAATATTTGTCAAATCCACCATATATTTGTATACTGTTACGTACTGGTAATAATACGAAAAATTATTTATAAATAATTACAGTTTGAGGTATATTTTGAACCGTATTAGAAAAGAAGCCACATCTCGATAAAAGATGCCTTATCGGAAAAATACTAAGAGGCAAAAAGCTTCAAAAACACTCTGTTTAACTAATGTAACCGCAATAATGGTTTAGTTGTAACGTACACAAACATTTGGGAGGTTTTAAGGCACAAAACCCCCATAAAATTTTTACGTAAACATATTAAAAAAGAAGCCGCATCTCGATTGAAAATGATTTATCGAAAAATTACTAAAAGGCAAAAAACTTTTAAAAACATTGTGTTTAACTAATGGCACCACAATAAGAATTTAATTGGAACGTACATAAAAGTTTGGGGGGTTTAAGGGAACAAAACCCCCATAATATTTTTATGGGGTGCACAAATTTCACTATAATTTCTTTTAAAGATGTACCTACCATAACAATGCAACATGTCACTTTTCATTAAAAAATCTCTAATAGTTTTCGATATATCGGAAAAAATCGATTTTCATTTTGTAACTTCAAAGGGCTGTAACTTTTTTTGTGTGCCTATTTGTACTAAGGTAAGTTAGGTTCAATCGAACTATTTTTGGTCCCAGAATATGTGGTTTAATTTATGACCTGTATTTTTGTTACAGCCTGTATTATTTACAAAAGTATATACAAATCCGGTATAATATCCCTACTTTATAGCATTTTCAATATCTTCCGTAAGTCCAAACGGTGAGCTTAAATTTTTTTTCCAATGCATCCAACTTTCTTTGAAGCGAAGCTGAATTGTTCAAATATAAAAAAACTCTCCTGCGGTGTTGTCCGTATGAGATGATATGCCAGTCTCTAATGCATCATTGTCCTCTATGTTTACCTTTAGATTTATCTGTATAGCCTACAAAAAAAATTAATCCAATTTAAATTTTAGATCACAACTACAACTGATATGAATAACATTGTAACTCCACTTATAATGTTTTTCAACTATTGCTTAAATGATATCTACAAAGGACCACTTTCATTTTGATCTAAAAACTTTTATCCTATCTTATGTACCTTAATATAAAGTTTTTAATAAAATAACCTCATTGTAAGTGCAAATTTTGAATCACTCAGTGGAAAAGCTTTGTAACCAATGTTACAATACTATAAATTTCTATTATTGATGAATATTTTTATAAACACATTCTAACATCTATATAATTTACGAGTGAACTAACTTCCACTGTTATATCTGATGTTCACAGTGGATTACATGTTCAAGAAGCATCAACAGCGAAAACCCCTTCCTGCATCAAAGGCATTAGTTTATTATTAGATACGTCTGCTAAGTAAAAATTCCCAAAGAAGAAAAATCTTGGAAAGGAGAGACAAAGAGATCCAAGTGTTTTCAAAATTAATATTTTGAAGAAACTGAGGAACTCTGACCAAGAATACACTAGAAAAACTGTAAAATTAACGTAAATGAGAGAATCGGGACCTCGATGTAACGATAAATGTAACATTAAATGTAAATCGAAATTATATAAAAAAAGAATGACTCAATTCATTTAATAATTTTTGGGCAATAGCTGATCATTATAAACAGAGTGATTTATGTAGAGTTTGTAGAGCATACTTATGCAGATATAGTCCGTCCGCTATAACTTTTCCCATACGGTACGAATCATTTTCAATCAAACTAAATCAAAACATAAATTGAAACGAACGTCGATGTGTATATACATTTTGTATACTGTATACTATATACTACACACATCGGCATACGTTTCTCTTTCTGTTTTGACTTAATTTGATTGAAAATGAATCGCACCGCATGGGAAAAGTTATAGCGGACGGACTATTCTCAACCAATAGTGAAAAGTTAAATGAGTCCACGTAAAACTGGTAAATATGAATATAATTTGCAGTTAGCAGAACACTGACACCAAGTTTGTAAGAAACATTTTTGATACTTTACCAGATAATATATGGTTAACTACGCTATTAAAAAAAAGTGGCATTGCAGCTCGACTTAAATCAGAACCATTAATGCTAACAACAATGTGATACATGAAAGCGAAAAGCTGAGGAAAAGTTATAAAATATGGATTAAGCAAATTGTAGCTGGAGCATCACATGAGCTAATGGTTTATTGCATATAAGGAGACAGTCTGTTACCAACGCACTGTACTTAGCTGAGAATATTTTTTAACAAAAAATCAAAATATTAAATTATTCTTCATTATTTATTTTTTAGTTGTTATATCCACTTGAAAAAGCATAAGATAAATGTGTTTATTGGTTTTACTCACTCTCAATTTACTTCTTTTTTTTCCAATCTCCTCGTTCTTTCAACATCATGTTACCTACGCACTTTTTTGAGGCTTGCGTACCATTTCCTGTGATGGAACTTGATCAGGATGATTTTCGTCCTCTAAATAAGCTGGTTCGTCTAAAATTAATAGATTTATGTAAAATATTGTTATGTGAATGTATGAGATAGCCACTTTACACGATGCAAGTAATTGCGCAATTTCTTGCAGCAATTGAAATTGCATCGTGTCACACGAGAATTGCACAGAAAAGGTGCAATTACTTACAGCAACTTCTTGCTGCAAGAAGTTGCAGCTAAATTGAACATGTTCATGCAATTATTTCTGCAATTGTTATATATAACACATATTATAATTTTCTCAATAATCTAACATTTTTAATCTAATATCTGATAACTCTACTCAAAAAATCATATTTAATTTATAAAAACAACATAACCTAAAATTTATGGTTAGGTCAAAGTTTCTGTCTATTTCATATCAGCTTCTGTAATTACTTGTACACTGTAATCATTTTATTGCAGAAATTTAGTTGCAAGTTGCAACTGATTGCAGAAGTTTTTGCTGCAAGAACTTGTGCTATAAATTTCGCAATTACTTGCAATGTGTAAAGTGGCTCAAATGTAGGAACAAAATTTGTTTTAACTTATTTTCAAAACACTTACCTGTAATCATTGACAGTAATAAAAGACTCCAAGTACTGGATCCTCCGAGTCTTTAGTTTTGAATAAGTGAGATCGTAAAATCGTCCCGGTTGATTGATGTTTATCCACAGTTCTCTAGTGTAGAGAATCTCTACACTACCTCTACGAGCCAATAGGTTTTTATCAGTAATTTTGCGATTGAAAATCGCACTCACACAGTTTGGGCTTCCACAATGACATGCAACAAGCATGTTAATAAGTCCAAAAATATAATATGAAAACTATTTAAAAAGGCAGTATAACAATCACTCTATATTTATCATTCAACGACATAACCAAACCGTCCAAACCACAGCCCACAGCTGCGCTACAGCTGCCATATTGGATAATTTTTGACATGTCATTTGAACATCCAATCAGAACAAAGTTATAATGCGCGTATGCGCCTGGCCGATGCGTATGAGCCTGGTTTCAACATATAAAAATTCACTCTCAACGCGCGTAAAGAAGTATAACTTCAAAAATATCTACTAAAACACTAGTCAGTTATGTCTGAGTATAGCGAACCGATTATAACTCTTGTTTAATTAAGGTTAAGTTTACACTTTTGACTTGCCTACTGATTTAAAATTATTTTTGTCATCCTGTAAGTTGGAACCATAATATGGAAAACTTTTTTATTATTCATTTTACGAAAAATAGTTGTTCTACATGAAAAGGTTCTGCAATATCTAGAATCTATGATTCAACCATCAGATAGCAAATTTTATGGGTAACATACAGGGTATGACAAAAAATATAAATTGCACTCAAGAGAAAAGTAGCTTTATTTTTACAATATTGAACATTGTTATTATGAAAAGGTTATTGGAATTAGAACTATACTCTAATATGCAATTACATCCTTCTATTTGAAAAAGAAAATAATATTTTCTGTTATTTCAATTATGGTAAATTTTGTTATTAATTTTACGAAAGAAAAGTTATTCTTTATAGAATGTTCTGCATGATCTAAAACCTAAAATATAACCATCTTATATCAAATTTTATCAATTTTTTATGAGGTATATAAAAAAAAATGTTTTTATGACGACAAAGAAGTATAACTTCTTACGTGCGTACACAAGCACACACTCTTTTTTTTTATAACCAAGCTAACTAAATCTAAAACATATTATAGAATTGGGTAAAAATGAGTATGTACTTATTTAAAAACTCATTTATTTAGGAAAAGATCCATAACTCACAATAAAGAAGTGGTCTTCGCAAGAGAAAAGCTTGGTTTTTATTGATAGGTACATACTTCTTTTTTACGTTTCTTTTTACGGTTTAAATTAGCTGAAACTGTAATAAAATCTTGTCAGAATTGTTTTTATAGGAATTTACACACCAAGGAATAAAACACCACTTATTTGGTCTCATTTTTACTAATTAAATACGTAAAGAACTGCACACGTTCAAATACACTTCGTAAATTAGTATACAAAACTAGTACTCGATCAAAGACGATACGACTGCTGACGTTACAGACCGTAGTCTCGCTGCATGGTACCGTTTTTCTAGACTCCAAGAAAATCAACATTATGAACTCATTTATCTTAAAAAATATACATTTTTAAACAGTTTTATGACTGCTACGTTTTTATATACCTCATAATCTATTGAATTTAACTATCTTTAAAAATTAGTGAACATCCCTATTCTCGATTTAGGGCGAAACCGGAACTATTTAACTATAGCTCTAATTATATGGAGAAAATACAAAATCAAATGGGAGAAGAAACAAAAGATAGAAATGTAAAAAATACAAAAAGTATTATTATTTGTATTATTATTTTAGTAAAATACAAAATGTAAAAATACAAAATGTAAAAAAAATATCTTACACTTTGACAGGGGTTTTAAAAACACAAGTCAAACTTTACTTACTCTTGCATAGCGAAACATGAAACAAAGTCGAAAAGATATACCTTTTTCTAAAGAACTATTTTAATACAAGGATATCTTACATAGTGTTTTGAGAGTCGTCGAAATAGATGTAACTTTACTGTACTTAACGGCTAATCTTTCGGCAACTCCTTTGAGGTATTAGTTGCTATATTTGTAAACAAAAACTACGGTCGACTTTAGCGAAAACTTTTCATTTGCGATTTCCTACAATTTCGTCTTTGCAAATTCTTTTGTTCGGTCGATAGTTTTCGAGTAATGGAGAAAACAGTAACTAAGTATAATTATTGAATTATCCCGTTTAATATTATATTTACGACATAAATGTATATAAACAAAAATGAAGAGAATTATATTTTTTTAGAGCTTAACCCCACTAGTTGATGCTATTACTGAAAAAATGTCAAACCCAACAATAAACAAGAACTAAAAATACAAAACATACTAAGAGACCTTTTAGAAATTTTATTAAGTAAACGAGTATGTTTTTGACGAATATTAACAAATGCAAAAATAACTAGATATACGTTTTGTTTTCTTTAAAAATAAGAGAACCACGAACACTTATAGGTACACACGAAACAAACAACAACAAAAGTGAGCATCTTTGGCTCACTTTGTAACAAACCACATTGCTTTCGCTACCCATTTCTCCATCCATCCAAAAACTTTAACACAGATCAAACTGTCGCTCGGATCCGGTGAACTAAGAGGGTCACTACAATTTTCGATTTAAACGGATATGTAGCGGTTTCCTTTAGAGAGAACCTTCGGTTCATTCTAGTGATTTATCTTGCTGAGCTACATATTCGAAAAGCACGCGACATCGTATAGAAACATGAAATAATGGAAAGAGAATCACGCTGGCGCCATTGGAGCTGTATTGGAGAATAAGTAGGGACATTCATTTTTTAAACGCGTGTCACGACATGAACAAATTTCGGTTAGGTAGTTTAAGAAAGATATATGACACATACGTATTGGAGATATAAACTGTATCCCGTTTCAAAATTTATAATATAATAAAGATTTAATCATAAATGTATTAATCAGAAATTTAATAATCATATTTCCTGTTCAATATTGTGTCTATATGTGAATAAACATCAATAATTGTTGTACCTAATAAAAATTACATTTTGAGTTTATGTTTCTTCTTCTTTTTTATATTATGATTCTGTCTGTTTTTCAGTGTGCCTCCAGTAAGTTGTCATTCCATCGGTTTCGTGATCTTCCCACTGATCGTCTTCCGATTGGGGAACCGTCTCTCGACGTCCTTACTACTCTATTTGTTGACATTCGTTGTTATTGTTGTGCGTTTATTTTTGACGCTACGATTTCCATTACCCTAAAAGTTAGTGAGTTATTGCCAACGAACTGTCAACACTACTGGAATCGCCAAAAATCGAATTTAATGGCTTCAGGATCAGATAGAGATACTCAGATCACAGTATATAGAGGTTCCACAGTATTGACACTGCTAGTCAGGTACGACGTTGCCAGATTGGGGTATTTCCCACAATTCTGGGGTAATTAGAAAGCATATAGGGGAACTTTTCTAAGCAGAAATGGTTGGGAGATTTTTTGGGGTGAAAATTATGGAAGATTTTAACGGGTCATGGGAAATTAAATTTGTGAATGTACACATAGAACTGTATATTATACTCTCATATAATCGAAGAAAATAGGACCTATGAATTATTTCCAGGGCCCTCTGTTGATAAGTAATATAATTTTTGTTTACTGTTCTCTACATTTGATTACTAATTTATTAAAATGCGGCTAAAATTTAAATTTGGGTGATTTGAGGGAATTTCAGTTTCTAAGTGGGGATATTTATAAAATCACATCTGGCAACTCTGGTGCTAGTTATAGCAAATTTTAACTGAAAAATCCTCTGTCTCTCCAGGACCTCTCTCTTTTATGTTGCATTTAATTTCGCTTCACTGTTTTAATGGAACGGGGCCATTCCATCAGTGTTGACAGTTCGTTGGTTATTACAGTACCGTAGAAGGTAGTGAGTTATTGTTTTTTTTTTCATGTTGAATTTTATTGATTCTTGTTTACTGCCTATGTTCACCAGAAATTTATTTAACACATCATCCAAACAACTACAAAAATGGACCTCAGAGAGGTCAAAAAGGGAGCGAGAAATAGAGAGGTAGAGAAAATTTCGAAGTAATAAAACAGAAGAGGATGCGTTGATCCAGCCAATCAGCTATCTTCTAATTTTGTCTAAGAAAAACAAGGGCATCCAATACTACATAAGGGGGAAAGACAGTAGAGAGAGATACAGAGAGAGGGAGACAGAGAGAGAGAGAGACAGAGAGAGACAGACAGAGAGGAGAGAGAGAGAGAGAGAGAGATCTATTTATTGTTCATATACATACTCCTGAAAATTTCTCACTCTCTTCAATGTTCAAATTGTTTCAGTGTTTTCGGTTTATTTGCCATTATTGTGGTAAGTTCTATTTAGCTACAATGCAAGTTATAATTTAAAATTTAAGGTTAACACAAATCTTCCCTTCTATCTTTTTTTTCTGCTTAAGGATGTAGTGGCGTCATGTAATTTTTTTAACTATTTCTGTCCAATTATTTCTCCCCTGTGCGTGTTGTTTTGCTTTAGAGAATGAGTAATCAGTCACGTTCTTTATCTGGCACAATCACCATACTGGATATCTTCCTTTGGATGTTTCTCCCGCTATGTTGCCTTCAACTATCATTCGTTCCATATCTTCTCTTCTTTCAGTTATATGTTTAGACTCAAAAAAAATAAAGGAAAGATTAAAATTTGGAAATAGGCAGTTGAAATTGTGTATTATTATATAAGAAAAAGTTTACAATTCTACACCCCCCCCCCCTTCTCGGGGGTGAAAAATATACATTCAAAATAAGTCCGGAATTGGATAAAATGACTAATTCTAAACAACTTTTGTTCTATAGAGTTTTTTCACTAAGTCAATACTTTTCGAGTTATTTGCGAGTGAATATGTTCATTTTTAACAAGAAAAAACATGTTTTTGGACGGATTTTCGCAAATACCTCAAAAAGTCAGTATTTTATCAAAAAAATATTCTTAGGAAAATTATAGCTTATAAAAAATTGAAAAAAAAGGTGTATGCATGAAGTCTTTAGACCTAATAGAAGCAGAGTTGTAGCTAATGAAAAGAAGGTTCTTCTTCGTCAAATTCCAAATCGAATATTTCAATGTGAAATAACCAAAAAACGAAGCACTTCTCGGAGAAAATTCATTACAATTTTTTTAAAGTGTTTAAAATAGGTTTATTTTTGTTTTTCAAAAAAGGTCTAACATTAAAAGTAAGTGAATTACGCTCAAAATATTGTTAGTCCCTCTCATTTTTTGGTAAAAAGAATCACGAAAATCACCCCCTAACAAGCACCCCAAATAAATTTAATCATTATCGCTTCACAAGTTACTTTGATTATTTTATATGATCTGTAAGTTTCATCAGTTTAAAGTGCTTATTTTTGAAAAGGCTGTTGAACGAGTAACTAATCACGAGTTTAGGCAAATTTTGAACAGCCATAGCATAACCAATTTTTGTCTAAGAAGAAAACAAAAAATCCAATTAATTCAGAAAAGCAAAACGTACATTTTATTGTTCTTTGAGATTTTTGGTATTACTAATAATTTTTAAGTTAACTTGAAAAAAATTGGAAACTTTTTCTAAATTAAAAAAAAATGTTTTATTTTAAAACCAATTTTTTTCAAAAATGAGCACCTTGGACCAATGAAACTTATAGATCATATAAATAATACATAAGTAAAGTAACTTCTAAAGCGGTAATAATTAATTTTATTTGGGAAGCTAATTAGGGGGTGATTTTCGCGACTTTTTGCCAACACACCAACAATATTTTGAGCGTAACTCACTTACTTTTAATGTTAGAAGTTTTTTAAAAAAATAAGAAGAAACCTTTTTTTAAACACTTTAAAAAAGTTTTAATGAATTTTCCCCGAAGAGTGCTCCGTTTTTTTCGTTATTTCACGTTAAAATATTCGATTTGGAATTTGACGAATAATAACCTACAATTTATTAGCTACAGCTCTGCATCTACTGAGTATACAGTTGAGTCCCCGCGAGTCTTTACCCGTGCGTCCATCATTTAAAGCATACGAAATAAGTCGGAAATATATTTCACGCAACAACAACTGAGAGAAAATGGCTACTGTTCCGATTACGGGCTTTATTATAAAATTTGACGTTATCAAATATATAGAATGCCAAATGTAAGTTTTGCTTCAAAATTTTTGTGCAGAATTACAGGTACATTTGAAGTAGCTTAATAAATTCTTTTATTATTATTGATCAATAAATAAATAAACAATTTATAAAAAATTCAATAACATATTTTCTTTTTTTATTTTATTCACTTTGACGGAAATCTACATACAATCATTTCTTTACTGTGTGAATGACGTTAGCTTTGTATGTTTTAAATATTAATTGCCAAAATATAATTATTTACCTTAAAATTTCAAAGCCCGATATAAAATTAGTTGTGAAAACAACTGTTTGTGTAATATAAAGAAATTTCAAAACGCAAAAATTCGACAAAAACCGCAAAAAATTCAACTGATTGACAGCCACAAAAGTAAACAAAGCAGAAACGTCAAACAAATTGTGCTTAAAATATGAAAACATACCGAATCGTCTTTTTTTGCACCTATCTCTTTTCAATGCACTGAGTCTAGATAATTCACAAAAATAACATCTGTTTTTACTTCATAACAAACGGCAGCCGGTTTGTCACGAGTTTCATGCGTGGAAGAGAATGATGCTAGATA
The DNA here is from genome assembly GCF_917563875.1 of Diabrotica virgifera virgifera. Taxonomy (NCBI): domain Eukaryota; kingdom Metazoa; phylum Arthropoda; class Insecta; order Coleoptera; family Chrysomelidae; genus Diabrotica; species Diabrotica virgifera. The sequence goes on along the minus strand of NC_065446.1, from coordinate 191,842,623 downwards.
AAAAGTATGTGTTTTATCTCGCCAGGTATTAATGACGCACGGGTAAAGACTCGCGGACTCTACTGTAGAGTCTTCATGCATACACCATTTTTTTCATGTTTTTATTAGCTATATTTTTACTAAGAATATTTTTTTCGCTAAAATACTTACTTTTTGAGTTATCTGTGAAAAACCGCCCAAAAACATGTTCTATTTTTGTTAAAAATGAACATATTCACTCGCAAATAACTCGAAAAGTATAGACTTAGTGAAAAACTCTATGGAACAAAAAATGCTTAGAATTAGTAATTTTATCCAATTCTGGACTTATTTTGAACATATGTTTTTTCATACTCGAGAAAATATTTTTCACTCAGTATTTCCCAATTTTTGTAAAATGGAGGGGATGAAAAATTCTAAACTTTTTCTTAAATAATAATAGACAATTTCAACTACCTATTCCCAGATTTTCATCCTTCCTTTATTTTTTTGGAGGTTTTCGAAAAATTATGTGTTCATTGATCGGGCTAGTAGTAAAGAAAGCACAAATAATACGTTTCCATATTAAATTCTCGAGATTTTTCGATAAATTTACGAATGTAAGATAAGAGTGTCGTCATTATTTGTTTCTCTACATGGGATGAATGCGCATTGTTATTGGAAAATTTATAGTAAGAGATTGATTTTAATCTTTCATTGATAATGGTTAGAAGTATTTTGCTGGCGTGGGATATCAATGCTACTATACGGTAGTTACTTCAGTAGCAATCTGTCGGTATTTAGTAGCAATCTGTCGGTGAACCTTTTTTTTATATATTATGAGAATGAACGTTTACCCCAGTCATTTGGTCACTTTCAGGTATTCCAGATCTCATTGCAAATTCTAAGCATTACTTCCGTTCCTAATTCTGCCATTTATTTGAGTGTTTCAGCTGTTATGCCATCTCCCCCTTCCGATTTTCTGAATTTTAGTGTTTTTTATTAACGCCTGAATATCTGATTTCAATATTTGAATACAAATATAAACTTTAAATTAATTTTAGATTCACAAATATTAATAAAAGTAGTTTACAAATTTAATGTAATTTGTATGCAAGGCGCGGTTTTTAGATAGATATTTCTAGGTGTACAATTAGAATTGCACATTCTCTCGAGATTAATAAGATTGGCGACTACTGCGCCGCGAATACCAAAAGCCGAATTTTAGGTAATAATGACATACATAAATTCTGCATTGCACTGCACACAATTCTCTTTAGAAATTTCGAAAATTAAACACCATAAAATTGATTTAATTTAAATGGAAAGCTCAATTGCTTTTACTAGGTTTAGTAAGATATAGGAAATATCGGAAGTTTGTGTAAAACTAGATCAATTTTACTTGTTATGGAGAAAAAACTTCGGAGAAAGGCTGGAAAATAACAGATCAGTTCTAATCTGTAGTAGAAGTTGAATTTGCGTTAGAAAAGGACTTATACAGGGTGTTTCATTAATAATTGTCCATATAGTAACTGGAGAAACCTTAGCACAAAATACGAAGATTTCACCTAAAACACTTAAATAAAATGTGGTTCCTTACTGAGTTACAGGGTGTTTTATCTAAAAAGTTAAAAATTATTTTTGCTCAGCATTTTAAAATTATTCGACGTATCCTTTTCGTATTTGGCAAAAAGTATAGGTACTATACAAACTACTAAATTATGTTAAACAAACGTTTCTGTCTGTTACCAGAGGCGTACGACGGGGGAAAGTGGATGGTTGACCATTTCCAAATTCTACGCCACTGGCGAAATTGCTATTTTAGTTTAATTTTTGGATTCTCCAATACTTTCTATGAAAATAATATACTCTACATTCGTAACGATAAAGTCATTAGTTTTCGAGATCTTTAAAGTTAAAAATGTAACGACACGGTTATTTTGATTAATGTATTTTGTCGCTTCATTTTTATTTTCAAATACTCGAAAATTAATCAGGTTACCGTTACGAATGAAGAGTATATTATTTACATAAAGTGTATTGCAAAATCAAAAAACTACACTAAAATAGTAATTTTGTCAGTGGCGTAGAATTTGGGAAGGGTCAACCAGCCACTATCCCCTGTCGTACGCCTCTGGTAGTAGCTAGAAACGTTTATTTATCTTAATTTAGGGTGTACAGTACCTACACTTTTTGCCAAGTATGATAAGGATACGCCAAATAGTTTGAAAGTACTGGTTACAAAAATAATTTTTAAACTTTAAGCATATGAATCATATCATAAATTAGGCAAAATAACTGTGCCGTTTCATATTTAAATTCAAATATCTCTAAAACTAATGACTTTATCGTTACCAATGAAGAGTATATTATTTACGTAGAAAGTATTGGAGAATCTAAAAATGGCACTAACATAGTAATTCCTCCAGTGGCGTAGAATTTGAGAAGGGTCAACCATTCACCATCCCCTGTCGTACTCCTCTGGTAGTAGCTAGAAACGTTTGTTTATCATAATTTAGTAGGGTATCTAGTAGTCGCACTTTCTAAAAAGCATGAAAAGGATACGTCGAACAGTTTTAAAATGCTGAGCAAAAATAATTTTTAATATTTTAGATAAAACACCCTGTAACTGAGTAAGGAACCACATTTTATTTAAGTGTTTTAGGTTAAATCTTCGTATTGTGTGCTAAGGTTTCTCCAGTTACTATATAGACAATTATTAATGAAACACCCTGTATATGGCAAGAATGTATTTCTAACATATTAAAATAAACAAAGAGACGTCCAAGATTCATTTTATTTTACTTCCGTTCGTTCCTTCTTGAAAAGAACATACATTTGCGTTGCGTTATATCAGGTATGTATGATGTACCTAAAGAGAATGGCTTCTATCAACATTCGTGACTATAACGAAAAAGAGAAACGCCAGACAATATTGCGAACATGCGAGCACCGTACCATCAGCCTAATGTGCCACATACTCAAAGTATTTCTAAAGATTATTCATCGTAGAATATACAAAAGACATTGGACAAACTCAGTTCGGATTTAGAAATGCTCAGGGAAACAAAGAAGCATTATTTGCAGTAAATGTGCTAATACAGAGATGTTTAGATGTAAACCAGGACATCTATGTCTGCTTCTTAGATTATAACAAGGCATTCGATACGGTGAAACTAGTGTTGCCCAAGTGCAAGACCAAGACGAGACTTAGAGAGTCTTGGTCTTGGTCTTGCGACAGTACACCTGGTCTTGGTCTTGGTCTTGGTATTGCGCTCCAGGTCTTGGTCTTGGTCTTGGTCTTGCAGCAAGAGTCTCGCAGTTGCCCATGAGCCTATTACATATCTTAGAACTAGAACAACGTAACAGAGTAGGTCAATTTTAAGCTTTAATATCACAGCCGTAGTAAAGACCAACCAAATTAATAAATATCTAAACAACTGACACCGGGTGGGGTTTGAACCTACGATCTAAGCGATCCGTGTCTATATTCCAACTAATCAAAGTTTATTAGGAACTTACGTATTTTTTCGAGTATTTGCCATTGACAATGTGTGATTTGAAAAGAATTCAGTTCAGTGACAGATGTGCACAATATGAAGGGTCAGAGGGAAAAAGGATGAATGTAAATTTTTGGTCATTTTGAGATTGTTGTGCAATCTGTTAGCTTAGAAAGGGTACTATCAACCTGTGAATGGACAAGGGGACATAAATATGATAATCGTCTTAAAATCACGTCACAAGATTGGACGCAAGGGGTAAAAACAATGAATATGTAACTTTATTTCTCATTTTACCGAAAATGCTTGCAGATAGACATTCATCGTTCTTTCCCCTGGCCCTTCATATGTTAACGCCAGTTCTCATTTTGGTACCGAATACCAAACCGAGAATAATACACTTCTCCAAGAAATTAAGGCACCTCCTTAAAAATGGAATGGGTCATTTTTGATGTCTCGAATTTCCTAAACCTGTTGTCTGATTTAAGTGATTTTTTAATATTATATAGCCTTATTCGTTAACAATATCGCTGTAATAATATTGTTGCTAGAAGTTAAATTGTCGTTGTATAGGTACCCGATATAATCGGTTCGCTAAACTCAGACACAACTAGTGATTTTAGTAAGTAATTTTGCCAGTTTGGTAATATTGGCAAAAAAAAATTACTAAATAGTTACTAATTACTCAATAGTTAGTAATTTTGCCAATTTTGGCGAAATTGGCCAAAAACAAAAAAATTACCTACTAAAATCACTAGCCAGTTGTGTCTGAGTTTAGCGAACCGACTTTAACATATCGGTACTAATGAGTGTACCAATCAAACTGTGTTTTTTCTCAAAGTAAGCATCATCCTGTGGAATATTCTAGCATTTATAAAATACTGAAATTAAGACCCAATTACAGTCTGATATTTTTTTAACATTTTGTTTTTTCATTCGCTTATGTTGAATAACAGTAAAGTTAGGTATTTTAACAACTAGCCATGTTTTTTATCAACACAGGGTGTTTTTAAATAAGTATGGTAAATTTTAAGGGGTAATTCTAAACAAACGGGTCATGTTACCCGTATGCGCGCCAATGGTGAATATTAAATTCTTAATTGTATGTCAAAAATGCGTAATAACTACCTCTTAAAACCCACCAAATTACATTTGCATATCTCAACCGGTTTTAGAGCAATAAATCGTCAGTTTGTAAGAAAAATTTTAACACCCCCTATTTCGGAAACGAAGCATTTGCGAACATACACTTATAAAGCAAACTGTCAAATTATTTTTCGGGCAGAATTACCCCTTAAAGTTTGCCATACTTATTTAAAAACACCCTGTGTTGATGAAAAACATCGCTAGTTAAAAAAGTACCTAACTTTTTATTATCCAACATAAGCGAATGAATCAAAAAAACAAAATGTTCAGAAAATATAAGGCTACAGTTGGGTTTTAATTTCAATATTTTATAAATGCTAGAATATTTCACAGGGTGATGCGAACTTTCAGAAAAAAAATACAGTTTGATTGGTAGTGTCCAATGACAAATTTACCTGTATAGAAACAATATTATTACAGCGATATTTATACAGAACAAGGCTATATTATTATCAAACATTAAAATCAAATAAATAAAAAATCAAATTATCAACCACTTAAATCGAACAAGTTTAGAAAATTCGAGAAACCAAAAATGACCCGTTTCTTGGAATAGTGTATAGCAACCAAAGAGCATAACAAAAGAACAGTGAGTCGATTGATAAAACAAATGACTAGTTTAATTTAACAACCTACAGAAAAAACTGCTATGAATGTCCTTTTGTTTTCCATGTATTTCACTGTAAATATTTCTTTGTTGAATGCCTCGTAGACTAAATATTTGGGTATGTATTTGGTTACACGGTATAGACGGCACGGCATTATCTGTTATAGTCTGTCTCCTATCGTAATCACACTCAGCAGAAAAAATATACATACTTACATTTCTTATTATTCTATATATCGATATGATTTTTATGTGTTTAAATTCCTACAAAACTAATTAAGGAAAAAAATTAACTACTTATTGTAGGTATATTTTTTATCAGCATATGACATATTTTTAAAAAGTTTCGATACATTATAGGTCTGGATCCCGCGTATGGAAAAAAATTGATTAATAGCAAGCTGAAAATTTGTTAATAGCTTAACGGTGTCTAGTCGGATAAACTTTGATATATGGGAACACTGGAACAGGGGCAGTTTTAATTGTGGAACAGGTTAAAAATTTGGAACGGTCAGACCACGAAAACGGCACATTTATTTTGTCCGACAGAATAGAATTAAACTCTCCGAACAGATATTAAACTCTCGTGCAAAAATCAGACTGCTATTTATCAGCTATCATAATTCCTGTCATTTGACATATTCTACATGTTCCACTCATTAAAACGCTCATTTGGTGATAAATAGCAGTCTGATTTTTGCATGAGAGTTTAATCTCTGTTCGGAGAGTTTAAGTCTGTTCTGTCGGACAAAATACATGTGCCGTTTTCGTGTTCTGACCGTTAAAAATTTTTAACCTGTTCCACAATTAAAACTTCCCCTGTTCCAGTGTTCCCATATATCAAAGTTTGTCCGACTAGACACGCTTAAGCTCTTAACAAATTTTCAGCTTGCTATTAATCAACTTTTTTTCATACACGAGATCCAGACCTATTAATTTATGAATGGAGGGCGGCTATTCTCAAAACCTGGACAATTAATTTCAGAGCGAAGAATGTATGTTTGTTTATGGTATTATCCGTAAGGCGCATAAGTCCAATTTTACAAATTTTTTTGCTTCTCATAGAGTGCCTACCTAAGAATATACCCGAACTAATATACTTCATAAAAGACCCTCAGTTCTAATTGCAAGACGCAAGAGTCTTGCAGGCTTAGTCTTGTTCTTGCTCAAATCTTGCACGGTAAGTCTTGGTCTTGGTCTTGCTCAAATTAGGCGGTCTTGGTCTTGGTCTTGGTCTTGAGAAAACGCAAGAACAAGACCAAAACTGCAAGACCAAGACTGATTTTGGGCAACACTAGGTGAAACATAATCCGTTAATAAAACTGCTGAGAACAAAGAACATCGACACACGGGATATAAGAATAATAAATAATCTGTATTATGAACAAGAAGCTGTCGTAGGAATAAATAATTTAAACACCAATAAAATAAAAATCAAAAGAGGTGTTAGACAGGGCTGTGTCTTGTCGCCATCACTGTTTAATGCATACTCAGAAGAAACATTTAAAAAAGCATTAGAAGATGAAGTTGCAGGCGTAAAAATAAATGGCTTACCCATATGTGAAATTAGATACGCCGATGACACAATACTAATAGCAGAAACTATTACAGATCTACAAATCATTTTAGATAAGGTTGTTGCAACGAGTGAAGAATTTGGTCTGGCACTAAACATAAAGAAAACTAAATTCATGGTTATATCGAAGAACAATATTAGAAACATAAATCTACACGTAAATAATAAGACAATATAACGAGTTCAGAATTATAACTATTTAGGGACAAACATTAGTGAAACAACGATTATACCAAAGAAATCCGAATTAGAATATAAAAGGCTAGAGTGCATTCACTAATATGAAACAAATATTATGTAGTAGAGACCTCAGCCTAAATCTTAGAAAGTGAGTACTAAAATGTTATGTATTTTCTGTTCTTTTGTATGGTGTGGAGACATGGACTCTCAATAAACAATGCCTTAATAGATTGGATGCATTTGAGATGTGGACGTATCGAAGAATGCTGAGAATCTCCTGGACAGACACAATAACCAATGAGGAAGTAGTAAGGAGAATACAGAACAGCAGGGAGATACTGGATTCCATCAAAATAAGAAAATTCAATACTTGGGTCATATAACACGTGGTGACAGATATGAACTCCTAAAATTAATTATGCAGGGAAAGATTCAAGGAAGACGCAGCATAGGTAGGAAAAAAATGTCCTGGCTGAGAAATCTCAGAGAATGGTATAAATGCAGCTCAACTGAACTCATTCGGGCTGTAGTATCGAAAGTGGGAATAGCAATGATGATTGCCAACCTTCGTCGCGTAGATGGCACGTAAAGAAGAAGACATCAGGTATCATGTTAAATATTTGAATATTTATCATGATTTTTAATTATCTGTCCAGATTTGATGTAGTTATCCTGTTCCTTGCTTTATGGTGTCATACTCATCTTCTGTATGCTCATACTTTTGCCCCCTTTTTCATCATTATATGTAATGGAGAGAGGCATGACGTCTATATCTATACGTCCCCAACCACGTCAAGTGGTTGGGGTAGTCAAAATTACTTCTGTTGTGATTAAACATGCTTATCGTTAAAGCTTATTCAGTCAGATCTTTCTTGTTGGTTGTTTGTTGGAACTTAGACCACCATATTAATGCGCGTTAGAGTTTCACACTCCATGTCTTTCTACATCTCCTTCGAAATATCCAATGGAAATGCTTTGCTTTTTTGGTTTTTCTATGTACATGAGTGGGTTTACCCATATAGAACGGCAATCCAGACATAATCTAGGTTTCGTTTCCTTGTGAAAATTACTACTAGTGTTTTACTAGGATTGACAGAGTTTTTTCGCGTTACACCACCTAATAAGGATATTTAATATTCATTGAAGTGTGCCAGATAGAAAACTCCGATAATTTTCTTTTACACTAATTACTAGATCATCGATATTGGCATGCAAATCTACCCCTTGTCCGTCAAGGAGTGTGATCAAATCATCCACCATGAGTGATTAGAGGAGAAGAGAAATCCCTCCCTCTGTGGCCAATCCTTAACTGTTTTGACCAAAATCTCCTATCGTTATATGTAGGTTTTGAGAATCAGCCAATTTTGAAGCATTGCTTTAATCTAGTTACGTCCTGTAACAGATATCCTATTTAATACTGCCTCGTCAGAAAGACAAAATGGAAGTGATTATTAAATGCGCTGTAATATACCAATAAAAGCGGTTGAAGCAATATTTGGGTTAATTGACTTCTAGTAGTACGGAATCCGAATGTAGGTCGATCTGTACCAATCTCGTTGCTAGATTAAACATTGCTTTGATTAAATTTCATACTTAGACAAATATTTCTAGCATGGGTTGCCTATCAAAATCGTGTCATAGCTATCCTTAGGAGGGGGGGCGTAGGGGTTGAAATCAATATATCAAGCACATTTTTTTTTTAATTATGTGAGAATTATTTTATTTTTAAATTAAATAGGCATATTCAGTACAATTTATAGATTTTATAGATTATTCAAGGAATAGTATTGAAAAATAAGCCAACGGTGGCAAATTTTTAAAGATACATCAAAAAGCAATGAGTTTTGCAGTGGACTCATCATTGGATCATGGTAAACAAAAAATTCCAAAGAATTTTATTAGTTTATGAGTTTTTCCAGTAACGCTTTCAATTCAAAATGATAATCCGGTGTGCATCATTTTACGATTTGACAGACAAAAATGAATATAAAAATAAAAGTTGACAATACTTTAAACGCATTTTTCCTTAAAACTTCTTTTTTCAAAGGCTGCAGACATTGTAACTCAAAAACTACTTGACCGACCCATCTGGAGTTTTGTAAGTATATATTTTCTCTAGACATTCCTTGACGTAACGCTGTCGAGATATTTTTTGTTGTATGCTTACTTTTTGTTTAACAATAATAAATATGTTGCTTTTCACCCTTTTTGCAAAAAAATCGTTGTTTTGACTTCCGAGTGATAACAAAAAGTAAAAATTCTATAAAACTAAAAAAACTCGAAAGCATTACCTCTAAAAATTCTGTATAAAATATTTTTGAATTTTTTGTTTACCATGAGCTAATGATGAATTCTGATGACCACCGCAAAATTCATTATATTTTGAGGTGTCTTCAAAAATTTGCCACCCTTGGCTTATTATTCAATATTTTTCTTTGAATTCTTTCTTGAATAATCGATGAATTATACTGAATATGTTTTGATTTTTGAGTGATATCGGAAAGTCAAAATTCGATAAAACTAAAAGTACTCGAAAGCGTTACCCTGAAAGACTCATCACGAGCAATAAAATCTTTTTGAATTTATCGTTTACCATGATCCAATGATGAGTTCTGATGTCCACCGCAAAATTCCTTGTTTTTTGAAGTGTCTTTAAAAATTTACCACCGATGGTTTATTTTTCAATATTTTTCCTTGAATAATCTAACAATTGTACTGAATATGCTTATTTAATTTAAAAATAAAATAATTCTACCATACTTTCAAAAAAAAAATGTGCTTGAAATATTGATTTCGACCCATACGGCCCCCCCATAAGGATAGCCATGACACGATTTTGATAGGAAACCCATGCTAGAAATATTTGTCTATGTAAGAAATTTAATAAAAATAATGTTTCATCCGGCAAGAAAATGCGTACAGATCGACCTATATTCTAGTATTTTAGTATATTTTAGTATTGTTTCTGTTGATTTTCATTCTTTACCTGAATGCCTATTGCCTTTAAGAGGATGATGATACGTCAATTTTCTTCTATCCATTCTATGTTATAGTGCCTATGTGGAAGTGTCTCTCCATTTCGGATATTTGCGACCATCACGTCAATCTCACAATGGGCCCTTCTTAGTGGGTCTATAAAAAATATTTTCTATTGTATCAACCGAAATGATGTAAGACTCATTTGGCCTGTATAATTTAGTTACTCAGGCTGTGTACATGTTACATTTCAAGTTGATTCTCAGTTAGAGTTGACTATTCCTAGTTCGAGTCAACTCCAACTACACCGAGCAGTAAGTGTTGATTTGAACATTTTAATCCAAATTTTAGTAGTTGAAGTTAACTCTTCCTAACCCTTCTTAGTACAAGTAGCTAGCGGGAAAAATAGAATTAACTCTTACTAGTTGGAGTTGACTATACGAGTATAATCTGACTTGCTTTTTTGATGAGTGGGCGTCTCTTAGTTTTGACCGATTCAACTACTTATCAACGATTTGAACATGTCCAATAACATTTTATTTCTAGAATCGGTTGTTAGTTTAAATTAACTCTTACTAAGTGGCACTGGGAAGAGTATACTTTTTCTAGTTGGAGGCTACTTTTACTAGTAAATGTTGAATAAAAATCTCCATTTTATATTTAAAATCAACTTTTACTAAAACTTTTGTTAGAATGGACGATAGGATGCCCAATCCTTTTTGTAGCACAACAGAAAAGGTTCCATACTCCACTAGAGACTTAAATGGAGCAAAATGGTTTATGATCCATTTGACATTAAGCAACATCTTAACCCGCGAGTAGTCGCTCGGTGAGATAGAATCTCAATTTTTACCTTTTTCGCGATAACTTGATAAAAAATTTTGCAATTTTGAAAAAATTTCGTAAGTGCCTCGAGGAAGGGTGTAGTAATGCGTAGGAATTTTTTTTCTTCTTCTTTTTGTGGAATTTATGGCTTTGGGGAGAGCCAATTAGCTTTAACCCGCGAGTAGTCGCGCCGTTAGATAGAATCTCACATTTCATCCTTTTTCGTAATACAGTAAAACCTGTCAGTAACGGCCACTAAAAATAAAAGAACTATTGGCCGATATAGAAAGGTGGCCGCTATTGCCAGTTTTCGTAGTCTACATATAATTGGCTTGGGAAATTTTTAAATTGGCCGTTAGGACAGGTGGCCGTTAACACTGGATTTACTGTAAAGTAAAATTTGTCAGTAACGGCCACTAAAAATGAAAGAACTATTGGCCGATATAGAAAGGTGGACGGTCTTGCCAGTTTTTGTAGTCTACATATAATTGGTTTGGGAAATTTTTAAACTGGCCGTTAGGACAGGTCTCCGATGTTGGCAGGTGGCCGTTAACACAGGTTTTTTTAATAAAATTGTTAGAAATATATATTTTCAATATAAAAAGTAGATAAAAATAGTACAAAATAAAAATTTGTTTTAAATTCGTATTTTGAGATAGAATCTCACACGCGACTATCGACGTTACAGAAGTGAGCGCGACTACTTCCGGGTTAAGATAGCCAAATAATGGCTTCTCTTAACTTTTGTAACGATTCCAAAAATTACAAATGCTAAAGATTGCAATGACTATCGGACAATTGCAGTAATGAGCCACACATTGAAAACGTTCCTTAAAATCATACATAAGAGAATCCACGTGAAATTAGAACAAGAAATAAGTGATTCAGAGATGGGTTTTAGAAAGGGTCTAGGAACTAGAGAAGCATTACTCGGACTCAATGTTCTGACACAACGATGTCTGGATATGAACCAGGACATATATGCTTGCTTCATATATTTTAAAAAAGCTTTTGACAGACTTCAACATGAAAAGCTTCTAAGTATTCTTAGGACCAAAAACATAGATAGTAGAGATCTACAAATTATATTGAATCTGTATCAAAATCAAAAAGCAAAAGTAAGAGTCGAAGGAGAACTGACAGAGGAAGTAAGTATACTTATAGGAGTTCGACAAGGGTGCATAATTTCACCACTATTATTCAACGTCTACAGTGAAGTGATATTTCAAGAAGCTTTATTGGATATTGTGGAAAGTATTTTGATCAACGGAAATAGCATTAATAATATTAGATATGCGGACGATACGGTTATATTTGCAAGTGACATGGAAGATCTACAGTACATAAATACAACATGTATACAGTGCATGTGAAAGGCAAATGAATCTCAAGAAAACGAAATCAATGATATTCTCAAAAAAACCACAAAATGTAGATAACCTGATCATCAATAATACAACGATCGAAAGAGTAACAACATATAAATATTTAGGAACGTGGCTAACCGAAAATGGAAATCAAACAAAAGAAATCAAATCTAGAATAGAAATGGCAAGAAACACGTTCATAAAATTGAAGAACTTACTTCGCAACCGTAACCTTAATATAGAGATCCGCACAAAAATGCTACGTTGTTAAGTTTTTTTTACTTTACTATACGGCATGGAAGCGTGGGCAATAAAAGAGTCTGAAATTAAAAAATTAAACTCCTTTGAGATGTGGTGCTACAGGAGAATCCACAGAATATCCTGGACTGAAAAAGTAACTAACATAGAGGTGTTACAAAGAATGAAGAAAAAATGTGAAGTCATAAAAACTGTTAAAATTAAAAAGATTCAATATCTGGGTCATATAATGAGGGGCGAGAAGTACGTGTTACTTAGGTTAATTATGCAAGGGAAGATACAAGGGAAGAGAAACCCAGGACGACGCAAAATATCCTTTCTAAGAAATTTGAGAGAGTGGTTCAGTTGCAGCTCATTAAAATTATTCAGAAGTGCGGCCAATAAAATTAAAATAGCGATGATGATTTCCAACCTCCGATAGGGGAAGGAACCTGAAGAAGAAGAAGATAACTTTATCAAATTCAAAATTAAACTAGTTTCTTAAAATATATTCAGGTATTTAACGAAATATTTGATATTTATTTTAGGTTTATTGTTACCTATTATTTAAGTTTTGTAAGTTAAGTGATTAACTGTAATACTAAAACTTAAACCAAATTTATAAGTCCTATTTGTAATGATGTTGTATCCAATATTTTTGTCATCCACTTAAGTTTATAACTTGGTCAGTTTATTATAAAATATATTCAGTCTTTTAGACAGAATAGAGCTTTGGGATTTAATACTCTTTATATTTTTAATAGCAATACTAATAAAATAAAAGTAATAATTAGTAAATTCTCATTTAACAATTCTCTTAACGATTTATTTCCAATATGTTTGTGTCAATGGCCATTACAGCTGAGAGACATTAATTTAAATGAAAAATCTGTATAGTGTAATTATAAATAATATCACCGGCCGGTCCTGAAATTTCAGACAGAAAAGTCGAAATACTTTGAGCTCCACAACTTTTATAGTTTTCAGAAGAAACATTGTAAATTTAAATAATAAACCGAAATATGTAGAAGCAGTGTACAGTGATCTGTTAATAGCTGTAAGCACAGTTTCCAAATTTGCAGTAGTTTGATTAGAAGCATTGTTTTTATATACATACGAAGAACATTATTTATATTTCGTATTTATTAATTATTTAAAAACTAGTTTCAACTATTGCCATTATCTTGCTAATGGCTAGATCGACTATTTACTTTTAAATAAACAGAGTCGAACCTACCCAAATTAAAATTATTGAAATGACAGTTCAATTTAAATTTAAGAAAACATAGAAGATTAAATTTGACAAAATGGCAGGTGGTACTTCTGACTACAGGGGTCCATCAATTAATCCCGATCAGCAAAACATTACTTATCCTACCATCACTAAGCAACAAACATTAACAAAATTCCCAACAAAAAACCAGGCCATAATTTTACCGGCAGTAGACGGAATAAGAACAGAAGAGTACATCATTGCAGTAGGAACTATAGTCCATCCAAAAAATGTACTCTTCTCATCCAAAATGTCAAACGGAAGAATATGCATCTACCTTTCCAGCATACAAGTTGTAGATGATTTTCTAAGTCAACATGGTGAAATTAAAATTAGAGAACATATAATCAAAGCACGTAAACTAATTACACCCGCTAATAGATTAGTTCTATCCCAAGTATGTCCATCTATACCCCATAACATAATCGAACAATCTTTATTCAATCTTGGTTTTAAATTAATGTCTCCGATTTCGTTTCTTAGAGCTGGAATACAAGACCCGCAATACAGCCATGTACTTAGTTTTCGAAGACAAGTTTACTTTGCACCTACAGGCAATTTTACTGCACCCGACTCCGTCCTAATTAATTTTGAAAATATTTCGTGCCGAATTTTTCTTTCCGATAAACTAACTTGTTACAAATGCCACCAAACTGGTCACGTTTCCTCGTACTGTACCTCAAATCCCTCTTATCCACAAAATACTCAAAAACCCCAAACGGAAGAAAATTTTCTTCCACAAATACCATCTACTAGCCCCGAATAAAATCAAATTACACATGTAAATGACGAATCTCGAGAAGAAATGGATGCTCAAGTCAGCACTGATACCGATAATAAAAATAAACGATCTCACTCGGAAGTTTCATCCCCTACTTGCTCCACTCCCACAGAAACTATACCAACAGAATTCATGAAACCAAAACCAGTGCAAATTAAAAAGAAGAAAAAATTATCAAATTAGACAAATCTACTTCAGAAACTACTAATATTGAGTCGTTATTACAACCAGTCAAACAATTTATCCAGGATGCATCACCACAATATATACTAAATTACACCAAATTACTAGCATTCTTAGAAGACGTTCACGGTTCTTCCACTCCAGTAGAACTGGCCCTAGAATACACACAAAATATACACGGGTTGGGACATATGCTAACTGAAATATATCCCATGTTGAACGAAAGAGCAATTAAATCTAGAATTACAAGAATCAAGAAAAAACTACTTAGTAAAATAAACCAAGATTTTAGTATTCAGGATGACACCTCTGAAGATACTGACGCATAACAGGAAAATACTCCTTCCAACGATAAATAAAAAAAAGATGGAAAAATTTGACGACAACAAACTACAACGCATCAACCCAAATTTGTCACCAAAAGGGATAATGCCACAAAAATGATGAGATCAAGTCATACAACACCGCTTGAGAATAGGACATACCAGGTTAAGCCACCAGTACCTAATGAAGAAAGAACAACAAAAAGTGTGCTATATTTGTGATATTTCTCTGACAATCGAACACATTATTGTTAGTTGCCCAATCTATCACCTGGAACGACTTCAAAGTGATTTACCAAGTGATCTGAAAAGTGCTCTGAACTATAGTAATTGTGATAAAGTGACCAAGATTCTAAAACTAACTAAATTGTACAATCTAATATAAAAATAAGCTTAAGTTCTCAATAATTGTGATTACTTGTTATAAGCAAACATCTGATATTATGTACAACTCTGCCCCGCCAATAACCTTTCATGGTTGACGCGGTTTACTTAATAAAAAAATAATAATATTACCGATCTTTAGTTTGGTTTTCAAGAAACTTTTAGTATAATTTAATAAGTTCCCAACAAGAGAAAAACGGTTCTGCTGAAGTCAATTTGTCATCGCGATAGCCCAGTTTATAACACTGGTAAGAAAACGTCGGAAATAAATATTTCATTTCCTAATTTAATAAAAGGAGAAGTGGATAATAAGTCCTCGGTTTCTGCAAACATACCTTTTTTATAATGGATAATTTTTACGAAAAAAAATTACATTGTTTAATAAGCACACACTGGGTGATTAACCATATATTAATATACGTAAAATATTTTAAGACTACCAAAATAGTCTTTTCATTTTGGTGTCTATTTCGAATATTAGTGATCATTCTGGTCGTAATTATTTCATCGACTGATGCTTTAAATATATTGGTATCTTCTGTTGTATTAGTATTGCATTGTGTTGTACTGTATTAGTATCTAGTGCTGTTGATGTTATATCTTCTCAATATTATACTAAGAAGTTGAATTCTGGACACTAACTGAAGCGATAGAGAAAAATCTTGAGGCCTTAGAGATTTGGCTATACAGGAGAATGCTAAGGATATTATGGACGGACAAGATAACCAACGAGACCGTACTATGAAGAATGGGAAAATGAAAGAGAAGTGATGCATACGATTAAAATGAGACAGTTAGAGTATCTCCGACGCATAATGAGAAACGGCACTAAATACAGGTTACTGGAAATAATTAATACTTCAAGGCAACGTATTCGCAAGCGAGGGATAGGGAGAAGAAGAATATCATGGTTAAAAAACCTGAAGAAATGGTTCTCCACAACAACAATTATTGATCTATTTAAAACATCTTCTTCTTATTATTATTTTATAAATAGGCTTAATGTATGTTTTACTTCGTTTTTAGCCTCAATTGACATTGACCCTCTTTTCCTCGGTCGTCTAAAATGTTGTTTTAGTGATAACAACTTTAGTATGGTTCTGATTAATATTAGTTCTATAAGATAAAAAACTGATGAATTATTTTTGTTCCTAGAGGAATTAGGATTTCCCCCGGTAGTTGCGGTTACAGAGCACTGGCTTGAAGTCAACGAGCCTTTTTTTGTAGAAAAATACACCTCAATTGCTAGGTATGATCGTCCAAGCTCAGCTTACGGAGGCACCCTGATTCTATCTACTACCAATGATTTTTCTTCGGAAACAAAATATGATTTTCTGCTAAGTGAAGCCTTCTTTGAGTTTTCGTTAATTTACAATAAGAATCTTAATCTTTATATTATTTGCATTTATAGAACACCTAACTCTTCCGTGGAACTATTTTTTCAGAACCTGCTAAATTTGTTAGATGACCTGCCCCATAAAAGTAGAAAAATTTCATGCGGGGACGTTAACATTGATTATGCTGCTGCTAGTGCTACACAAAAATCCTTGGTCAACATATTTGAATCGTATGGTCTAACAATGCACGTTGATTCTCCTACAAGGATTACAAAAATTCACCTACCATAATTGATTATACTGTCTCAGATTTTGCACCCCTTGATGTCCACTCTACAATTGTTAATGCTATACTATCTGATCATGAAGCAGTTTATACGAAGTTTAATATCTTGAGCAAACCCTCCTCGAAAACCCGACGTTTAGGCAGGATTTTTTCCACCCGGAACTTTCGTAATTTCCAAAATTTATGCTTAACTTCTGAGTGGCGCTTTCCTGCTATGGACGTGGATAAGAGTTTCAGTGCTTTTTTGGATAAGCTTGTCTGTATCTTCAATAAAGCATTCCCTTTAATTGCAAGTAAGCCACAACATCGCAAACCCTGGACTACTAAAGGTATCCGAACACCTTCCAAGGATATGCGTTCTCTTCTCTATATCAGGAAATTTACTACCAACGTCTCTATCACTGAATATATCACCAAGTACAGGGCAACCTATCTCCAACTTATAAAATCAGTTAAAAAAGACTACTACCATAACCGTTTGGGAAGCTCAAAAAGTGTTGCAAAAGACACTTGGTCCATAATAAACGATCTTCGAAATAAAACCCACACTGCTAAAACAATTTCCCTTCCAGACCCTGAAAATCTAAATGAGTACTTTGTTAATGTGAGTAAAAATATTACATCAACTATTTTGCCACAACAAGATCCCATTGCTTATCTCCCTAATTCAAGAAAGGTCTCGAATTCATTCTTTATAAAACCAGTCGATAAATCTGAACTGATCCAAACAATCAATAGTATCAAAAGCAAATCCTCCTGTAGTACTGATGGTCTATCGATAAAAATGTTTTCTAATCTCCCAGAAAATGTGTTAGAAGTCCTCATCTCACTCATTAATGATTCCTTTGAGAAAGGTAAATTTCCAGAGTGCCTGAGGACAGCCATCATTATTCCTCTTCATAAGGGTGGTGAAATATCTAATACCTGCAATTATAGACCTATTGCACTACTACCGGTACTCTGCAAAATTATTGAGAGACTCATAAAAGCCCGACTTATGTCCTTTCTAGTTGAAAACAACATTTTATCACAAAATCAGTTCGGCTTGTTAAATAATAAATGCACCACTGATGCCATCTTTTCTGTACTACATGAGGTTTATCAAGCACTGAACAATAATCTTCACACTGCCACCGTTTTTGGTGACTACGCCAAAGCTTTTGATTGTGTAAATCATAACATTTTGATAAGAAAACTAAATTTCTATGGAATTCGAAGTATTTCTTTAGATTGGTTCCAATCTTACTTGGATGATAGGAAACAACTGGTTAGAGCAAATGATAAAGACTCTAGTCTCAAAATCATTGTATGTGGGGTACCTCAAGGTTCAGTATTGGGTCCTCTACTTTTCCTTATCTTTATTAATGACATCACTAGTTTAAAAATCGATGGAAAAGTCTTTCTTTTTGCTGATGATACCAGTATCACTTGGAGCAACTCAAATATTGAAACTCTTCATGCTACTATAACTTCTGATCTACTTACAATAAAAACCTGGTCTGACTCTAATTTACTCTCGTTTATCGTAGATAAAACAGTAGCATTGTCTTTTAAAGGAATTCTTCAACCCTTACCTCTTAATAACAGCCAGATCAGTACCGTTGATTCTGTAAAATTTCTTGGTATTTTTTAGACAGCAACCTTAAATGGTCCCACCATATCGATTTGTTAAGGAAGAAACTATCCTCAGCTTGCTATGCTATAAGATCTGTTTCGAATGAACTCAATTTAGCATCTTCCAAAATAACATTATTTTTCTTTGTCGAGTCACATCTTCGTTATGGTCTTCCTCTTTGGGGTTCTGGTACATCTGCCCAATTCGATGTTATTTTCAAATTACAAAAAAGAGCAATTAGATATCTGTTTGGCCTCAGAAGAACAACACATTGCAGAAGTTACTTCAAAGATCACAGAATTTTAACCGTTCCATCTTTGTATATTTTAGAAACTGTTTGCTTAATTCGTAAACATCTGCATGTCTTTCCACCCAGACCTAATCATGACTACTTCACGAGAAATTCTACGTTTGACGTCTATATGCCGACCCCGTCCTCTAAGTTAGTAAAGAAATCTATATTATATTCCGCAAAAAAACTTTACAAACATCTCCCTCTACAACTTAAATCTGCAGCATCTTTCCCCAAATTCCGTAAACTGACAAAAGCCTACCTATCTGAAAGACCATATTATTCAGTAGAAAGATTTTCTTAATCCATAACTTAGAAAGTACAGTTCCCTTTGCACAAGTAGTATTTTTATTATCATTTTTTTGTCTATATTTGGGTGTCATATGCAACAGCTTAACTTTTAAACTTATTAATTACTAGGTAGACTATGCATTAAATTGAAAATTTTGCAATTTACTTAAATTTTGCAATTGATGACTTCTGTTTAACTTCATTATTATTGTTATTATTGTAAATATATTGACGATTTGTGTAATTTTAGTAAATTGAATTGTTATTGATTTGTTTTCTTGATTTTTATAAGCTTTGTCGATAAAATTGTACAATTTTTCATGACAATAAAGCATATTTCTATTCTATTCTATTCTATCTTCTTCCATTTGGCGATTTGTCTTTTGCTGTTTGTACTATTCTATTTTCTGTCATTCTGCCTATGTGTTGATTCCATTCTATTTTTCTTCTTTTGGTCCACATGTTTATTTCTTCTATACCACATCTCGCTCGTATTTCTTACTCTGTCTTTTAGAGTTTGGTTTGTTATTTATCGTAAGACTTTTATTTCTGATGTTTCCAGCAGTCTTTGTGTTTTCGCCGTATCTGCTCTTTTTTCCTGTGTTTTCGTTATTATAGGTCTTATTATTCATTTATATATCGTGGTTTTCGTTTCCATTGTGAGATATTTGTTTTTCCAGATTGTGTTGTTGAGATATCCTGCTACTCTGTTCGCCATGTCCAGCTGTTTTTGTACTTCTTCTTCTACTTTTCGGTAGCTTGACAGTTTTATTCTCAAATATTTCGTTCCCATCACTTATATTATTTTGTTATTTACGACCAATTTACATCGTCTCGGTTCCGTTGATATTACTATCGATTTAGTTTTCTCTGTTGAGATCACCATGTTGTATATTAGAGCCGTGTCTTCGAATTATTTTGTTAATCTTTGTAGGTTATCTTCATTTTCGGTTGTGATTAATGCGTCTTCGGCGTAGCAGATTATCCTTATTTCCTTTTCTCACATTCTATATCCTCTTCTTGTTTTACCTTTCTTTATGATTTCATCCATTATCAGATTAAATATAAATGGGCTCAGCGAATTTCCTTGTCTAATGCCAGTTTAATACTTGATAGGTTGCGATACTTTTCCCTTACATCTTACCGTAGCTATGTTATCTCTATATATTCGCAATGACTTTTATTAAATCCAGTAATATTCCCTTTTCATATAATAAATATATCCCGTCCCGAATTCCCACTCTATCAGACGCGTTCTTCAAATCTATCAGATCAGGCATATATATGCTGGTTTGTTGTATTCCAGAGACTTTTCTTGTATTTGTCTTATTACAAAAACTGCATTCGTGCATGATCTTCCTGATCGAAGTCCTTGCTGTTCCTCTTGCAGGGTTATGCGTTCGTTTCTTTTTGTCGCTCTTATTCTTGTTGTCAATTTGAGTGTTGTATTTAAAAGATTTATTGCTCGATAATCTTGAAGCATTCCTGAAGATTATCAAGCTTTCTTGAAGAACATCAGCATGATCGCTCTTCTCCATTCAGCTGGTATTATGTTCGTGTTAATTATTTAATGAAAAAGAAGTTACAGTTGTACAAAGTGATCATCTCCATATTTTAAGAGTTCATTTGGTATTTGATCTTCCCCTGGTGACTTTCTATTTTTTAATTTGTTTATTCCTTGTTGCACATCTATTTGGGTGATTTCGGCCTTTGATTTAAAACATCAGTTAATTAAATAATTACACCCAGAAATATCCCCACTATTCTAAACAAATAGGCACCAAAACAAGAAGTGGTTGTTGTGGACTTCCATTTGGTCAGTTTTTTAACCATGATATTCTTTTTAATTCCTCGCTTTAAGAATACTCTGCATGGAGGATTATTATCAGTAATCTATATTTGGAACTACGTCTGGTCCGATTTGTTCTATGGGAAGAAGAATGAAGAATCTTAACAAATTAGAAGCGTTCGAGTTGTGGTGTTACCGTCGCATGCTGAGAATTCCGTGGACAGCACACATATCCATTGAACGTGTGCTGGAGACCATGCACAAAGTGCGAGAATTGATCAACGTCATAAAAATGATAACGGTTCAATACGTCGGTCATATAATTAAAGGACATAAATATCGCTTACTCCGGTTGATCATTCAGGGCAAAATCGAAGGAAAACGCAGGGTTGGAAGATAACAACTGTCCTCCTTGCTGCGTAATATTAGATAATGGACAGGTCGATGGGTCGAATAGGGAACTTGCATAAATTTTTAAATATTAAAATATTATTAAAAAACATGAGGTAACATGATATTAAAACGCTTGCATATAAAAAAAACAAATGTTTTTAACCCATACGCTTATTACGAGGCTTTGAAAATACTATAAAATTCAAATTTTTTAGAAGGCGCTTGAACGTCCTTCTATTGGTCTGAAGTCACGGACCACAACGGGGCTACGAGTCTTACAGCCGGTTTCCGAAATGATGATCATCTCAAAGATTATGTAATCGATGGTTAATCGTTGATCAAATGCATTTTGAGTTTCAATAACACCAGTTAAACGGGAGTTCAATAACAGTCGATCATATGATTTAACAAACGATTAATCGTTAGTTAACAGTCGATCATAAGTGTTTTGAGTTTCCGAAACGCTGATTAACCAATTTCGCATGTCACACGGCGACCAAAAGGAACTGTCACCTAATTTGAGGTTATTGGTTGATTAAAGGGCTGTTAATGTTTATAAATAGTTGTTTTTAGTTATTAAGAGGAAACAGTAGCGATCAACAGGTAGCGAAAACGCGTTCCAAGATTGCAGCTGTAATTCTGAATATTTTCTCGAGATATTTGGCACACATATTCGTAATATAATAAAGAATGGCGGTACAGAGCCCAATTTGAAAAATATATTAATATGTGGAAATTATTTTGTAATTAAATACAATATTAAAAAAACGAGCCTGTACCGCCATTAAGAAGAACAAAAAAATACACTTTCTTCAAATAAACTTTTTTATCCGATGTCTAGATTTTGTGTCATTTTGGAACTACTAAAATTTTTTATTTCATTAGTAGTTCCAAAATGACACAAAATCTAGGCATCGGATAAAAAAGTTTATTTGAAGAAAGTGTATTTTTTTGTTCTTCTTAATGGCGGTACAGGCTCGTTTTTTTAATATTGTATTTAATTACAGAGTAATTTCCACATATTAATATATTTTTCAAATTGGGCTCTGTACCGCCATTCTTTATTATATTACGAATACGTGTGCCAAATATCTCGAAAAAATATTTAAAATTATAGCCGCAATCTTGGAACGCGTTTTGGCTACCTGTTGATCGCTACTGTATCACCTTAAATAGAGTTTTTTAGTTATTATATAGGTGAAATAGTTATTAAATAAAGGGTATTGTAGTGTTTAATTAAAATTATTAGTTATTTAATTATAATTTAATTTTTAAAATTAATTAATTTAATTTAAGCCAAAAGCAAGAAATATTTTTCAAATAAACATTTCTTTCTGTTTTCTAAGA
This sequence comes from Diabrotica virgifera virgifera, assembly GCF_917563875.1. NCBI lineage: Eukaryota > Metazoa > Arthropoda > Insecta > Coleoptera > Chrysomelidae > Diabrotica > Diabrotica virgifera. The sequence continues at coordinate 191,819,957 of NC_065446.1, read as the reverse complement.
GCAGTAAAGTGTATTTTGAATTAAATAAATGACATATATTCTTCTTTTTATGTCAATAAATTTAATCAAAGAAATTTATGTATAAGTAATTATGTTAATGTTTGTATTACTGATTAGAGAATTCAATTAACTTTCAAATGAGCCACCACACGACCCCTATTCTAATTTAAAAAAATCATCGATGACGTAATCACGCCCAGATGGGTGACGTCACTAGTATGATAATAATGCCAAAAAGTCGTAATTTAAAAATAAAAATTGATCTGTTTCGGGATTTTTTCCAAAATCGTCCATTCTCGAGAAAATGAATTTATTCTAACCTTTACATGCTCACTGTATATTGGGCTGCACACACATGTAGATGGTGCTACAGGGGAGCATTAGTTTAGCTCTACTTCAACATATTGTGTTAGTGTGAAAATAAAAAAATAATGTTTAATTTTAAATATTTAATTTAGAATTACTACTTACCTTTTGTTAAATAACTGTTGTATAAAGATTAGATTTGGTTGCCAATTAAATCCAACATTGGGATATGCAATATGATATCTGCTTAATATCACATACAATAGATGACATGAAGAACGTGATAAGGAAGCTGAAGGGAAAGGCAGATGAGGTTGGTCTTAAAATCATCACTAATAAGATAGTAGAGATGAGAATAGGAATAAATGAGCATGGTAAACTATACATCAATCAAGAAGAAATAAAACAGGTTAAAGAATTCTGCTACCTTGATAGTATAATAGTGCAAAAGTTGGAGTCCAGGCAAACATTAAACATAGAATAGGAAAAAGAACAACAGACAACAGGCCTTTGAAATCCTCTTATATCATATCTCAACATAAATTAGCCAAAACACATTTAATAGTATCATCAAATCAATACTACTATATAGGAATATGGGAGTGAGACATGAACAATTTTAGAAGGAAATGCAAGGAAAAGTTTTTGTAAATAGATTCCCACAAAATATTCTGAAGATGTATTGGCCCAACACCATAACAAATGAAGAATTGTGGAATGCATTAAGGCAAAGAAGCAGAGGACGAAGCTAGTAGGTAATAACTCATTCTAACAGGTGGTTAAATAAACTTTGAAAAACACATTTTTTATTAATTTTATTATTTAAAGAAATTACAATTTTTATTTAAAATTACTTTATTAGGTACATACCTAACCACTATTACCTAATAATTTATGAGTTCGAATTTTTTTATTTGAAGCTCTACTTCTAAAATTTCTTTTTTTCTTGTTGAAAAATACTATCTTACTTCTTTTTTCTAGTCTTGCTGTTTCATTTTTTTTTTTTTTTGTAAAAGATACATTAAGAGTTTCGCTCCCTACATCTTTTAATTTTTTATTTTTTGAACGAGCCTGAGACATCTTGGCTGTCTTCTTGGGCAGGACAGCAGTTGTTGTGGGTGTACTGAGCAGCACAGTGGAAGTAGAGGGTACATTGGACATCTGCTATGTGTCTTCCAATTGTAGGTAATCTACTTCCACTTGACTATCTTGTGCAACTATAAAAATAAAAAAATTTCAATTGTTTTAGATGTACCAGATAGTTTTTTCTTTATAAAAAAATCTTTCTCGAATTAGGTAGGTAGTTACTTTTATTTACCTATTTTAGCTATCTTAATAGCTAAGTTAATAATCCACCTTAATTTAGAATTGGAATAAATAATAATTATAATAATTAATTCATATTAATAATATTTATAGATATTAATTCTCATATTTTGAGTTTGCTTAAATTTGGTTTACAAAAGATCTTTTTTTGTTTAATGATGTCTATAGATAGGGCTATGTCTGGCTATGGGTAACCGCTTATCACCCTTGTTATCAGATTTATTATTGATCAACATAGAAATAATATCTTTAACAATCAAACTTTAAACAATAATACCTTTCAAAAAATCTTAAATTGGCTTAGAACTGTAGGATACAATATCCATTTTAGATGGAAATCTTTCAGATGTCAAAAACATTCTAGATTCACTCAAAAACTTACATCCTGATGTATGTACGTTGGAAACAATGGATAAACTTAAGTTTATCTTTAGAAAACCGACTAGACCGACTATACCATACCTCCCTCTTCTAATCATCCTTTTTAACAGAAGGTGGCTCCTTTCTATTGCTACATCCATAGAATACATGAACCTAGCATTATCAGATAATAGTTTTAAATAGTTAAACTAATGGTCACTCTACTACATTTGTGGATAACGTGCTGAACAAAAAAATGTTCTAATTCAGAAGTTTTGTACAGATCAAGACCATATACAGGTTATTGTTCAGATAATATTGGAAATATTGATCAGGCTTTATATATATATAAATAAATTTAAAATTAGTTACCTTTATTTAAATAAATTAATAAAATAAGGACTCACCAGATGTGAAGAAACCAGATGCACTGAAACAACTGTTGGGTAAAGATTGGATTTGATTGCCAATCAAACCCAACATTTGTACCCCTACATCTGTGAGACGAGGCCTAAATGTGCCACCACCAGAGTGGAAGTATGTCTTTCTGAAAACAATTCATTAGTTCATTACTGATTAAGAAATGAATGGGTTAAAATCAAAGTGGTGTAAGTCATATTCTTGAAATGATGTAAGCCCTATTTTATAATCTTGATATTATATACACAGACCTCTTCAGAGAAAAAGTGGTGTGTAAGTTTTTACTGTAAATACTTACACCACTTTTCCTGATGAAAAAATGTCTATTTGTCAAAGTTATAAAGCAAGACTTCCATCATTTCACAAATATGACTACACCTCTTTGGCGTTAACACCCTCAAATACTAAACTTCTATTGTCTCAACACTAGGTTAGTTCCCATCATGAAATTAGTTTCATTGGATTATATTTTTATAAAAATATTCCACTCAGAAATAGTGTAATTCGACTGACCTGGTGTTAAGAGCTTTAAATTTAAGTATACCTACTTTGTCCGCAGTTTGGTCTCTCTTCAACTGGTCCAAAACCTTCTGCTCATTATATTTTTGAATCTGCAATGTAATTAATCCATATAGCTCTAAATCAACCGAAAGTTTTATACACTTACATTTTCCATTGCTACTTTTCAGTGTTCAGCTGCTTGGGAGTTCTGGGAAATTCAGCGCTGGCATTAAATTCCAGTGCTATTTTTTCCCAGGTTTCATTGTTTTGGTTGGTGGACATAGCATTGGTACATTATTTGTTTTCAATTATAATATGCTTGTATCTGAAAACAAAAATATAATTAGAAATTTGTTCTATAAGTTAGACAATTTCGTACTTACTTTCCAATTATTTCCAACAGCAAACATTTCTCTCTCTCAGTATAATTTTTGCGTGGAGGATTTCCGTTGGTATTGCTCATTTTTAATATATTTTTTAATTTTATAAATTATGTAGTTATTTACTATGGATTGAAATTTTTTGGTTATAAAATGAAATTTTGAAGGATGACAGCCGATTGTGACAGTATCGATACCAAATCGTATGTCAGATTAAACAGATTTAACAGCTCGATTAGATGATCGAAGATTTGAATAACGTTTCGGAAACCGGCTGTTACCCGGTTAAAAGCGATTAGACTAGAGTATTACGGGAATTGTATATAATATATAATGATATTATCATTTTAATCGTATTTAGTTGGAAATTACCAAAAATTATTTGTATTCTTGCATAGTTTTACAATCAGTTTATTTAGTTTCAAGGTGAAATTTATAAATCTTTAGAAATTGATACCTTCTAAAGTGCTTATAACACATAATTACGATGATTTTTCAAAAGAAAGCGATTAGGATAGTCTGGGGATTGTAATTGTATAGTACATTTTAATCGTGTTCAATTGAAATGCTAAGAGTAAGTTTAATTTAAATGGACCAACTTGTGGATGAAAAATACAAGACCTTAAATATTTACTAATAATTGTAACAGATTTTGCAAATATTCTCGAAGCATTGCTTTCGCTTATTCCGAAATCATCTCCAAGAGAAATAAATGTGTGTCCTGTTCTCTTTAGAGTTGAAAATAGAGGCATTGTTTGTGTTTTACAATTTCTATTATTTGAAACGTATCCAATCTAAGTCTGTATTTTAACTTCATCACTGTACACTTCAGAGACAACATTTTAAATTGGTTTGCTTCCTCTTCTTTCGCTTCTTCATCACAAGAATAATCACTTTCATTTTACCAATAGTCATCCTGATTCAAACGTCGTGATTTATTTTTGTATCTTCAAATAATGTTTGCAAGTCTTTTATAGGTGAAGTTCATGCATCCTTATTATGTATTTTCAATGGCGACAACCCGACTGTAAGAGTCCTTTGAAATTTACACTGCATAACTTTACTTCTGATTTGGATGTGAGTGTGTTGATGCATTATTCAGGTTTTGAGGTAAATCTGGTTGGTTTAATTCAGGTCCTGGTTGAACTAAGTTTGTGAAACTAGGATCACACTGTTTCTTATCATCATTGACCTCTAGAACAGAGTTAGATATGGAAGCGCCATCTTCAAGAAGGGCCTTTCAAGGGCTGCTTCCCTCATGGGCTCAGAAAAAGTTTGTTTTCTGTCTGGTTAACAATCAAATATGACAACACCTGACTTAATAATTTTGGGACCACCCATAATCTTGAATTTATATAGTTATCCATGTCTTGTTCCAACTGCAACAAATAAAAGTTTAAGTAGGCCCATTTCATGAAATGACAACTACCCAATATTTTTTCTTGAAATAGAAAATGTCTTATCAGTATTAGGTACTTAATTAGATAAATACTCACATCAAAATGATCCTCACAGACATAAAGACCTTTGCTACTTTGTGAAATATCCTTTTCATCTCGCCTTCATGCCTTTAGCCATTTCAATCGACGTTTTTGGTTCTAGTGGTAGAGTAAAAAAATATCTGTTGGATGTTCTGACAGTTGTGCTTTGGCATTCCGCAACCATATAGCTCTTATATTGCGCAGATTTGTTTTACATTTTGATAAAGTATATCATACACTAAATACAATAATGTAAACATCGAGTAAACAAGACAGTTATGCCACACGCGCAACTAGCAATGACAAAATGCATTCAATGCAATAGCTATAGCTCACCGAACGGGCGAACGGAAACACTGTGGTTGGTGACGTCAGACAACAGCTCGCGCTTTTGAAGTTGTTCGAAACGGAAATTTTGGGCGCAGAACTATTAGTGGAGTCAATGAAGGTGGATATGAGTTATTACCTCAGATTTCGTTGAACCTCCATCGATTTTCATAAAAATTGGTGAGTGGTTAAAGGATACCTCAAGGAACAAAGGTGACATAGTGCCAACTTGCGCTTTTTGCATTTTAGGGATGAAATACACCCCTTTTTTAAAAATTATTTTTTAGATTTTTGAAAGTGCAGTCACTATAAGTTTTCACTTCCTATTTTGTTGAACCTTCATCGATTTTCATGAAAATCGGTAAGTAGTTAGAGGATACCTCAAGCAATAAAAGATATATAGCATCAACTTGCGATTTTGCATTTTAGGGGTGTAATACACCCCTACTTTTTAAATTGTAAAAAATGCAGATTTCCGCATTGTGGCGCAAGTAATCTCGTTTAATTAAGAAAAATAAATATTTTTTTTTTATATTTATGTGCATGAATTACATTTTTTTTAATTTTTCAAACCAGCAACCAAAAATCCGAAAATTAACAAGTCGAAAATCACGAAAACCTTATTCTTCTATATTTCTGAAAGTGTAGTCACTGAATGTTTTCACCCACGATTTCTTTGAACCTTCATCGATTTTCATGAAAATTGTTGATTAGTTAGAGGATACTTCAAAAAACAAAAGTGATATGGCACCAAGTTGCGCTTTCTGCATTTTAGGGGTGAAATCCACCTTTTTTTTTAATGATAAAAATGCAGATTTCAGCATTCTGGCTCAAGCAATCTCGTTTAATTAAGTAAAATAAATATTTTTTTACATTTATGTGCATGATTTATAATTTTTATTAATTTTTTAAACCTTATAGCAACCAAAAATCAGAAAATTAGCAAATCGACAATCACGAAAAAAATTAATCTTTTATATTTCCAAAAAGGCAGTCACTGAAGGTTTTCACCCCTGATTTCGTTGAACCTCCATCAATTTTCATGAAAATTGGTAAGTAGTTAGAGGATACCTCAAGAAACAAAAATGATGTGGTACCAACTTGCGCTTTTATCCTGGGGGTGGATGTTACCCCTTCTCATGGGTGAACACTATTTTATTAAAAATAACCCCATAATTAGATAGATGTGTAAATTCTAAGCACACTTTCTTTTATCAAGTTTATAAATTTTTTATTTAAATAATATTTCATAATTTAATAAAATATTATTGGTACAGTCAAACCTGACAATAACGGTCACTAAAAATAGAAAATAATTGGCCGTTATAGAAATGTGGCCGCTAATGCTAGATTTCCTTTTCCACAAATACATAAAATATAATTGAAAATTTATTTATTTTAGTAATTAAAGCAAATCTAATTAAATATAATTCTACAAACAAACGGAACATACTAAAACTAAATTCAATTTACTACAATATAAAACAATATCTATACGAAAAAACAACTACAAGAAAAACAGAATTTTTGTTTGTTTTACATTTTTTTTAGATAAACGAAACATAATAAAACTAATTTAATATAGGTAATACATAATATAAAATAACATACTATAGCTACTACGAAAAATACGCTTATCACTAAAGTATCGTCGTGCTTCCATGCTATATTCAACAAAACCAACTTGGTAGGGCCTTTAATTAGATATCGCAAATCACTTCAGCTGATTTTGTCTGCATATATATTATGTTTGAGGAATCCCTTTTTTTTGTGAGACTGGATATAGGACATTTCTCAAGTATGAATTCACATTCATGGTATATCGTTGCTATACAGGGATAATAATCTGTGCAATGTTATGGTACAGGCTACGTTAAATATGAAGTAAATATGGAAGATATACACTGGTTATTCATTTCAATTTAATTTGATTGTTTTTTAATCGTTTACAATATTTAAAATAATTAAAGACATAAAGTTAGGGATTTCAATAATAAATTCAGTTCTCACTGGCAGGGTGGGAAATAATAAAGTGTCATACAATAGCATTTCATTACAATGCTCATTACAGGCATTACAGGCTGCTCCGTTTGAGAAAACTCATACTCTCAAACTTTGAGAAAACACTCATTCAGTTTCGACCAACCCTGTATTAGCTAAAATTAAACGTTTTGCTAGATTAATAATTTTTAACAATAATAGATTATATTAAAAATCAGTTGAACATAAATTGATTTTCTGATGTCAAATCACTACAATTATACAGGGGGTGAATATTGCTATGAAATTTGAAAATAAAAACGTAATTATCTTTTAAACTACTTCGTATAACATCACAAAACCTGATATTTTAAGAAATAAACATAGAGGAGAATCCAAAAATGTAAAAATATACAGGGTGTTCCATTAAACAAAAGATAATTTTGTTTCACCCTGTCAATATGGGTGGCCCTGTATATTTGGAAATGTATTTAAATTCTGATATTATCTATGCCCCAATCTCACCCAAATAAACTTTTTTCGTATCTCCTACAACAAACGACTAATTGGACTTCCCACAACCTGTATACATACAAAATCTCCGCTATAAAATTTTTTCAAAGAAAATGTTATTGGTTTTTTTAAAATAACTCCGTTAAATTTTGAAATACGAGATTTATCCAAAAACCATTACAAAGCTAAGCAAAAGTTCTATAACACTGTATTAAACATAATTTTCTAAATCATTTATTTTTTTTTAAATACAAGGTGAAATGGCCTCGGTTACATGGTTCTCGCAGTAAAATTTAGGATTTAAATGTTTCTATCTCGGTTATTTTTTGTCGTAAAAAAATATCAAAAAAAAGAAAAAACTTAAAAAAAGTTCAAACTAAAGTTTTGTTCTCTACCATTTTTTAAGTATATCGAGTATTTTTGGAGTAATTATCAAAAGAAAATAAAATTCACGAAAATTTGAAAAATTCTAGTTTTTTTAGTCGAATTTTTTTTTCAAAAATATGCACTCTAAACCGGTCAAAATTGTTGAAGTTATTACTCATGTTAAAATAAATAAAGTTTTAAATGGGTTACTATAAATTTTAATTTTTGTGGAAATGACGTATGTTTCATTTTTCATTCTTCCCTAAAAAATCTGAAAGGGTCCTCTTATTTCCATCATAACTTGCTTAATTTTGATGTTATCGACTTCTTATATAGCTTTTTGATAGTTACCTTTAAGTACTTTATTAAAATGTTTAATATCTATATTTAATAAAGTGCATCGTTTTCCTGTTATTTAAGCTTGAATACTAAGATTTGAGTACTCCCGGAAAAAAAAATATACATTCAATTGCATATAACTCACTTTGTATATACAATAAAGGATTTTTCGAATAAGGAGCTTATTTATTTTTATATTATCTTCGATTTTGGTAATAACAACTTTTTTGAAGAAACTTATGGTTTTTGAGTTATTTATGAAAAACTGCTTTAAAACATGGATTTTTTTCAGGAAAAATCAAAACTTTTGATCTTTAATAACTCAAAAACTATTGATTTATTGAAATAACTTTATATAACCAATTTTACTTATAATTTGTCCCTCTATCGATTAGTGGTATTATTTTTAATAAAATAATTTCCACCCCCGAGAAGGGGTGGCATCCCCCCCCCCGGGTAAAAGCGCAAGTAGGCACCATGTCACCTTTGTTTCTGGAAGTATCCTCTACATACTTACCAATTTTCATGAAAATCGATGGAGTTTCAACGAAATCGGAGGTGAAAACCTTCATTGACTCCACTATATTATCAGTTGTTGTATGTACACTATTCATTGTTAAGATGTAATATTTTGAATACAGCATTTTTAAACATTAATTAACAATTTTATGCAAAATTATTTTAATGTGCAAGTTCCCTATTGTTTCACATAGCTGCCGACCGGAAAAATTCCATCAGCTTGTTAGTAGCCAAATGGTTGAAAACAAGCAGGGCACACAAAAAAGAAAATAATTGGGGCCGTTTCACATTACGTGTCTGATATATTTTAACTTTCTATTTTCATCCGTGTACATCACTTCCCTTTCCGTCCCTATTCTTTGTAATAGGGACTAGTTTCTTATCTTGTCCGTCTATAATATTCGTAGGATTGGCTTGTATAAAGAGCCACATCCCGAAAGATTTAAGTTTCTTTTCCATCACCTAAGTGAGTATCTAAAGTTCCATTCCATAGTTCATTATTGAGAAGAAATAGATAAATGGTTTCCTAAGAATAAAAATAAAAATATATACCATTTTTATTCAGTTGCAATGCGAAGCCAAAACTGTCTTAACTTTTACTTAGATCAGAGAGTGTAGCCAGCACTCTTACCGACGATTTCACCTCTGGTTAGAGGTTCATTAGAGATTGCATAGGCTGCTTTCTCTGGTCCAGGTAAAAATTTTCGACATATTAATCCCCCATTGCAATTGACGAGAAGGTAGTAGGTGCGTAGCGGCATCTGCTAAATAAAAGACTAAGTTTTTCAACCTAATAAAAATATTTGTAAATTAAATATTTTTAAAAGATTTTTAACTGAAAAACTTATTGCCCATTTTCCTGGTGACACCTCCAAGGCTTCTACAATATGCAAGCCAAATGGATGCTGCAGTGAAGACAAAAGGGAAGGAATTCTACACTATGCAATTCACAACCCCCGTCTGCAGCGTGGTAAAGTTCCAACGGAAAATGGACCTAGTTACTCTATAGGAGTAATACTAATATAAAAATAAAAATGTATACCATTTTTATTCAGTTGCAATGCGAAGCCAAAACTGTCTTAACTTTTACTTAGATCAGAGAGTGCAGCCAGCACTCTTATCGATGATTTCACCTCTTGTTAGAGGTTCATCAGAGACTGCATAGGCTGCTTCCTCTGGTCCAGGTAAAAATTTTCGACATATTAATCCCCCATTGCAACTGACGAGAAGGTAGTAGGTGCGTAGCGGCATCTGCTAAATAAAAGACTTAGTTTTTCAATCTAATAAAAATATTTGTAAATTAAATATTTTTAAAAGATTTTTAATTGAAAAACTTATTGGCCCATTTTCCTGGTGACACCTCCAAGGCTTCTACAATATGCAAGCCAAATGGATGCTGAATAAAAACGGTATACATTTTTATTTTTATATTAGTATTACCCCTATAATAGAGTAACTAGGTCCATTTTCCGTTGGAACTTTACCACGCTGCAGACGGGGGTTGTGAATTGCATAGTGTAGAATTCCTTCCCTTTTGTCTTCACTGCAGCATCCATTTGGCTTGCATATTGTAGAAGCCTTGGAGGTGTCACCAGGAAAATGGGCCAATAAGTTTTTCAGTTAAAAATCTTTTAAAAATATTTAATTTACAAATATTTTTATTAGGTTGAAAAACTTACGTCTTTTTTTTTGGCCTCCTAAGAGTTTGGCAATGTGGTTTAATGCATTCCTAACCTTTGCTATTATAGTTTTTATCCCTTGTGAGTAATTCCATTGTTCCTTCGCTAGTACCTGAAGATAGATAAACTGTTTTACTAGGTCAGTTAAGTATTCTTTATAAGCTTTTGGCCGTCTCGAATTTTATTTTTGCTGAGGACCATAAATCTAGTTTTTCGTATGTTGATTTCCAATCCAAATCTTTCACTTACTTTATATATTTTGTTTATTGACTGTTTTCATCTTTTTAGACTGTCTTTACGGTGTCATCCGCATATCGGATGTTAGTGATGCGTTATTCCTTTAGACTTATTCCACATTCGCAATTATCCAAGTCTTCACTAGATGTTTTCTCTGAACAAGGCGTAAATAATAGACGTACAACTTGAGGAGAATATAAACGGGGCTCATCTGTACATTGATGGAATGCAGATATAACGCGTTAAAGAGTATTGCTACCTGGGAACTATTATAAATGAGCAGTGGAGCTATGTAGAGGAAATAAAGTGCCGCATAGGAAAGGCAACAACGGTGTTTAACAAAATGAGCGCCATCTTAAAAAGCCACAACATATCCCTAGATACAAAAATGAGACCTTATTTGAGATGTTATGTTTTCTTCTTTTGATTGTACGGAGCGAAGGCATGGACGAATACAGACACTACTATTAAAAACTTGGAGCATTTTAGATATGGTTTTATAGAAGAATGTTGAAAATATTGCAGACAGCAAGGATCACGAACAAGGAAGTTCTAGGAAGAATGAAGAAGGAAGTGGGGATTGTGTTTACCATGAAACGCATAAAACTGCAGTATCTGTGACACGTTATGATAAATTAGTACCGTTACCCCCTGCTGCAGTCCATATGACTAGGTAAAGTCGAAGATAAACGAGAACCCGGTAGATAGAGAATATCAAGGCTGTGGAATTTGAGAACATGGTTTAAAAAAACCTCAACGGAACTGTTTCGAGCCGCAGCGAGCAAGGTTATGATTGGCAATATTATTTCCAACATCCCAAACAGATAGGAACCACAAGAAGAAGAAGAAGAAGAAGAAGAAGAAGAAGAAGAAGAGGAATGGGCGTAAAAATATTATAATATATGTTTGCCTAACGCCTCGCATAATCTGGATCGCTTCCTTCGGTTCATTTCCAAGATTTGTTATTGTGGCTGATTTGTTCCATTTTAAATTTATAAAGCAGGAGTAGATGTCGCAAGTCAAATCTCTGCATAGTTAGATACCAGAATACTGAACGGAATCATAGAAAAGTGGTTGCTACAAATTCGAATAACTAACTTATGAACATTGAAAGATGGATTTAATTTGTGTACGTAGTCTTTTACAAAAAAAGTATAGCTCTTCAAAAGTGTTCCACTCATTATGTGGAGCACAGATTTGGGAATAAATTATTCATAACTATTACAATTATGAATTGGGAAGCAATAAACGAGAGAATTCTGACTGTCAACTTAAACATCCATGGACACAGAATCGCAGTAATAGGTATATATGCCTCTACCGAAGATAAATTAATAAACGAAAAAGGCTCATTATTCTATGTCAACAATTTAACCTAAAAATTTTAAACGACTTTTATCCCCACAAGGACATACATAAGTTCACCTGGTATCAAGAGACAAGACAAATACGATCGATTATAGACTATATTAAAATAAAACAAAAATCGGAATGGAAAATCCAAGGCAAGAGGGTATATAGAGGTGTAGAATGCGGATCTGACCATTACCTACTAATATCTCGAATCCAAATCCTCTTCAAATATGCAATAAATGAAACATCGAAAGAGGAAAGATAATGAATAATCAAAGAACCCAAATACAAACTAACTGGGCTATATGACGACAGCACCAGGTTCCTATACCAGAACAGACTGGATCAAAAACTTGATCAAATTGACCTGACATGTAGCACCAATATAATATTCGACAAAATAACACTTGCGATTAAGGAAGCAGCCAGTGAATCATTAGGCATGGAGGAGATAACAAATACCAGGAAAAATAACAACATAGTCTGGAGCAATGAACTTGAACAACAGAAACAAATAAAACAACAGAAATATCATAAATGGTTAAAACCTCAAAACGCATATGATAAAACCCAATACCGCCAAGAATTAATCAAATATAAAAAAATGTTAACAAAAAATGAGAACAATACCTGGGAACAGAGATGTAGGGAAGTGGAATGCCATCTAGGTGGAAGCAGATCCTCAGAAGCTTGGAGGTTCATTCGAAATCTAAGAAATGAAAACAGAAATAATACAAACCTTTAAATGATCGAATTAAAGAAATTGAAAACCCACTACAAAGAAAACTTCAAGAAAATAGACATGAATACATAAATACATCACCAAAACACTACAATTCAAATGGTCAAGTCGTAGAATTAAATGACGAATTCGTTGAGAGAATGATTAAATCATTAAAAAATAAAAAAGCATGTGGTCCAGAAGGAATCCCAGCGGAACTTATAAAAGATGGAACTGCAAAATTGATCAAACTAATAACCATAATTTTCAACAACTACACAAATGGAGAAAACATACCAGAAAATTGGAAAACAGGATGGACAATCCCAATACACAAAAATGGTAACAAGGAAGACTGCAAGAACTATCGCTGTATTACTGTAACCAGCACCTTTAGCAGATTATATGGGAAAACTATAAAAACTCTAATAGAAAATGAATATGCACCTTTAGAGATCGAACAACAAGCAGGATTCCAAGCGGGAAGATCCTGTATCGACCACATCTTCACGATCAACCAATTCAATGAGAAAAAAGTAGCCAGAGACAGAGAATACATCTACTATTCTCGATCTAACTAAGGCATATGATACCGTACCACTTCGTAAATTATGGCAAGTCCTGGAAAAATCCCGTATTATTGTAACTTTAATAAAAGCAGTGCAACAATTCTATAACAGTATCCAAGCAAACATAAAAATCAGTAGCAGAGTATCCAATAGCTTCATGGTGAATAAGGGACTACAACAGGAATGCAGCTTATCGCCAACACTGTTTAAAATATATATAAATGAGGTCTTGAATAAGTGGCGGAAATCGTGTTCTAGAATAGGCATACAGCTAAACGAGGACTCAACACTATACACACTGCATTTTGCTGACGATCAGGTGGGGATTGCCCAGAATAAAGATGATCAAATATTTATGACAAACCGGCTGTTTCGAGAATACAAAAAAATGGGGCCTATACGTTAATATAAAGAAAACCAAATATATGTGTATAGGAGGACACAAAAGTGAGTTAAAACTAGAGGATGATATGGTTATCGAGCCAAGCTCTGATTACGTATACCTTGGAACGAGAATCCAACAAAGTGGAAGGACAGAATTCGAAATAGAGGAAAGAATTATGAAATGAAAGAAGGTAATAGGAGCTTTGAACTTACTACTTTGGTCAAAAACCATATCAAAAGAAAAGATAACAAAGCTCTATAATAGCATCTTTAAAAGCGTGGTAATGTATGGATGTTAAACCTGGCAACTGAATAAGCGAACAGAACAGAAGTTGCTCGCACTGGAAATGGACTTCTGGCGAAGATCGGCCTGCATCTCCAGACTTTCACATGTAACGAATGAACGGGTACGAGATATTATGAATAGAAAAACAAACATAATTGAAGTAGTCCAACAAAAACAACTTTGTTGGTATGGCCATGTACAAAGAATGGATGAACATCGACTCACAAAGCTAATAATGGAATGGCAACCCCCGGAAAGAAGGAAAAGGGGCAGACCGACAACAACCTGGATAAGTGGAATCCAGAAAGCCATGTCTGAGAGAGATCTCCGACCAGGATATTGGACAGATCGACGCGGCTGGAGAATAGGAACCGGAAGGAGCAGGACGCTATAAACCGGTGTTATGTATACTATTATAATTAAATTATTCAATGTATTTTATTTAATTTTGTTAAAATTTAAACTATTAAGTTTTCTTTATTTTATGTTAGATTCCTTATTCTCTTGTATTATTAATTCCTTTACATCTATATTCGTATTCATTAAGTCCACTGTAAATCCGCTCTTCTTTTTTAGGAAACTCTATGAGACAAATCCAACTTAGGTCAATGTCTGACATAATTCAAAACTTCTCTAAACTATCATTACAAGTGGATTACGTTTATGGGTTTAAGGGAGTAAAGCTCTTTAAATTGACCCAGAATCCCTTTCGAAACTTAACCCATGCTTATGCAGTCCAATATAATTAGGCTTAATAGCCTAGTAGAATCATCATTAGCTGTTGATGTAGACCCTTTAATGGTTAGCTTACATATTTTAATAATCCTATTCAGGGCCGTGTCGATACATTTCATAGGTAATTTTGTATATAAGACGTTGAATCAGACATTTTATATGTAAATACAAAATGAATAGACCTGGATCCCGCGTACCAAAAAAAAGTTTATTAATAGCAAGCTGAAAATTTGTTGATAGCTTCACGGTGTCTATTCGGACAAACTTTGATGTTTGGGAACACTGAAACAGGGGAAGCTTTAATTGTGGAACAGTTCAAAAATTTAGGACGTCAGACTACGAAATCGCCCCATGTATTTTGTTGGACAGAACTTACAATTGGTTTGTTATCGTTTTATTAAAGTCTTATGCAAAAATCAGACTGCAATTTATCACCAATATAATTCCTGTCATTTGATATGTTCTTCGTGTTCCACTCATTAAAATGCCCCATTGGTGGTAATCACCAGTCTGATTTTTGCATGAGACTTTAATGAAATGGTAACAAATCAATTGGAAGTTCTGTTCCAGTGTTCCCATACATCAAAGTTTGTCCGACTAGACATCATTAAGCTACTAACAAATTTCTAGCTTGCTATTAATCAACTTTTTTTGGTACGCGGATCCAGGTCTAGAGTAGTATTCTTAGACTGACCAGTGTTACTTCAGGGAAATAAACAAAAAAGTACCCTGTTTGTGATACTGATCTTACTAAGCTACCGATAGCTGTTTTGAGTAGTGTGGACCTCTATAAGAAGAACTTTATACAGTGAGGACGTTTAGATTGGAATAAATTCATTTTCTAGGGAATGGGCGATTCTGGAAGTAAATCACGAAACAGGTCGATTTTTATTTTTAAGTTATTATTTTTTTGCATAGCATACTAGTGACATCCTCTACCTAGTAATTATGACGTAAATATTGATTTTTTAAAAGAGAATGGGGCTCGTGTGTTAGCTCATCTGAAAGGTTATTCAATTCTCTATTTAACAGTCTAAACATTATTATATAGTTATTTGTACAGAGTGGCGCAAAAAATATTTTTGAATTAAATATTTGACGCAAAAGAAGAAAGTGTGTAATTTATTAAATCCAAAGTACATTTTACTGCTGTCAGAGTAGAGAAAAAAAATGACAAATAAACATTGTTTTTCGCATAAAGTAATTGTTTTAACTGCTATTTAGAAGTTTAAACGTTTAATTTAAGCGAAAAGCAAAGTTTATTTTCTCAAATAAAAATTTTTCTCTGTTTTCTGACAGCAGTAAAATGTATTTTGAATTAAATAAATTGCATAACTACTTCTTTCTCAATTCATTTAATTCAGAAACGATTTGTTTGACCACCCTCTAATAATAATTATGTTAATGTTAATTCGAAAAGAAATTGAAAATGAAAGTTAAAAAAACTTAAGCGTTTTCCTCAAAAATGATATTCTCAAAAGTGGTGGACATTGTAAACCAAAAACTACACTAAACCACTTGAATATTTTTCCTTTGGCCATTTTTTGAAGTCACGCTATCGAGAGGTTTTTTTAATCTTTATTTTTTGTTTATCACTAACAGATATGTTGATGTTTACCATTTTTTTTGCAAAAAAATTCAATATTTTAACATCTGAGTGATACAAAAAAGTCGTTAGATACAAAAGTAAGTAAGATACAAAAGTCGTTAAAACTAAAAAATATTGACAGCTATACCTCTAAAAACTCATCTAATAAAATCGTTTTGAATTTTTTGTTTCAAATGATCAAATGACGAGTTCTGATATCCGCCGCAAAATCAATTTTTTAGGTGTCTGGAAAAATTTGCAACCATTGGCGTATTTTTGATAATTTTTCCATTAAATGTCTTTTCGAATATTCTTTGAATGTGCTGGATATATTTATTTAATTTAAAAATATAATATTTCTTCCCTACTAACAAAAAAAAACACAAAACAAAATATGCTTGGAATATCGATTTCAAACTTTTTAAACCCCCACCCTTAAAGGTAGCTACGAACACGTTTTGATAGGCAAGCCATGCAATACGTATTTAGTTATGTATGAAATTTAATGAAATAAGGGTTTCATCTGGTAAACAGATAGGTGAAGGAAGATCTAGGCTCGAAACAAAACCTTGATTAAACGTAACGAGTATTGTGGCGAGACAGTGTTCTCGGCCGAGTGCCCGTTTGGTATAAACATACTAACGAGTACTCGGCCGAGCATTCGACCCAGTCATATGGCGTGACAGTCACTCGGATCTTGTATTGACTAGGCCGAGTCTTCGACATCCCACACTTCAATAGTATACTCGCCAATCCACTCGGTATGTGTAAACAACACATACTGTGTTACTGTGCACATTACTACCACTTCATCAGAGGAGACAACTTGTGTTAATCAATGTGATTTGTGATTCTTAAAAATAGCTAACAGATGGAACTCAGATAGGACAATAAAGTCAGTTGTAAAAGTCACATCCGTGCTTATGAAATTTTAAATCTTTGGAGCATAAAAATTAACATAAACGTGATGCAGCATATGTATCGATTGTAGAAAAAATAGATATTGTTGGTTTTAAAACTCAAGAAGTCAAATAAAATAAAAAATTTAAATTCAACATATAGACAAGAAATAACAAAAATCAATTAATCTAAGAAATCGGGAGCACCGAGATTTGGTCCAAAGACACTTATCTCCTTCTCATAATATATCCGTCAATTCTTGTATAAGCAGTGGTGTAAGCCGTTTGATATATTTTTAATGCTAGCTTTACCATCCATAAGTGCACTACTCCTTGTTTTTGTGAATCGAAACCAAACTGACTCGCCTCCAAATTCAAAAATTTGCCAACCAATAAACCATCTCTCGCCCTCACCATTTTCTCGGCCTAGTAACAGTTTGCTGTCTCGCCACTGTACTCGTTACATGTAATCAAGCCATAACGATGCGTCCATAGTCTTCGAGTCAGACAGCCGAGTCCGTGTGCGAATAATCCTAATAACAGCGCGCAGGTGCACTTTGGGCAAGGCTGACTTCGAAAACCAGCTTGCACTATGGACGCGCCCTTAGACTATGGTCAAAGCTTGCAAATTTCGTTGCTTGTGATAATAAATTTAACTCTAATACTTAGTGAATGCATACATTTATAAATTTTAAAATTTAATTGTAACAAGTAACTAATAATTTGGGATCTGACTAGTTTTTATACAATTTGTGTACTTAATTCGTTTTCTGACTTAACTAAAATATTTGTTTTATTTCAGGTACGTCTATCATCTGTCTATTTCAGTTCATACTAAGTATTTAGTATTCTTAAGGTAAATATATTTTTTTAATAGTTAAGATTAATTTCTAGAGCTCGAGAAATATGCAAAATGCATATTAAATGCATATTTGCATATTTTGGATTAATTGTATAAGTGCATAATATGCATGAATTTTGGCTTTTATCGCCATGTGATAGCAAAAACTGAGTACTATCGACTAGACTATCAATTCAGAACAATAACCAGAAAGATCAGTCTAAATAAATTTTCAAAGAATTTGTATCCAGGCGAAGGACCAAGATTGTCCACACGCCACTGAACAAAAATAAGGAATGTTAGCAGTTTTTGGTGCATTAATAAATTAATAAGTTAATATAAATTAATATTACATTAAGATTATATGCATTTATTAAAAGTGCATGTTTTCAGATATGACAATAGGTCCTAATGGACGGTAATGCTATAAGCCGATTGCTGGCAGCATTAAATAAAATTATAAATCAATATTGTTTTTTCCGAAAGCTTTACAAATAACAAATTACTAGAATTTGTATAAGCAAAAAAACACAAATTGCAATCGTCGTTCTGTCCTGCCCGTATTTAGTTCAGTAAAGTTTCAGTGGATTAACAGTAAAACAGACGTCAAAATCATTTATACCTAATGCTAATATACCTTTACCACCTGAACCTATGATAACTAGATTGGGAACAGCTCGATGCTCGGGGATCCGAACTAGATAGCTTAGGTGCTATAAAAAACGTGTGGATGCTTTAAAAAACCGTTATTAAAAAGTAATTTGGCACATATCCAAACCAATTTTGCAAATATTTCTGAATCAATAACTAAATTAGAAAAGCGAAACATTTCATTAGACCAAAGTATTGAAATTATCAATTCATTAAAGAATGAAAAAATTAAACACCTTGGGGAAACCAATAAAGTGTATCAAAAATTCTACACGGTGTTACAGAAAAATGAGGGATATCATAAAATAATTCAAATAATATTATTAAGATTAGGAATTGTGAAGATTATTTCATTCATGGAGATTCTGACCAACAGAAAGCTATAGAAATATAAAATACAGTGATTATTTCATTCATAGGAGATTCTGACCAATAAAAAGCTGCATAAATCTAAATTAAATCGATAATTTTTGATTTTTTCCCGTCGTCAAGTATATTACGTCAGATGTCCTTCGTTGCTACAAAAAAATACATTCAGTGACATTAATGACAATTAATGTTTTAAAAATTATAAAAGTGATGAGTGATGACTTTCAACCGTCAAATTAATATTTATAACAACTGTGTGTTTAATTGTACTAATTTGTACTTACATAAATAAATTACAGTAAAATTTTGGTGGTGAATAGTTTTATTCATGAAATAATCGCAACAAATTGCACTCTTCTTCTTCTTCCTACTTTATAAATAGGCATAATGCCTGTTTTACTTCGGTTTTTAGCCTCAATTTACATTGTCTGACCATCTTTTCCTCGGTCGTCCCAATGATCTTCTTCCATTTGGCGATTTGTCTCTTGCTATTCGTACTATTCTATTTTCTGTCATTCTTTCAATGTGTTGATTCCATTCCATTTTTCTTCTTTTGGTCCACATGTTTCATGTTTATTTCTTCTATACCACATCTCGCTCGTATTTCCTCACTTCTTACTCTGTCTCTTAGAGTTTGGTTTGTTATTTTTCGTAAGACTTTCATTTCTGCTGTTTCCAGAAGTCTTTGTGTTTTCGCCGTATCTGCTCTGGTTTCCGCTGTTTACGTCATTATTAGTCTTATTGTTGATTTATATATCCTGGTTTTCGTTTCCATTGTGAGGTATTCGTTTCTCCAGATTGTGTTGTTGAGACATCCTGCTGCTCTGTTCGCCATGTTCACTTGTTTTTGCACTTCTTCTTCCACTTTTCCGTAGCTTGACAGTCATTGACAAACTGCACTCGATCTCTAAAATTAATATAGTATTTTAGAGCTCTTGTGCAATTACTACTGATTATTTCATTCATAGGAGATTCTGACCAATAGAAAGCTACAGAAATCTAAATTAAATTATAATTTTTGATAATTTCTCGTCGTCAAGTATATTACGTCAGATGCCCTTCGTTGCTATGAAAAATACATTCAGTGACATTAATCACAATTAATGTTTTAACAATTATAAAAGTGATGACTTTCAACCGTAAAATATTTTTTCTACAACCGTGTTAAAAATGCAATTTTTAGTACTCCATACGAGCGTTAAAAATGCTACTTTAAGGCAATAGTGCTTTAAAATATTTTTAAGGCACTGTAGTTCGTATTTACCGCATAGACAATTTTAATGTAATGTCAAAAAATATAAAAATGGAATGTCAGTCAAGTTCAAGTAAAAGTTTTTGTAGATATTGTCCTGTAATTACGTTTGTAGAAAAAATATTGAGATGCGTGTTAGAAAGTATATTTTTAAGGCACTCATGTGTGCAAAGTGTCAAACTTTCACATGCGTGCCTTAAACGTGTACTTTTAACACTTATATCATAAATAACTATATAAAACTGTGTGTTTAATTGTACTAATGTGTACTTACATAAATAAATTACAATAAAATTTTGGTTTTTAACTGTTTTATTCATGAAATAATCGCAACAAATTGCACTCGATCTCTAAAATTAATATAGAATTTTAGAGCTCTTGTGAAATTGCTACTGATAATTTTTTTATCAAGTATTACGTCCGATGCCATTCGTTGCTACGCAAAAATACATTCAGTGACATTAATGACAATTAATGTTTTACAACTTGTCACAGAGAACACCAAGAAACCGGTTTAGCAAATATTTAGGCGAAGATATCAATTAAATATTTGTTAAAATGATTTAAAAAGACAGTTTTATTCGTGAAAAAACCTTACCGAATTACTCTCGAGCTGTTAACAATTATCGATTTGTTTTGCCCTCGTGACATTTTGACAATACATTCAAACTGTCAAAGTGTCTTTCGGGATAAAAATCGATAATTTTAGAGCTCTCGTGTAATTACTAATAATAATTTAATTTTGAAGGTAGAACTCTTAATTATACAATATTTTAAGTGTGCTTTAACTTCATATATGAAGTACAAAGAATTTTTTCCTCGTATAAACAATTACTATCGGATAGACGGCACAATTTTCTCTAGAAAATTTATTAAAAATTTATTTATATATAGTATTGACTGTAATAGTAATATAATAATGAATGATGATGATGATGATGAATATATAGAATAAAATACCATTCATCATCAATCTGTACGCGTCCACTGCTGGACATAGGTCTCCCGCAGCTCTTTCTATCTTTCTCTGTTTTGTGCGGCTTGCATCCAGTTGCTGACAATACGCTTCAGATCGTCAGCCCATCTGGTTGGTGGTCTTGCTCTTCTCCGTAGTGCTTCTTCTCGCGGCCTCCACTCGACAATACGTTTTGTCCATCGGTTGTCTGACAATCTGGCGACGTGTCCTGTCCAATTCCACTTGAGCGACGCGATTCTTTCGACGGCGTCCGTTGTTTTGGTTCTACGACGTATTTCTTCGTTTGGGATTCGATCCCTCAAGGAGACACCCAGCATCTGGCGCTCCATAGCCCTCTGAGATATGAGAATTTTGTTCACTACCTTTTTTGTGCGTGTTAATGTTTCCGCTCCATAAGTGAGTACATATGTTTCAGACATATGAGTAAGTCAGATTTAAATACATAGCTCAGTTTATCAAACGCTGCCCAGGCTAATCCTATCCGACGTGGGAGCTCGCACGTCTGGTTATCTCTTTCCAAACAAATTTCATCTCCCAAGTACTTATAAAATGCAGTCTGCTCAATATCCATTCCATCAACAACAATATTACGATTTAGCACCAGATTAGTCATTATTAGCGTCTTGTTGATATTAATCTTTAGTCCGACCTCTAAGGAAGCGTGATATAACTTGTTCAACATTATTATTGCATCATCCATACGATCGGCTATAAGGACGATGTCTTCTGCGAATCTTAAATGACTGAGCTTCTCTCCAAAGAATAAAATATAATAGGTAGGTAATAGCAATTTCATTACAAATTTTTTGTGATTTTAGCGTAAAATAATTTAAATACTTTCAACACAAGGATTACTGCGTTTTTTATTTATATGCATTAAATGTATAAAAGCATATTTTAGTGCATGTTTTAACTGTTTTTTTGTGCATATGTGCATGCATATTTTAAGGTTTTAAGTACATATTTCCCGGGCTCTATTAATAACATAATATTAACCCTTAACTACTGACGTGGATGTTTCAGGACTTAGACTCTGACATGCGGTAGGTCGTTTGCTTTCAATATGAATTTGTATTATATACATTATATATATAATTTGTTTGTTACATTAACTACGAAATATTTCTTTACACTGCTGTACAATAAAATGTTGCTGCAAATAAAATAAAATTTATGTTTTCAAGATAATTGTGAACGCATGCATAATATTAAAAAAATGGTGGAGGTTTTTACAAAATCCTTTAAAACCAGATTACAAGAAAAAATTGTGTATTGGTAACTAAAAAATAGTAAATTAATATTAAAAGTACAACAACTGAATGGACTTGATGGCGTACTAATAGCGAAATAATACACTGGTCATCATCATCATCATCATTCTCTTTGCCTTATCCCTATGCGGGGTCGGCTTCCCTAATTGCATTTCTCCACACAATTCTGTCTTGGGTCATATCAATGTTAATCCCCTTTACCAACATGTCCTGCCTTATCGCCTCCCCCCAGGTCTTCTTTGGTCTTCCTCTCCTACTCCTTCCAGGAATCTGCACTTCAGCTATTCTTCGTATTGGGTGATTAACGTCTCGACGTTGAACATGACCGAACCATCGTAACCTATGCTCTCTCATTTTGGCATCAATTGGTGCCACACCTAGACTTCCCCTAATATACTCATTTCTAATTTTATCCTTCTTTGTCACTCCACTCATCCATCTAAGCATTCTCATTTCCGCCACATGCATTCGTTGTTCCTCTTTCTTTTTCACTGCCCAACATTCAGTTCCGTACATCATAGCCGGTCTTATGGCTGTTTTATAGAATTTTCCCTTCAGCTTCATTGGAATTTTTCTGTCACACAACACACCACTCGCTTCTTTCCACTTCATCCATCCAGCCCTAATTCTACTGCATGCATCTCCATCTATTTCTCCATTACTCTGTAATACCGATCCTAGGTACTTAAAACTATTGCTTTTCACAATCATTTCACCATCCAAAGATACCATTTTATTTGTAGTAGCTCCATCTTTAAATGAACATTCCAAATACTCTGTTTTTGTCCTACTAAGTTTTAAACCTTTTTCCTCCAGAGCTTGTCTCCACTGTTCCAGTTTTTGTTCTAAGTCTCTTTCACTATTTCCTACTAACACGACATCATCAGCATACATTAAGCACCATGGAATGTTACCCTGTAGTTTCGCTGTTATCTGGTCCAAAACTAATGAGAATAAATACGGACTAAGCACAGAGCCTTGGTGCAATCCTACTTTCACATGAAATTTATCAGTCTCTCCCACACCTGTCCTAACACTAGTCGTTACTCCCTCATACATATCCCTCACAATCTTTACATATTCACCAGGGACTCCTTTCTTATTGAGTGCCCACCACAGAATCTCTCGAGGAACTCTATCATATGCTTTCTCAAGATCAATGAATACCATATGAGCGTTTGTTTCTTTACTCCTGTATTTTTCCATCAACTGCCTTATAATGAAAATTGCATCTGTTGTTAATCTACCCTGCATAAAGCCAAATTGATTCTCGGATATTTCGGTCTCTTCACGTATCGGTCTGTCAATTACTCTTTCCCATATTTTCATGGTGTGGCTAAGCAGTTTTATAGCCCTGTAGTTTGTACATTGTTATATATCTCCCTTGTTTTTGTAAACAGGTACCAGTATACTGCTTCTCCATTCGTCTGGCATTTGTCCGACTTCCATAATTCTATTAAATAGACCTGCTAGCCACCTTGTTCCTGTCTCTCCCAATGCTCTCCATACTTCCCCAGGAATATCATCTGGTCCTACCGCTTTTCCTTTCTTTATTTTTTGAAGCGCTTGAGCCACTTCCTCGTTGGTTATTTTGGTGACCATTGCTGCTACTGTCTCCGTTGACTCTACAGGCTGTCTGTCAAATTCTTCATTTAATAAGCTGTCAAAGTACTTTCTCCATCTCTTTTTGACTTCCCTTTCGTGAACTAGTATTTTATTATTTTCATCACGGATACATCTAATCTGATTAAAATCTTTTGCTTTCCTTGCTCTCTGTTTGGCTATTTTATATATCTTCGTTTCGCCTTCCCTGGTATCAAGTTGATCATATAGGTTTGAATACGATTCTGCTTTAGCTTTTGCTACTGCTACTTTCGCTTCCTTTTTCGCCACCATATAGTTTTGAAGATCTGTGTCGGATCTGGTTTCTTGCCATTTTTTATATAATTTTCTCTTCTCTTTTATTTTTCCTTGTACTTCGTTTGACCACCACCAAGTCTCTTTATCCTCAAACTTTTTTCCTGACGTTTTCCCAAGTATTTCAATAGCAGTCTCTCTAATACTACTGGCCATTTTTCTCCAAATTGTATTAGGGCTTCCTTTCATGTTCCAACATATATTTTCTACTATTTTTCTCCTGAAAATATATGTTGGAACATGAAAGGAAGCCCTAATACAATTTGGAGAAAAATGGCCAGTAGTATTAGAGAGACTGCTGGAGAGAGACTATTAGAGAGACACTGGTCGGCTTCTAAAAACACTGATATGCGGTACATGATACCTCAAGAAAACTGTACGTCAACGTATCTCAAAGTCAAAGTCTAAACCATACTAAAGCTGAAGCAGTTGGGAGCAGGTTCAATCACACATCGCTTGAAAGTACACAGGTGGTGTTCTAGGAATCTTTCATAAAACACGTTTTACAACAATAGCTATTTGTATAACAAGGGAAGAAATTGCTACTTTTCCTCCCGAGAATGAAGTTTACTGCCCGACGCCTAGCGGAGGGCAGTAATCATTCAAGGGAGGAAAATGCACTTTACTCCCATGTTATACATATGGTTTTTCCACCTTCCTCAAATAACAAGTAATTTTTTCATTTTTAAATAGTATATTTATGTAACTAACCAACAAAATTTGTTCGAACTAAAATTAACAAGTAGGTATAATATAACTGTTACCTGTCAAATATAAGTCAAATTATTAATGTAAACACTGTTAAATCAAAATAACAATTTACTGTTTTTTACCATTCTGCAAAATACAGGGTGTTTTATAAATTAATGTTAAAATGTATAGGTACTTACATAATAGAAAATAGATATTGTAAAGAGCGCCAATAAGTTATATTTCATGAATGAAATACCATGACGTCACTTTTACTTTTCCTCCCTAGGGAGGAAAAGTACAACTTTGCTCCCTACAATCAGGTCCGGAAAAGTATACTTTCGGTAGAGACAGGTGGAAAAATATATTTTCGTCGCAGTATCGCAACCGCATGTCAGTGATTAAGGGTTAAGAATAGTACTGGACCCAATCATTGAAAATTACAGCTAGCGAATTAGATATAAAATATATGAACAATATTTATAGAGAGCCAACACTAGCACAATACACTAGTATGCAGCTATTGCAATGGGCAGGACACGTGGTCCGCACGCATAAGAACAGATTCCCAGAGATACAGATAAAATTACTTAACGCAAGAATTTAAGAAACAATTTCTGTTGGTAGATCAAAAAAGAGATGAGAGGACGAAGTAAATAAGAATATCAAGAACCTCTTGAAAACATATTCATGGAAGAGAACAGCAATAGGTCGAGAGATTTGGAGAAACTTACTGAAGAAAGCTAAGGCCACACTTGGCTTTTCTTGATTGGATAATTCGATATTATTTTAAATTTATCCGAGATTGACCGAGAAGAGACAAGTAGGAGAAGGACAGACCTATATGTTTAATGACATTTGGTAGTACAAATAAACACTCATCCTTAAACTACTCTTCATCGAAGATCTTTAAGATGCAAAATAAAACTCTTTAGGAAATTATTATGATATACAGAATGAATTATTGGTTTCGTTTTTATTTTTCGTACTTCTTCTGTATTTTAATATTCGTGAAGTATTTCCCTAATCCGTATCACAGGCACACTTTTCTGGATTTCTGGCAGTTTAGGAGGTTTAAGGTGGCCATAGGTTATATTTCTTATATTTAATAGCTATCTTATATCTAGACTTAGGCAAATAGGCAAATTGCATATTTTGCATATGCATAAAAAATGCAAAAATGTCAAATTTCGCATATTTTTATAAAAGTGTGCATGAAATATATGTAATTTGAAATTTTGGTCGAACATATATATTTTTTATATTCTTGTAACAAATAGTCCTGCGCCAGGGGGGTACAACGGCCTCCTCTATTCAGATGGACTTACCCAAGTTTTTTTATGTATTTTGACCTGTAGAACACGAATTTTTTGGGTAACAGTTGATCCGGATGTCGATAAGATTGTTATAAACCAAGAAGTTGAGGAATCACATAACAGCGATTTCTCGCAAAACAAAACATTTTTTTGTATTTTTTGGTCCATTTTAACCAAAAAACGTTCCTACAAATTTTTTCGTAGGATGCATACTTTTCGAGATAAACGCGGTTGAACTTTCAAAAAATCGAAAAGTTGGTATTTTTGAACCCGAAAAACTTTTGATTAAAAAATAAAATAGCAATTCTGCTTACCGCATTTGAAAGTTCAAGTCAAATTATATCGGTTTTAGTTATTTGTATTGCCAAAAATATATTATTTTATTGTTAAAACAAAGCTATAAACACCTAGTGCTTGAGTGATGTTTCAATGATTTCTCATTTAAAATCGAACGAGTACGTAGAGGAGGTAAAAGTGCAAGCGGGGCTATTTCTAAGTAGCATGCATTAAAACGCATGTATTAAGCACGGGAAACAGTATGTGTTTATAGCTTTTTTTAAAAATCAAAAAATAAATTTTTAGCAATGCGAATATTCAAAACAGATATAATTTGACTTAAACTTTTAAAGGCGGTAAGCAGAATTAATATTTTATTTTTTATTCAAACGTTATTCGGGTTCAAAAATTGCAATTTTTCCATTTTTTGAAAGTTCAACCGCGTTTATCTCGAAAACTATGCATCCTACAAAAAAACTTGTAGGAACATTTTTTGGTTAGAATGACCGAAAAAATACAAAAAAATGTTTTATTTTGCGAGAAATCGCTGTTATGTAATTCCTCAACTTCTTTGTTTATAACAATCTTATCGACATCCGGATCAACTGTTACCCAAAAAATTCGTGTTCTACGGGTCAAAATACATAAAAAAACTTGGGTAAGTCCATCTGAATTAAGAAGGCCGTTGTACCCCCCTGGCGACAGGACTAAAATGCAGACATAGCTTGGAAATCCCAATATTAAATTTTGTTTTATAATCTCTTGGTATTAGAATTTTTGGTATCGGAATGTAGTACCTAACTAATAAAAGATAGCGGCCTATAGTTTTGTTATGTTTTTTCTTTAAATATAAGGGTTCCAAAATCGCAGTTATACAGTAGGCAAAAAATTTAATTTTGATGGTCAATTTTGCTATTGTGAAATTAAAGAACTTTTTTTTTATTTAAAATTATTTTGCAATCTGTTGAGTGTCAACAATAAACAAAAGTAATTACATTGAATAAGGACAAGGAAGATTTTACCCACTGGCAAAATCAAAGTACAATTTTTATAAAGTTGTGTACAAAATAATTACATTTCACAACTACTAACTCATTAGTTTAAAAGTTTACTCTAAATGGTAAGTCCAATGGTTTGAACCTCTTTAACCTACGCTGTTCTTGGGAATTGTCTAGGAGGTTAAGTGCAAACTGGTTTTTATGATCCTCCAACTTGGCAATGTAAGCAGCGCTATGTGGTATATTATGAACCCTCTGTATAAATCATAATTTAAATATTATGTTATTAACCTTTAGGGTGATGACTTCTTGTACCGTATCAGTTTTAAGGTCTCGATGAATAATTCTGTTGTTGATGTACCAAGGTGCATTAGTGATGGTTCTGAGGGTTCTTGATTGGAAGCGTTGGATGATTTCGATGTTGGAATGACTGGCTGTTCCCCATAGTTCCAACCCATATGTCCAGATTGGCATAAGTATTGCCTTATAGAGCAGCAATTTGCTGCTCTATTAAAGAACTGAACACTGGTCTTTTTAATTTGTGAATAATTATTGTGCTTTGTAAATGCCGAAAATAAAGGTGTTTCAATTTGGATAAAGCCTTCTTTCAAAGAGCTATCAGTGGATATGGGTAGTTTATTGCTCATTGTGTGGCAAAACCATATGTACATACGTATTATTTGTTTTTTAATTTTAAATATTTACACGGTGGTACAAACAAGGATTTTAAAGATTCAAAATATTTTTTAATAAAATTTCCACGAAGAAATTAAATTCCTTTAGCTGGCTGTATACCCTGACTCACAAAAATGGTTAAATTTGTTTGTAAAATGTATATATTTATAAAATCCCTAAAAAGGGCCACATTGAAACAAACGTTTTCAGAATTACAATTCCTTCATCAGGTCTTATTTAACGTTAGCATGCCTGAGCTGCCAAGGTATTCGGTAAAAGCTATTTTTTGTTAAAGTTTAAAATTGGATGTTTAAAATTTTCCTGGATTTAACTTCAGGCAACATATAACTTTGCCCCATGTGGGTTTCAGTGTCCAAAGGATAGAACCTGTATTTACGGACTTCCAATGGCAACAGTTGCCACTGATCTATTTTACTCTTACATTATTTTATGCAAACTTAATTCGTGTTACATGTTTAGCGCATTAAATAAACAGAGTTTCCGAGAAAAAAAATCACTAGTTAACAGTTTTAGCAAGCGTCAAAAGGTATTCCTGAAATCACCTGTAAGAGAACAATGTTATATAGATATGCTTCCTGCTGTTCTATTGCCACCGTAACCCATTTTAACACGATGGAGAATATGGTTGGAAGTTGGAAGCAGCTATTTTCTATGCTGAACATTTTGTTGATTTGAAAAAATTAATGAACCTTTTAACGGATGACAGTTGCCAATCTCTATTGGAAACTAAGCAATCATTCCAAAAGCACATTCTTCAATAGCAACTGTCAGTCATAAAATAAAACTACAGCTTTGTTCAGAAAACCTTTATTATCCAATTAGAATCGTCCAAAATTATCATTGCTAGGTAGTAAATATATAATAAAATAATTTGGAGCAATTCTTTAAAAGTAATATTGAAACGGAGATTTTCACAAAAACAGTGGTTACCAGGTTGTTTCTGAAGTGTTTCAAGTACTAGCTGGGACATTTTCCGAACCACTTAATTTAGAATCAACTATTATCATAAACTTGAAAAATGCTCCAGTAACATCAGTTGCTGTCCAAAGAAGTTTTTCTAATTACCTACTCAGATAGAACCCATTAATTTTTGTTATAAAATTTTGAACAGAATTTGATAATATTTATTGTTCCTCCACAATTCGAAATAATATTATTTATTGGTTAAAATACTTAAATATTTAATTACATAATCTTAGTTTACGTGCATCCACGTTAAAACATAAATCCATGTTAATGAAGAAAAATATTGTAAATATGTTTTTATAAAAAAATATTGTCAATATCTTTTTTATTTCATGCATATTTTCTAGAACACCTGCATATTTTTACGTAAAATACTGCATATTTATGCGCATATTTTATACATTTTTATTTGCATGTTTGCCTAAGTCTACTTATATCTAATATTTAATACCTATTCTATGAACAATTAACGACCCCTGCAAAGAATACTTTATCTGCTTATATTCCTATTTAGTTAACATCATTTTTTTGTTGTATTGATCAAGTTTTTAAAAGAAATTACTATCCAATTACTTTTATAGTTCAGTCTAGCTAAAAATCGCAAACTGATAATCACATTTCCTCTTATTGAATCCTGTCGCGCTTTGTGGTCAACAATAATTCTCCTCAACAAAAGACGTAACATAATGGTTTTCCAGCATGTGCCTAAAACAAATGTCTGGAGATATTCGGATTGATTTCTTTTATCTATCGGGAAACTAAATAAGGTATTGAAACAATCCTTGTTTCGTTGTGGTATATTATTTTAAGTTACCGAGTTTCTTTACTTTGGCCTTTAAGAATATATCGACGGCTGAAAGACAAAAATGACCGAGCGACAAAAAAAATTATAAAATAAGATTTAGTGGCTTTATTTTCATAATTCCAACGAACTTTAAATGCAGTTTAGATACTTTGTAAATTATTATTTGTTTACTATGTACCATTTTAATATTTTACGAAATAGTTTTCTAAAACGAGACGACTACTAGAAACAACAGAGATGAAAATACTCGACGAATATCAGGGAAAAGTCTGTTGGATAGGGAGAGAAGCGAAAACATAAGAATATCATGCGATGTATATATATATATAGTGGCTAAACACCCCTTTAGGGATTACGCCGCTTACGCTCTCTAGATCTATGGTTTGAGGTAGATCAGTCCTCATGTTTGTTATTTAATTTTCTCGGTTATTTTTCTCCACTCTTTCCTGTCTCTGGTTTTTTCTTTCCAATGTCGTATGCCCGCCTTGTTGAGATCACTTATTACTTCTTTTAACCATGTAGATCTTGGTCTTCCACGTCTTCTTTTGCCAGCTGGTGTCTATTCCAATATTGAGAATATCGTCGTAGTTGATCCGGATCTCCATATGTGTCCTAGCCATTTTGCTCTTTGTTGTTTTATTTTACACACTATATCCTCCTTAATTTCTTCCAGTAGCTCAAGGTTTGTTCTTTGTCTAAATCCATTGTCACTTATTTTTATTGGTCCTAATATTGCTGTTGGTATTTTTCTTTCTTGTATGCTAAGGTTTTTCCCTTGTTTTTTTGTCATGCTAAGAGTTTCGGCTGCATACATCATCGTCGGTCGAATTATTGTTTTGTATATTTTCATTTTTGATTTCTTGCTCAATAACTTATTTTTAAGTAGTTTTTTATTTGCATGGAAGCTCTTATTTGCTGTCATAATCCTTTCTTTGATTTCGGTTTCTCTTTCTCCATTGTTTGTTATTAATATTCTTACATACTTAAATTTTTTGACTTCTTCAAAAGTGTATTCTCCTACTCTAACCTTTCTCTTTTTAAAGTTTTTGTCAAATCTCATTATTTTGGTTTTTTCTTGGTTTATTTCTAATCCCATTACTTTTTCTTCTGTTACCATTTCGTTTAACATTCGTTTCATTGTTTTTTCTATTTTTTGTTATTAGCAAGATATCATCAGCGTATGCTATTATTTGTCCTTCTCTTGTTCGGAGAGTGCCTTTGTTTATCTTCCTGACGATGTATTCTATGGCAAGATTAAACAGAGTTGCTGATAATGAATCTCTTTGTCTCACGCCTTTATTGATGACAAATTCTTCTGTGTCGCCTACTTGAGTTTTTATACTAACTACAGTTCTACTCATTGTCATTTGTATTAATCTTCTTAATTTATTTTGTATTCCCATTTCTTTCAAAGCTACCATTAATTTTGATCTTTTTATTGTATCAAATGCTTGCTGAAAATCTATAAAAAGCAGTTCAATTTCTATTTTACATCCATGAGCTTTTTCCATAATTTGATTAACCGTATGTATGGAATGTGTTGTAGAATTTCCCTTAACAAATCCGCATTGATAGTGTCCTATGATATTCGTGGTAGCTTCGGTCTGTCTTCGTTGCATTAAGGCGGACATGATTTTATATGCTGTGTTTAATAGCGTCAGTCCTCTGTAGTTATTACACATCTGTTGATCTCCTTTTTTATGAATCGTGATAATTTGTCCTTTGTACCATTCTTCCGGCATTTTTTCTTCGTTCCATATGTCTTTTATTAAATTGTATAATTTGTCTTTCAATTCTTCACCACCATATTTTATAAGCTCCATATTGATTCAGTCCGATCCTGAGGCTTTACCATTTGATGAAAATAAAATCTTCTGTAACTTACTTATAGGACGATTTTGCCACTATTTTTTGCACTGTATATAGTTTATGTCCTTATACAATTTTTCGCATATAGTTAAGTATTTATTTCGCACTATTACCTCAAAAATCGGGATAAACTCTGGTGAAAATATTTAACACTTTTATTTCGCACAATGCGTTGTTGCCCTCTCATCATGCGATGTAGAAGACATAAATTGATGGGTGACAAAAGAAGAAACAGGAGTGGAACGAACACATTAGTAGAATGGCAGAGGATCGGATAGTACTAATTGCACGAGATAAGTCACCAAATGGACGAAGAAGTATTGGCAGACCAAGAAAAAGATGGTGCGATAACTTAAACAATTTAGGAGGCTATTATTGAAGAAAAAACAGGCTTTAAAGCCTACATACAAGAAAGAAGAAGAAGAAGAAGAAGAAGAAGAAGAAGATGAAATAGTGTCGGTTAGTAATATTTTCTGCTAAATCGCAACAACGAAAAAGTTACCTACCGACTACATTTTTTTACCTTTGACTGGAAAAAAATATTGAAGGCGACTGATTTTTATTATCGGAAATGGTAAAATAGTTGACATAACCTGATATATTATTTTTGAATGTATTTTAAGAAATATAACCTACACGAAAATCATTCATGTTTAAAGCACAGGTAAAAGAGTTGAACTAGAAAACTGAGATATATAATATACAGTAATTATCATATTAATAATATACGCCTTACTTTGAATATTGTCTTCTTCATTTATACGACATGCATGATCAATGAAATCAGCAAAGAACAAAAAATTCGGTCAAATGTGAAAAAATTAAAAACGTCCTGTTAATATTATACATACTTGACCCTGCTTATACAAAGATACATTGCATAAAAATTGGGTCCCCGTGGATCCCAAAGGCCATCCCATTATATTATTAAAACATTACGATTACGTTGATCCAAAAATGTGTTTTATAATATTAAGTAATACCTAATAGTAAAAAAATAGATTTTAACTATTCCACAATTCGGAGCACACTGACCGATATGCTGTTACTAACTACAAATCAAAATATGGTTTGAAGCCCTTCTAATAGGCGGAACAGGTAACGCGCAATAATAATAAGCTTCCTTTTAAAATTTATTTTTTAAAGAAATATATTAAGTATATCTAAGCAACAAAAACATTAAAAAAACGACAGGTAAATTATTACCAAGCGACCAATTCCACATATTTTAGGTAGAAAGAAATAACTATATATTTTGTTTAAGAAAGCTACATCTAGATATAATTAACTAATCAAAAAATTGTATTTAATTAATATGCGAAAAAAGTAATAAATGATAAAAAAAATATTTTTGGATATAGTAAAATTTCTAAAGCATTTTAAAAACTCTAGATATTGTTTGTAAAAAATCACTACGCGCTCAAACATTCAAAATACAACCTAAGAAAAACTTACGTCAAGGATTAAAATGGAATAGGTACCAAATAAAAGTTGTTCTTAAATTTACAAATTTCTAGTCGCTTGGTCGCCGAAAATTGTTAAAAATGTCAATTATTTTAAATTACCAAGCGACAAAAAATTCATCGCGTAGCCACATGAGGATACAACCAATCGACGTAGAAAAATTTTCTTATTTCAGTGATATATAACTCAATATCGCCCAAATTGGCGTTTGGTAACTTTTGCCTTTCAGCTGTCGATATATTAAGGGAGAATGGGGGAATGGGAACCACTTAACTATATTCTTCAATAAATAATCAGTCCAGGTTAAGAGCTTGTTTAAATGTTAATTATCCTTCGCTATTATTATTGCGTCAATTTATTTAGTTATGTTAAAATTATAATGAAATTACCAAAAATAGTGAATAGCTCCAATTGCACCAATAGGTCGGGTAATAGGAAAGCTACATTAAGTTTTATCTGTATTAAATTCTTAATTTTCATAACAAAAATAGCAATAAATTGTTTTCAGCTCATTTTGTTTAAACAAAAGTCACAGAGATAATCTTTAGCTGTGTCAACCCCTGAACATTCTGCATGTAGGTACTCATCGACCACAAGCTGTAGAGCGATACCACAGTTTACCACTTTTTTCAGAATCATAGCAGATAAAACACAAATCTATTTCATCTTCGTTATCCGAGTTGTCATCACAAATGTCTTTATCACTGACACTTTTTTTTATTATTAAGAAATTTACCGCATCCACCTAGAGGTGATTAGCGAGAATACAGTGTAGAAGTACAGTTCCAATAACTTACAGTCTATAATATAATCCTATGAATTTTAAATAATTAGCGATATTATTATCCATAATTACAGTATGTATCTAAAATTAAGAATGCAGTGTAGGTATAAAATTCCAGTAACTTAGATTTTTTAATATAGCCCTATACATTTTAAATAGTTTGCGATATTGTCATAGTAACCATCTATGCTTAAAAGTTTATTAATGTTAGGAATATTGAATCTGATTCGTTCATTTGCAAAAAGTGGACAGCCAATTAAAAAATGTTTTGCATTATTTATTTCGTCACATATTTCACATTTAGGGGGATCGTCTCTTGTAAACAGGTGAGAGTGCGTGTATCTTGTGTGACCTATACACAGACGTGTGATAACAGTTTGAAGTTTTCGGGTTTGTATTCTCGACACCCGCGGGTAAACATTATCCTTGATTGTTCTTAAAGATGTCTGTGAATATTTCCATTCTTGGTTTCACTTGCACGTGATTAGATTTCTAAAGTACGATTTTATGTCATTCGCGAGATTTCGACACTCCGTTACCTCTGTTTCAACACTTTCCGACACTTTACGGGCGCACTGATCTGCTGCTTCGTTTCCATCAATACCAATATGAGATGAGATCCATATGAAGGTAATGCGTCTGGAATTTTCTTGAGCCTCTTCTAGTTCAGATTTTACCATTTTCTCTAGGGGGCCTTTAGGATAAACATGATTTAAAGTTTGGTATTTTGTTTTTGTTGACCTGTTTTGAGTATTGCATAAAGTTCGGCAGAAAAAATACTGAAATATTTGGGAAGTCTAGAATAATATTGATTGTTAGGGGTTACATATGCAGCACCTACTCCTGTATTACATCTTGATGCATCTGTGTATATCTTGTAGCAATTATCTCCATGTTTGACTATGATTGAATTTAGGTTATTTTTAACAACAGCTGGATTTGTTGAGTGCTTACTAAATGCAGTAAGATTATAATTTATTTGGGGGGTATCAGTTTTCAAAGGAAGGGGATGGTCCAAATTTATTAGGAATATATCTGGAAAGTTTACTTCTAAATATCTTAGGTAAAATCGAATTCTCTCATAGAAAGGTTTGTGTGAAATAGGTCTATTTTGAGACGTATATTTATTATTGAATGTATTATCAAAAAGAGGCTTGTTTGGATTAGAAGCTATAGAAGTTGCATGAGTTAATGTTAAATAAATGCGACGGTGGAATAAAGAAGGTTCTCCGGTTTCACTATACAAACTTTCTACCGGCGTTGTTCTAAATGCTCCCAAGGCAAGTCTTAATGCTGCATTGTGTATACTATCTAAGGGTTTTAGTGTTGTCTCGGACGCAGATATGTGCGCAATGGAGCCATAGTCTATTTTAGATCTAATTAAAGCTTTATATAGGCTAATTAGGGTATCATAGTCAGAACCCCAGTCCCTGTTTAATTTAATCTTTTATTGCAAGATGCGAATAGTTGATTTATATGTTTTTTCCAAGACAGTTTTTGATCCAACCACATACCCATAAATTTTACGTCTGTTTTAAACATGATAGTTGAATTATAAAATTTCAATACTGGTGTGCTGAAAGCGTGTTTATTGGTGAATACCATTCCAACTGTTTTGGAGACAGAAAATTGAAATCCCTTGTCATGGGACCATTTTTCTAGTTGTTGTAGAAAATTTTGTAATGATTTCGACATTAGAGAGGGGTTTTTGCCTTTGATGTAAACTACTAAATCATCTGCATAAATGCGAGCTTTCAGAGGTTTTTGCAAATTTTTAATTATATCATTTATAGCGATTAAGAATAGTGTTGGGCTAATTATTGATCCTTGAGGAGTCCCATTTTCTTCAATATGTTCTTCTGAATGTGAATTTTGAACCCTTACTCGAAATGTTCTGTACCGTAAAAAGTTTTTAATAAATTCTATACAATTACCTCGGATATTCCATGAGTGCAATTTTTTCAAAAACCTCCACCTCCAGCACGTGTTAACGCTTTCTTTAAATAAAAAAATATTGCTATACAATGTTGTCGAATTGCTAGGGTTTCCTGAACACCGCTTTCTAGGTTTAGAATATTATCTACAGGGTGTCCCAGACTAATTTAGCCACGCTATATCTCTTAAACGAATAGAGATTTTCGAATGAGACAAAAAGTGATATATTCTACTTGCAATACACTTTAATACAGCGTACAAAAAAGTCATCCCCCAAATATTCATCCCTTAGTTACAACCCCTAACTTTAATATTTTTAATAGCACCCTGTATATTTTTTTATAGTTTTGGATGTGGTCTTTTATCGTCTATTCAACACATTTTTTTTAAATAAAATCGGTTTGTAAATAACCAAGAAACTATCAGTTTATTTTTGTTAATTGTGTGTCCCAAATTAATTTATCCAGGTTATATTTCTTAAACGAATAGAGATTTTCGAATGGGACAAAAACTGATCTATTCCATTTGTAACACACTTATGGCGTAGAAAAAATTCATCCCCTAAATATTCATCCCTAACTTACAGGGTGCTATTAAAAATAAAGTTAGGGGTTGTAACTAAGGGATGAATATTTAGGGGATAATTTTTTTTTCTACGCCATATTAAAGTGTATTTCAAATTTAATAGATCAGTTTTTGCCCCATTAGAAAACCTCTACTCGTTTAAGAAATATAGCCTGCATAAATTAGTCTGGGACACATAATTAACAAAACTAAACTGATATTTTCTTAATCAAGTATATTCAAATGGGAAATAAGCCACAATTTTACCTAAAAATGATTTTATTAACGTTTCGACGCCCAAGTCGGGTGTTATTATTATTTATTATTCTATCTAAAACTAAACCTAACAGTAAACAAGAAAGAACAAAGAATTGTATTTATAAAATACCTTGTGAATGCGAACAATTTTATATAGGTGAAACGTCAAGACCAATAGACGTTAGAGTAAATGAACATCAGTCTTATATAAAAAATAGAGAATTTGATAGATCTAAAATATGTCAACACGCATGGGATAATGAACATAGAGTTCAGTGGAGAGATTCAAGTATAGTCCTAAAAGAAGCAGATAGTAAAAAGAGAAAAATCAAAGAAGCGGCTCTAATTATGCTAAATGAAACCAATTGTGTCGCAAATTCCTCGGTAGAATGCAGTAGGATGTGGTTACCCATATTAAAGGAGGAAGTCAAAAGAAAGAAAATACCACAATTAGTAAATCAGTAACATATCGAGTTAGTACATATTTAGTATTTTAGTATTATTTAAAATTTAAAATATCAAGTCAGAATTTGGTATTAGTTTTGAGAGTAAACTAAATGTAAACCCAAATACTTACGATGTCGGGATAGTATCACGAGGTTTTTCCTGGTTTTCCCTCGTGATTTACTATGGAATCTCTAACGCGAGAATTTCAGTGTCACCGTTGCATTTGGTTGTCTTTTTAAAGACAGATTAAATGCTATGATTTTTTTGTGGCGGATATTCTTGAGTTGGGATTGATTTCATGTAATCGAATGAACTATCTTTTAGTAAAGTCGTCCCAGGAACGCAACTCATCGATATAAATGAGTCAGGTTAAATAAATTATTAGAAGAATTTTTTACTAAGCAACAACATTATTATTTATTTAGTATTATTTTGTATTTTGACAACGACACCCGACTTGGGCGTCGAAACGTTAATAAAATCATTTTTAGGTAAAATTGTGGCTTATTTCCCATTTGAATATACTTGATTATAAAAATGCCACAAGAAAATAGCTTCAGAACAACATGATATTTTCTTGGTTATTTACGAACCGATTTTATTTTCAAAAAATGTGTTGGATAGACGATAGAAGACCACATCGAAAACTATAAAAATATATACAGGATGCTATTAAAAAAGTTAAAGTTAGGGGTTGTAACTAAGGGATGAATATTTAGGGGATGATTTTTTTCTACGCCATATTAAAGTGTATTACAAGTAGAATAGACCACTTTTTGTCCCATTCGAAAATCTCTATTCGTTTAAGAGATATAGCGTGGCTAAATTAGTCTGGGACACCCTGTATACCTATCGGTTTTGTCTAAAACCATTTTGTTCATGTATCAGTAGATTTGACTTTTCAAGTGTCCAGGTGAGCCGTGCATTGACAATTTTTTCTAGTAATTTTCCCATAGAGCATGTCAAACTTAGAAGCTGTTTCAGAAAAATAGATGGAGTATCCTCTGGGCTAGGACTAGAATCCTTCAAATCTACAAGTGAGTCATTCAGTTCATGAAATGTTAGCGGGAGATTTAGATGATTGTGGCTAATTTCATATGGAAATGAATTATAATTTTGAGTTGTATTTTGTTTTCAAGAAAATTGGGGTCGAAGCTTTCATTAGAAGATATTTTTTTATAATTCAGTGCCAATATGTTGGAAATTACTGTTGGTGGTGTAATAATTTGGTTATTTACTTTCAGGCTGGATATTGTGGGTGATTGGTGGAAACCGGAAATTTTGCGTATTTTTTTCCAAACTTCGCTTATTGGTGTAGAACTGTTTATATTGGAAACATATTTCATCCAACTGGCTTTTTTAGCCTGTTTAATTAATAGTTGCGTTTTGGACTTAAGTCTTTTGTACTCTATTTTGTTCTCTATATTTTTGTGTTTTTTGTACGTATTGAAAACTTTTTTACTTGCCCGAATTACTTCACTACAGTCACGATTCCACTATGGTATGGGTAAATGCTTTTTTGGCGCTTTAGTTTTACCTATAAACTGTTCTGAACTTTGTATAATGATATTACTGAAGTCATCTAGAGTATCATTGACGTTACTTTTTACAATAAAGTTCACCATAGCTTTATCGATGTAGTTTTTAAATTCGGTCCAGTTTCCCGACCCTGTTTTCCATTTGGGTAGAAACTCATAAGACGATTGTTGCCTAGAGAGATTTATTATAAGAATGGGATGATGGTCGCTACTCTATGTATATGATAAGACTTCCCATAAGTGCTGGGGTGACAACACTGGGTCACAAAGACTTAAGTCAATTGCGGATGAATCTCCCGTCTGAATATTAAAACATGTAGGAGTCCCATCATTGAGTAAGTTAAGCTGTAGGTTAGACAGTAACTTTTCCAGTAATTTACCTCTGGTATCAGTACGGACAGATCCCCAAATGCTATTGTGAGCATTGAAGTCATCAAGTATAATACGAGGAGTTGGAATTAGCTCGATAAGGTTATTTATATCGTCAAAAGTTAATATTGCACTTGATGGTAGGTAAATGTTACAAATGTAGAGTGTCGAGGGTGCTGAAAGTTTTATTACTACTGCTTCGAGGTTGATTTTTACAGGAAATAGGCTTGCTACGTATGACTTTTTTTACCAAAGTGGCAACCCCACGAAAAGAATAATTACTATTACTTTTTCTGTCATTTCTAAAACAATTGAACTGCTTAGAATTGTAACTTGTGTTTGGACTAAGGTTAGTTTCTTTTAGGCAAATTATTTCTGGACAGTATTCTGACTGAATAATTTGAAGCATGGGTAACCGATGGAACAGTCCATAAATATTCCACTGTAATATAGAGTTGAAAATTAGGTATCGGAGGAAGATAATTTACTGTCAGGGATATCTTTACCTAGACAGTGATTCAATTTATTCTTAAGTCGGGTGAAGCGATGTTTCGTAGTTTTGTCTGATAGGTGTGGGTAAGATATGGTTAATAGGTTTATTAAACCGGGGATATCGGTTGTGTATTCCTTGATAATTTCTATAGGTGAATTGTTATCTTGGGTATTTTCAAGTAGCATCATTAGCTGATCATAGTTTAATAGAAGTGTTGTGGAATTTTTATTCATGAAAAATTTAAGTGAGTCAGGAGTAGGTGCTGTGCGTTTAGGTTTTTTGGACTTTTGGATGTTGGTTTGGTGTGGTGTTTGAGGGAGAGCAAACGTTAAATTATTAGTATTCAGATTTTCGATTGGAGAAGATAACGTTTCGTCAATACTTCTTTTGACAGATGTACTGGATGATTCTCCTATGATTCCGAGTGAAGCTTGTTGATCCATTGTTTCAGAGGTTTTTTCACATTGATTTTTAGCGGGAATGTTCTCTTCGGTGGGAATTGTTTTGCTTGCTTCAGAAGTTGGCTGTAGGGTTTGAGGAGTAGAAGAAATTGAAGAAGGTTTTTGAATATTTATGTTGTTTGGATCACCGTCTTCATCTTGATGTGATTGGGAAACAATATCGGTGGCTGAGTGGGAGATTAGCGTTGAAGTAGTGTTCTGTAAAGTTGAATTTTGGGCTTGAGTGGGAGGTATCGTATTGTTGGTGTTTGGACGTTTGGTTGATATGTGGCCGGTTTGCTTACACGCGAAGCATGTAAGATTATCTTGAGATATGAAAATTCTGTAGGTGACGCTTTCGTAATTTATTACAATAGAATCTGGAATCATGATACTATTTGGGCTGATAAATACTTATCTTCTGAAGCTTTTTATGTGGCTGTATTCAGGTAAAGAAGCACCGATTCTTAAAAAGGTTATGGGGGAGACGAGATTTAAGCCCATTTCTTTCAATTCTCGGATGAGAACATCGTGAGGGATTGTAGGGCAGACACCGGATAATACCAATCTTTCTGCTGGGGTTATAAGTCTTCTAGCTCGTATGGTTTCTCCTTGTACTTGTATAGAACCATATTTCTCCATAAAGACAAGTTATCTACTGTGTGTTTGCTACTTAGGTACATACATATTTTGTTACTGGATAAACGAGAAGAAAATAAAATATTTTTTGGATTTATTAAGTTGTCTAACGGAATCAAGTAATCTTGAATGGGAGCATTATTTATTGCACTAAATATTATTCCCTGTTTTTTCGTTGGAAAAAAATTCTGCTGAGAAGTAGCTGAACCGTAAAATTTACTCATTGGAGAGAAGTTCTGTATAGTAAAATCGGCAGACATATCCATTAATTATTTTTACGCAGTCACATAAAAGTAATACCTATCTCTGCCAGCAAAAAACAATACTGGTTGTTATTTATTATTGATAAATTTTGGTTATTTACGGTAAATTAAACCATATGAAAAACCAGTTCAGGATGCGACTTTAGGTTTGAATAATATTATAATATTAAAACTTACAGTTTTAAATGCTGTTGGTTCACTTTGATTGTAATTAACACTTCCGATATTCGTAATTAAACACAAAATATCAAGAGCCGAGACAAACAACTGTTTCTACTTATTTATCAGGGCCGAACCCTCTCACTGACATTTTTCATCCGATGATTGACGTTTTACCCTTGATCGCTTATTGTTTTTTTTTGTGGGTTTTTTGGCTTTTTTTTGTGTTTTTACTTTTTTTTTTTTTTTCGTTTGTGTTTTTACTTTTGTTTTTTTTAGTCTTTTCTTGTTATTTTTGTCCTGCTCCTTTTGTTCTTTTTCTTCCAATACTCTTTTCATTGGTGTTACTGCAATAATTTCAGAATGTTGTTTCGCTCTCGCCCTTTTCTTTGCAGACACTTGTGTTTCTGGGATAAGGTCTTCCGCATTGCTTTGCAGCTCTTCAGAGATATGATCCGTTATTTACTAAATGGGTAGCCCTTTGTATATCTTCTAAACTCCAAGAACCCTTTACAGTCTGCCTTTCTCGATTTCTCGGCATCTGTAATAAAAAAAATATATTTTGAACGTAATCGGACAATCGGAGTCACCAATGGGATAATGGGAGCCACTAACCGCCTATTGGTTCCCATTACCCGTTAGGTTTAGAAAGTTTTAACTTATGAAAAAAATTATCAAAACCAGGCGATTAAAAAAACAAATCACATGTAGCTATTCTTTAAGTAGTTAAGTTTAGTTTGCTTAAAATAGTTTTTAAGAAAAACATATTGGGACCAACTTACCGTGAATTTTCTAAACTACGTATATTATAACGATTACTGCAAAAAGTCTACTATGCTCACACAAGAATCAAACAACATTGAATAAACATCTGCAACGATGTCGCTGCTTCTCTGCATTGTCGGTAACGTGTCGCTATTGTCAGCAAGTATTTAAAAGCGCGTAATTTAAATAAAACTGGGTGGCTCTCATTACCCGATGGCTCCCATTCTCCCCTATAAGAATATTATATACACAATTCGGAAAACCACCGTCTTGATTTTCTTTCTTACAGTCCCTAACCGTTTGTTATTCTTTCCTAATCAATATGCTAAACCACACACAGAGATTTTTAAGTCTTTAAATTCTGCGTCTTCAAAGCACTTACGTAATATTTGAATATTTTCATTGTTAACCGAAGCTGATAAAATATTTAAATATTCTGATAATGTGACGGAGATATTTTAATTGTGATGTTTTGTTGATTTTCTGCTATAAATAATGGTTCTTTTTGTATAATCCCGTCAGCACATCTCAATGTTTTACGTGACCAAAATAAATAGTTCTGACATTTTTAAAAATGCAGTCCCTGCTTTCTATATTCTATACGTCTTTCCATATTATGATGATCTCAATATTCATTGATAATTCTTTTACAGCATTTTTCATGAATTTGCAACTTGATTTGGATTATTGCTAGACACTAAACATCCAATGGTTCACTTTACTATACGGCAAAAGAAGTACAAAAGTAGATTTCTTTTTCAAAGAAAATATCTTCTTCTTCTTCTTTTTACGTAGACATGACTGTCTGTTTTTCAATTTGCCTGCAGTAAGTTGTCGTTTTATCTTTTTTTTTTGATGAATGAAAATATGAAATAATTCATTTCTAAATTAGATAACAAACAAATCGTTTTATAATCTTATTCATAAAAAATTAAGCACCAACTTTAGGATAGAACTTTTTGGTATATTGTATATTATACATTTTTTAATGCAATTACAAAAAATTTCATCTTGTTCGAATTTTTCCGTAGGTATAAACTCTATTGACTCCTCTATATTAGGCTATTGATTATGTACTATTACGGGTATTACTATTATGTATTATTGTTAACGGGGTTTTATTATTTCATATGGTCAATGAATCTCTCTATATGAAAAAACCGCGGAGTGCTATCATTTAAAGGGGTGCGTTTTTGAGAAATGGGTGAATTAGTCCCTGGGCACAGGTTACATTAGGGTGAGTTCTATGCACTTTTGGTACAAATACGTCTACATAAAAATTGTTCCTGGTTAAATTTTCTATCTAAATATAACTTTTTAAAGTCAAAGATACTTTTCTTTACAAAAATATATTCAAAAGAAAAAGCACAAAGAAACCCAAAAGAAAGAAATTTTGTTTTTTGTCCCATAACTTTTGTCCACGGGGATATAGGTATAGACATTGCTTCACAGAAAAAAAACTTACATATTTTCTCTTTAAAATGATGTTTGGTAGAGGTCATTGGGATTTACAGTTTTCGAAATATGATTTTTCAAATTTCGCCGCTCACAGCAATTTTGGGCAATTTTCCTTGTTATTTCGCAAGTATTGTTCTGTAACTTTTTTCTACGTAACTTTAGGTATATGCAGTGGTACACATAAGAGGAATAAAAATCAGTTACCTTTAAAATGGTCTACTGTATAATGTTGTATGACTTCTTTTAAAGAGGTTATCTTTTTCAAGACTTTTAGCGAGTTTTTATATTTTTTACCATTATTTTTAAATTTCCCATTATAACTTTTTTTTCTACATTTAGGTATATATTATATAATAAAAAGAGAGCTTAGTCTGTTTACTTTAAAATGGTGTATGTATTATAAAAATTCTAGGGTTATTTTTGAATAAGATATGCTTTTTCAAATTGTAATAAATACTTGCAACGATTTTTTATTTTAGAATTATTTTTTGAATTCCTCATTATAATTTTTTATGTGATTGTGTGTTATGATTGAATCTTATTTTTTATAGGTAAGACTTTGGATCCACTTGACTCGGTCGGGAAAACTTGAAAATATGGATTAATTCCAATATTTACTGTCAAAGCTCCTGCACCACAAGCTTTGCTTGAAAAAATAGCATGTAAATGTACCAAAGGATGTACAAAAAACTGCGGTTGAAGGAAGATAGGAATTAGTTGTTCAATATTCTGCAAAGGGTGCATGTGCATGGGTACTAATTGGAAGAACTCTAAGATAACTGAGGTGTCAGAGGAAGATATTGAAGCTAATGCTAACGAGGAGATGGACTTTGATTTTGAAAATTTTTTAAATGTCAACTTTTAAATAATTTTAACTAAAGTGATGTTTTTTAAGACTAATGTTTATGTAATTTTTGTAAAAGAAATAATTTTAAATAATACAGTTAAAAAAATATCAAAGAATCACTCGGTTTCCATTATATATTTAAATATAGATGATACACCATTTTAAAGAACAGAAAGTAAGCCCTCTTTGTTGCGCAATATATAGATAGTATATTCATGTACAAGAAAAAAAGAGTTATAATGAGACATTCCA
Source organism: Diabrotica virgifera virgifera (assembly GCF_917563875.1). Taxonomy (NCBI): domain Eukaryota; kingdom Metazoa; phylum Arthropoda; class Insecta; order Coleoptera; family Chrysomelidae; genus Diabrotica; species Diabrotica virgifera. Next base: position 191,775,120 of record NC_065446.1, on the reverse strand, counting down.
AAAATAATATTTTTTTATATTAGGTATTATATAATATATTATATAATAATTTTGTTTTATTTTTATATATTATAAAAAAATCGTTAAAAGTATAAAACCCTGAAAAACCATAATCTCTTTAAAAAAAGTCGTACAACGCTATACAGTAGACCATTTCAAAGGTAATTGATTTCTATTCCTATTACGTGTACCAACGCATATACCTAAAGTTACGTAGAAAAAAGTTACAGAACAATATTTGCGAAATAACAAGGAAAATTGCCCAAAGTTGCTGTGAGTGGCGAAATTTGAAAAATCATATTTCGAAAACTGTAAATCCTAATGACCTATACCAAACATCATTTTAAAGAGAAAATATGTAAGTTTTTTTTCTGTGAAGCAATGTCTATACCTATATCTCCGTGGACAAAAGTTACGGGACAAAAAAAAATCTTTTTTTGGGTTCCTTTGTGCTTTTTCTTTTGAATATATTTTGTAAAAAAAAGTATCTTTGACTTTAAAAAGTTATATTTAGATAGGAAATTTAACCAGGAACAATTTTTATGTAGACGTATTTGTACCAAAAGTGCATAGAACTCACCCTAATGTAACCTGTGCCCAGGGACTAATTCACCCATTTCTCAAAAACGCACCCCTTTAAATGGTAGCACTCCGCGGTTTTTTCATATATAGATGTCCATTGACCATATGAAATAATAAAACCCCGTTAACGTTGTAGTTCCTTTTAGCTATCTTATTTTGAATATAATCAATAGCCTATATGTTGGAATCTATCTTTGACTTGTTTTAATTTATTTTCAATGGTTTTACATAATTTTAATACGGTTATTAAATAATATATGCATTTTATATTACTTCCTGCAAGCCACAATAGTAGGGCTCAATATTCGTAATCTACCGATAAGCGAAAGCTTCCAGATTGAATAAATTTGTTGGGCGAGATAAGGTAATTTTATATAAACATGTTCCAGGGGGAATATAAATTGGCTCTGGGAAAACCCTACCAAAACTGGCAATATATGCGCTGTAAACAATTATGTATTGTTTACATAAGTAATCACCCAAGCTCGGATCTATAAACGACAAAAATTGAAAATAAAGGCTCCTACCTATATAGGGAACATATTATGAAAATAATTTTATTAATTATTATTTAAAGCGAATTAACTTAATTATAACTAAAGACAAATTTTATATTTACACACCATAACATTAATAACATAATAAATTAATAATTAAATATTGTATCCACTTAAAATTTTAGCACTAATAGCTACCATTTAATGCTTTTTATTATTTTCGGTCAAAAAACAGTGGCTTCGATCACTTATAGTCGGAGAGATAGAAGCGGATTTTGTGCGTGATAAGTAATATGGAAAAACTATACGATGATATGTTGAATTAGTTGTGCACATGACGTTCCTCAAAGGGCGGAAACCAGAGTGGGGAACAAGGGTAGTTCTAAGGGGTAAAATTCGCAATTTTTATTATTTTTTTTGTGACGCTCGTGATTAAGATAGTGCAACAAAATTTGGGAATAAGCAGGTCATGACGTAGCTAAGTAAAATATCCAGGGGTGGAAGGCTGCGTGCCGCCAGAGGGGTGAATGTAAAAAATATAAGGGTTTTTTGCGACGTTCGTGATCAAGATAGTGAACCAAAATTTGGGAGTAGGTAGATCATGACGTAACTAAGCAAAATCTCCAGGGGGGGGGGAAACCAGAGTTGAGAATGAGGGTAGTTTTAAGGGGTCAAAGTTGCAGTTTGTATTATTTTTTTGTGACGCACCTGTTCCGCCCCTGGAGATTTTACTTAGTGATGTTATGATCTACTTATTCCCAAATTTTGGTGCACTATCTCAATCACGAACGGCAAAAAAACACCTTATATTTTTTATATTCACCCCTGCTCCACCCCTTTGTCGACCACGCAGCGTTCCACCCCTGGAGATTTTACTTATTTACGTCTTGACCTACTTATTCCCAAATTTTGGTGTACTATCTCGATCATAAGCGTCACAAAAAAATAATAAAAACTGCGACTTTTACCCCTTATAACTACCCTCGTCCCCCACTCTGGAATCCGGCTCTGCGGATTTTAGTTGGTTATGTCATGGTCTACTTATTCCCAAATTTGGGTGCACTATCTCAATCACGAACGTCGCAAAAACCCCTTATATTTTTTTTATTCACCCCTACCCCCACCCCTTTGTCGGTCACGCAGCGTTCCGCCCCTAGAGATTTTACTTAGTTACGTCATGACCCACTTATTCCCACATTTTGGTGCACTATCTCGATCATGGGCGTCACAAAAAAAATAATAAAAACCTCGACTTTGACCCCTTATAACTACCCTTATCCGCCACTCTGGTTTCCGGCCGTTGGGGAAAGTCATGTACACAACTTATTCAACATATCACCGTGTAGTTTTTCCATATTACTTATCACGCACAAAATCCGCTCGCAGCTCTTAGACTATTATTAATTTGTTCATTGAAAATGAAACTCGGAAAATGTTCCAACCTTAGATATAAGCGAAAAATTTCATTCTTGTCAAAAATTTATTTTTCATTTTATTTTTTTAATAAATTATTTTAAGAAGCTGGTCTAATTTTTGACGTTAACTTATCTACTAATTTCACTGACTGACGTAAAATCACTTTTATTTATAAATTAATTGTGGTAATTTTTAATCTACAATTATTAATGATATAATATAATATATTATATAATATGTAAGTTCCTCTTTCAATTTCCAATTTTTACTGTTTTATTTGCTTCCATTGCTAATTCTATATCATTGCAGTCTTCACAGTAGAAAAACTGCTTAACCCGGCAGTGGTCGCTATATGAGATTTTTTCTCACGGTTTCAGAAAATTGGTCACAACTTTTTTCTGGGCAATTATACGCGCTGTAGTTCCTTCTAGTCTCCTAAGTATCCTACTTCGACAATCTAATAGACTGGTCCGATTATATAGTGACTCAGTTGACTTAGGATCACCAGATTGTTGAGTCAGTGAGCTTGTGAGAGATTATCTCATCGCGTGACCACCGGCGCCACCGGTACTGTGTATAATAGTTATTTATCCCTTAGTTGCCGGATTATAAAAATAATACGAAATTTTTAAATTTTTTGATGAAATATGTTCAAAAATACATTCAAAAAGAAGTATAAATTTTTTCAAAATTTTTCAAAACCTTTTACGCAAAAAAATAGATGCGGTACTTTAAAGTACCGTCAGGCTGTGTAGAGTAATATATAGTGTAGGTAGTAAGTTGTAGTGTTAGTGGAGTCAATGAAGGTTTTCACCTCCGATTTCGTTGAACCTCCATCGATTTTCATGAAAATTGGTACGTATGTAGAGGATACCTCAAGAAACAAAGGTGACATGGTGCCAACTTGCGCTTTTACCCTGGGGGGATGCCACCCCTTCTCGGGGGTGGAAATTATTTTATTAAAAATAATACCACTAATCGATAGAGGGACAAATTATAAGTAAAATTTGTTATATAAAGTTATTTCAGTAAATCAATAGTTTTTGAATTATTAAAGATCAAAAGTTTTGATTTTTCCTGAAAAAAATCCATGTTCTAAAGCAGTTTTTCATAAATAACTCAAAAACCATAAGTTTCTTCAAAAAAGTTGTTATTACCAAAATCGAAGATAATATAAAAATAAATAAGCTCCTTATTCGAAAAATCCTTTATTACATATACAAAGTGAGTTATATGCAATTGAATGTATTTTTTTTTCCGCGAGTACTCAAATCTTAGTATTCAAGCTTAAATAACAGGAAAACGATGCACTTTGTTAAATATAGATATTAAACATTTTAATAAACTACTTAAAGGTAACTATCAAAAAGCTATATAAGTAGTCGATAGCATCAAAATTAAGCAAGTTATGATCGAAATAAGAGGACCCTTTCAGATTTTTTAGGGAAGAATGAAAAATGAAACATACGTCATTTCCACAAAAATTAAAATTTATAGTAACCCATTTAAAACTTTATTTATTTTAACATGAGTAATAACTTCAACAATTTTGACCGGTTTAGAACGCATATTTTTGAAAAAAATACGATTAAAAAAAATTAGAATTTTTCAAATTTTCGTGAATTTCATTTTCTTTTGATAATAGCTCCAAAAATTCCCGATATACTTAAAAAATGGTAGAGAACAAAATTTTAGTTTTAACTTTATTTAAGCTTTTTCTTTTTTAATATTTTTTTACGACAAAAAATAACCGAGATAAAAACATTTAAAACCTAAATTTTACTGCGAGAACCATGTAACCGGGGCCTTTTCACCTTGTATTTAAAAAAAAATAAAGGATTTAGAAAATTATGTTTAATACAGTGTTATAGAACTTTTACTTAGCTTTGTAATGGTTTTTGGATAAATCTCATATTTCAAAACTTAACGGAGTTATTTAAAAAAAAACCAATAACATTTTCTTTGAAAAAATTTTATAGCGGAGATTTTGTATGTATACAGGTTGTGGGAAGTCCAATTAGTCGTTTGTTGTAGGAGATACGAAAAAAGTTTATTTAGGTGAGATTGGGGCATAGATAATATCAGAATTTAAATACATTTCCAAATATACAGGGCCACCCATATTGACAGGGTGAAACAAAATTATCTTTTGTTTAATGGAACACCCTGTATATTTTTACATTTTTGGATTCTCCTCTATGTTTTATTTCTTAAAATATCAGGTTTTGTGATGTTATACGTAGTAGTTTAAAAGATAATTACGTTTATATTTTCAAATTTCATAGCAATATTCACCCCCTGTATAATTGTAGTGATTTGACATCAGAAAATCAATTTATGTTAAGTGATTTTTAATATAATCTATTATTGTTAAAAATTATTAATCTAGCAAAACGTTTAATTTTAGCTAATACAGGGTTGGTCGAAACTGAATGAGTGTTTTCTCAAAGTTTGAGAGTATGAGTTTTCTCAAACGGAGCAGCCTATAATGCCTGTAATGAGCATTGTAATGAAATGCTATTGTATGGCACTTTATTATTTCACACCCTGCCAGTGAGAACTGAATTTATTTTTGAAATCCCTAACTTTATTTAATTATTAATTATTTTAAATATTGTAAACGATTAAAAAACAATCAAATTAAATTGAAATGAATAACCAGTGTATATCTTCCACATTTACTTCATATTTAACGTAGCGTGTACCATAACATTGCACAGATTATTATCCCTGTATAGCAACGATATACCATGAATGTGAATTCATACTTGAGAAATGTCCTATATCCAGTCTCACAAAAAAAGGGATTCCTCAAACATAATATATATGCAGACAAAATCAGCCAAAGTGATTTGCGATATCTAATTAAAGGCCCTACCAAGTTGGTTTTGTTGAATATAGCATGGAAGCACGACAATACTTTAGTGATAAGCGTATTTTTCGTAGTAGCTATAGTATGTTGTTTTATATTATGTATTACCTATATTAAATTAGTTTTAGTATGTTTCGTTTATCTAAAAAAATGTAAAACAAACAAAAATTCTGTTTTTCTTGTAGTTGTTTTTTCGTATAGATATTGTTTTATATTGTAGTAAATTGAATTTAGTTTTAGTATGTTCCGTTTGTTTGTAGTATTATATTTAATTAGATTTGCTTTAATTACTAAAATAAATAAATTTTCAATTATATTTTATGTATTTGTGGAAAAGGAAACCTAGTATTAGCGGCCACATTTCTATAACGGCCAATTTGTTTTCTATTTTTAGTGGCCGTTATTGTCAGGTTTTACTGTACCAATAATATTTTATTAAATTATGAAATATTATTTAAATAAAAAATTTATAAACTTGATAAAAGAAAGTTTGCTTAGAATGTACTCCTCTATCTAATTATGGGGTTATTTTTAATAAAATAGTGTTCACCAATGAGAAGGGGTAACATCCACCCCCAGGATAAAAGCGCAAGTTGGCACCACATAATTTTTGTTTCTTGAGGTATCCTCTAACTACTTACCAATTTTCATGAAAATTGATGGAGGTTCAACGAAATCAGGGGTGAAATCCTTCAGTGACTGCCTTTTTGGAAATATAAAAGATTAATTTTTTTCGTGATTGTCGATTTGTTAACTTTCTGATTTTTGGTTGCTATAAGGTTTAAAAAATTAATAAAAATTATAAATCATGCACATAAATGTAAAAAAATATTTATTTTACTTAATTAAACAAGATTGCTTGAGCCAGAATGCTGAAATCTGCATTTTTATCATTAAAAAAAAAGGTGGATTTCACCCCTAAGATGCAGAAAGCGCAACTTGGTGCCATATCACTTTTGTTTTTTGAAGTATCCTCTAACTCAGCGGTTCTCAATCTCTGGTACATGTACCACTGGTGGTACATTTCATTATTTGAGGTGGTACGCAAAACTCAAAACAGCCAAAATCAGCACCACCATTGGCACAATTATAGTTAATTAGATCACCTAGCTAGACAGGTATTTTAGTTAGGTGGTACCAAAAATAATAAAAAGTATTTGGTGGCACCTGACTCAAAAAGATTGAGAACCTCTGCTCTAACTAATCAACAAATTTCATGATAATCGATGAAGGTTCAAAGAAATCGTGGGTGAAAACATTCAGTGACTACACTTTCAGAAATATAGAAGAATAAGGTTTTCGTGATTTTCGACTTGTCAATTTTCGGATTTTTGGTTGCTATAAGGTTTGAAAAATTAAAAAAAAAATGTAATTCATGCACATATATAATAAAAAAATATTTATTTTTCTTAATTAAACGAGATTACTTGCGCCATAATGCGGAAATCTGCATTTTTTACAATTTAAAAAGTAGGGGTGTATTACATCCCTAAAATGCAAAAGCGCAAGTTGATGCTATATATCTTTTATTACTTGAGGTATCCTCTAACTACTTACCGATTTTCATGAAAATCAATGAAGATTTAACAAAATAGGAAGTGAAAACTTAAAGTGACTGCACTTTCAGGAATCTAAAAAATAATTTTTAAAAAAGGGGTGTATTTCACCCCTAAAATGCAAAAAGCGCAAGTTGGCACTATGTCACCTTTGTTCCTTGAGGTATCCTTTAATCACTCACCAATTTTTATAAAAATCGATGGAGGTTCAACGAAATCTGAGGTAAGAACTCATATCCACCTTCATTGACTCCACTATGTAGTGTAGGTGACTAATGATAAATACGGATATTTTTATCAATTTATTTGTAAAAAATATATCAACATTCAACATCGTGATATGTATTGAAACAGTTCTTCTTCTCATTAGAACACAGATAAACTTTGCAGGTAGAACATGTTGAATGAGGTCGTGATTGAACACCTTGGCTGCTGCATACCTCACATCTACCTCTTTGGGCACCATATTTTACCCAGTGGGAGCCTGTATTTGAAAGGCGTACATCGGAAGGGACTGAATAATATGTTCCTCTTCTTCTTTTTTCAGGGTACACATCACCCATTTGATGGAGTTTGCTGAAGTTTGTGAGCCATCAGGTCCATAGCAACTCCTCTTCGAAAATCTAAAAAAAATTGGTTTTCTCGTATGTCGTAGAATATTATATAAGCATTAACGAATGCTATATCTATTAATCCTCAAAATAGCCTATGCGACCACTTCTTATTGCGTCTGTCTAGTCCATAAGCAGTTCTCAAACGATCAGCATGGTCAACACCCCCCATGAATTTATTGTAATCTTTTACAATCATGGGAGCAACAATATCAGCCTTAGCACCATCTTTTTGGGTTCTTTGAACAGTTATTTCCTCACAACCGTGGTAATTACTAGCGAAGTGAACAATTTTATTGTCCTTCCATTTCCACACTCCAATATCCATCGACGAAATCCTGTAATCAAAATCTCCGCGCTTCATGGATTTATCATCTGTCAAGTTCTTAGGAAGAAACTTTTTATTTGGTCTAATTGTTCCACATGCTAAAGTTTGTTCACTTTTTAACTTCTCTAACAAGGGTATGGAGGTAAAATAGTTATCGAAATAAATCATTCTTTGCTTTCCCCATTCTTCTTCAGTAAGATGCAGAACTACACGGGCTCCTAGTCCAAAGTCCTTAGACTTTTCTTCAACTATGCTGTGGTTTCCCTGGTAAATTTCATAATATATCCATATAGATTCGAAATACACCATAATTTGTAGCCTAATGTACTTGAAGGTTCTGGTACAGTATTGTTAGAATTAATTAATCCCTCATCATCATTATCTGATTCTTCCTCAGTTTGGAAATTTTGGTCATCTGGTATATCATCAAACAAGAAATTGTCAACAATATTTAATAATTCCGCATCACTTTTTTGGTTTTGCTAGCCCAGTCTATTTTTTTTCATCTAAAAAAAGAAACGGGTTAGAATATAATAAGAAACGATAGTCGCGAAACAAATTTATGTCCAGCAATAAAAAATTACTTCCAAATGCCTGACGGTACTTTTAAGTCCGCAGCGAAAAGTATCAGTTTTCTCAAACACCAGTAATTATTTATCAAAAGTAAATACTTACGCTTGCACTCAAATGTTTAGTCTACAATATCATAATCAGTTATACCGAAATACGTTGATAATTTTCAATTTATTGGCACATGTCGCACGCCGGCAAGCAAAATGACACAAGTCAAAAATTGGGAATTTTGGGGTTATGCCATGGAAACGTATCAATGAAGTGTCCCAACGTTCACGAAAACCGCCACATCTCTAACTATAAATTTGTCCACGTGGGGGCAGTTGTATCACTTTTATCGAAGGCTAGTTCGTCATTCGCTACAGCAAGAACAGTGTCACTTCAGCGTTAGTACTGGAAGGTGTTCCTAAACCAATCAAGAAAATCGTCACTTTTGAGTTGTGTCACTTTTCGTGAATAAGGTAAGTTTAATGTAATTTTTTATACGGTCATAATTAGTAATATTATCTTAGTAATATTAAACTAATTAGGTGTTAAATAACTTTTTTATATTATTATTATATACAGTAAGGTCTCTTTTTATGCAAATTATTTTAATGCGATTTTGAAGTTGTGCGGTTTATATTTCATCCAAATTTTCTATTATTAACAGCTACTATAATAATTTTATTAATATTAACTCTTCACATCCAGATATAAGCAAAGTATAGTAAGTGTTTGCAATTCGGGGAGACCCCTGGTTACGTGATGTTGCTATTACATCATTCTGTACAATCTGTAATTGTTTTGAAATTAAATTTTCTCTTAGCCGTGCTATTTTATAATAAGTGGAGAATTTAAATTTTGCTGATATCAAGTTGCAGTTTAATGAGCAGCACATTTTGATTTATTGATTGAAACATTTAACGTGAGTGTCATAAAATTTCATTTTTCATTAGAAGAGGATATTTCCATATCAGTACCGTATTTGCCATTTTGTAATTTCTTTCAAGATTTTATTTGGCCCATAATGAAAAAAAAAAACATCAAAGACAATTAATTTTGGAGGACAAACGTTTTGGTTTTATGTGATTTTAGAAAACTACGGAATGGTTACCTAGTTTTTCAAGGCAAGTAAAGTCATTTCTAATGCGATTTTTTTATATGCGCTTTTCTGTAGAACGTATCCACTGCATAAAATCAGACCTTACGTATTTTTTATTTTATGTTATCTCTCGAACTGTGAGTTTTTCTGAATAATTTTAAAAATAATTTCGTACGTTATTGATCTCAATTTCTAAGGGTAAAATTTGTGCACATATTATATTTTAATGTATATGGGGTTAGTATAAAAATATTTTAACAGTTATACAAAGTTAATAAAAAAAACTGCTTATTTTATACTTTACTAATACTTTCGTGTAAGTTTTCATAATAATAATTTTCGTTTTCATGATTCTAACATTAATTTCATAATATATTTACGTAGATATTTTTACAAGCATATCTTCAGAAAATTCGTTTTTTAGATTCATCATGTACTCCCAGCAAGGAAGTAGAGGTAGTAAATTACTGGCACTGGCTGCTGGAGCCATTAAAATGGGACAAGCTATGGAACAAAAAATTGGTTCAAATGACCTAAAATCTAGCAACACAGTGCTAGAATGTTATGAAGCAGAAGTCGAACAAAAAAATTCAACTAAAGAAGTAGAATTGGAAGACATAGTGCCAGAAGAACATGAAAATGTTGCAAACGAAATAAAATCCAGCACTATAGTACCACAATGTAACCAAGTAGACATCGAACAAAAAAACTCAACAACAGAAATAAAATTGGGAAACATAGTACCAGAAGAACAAGAAAATTATTCAAAAGAAATAGAACCGAGCAACCCAGTACCTGAATGTCATGAAATACACATCGAACAAACTGCAGAGGTAGAATTAGTAGCCACAGTACCAGAAGATCAAGGTACGCATTCTAGATGGGAATGTACTGAAAACAGCCATACATTGAGGTTCAGACTGAAACGGGTTACATCAACAAAACAACAAAACGAATCGTCTGATGAAAATATGGATGGTTCAGACTTGGATCCAGATTTTCGTATGTCACATTCTGGTTCTGACGTATCAAGTGCATCGCCAACAACATCGCAGGAGGAAGAAACAGAGATAGATAATACTCAAGCAGATGACAGGAGAAAATGTAAAAAAAAGAAAAGCAAATCCGGTTGAATGGAAAAAATCGAAATCAAAATTGCTACGAAATGCTGGAAAATGATATGAATCATCATCAGTCCGTAAAACAAAGTTTCCTGCAAAAAATTTACGGCCAGCCTGTAGAGAACAATGCAAACTACAATGCTCAAACAAAATAGACGAACCTAAAAGGCTAGAAATATTTAACAAATACTGGTCACTTGGAAATCTGCAATCTCAGCGAAAATTTATCTCTAGAAGTATAACTCCTATTAAACCTCAATATCAGTATAGGAAAGAAGGAAGCAGACGCCAGTGCAACCATGCGTTTCATTTCTTGATTAGCAACGTTAAGGTACGTGTCTGCAAATTATTTTTCAAGGCCAAATTGGACATATCTGATCGACCTATTAGAACTGTGATAGCTAAATTAAACGAAGGATTTCTTCAAGAAGATCTTAGGGGAAAGCACGGACACCACCCTCAAGTTGATTCCGCAATAAAAGATGGTGTTATTGATCATATTAATAGTATACCAAGAATCGAAAGCCATTACCTCCGTGCACAAAGTACCCGAGAATATATAGAAGGTGGGAAAAGTCTGGCTGACTTACACCGCGACTATAAAAATGAATGTATTCAAAAAAACGTTCCTTATGCAAATATCACAATGTATTCACGAATTTTCAACAACAACTTTAATATATCATTTTTCACCCCGAAAAAAGATATGTGTGATCTTTGCAACTCTTACAACAATGCCACAGAAGACGAAAAAGTGGTATTAAATCAGAAATATGATACACATTTAAGGGAAAAAGTTCTATCCAGGGCAGAGAAAGAGGAAGATAAAAAAAGAGCAGTACTAAGCGAAGGAAACATTATAGTTGCTACCTACGACCTTCAAGCAGTTCTGCCTGCACCAAGAGGGAATTCATCAACATTTTATTATAAAAGCAAAATTAATAGCTACAATTTAACTGTCACTGAACTACAATCAGATAATGTACAGTGTTTTTTTTTTGGCATGAAGGTGAAGGTGCTCGAGGAGCAATAGAGATAGGTTCTTGCATTCTGAAATACCTAGAAGAAAAACCAACGCCACCAACAACAATAATCTTGAAATCATACTTTATTCAGACAACTGCTGTGGTCAGCAAAGGAACAAGTTTATAATGGGAATGTACCTATACGCTGTACAAAAATATAATATTAAATCTATTACACATAAATTTCTAATTGCAGGTCACACGCAAAATGAAGGAGATAATGTTCATTCTGTCATAGAAAAGCAGATTAAGCGAGCACTTAAATCAGGTCCCATCTATATTCCCACTGATTACGTCAGATTAATTCAGTCTGCAAGAAAAAAGGGAAATCCTTATAAAGTAACAGAATTAGGTTACCAGGACTTTATGGATTTGAAGACACTGTCTCAGCAAATAGGTTCAAACTATAATAAATTATCGGACAATGAACTGATCCGAACAAGTGACATAAAAATACTTAAAGTGCAGAAGAATAACCCAGACATTATTTTTGTAAAAACCACATACGAGCAAAAAGAATTTGCGCAGATCAACGTCAATCATAACAGAAGAAGCATGCAGATCTCTACACCGGAGTGCGTTGCAGCGTATAAGAAAAAAATGCAAATTTCTGCTCTAAAGAAAGCTCATATTGAATCACTTATCTCAGCGAAAAGCATTCCTACATTGTATAAGCCCGTCTATGAATCTATGTTTTCTTAAATTGCATTAATTACTTTAGTTTGTTGTATCTTATTAGTTGTTCTTTATTAAATTGTATTCATTTTTGCGTTTTGTATTTTTCTAATAAATCAATTTTCGACGTTGCGTTAATTACTTTAATTGCATTAATTACTTTAGTTCTATGTTTAGTTGTAATTGTATTGATGACTTTAGTTGTATCTCATTAGTTATTCTTTATTAAATTGTGTTAATTTTGCGTTTTGTATTTTTCTAATAAATCAACAATTTTCGACGTGTTTTATTTTTTAATCTTCCTTAAGCTGTAGTTTTTCCAGGTATATAAGGTCTGATAGTCGTATTATGTTACAGTCAGTTAAAATATACAATGGTTTGGTGTTATAAAGTAACTAACAGTACAGGATCATAACAAAAAAATAAACAAATAAAGCAAGAAAAGTGACATAACTCAAAGACTCTACCTATATCTACCTGATAATGACGCAAATTCCACAAAAGTAGACATACATGTGCATCATGTGCATACAATAATGCTATACAATATAACATAATCAACCAATATAACTGTTTTTAGCAAAAACCTTTTAAAATATGAGGATAAGTTTTACAGCAATCTTTAAGTTGATTTATCTCAACTTCAGTATTTTTGGTTTGTGTCACTTTTCTCGCAGGGGTGCGATGTGTTACAGATGACATATCACAACACAATAGTTAGGTTATGCACTAATATCGTTATTGTTTTAGCGCTAAAACAATGTTGCCGGTTGATTGAAATTAACTTATATTATTCTCTATAAGGTACTTTCAAGTACCTATAGGAAAAAATCAAGGTAAATATAAAGATGTGTTTCATAAATATTTTTAAATAAGTGGTACTTTAAAGTACCGTCCGTCAACTAAGGGTTATGATATAAGTGTTAAAAGTACATTTTTAAGACACGCATGTGAAAGTTTGCAGAATGAGCCAAGGGAATTCTACAATTCACATGAGTGCCTTAAAAATATACATTTTTAACACGTATATCATACAATATTTTTCTACAAACGTTATAAATTTAAAAATACAATATTTTTGTTAATAGCTTAAACCATGAAACATATGACCCGTAAAAGGTAGAGCTGGTTGTCTACACTCGAGGGGAATGTCTATAAATTCTTAGCCAAAATATTATACCGTACATGAACTTGTTTTTTCTACAAACGTGTTAAAATGCAATTATACAGTTTAAATTAAATTTTAAAAAACCTATTAAACCATCTTTTTCAAATTGCGCAAGTTGTACAATGTTAATAAATGAAATATGAATATTTTGACGTTTCATAATTTGACAATTGGAATGACATACGTAATGTTAAATATTCGTAGACCGAAAAAGACAACTTTTTATTAGAGTTAGGTAAAAGTAGATTGCTTTTAAAGTACTTGTTAATGTATTATTAAATAAAAGTAAAACAATTATAGTATTTGGAATGTTATTTGTTGCGAAATTCATATGTGGAATGTTTAATATTCTCATACCTAGAGAGAAGTCGTCAAGATGCTCTAAATTTTACGGCCTCCCCAAGGTGCATAGGGCAAGACTACCATTGCGGCCAATTGTTAGCTCCATCGGATCTCTTGTACAACCACTGGCCAAATTACTGGCTGAACAGCTACAACCATGCACAGATCAAGCGGATTCTTACGACAAGACCGCAAGTCACTTTAACTAACGTATAAAAGTTGTGACTCTTGAGCCGAGACATTTGCTATGGTTTGTTCTTAAACCAGGAGGAGTAAACTAAAAAACCCGTGTTGAGCTGCCCCCACCCCCACTTGCAAAAATTAAAAAACAAATAGCTCTAATTTATGAGCTATTTATGACCTCTCATGTTCCGCAAATTAAAATTTTGAGCTCGTTCCACTGAGCAGGAATTTAAAATTTTAGTGGGGGGCTGAGTAAGCCCCCACTACTTAAAAATAGGAATATTGAATCGATTTTTGCGTCAGAATTACGAGCTATTTATGAGATCTTGAAATGATATAGTTTCCATTTTTGAGCTCATCCCCTTCACCCCCAAACAACCCTTTAATTGATTTAAATTAAGAGAAAAATTCTGAGAAAACTTAAAATATATCGCATTGCGGATATAATTCCTATAGCTTATATATTCTAAGAATAAACTATTAAATCACGTGCATTTCGATTATTGAGCTACAACCCCTTCGCAAGAAAACTACCCCATCTTCCCGGCTTAAGAGAGAGTTGTACTTAAAATGCATTAAATCAATTTTTTGGCGACTACATATCATTTAATAATTTATGAGCTCGCAAATTACGCGCAGTTAGATCAGTAAATTGCAATTTATTTTGTATAGTGCAGTCACTGAAGGTAATAATTAACGATTACCTTCAATTTCGTTGAACCTTCATCGATTTTCACGAAAATTGGTCAGTGGTTAGAGGATACCTCAAGAAACAATGGTGATATGGTGCCACCTTGCGCTTTTACCCTGAGGGTGGATATCGCCCCTTCTCGTGGGTGAAAATTATTTTATAAAAAATAACTGCACAAATCAATAAAAGGACAAATTATAAGCAACATTTGTTTTATAAAGTTATTAAAATAAGTCAATGCTTTTTAAGTTATTAAAGATCAAAAATTTTAATTATTCGTGAAAAAAAGCATGTTTTGAAGCGGTTTTTCGTAAATCACTGAAAAACTGTAAGTTTTTACAACAAAGTTAATAGTAGTTTAATTCGTATAGCTTATGAGCTCGCAAAATATACGCATCCTAATTATTGAATTGCAATTTTCTTTCTATAGTGCAGTCACTGAAGGTAAAAATCAAATATGTCCTTCGATTTCGGTCAATCTCCATTCATTTTCACGAAAATTAGTGAGCGGATAGAGGATACCTCAAGAAACAAAATTAACAATAACAACTTGCGGTTTTAGCCTGGGGTATATGTCACCCCTTCTCGGGGGTTAAAATTATTTTATTAAAAATAACCCCACAAATAGAGAGAGGGACAAATTCTAAGCAAAATTTGTTATATAATGTTATAATAAATCAATATTTTTGAGTTAATAAAGATCAAATATTTTAATTTTTGTGAAAGAAATTGTACGCTTTAAAGCGATTTTTCATAAATAACTCAAAAATTGTAAGTTTTTACCAAAAAAATTTTCATCACTACAATTGAAGCTAATAAAAAATATAATAAATTGCTTGCTTAAAGATAATGTTAATTTAAACTAAGTTATAGGTAATTAAATGTATATTTTTCGGCGACTATTCAAATCTAAGGATTCAAGCTTAAATAACGGGAAAGGGATGCATTTTATATAACAGTTACTAAATACTTGTTAAAGTACTTAGAAATACCTATCAAATGAGCTCCAGAAAAAGTTGATAGCATTAAAATTTATACTCCAAAAATTTTTCCAAAAAAATGAATTTTTTTTTTTAATAACTCTGTTAATTTTTATGATATCAGGCACATCCAACTATTTGAAAGGTAATTTCAAGAGCTATAAAACTGTATTACACAATCTTTCAAATACTTCAAATACTTTCTTTTCAAGGTACTCATTTTATTCAGGCTGAGTCGACTTGGGGCCTATAAACATTTTAAAAATGTCTAGTTGTTCTTGCCGGCTATAGGATTTGAACTCCGGACCACCGGCACGCGAGCCAAGCACACTACCGCTTCGCTACGCCGGCCCTTAATATTACTTTATTAAAACTAACCCCACATAACGAGAGGGGGACAAATTCTAAGCAAAATTTGTTATGTAATGTAATTAAAATAAATTAATACTTTTTGAGTTATTAAAGATCAAACATTTTAATTTTTGTGAAAGATAACGCATGCTTTAAAGCGATTTTTCATAAATAGCTCAAAAATTTTAAGTATTTAAAAAAATTTTACTTAAAAATAATGTTAATTTAAAGTAAGTTATAGGTAATTAAATGTATATTTTTTCTGCGACTATTCAAATCTAAGGATTCAAGCTTAAATAACGGGAAAGAGATGCATTTTATGTAACACTTACTAAATACTTGTCAAAGTACTTAGAAATACCTATCAAATGAGCTCCAGAAAAAGTTGATAGCATCAAAATTTATACTCCAAAAATTTTTCCAAAAAAATGATTTTTTTTAAATAACTCTGTTAATTTTTATGATATCAGGCACTTCCAACTATTTGAAAGGTAATTTCAAGAGCTACAAAACTGTATTACATTTAACCTTTCAAATACTTTATTTTTTTAGGATAATAGTAAAGGGCTTCTGTTACATTGTTCTCGTAATAAAATGTAGGCTTTAACGTTTCTACCTTAGTTATTTTGATTTATACAGAAATCAAAAGACAAGTAAAATCTTTGCTAATAAAAAAAACCAAAATTTCGTTATCTATCATTTTTTACGTATATCGAGTATTGTTGGTTATTATTAAAAGCAAACGATTTAAGAAAATTTGAAAAATTTTGATTTTTTTTTAAATCATATTTAAAATAATAACTCCAACAATACTCGATACACGTAAAAAATGATAGATAACGAAATTTGAGTTTTTTTTTTATTAGCAAAGATTTTACTTGTCTTTTGATTTCTGTATGAATCAAAATAACGAAGATGGAAACGTTTAAGTCTAAATTTTACTACGAGAACAATGTAACAGGAGCCCTTTACTATTATCCTAAAAAAATAAAGTATTTGAAAGGTTAAATGTAATACAGTTTTGTAGCTCTTGAAATTACCATATCATAAAAATTAACAGAGTTATTTAAAAAAAAATCATTTTTTTGGAAAAATTTTTGGAGTATAAATTTTGATGCTATTAACTTTTTCTGGAGCTCATTTGATAGGTATTTCTAAGTACTTTGACAAGTATTTAGTAAGTGTTACATAAAATGCATCTCTTTCCCGTTATTTAAGCTTGAATCCTTAGATTTGAATAGTCGCAGAAAAAATATACATTTAATTACCTATAACTTACTTTAAATTAACATTATTTTTAAGTAAACTTTTTTTTAAATACTTAAAATTTTTGAGCTATTTATGAAAAATCGCTTTAAAGCATGCGTTATCTTTCACAAAAATTAAAATGTTTGATCTTTAATAACTCAAAAAGCATTAATTTATTTTAATTACATTACATAACAAATTTTGCTTAGAATTTGTCCCCCTCTCGTTATGTGGGGTTAGTTTTAACCCATTTAGCGCCAAAGGTGCTAAAACGCACCATTTTCTTGTAGAATTTTTTTTTGACAATTCGTTAATTTTTTTTTATATCTTTGTATTTTTTAAGCAACCACAAGATATAAGTGTAACTAAATTTAATTTTGTTTAATTTCCAAACTCGTGCTTTCATCACAAAAATATTTTCTAAATGTCCGACATTTTCAATCCTTCGACACAACTTTATTTTTACTGTAGTAATTTTATTGGCATAACACTTTTATGGTCAAATAAATTAAAACATTATTTTTTTAACCTATTTGTACACCAATTGTTATAAAAAGACAAAAAATATAATTTCTGAGTCATCAAATCTCGTGTTTGAAAATAATGGTTCGATAACGAACCATTGGCGGAAGTCGACATATAATCCTGCCTGATCAGGAATAAGTTCAAGGCGATGCACAGGCAGTAATTTGTTGGGATATTTCTTTATTATGTGTAAAAACACGTATCCACTGTGCTTGCGCTCCGAGCTCCTGCAACAGCTCCACATAGTGGACACGTTTGGCGCTCCCGGACTGTGCACTTGTGCGCACTCTGCCTCGGCGCTCCAATCTGTGGACAATTTATATGTAAGGGGGCGCATACCGTATCGATTGGAGCAGTTGCAGGGAGCGCAGAGCGCAAGAAGTTCGTGAACATAGTGGATGGTTGGCGCTCTCGGACCATGCAACAGTGTGCGCTCCTCCTCAACGGTCCAATAGGTGGCGGTTTATATGTAGAGGAGCGCATGCATGTAGATGGGAGCAGTTGCAGGGAGCGCGGATTGCAAGAGGTTCGTGAACATATTGGATGGTTGGCGCTCCCGGACCGTGCAAGAGTGCGCCAACGACCGTGCGGCAGTGCCTCGGTGGTCCAATATTACGAACGTAGTGGATACGTACCTTTAGAAAGACGGGTATTCCGGTATGCAGTTTTGTTATAATCTAGGATGGGGGAGGGGGCTACATAAGGGAGGCTGTGTAGTGTTGTAGACAATATGTCGATTTGTCGAATTTATGCAACTGGTACAGTGCAAGATACGGGATTGGAAAGTGTAA
The DNA here is from genome assembly GCF_917563875.1 of Diabrotica virgifera virgifera. Taxonomy (NCBI): domain Eukaryota; kingdom Metazoa; phylum Arthropoda; class Insecta; order Coleoptera; family Chrysomelidae; genus Diabrotica; species Diabrotica virgifera. Next base: position 191,756,501 of record NC_065446.1, on the reverse strand, counting down.
ACTGGAAATATCTAAAATAATTTCTAAAAAAGATAGAGGGCCGTTCGACTTCGTTTTTGAGAAAAAAGCTGAAGAGGGTGTAGGCAATGTTCTAACCATACTATTTTTGTTTATCAAAACTTCCAGATCCATTTACACTCTAAATGTTTTGAGACTTTTCACAAAAAAATAAAATTGTGTATTTCAATTTTTATATCTCATTTCCGCCAAAGGTTCGAAAACGAACCATTTTGTTGTTGTGACACCTGCCATTATCAAAGTGTAAAATAATTTTTTTACGAATGTTTAAGTTTATTTTACTCTAGTTAATCAAATATATTACATATTATTGCAGTATTTCTTTGCTTGGCGGTTAATGGGTTAATAAAGTAATATTAAGGGCCGGCGTAGCGAAGCGGTAGTGTGCTTGGCTCGCGTGCCGGTGGTCCGGAGTTCAAATCCTATAGCCGGCAAGAACAACTAGACATTTTTAAAATGTTTATAGGCCCCAAGTCGACTCAGCCTGAATAAAATGAGTACCTTGGGTAAAACCAGGGGTAATAATAGGGGGTTGGAGCATAGCACTGGCCCTGTTACCTTGCTTATATACCGTAGGTTCTAGATATAGCAGACTATCCTGCTATACTCCCAAAGCCACAGCGGTATAAAACGGGGACTATTATTATTATAATTTTAACCCCCCGAAAAGGGGTGATATATATCTCAGGCTAAAACCGCAAGTTGTTATTGTTAATTTTGTTTCTTGAGGTATCCTTTATCTGCTCACCAATGTTCGTGAAAATGAATGGAGATTTACCGAAATCGAGGTCATGGTTGATTTTTACCTTCAGTGACTGCACTATAGAAAGAAAATTGCAATTCAATAATTGAGATGCGTATATTTTGCGATCTCATAAATTATTAAACGATATGTATTCGCCAAATAATTAATATAAATTATTTTAAGTACAACTCTTTCTTAAGCCGGGAATATGGGATGGTTTTCTTGCGAAGGGGTTGTAGCTCAATAGTGGATATGCGCGTGATTTAAGAGTTTATTCTTAGAATATAAGCTGTACGAATTAAACTACTATTAACTTATGTGTAAAAACTTTCCATTTTTCAGTGATTTACGAAAAACCGCTTCAAAACGTATATTTTTTTCACGAATAATTAAAATTTTTGATCTTTAATAACTTAAAAAGTATTTACTTATTTTAATAACTTTATATAACAAATGTTGCTTATAATTTGTCCTTTTATTGATTTGTGCAGTTATTTTTTGTAAAATAATGTTCACCCCTGAGAAGGGGAGGTATCCACCCTCAGGGTAAAGGCGCAAGGTGGCACCATGTCACCTTTGCTTCTTGAGGTATCCTCTAACCACTGACCAATTTTCGTGAAAATCGATGAAGGTTCACCGAAATTGAAGGTAATCGTTTATATTTACCTTCAGTGACTGTACTATGAAAAATAAATTACAATTTACTGATCTAAATGCGCGTAATTTGGGAGCTCATAAATTATTTAATGATATGTAGTCGCCAATTAATTGATTTAATGCATTTTAAGTACAACTCCCTCTTAAGCCGGGAAGATGGGGTAGTTTTCTTGCGAAGGGGTTGTATCTCAATAATCGAAATGCACGTGATTTAATAGTTTATTCTTAGAATATATAAGCTATAGGAATTATATCCGCAATACGATATATTTTAAGTTTTCTCAGCATGTTTCTCTTAAGTTAAATCAATTAAAGGGTTGTTTGGGGGTGAAAGGGATGAGCTCAAAAATCGAAACTATATCATTGCAAGAGCTCATAAATAGCTCGTAATTCTGCCGCAAAAATCGATTCAATAGTCCTATTTTTAAATAGTGGGGAGGGCTAACTCAGCCCCCCCCCGCCACTAAAATATTAAATTCCTGCTCAGTGGAACGAGCTCAAAATTTTAATTTGCGGAATATGAGAGCTCATAAATCAGGGCTATTTGTTTTTTAATTTTTGCAAGTGGGGGGGGGGTAGCTCAACACGGGTAACTAAAAAGATAAATTCACATCCAAGAAAGTCACTAGAGAAATCACCAAATACATCTTCTGTTTTAGTTGATCATGTCGGTCTTCGACGGTAATCCACAAATATAATATAATAATAGGGTAAGCGATACAGCTGTTGGCCTCCATACAGTAATTGGCCGTTTCACATTTAATATGTATTATTAAGAATTCCGTCCATACCGCAGATCTGGCAACCCCTATTTCAACCTCGGCAACTTTCCTTGCAGCCGTCACCGAAAGAACAGTTCTCAGTTTATTGATAACATTTACAGGAACGTGTTCTATGTCGAAGGCTGTTGTGTATCAGTGAAATTTGTGCAATTTTTAGTGAATCAGGTAAGCGAGGGACATTTAATATCATCCTTTTAACGTAATATGTAAGGTAGTACACTTGAAACATTTGTTAATTTTAAGAAACATTATAATAAACTATTAGAGGAGCTCGAATTATTGTGTAAAATTTGGCGCGAAATTATTTATTTATGGGGCCAATAACTAATCCGTAATAAGTACACAAAATGCAGTAATTGGCCACCCGGCCAACAATTTAAACAGTTGTTGGCCGGGGCCAATAACTATAATAAAACAGGGGCCAATCACTATATAATATGCTCTGTTTTGTATTAACTACCTTATTCACATTTACGTGAATTTGTAAAAAAATGTGAAAATTTGTAAAAAAGTGAAAAACTTGTAAAAAAAATGACACGGTCCTCTTCCTGTCTTATCGTTTGAAGAAGAGAAACGATTAGTGGAGTGGATACTCGATTGCCACCGCAAAGGATTTCCAAGAAGATCCGAAGATATCCAAGTATCAGTAAAACAGTTCCTAGATGAATCATCTCGTGAAAATCATACTTACAAGAAAATATGTACACAGACATTTTAAATTATCCGCAAAGAATATTTAATGGCGACGAGACTAATTTTCAACTCTGCCCCCAAAACAAAAAGGTATTGGCACCCAGGAGTGCCAAAAACGTGTACGAGGTGGACTGTGGAAAATCTAAAACTAACCTTACGGTTCTATTTACATTTAATGCTTCTGGATTAACTACTCCACCGCTAGTCATATATCCGTACAAGCGACTCGGACAGTGATTCGGGCTGGATGAAGACTGAAATCTTTTTGGATACATATACATAGCTATTTGTTTTTAACCCTTTATCAAGAAACGAAATATAAAATTTCCAATTATTTTATACGTTGATGGGCATAAAACCCATTTGGACAAAAAAGTAAGCGATCTTTGTGCAAAACTTAAAATAATTCTAATTGCACTTTATCCAAATGCTACTACTATTCTTCAACCAGCTGATGTGTCAACATTTAAGCCCCTAAAAGATGGTTTTAGAAAAGGATTCATAGCCTGGCGTAGAACTCATCCCGACGCAGATTTAACCAAAAAGGAATTTGCGCCTTTGCTCAAGTGTGTTCTGGATGAAACAATAAAGCCTGAGATAATTGTTAATGGGTTCAGAGCTTGTGGACTTTATCCCTGGGATCCTAATCTAATTGACTTTTCAAAGTGTTTAGGAAAAAATAAGGGTGAGGAAAATATCAACAGTAAAACTGATGAAATAAACAGTATAGGAACTTTTGACAAGAAGAAGCTTGAAGAAATAGTGGGCAAACAAATAATAAATTCATTTAAATTTGGACCTATTTTGGATCTGGATAGTGATCATTTTATTATTTACAAACTGTGGAAGCAATTTAATTTAGAACTACACATCCTCCTGAAAACAATGATGATGTTTTATATGATGATATGTGGAGTATACGGGATAATGATTGCTAATAACAGCAGTCAACTAATGCCAAATTCCGACAAAATATTAATAGAAGTGATAGAGCAACAAGAAATTCAACAAGACGATAACATCATAGATATCATGAATATTCCTATTATATTTAATAGTGATGCACTAGAAACCTCTAATAAAGTACCTGAACCGGATGATACAATTGCTAATTATTTACAATATTTTAATACACCAGAAAGGAAAGGTGTGAAACAGACCGATAGATCATCTTTTATACTTTCTTCTACAATGTGGAGAGAAACTCAGGACAAAAAAGAAAAAGAAAAACAAAGAAAAATCGAGGAACAAGAAAACAAAAGACGAGAAAGCGAAAATAATAAAAAGGAGAGAGAAGCCGAAAAACTTGATAAAGAAAATCAAAAGTTTAAAAACAGAAAGAAATCAAAATACAAAAAAAAATAAAAGAAAGATAAAAAATGATTTAAATGAAAGCGGTAAAGTCCACATTTTATCAGAGATTAAAAGTAACAAAGATCTGTGCACTGAACTAAATAAAATTGAAAAAGTAAAAAGAAACTTGTCTTTTGATTCTGTGGACTCTAGCATATCCAAAATTGCGACTCCAAATGTAAATTCATTAGCTTATCAGTATTTTGACAACGAGACTATAAATAGTGGTTTGTTTTTTTCATGTGTACTTAATATAAACATCACTTGGTATCAAATGTAATTCTTGTACTAGGTCTTATCACCTTAAATGTACCGAGAAACATGCGGTGCACAAATCAAACGTTAATATTTTTGCATTTAAAACTTGTTTAAATAATAAACATATAAAAAATTTACCAGTAGATAGACAACCTGCGTTCTGGCACATCCCCTAAATCGCAACCCTTAAATATTAATAAATGCCAAACGGCTTAACGTAGGATGACGTGTGACGTATCGTTGGAAAGGGGATGAAAAAGGGGGTTGAACGCAGTATGTGGCGTGCGCATCGGAATATGCCAAAAGGGCATTACGTCATATCTTCTTTTCTATTGGTCCGATTTTGACGTAAGAGGGCTCGTCGGAACGGGGAGGGGGTAACGAATAAGTTGAGACAAAAACAAAGATGGCGGCAATGCCAAAAGGGCATTACGTCATATATTCTTTTCTATTGGTCCAATTTTGATGTAAGAGGGCTCGTCGGAACGGGGAGGGGTAACGAATAAGTTGAGACAAAAAACAAAGATGGCGGCAGTGCCAAAACTGCATTACAGCATATCTTTGTTGCTATTGGTCCGATTTTGACGTATGGAGTGTCAAATAAAAGCGGCGGCGACACAGAAGCCAACTGTCAATTCTTCTTCTGTCAACGTTCAATATTAACTGTCAATTCTTCTTCTTTTCCGTATAGTGCCTAACAGAACGTAACATTTGACGTATGACGTGACAAACGAAATAAAGAAGAAGAATTGACAGCATCATGACAAACTAAAAGAAGAGGAAGAATTGACATCAACATGACAAACTGAAAAGAAGAAGTTGACATGACAAACGAGAAGAAGAAGAAGAATTGACAGCAACATGACAACTAACAGAAGAAGTGACAATGGCTTAACAAAATGAAGAAGAATTGACAAACCGGAAAGAAGAAGAAGAATTGACGGCTGCGGAAAAGAAGAAGTTGACATGACAAACGAAAAGAAGAAGAAGAATTGACAGCAACATGACAACTAACAGAAGAAGTGACAATGGCTTAACAAAATGAAGAAGAATTGACAAACCGGAAAGAAGAAGAAGAATTGACAGCTGCGGAAAAGAAGAAGAGTTGACATGACAAACGAAAAGAAGAAGAAGAATTGCCAGCAACATGACAACTAACAGAAGAAGTGACAATGTCTTAACAAAATGAAGAAGAATTGACAAACCGGAAAGAAGAAGAATTGACGGCTGCGGAAAAGAAGAAGAAGAAGAAGGTGACGTGACAAACGAAAAGAAGAAGTGACGATGGCTCGACCCAAAGTAGAATTAACAAACCGAAAAGAAGAAGAATTGACAGCATGACAAACGAAAAAAAGAAGAAGTGACAAACGAAAAGAAGAAGAAGTAACAATGGCACAACACAATGAAGAATTGACAAACCGGAAAAAAGAAGAAGAATTGACACACCGAAAAGAAGAAGAATTGACAGATGGCTTGACACAAAGAAGAAGAAATTAAATACGAGTTCATTATTCATAAAATGTACATCTAATACTAAGTATTAAATAGAATTTCATTAGTCACACAAAACGAATGTGTCAGCGGAAGCAATATCATATTACACCTGTAACATGATATTGCAAAATAGTAAGAATGTAGGGCAATGACCGCAAAAAAAGCAACGATTATATTTTTTGCAATATCAGGTTAAAATGCAATATTAGACATGTGAATATTATTTCTAGAAGTTGCAGTTTTAATTTCCGTTTTAACGAGTCGTGTAAAATTTGCAATTTGTTTCTGGCAATGACCGTAAAAAAACAAGCATCAATTATATTTTTTAGTATACGATTTCATTATTATTATGACACAGCACATTCTACACGACGCATTAATAACGGAAATCAAAACCGCAAACTCTAGCAATAATATGCACATGTCGTTTCAAACAATCCTGCAAGTACATACATGTAAATTTTAATGCGTCATCAGATTAACCTACTATATAAATAGAAATCGGGGGATAGCCAGTTCATTGAGTTTCCGACAGGCATAAAGTACACCAATTGTGTCCGAGCCACAGTTTCCGAACGTGTCGCTAGTTAGTTCGCAGTGCAGTGATAAATATTGAATCAAGGTAAGCTATCTTTGTTGTTCATATTAAATATTTTTTATGTGTATGTAGTGTGTACTTGTGTGTCATGTTTTAAATATTTTTTTAAGTAAGTTCTTGTGTTAGTATTATGTACTTGTGGTTCTTTTATCAATGTTTAAAATAATTACGTGCAAAAAAATTCACGTCTACTCTGCTTTAATAATTGTGGATTATTTCTATTTCTCTCTCCCCAATTTTCTTTTGCCGGCCTTCTATATACTTGTGTTTCTTTTATCTATGTAGTTTTAAAATAATTACGTGCAAAGAATTTCCCTTCTCCTCTTCTTTAATAATTTGTGGATTACTGCTTTCTATTTCTCTGTGTTCCCAATTTTTTGTCGGTCTTCACAATTCATAATTTCCTATTTTTACACGATCACATAATTTTGTTAATGTAAATTATCGATTTTTTGTTTTTTAATGTCTCTTTTTTGTTACGTACTTCTGTGGATTTTGTTTTCTCTAAACTATTATTTATAGGAAAATAGTAAGATTTGTGCACGTTTTCTAGCAATTGTTTCTTATTGTTTTAGATGGATTTAACAAAAATAAATGCCGTTTCCTTGGTTGCAGATCGTAAACCAATAATTAAATTAAACGAACTACCAATAAACGAGCCACAAAAAGTAATAGACGCCAAACTGGTGAAAAATAAATTTGGCCAAGTAGTTTTGCTGGAACTGGAGGAGAAAGTTGTGTTCCTGCCAAATAGAGTCACAAACGTATATACTCCATTCATCTCTGACTTCGCAACTAAGAAGTATTCCATTATATTTCGAGGACTAATCGATACCGGATACCACCACCCATCGGCCAAATTTGAGATAATAGGCAACTAGCTATTAGAATAAAGGAAAAAAGGGTAAGTGATCTTGTTCTTTCTTGTATCTTTTGTGTTTAAGTAGCCATGCAACATAAACAAGTGATTAAACAGTCTGATGATTTGCTTCACATTATTAAAAAGCTTCGTAAAATAATTTTTGACAAATTCACTGATAGGGACCGTAAAGTGTGGACAAGACGTTTAAATAGCCAAATTTGGAGATGCAATAAAGTAATTAAAAACAATAAGCTGCCCATTGGAACAGTTAGAAAATTGCAAACTAGCATAGGTCATTTTAAGCATTTTAGACAAATTATTTTAAATTTCAATAATAAACATGTTGGGATGGGGTTTAGTTCAAAATTACGCAATAGAGTTAAATGGGAAAATGTTATGTCGTGTTTTGCCAGTCGAATTAAAACCGGTGTAATAGTAAATTTAACTCATAAGGACATTGGCCAATTTTTAGAGGATGCTTATACTGTTTTTAGCAACAAAATTAAAATTATTTTGAAAACACATAGAATACTTAAAGTCAATACTGCATTTTGCGGGGAGTTCATTAAAAAATCAAGTGATAGTGAAAGTGTAGATTTAAAATATTTTAATACGAAAAATGCTATTATAGATACATCAACCGATTTACATCTTTGGTTTCGTGAAAATGTTAAAGATAAAATTTATACAAAGCTGTCCGAATTTGCAGAAAAAGATTCAGGAGCCGCGCTGTCTAAAGTAATTTCATTAGAGGTTAATATTAATAGAGTGGACATAGGAAACGGTTCGTCCTTCATTGACTTGCCACAAGAGATTAGTAATAAAAAGGCTTGTATCAATGTTCGTAATTTTGATCAAGCATGCTTTTATTGGTCAATAGTTAGTGCTTTGTATCCTGTTACTACAAATCCACAAAGAATATCCAAATATCCACATTATTCTACTATTTTTCAAACGGACAAATTAGAAAGCCCAATGCCATTAAATCAAATTTCAAAATTCGAAAAACTAAACGCCATATCAGTCAATGTTTTCGTATTAGAATTAAATATAGTTAAGGACAAACAATTTTACGAAGTAGTACCTGCCAGACTGACACCAACAAAGTTGGAAAAGCATGTTAATTTGCTTCTTGTGCAAGATAAATATTTTCCAAAATTAAATGATTACGATGCTCCTCCAGAAGATGACGATCAGACGGAAATACGTTTTCATTATTGTTGGATTAAAGATTTAGGGAAATTAGTAAAGTCACAATTAACCAAGGAACACCGGAAAACACATATTTGCGATCGTTGTTTAAACTATTTTAACAGTGTATGCAAACTAGCAGAACATGAAGAAATGTGTTCGGATATGAATAAATGCAAAATGACTGTTCCTAAATATGATCATGTGGCTTTTCGAAATTTTACGTACAAACAAACAACTCCGTTTATAGTGTATGCCGATTTTGAATGCCAATTACATAGTTTTACGGATTCCAATGTCAAATTGAGTAAAACAGCAAAATATCAGAAACATGTACCTTTTAGTGCAGGTTATTATTTTAAATGTGCTTACGATGACAGTTTATCTTATTTTAAGAGCTATAGAGGTGAAAATTGCATGGAGTGGTTTGCAAAAGAAATGGCTCAAATTTCCAAATTTGTAAATTCCAAGTTGAAAACAATTATACCTATAGCCGAAAAGCCTAATACAAATGGAGCAACTGTTTGTCATATTTGTGAGAAACGCTTTTTGGCTACAGATACAATTGTAGTAGACCACGACCATTTTACCGGACAGGTACGTGGAGTTGCGCACCAAGCATGTAATTTAAACTTTAAAAAATTGTTTGTTGTTCCCGTGGTTTTTCACAATTTTAGTGGTTACGATTCGCATTTTATGATTATTGATTTATGCAAACATGGACACTTGAGCTTACTTCCCATTAATAAAGAAAAATATATTTCATTTACATTACACTCTGACGAACACCAAATTAAATTACGATTTATTGATTCACTAAGATTTATGGGAGCTTCACTCGACGAATTAGCATCAATTTTAGACACATCGGAAAAGAAGATTTTAAAACGAGAATTTAGTCATTTAGATGATGATACATTCAATTTGTTAACTTGTAAAGGAGTATTTTGTTACGATTATATCGATAGTGTGGAAAAATTAGATGAAACTTCTTTACCCAACATTAGGTATTTTTATAATAAGCTAAATAATGAATATATTAGTGAAGAGAAGTATGCTCATGCGCAGAGTGTTTGGAATAAATTTAATTGTAAAAATTTGGGTGAATACAGCGATTTGTATTTGAAAACAGATATTCTGCTGCTGGCTGATGTGTTTGAGCAGTTTCGACAAAAATGTCGAGACACGTATAAACTAGATCCTGCTTGGTATTATACCATGCCAGGATACACGTGGGATTGTATGCTGAGATACACAAAATGTAAATTAGAATTGCTAAAAGATGTGGATATGATTTTGTTCATGGAAAAAGCCATAAGAGGCGGAATATCTGTTTGCAGCAACAGGTATTCGGAGGCCAACAACAAATACATGTCGACGTATGACCCCACACAACCCTCTAAATACATCATGTATTTAGACGTGAATAATCTGTATGGCTGGGCCATGAGTGAGGCTTTACCAATAGGAGGATTCAAATGGATTGAAGATGGTACCAAATTTGGTGTTGCATCAAAATCCACTAATCTTCCCGAAGGTCATATTGATATTATGTCAATACCAAATGATGCGAAAGAGGGCTATTTTTTCCAAGTTGACTTGGAGTATCCACGCGAATTGCATGATAAACACAAAGATTTTCCATTTGCTGCCGAACACCGCATTCCGCCCGGTTCAAAATTGCCAAAGTTAATACCGACCTTATATCACAAAACAAAATATATTATTCATTATAGAAATCTTAAACAGGCATTAGAGAACGGTTTAATTTTAACAAAGATACACAGAGTGTTGAAATTTAAACAATCTGCGTGGCTGCGACCATATATTGAGTTAAACACCAACTTACGAACAGCAGCCACAAGTAGCTTCGAAAAAAATCTCTTTAAATTAATGAATAATGCTGTGTTCGGTAAGACAATGGAGAACATAAGACGTCATCGTATCGTAAAATTATGTAAAAAATGGCATGGAAGGTACGGAGCCAAAAATTTGATTGCAAGTAGTCGATTTCATAGTCGAACGATCTTTCATGAGAATTTGGTGGCTATCGAACTGAAAAAATCAGAAGTATGCTTTAATAAACCCCTGTATATAGGCGCAGCAATCCTTGATATATCCAAATTATGTATGTACGATTTTCATTATAACTTTATGCTTCCAACGATGGGAGAAGAAAACTGTTCATTGCTGTACATGGACACAGACAGCTTCATTTATGAACTGCAATGTTCAGATGCATATAGAGAGGTTTTAAAAGCATATCCAAGCAAATTCGATACCTCCGACTACGCCGAAAATAACCCATATGACATAGAACGATTAAATAAAAAAATCCCTGGATTAATGAAGGATGAGGCAAATGGGAAAATAATTACACATTTTATTGGGCTAAGATCAAAAATGTACACATTTAAAATGCAAATAACAGACGTGGAGAGGGAAAAAGAAAGACAACGCCTGGAACGAAAACAACTAAACAAAGAGAGAATTGAAAGCGACGTAAGCAATTTGGGAATAACCAAAAAGGCAAAAGGAGTGAAATATAATGTCGTTCGAAATAAAATTACGTACGAAGACTATGAAAAATGTCTTAAAGAATTCAAAATTCAAAACGCAAGCCAAAGATGTATTCGGTCATATCAACATTCAGTATTTAGCATCGAACAATCCAAAACGGCTCTAAGTCCTTATGACGACAAGCGGTACTTAATACCAAAATCATTTAATACGCTTCCGTGGGGGCATTATAATACATAAAACGGCAGTGTCATCACTAAACATTTATTTGTTGTTGTTGTTGCAGAAATACAGCAAAAGAAAAGATGGTAACAACATTACGCACACAATCTATAAAAACTATTTGTGAAAATATCTTGAACATAACTGAATTTGTTGAGATGTCATCACTGCCGTGGAGCCTTACTGTAGAAATTTGTAATAATTATAGTATTTATCGCTTTCGAAAATTATATGAAACTGATCATTTGCATAAAATACAAATATGTGATCAAATAGATTTTGAACAAACAAAACGTGAAAACGAAGCAGAAAGAAATCATCTTTGTGAGTCAAATTATTATAAAGAGAAAGAACTTAATATGTATTGTGTTTGTTTTTCTGCATTTGTAGCAGATGCTATTGCTTTAAACTTTTGTTTTAGCTGTTTCAAACTTTTCCGAAACGTACTTAAATCAAAAAATAAATGTTATGGTTATGAACAGGTTCTTAATTGGAATGAATATCATGAATATGAAATAAAATATTTGTATGATTTAACAGATAATTGGTGTCAAAATTCGTTTGATCACGTCTTGTTTGAAACAACTTGGTCCTTTCAATGTAGATGCTCAATGCATAAATAATTTTCTTCTTTTTGCGCAGTATATGGTTACTTAAAAAAAAAAGAAAAGATCACTTATCGCAAAGTTTTTGTAAATTGTATATAAAAAATATTATCCATTGTATAATGTAATTTTTATTAATAAAAGTGTTTAATCTTAATTTTTGTTTGTTTTATTTATATTAGGTAAAAATAAAAGACAACATATTTATTAATATTATTTATTCACAACTATCCAAATCATTTACAACTTTAATTTTATAATACCATACATATTCATTCAAAGCTTGACTTAACAAAGTATCTGGAGAAATTTCACAAAACGCAGTTAAAAGTTCAAGCGGACCATATAAACTAGTACTAGCTTTACAATTGTTTTGAATAAAACGTACAACATTTTTATAATACGAAAAAAACTGTAAATTGTCCAATAACGACACTCGTTGTGACACTAAATCAATGTTTGCTCTCAGGATCTGGCTTACATCATCTTCACATAAATAATATTCGATTCCATGTTTCTCGATAGTCAGGAACTTTACATTTTCCATTACCAATTGTCTTAGTTTGCAGAAATCACCACACTCAAATTCGATTGGATCATACTCATCGGAACAGGTGGGCAAAGGTGGTATGAAAAATTCTTCCATAATTTGTATAAACATCTCAATTAGGGTAGTCCACTCGAATGTGTTTAAACTGATTCTTATAAATTTACCATGTTGGTACAGAATAATGGATGGAGAAAACTGTCGAGCTGGAGATAGGCCAATTTTTATGTGAAAACATCCTATTGGATAGGTAGTTTCCAATAAATAATATGGTTCATCTTTGGCAGCTTCTTCATATTTTTCCAGTACTCGATCTAATTCAGCGTCGTAGATAATTGTCTCTTCACTTTCGTATCCGCTATCTTGAGAAGCCATAGTACTGCTGTTGCAACTGAATATACAAGTCGGTTGGAGAAACTCAAACTGAATGTGACGGATGGTTGCTGAGAGAATTTATACTTTTTCAATCCCCCACTCTTTGCGTGTAATTGTCAGCATTTTCTAAAAAATGTATGTCTACGCGGCGTATCGAAATATAGATCCTTAAACTACATCTGAACTAGTAATCCAACTGTTGTGTTTGCTATCCAATCCTAACCATTTAACATACATTTTATTGCCTTTTCGTCTAAGTACTTTTTCAACCAAGTAAATGTCGGGATTTTTTGTTTTCTGTAATTCTTCTTCGTAAAACCCGCCGCTAATCGGTGTACCTTGCATGTCTTCGAGCAAATACGTTATAGGATTCGTTATCTTAACTTGTACAATTCTAAATAATTCTGTAGTCCAATTGGGCGTGTAGGCCTTTTCAAAGAAATGTTTTGCCTTTGATATACGTACAATGTCACCAACTTTAAATCTCCGTGGACCGGCAATCTTTAAATGACTATAATTTTTGTTTAAAATGGCTTTTTCATTGGATTTGTTGACATGAGATGGCTTGTATCCTGTTTTACTGTGCTTTGTATTGTTGTATTCCTCAGTGACTGTAGGTAGTGCATCTAGCCATTTGTATGATCCATGTAAACTAAAATACTTGTACAACTTTGCTTTCAACGTTCTAATAACTCTTTCACAAATGGCAGCCTTCTTAACCGTGTATGTGCTGTAATGATTAATTTCGTGTTTTTTCATTAAATTTTGAAATTTTCTGTTGTAAAATTCGGTTCCCTGATCAGATTGTAGGTTTTTCGGAACTCTTTGAGTACGGGCGAGAATATCCGAAAATGCGCGAGTAATTTCCTCACCTGTTTTGTTCTTTAGAGGACGTGTCCAAACAAATTTTGAAAAACAATCAATTACAACTAGTATTAGTTTGTAATTTTTATTTTGGTGCGCATAAGGACGCATTTCAGCCAAATCCATCTGCCACAAGTCATCGATTCCTTTGATTATTGTTCGTCGACGAGGATAGTTTTTTCGTGATGGTTTATGCAACTCATACACCACCTGTTCCTTTTCTTTAGACATTTTTATAAACGACTTTCAATTGCTGTTAGGCGGGTATCTATATTCATCGAATGAAGGTTGTCTACTACATCCTGTAATGCCGCGTTCATTTCTTTTATCTTCTTTTCCATCTTCATATCGTATATCGCATGATGTGCAATGGTTTCTGCAGCCGATTTTATATTCTTATCCGTATCCTTTTTTAGTGTATTCAAATCATCTTTGAATATTTTTTGCAACTTTTGCTCGAGAAGTGGAACTGTGGTTTTATGAAGCTCTTTTCTTACTTCGTTTAGTTCCATGGTTAAATTCTTTATATCATTAGTTTTTTGCTGCAACAACTTATTTACATTATTCTCCGTGTCCTTTTTTAGTGTATTCAAATCATTTTTCATTATTTTCTGCAACTTCTGCTCGAGAAGTGGAACTGTAGTTTTATGAAGCTCTTCTCTTACTTCATTTAGTCCGATGGCTAAACCTTCTATCTCCCCAGTTTTTTGCTGCAACAACTCACCATGTGTTTGAATTAATGGTGACTGTATGTTACGCAACTCATTTATTTGTGCATCGACGTATTTTTTCGTTGCAGCATCACCATTTTCTGATGGATCCTTGACATTGCAAATTTTCACATTTTCGGCATTAATATTTCCGTCAGAAGTATGTGGAAATGTAACTCGCGTCACCTTTTGAGCGCTACCACCACCACCACGAGAATGATGACCGAATTTGTCGACACTCATAATGGAAATGATATTGTCATTCCCAGTTACTCTATTATATTAGCTTCTTTTAGTTCATTGATGATGGCTACAATTTCGTTGTCGAGAGATGTGTTGCCGGCGTCTTTCGAAGCCACCAAGAGTTGAAGACGCTCCACCAATTCATTTGGGTCATCCCAGTAAATATATTCCCTAGGCAAATCATTGTATGTCAAATGCGTAGGTAATCTAGAACCGACATCTCCTCTACTAGTTTCTGTATGACGACGTTGAGGTATTAATGATGGAAGATTAGGTTTAATAATTTCCTTCCACTTGTAGCCGTGGGTTCCCTTTAGTGTACCATCCCGTCTTTTATGAGCGCCGGTTATATCCAACAATGAAATATAGTCTTTAACGTCTTCTTCTTTAAAATGATCAGGGTCTTTGTAAAATATTAACTCATATAGTCCACGTGTCCCTTTAACATATTTTCCTTTCGTTACAATCCTACCATCCCGAGTGAAATTAATATCAGTGGAACCAAGTGCCCATTTTGCCGTTTTGCTATCATAGGTTGGACCGTATACCTTATCTATTTGATCTGAAGATATCCCGTGATTTATCACGTAAGGTTGAATTAGAGAATGATATTGGTCTAGGTAATCTTGAAATACTTGTTCGGATACTTCATCTTGCGATTGGTTTGTTTCTATGTTATCTTCGTATTCTTCATCTTCTTTATCGTTGTTTTCAAACACATCTCCATCACTTATAAATGATAATGGTGGTGCAGGATTTTCCTCTCTATCCGGCTCTTTTTTTAGTCCTACTTGTTCCTTTTTCACCTCTTCTTCTTCTTTTTTAACTTGTCTAAACTTGTTATCGATAGCATGATGCAACGTTTTTGATGATTGCGCAATATTCTTGAGTGGTTTCGAGATTGGTTTAAAAAGTTTATTTAGTGACTCATCTTGTTCTGTCTTGCCTAATTTCAATGCCAAATATTTTTTGCGAATTGATCTAGCCAATTCGGCAACTTTCTTCTTGCGCATGGCAATGGCGACCGCATCATAAGACATTTTGTTGACAACTAAACAATACATCAACTTACAATTTTATATATTTATCAAATCCTTTGCGGTATCGGCCATTGTTAAGGGGAAAATCTTTCATAATGACCAAAGTACCATAGCGGTCTGTCGTCCAACATTCTGAACACATTTTTTTAAATTCATCAAACGACATGTCTGGCGATACGTGTTCATCAAATATATGCTTCAAATTTATCTCGTCCTGCTTGAATAATACAATCATGTTACAATTGTCTCTTATTAGCTGCTTCGGTATTTTTGAATATGTTTGACATAAATAAGCGGCATCGATATTTTTATGTCTGCACATGGAATAATACTCGCGAATCTTCTGTTGACCATCACATGCAACATCGTCAAATAAAAAAATTGAGTTTGGTTGTGCTTCATCTGGACTGATAATTTCTTCATTGTCTTTGAATGGAAAGTACCCAACACCTTTGACTTGGGCTATTACATCTTGCAGTAGTTGGTATTTCGGTTGAAAAAGGGATTTCGAATAAACATAGACATTTTTGAATTTGGCGCCATTCGGATTAAATAATAGTGATAGCATGACATTCGTTTTTCCGCTCCCACTTGGACCGCAAATAATGGCTCTAAATGAGTTTGGTAGCAATTTACCATGTTTACTGACTGTCACTTTCTGGACAATGTCCAGATTATCAATTGGCAACGTCTGCTCTTGTTGAACGATCTTCATCGTGTGGCAAGTGTAGTACATA
This sequence comes from Diabrotica virgifera virgifera, assembly GCF_917563875.1. Lineage (NCBI taxonomy): Eukaryota > Metazoa > Arthropoda > Insecta > Coleoptera > Chrysomelidae > Diabrotica > Diabrotica virgifera. The sequence goes on along the minus strand of NC_065446.1, from coordinate 191,739,987 downwards.
AGTACGGCAATATATTATAGATGTCATCACTTGCATGGCATCAGTCCAATGTTGGTCGTCGAAGGAGGAGGTCTCGTGAACTCTTTAATTAATAAACTGCCATTTGAGCTACATATTCCTGGCGGTTATCATTACTGTGGACGTAAGTAACTTTGCGACAATTTTGTTGTGTTTTATAAGTAAAAAAAAAAAACGTTCTTTATAGCTGGAACAAAACTACAAAAACGTCTTGCACGCGGAGATCCAGGCATTAATCCATTAGACGCAGCTTGTAAACAGCACGATATCGCTTACTCGCAACATCCATCTCTCGAAGAACGTCACAAGGCCGATAAAGAATTGGAAAATAGAGCCTGGGAGCGATTCAAGTCGAAAGACGCTAGCTTTGGTGAAAAAACTGCTGCCTTACTTGTAACCGGTGGAATGAAGACGAAAAGAAAATTGGGAATGGGATGTCAGTTACGTCGTGGAAGAAAGGGGCGTTACTCTTTCAATCGCGATGTTGTCTCAAAAATTGCAAAGTCCATGAAGAGAGGAGCATCGTTACAAGATACTGCTTTGACTGCTGTACGGATTGCAAAATCCATAATCAAAAGACTTGGCGGCCGAAAAGAAATTGATGTTCCTCGCGTACTACCACTAAAATCTGGAGGTTTCCTACCCCTCATACCTCTCTTTGCTGGTCTTTCGGCATTGGGGGCTTTAGCAGGAGGTGCTGCGGGGGTGGCAAAAACTGTGGTCGACGCAAAAAATGCCCAAAAGAAATTGGAGGAGGATATACGTCATAATAAGGCAATGGAACATATCGGTTCGGGTCTGTACCTACGTAAGAAACCCAGAGGCGGATTCGGCTTGTATTTGAAAAAAAACTTCCAATAAAGCTGCCCAATCGTCCGCTGTACGACTTGGACATTGCACATTACGCGAAAATACTTAACATACCACATTTTCGAGGAGTTTTCATGAATGACGCTCTGCCTAGAGACGGTCCTCGACAACGAGAATGTGCAATAGTTAACTTGGATGTGTCCGCGCATAACGGAACACATTGGGTAGCATATAGAAAGATAAACAACGACGTGGAATATTTCGATTCATTTGGTAATTTGAAGCCGACCAAAGAACTTGTGAAATATCTGGGTGCACGTGCCAGAATTTTCTACAATAATCACCAGTATCAAACTTACAATCAAATCGTTTGTGGGCATTTATGCTTAAAATTTTTATATAATGGACAGTAGTAGATTGCTTATGTCCCATATGTTTCGCGAAAAATGTTTTACAGAATATAGTGAAGAAGAACTAAAACACATACCGCTAGAGTATATTATACGGACTGTTAGACCTTCAGAATTGTTAAGTATATGGCATAAATTGCCTGGGGAATATCGAGGAGAATTTAACTTGCAGATACTACTTCCGTGCTTCGTACATTACAACAGACCAGATTGGAGGACTCACTGGGATGGACCACCCGATTCTCAAGCATCTTGTCATTTATGTAAACTTGCTTTAGAACAAATAAAAAATATGTGAAAAAAAATTGGTGTTTATTCAACTATATATATAAACCTATTAATCTATCGACTTGAATCAGTCATCATGTCGCAGTTGTTGAGAGTAGTTAGTACCACTTATACATTTTCATTTCAACCACCCACACCAATCGTGTTGGATCCGAAAAAAGATTACGAAATAGCTCTTCGTGCCTTCCATTCCTACAACAATATACCAAACATTGAAAATAACAAGTTTTATTACTGCAATGACAAAAACAAATGGCAAAACTTTGCTTTTCCCGATGGATGTTATGAAATTGCCGATATTGAAGAATACATACAAAAGAAACTGGGTGCTGACAATGAGTTTAAACCAGAATCGATATTTAGTCTAAAACCTAACCACAACACGTTGCAGTGTCAAATATTTAGCAAATATAGGATTTCGTTTAAGCAACCTGATAGCCTTGGTACAGTATTGGGATTTTCTCCGGCAATACTCAATCCTGGACGGATACATACTTCGAATCTACCTGTTAGGATTATTAAAGTATCTAGCATACGCTTTGAATGTAACATTAGTACTGGAGCCTTCGACGGTAACAGACCTGCTCATACGATCTACGAATTTGTCATACAATCAAATCCTGGGTACGCAATTGACGAAACTCCTCACAATTTGTTGTATTTACCCGTTGTGCCGCAGCGTGAACTTACCAATATCACTGTCTTGGCTCTCGATCAAGAAGGACGACCTGTAAACTTTAGAGGAGAAGAGAGCACATTGGTGCTGGAACTTAGATCAAGAGGGAAATGGGACTAGTAATAAGGTCATCTACTGCTCAAAGGACACCATTAGTTGTGCAGCCGTCCAAGCGACAACATCGTATTAAAAGAACACCATTAGTTGTGCAACCGTCCAAGCGACAATATCGTATTAAAAGAACACCAGTAGTTGTGTCGAAGCGGAAACCTCTTACGTTCGCAAAAAAATTGTTTTTACAATCACTTGGTTTTAAACTAAAAAATGACAACAATGTATGGAAAACGAGCTCGTTCAAACGACAGCAGCGTAATGCCTCCAATATTTGATATTTATCGTAAGCCAATGTTTGATGAGTCGATTCGAAAGGCCGAATACCGAACTTATGCACCATTCATCAAATCATTCAACTGTAATGATATTGTAGAATTTAGCATTAATCAAGTTGACTCGTTTTTTGCAATGAGCGAAACCTTGTTGTGCATTAAAGGATCACTCGTCGATAAAGAAGGATCTGGCGTAGTCAAACTAGCCAACAATGTGGGTGCTTTTCTTTTCGATTCGTGTACGTACAGCGAAAGCGCACGGGAGATGGAAACAGTGCGGGATCCTGGTATCGTAAGTGCTGTACGTGCCATGACGTGTTACAATCAAGAAGATTCCCATTATATGGTTATGGCGGGTTGGAATTACCCTTATGATCCCATTCTACACGATGCAGATAATTCATTCAACATACAGATACCTCTTAAGCATATTTTTAACATTTTCAACGATTATCCAATGATTACGTGTGGTCGTCAAACAATAAGACTAGTTCGAGCTCGAAACGACAACGATTGTTTAATTATTACTGATGAAACTACAAAAGCAAAGATTAACATCACCAACATTGAACTCAGAGTGAAGCACATATTTCCAAATGACGAAATTAAACTAGAACTAATGAAGTCCATTCAACAAGATCAACCTATAGTTATTCCATTTAGAAAGTGGGAATTGCACGAATTGCCTACCATTACCAAAGGGGCTAGGCGTGAAGTTTGGGCCGTTAAAACTAGCACATCAGTTGAAAGACCACGTTATGTCATTGTTTTCTTTCAAACAGGCAAACGTAACACGATTACAGCTGATCCTACCTTATTTGACAATGTTAGCATCCAAAGTATTAGATTATCCTTAAATGGAGAATATTGGCCAAACGAGAGAATGCAGTTGGATTTCAGCAAAACTGACTACAACGAGGCCTATTTCAACTATACCGAATTTTATCCCAGCTACGTACATTCCCAACAAAAGCGACCTCTACTCGATTTCTCAGCTTTTAAGAATCGTGCATTGTTCGTCATCGACTGTTCAAAACAAGAAGAAAGCATGAAAGCATCCACTGTTGACGTAAAACTCGATATTGAAGCACATAATGGTTTTCCCGAAAATACCAAGGCCTACTGCATTATAATTCACGACTGCGTAATGGAGTACTACCCACTTACCGAAATTGTAAAAAGTCTAAATTAGACGCATAAAGTGTCAGTAGTACAAGAGCAGTCATCATGAGAGTAGCATTCGTAGATATTCAGGGATTCGCTGTGGACGGGTGGTTTGTTCCCAAAGAACTTACCATCGAAATAGGTTTTAAACGAAGTCATTATATCTTTTTACCTCCGAAACCATTCGATGCGCTAAGTAATGATGATAAGAAGACAGCATCATACGTGGAGAAAAAACTGCTTGGCATTCGATATTCTGATGGAGCAGTAGAATTGTCCAAAATAAATGAAATACTAGAAACCAAGTTGTTGTATGCAGCCGATTACATATACGTTCGAGGAGAACAAAAAGCAGAATTTTTAAGCAAGAAATGTCACATTTTTGGAGTTTTTCCCCTTATTATTGATGTTTGCAAGTTTGATGGCACGCCTCTTGCTACTGGAAACGTTGGTCCTGCTACAAACCCCTGTCACGCCGTTGGACTATTTTCGTGTACAGAAAGAAATGTGGATCGTCTACGTCACTGGTTTTCTTATACAATATTACCATTGTAATTTTTCTATGTATAAATAAATATTTTTAGAGAGAGATTTTTGCTTTTTTATTTAAACACCTTATTTACTGATCAAGTCTTATATTACATGAAGATTCAAATTTTCTCTTTACAATTTCAAACATAATTTTTATAATTAAGATAAATATAGATGCTAATATTACACAAGACATTGCAAAGACATTGTCTATTTCACTTTTCACATACTCGCTGGTGTTGTTGCTGGCACCCATGGTGTAGGCTGAATACGTCTCAATGGATATGTAGCTTGTGGTAGTTTTCTAAAAGCGTAAAGACCTTGCTGCTGCTGCTGTAAATTCAACTCTTCAGGCTTCCACGTTTTGTCCTCAATATGCAGACTATCGAAATGTCTTTTAATTTGTTTTATATCCTCATATGATTTAATATCTTTATTTAACTGATTAAGTTTAGTTTGAAATTCCATAACCCTATGTATGTACTCGGTGGGATTCATATCAATACTGAACATGTTCAGTGTCACAATGTCTCATAAATGCCACGTTCTGCGTCAAATGTCGGACGGAAAACTGAACAATGTCACATATCTACGTCAAATGACACGTTCTGCGTCGAATGTCAGCGCTTTGCCTCGTCACACATAAATGTCACGTCATACGTCAAATGTCACGTTCTGTTAGGCACTATACGGAAAAGAAGAAGAATTGACAGTTAATATTGAACGTTGACAGAAGAAGAATTGACAGTTGGCTTCTGTGTCGCCGCCGCTTTCATTTGACACTCCATACGTCAAAATCGGACCAATAGCAACAAAGATATGCTGTAATGCAGTTTTGGCACTGCCGCCATCTTTGTTTTTTGTCTCAACTTATTCGTTACCCCTCCCCGTTCCGACGAGCCCTCTTACATCAAAATTGGACCAATAGAAAAGAATATATGACGTAATTCCCTTTTGGCACTGCCGCCATCTTTGTTTTTTGTCTCAACTTATTCGTTACCCCCTCCCCGTTCCGACGAGCCCTCTTACGTCAAAATCGGACCAATAGAAAAGAAGATATGACGTAATGCCCTTTTGGCATATTCCGATGCGCACGCCACATACTGCGTTCAACCCCCTTTTTCATCCCCTTTCCAACGATACGTCACACGTCATCCTACGTTAAGCCGTTTGGCATTTATTAATATTTAAGGGTTGCGATTTAGGGGATGTGCCAGAACGCAGGTTGTCTATCTACTTTTACCTTTTTAATTTAAGTCATTAAAAGGATAAACTGAAACTTTAAGCTAACCGCTCGTAGATAGGTAGGTACTTCATCTTCGATTTAAAAAACTAAGAAAGTTAGGGTTTGGTTCATTTTAGTTAGGTGTGTAAAATTTTTTAAAAATCTCATTTGTTCTGTTTAGCTTTGGTATCGACAATATTATTAATAAAACTTCAATAATTAGACATTTTGTTTGTATTTTCTTCAACTTAACAATTAGATCGATAGGGCCAATAACTATAATATTTGGTGGCCAATATCTATATTTATGGGGCCAATTACTGTCAACCGTACATTACTTTATAAAAGATATTTTTTTCTATTTTATAAATAAAAATCAACAATAAGTGACAGGAGATATAGAAACTCTATAAACTGTTCTAGAATTTGATCTAATATTTTTGTTGCTAAACAATAATATTATACTTTTTATAGCTTCTTTAAGAGGAAGAATGGCTTAAGGGGCCAATAACTATATCGCTTACCCGATCTTGCTAAAGAGTTCCAAAAACAACAGTTTTTATATAAAATCAGAATAAAAATCTAAAAATAAATGGAATAACTCAGAAAATACAAAAAATTGCCGATATAACTCAATAAACGTATGAAATGCAAATACTGTCAAAATTTTATAAATGTCATTAGTGTCAAAATTTCATACCAGTGAAGTAAACTTGCCTGCGGTTGGACCAATTACAAACAAGAATTTGATAAATTGGAATTACTCCTCCTGGTTTAAAAACAAACCATAATCAGCTTCGATATGGTCTCACTTTTCACGAATGTAATCTGGGTAGCTTATTTACTTTACTAATAATTAGACTACCGTAAAATGGGGTTACTTTGACCGCTGGGGTGAATTTGACCGAAAACATAGAAAAATATCTATTGTGATATACTTCAGCCACCCTGTATAATTTTTAAAATTATTTTTAACGATTCAAATTTATAAATATCTAAGAATTCATTTTTAACTAAAAAAAAAGGATTAATATTCCAAGGGTTGTTAAATCCACCGATATAACGAATTAAGAAAAAATGGTTTAAAAAACGGTCAAATTAACCCCACTTACAAGAAAAATAATTTTACAGGCAAAATGCATATACGGTCAACTTCCCCCCAGATGGGGTGAACTTGACCAAAGGCATTTTTTATTTTTTTTTCTAAGTCATGATTATTTTCTGAAAGTAGACGCCTAAACCCATAACATATTTGCATATAGAAAAATGTAGCAAAATTTAAAATATGATTTTTATAGGATTAAAGTACAAAATCGGTCACAGCCATTTTACGGTGTTAAATAATACGGTGTTAAGACCAAAAGCTAAATTAAAATAAAAAAAAATAAATTACCTTGTATCTAGGCGAAGTATGTCCAAAATAACTAAATTTTAGAGATATTTTTGAAAAGATTTTCTTAGAATTTGTGAATTTCTTACAAATAAACCAATATATCACCCAAGATATGCACTATTAACCCTAGCAATTCGTATTTTAAAGTGTTCCATTACTTCCATGGCAATAGTGGAGAAAATTTGATAAGCCACTTGGAACATTCAAATTTCCCTAAGAGCGTCGCTATCTGAGTGCATATAACTAATGGTTGGAGATTTCACTATCACATGACTACTAATGGCGAAATTTGTTTCACAATCTACACCTTAAAGTGCCTTTTGCACAGTAATGAAATAGTATAATTCTTTTTCGTATCCTTAAACGAATTCTTTAGAGTATATGGAGTATTTTATTTTATCCGTGCTGAATATCGCACAGGATTTTATATAGAAAGCAATTAATTAGATTCTATTTTTATGATTTTAGTCGATAAACGGTAAGTTGTTTCTTAATTTAGTGTTTAGGCAACTCTTTTTACATTCTATTAAAGACATTTTATCTTTATTATTTGATGTTCCATGTTCATTACTTCATACTTACTTAGTCGTTATTTCAAATGTCATGACCTGTGTTGTGTGTTTCGCAGATATGACAGTGACACTTCGTCTCTCAGTCAGCAATGCAAAGTATTTAGAGTGGTGGAAAATTAGTTTTGCTATAAAAGCCATGGATTTTAGATAAGGCCTCATTTATTTCATCGGGTCTACCCCAAAATCCCGACAGCCAAAATCCCGAGAGCCACAATTCCGACGGCCAAAATCCCGACACGCCAGAATCCCGACAGGCCAAAATCCGGACAGACCAGAATCCCGACAGGTTTGATAAGTTTCTTTGTAACATATAATTACATTTATTTCTTGTTTTTTGTTTATCGCCATCTGTTTTTTATTTTTTGTTAGTAAACAAAAGTATTTTGTATTAAAAGATTGAAACAAAAGTCGAAATTTTTACTTATGCGAGGATTGTTGCATGTCGGGATTTTGGCCTGTCGGGAATCTGGCGTGTCGGGATTCTGGCATGTCGGTATTTTGGCCGTCGGGATTTTGGCTGTCAGGATTTTGGGCGGCACCGATTTCATCAAACTATCATATTCCTTGGTGTAAATTTTTTAAACATGACTGCAAAATTTTCCCAAGCTTGTATTAATTTTTTGTAATCATTTTTACGTATCTAACCTATCCTTCCATCCACATGGTCAGTTTTAAATAACTATTTCTTTTTAATTTACATATATGCTCGTGTAAATCAGATAATTTAACTAGTAGCTATCAATCCATTGATAATTCAATTTAATTTATTTTTGCCATCTGCTGCTCTTTCTGATTATTTCTTAAAGAATGACAGATTTGGCACACTTTGGTTTCTCTATTTCTTGATGTATGATATGTATTTTACCTTCTAGTTTTTGGGAAATAAATCAAACCTCTCTCTTTTCGGAGCATGAAGCCCCATTGTCGGTTATGTCACATTAAGGCTTACAACAAGGTACATCTCATCTAGATAGATAGCAGCACCCAACATCTACAACATCAAAAAGACCGTAGCTGCAGGGACTAAGTAAGGGCCACAACATCTTCCCAGGTCTACAACAAGTCGACAGCTGTACCATTCGACATCAAGGAGTTACCATAGAACCAAAGTGTGCCAAGTCTGCCATTCTTTAAGAAATAATCAGAAAGAGTAGCAAATGGCAAGAATAAATTAAATGGAATTATCAATGGCTTGATTACTACTAGTTAAATTATCTGATATACACAAGCATATACGTAAATTAGAAAGAAATAGTTATTTAAAACTGGCCATGTTCACGGAAGGTTAGGTTAAATACGTAAAAATGATTATAAAATATCAATACAGACTTAAGAAAATTTTGTACAGCCATGTTTATCCTTCCGATGACCAACCATTTTTTTGTCAAAAATGACAATTAACAAAAAAATGAAGTTTTTTTTGTTTTTTTATTTTATTTTTTTTTTATTTTTAAGGCATGGACTTTATGTCATTCAGCCAGTCACAACATGAATATTAGTGTCATGTGTACTGTGAATGTCGAGTAAGTGTCTTGTTCCTTCGCATAGTCGACGTCATTAGCGTAAAACTACTTGGAATTACACATAATAGACGGTATTTTACTAAACCTCAACTTCAGAATATATTTTTTATTCGTAAAATATAGGGATTTTTTTTATTTCAAAAGATGAGGATATATAGAACGATATTAAAGTCAAATAAAAAAATAATGAGTTAAAAATTGAAAACACTTTTGAATTTATTAAAGAAAACATACGTGGGGTCAAAATTTCCCCCGCTTGGTCATCCGAAGGTTTAAAAACTTACTCCAAGAGATATGATAGTTTAATCAAATAAATGGGGCCTTATCTAAAATCCATGGATTCTATAGCGAAATGAATTTTCCACCACTCTAAATCCTTTGTGTTGCTGAGAGATGAAGTTTCATTGTCATATCAGCGAAACACAAAACACAGGACATGAATTTTTAAATAACGACTAAGTATGTATGAAGTAATGAACATGGAACATAAAATATTAAAGATAAATGTCTTTCATATAATGTAAAGAGAGTTGCCTATAACGGAAAAGTAAATAACTTTAGTAACGTGACGGACCGTTACATCTCCAGAAAATGAATTCGAAAAAGTACTTGAAAAATCGAAAAATTACTGGCCGCTATTTTTCAATAGTCCATTGAAATGTTACATTTAGTGTGCATTTCTTAGAGGAGTCAATTTTATTTTTTTAATGTCTAGGGGGGTTCAGTAGAAGCTGAAGTTCAAGTTTTTAGGGTTGAGGCCCTTGTCCCCCGGCCGTCACCTTGGAAAAAGAGGTGCAAAAGGCTTTCGCGCGGTGCTTTTATAGAAAATTTAATTTAACATAAAATGAAGCAAATTATATTTTCTACAATTTTATATCTATTACTTTTTATCGTAAAGTGACCAACAAAAAAGTTATAAACAAAAATAAGAGAAAATTTTGTAAGAAATTTCCTTTTGGAGGTTATAACTTTTTTTACGTTCATTTCACAGTAAAATATTATCATAGCGATTTTGTAGAGGATTTTTCAATAAACAATTTTCACTATAAAGTTGTTTAATTTTATTTATTATCTAGCTTTTACAGCGCTCGAAACTTGACCAGATTCTCGAATTCTCGTAGAAAAATAATGCTTTTCTATCTATAATATTAGACGAGCGGCATTAACCGTTATGCCAACCACGAAAATCAAATTTAAGGTGAATGATCAATGTTGCTCTATTTTTATGTTTTCGAGGTCGCTGAATCCGAATATAAAGTTTATTTTTATCTAGAGTTGATGGAACATGTTAAAAAAATAAATTTTATACCAAAATGACATAAATCAATTTTGATGATTTTTCAAATTTACCTCGCTGTATCTTTGGTCGCTGTAAACGTTTCCTTTTAAAAATTTTACTGTGTCATCTTTGAAGTATGTAGATAACAATGAAATTTGTCCAAAATGTTTAAACACATTAAAAAAGGAGTTGTTAATTTATTAACATTTTGTCATCATATTTCGTTAGTTTCATGTTTACTTAAAAAAGTTGAGTGACAAACTTTTTAGTTTATAATTTTAACCAACACAACAATAAAATATAGTTCATGAAGAAGTTTTTTGGAAAATTTTAAGTCAAAATATATAATAGGAGAAAAGTTATGTTACTTCATATACAAGCGGCACACCCCAAAAAACGCTTATATCTCGAGATCCTGACCACGGTGTGGTGAATGGCTAATGTTTATCATACTTTATGATTTTGATATCAAAAATCGTTTTTTTGCTCTGCTTAAGAATTTTGCGGTTGCGTCATTCTTCTTCTGAAGCGGCGAATTTGTCCTCAAACAACTTCTTGGGCGTTTTCTATATATGCTTAGAGTTATAAGTTTTATAGTGGGAAGAAAGGTCAAAAACAGATTAATAATAGCATAGGAATGTTAAAATCATAATAAATTGTATGAATAAAAAATATATATAGATAGAAAAGTAAGCCTAACTTTTTTTTTATTGTATCCCTATGAGATTCGAGAATCTGGTCAAGTTTGGAGCGCTGTAAAACCTGTATAAATAAATATAATTAAACAAGTTTATAGTGGAAATTGTTCGCTAAAAAACCCTCTACAAAATTGCTATAATGTTATTTTATTTTAAAATGAACTGAAAAAAAGTTATAACATCCAAAAGGAAACTTGTTAAAAAAAATTTACATATTTTTGGTTATATCTTTTTTGTTGGTCACTTGACGATAAAAAGTAATAGAAACAAAAATGTGGAAAATTTAATTTGCTGTATTTAATGTTTAATTAGATTTTCCGTAGGGTTGGTAGTTTACGAGATATAGCGCGAAGCCCCTTTGCACCCCATTTCCAAGATGGCGACTAGGGGACAAGGATGGCGACCCCAAAAACTTAAACTTAAGCTTCTACTGATCCCCCCTACCCATTAAAGAAATAAAATTGACTCCTCTAAGAAATGCAAGTTACGGCCTAAAAAATGTAACATTTTAATGGACTACAAGTAGAATATGTGGGTTAAATCAATAGTAAAGGTGTACCATCCCACCGTTATCGAAATTTCTAGTGCGTCATTATTTTGTATTAACATTTATCTCCGGTTTTATGAGTAGTACAAACTTTTTTTAAGGTGTGTTTTCGATTTCCCTTATAAGGTGTAATTTGTTTTTTGTAAAAGTTAAACCGGCGCAGATAATTTAATTGTTTTTAAGGGGAAAATAATTGTACTTAACCTTCATCAACTATTTGTAAGTAAATAACAAACTATTTTATTATTAACAAACTATTATCATAACGAAAACTTTGTTTATTTACGTATTTTAATTCATAATATGGAAAATTGCTGTAAAAATAAAACTATTTATTTTTTGATATTTGATTATATGGTAAAGGTACATCTGCAGGGTACCAGGTTTCTCCCCATATGGTAATCTGACGCGCTCGAGTAACTGCAAAAATCCCCGCTTGGGCTCCCCTACCATTAGAACATGTACCATTTCATTAGATGATAATTTGAAAGTGATTTATTTTGATTAAGATGGTGATGTGGTTTATCAAAATGAGTACCTACAAAAGACCTTATTACCAGTGTATGAGAAGAAATAAGCGATTGAACAATCTCCACCATTAGTCGAGTTGCTCCAGAAACTTGGTGGTACTAGTATACCTAAAGTTGAAAAGAAAAATTACAAAAAAAAAAGATGATTTTGTACTTCGAAATTTTGATGGTAAAAATGTTCCAATGAATTCATGGCTTTATTATGAAAAGTAGTTTAGAATTAATTATTATAGGTTTGTTCCAACTCGATACAACACCGTTCTTGAATCGTTACGAGCATGCGCAATAACGAATAATTATGCGCAGTAACACATTTTTCGGTACTGCGCGGTTCACGAACCGTTCAAGAACGGTTTTGTATCGAGTTGGAACAAACCTTATGTTTTAATGTGCAATTATATCATTCTAATTTAAATGTTATGAACTATAAAGGTAGTTTTTCTTGATCGAAATTCATATTTTTTATATACCTCGTATAAAATTAATAAAATTATATAAATGATGGTTGCATCATAAATCATAGAACATGAAGAGCTTTTTATGAAGAATAACTTTTCTTCGTCAAATTAAAAATAAAAGAGTTATAAATGAAAATGTTGTTGGTATCCATAATTTGAGAAAAATCTTCAAATTTTTTTTCTGTTAGAAGGATGTATTTGCACATATCAGACCATAATTTTTTATACCAAACAATATTATTTCAAATACTGTCGGTTCGCTAAACTCAGTAATTTTAGTCAATAATTTTTCCAATTTGGCAAAAAAAAATGATTACTAATTAGTTAATAATTTTTAAGTAATTAGTAATTTTGCCAATTTTGGCAAAAATCGCAAAAAACAAAAAAAAGTACCTACTAATATCACTAGCCAGTTGTGTCGAGTTTAGCGAACCGACTATATTTTAATTTCATAGCAAATGGAACAGTCCATTTATCATAAAGGGAAGGTCGTATACACGTATAAACATTTTTAAAGCTGTTAATAAATTATTGCTTTTAAAATATACTCAAATTGTATTTTTGAACATCTTATTTATTTTATATAATAATTAAATTCACTATCAAATGTCATTGTTGTTTTATTAATACTTATTTTAAATGTTGTTCTGAAGCTATTTTCTTGTGGCATTTTTACAATTTTAACTATTTAGAATGGGAAATAAGCCACAATATTATTAAAAAATGATTTTTATTAACGTTTCGACGCCCAAATCGGGTGCCGTTGTCAAAATACAAAGTATTTTGACAACGGCACCCGATTTGGGCGTCGAAACGTTAATAAAAATCATTTTTTAATAATATTGTGGCTTATTTCCCATTCTAAATAGTTAAAACTTATTTTAAAAGTTAGTTTGACATTCACGAAGTGTCAAACTCAAATGTAAATAACCTTTTGCTTAACAAATGGAAATTAAAAACTAGTCTACGATTTCAGCTGGACGTGTAGTGCGTCGGCAGAAAATAAAACGTTTGTGACGTCACATTTTAAATTTTAAGGTCGATTATCTCGAAAACGGTGAGGAAAATCGAAATGCCGTTTTCAGATTTAGATTCAGAAGAAAAAACTACATAAGAATCCATCGATAAACCTGATCTGTGTATTGCAGGGGCGGCAACGCAATACCACACACACTTTTGCGAATTTATAAACGAAATTTTTCGTTGAAAAAGTTAATACAGTTTTTAACAATGAAGGAACATTAATCTAACGTAGTGAATCAGATCAAAAAACCTTCGAAATATTGACAAATCACATATACAGCCATTTGAAAATGATCCTCTTTTCTCTAAAATGGAATAAGCAAATGAAATTTTCTAAAAACTAATCGACTAATGGAGTCCATCTTTTGCATCTATGGTAACTACATATATATAGCAAATATAATTCTGGACCTCGGAAGTGAACTACACTATGTCGTTTCGAGCAACTGTGTGTTGCGTGTGTTTGCAACTTTACAGTACTTACGCTGTTATTAAAAATCTGATATATCCCATATATTTTAATGATAATATATAACCAATTTGTATAATCCAACTAAGAAAAAAAGTGGATTCAAGGAACTTAACCAAACCAACACCATGTCGATATAGTGTAGTTTACATCCGAGGTCTAGAATTGTGAAATGTGTATTGAATACTTTTGTTGTTTATTTTAATAATTATAAACAATTGAAAAAGTGCTTACTTTCAGATTTAATTGTAAATAAAAAAAGAAGTTCCTACCTTTTTTGTTTCAAAACATTTTCTGATTTAGAAAATTTTATTTTAGAGCAAGTATTTTTAAAAAAGTCGTTTGTTAAACGGTAGATGAAAATCTAGGTACAATGAGTAGTTTTCTCACAATGTTGAAATTATTGAAAAAAGTTGTGTAAGTAAGTATTGTTTTGGTGTTAATGTTAATAAAAACCATGACACAGTAAAAATTTCGATACCCGCAATTGACTTCCTCCGGATATTCCAGTTGAAAAATAGCGGCCAGTAATTTTTATTAAATTCTTCGTTTCCTGGATATTTCAAAAAATTATTTATAAGTCAAGATTAATTTATTAATTAAATATTAATAAAAAATGTTAAATAAAAATATATTAAAAATTTATTTTAGTACAGGTTTACAGGAACTAAGGTGGTTTGAAAAATCCAAGTCCTATGTTACATGGAGTTATAAAATAGATATAAAAAAGGAGACAATTAAAGAAAACAGCTAAAGAAATTATTAAATTATGTGTTTTACAGTGTTAAGGCGGATTGACATTACTAGTGATTAACAAACGTGGCTTACGCTTACGTAATTGGCCCGTGCTACACGACTAATGTAAACAGATGTTCGTGCATCACGATTGTCTCACGAATGGTCTACGCCACGCCACGATAGACATTAAACATGTTAAATATTTCACGCTTAAAATATTTCACGTTAAATATTTCACGCATAAAAGACAGTCGTAGAGAGTTTATACTCGTATTTGATTACGCACGTGATTTTACCCTAAAAAAATGAGCATCTGAATGAACGGGAGACCGTTTATATTAGATTTTTAGATTTGTACGAAAGTGATCCTGTACTCTGGAATGATTCTGACGCAAGGTATAAAAAGAATGACGCACGAAATGCAGCAGTAGAAATAATTGTTTGAAAATTTTACTGCAAAATATGTACTAGAGAAATAATAGCTATTATTTCTCAAGTTGAAATAGTAGTCTCTAGTATAAATGATGATGCCATGTCCACTACTGGCACATAAAACTCTCGTGCCCAGTATAAACACAATAACGTTTCTCACGAAACGTACTGCACAGAAGCGTAGATAACGCTTGTTTTTTAGTGTGAACCACGTTAATTATGCACTAGTAATGTAAACCCGAGTATTAACCAGCATGACTGAATAACAGTAGGGGAACGAAGTATGCTAAATATTCAGTCAGTCGAGCGCTTTGGGGACCTATTTAGTTATGAAGAGTAGGTCCTAAAACCGAAAAAAAAAAATAAGTAAAGTTTTCCATTTTAGTGGGTACTTTCCATTTTTAATTTAATTTTCAATTTACAACAATCGTTTTTCCGATTATAGCGCCATCTATCCATAATTTGAAAAAATGTTTCGATTAAAAGTTGCTTATTTTTACGTAAAGAATCCAAATGTGGGATAAAAATTTGGGGCTCCTGTTTAAGATTTTAAAGTAACCCCCCACCACACCTCCGTGGGCGGTCGTGTTTGGTCAAATTCGATAGATTTTTCAAAAATACTGATTAAGTGTATTTTGCAGTTTTTCAATCTAATGTTTATTTTGCGAAATATCGCGGGATTTGAATTTAAAATTTTAAATAAACCCCCACCCCTCTCCCTGGGGGTCATGTTTGGTATCATTTGATAGATTTTTGAAAAATATTGAACACGTATCTTTTAGTTCTGTGATCTAATGTTCATTTCGCGAATTATTCGTTTTTTTTTTGAAACTTTTTAACTCGCCCATTTAACTTAATCTGACAATTTCGATTAATTTTAAGGATAGATTTTTTTTGGGCCCCCTTTAACGAACTCCCCTGTGTTAAGAGCTAATATATGGTAGAGGTACATCTGCAGGGAACCAAGTTCCTCCCCATATGATAATCTGACGCGCTCGAGTAACTGCAAGAATCCCCGCTTGGGCTTCCCTACCATAACAAGTATTGACGAGTATGAAACAATACGTGGAGAAATCTGAGACAGAGTGACTCATGAATTTAATAAAATTATGGCTTGTACATTTTTGATATGAACCGTGAACATTTAGAACATTTATTGCAGATTTTTTAAATTTCTGTTTTCATTGAGCATTTTTTATAAATTTTTCATCCCTGAGCACAACCTCTGGTTCTTCAGGGAATTTCTTCTTTTGGTTTATTTACTATTTATTTATATGTGAAAATATTTAACTTAAAATTAATTTGTAATTATGTTAGTATTGAATTATTCTATTATAATATTGTTATATATGAGAGCATAATGAGAAGTAAATAAACATTATTATTATTATTATTGGTCTTAGTCAATAAATTTACTTATGATTTAATTGTAAAGTGACTTACTTTTCGTTTTAACAAATGTTTTCTACCAAACTTTGTATGTATGATTTAACAATAACAGGTTCTTTTTCGAGCTCCATAAATACATATTGTGCGATCTTTGATGTTAGGATCTCAAATAGGGGCTGATTGTTTGTTTTCTAAAGGAGCTCTGACACCGGTTCAATAAAAAACTTAAACATGAGCAAAAAAGGAATAGAATAATTAAATGAGGCGCAAAGAGGTCCACTTACCAATTCAATCCCTGCATTTGGTCTTCAAGAGGGCCCTCAGCTGCATTTAACACTGCACCAAGTCCATACACGAAAAAAGCCTTACCAGCTAGGCTTTTACACCGGCAAACGAGCGAGCCGTTGGTTGAGTGGCAACTTACGAGCTGTTGATTGTAGAACAACTTGCGAGCCATTGATTGTAGAGGCACTAGCTTCTCTTACTTTTGACGAACACTACTAGGCTCCAGTTTTTGCACTCATTAAAGCAAACCTCTTTTCTATCGCGATAAAAGGCAAAATAACTAGAGTTGGGACTATTTGCCTTCCTCGTGTAAATAAGTTAATTCAAATTTAAATGAAAATACAACATTCTCCCCCACCAAAATGCAGCTTTGAATGGTGCATTTTAAAACTATTACAAGCTAATAAACAAAAAAAAAATAACTTAAATCATGGCACTTTGGAATAAATCCCAAAAAAAAAAATTAAACAATATCATACTAATAACAAGATCAACAAAAAAACTAAGGAATTATTTAGATAGGCAGAGGACACAGCTTGACCAGGGGGCGTCGAAGAATTCCCTTTGTGGTCTTAACATCCGCAACTCTTATAATTCCATCCTGTCCCGGAAATACTTGGGATATTCGTCCCAAATGCCATTGCGACGGAGGGATATTATCATCCTTTATAAGGACCATCGTTCCTAGTTCAATAGGTTTTAAATTATCGGATGAAGTCCATTTACTGCGCTGATGCAAAGTATGCAAATATTCTTTGCTCCAGCGTTCCCAAAAAGTTTTATGCATTTGATTTATTAATTTCCATCTCATCAAATAAGATGCAGGAATATACGCTCCATCAAGAGGTTCAAACACAGCCGAAAGAGGTTCTAGATTTAAAAAATGACCCGGCGTTAGAACTGACAAATCATTAGGATCAGTACTTATAGGGGTCAAGGGCCTAGAATTAAGATACGATTCAATCTGAATTATGACCGTGTTTAGTTCCTCATATGACAAGATCTGATCGCCTATAACGCGAGCTAGGTGCGTCTTTACTGACTTTATTCCCGCCTCCCATAAACCGCCAAAGTGGGCAGCAGATGCAGCATTAAAATGGAAGGAAATATTTTCATTTGAAGCAGCATTTTTCATGAGGTTAAGGTATTTAGCAGCGCCAACAAAATTACTGCCACGATCAGAATATAAATTATCAACCCTACCACGACGAGCTATGAAACGCTGCAAAGCAGAGAGAAAAGTCTCACTCGATAAATCACTAGCTAACTCTAAATGAAGAGCTTTGGTGACCATGCAAACAAAGAGGCAAAGATACACCTTACAAGATTTAGCTCCTCGATAGCGATTCATCATAACATAAAACGGTCCACCAAAATCCATACCTGAATTCAGGAAGGGTTTAATCTGGGAAATTCTAACTAGGGGTAAGTTACCCATTGGAGGTTGGTAATTTCTAGGATTGGGCCTCCAACACTGTATACATTTTGACAAAACCGAGCGTATAGCACGCTTTGGAGACAAAATCCAAAATGACTGGGCAAGCAAAAAACTAACTGTACGCAGCCCAGCATGACAGCATCGTTTATGGTAATAATCAATCAGCAAATAAGTTAAGGGACTTTCGCGAGGTAGGATGCAAGGAAATTTCTTATCAATCGAAACAGACAAATATCTAAGACGACTGTCAACCCGTAATACTCCTTGATCATCGATAAAGCAGGACAACTTTCGCAAAGGTTTGGAAAAAACATTTCCCTCGAACTCCCTTTCAAAATATCGATGTTGAGTATATTTAACTAGCATAATCAACGACTCATAAAGTTCCTTAGAACTTAAGGGACCTTCTCTCTTATCATTGGGGAATTTTGAATTCCAAGCAAACCTCAAGATCCAAGCTATAAGTCGTCGTATAAACGAGAAATCGGAAATGTCATTCAATAGATTCTCAAGAAAATTATCATCATTAACACAAGCCAAAGTTACCGTACGCTCCTCATCAAGCATTTCAGCACACTCAGAAAAGCAACAGGAAGCGTCTGGAATGGGATCGGTGTTATACAAAAACTCAGGACCTGCAAACCAATGAGATTGCTCCAACATTAGAGCAGGTAAAACACCTCTGGAAGCCAAATCAGCGGGATTCTGAGCAGAAGGAACATAAAACCAACTATTAGGAGAAAGGCGTTCCTGTATATATGAAACCCGGTTAGAAACAAAAGTTTTCCAACGATGAGGAGAGGATTTTTTCCAACTTAGAGCTACCTGAGAATCGGACCAAGCTACAAATTTTGCGATTTTAAGTTTAGGATCTAATACTCTGACTACAAACTGCATGAGTTTAGATAGTAGAACTGCAGCGAACAGCTCCAAACGTGGAATGCTTACAGTTCTTATGGGAGCCACTTTTGACTTCGCGCAAACAAAAAAGACACAAACCTGACCATCTGGTAGAACAAAACGCAAATAAATAACAGCGGCATAACCCTTTTCACTACTGTCACAAAACCCATGTACCTCACAACAAATATACCTGGACACGAACATGCACCTAGGTATTTCAAGCTGTGCAAGGGATAACAGTTGTTCCTTATACTGGTTCCAAACTTTACAAATTGAGTCTGGAGGAGAGTCATCCCAGTCGATTCCGGACAACCATAAACGTTGGATAAGGTGCTTCGTGAACAAAGTCATGGGAGCTAGAAACCCTACAGGATCAAACACTCGGGCCAATTCAGACAACATACTTCTCTTAGTACAAGATTTGTCCAGAGCTGTCACTTCAAAAGAAAAACAATCCAACTGTGCATTCCATACAAGTCCAAGGATTTTTAGAGGTGACGAACAACTATTATCATCAAAGGAAATAGGTTTCTTACCAATATGCGACTCCGGTAGACCTTCTAATAATCGCATATCATTGCTCGACCACTTACGCAATTCAAACTGACCTCGAGATAACAAGGATATCAACTCATTCCGAAGATCTAGCGCAATTTCTAAGGTATCACCACCACACACTATATCGTCAACATAAGTACTCGTACGCAAAACTTCAGCGGCAAGGGGAAACTCTCTACCTTCATCTTCACTCAGCTGCAACAAAGTCCTTAAAGCAAGAAAAGGAGCAGACGATACACCATAAGTTACTGTTAATAGCCGAAATTCCTGTAACTCTTCATCAGGAGAGAATCTAAAAACAATCCTCTGATAATCACAATGACTTTTCTCAACTCGTATCTGCCTATACATCTGCTTAATATCCGTGGATAAGACATATTTATGAAGTCGAAAACCCAATAAAATAGTTAAAATATCTCGTTGTAGTTTCTTTCCAGTAAACAAGCACTGATTAAGAGAATTCTGATTTCCAATTTGAGCAGAAGCATTAAATACAACTCGCAACTTGGTAGTCAAACTATCAGGTTTTAATACAGCATGGTGAGGAATATAGTAACAAGATAATGGACGAGAAGTTTCTGACACAAGCTGCATATGATGCAAATCCAAATAATCTTTCATAAAGGTACAATATTCCTGATAAACACTAGGATTTTTCAAAAGCATTTTTTCTAAGGAAAGAAAACGATTTACAGCTAACTCAAACATTCCTGGAAAAACAGGAGATAATTCCCTGAAAGGTAGAGCAACGGTATAACGACCAGAGCCGTCTCGACAAACATTCTCAACAAAATTTTTCTCACAAAGAATATCTTCAGGAGCTGAACATTCTACTTCAGGAACAGTTTCTAAACTCCAAAACTGCTTTACAGACTCCTCCAACGAAACCATTTGATCCACGTGACAAAACAACGAGGTGGCAGATGTCATAGGAACCGAACTACAGGGACCCATAAGCCAAAAACGGTATTAAGAGCAGCAGGCATACCTCTAGGAGTTTGAACTTTACCTTCTAATAATAACTGAGAAAAGATATCAGCTCCAAGCAATAAGTCCACCTTACCAGATAGATGAAACCGAGGATCTGCCAACTTTAAATTAGCAATATAAGACCAATGCCCAACATCCAAACTAACAACGGGTAGGTCCTCACAAATTTTTGGCAACACAAACGCCTCACAATTAAAAATAGGATCCACTCTATCCACAGGTTTTATCTGAAGATCAACTCGACCAACCACTGTACTTTTTATAGCACCAATACCTTGTACCGATAAGGTAGCAGAAGAATGTCTAATACCTAACTGACGAATACAAGACTGAGATACAAAAGAGGTCATGCTGCCCCCATCAATTAAAGCTCGAACAGGTTGATACAATCCACAACCATCCATAATTTCTACCACAGCAGTAGCTAACAAAACGCTCGAGTTTTTTGAGGTAACACTACCTAATGATGCAGCATGTGAGCTCAATGTTCCAGTATTAACCTGAGCATCAGAAGAAGCAGTAGTTGGAACGGCAGCAACAGAAGTAGCGCCTTGAGTGGCACTTTCAGAACTTTTAAAATGTAAAAGACTATGGTGGGATGAATTACAATGACAACAACGAGCGGTGACACTACAACTACGAGAATCGTGTTTTTCTAAACATTTAAAACAAAGACGCATTCTCTTACAAGCGTTGTACCGTTCATAAGGAGATTTATTTAAAAATAAAGAACAATCTTTTAAATGGTGATCGGCAGAACATAACGAACAAGGCGTCGCATTAGGCTTCGAAAAAAAACTATAGCGATTATTGACTTTAGAACCATTTTTATTTGCATTGTGTTTAGAAGGCGATTTATTTTTTCTATTAGAATCCTTGGGAGAACAAGGCGACAACAAGGATGAGTCAAACGAAATGCATTGACTTTCTAAGAAATCAGATAATTGAATAAAAGTAGGCATTTCACTAGAACCATGTAATAATTCAAAACGTTGGTGAGTCTCCTGGTCAAGCTTGGTGAGAATTTTGTAAGCTAACACAAAATCCGAAATTTTATAACCCAAATTTTCTAAAGCTGATAAATTTTCCGAAAAGGTATCAATTAAATTACTATAACTATCAGAATTCTTAAACATAGTTGCTGGAGCTTCTTCAATTTTGCACCAATGTGCCATTGCACGCAAACGTTTATTTAAATACCTATTTTTTAATTTACCATAAATCCTAATATAATTTTCTCTAGCTAAAGGCAGGGATTTAGCTAACCTTAAAGGAGGCCCTTCTAAACTTTGAATCAAATACGTTAATTTTTCCGTATCATCAACGTTAGGTCTACGGTGCACAAGCGCATCGAATAAGTCAAAAAAAGTAATTGCTGACGTAAAATCACCGGAAAATTTAACTAATTCTAACTGGGGCAAGCGAACATTACTAGGAGGTTGTACTGCATTCGAAGCGGCGATATTTTCCTCATTCTTTTGACTATTATCATCATCTTCAAAGAGATCCGCGAAATTAGCCTTGATCTGATAATAATCATTCAAAAATTGGGAACGAATAATGTCCTCAGAATCTAATTGAGCATCCGTAGGTTCAGAGTTCAAAAGATTTGTAACGATGTTTTGATGATTTTTATTAAAACTCTCCAAAACATCGTCTAATTCTGAGTACCGAACACGAAAAAGCGACTGCTTATGAACCTCTGTAAGAGCAGAATTGGATAAAGACAATAACGTTCCTAACTCGTTCATTGCCATTCTCCTTTGAAAGGTATATTTTTTCAATTTGTCAGCCATTGTGGAGAAAAAGAATAAAAATTTATTTAACGTAATCAATGGTAAAATTAAAAAAAACAAATAATCAACGATCCCCTGGTCAAGCTGCCACTGGCATAAAGAGAACGCAATTTTAACTATAAATAAATTCAAATAGCTAATATTTTACAAGTCTAATGACCTAAACAATTAAATTTAATAATTTATCAAAAAACAAGAATTTTTATCAAGCGGCCGCAAACTGATTTTAAAATTCGAAACTTACAAAATTCTACGTACCTATTGAATACCTGTAAATTCATTCAAGGTCAACCAATTGACATTACCTGCTACACAAGAAAAGAAGCAAAAACTGTACGCAATGTTTTTTGGGCGTTATTTCAAAATGCAAATTTTATTATATTATTCAAAATTAATTGTTAACAAGCAATATTGTATACAAGCGAGGAAAAACAAGCCACCCCAACAATAATTGAACAATTAATTATAAAAGCAATAAAGTTTAAATTCTTTAAAAAACCGACTATCAAAACACCTCAAAAAAACAATATCCACGTTCGTGGCCAAAAGTGACCAAAATGTGCGATCTTTGATGTTAGGATCTCAAATAGGGGCTGATTCTTTGTTTTCTAAAGGAGCTCTGACACCGGTTCAATAAAAAACTTAAACATGAGCAAAAAAGGAATAGAATAATTAAATGAGGCGCAAAGAGGTCCACTTACCAATTCAATCCCTGCATTTGGTCTTCAAGAGGGCCCTCAGCTGCATTTAACACTGCACCAAGTCCATACACGAAAAAAGCCTTACCAGCTAGGCTTTTACACCGGCAAACGAGCGAGCCGTTGGTTGAGTGGCAACTTACGAGCTGTTGATTGTAGAACAACTTGCGAGCCATTGATTGTAGAGGCACTAGCTTCTCTTACTTTTGACGAACACTACTAGGCTCCAGTTTTTGCACTCATTAAAGCAAACCTCTTTTCTATCGCGATAAAAGGCAAAATAACTAGAGTTGGGACTATTTGTCTTCCTCGTGTATATAAGTTAATTCAAATTTAAATGAAAATACAACACATATAACGGGTGTCTCTTATGAAATAATTACTTTGTGGACATTCCCTATGTGGAAGTCGAAACGTCAACAAAATTAATTTCCAACTTAAATTGTTATTAACCTTTAACTACACGCGCTGGCGTATTTTGTAAGCTTGATATAAGAATTCTACTTCAAATATATTTAAAAATTTAATTTTTGGCCTTGTTTATCTCTCTAACCTATCACTGGAATGTGCTTTACAATTTGGTTTTAGTTTCGTTATAATCGGCGTTCTGGGAAGATCGTAGTTTACAGTTTATTATTTGTTGTTTCCGGTGGTGGACAGTATACGCCACGATTATATTAATATAAGTAGTAATATAAGTAAATATTGCAATGGTTTTTTAGTCATTATGGGACAAAATATATTTTTCTTTATAACCAATACTATTTCTCCTGAAAAAATTACAGTTAAAAAAAATTTTTATTAATAATTTTATTTATCATGGAATCCAGTTATTCCATGATTCCAGTTATAAATCCCAATTGGCTTACTGAGAAGGAACTCCAAGTATTCACTGATGCCGAATAAGGTTTTTAACAAACATCTAAATGTATTTTTTCAAAAAAAAAATAAACAAATCCGCTGTTTTTCAGTGTATTTTCTTGGGGCGTATAAAGTACGCCACGCGTGTAGTTATGTTATAACTTGATGCGCGGGCAGTTAAAAGTTAATACACTCACCGGCAGAGAAAACGGGCACTCCAAAAATGGGTCATTTTTAATGTCTTGTATTTCCTAAACCTGATGTCCGATTTAAGTAATTTTTTTAATATGTTATAGCCTTATTCTTTATCAATATCGCTGTAATAATCTTGTTGCTATACATTGTCATTGTATACAGGGTGTATGAATCAAACTGTGTTTTTTTCTCAAATTTTGGAACACCCTGTGGAATGTTCTAGCTTTTATAAAATACTAAAATTAAAACCCAACTATAGCCACAGATTTTCTTAACATTCTGTTTTTTTATTCATTCGCTTATGTTGGATAATAAAAAAGTTAGGCACTTTAACAACTACCCCTGTTTTTCGTCAATACAGGGTGTTTTTCAATAAATACGGCAAGCTTTAAGGGGTAATTCTGCATGATAAAATAATGACAGTTTGCTTTATAAACTTATGCCCGCAAATACTTCGTTTCTGAGATAGGGGGTGTTGAAATTGTTCTTACAAACTGACGATTTATTTATTGCTCTAAAACGGTTTGTGATCTGCAAATGAAATTTAGTAGATTTTAAGAGCTAGTTATTGCGCATTTTTTGGCATACAACTGAGAATTTTATATTCACCATTGGCGTGCATACGGGATATATCTAAAATATTTATAACCGTATGCACGCCAATGGTGAATATAAAATTCTTAATTGTATGCCAAAAAATGCGCAATAACTGCCTCTTAAAATCTACCAAATTTCATTTGCATATCACAAACCGTTTTAGAGAAATAAATAAATCGTCAGTTTGTAAGAACAATTTCAACACCCCCTATCTCGGAAACGAAGCATTTGCGGGCATACGTTTATAAAGCAAACTGTCATTATTTTATCATGCAGAATTACCCCTTAAAGTTTGCCGTACTTATTTAAAAACACCCTGTATTAACGAAAAACAGGGGTAGTTGTTAAAGTGCTTAACTTTTTCATTATCCAACATAAGCGAATGAATGAAAAAACAGAATGTTAAGAAAACCTGAGGCTATAGTCTGGTTATAATTTTAGTATTTTATAAAAGCTAGAACATTCCACAGGGTGTTCCAAAGTTTGAGAAAAAAACACAGTTTGATTCGTATACCCTGTATACAATGACAATGTACCAGTCTAGCAACAAGATTATTACAGCGATATTGATAAAGAATAAGGCTATAACATATTAAAAAAATTACTTAAATCGGACATCAGGTTTAGGAAATACAAGACATTAAAAATGACCTATTTTTTGGGGTGCCCGTTTTCTCTGCCGGTGAGTGTATATTATTTCCCAATTATATAGGAAACCAAAAGAAGAGTAGTAACAGAAATATCGCTTCAGACGCGTGATGTGTCATTATACTTTCATGCAACATTTCATAAGTAAGGTCTTTTTGTTTTACAGATATTTGGTTGATTCCACACTTTATCCCAACCCTGTATATTATATTTTCTACAAAATTTAACAGCTCTCTATCAAATTGTCGCTATTCTGCTATTGGTATTTCGATGTTTCCACAGCTACTACTTTATTTATTTAACACAGCTTCCACCCACACACTGAACAAGAGCGGTGACGCACTACAACTTCCATTCAATTATTGGAGTGTAAATAGGAGTTGATAGCTTTCTACTGTCATAGTAGCCTTCTTGAATAATAACTATAATACTAAACGTGTGTGTTTATCTACTTAACAACGCATATTTACTTAAAAACATGTACCTTTCCTGCGCTAATTTCTACAGTATGAATAGGTTATAAGTGCATATCTTGTTGTTTTAAGTTTGAAACACGACTCTAAATTTTCATTTGTTAGTTGGCTTCTTAGTTTACTTTTAATTATATTCATGCAAGAGAACATTTGCTCGCAAGAATATGTCGATCCGAAGATAACTAACACTGCAAATGCCAACCTATTTACCTCACTATAATAATCTGGAAGACTATTCCATTCGTCGAATATAAGTCTCTCAATTCGCGGCATTTTTTTTTCAAAGCTGTCCATATTTGTTGCGTTACGTACCTACATTTCTGGACCTCCAACTCTTCCAACTTCCTTTTCAATTCTGTAAATTTTTCACTCCACAAATCTTTAATTTTTAAATCGATCAATTGCATTTCTTAAGATCCAGTATCAATTCCAAATGGGTCAACGTGGATTTAGTTACTATTTGTATTGAAAGGATTTACTATAAATGCTAGAGTGGTTTTGTTCGTTTTGAATTGTTCAAATCTGCCAGCAAATTCATCTTTAATTTTTTTTTGTAACTGTGCTGAAGTAATTCGTGTCAACAGTTGCATTGGTTTTACCGCGATATTTTTGAATATCTTCTACAAAAAGAATTAATTTTTCTTTAAAAAAACAATTTATCCACCAAAACATAGGCTGGGTTTTCCTTGCATAGCCTTTTCCGTGCAGTTTTAGATTCAGCGCATCCATTTGTCCTTCTCTAATTGAAGGTGATTAATGCCTTTTTCGGTGTATTAGCAGTGTATTATGCAGTGAAACGTAAGAATTTCGTGATTTATTTTGATTTGAAGAATCGTTCTTCTTCTTCTTCTTGTGCCACTCCTATCGCCTTGTGCCTTTTTCTTTTTAATGTGCCTAGACGTAATTTAGCAATATTTATCTTATCTACAGCAGCGTGGAAAAGCTCCACATAATATGTTGTGTTAAACCATGTTCTGAGGTTCTTTAACACTAGAAGCACCATTTTTGCATACCTAGAAGCACCGGAGCAGTCAAGATGACGGGTATTAGAATTTTCTGTCGCTAGTCGTTTTCGTATCGTTTTTTAATTGAAGAAACACCTATATTGAGTTAATACCTACCAACCAAAGACATTTAGTTAATTTAAATTAATTATTTAATTATTTAAACACAATTTATGTAATACTAAATTTTTTTAATTCTGCTTGTACAAGACCTACACACAAATTTTTTACATAGGTATATGACTTTCACATGTTTTATTTTAGTTTTAGTTCCCAGTTTTCCACTTGTTCTTCTTCAGTTGCTATCTCTACTACGGAGGTTGGCAATCATCATAGCTATTTTAATTTTTGAGTCAGTAGCTCTGAATGGTTGTTTTGAGCTGCATCCAAACCTCAGCCATGTAATTCGTCTTCTTCCGATGCTTCTTCTGCAATCTACACATCCTTGCATTAGGATGCCATACTTCCCGCTCCGCATCACATGTCCGAGATATTGTAGCTTTTGTCACTGCCTACTTTTATTATTTGATTGAGGTGTTGTATCTCTAATTTGTTTCCGTTGATATTGTCCTGCCTTTAGTCATATGATCTTGTCGCAATTCTTGTGGTAACTGAAGTAGAAAAGTTTGCCCGAATATTTGACAACCAGTAACTTCCTTATACAGAATCCAAGCATTTATTTCTACCATATCTAAGCTATTAAAAAAAGCCTGCAACGACCATCTTCTTGAAACTGATTTGGTTGAGCACTGTATGGTCATCTGATCTACAACGTCTACTCCGTATTTTCTATGATTGTAGTAGGTAATGGTTTTCGGTTTCTCCTTTTTGTCTATGCCTATTTCAATATTGTTTGAGTATAGAGAATTCAGCGCTAGAACTTTTTTGATCATTTTTCTCTGTTACACCTGGTTTCCCTGGTTAGCTCAAGTCTTCGTGTATGAAAATATTTGATTTGTACAATTTCATCTTTTCGTTTTTTATTGACGGAGGAATATCCTTTCTTGCTCGTATTATTGTTCCAGTACTGCTGGTAGCCTTCTTTCCTAATACTTTTTTTATATCGTGACATTTCTTCCCTTATTCATAAATGGGCCCATTAGACGGCTAATTACATGTTCCCCTAGGAGTTGATTGTCTGATCGTTGTTTATCTTTCCGTAGATAAGAAAATCGGTGCAATGAATATTACCAGAGAACGGTACTTCTCGCCAGTGGCGCACACCAACACCCCCCTTACACGCGACATTATATATACACGAAATTTTCGATTTTCTATATCTGACTGATTTGAAAGATGGGCCAAGTCCCATCTTAAAGTTCAGGAAAAGTCCCATTCATATGTCAAGTATCCATTTTGGTCCAAGAGTGTGGATTTTACGGCCCTTTCTATTTAGGGTCTGTTTTCCGTTCTCGTCCCCAAAACTCCCAAAAACTTCAAAAATTTAAGTCCAACCTTTGCGGCTTCTAATAGCACTGATGATTACCTTTCCAACGCATATCTAATTTTGAAAATCGGTTTTACCATTCAAAAGTTACCGAGCTCAGAATTATGACTCAATTTTTATTTAAAAAAGGAAAATGTTTGTGGATATGTATGTATGTATGTATGTATGTATGTGTGTTTGAAAGTTAAACCGATTTGAATTTTTTTCCGTATTCGAAGAGGGGGTCAGGGCCGATTCAGAACCGGTGTAGTTTGTGACTTTTGACCACCCATAAGTCAGCATGAGGACTTGGTAAGTACAAAACGGCATATTTTTTGGGGGTGTAAATCTTCGGATCAATAAGAGACAGGAGAACCGCAAATACACCAAATGAATAGTGTTGAGTTAAGCTTTCAAATAGTGTATAAGCCGTCAGGATAAGACATACACACGGCTCAGTGTATCCGAAAAACTGAAAAACAATACTTCCGAAAATTTTGGTTTTTCGACAGTTACTCAAAATTTCAAGCTACGAATTGCGCCAATAACTGAGCGTTTGTAGAAGGACTCTAGACGAATCTAACGGTGTATACGTCATATCCGGGAAATTTCTAATTTTTAAGTTATAGGCTTCATAACTATAATCAAATCTATTTCCTACGGGAAAAACGGTTTCTCAAGCTCAATAATTCCTGTAATAGCTTCAGTTATCATACTTGACCTTAGATCCATCAGATACTACTGGTAAATACGTTTCAAACATATGTTTACTGATCAAAATCGTTTAAGCCTTTAAGAAGTTATTAAGCTACAAATGTATAATCCAGTTAACGATTATTCTCAATATTTTTTTTAATCTATTTCGAATAGAACATTTGATGGACACTAGATCATTTGGGAGATAATGCAACAAAGGTGACCATTTATAAAGCTTAACGAGTAACAGAGGAACATTGCATTCAACTTCATACATTTAATTTATAAATAACTTTGAAAAACTCCTGATACAAGAATAAAAAACCGCTAAACGCCTTAAAAATGAGTGGCGCATACAACATTCCAGCTACAAAAGATCTGATATGAATATTACGTGGCGCGAAAATGTATTTTAGTTTTGATGTAAAACAAAATTCTAGTTTTATTTTAAAAATTTTTTACATAATATTTGCTAAATTTGAAGTAAACGCGCCACAAAAGAGTTTCAAAATTCAAACTTTATCAAAGCTACTCTTTTGTGGCGCGTTTACTTCAAATTTAGCAAATATTATGGAAAAATCTTTTAAAATAAAACTAGAATTTTGTTTTACATCAAAATGAAAATACATTTTCGCGCCACGTAATATTCATATCAGACCTTTTGTAGCTGGAATATTGTATACGCCACTCATTTTTAAGGCGTTTAGCGGTTTTTTATTCTTGTTTGGACTAGACATTGGCTGTAAGCCAGAATTTGATTCCAAACTTATCGGGTATATACGCCATGTACTGGGTGAAGTGACATCTTGCCTTTGTGGGAAAAAGCTGTTCGTCGATAGATATATTTTTAGCCAGCTTTAGGTGTAGGAACATATATACAATTCTCTATAAATAAGTTCCATATTGCCGACGCAAGTGCAAATTTATCTGTTGATCATCGCTCAGATCTGGTACTTCTCCTCCGTAATAAGGACCGCATTTATTCTAGGTAGACATCAACATATTCAACAAGTTATTACACTAAGTACCTACCTGCAAAAGAGAACTTGTAATCCTTAAATAGATGTAGCAAAGTCCTAAATTTTTAATTTTGTTAGAATAACTATGAATAAGTAGTTATACAGAGAGTCAAAAATAGAAATCAATGAAAATTACCGCCCTGGTGTTTCTAGGTATATATTAACACATCTCAAAAACTAATAACGCTAAGTACCTGTAAAGGAGGAATTATAATCCTCAAGTAGATCTAGGAAAAGTCCTAAATTATCAACTTTCTAAAACAACTAGGAATAAGTAATACAGAGGGTCAAAAATATAAAGCAATCAAAATGACCGCCCTGGTGCTTCTAGGTATATATTAACACATCTCAAAAAGTAATTAGACTAAGTACCTGAAAAGGAGGAATTATAATCCTCAAGTAGATCTAGGAAAAGTCCTAAATTATCAACTTTCTAAAACAACTAGGAATAAGTAATACAGAGGGTCAAAGATAGAAAGCAGTCAAAATGACCGCTCTGGTGCTTCTAGTGTAAACCAGGATATTCTTCTTCTTCCTGGACCTCGCTTTCCTTGCAGTATGGCATGTAGGAGAGCATATCTGGATTCATTTCGCATAGTGTGTTCGAAGTACCTACTGTAACTTTCGAGATTTGGTGGTGGTCAGTACCTCTTGGTTCTTATCCTTTCTTCTGAGGATCGCGTCATTTGTGACTCGGTGAGTCCACGGGATTTTAATTATCCTCCTATATAGCCACGTCCAAACTGCTTCCAATTTTCTGCACATATCTTTGTTCAAAGTCCACGCTTCAACACCACAAAGAAGGACAGAGAAGATGTAGCATCGTAACATTCTTACGTTGATGCCAAGAAAAAGGCTGTGGCTCTTAAATAAGAGCCCAATCCAGTCGAAAGTGGATCTAGCTTCTCCGATGTGCGCCTTATCTCTTGAATATTGGTCCATTCTTCATTTATTATTAAAAGTGGACCTGCACTGGAAATTATTCTTGAGTATTTTTAGATAAACAGTGCTGGCATTTCTCATCTGAGAATGAGAGCTGGGAGCACTTATATAAAAATAATTATATGTTCACAAAAATAGTTAAAATTAAAAAAAAATCATAATTATATTTTGTTTATTCGAATTGTTGTTAATTGTTCATTAGAATTGTTTATTAGAATTGTTTATAATTTGTAGTTTTTCAGAATTAGTATTGTAGATTAGGGCTGTTGTTAATTAGTCAAATTGAAAATTGTTAAAATGAAAATTATGTAAAGGCAAAATACTGTAATCCCATCAGGAAACGACCTGGATTAGTCACAAGAGGCCAGGTCATTTGTATAGTACTATAAATAAATAAACAAATAATTAAATTTATTATGGTGTCAAAATAGTTGTAGAACGTCGCTCCCTCTACAGATGTTTGGTTGACGTAGAGTTAATCTTGCGTTATCTTTTTCTTACTACTGATCATATTTATGCTTTCTCCTTTACGTTTATGTTAATAGTCCAAGAGGCAGCGCTGAAAAATCTCTTTGAATTTACTAAAGCTAGATTTTTCACAGATGATTACTGTGATTGTGTAGAGAAACATACTGCGGTCGGTCAAGCGAAACGTACAACAGGGGTTACTGAGAGGGTATCAAAGTTGCTTTCCTACGAAGGTAATTAAATCCATTTACTAAGGCTGAAAATTAGTACACACATTCTAAATTAAATATAAATAAAAGTTATTATAGTCGGTCAGCTGTATGACGGGACAGAGCCGGTCGGTTGGCCCCAGTGAATGTACAGGGTTATTCACTATATTTTGACCCCCTTGTAAACTGATTTATTTGCAAAATTTAAAATTTAAAATTTTAAAATCATAATTCTAAATTATGATTTTTTGTCATATATATCGTACTAGTGACGTCATCCATTTGTGCGTGATGACGTAATCGACTATTTTCTTAAATGGGAATAGGGGTGTAGTGCTAGCTCATTTGAAAGGGTACTCAATTCCCTATTTAGTAATATAAACATTAACATGATTAATTATAGAGGGTGTCCAAAAAATTTTTAATTAAATTAATTATTTAATTAATAATTAAAAAAAAAATTTTGGACACCCTGTATAAATAATGATCTTAATATTTTTAGTACTGTATATGGAATTGAATAACCTTTCAAACGAGCTAGCACACGACCCCTATTCTAATTAAAAAAAAATAGTCGATTACGTCATCACGCCCAGATGGATGACGTCACTGGTACGATATATATGTCAAAAAATCATAATTAAAAAATTTAATATCTTTTGTTTTTTACATTTTTTCTAATTCTGTAAATAAAGCGGTTTACAAGGGGGTCAAAATATAGTGAATAACCATGTACCGGGTGTCCCAATAAGAATGGATCTCGGCCATATCTCAGGAACCGTTTACAGTACAGCTTTGAGAAAAAAATATTTATAATAAAAGTTGCCTCGGGAAAAGCCCAGAAATTATTTTCATAATTGTAGGTTCACCGCTAGAGGGCATAATTGAATATCAAAAATTAAAAATCAAAATTTTACAAAATTTACCTAATGAAAAGGCAGTGGAAATCCGATAATCGTATTCTTCATAACATTCTGCCCATATTTGATTTCACAAGTTTAAATCTACCATTGCAAATAAGAGGTGGGGGTGAGTAGGCACCTTGTTATGAAAAAACGGCTGTAAGTCCGGTTTTGCTAAATCAAATTTTGCAAACTTGGTCTTGTTGAAAACAACTCTTTTTTGTCAATGTAACAGTTATAATTTCAAAACAGCCTATTAAATAATACGCCAGCTACGAGGTGTTATTTAATTATTTTCAGAAATCTGATTTTCTTTGGAAAATATTAAATACAAGTATGCATTTTTAATCCTGTATTACAAAATAATATCAAATTAGCAACAGAATAGCGAAGACCGCATGTCGATACCTTTTTTCTATCTCGAGATATCTTAAGAAACGTGTAAATTTTAAACCTGACCGTTACTGTCACCTGTAAACGAAGTTAAGGAAAGGTAGTGTACTGTGGAAAAACAAAGAAACATTTTCCAGATCTCAACGTATATAATTAATTAAAACAACAGTAAGACAAACAACACTATAAAATATCACAAAGACATAAAAACAACTACTTAGTGACGACTGAAATGTTCAAATTATTGCCCATCATTTTTGATTCAAGCATTTACTCTTTCAAGAGTAGATTGAACAGCAGTCTTAATTTCTGCTCTCGAAATGCTTTGAATAGGGTTTCGTATTCTCTGGATCATTTTTTATCGAAAAGGCCTAGCTGCAAAAACAAGGTCTTTAATCCGTCCCCATACCTAAATAAAAGTGAAATACCAAACCGTCCCCACACCAAACAGTTCAATCTGGTGATAGACAGATAATTGGATCCTTTCTTTTCGATAACGCTATTATTGGCGAACGCTATCTAATTTTTTAAGGAATAAATTGCTTCTTCTTCTGAAAGATGTACCGCTAGAAGTTCGTAGGTCCATGTTGTTTCAGCACGATAATTATCCCGCGCAATTTTTCAGAGTAGTAAGAGATTTTTTAGATGAGTCATTCGCTGATAGCTGGATAGGACGTGGAAGCCTATTTTTTGGTTAACCAGATCACCAGATTTAACTATATTAGACTTTTATTTATGGGGGCGGATTAAAGAACTTGTTTTCGCCGCTAGGCCCACTACTAGAGAAAACATGATCCAGACAGTAGGAAACGCCATGCAAAGCATTGCGAAAGCAGAAATTGAGAATGATGTTTAATATACTCTTAAAGAGTAACTACTTGCATCGCAAATTATGGGCCATAATTTGAACATTTAAGTCGTCACTAAGTAGTAGTTTTTATTTCTTTGTTATATTTTATAGTGTTGTTTGTCCTATTGTTGTTTTAATTAATACACGTTGACATCTAAACAATGTTTCTTTGTTTTTTCCACAGCAATTTACCTTTCCTTGAAAGAGTAAATGCTTGAATCAAAAATGATGGGCAATAATTTGAACATTTCAGTCGTCACTAAGTAGTTGTTTTTATGTCTTTGTGCTATTTTATAGTGTTGTTTGTCTTACTGTTGTTTTAATTAATTATATACGTTGAGATCTGGAAAATGTTTCTTTGTTTTTCCACAGTACACTACCTTTCCTTAACTTCGTTTACCGGTGACAGTAACGGTCAGGTTTAAAATTTACACGTTTCTTAAGATATCTCGAGATAGAAAAAAGGTATCGACATGCGGTCTTCGCTATTCTGTTGCTAATTTGATATTATTTTGTAATACAGGATGAAAAATGCATACTTGTATTTAATATTTTTCAAAGAAAACTAGATTTCTGAAAATAATTAAATAACGCCTCCTAGCTGGCATATTACTTAATAAGCTGTTTCGAAATTATAACTTTTACATTGACGAGAAAGAGCTGTTTTCAACAAGACCAAGTTTGCAAAATTCGATTTAGCAGAACTGAACTTACAGCTATTTTTTCATAACAAGGTTCCCACTCACCCCCACCTCTTATTTGCAAACATAGACTTAAACTTGTGAAATCAAATATGCGTAGAATTTTATAAAGAATACGATGATCGCATTTCTAGTGGCCTTTCGTTAGGCAAATTTTGTAAAATATTGATTTTTTAATTTTTTATATTCAACTACGCCCTCTAGCGGTGAACCTACAATTATGAAAATAATTTCCAGGCTTTTCCCGAGGCAACTTTTGTTTTAAATATTTTTTTCTCAAAGCTGTACTATAAACGGTTCCTGAGATATGGCCGAGGGCCGTTTTTTTGGGACACCCGGTACATTCATTGGAACCGACCGACCGGCTCTGTCCCGTCATAAAGCTGACCGACTATAATAACTTTTATTTATATTCAATTTAGAATGTGTGTACTGAGTTTTAGCCTTAGTAAATGGATTTAATTACCTTCGTAGGAAAGCAACTTTGATACCCTCTCAGTAACCCCTGTTCTACGTTTCGCTTGACCGACCGCAGTATGTTTCTCTACACACTAACAGTAATTAACTGTGAAAAATTTAGGTTTAGTAAATTCAAAGAGATTTTTTAGCGCTGCCTCTCCGTCTATAAAAGCATATCGTTGACTGTAATATGTGATTTTATTCATTTTATTCAAGACGGCCACTCACAATACTGCAGTGTCGTTCGACAAGATGGTCGATAATAACAATAATTCTGCAGTACTGCAGCAGACAGGCCAGTCTCTCTGTGGTCAAATTGTAAGATAGTATTGGATGAACGGTCACACATGATCAAAATGTTGAACGACACCGTAGTACCATGACTGGCCGGCTTTATAAATGTCCGCACATACTATGGTACCATCTGCATATCTGATATTGTGAAGCAGTTACCCATTTAGTAGAAAACCTTTTCCAGTTTTCTGCAAAGCTTCGAAAAATATTCTTTTGTAGTAGAGATTGAAGATTAGATGAGACAAAATGCAGCCTTGCCTCACTGCACGCATGATATTCACATATTCGGTGTAACTACTAGGGTGGGCCGAAAAATGTTTTTCTGTAAAATAACAACACCTGAGATCAAAAAAGTTGCGTTTTACTTAAACACAAATTTTAAGCCCAAAATTAGTAGCTAAAATATTTTTCTCCACCGCACCGCCACAAAAAAATCTATATTTACAGATTTGTGCATAGAGATTTTCACTTCGGAAAAAATCAAACAAGATAGAACTTTTTGTAATTTCATTAAAAAATGTTTAATAAACAACATATCAAAAAGTTCTACTCGAGAAGCGGGTGCTTCATTTTTTATTAAACAAATGAACTACGAAATTAGATATTTTTTAAGTAACTCCGAAAATGTAATATTTAGAAAAAAACTGACTTGATCATTGAAAAATTTAGAAAATTTTACAAAAAAAACTTATATAAAGAATTTTCTAAAATTAAATCTGTATCTTCTATAATTTTTTATTTATAACGCTAAAGTCAACCTTCTCACAAACATTGGCGCACTGTAAACTAACGTACGGCGAAGTGCACGGTTGAGTTATTTTAATGTAATTCTTCAACTAATGGATCAAATTAAATTTTACAAATTGAACATGAAAGAAGAATAATTAAGCTATCTTATGGTTAGACTAGAAAGAAATAAAATGTATGGGCACAAGTACGGTGTGGCCGGAAAATGATCCTTACATGAATTTTGTTTAAAAATGATTTAAAAATGTGTAACTAATACAATTTTTCTTACAAAACTCTCAATTTTGCACAACTTACCTTTCAAGCATCTTACTAAATGATGTTTGAATTAAAAAAAATCTCAAAAATTTAATTCAAATGATATGACGTCTAAAAAATGTAATTTTTGAAATCTTCGTAGTTTTATAGAATTACCACCATTTTAAGACGGTATTACTCAAGTTTGAACAGATCTATTACAGTTTATAAGTGCTTTTTTAAAGCTTAGGATGTAGTCTTTAAAATTCACTAAACTATTTTACTTTAGAATTGAAATAAACTATTTATTTTTAAGAAAATTAAGAAATATAACAAAAATGTAATACAAAGACCGAAAATTACCAGCTAAAAATGTTTATACAAAGTGATCAAAACTTTTTTCTGTAAAACTTACCTAAAATACATTTAATAATAAGCTTCAAGAATAATAAATGTTCAGCAAAAAATATTTTTTTTAGCTCTTATACTGCGTAATTTGGAACCTATTGATAACTTTTTTATTACCAGTTTTACGAAAAAATGTTATTCTTTGTAAAATACTCTGCATCGTGTACAATCTAAGGTGCAATCATCAAAGATAAAATTTAATTAATGTTATACGAGGTATGTCAAGAAATATGAGTTTCACTCAAGGGTAAATTACCTTTACATTTCACAATATCGAAAATTGTTATTAAGAAAAGTTGTTTGGAATTAAAAAATTTGTTTTAGTGTTCAATTACATCCTTCTAATTAAAATATTGTGAATAATAAGGGCACTTATGGAAAATTCGTGTTTTTTACATAACTCGTATAAAACTTAAATAGTTTGATATCTGATGGTTTTATCTTAGATTTTAGACCAGGGAGAGCATTTTATGAAGAATAACTTTTTTTCGTAAAAGTGATAATAAAATAGTTATCATAATAATAATTGTAATAAAATGATGATGAGCATCCGTAATTTGAGAAAAAATTGAAATTTTTTTTTCGATTAGAATGATCTAATTGTATTTTTAGACATAGTTTCTAATTTCAAACAACTTTTCATAATAGCATTTTTTGATATTCTGGAATATAAAGTTACTTTACTCTTTAACGAAATTCATATTTTTGACATAACTCGTATAAAACTGATAAAATTTGTTATCTGATGGTTGAGTTCTAGATTTTTGACCATCTAAAACATTTGACTCCAGAGAATAAGTTTTTTTCGTAAAATTGATAATAAAAAAAAAGATTTCCATGTAGTTCCTAGCGACGCAGATACACTGTATAAGAGCTTCTGTATAAGAATTTTTAAATTGCAATGCCATATTCGGATTCAGCATAATCAAAAACAAAATAGAAACATATTTGATCAAAGTAAAATAATGAATTTAACGATATTTTTAAAATTATTTTTACAAAACAATTATTATTGTTTAAACAATTAATAAACAATTAGCGGCCCAATCTACGCGTAGAACTTTTTACTTTAACGTGTATATAAACTAACAAGAAAGTTTCAGAAAATTATAAACTTGTTTAAATTTTTCCGAAACAATGCATATTTTCATGCTAATGGCACTCCCCTAATTCTTTTAATATAAAAAGTCATTGTGGCAACGGAAAAAATAATAAAAATTAACTTTTTCTACCGCAGATTTTCATATTTTTTTATTATCTAAATTTTGAAACATCAGGGTTATTTATTTTGTATCTCAAAAATAAGTTGAAATGAAATCTGTATTGTTGTGGCGGGACATCTACTTAAAAAAAATGTGGCGAGATAGTCAAATAAAATATACATTAGTATATAAAAAAGTTAACATTACCGATGATATCAGTCTTAAAACAACGTGACCTTGGACGTCAACGCATCTGTACCAAACGGTACTGTCACAAACACAGGGCGTAAAGGAGGCATTATAGTGTTACTGGAGAAAGGAAGCCAAAAAATTGGAAGGCCTCTGCAGTGTTTTGTCTGTCAGCTGCACGCCAAAAATTTTCCTCTAAGACATCGCTTTGTAAACCTGGATGGCAGTACCCGTGGACCAAGTGCATTTCCGGACCTCTTGGAAAACGACTGCAACTTTGCGAAATTCTTTCTGTAGCTTTATCTTCAAAAATATAATCACCAGTTGACGAATTCCGTAGGGACGATCTTATTACAGATTAAAAATACCTGTACGGTATTTGCCAAGCAGTCAAAAGTGGTGTTTGTTCAGAACAACTTTCTAAGAGACAACCTGGAAAACCGTTTCATTCTCGCTGGCTTACCGGAAACCCTTCGGAAAATTTACAAATATGTACTAAACCATTTTGTTATAAACGTGTATGCCCGTCATGCGTTTATGGTGCAAGACATATATTCGAGACAATAAGACTCTGCGTCCAGACCTCTTCTTACTACAACAATTAAAAGATTTAGTCTACAAAAGTATTCAAAGAGATCGATACTTTAGGAGTCCAGAGAATATTATTTTGGCTATATTATTTGACGAACGAAAACACAAAATAACTTCGAAAAGGCGAAAACGGCGTGTTCGTTAAAAAAATATTCCCATGAGATTTTTTGCGTAATCACATTTGTAATACACCCCAGAATAAGGTTCAAGAAGTCGCCCACGAGAAAAGTGGTCCAATTTTTTTTAACAATTTTTTTTAATCAAATTACAAAAATGATTATTTTTGGTCTGAACAATTTTTTTGTAGGTTTTTTGGAACATTCTGTATAAAAAAGATCTTTTATCATTGTTCTCTGCAGTTGACCGTTTTCGAGTTATAAGCAATTTAAAATTGAAAAAAACGAAAAATGGCGATTTTCAATGCATAATAACTCGGTTAAAAGTTATTATTATGAATGACTTTTTCTTAGGTTTTTCAGACTATTTTGGACAAAAAAGGTCTCTTGTAATTTTTCTCTAAAGTTAATAGTTTTCGAGTTATAAGCAATTTAAAATTTGAAAAACGCAAAAATGGCCATTTTTAAGACTTTCTTAATACCTCGGTAAAAAGTATTAAGCCCCCCCCCCCCCCTACATGATCCTGAAGAAATGTGTGTCATTAATTTATTACTAAGCTGTTATTTTTAATTATTAACAATAAACCGTAAGACCGCATTGACTGGGCTGTAAATGTGAGTGCGAGTAAGATACCCCATTGGACTGCCGGAATGGCACCTCTCTCATACTCACCATAGACGGCCACCTAATACGTGCTGGCGCTCATTATTATTACTTAAAAATAACAGCTTAGTAATAAAATTATGACAAGAATTTCTTCAGAATCTTGTAGGGAGGGCTTTAAACTTGGATATAGTCACTTTCTGACTTTCATAACTTTTATAACAAATTTATTAAGCCTTGAAGATCGCCATTTTTTGTTTTTTTTTCAATTTTAAATTTTTATAACTCGAAAATGATCAACTTTAGAGAAAAATTACAAGAAACCTTTTTTGTCCAGAATTGTCCAAAAAACCTAACAAAAATTCGCAAGGGCCAAAAATAGTGATATTTGCAATTTGATAAAAAAGAAATATTAAAAAGAAATTGGACCATTTTTTACGTGGGCGACTTCTTGAACCTTATTCTGGGATGCCTCACGAATGTGATTATGCAAAATATCTCATGGGAATATTTTTTCTAACGTACCCACCGTTTTCGCATTGTCTAACTGGGATTTCAAAGAATTTTTAAGAGTAGATAATTAAATTTTAAAGATCCGCGACATTTCGTATTACCAGAATTATTTTTTGGCACTAAGGAGTACTTTAAGATTGTTGACTACCAGAAAGTTTTATGGACATAGACTCCTGTATCTATGAAGCCATCAAAATAATAACTAAGGGAAGTTGTTTAAAATCCCGAAACCAGTCTTTTGACATATTATGTATCAGATTACCCTTGTCACATACAATCGGTTGAGAGAGCCATCAAAATAGTAATGGTAGGGGAGCAAAATATGCTAAATGTGCAGTCACTAGAGCTATTGGGTTATGAAAAGTAGGTCCTAAAACCAAAAACCGTTAAGCAAAGTTTTCCATTTTTATGGAGACTTTCCATTATTAATTTAATTTTCCACTTCCGACAATCGTTTTTTTAGATTATAGTGCCATCTATCCATAATTCGGAAAAATGTATTGAATAACAGTTGCTTAATTTTACGTAAGGAA
Organism: Diabrotica virgifera virgifera; assembly: GCF_917563875.1. Taxonomy (NCBI): domain Eukaryota; kingdom Metazoa; phylum Arthropoda; class Insecta; order Coleoptera; family Chrysomelidae; genus Diabrotica; species Diabrotica virgifera. Next base: position 191,699,483 of record NC_065446.1, on the reverse strand, counting down.
TCCAAATCTGCAATAAAAAATGGGGGCTCCCATTTAAGAATTTAAAGTGACTCCCCACCCCACCTCCGTGGAGCGTCGTGTTTGGTGGTATTCTAGAGATTTTTCAAAAATATTGAATAAGTGTATTTTTAAAGTTTTCGATCTGATGTTCATTTTGCGAAATATCGCGGGATTCGTATTTAAAATATTAAATTTACCACCCACCCCTCTCCGTGGGAAGTCGTGTTTGGTATCATTCGACATATTTTTGAAAAATATTGAGACCGTATTTTTTAGTTTTTCGATCTGTCATTCATTTCGAAAAATATTTGCTTTTTCCTTGTGAAATTTTGGGACTCGCCCATTTCCTTACGCCCCGCTCAGATCGTCAGATTTTTTACTCTACACTGTTTTGCATGTGATTAACCCGGCATTGGTCGCTAGGTAGGTTGTTACGCGAGTGGTCGCGCGTGAGATTTTCTCTCACAATATCCAACTTTTGCCTTTCTTTGCAAAATTTTACAAAAAAGATGAGGTTTCATTAGCGATAAAGCCATTTGCTTTAAAAAGACACGGCGTTTTTCTCTTTTATTATAATTATCTGTATATAAAATGTGACTACTGATGCCGCCAATATTTAACATTGAAAAATATATGGTAAGTGACCATCTACAACTAGTCCGTGAAACAGAATATAGGATTTTCATATCATCGACCACATCTACGGCGCCTTTTATTACATCATAAAAGGATATTATTTTAGGTTTTAAGGGTAAAAATAAAATTTATTTTTATACACAGTTGGTGACGCCGGTGGTCGCTTGATGAGAGAATCTCTCACATGAAGCGCACTGACTCAACAATATGGGGATACTAAGTGAACTGAGTCACCATCTGAGCGGACGAGTCTATTAGATTTTTGAGGGGGATAGTTAGGAGACTACAAGGAACTACAGCGCGTATAATTTCCCAGAAAAAAAGTTGTGCGCAATTTTCTGAAACCGTGAGAGAAAATCTCATATAGCGACCACTGGTGGGTTGGGTCTAGTACTATTCGGCGCCGCCGGTTCGGCGCGGCCGGTTCGGCGCCGCCGATTCGGCTTCGGCCGGTTCGGCGCCGGCCGGTTCGGCGCCGGCCGATTCGGCGTCGGCTGTTTTGGCGCCAGATTATACCTACGTTACTTTTTTAGAAATTTAAGAGGCTCTTGATTTATATCTATACCACACTAAAAAAATATATTAAATGTTATTTTTTCCAACTTTTGTAAATGTAAGCTATTTAATTGCACATAATTAATTAAAAAATTAATATATTATATATATTATATATTATACAGTACAATTTTCAAAGGAGGAAGACCTAACCCTTCGGTCCAAACCTAACTTTCGGGTATTATTTTACATCTTCTAAAATTAAAATGTCGAAAATTGTTCTCCTGACTCTACATTTTTTGTTAAAGAAAATTTCAGACTATCATACATTAACAACTATTTTTTTTCTCTCTCACTTTGCCAAAGTATCTGTCGCCGAATCAGCCGGCGCCGAATCGGCGGGCGCCGAATCGGCGGGCGCCGAACCGGCAGGCGCCGAAACGCCGACGCCGAATCGCTGGCGCCGAATCGCCGGCGCCGAAACGGGCCATCCCCTGGTGGGTTAACTTACCTTATCTTAATATAACGATTTCGAGTTTTCCTAAGGATGGATTTTTTTTTTCGGCTCCCTCTTAACGAACTCCCCTGCATTAAGAGCCAATATGGTAGAGGTACATTTTCAGGGTACAAGGTTTCTCCCCATATAATAATCTGACATGCTCGAGTAACTGCAAAAATCCCCGTTTGGGTTCCTTTACCATAACGGAAGCTTCGGCTTCTGCTGTGGAAGTGAAAAAAGAGACGGTTATAAAAGGAAAAGACTGAAAATAAAGGAAATATGCCCAAATATGAATCAAAGTAAGAATTTTTTTGGAAAGTTTGTTACCTACTTGAAAGAGTTAACAATATATTTTTTAAGGTCTCATTAAACTGTTTGGTATTTTCGTTTACTTTTTATGTGTTCAAAACAAAGTCAGCGATAGTGCAAGCTAATTTTGTGTGTGCAATAAAAATAAATCTACCAGACAATAAAAAATATTTTTTTTTGAAAAATTTTTGTTTTTATATTTATAGCTCTGTGGCAGTGGACAAAAGTTACTTATCAATCAAAACACTATGATGGCAGTTATCTTATCAAATACTGTTGCTCCAGCGCGCTGTAATAAATTAAAAAAAAAACGAATTTGACATAATATTAAATGATTCAATTTTTTCGTAAAAATGTCATTTATATGTATAGCTGTGTGGCAGTGGAAAAAATGAAATTAATTATAAAACAAAATACGTTGCAAGTTATCATACACCTTTTATGAAGTCAGGAAATTTGATTAAAAAACAAAATTAAAACTCATTACTTAACGGCCCACCCTAGTAACCACCTTTAACTATGAGATTTGTAATCTGATCCCACTAAAGCTTTCTAATTTTTTTGAGGTATTGGTTACTAATTCCTGCTTCTTTAATATTGGCATTATGCTGGCGTTCTGTACTCGATCAAAATACTTTCTCGTAATGAACCAGACATGCATATTTATTACATCGTAATTGATGTCTCTGCAACTCTCTGGACTAAGACTTGTATTGATAACAAATCCGTATCGTACGAACAGTATTTATGAACCTGAACCGATTGGGAAAAAATTTGACTTTCAATATAATATTATAGTATAATATAATATTATACAAGATGCGTGAAAGTCAAATTTTCCTTAGTTTTCCTTTATGGTAGGGGAGCCCAATCGGGGATTTTTGCACTTACTCGAGGGCGTCATAAAAGCACATGAGGAGAAACCTTGTACCCTGTAAATGTACCCCTACCATATTATATGGACTGTTAATATAAGGGAGCTCGTTAAGGGGGTTCCGAAAAAAAATATATCCTTAGGAAAACTCGAAATCGTCAAATATGCTAAGGTAAGTTAATTATATGCAGAACACTGTATATTTCAAAAATCTGATGAAATGAACACCAGTTTCAAGAAACTATAAAATAAGTAAAATTAACATGAAGTAAAACTCCCTAGTGTAGTTGGTATATTTAATAAAAATTCTAAAAAATTTTTAAAAATCCAAACGGATTACGTTCAAAACGTTTTCGGACTTATCAGTCCATCATCAGTGAACCTAAAAGTAAGTAATCTCACTTAGTAAAATTGAAAAAGGGTGAAATTTTGAATGTTAAAAATTGAAAAGTGTGGTTACGATTACTTACTCTCTGTCCTTGCTAAATAGCCACAATGCCAAACACTGGTCAAGATGTATGTTCTAACTACATGGTGAAATCTGTTAAACAATTTGGCTTACATTGGATGCCAACGGATTAGTACTAAGTACATGATGCTCTACTCCATTAATTAAGAGATTTTTTATTATGAAAAGGTCTACATTGAACTACGTTTAGTCTGTCAATGATTTAGAAGGAAGTTGAAATACTTCAAATGTCAGTAACATTGACATCCAGGAAAGGGAATTTTTAAGGTATTAACCAAGGTCAAGATCCAATGTGGTTACGGAAATTTAAGTTTAAGACTGTGTTGGAATTTTAATTTTTAATATTAGAATTTAAATTTACTATTTTTTTAAAAAATATTACAACCATTACTATAAACTTGACTATAAAATTAAATTTGATCGAAATTATTGTCATAATATGGTAATGAAAACAAAATGTAAGATAGAATTATTGGTTAATGAAAGTTAATAATTTTTTGGGCCTAAAATAGCCTTGGGGGTGAAAGTTAAAACATTGAAGTAAAACAAAAGTTGTTTCCGGCTGACGCACTTCTTTTGAATCTTTTGTTCATTTACACATTTTATCAACTTCGTTTTAATTTAACAATCAAATAATTCCATTTTTTGTTCTATGCATAATGTTATAATATTTCCTATATTTTTGACTATAACTAACACATTTTCACATTCCGTCAATTATTTATATTTTTCACCTAACAATCTTATATCAGTTACCTCAATTCTCACCAATTTTTTAAATAGTTAATTTCATACAGAATCAATATCATACTAGACTTATACAACCAAAATTACAGCAAATTTATATTTCTATACACACTAAACAACTTTTGTATTACTTCAACGTTTTAACTTTCACCCCCAAGGCTATTTTAGGCCCAAAAAATTATTAACTTTCATTAACCAATAATTCTATCTTACATTTTGTTTTCATTACCATATTATGACAATAATTTCGATCAAATTTAATTTTATAGTCAAGTTTATAGTAATGGTTGTAATATTTTTTAAAAAAATAGTAAATTTAAATTCTAATATTAAAAATTAAAATTCCAACACAGTCTTAAACTTAAATTTACGTAACCACATTGGATCTTGACCTTGGTTAATACCTTAAAAATTCCTTTTCCTGGATGTCAATGTTACTGACATTTGAAGTATTTCAACTTCCTTCTAAATCATTGAAAGACTAAACGTAGTTCAATGTAGACCTATTCATAATAAAAAATCTCTTAATTAATGGAGTAGAGCATCATGTACCTAGTACTAATCCGTTGGCATCCAATGTAAGCCAAATTGTTTAACAGATTTCACCATGTAGTTAGAACATACATCTTGACCAGTGTTTGACATTGTGGCTATTTAGCAAGGACAGAGGGTAAGTAATCGTAACCACACTTTTCAATTTTTAACATTCAAAATTTCACCCTTTTTCAATTTTACTAAGTGAGATTACTTACTTTTAGGTTCACTGATGATGGACTGATAAGTCCGAAAACGTTTTGAACGTAATCCGTTTGGATTTTTAAAAATTTTTTAGAATTTTTATTAAATATACCAACTACACTAGGGAGTTTTACTTCATGTTAATTTTATTTAACTAGATGGTATACAGCCAACCTTCGGGTATTATCCCGTTTTATTTTTATAAAATAAGTGTTCAATATTTTTTAAAAATCTATCGAATGATAAAAAAGGCGACCCCACGGGGAGAGATACTTTTTTAAAATCCATCGAATGATACTAAACACGTCCACTGTCCACCCACGGAGTGGGGATGGGGATTACTTTGAAATCTTTAATATGAGCCCCATTTTTTTATTGCAGATTTGGATTCCTTACGTAAAAATAAGTAACTTTTATTCGAGACATTTTTCGAATTATGGATACATGGCGCTATAATCGAAAAAAACGATTGTTGAAAATGGAAAGTCCTTATCAAAATGGAAAACTTACTTAACTTTTTTTGGTTTAAGGACCTAATCTTTACAACCCAATAGGTCCTAATAACGCTCGAGTAACTGTAATTTAAGAATACTTGTCTCCCCTATTATTACTGTTTTACCGATTTAAGTACATATTAGCCAATAGATAAAATCAGCTTAAATATACAGTTAAGATCTATAAATACCTAATAGTCAAATTTTATAAAATACCATCAGAGCCGTATATTATATTTCTTTTATTATAAAACAGATGCGTCTTCGACAATCTAGAACTACTGTGAAAAGTGTAGAAACAATTTATTTTATAAAGTTGACTAGCAAATAAAGAGAAATCTAGTGCCAGAAGAACTTTAAGAAATTTATCGTTCCGTTCTTACTTCTGTAAGTGCCGTTCTAGCACCATTCTTTATTTAAATTTAAATTTGGAGTTTTACAATACTTCACTGAAGGAAAAAAACTATATAAATAGCACAAATAGCTGACTGCGGCGTACAAGATAGGTTATATTGGTTTATATTTTGAATTCATATAATATATATAATAGGTATACAGTGAGGACGTTTGAGTTGAAATAAATTCATTTTCTCGAGAATGTAGGCTATTGATTATGTACTATAGAAGGGAACTACAACGTTAACGGGGTTTTATTATTTCATATGATCAATGAATCTCTATATATGAAAAAACCGCGGAGTGCTACCATTTAAAGGGGTGCGTTTTTGAGAAATGGGTGAATTTGTCCCTGGGCACAGGTTACATTAGGGTGAGTTCTATGCACTTTTGGTACAAACACGTCTACATAAAAATTGTTCCTGGTTAAATTTCCTATCTAAATATCACTTTTTAAAGTCAATGATACTTTTTTTTACAAAAATATATTCAAAAGAAAATGCACAAAGAAACCCAAAAGAAAGAACTTTTGTTTTTTGTCCCATAACTTTTGTCCACGGGGATATAGGTATAGACATTGCTTCACAGAAAAAAAAAATTACATATTTTCTCTTTAAAATGTTGTTTGGTAGAGGTCATTAGCATTTACAATTTTTGAAATATGATTTTGCAAATTTCGCCACTCACAGCAATTTTGGACAATTTTCCTTGCTATTTCGCAAATATTGTTCTGTAACTTTTTTCTACGTAATTTTAGGCATATGCAATGTTACATGTAAGAGGAATAGAAATCAATTACCTTTAAAATGTTCTACTGTATAATGTTGTACGACTTCTTTTAAAGAGGTTATCTCTTTCAAGATTTTATACTTTTAACGAGTTTTTATATTTTTTACGGTTTTTTTTTTAATTTCCCATTACAACTTTTTTTTCTACATTTAGGTATATATTATATAATAGAAAAGAAAGCTTATTCTGTTTACTTTAAAATGGTGTATTACAAAAAATTCTGGGAATATTTTTGAATAAGGTATGCTTTTTCAAAATGTAATGAGTATTGCAACGATCTTTGATTTTAGGATTATTTTTTAAATTTCTCATTATAACTTGTTTATGTAATTGTGTGTTATGATTGAATCTTATTTTTTATAGGTAATACTTTCGATCCACTTGACTTGGCCGGGCAAACTTCAAAATATGGATTAATTCCAATATTTACTGTCAAAGCTCCTGCACCACAAGCTTTACTTGAAAAAATAGCATGTAAATGTACCAAAGGATGTACAAAAATCTGCGGTTGTAGGAAAATAGGAATTAGTTGTTCAATATTCTGCAAAGGGTGCATGTGCATGGGTACTAATTGTGGGAACTCTAAGATAACTGAGGTGTCGAAGGAAGATAATAAAGCTAATGCTAACGAAGAGATGGACTTTGATTTTGAAAATTTTTTACATGTCAACGTTTAAATAATTTTAACTAAAGTGATGTTTTCTAAGACTAATGTTTATGTAATTTTTGTAAAATAGGTAAAAATAGGTAAAAAAATATCAAAGAATCACTCGATTTCGAATATTTAAATATAGATGATACACCATTCTAAAGAACAGAAAGTAAGCCCTCTTTATTGAGCAATGTGTAGTATACTCATGTACAAAAAAAAATTTATAATGAGAAATTTAAAAATAATCCTAAAATCAAAAATCGTTGCAAGTACTTATTACATTTTGAAAAACAATATCTGATTCAAAAATAATCCTAGAATTTTTTGTATACACCATTTTAAAGTAAACAAAATAAGATTTTTTATTATATAATATAATATATACCTAAATCTAGAAGAAAAAATTTTAATGAGAGATTTCAAAAATAATTGTGAAAAATGTAAAAAATGTTATTTTTTTTATATTAGGTATTATATAATATATAATATATTATATTATATATACTATATATATAATATAATATTATATAATATATGCATTATATAATATTATTTTATTTTTAATTATAAAAAATCGTTAAAAGTATAAAACCTTGAAAAACCATAATCTCTTTAAAAAAAGTCGTACAACGTTATACAGTAGACCATTTTAAAGATAATTCATTTCTATTCCTATAACGTGTACCATTGCATATACCTAAAGTAACGTAGAAAAAAGTTACAGAACAATATTTGCGAAATAACAAGAAAAATTGACCACAATTGCTGTGAGTGGCGAACTTTGAAAAATCGTATTTCAAAAACTATAAATCCGAATTACCTCTACTAAACAACATTTTAAAGAAGAAAAATTTAGGTTTTTTTTCTGTAAAGCACTGTCTATACCTATATCCTTGTGGACAAAAGTTATGGGACAAAAAACAAAATTTCTTTCTTTTGGGTTCCTTTGTGCTTTTTCTTTTGAACATATTTTTGTAAAAAAAATTACCATTGACTTTAAGAAGTTATATTTAGATAGCAAATTTAACCAGAAACAATTCTTAAGTAGATATGTTTGTACCAAAAGTACGTAGAACTCACCCTAATGTAACTCGTGCCCAGGGACTAATTCACCCATTTCTCAAAAACGCACCCCTTTAAATGGTAGCACTCCGCGGTTTTTTTATATATAGATGTCCATTGATCATGTGAAATAAAAAAACCCCGTTAACGTTGTAGTTCCTTTTAGCTATCTTATTTTGAATATAATCAATAGCCTAATGGGCGACACTGGAGATAAATCCCGAAACAGGTCGATTTTTATTTTTAAATTATAATTTTTGGGCATATATATTATCATACTAGTGACGTGATCCATCTGGGCGTGATGACGTAATCGATGATTTTTTTAAATAAGAATTAATAGTGGTCGTGTGATAGCTCATTCGAAAGTTTATTCAATTATCTATTAACTAATATGAATATTTACGTTATTATTTATACACGATGCCCAAAAAAAATTATTTTTTGAATTAAATTAATTGAGACTAAAAAGAAGAATGTATGTAATTTATTTGCAAAATACATTTTACTGCTGTCAGAAAGAAAACATTGTTAATGTGAAAAATAAACATTGCTTTTCGCTTAAATTAAGAGTTCAAATTGCTAATAGAGAGGTGGGTAGCAGCTTTTGAATTTAAGCGAAAAACTATATTTATTTTTCAAATAACCATTTTTTCCTGTTTTCGGACAACAGTTAAATGTATTTCGAATTAAATACATTATATACATTCTTCTTTTTGTCTCAAGTAATTTAATACACAAAATTTTTCTTGGGCACCCTGTATAAAAAAATTATAGTATTTATATTAGTGAATAGAGCATTGAATAACCTTTCCAATGAGCTATAACATGACCTCTATTCTCATTTAAAAAATCATTGATTACGTCATCACGCCCAGATGGATGACGTCACTAGTATGATATATATGCCAAAAAATTATAATTTAAAAATAAAACTCAACCTGTTTCGTGATTTATCCCCAGAGACGCTTGTTCACGAGAAAATGATTATTCCAACTCAAACGTTCTTACTGTATATATATATACAGTATGATGCAAATCATTGGAATAAATTTATTAAAAACCAAAAGATTTTTTTTATTCAGCTTCGAGTATGCTTCGACAACTAATGGCCATTGGCATGGTACAGTGGATTTATGCAATCAGATACCTAGCGTTATGTGTATTCTGTGTACTGAATTAATGTGTGGCTACTTCTCAAAATCGACTTCATTGTCTTTAAAAAGAAACGCTAATTGTATCCCAACATCTCCGGTGCCTTCGGTGAATACTGATTCCACAAGGATAGACACAATTATTATTCTTACCCAGATGATATTCGAACTCATGACTCACGACACCTAAATCCAAAGATAGGCTCTCTTACCACTGAGCCACCTAGGGCGCAAAGTAATATTAAAACACGCAAATTTTAATATTTAAATGGCTTTCCATTACTGTAGAGTAGGGGAGCCCAAGCGGGGATTTTGGCAGTTACTCGAGCGTGTCCGATTATCACATGGGGAGAAACCATGTGCCCTGTAAATGTACCTCTTGGCTCTTAATACAGGTGATTTCGTTAAGGGGCGTCGGAAAAAAAAATTATATCCTTAGAAAAACTCGAAATCGTCAGATTAAGATAAGGTAAGTTAAATACATGCAAACAGTGCATATTTAAAAATCTGACGATTTGAGCAGGGCGTAAGGAAATGGGTGTCACAAGGATTAAAAAAAAGCGAATATTTCGAGAAATGAACGTGAGATAGAAAACTTAAAAAATACCTGTTCATTATTTTTCAAAAATATATCGAATAATACCAAATACGACCCCTTACGGCGAGAGGTGGGGGGTAAATTTTAAATACGAACCCCGCGGTATTTTTGGCGAAATGAACATCAGATCGAGAAACTTAAAAATACACGTATTCAATATTTTTTAAAAATTTATCGAATGACACCAAACACCACCCCCCACGGAGGTGGGGTGGGGTCTACTTTAAAATCTTAAATAGGAGCCCCCATTTTTTATTGCAGATTTGGATTCTTTACGTAAAAATAAATAACTTTTGTTTGAGAATTTTTTTCGAGGATAGATAATCTAAAACATCAGTTGTTGGAAATGGAAAATTCATTTAAAAAATGGAAAGTCCCTCACTTTATGGAAAACTTTACTTAACTTTTTTTGGTTTTAGGACCTAATCTTCACAACCCACTTAGTCCCCATAGCGCTCGAGTAACTGCAAATTTAGCATACTTTCCTCCCCTACTATTAGGCCATGAGTGTTGGCGCAATGACGTGATCGATAATTTTTTTTATAGAACAGAAGCCACATGTCATTTTCGAAAGGTCTCTTAATCGCCTTTGGATCGATGCAATTATTTGAATATTTATTGCTACAGAGTTAATCAAAACTATTTGTTTAGTAATACAGGTAACAGATTTTAAAAAATATCGAATTTGACGACCTTTAACAATTATGCCATAAATAGAAGATTAAATTATTTCCTAACGTTTTTTCAATGACATTAGGAGTTACTTGTGCAATTTCCATTCTGATGCGTCCCATCAAATCTTCTGGTCGACTTATGGTCGACTTTGTACACTTTTATCTTCAAATAACTCCATAAAATACTCTAATGAAGTCAAATCTGGAGACCCTGGTGGCCATAGAACTCTTTCTACCTATCGACCTACCTGAGAAAACGTTATTTAAGTAATTTCGTATTTCAACTCCGTAGTGTGAGGGAGCTGCAATCTGTTGGAACCACATCCTGAAGAAAGTCCAGATAACGAGCAGTTAAGTTTTCTTCTAAAAAGTATGACCCTATAATATGTTTGTTTATAATGCCGGCCCAAACAGTCACCTTCTCAGGCTATTTCCTCCTTAGTTCTGAGTGTGGATCTTCACTTGCTCTTGTATTGTTCTTAGTATGAATACCTTGTCTGTCGTGGATCTATTGGGGCTGACCCCATTTTGATAATCACCTATTTATATTAAAAGTTCGACCGCCGTTGAGTGAACACGTATATTGACCTGCTGTGTTACTGTTAATTAACCAAGTGTTGTTAATATATTATTATTCGAACTTTTTCAATCTTCTTCTAAAAAAGTTAAAAGTATCTACTAAATTTCAACTTAATTTTTTCCTTTTCGACAATCAGCATCGTTTCCTTGTAAAAAAATGCCATTAACCAGGGAAAAGCAACTTGAAATAAGAAGTGCGGCCGACGTATCTATTAAACAACTTTGTCAAGATCAAACTTTTATTAAATCCATCGTCGATAGTGTTTCTGCTGGTATAGTGCAAATTTTAAATAGCAAACTTGATGTCTATGAGAAAAAGATCGACGACCTAAAAACTGAAATAACAAAAATAAAAACTGACCATAAAGTCGAAATACAGACAATTAAGGCAAGCCTAATTGACTTAAACAAAAAAGGGGATTCCTTCGATATGATAAAAATAACGACAGAGTTGAACCAAATTAAAAGAAAAGAAAGTAATATTTTAATATTTGGTGTTCCTGAAACTGAAATTCATTTGCCAGCTTATATTGAAAATATGTTTACAGCTATATCAATGAATCGAAATCCGCAATTAAATGGTTTACACGTTTCCCGTTTAGGTCTACAACCGTCAGCAAACTCAAATAAATGTCGTCCAATTAAAGTTACGTTTCCGAATAGTAATCAAGTGACTAATTTTTTAAAGCTAAATCCAAAACTCAAATCAATAGACTGTTATAAGAATATATATATGAGGTCAGATCAAACTGTTATGCAACGTGAGTATACTTCAAAAATCAAAAAGGAGCTTAGCGATCGTTTGGCAGCAGGTGAAAGAAATTTAAATATAAAATACAAAAATAATCTACCATTTATTGTCTCAAAAAACCTGTAGTTTCATCCACTGGATCACCGAAAAATAATGACAAACTTTTTGTATATTATCAAAACTGTCGCGGTCTAAATTCGAAAACAACTACATTTTTTCAAAATGTCCTAATATCACAATATCACATTATTGCAATCACAGAATCTCGGCTTCGGGATGGAGCACGCAGTAGTGAACTATTTCCTGAAGATACCTACACAGTTTATCCAAGTTTTGGCAAGTTTGGAGGAGGAGTGATTTTTGCCGTAAATAATAACGTGTGTCATTCAGAACAACATAGTGTAGTGTTTCCTATAGAAAAAATTGATGTTTTGTGTGTTAAAGTTTTCAAAACCAATAGCAAACCAATCTTCTTTATAACAGTTTATATCCCACCTAACGTGACATTTAGTGAGTATTCTGATTTTTTTGACTATATTGAAACTTTCCATGAAACTCATGAGGTCGTTTTAATTGGAGATTTTAATTTAACAGATCTTGCGGCATATTATGTTAATAGTAGTCAAATAACTCCTTGAATTAATATATTTGTTCAACTATTAAACTATGCAGATTCTATACAATGTAACAAAATAAAAAATATACATGGAAAGATATTAGATTTGATTGTAACACCGTCAGTTTTTAGTTGCGAAGTTACACCTGAAGTCAATGTCTTAGTTCCTATTGATTATCATCATCCTGCTTTAACTTGTTATTTTCCGTATGAAGTCAAAGAAGATGAATATTTTGTTCCGAATCAGAAACGTCTTAATTTTAGAAAATATAACGTAAATAAATTTAACAAACTTTTAATCGAAATGGACTGGAGTTATTTAAAACATTTTTCAGATGTAGATTCTGCTGTAGATTCGTTTAGTTTGTCTCTCCAAGGAATTATAGATAAATGTGTTCCACTTAGTTCAACTAGATCTCAAAAATATCCAGCATGGTTTACATCTGAAATAATCGCCAAAGTTAAACGTAAACACCATTATCTGAGAATGTATAGACGAAGTAAATATTGTTTTTACCTCCAACGAGCTAAAGATCTCAGGAGAACTATTAAATTAGAAATACAACTAGAATATAAAAAATTTGTTGAAAGATCCCAAAATTCTTTTAAGTCAGATTCGAGACAATTTTGGAACTTTGTTAATGCCAAAAATAATAAATCACGGATACCTGGTCTGATGAAATACGGTAGTGATAAGTTTACCACGAGTCAAGATATAGTAAACGCATTTTCAAACTTCTTTAAGAGTGTTTATATTTCTGATAGTAATAGCTCTCCTTCTGTTACATCTGATTTTAATTATAATCCAAGTTCTTACTTTAATATCGGTAAAATTACCAGTAACGATATTATAGAAGGTGCAAAGAAATTAAAAAATAAATTTTCCTGCGGTCCTGATAATTTTCCTGTTTCGATACTTAAATGTCACGTCGAGTCATTCATAGAACCACTTGTAATTTTTAACCTCATTCTTAAGACAACAACATTTCCAACTGCGTGGAAAAATACAAGAGTTTGTCCTATTTTTAAATCAGGTTCAAACTCTGATATATCTAACTATCGACAAATCGCTCTTATATCAGCATTCTCTAAATTGTTCGAAATTATCTTGACAGATTACTTGTATGCTCATGTGCGTTGTTTGATTACCAGCAGTCAACATGGTTTTGTGAAAGCTCGGAGTACGGCAACAAATTTTTGTATATTTACAGAATATGTTTCGTCAGCTTTAGATTCAAGACAACAGGTGGACGTCATATACACTGATTTCAGTAAAGCATTTGACCGAGTCTCACACAATAAATTGCTAACAAAATTAGATCAGTTTGGAATTTCCAATAACTTTCAAATATTACTGAAATCATATTTAACTGATAGGAGTTTGTTCGTAGAATATCAAGGCTTTCGATCTTTTCGTTTTGTTGCCTCGTCTGGAGTACCTCAGGGGTCAAATCTGGGTCCCTTATTATTTCTCCTTTTTGTTAATGATATCTGCTCCATCGTAGACTCTGAGACACTGTTGTACGCGGACTATATGAAAATATTTCGCGAAATTAACCATATTTCCGACTGCGTTAAACTTCAACAGGATATCTGTGCCATTAATGAATGGTGTTTCGATAATCAACTATCCTTAAATATAAAGAAATGTAAAGTAATGTCCTATACCCGAAAGATCAATAACATACATTTCGCTTATAAGGTCAACAACATTTTACTGTCTTCTACCTCAGAGTTTAAAGATCTTGGTGTTATATTTGACAGTAAATTAACATTCTCAACTCATATCAATACCGTGGTCTCTAAAGCAACCAGATCTTTAGGATATATTATTAGAAGCTGCAGAGATGTAACGTCTGTGGAAGCTTTGCGTAGTATATATTTTGGACTAGTTAGTAGTAAACTTACTTACTGCAGCGTGGTATGGAATCCTAATCACGCAGAATTTGTCTCTAATCTTGAATCTGTTCAAAAAAGATTCTTAAGATATTGTTACCTCAAAAAATATAACAGATATCCGGTTAGAGGCTATAGCTATAATTTACTCCTTTCTGAGTTTGGATTCCATTCACTGCGTAAGCAGCGTGAAATAAACGGCCTAATATTCATCTTCAAAATTGTCAATTGCCTAATTAATAGCGATGCTTTGCTTGTCTTGTAGACTTTAATGTACCACGAGCTGTGTCACGTTCAGGTGTAACTTTTCATATTTTGGTGCCTAATTCGCAACATAATTTCTATTGTCCGATAAAAAGTATGTGCAGAAGTGTAAATAACTTAAGATCTGTGGACATTTTTTTTCTTAGTTTAAGTTTTAGCGATCTTTAAACGCGAAATACGCAATAGCTTATCAAATTAATGCCATGTTATTTTTCTTTATTAAGGTCTTTGTTTATTATTGTGTATGTGTATTAACAACAGAAACATTTTTGGTTATTCTTTATTTTATTTTATATTTTGTCATCAAGTGTTCAGTCAATGTATGTAGTTTTCTTATGTACACCTTTATGGGTTTATACCTGGTGGATGTATATTTCAGTAAATAAATAAATATGTTGTATGTAGACTATATCACAAAGAATTTTGTATACTATACTTGTAGCAATGTAATTGGCCTATAAGTCTGGCATTTTCTCATCTCCATTCTTATATTGGCTGTATAAGGCTGTCCATTCCCCCGGCATCTGCTGTTTGGTCCATGTGAATATTATTAAATAATGAATTGTTGCCCACAGTTTATTCGGATCTAAATGTTTAAATATTTCTGCCGAAATTCCGTTTGTTACTGGTACTTTATTCTTTTTACTTTCTTTATTATTACAACCACTACTTCATATCTCGGATTTTCAATGTACAGCTCACCGTATATGTATACTGTGTCGTTTCGACCATTTTTATTTTATGCATTTAGGCTTTCTTTGAATTATTCCTTCCTTCATTTGAAAGTTCTCCTTATCGGCTTCTCAACGAATTCGACTAGAGGTTCAAGTTAGAGTCCGTAATGTGAGGTTCTGATCCTCAGAACTAGCAATCCACGTGTTGTGGGAAGTCCTTCGTTGCCTCATGTAAAATCTAGGAATATTTTTAACATCAAACATAATTGTATGTAAATATGCCAATATTCTACAACTTTATAACCTTTAACCCGCCAGTAGTACTCTGGGCTAATTAGCAAAATTCATGGAAAAGTTATTTACCAGCAATTTTATTGCTGGAATCGAATTATAAGATCCTATATATTAATACAATGGACAATGGAAATCGATTAATCGAATTTTGTGAGCAAAATGAACTTTTAATAGGCGGAAGCATCTTTAAACATAAGCGGATACATAAGGAAACATGGAAATCACCGGGAGGGAGATACAAGAATCAAATAGACCACATAATAATTGAATATAAATGGAGAAGCTGGCTGCAAGATGTCAGGAGCTTAAGAGGTGCTGATGTGGGATCAGACCACATGCTAATCAAAGCGAGACTAAAAATGAAATTAGCCAGAGATAAAAACCAAAAAATCAGCAGAAGGAACAAGTACAACGTTGATGCCCTAAAACAAGAATGTATAAGAAATAAATTTAGTGAGAAACTGGCAATTAACCGAACAGTATCACAACAAACTGGAGAGTCAGTCGAAGAAACATGGAAATATTTTAAAGAAGTGATGATGAATACAGCAAAAGAAACAATCGGATTAAAAAGAAGACAAAATAAAAAATGGATTACCAAAGACACTCTACTACTGATAGAAGAAAGAAAAAAGATCAAAGAAGAAATTCTACAAAAGGAAGGATCGGAAGAAGAGAGGGCACTTGAAAGGAAATACAAGGCAAAAAACGCAGAAGTAAAAAAACAAGCCAGAAAAGATAAAAGAAACTATATAAATGAGATGCTAAATATATCAGAAGAAGCAGCGAAAGAAAACGACTTACGAACACAATATACAATCATACGAAACTTAACAGGAAAAGCACAACGAAATATACGAGAAGTAAAGGATAAACAAGGAAATAGAATAAAAAATGAGAAAGAAATAATACAAAGATGGAAGGAATACTTCGAAGAGATATATGCTAAGCATGAAATAACTCAAATCATAGAAGATGAAGTAGAATCACCAGAGCTAGAAGTGAATATTGGAGAAATTACAATGGAAGAAATTGGAAACACTCTAAAACTACTAAAAAATGGCAAAGCCGCAGGAATCGACAATATACCCATTGACATAATAAAAGCAGACACCGAGCAGTCAGTAGAGATGCTACATACACTTTTGAATAAAATATGGACGGACGAAGAATTGCCAAAGGAGTGGAAAGAGGGATTGATTATAAAAATACCCAAAAAAGGAGACCTGAGCAAATGCAACAATTGGCGTGCAATAACACTACTAAGTGCCACATCCAAAGTGCTGACCAAAATCATTTTGGAAAGATTGAAGCCGGAACTAGATAAAAAACTGAGAAACAACCAAGCAGGCTTCCGTTCCAACCATTCCACTATTGATCACATTTGCACCCTTAGAATTATCTTGGAACAAACAAATGAATGGAATAAAGATATAGATGTGAGTTTTATCGACTTCGAGAAGGCCTTTGACCGTGTAAATAGGGCACAGATGTGGAAAATCCTTAGATTATATGGGATACCACAAAAAATCATAAACTTTATTAAACTCTTCTACGAAGGATACAAAGCCAAACTAGAACATTCAGGTGAAGTAACAGAAGAGATATCCATAGAAAGTGGAGTCAAACAGGGTTGTGTACTATCCCCTACCCTATTTCTTATTATGATAGATTGGGTAATGAGGAAAGTAATCGACGATCGAACAGGCATCAGGTGGAACCTTTTCAAACAGCTAGAAGATCTCGAATTTGCAGATGACATCTGCCTTATAACTGAACACCGAAATCATATGCAAGCAAAAATTGACAAATTGGCACAGTACTCCGACACGATCGGACTTCGAATAAACACAGAAAAAACTAAACTTCTAAAAAATAATAACCATCCAAATAATAAAATAATGATAAACGGTAAAGAAGTAGAAGAGGTAGACAAGTTCACATATCTGGGATCTGTCATGGAAAGGAGCGGGGGGTGTAAAAAGGATATACAGACGAGAATAACAAAGGCGCAACACGCATTCAACGCTTTAAATAAAATTTGGCAAACAAACGAAATATCGGAAACAACAAAAATTAAAATCTTTAACAGTTGCATTAAAAGTATACTGCTCTATGGAGCAGAAACATGGAAACAGGACGAAAATACAACTAAAAAACTACAAACATTTGTAAACAAATCTCTAAGAAAAATCCTAAAAATATACTGGCCAAATAAAATAACTAATACAGAACTATGGGAAAGGACAAAGCAAACTAACGTATCTACTACAGTCAAGGAAAAAAAATGGAAATGGATCGGCCACACTTTAAGGAAAGACCAAAGCAGCATAGCAAGACAAGCACTTGAATACCAACCAGAGGGAAAAAGAAAGAGGGGCAGACCAGACAACAGCTGGAAAAGAACAACAACGAGAGAACACGAAAAAATTGGACTAAGATGGGGCGAAGTCAAAAAGAGAGCAAAAGATAGAAGAGAGTGGAGGGAATTAGTTCACAATTTATCCAGAGAATAAAAACAAAAGAAGATGCGCTGTCCCGGCCAGACAGCAATCTTACACTTTTGGCCAAGAAACGCATAAGCGCCCAATACTCCACAAGGAGGGATGGAACGAGAGAGAGAGAGATATATTAATAATATAGGTATGCAAAGTCCGCAGATAGTGTGCTACTTTTTTTATAAACAAAATGGCGCCGACAAATCGTATTTTTTTCAATTATTGCTCTATAACGCCGAAGATTTTAAATTTACAACAAAAACACCTTAATAAAAATTCACCGCAATTAAATTCTGCATAGAGGTATGTTTTTCACGATTTTTTCCGACGAAAATTTTCCTCGGAAACTGCGGGTTTTCTTAACAAAAACTCTAATTTTCAAATAAAGTTTTAGATAAGTAATTATTAATCAATAATTAAATAACTTAGTGACATCAAAGCTTTCTTGGTATAGATTGAAATTCCAGAAGCCCGTGAAAATTAAACGAATATTTTAGCAACAATTCAATTGTTAATTAACAAATTACGATCGCAATAATAACCAAAATAATCATGATACATTGATCAAACTTATAAAGATTATAAAGATGAGATGCTTATTTAATATTTTATCGACAAAATATAAATTTTTCTTTTTTTTTTGCATTATCTTTAAATTTTGAAAAAAATAGTTATAATACGCTGGTCTAATTAGTAAAGTACAAAGAAAGGTTATTTACCAGCAATTTTATTACTGGAATCGAATTATAAGATCCTATATATTATTAATATAGGTATGCAAAGTCCACATATAGTGTGCTACTTGTTTTATAAACAAAATGGCGCCGACAAATCGTATTTTTTTTCAATTATTGCTCTATAACTCCGAAGATTTTAACTTTACACAAAAAACGCTCAAATAAAAATTCACCCCAATTTAATTCTGCATACAGACATGTTTTTCCCGATTTGCTCCGACGAAAATTTTCGTCGGAAAATGTGGGTTTTCCCAACAAAATATCGAATTTTCAAATAAATTTTTTGGGCCAGTAATTATTTATCAATAATTATATAGCTTGGTAAAATAAAAGCTTTCTTGTTATAGATTATAAATTCAGAATCCGGTGAAAATAAAACGAATATTTTAGCAACAATTCAATTGTAAATTAACAATTTACAGTCGCAATAACAACCAAAATAATCATGAGACATTGATCAAACTTAGAAAAAATATAAAGGTGTGATGCCTATTTAATATTTTGTCGACAAAATATAAATTTTTCATTTTTTTGCATAATCTTTAAATGTTAAAAAAAATTGTTATAAACAAATTAACATTTCTCAGAAATTGTTTATTATATTCTAATTTTAAAAAATACTTAAAATGCGTATTTCATAGGTCTTGAAAATGAATGCTTTAAAAAAATTTTCCAACCATTTGCAAAAAAGTTATGAAACAGCAAAGTAAATATACGAATTCTCCGTTGTTTATAATTTGTTTTAATTGTTTTAAAGCTTAAAAGTGAGTCTATGGTACAATCTAATAATTACTCACAAAGAATGTCAAAAATTAGTGCAATGGTTATATTTTAATCAAAGATAAAAATAATTGTTTTTGTAATTTTTAGCGCGAAAATAGGCTTGATACAGAGCCGGAGATAAAATGTTCACTCGAAGCGACTGACACGCTTAAACTCGCGCGAGTTTTGTATGTGGGCGGGTCGCTACGGTACTGTATTATTCTACTTTCGCGCGTGTAAATTACAAAAAAATATATTTATAATCTTTAATTAAAATATAACCATTAAACTGATAATCGATATTTTTTTTATAAATAATTAGCTTGTACTTTAAACTCACTTCTACGCTTTGAAAGAATAAAGAAAAATCATAAATACCGTAGTAATCGTATGTTTATTTTGCTGTTTCATAACTTTTTTGCAGATAGTTGCAAAAACGTTTTAAGGCATTCATTTTCAAGATATTTGAAATGCGCATTTTAGCTATTTCTTAAAATTATAATATAATAAAAACTTTCTGAGAAACGTTAATTTGTTTATAACTATTTTTTTTAAACATTTAAAGATTATGCAAAAAAATAAAAAATTTATATTTTGTCGACAAAATGTTAAATAGGCATCTCATCTTTATAAGATTTCAAAGTTTAATCAGTTTATCATAATTATTTTGGTTATTATTGCGACTGTAAATTATTAATTAACAATTGAATTGTTGCTAAAATATTCGTTTAATTTTCACCAGCTTCTGGAACTATAATCTAAACCAAGAAGGCTTTTAAGTCACCAAATTATTTAATTATTGGTAAATAATTACTTATCTAAAACTTTATTTGAAAGTTAAAGATTTTGTTGGGAAAACCCGCATTTTCCGAGGAAAATTTTCGTCGGAGCAGATCGGGAAAAACACGTATCTATGCAGAATTTAATCACGGTGAATTTTTATTTGAGTGTTTTTGTTGTAAAGTTAAAATCTTTGGAGTTATAGAGCAATAATTGAAAAAAACACGATTTTCGGGCGCCATTTTATTTATAAAAAAAGTTGCACACTATCTGAGGACTTTGCATACCTATATTATTAATAAATAGGATCTTATAATTCGATTCCAGCAATAAAATTGCTGGTAAATAACTTTTCCCAATAATGGCCTATTCTCCGATAATCAGCCCAGACTATAGTCGCTATATGAGATTTTCTCTCACGGTTTCAGAAAATTGCGCACTTTTTTCTGGGAAATTATACGCGCTGTAGTTCCTTCTAGTCTCCTAACTATCCTCCCTCGACAATCTAATAGACTCGTTCGCTCAGATAGTGACTCAGTTTAATTAGTATCACCATATTGATGAGTCAGTGCGCTTCGTGTGAGAGATTGTCTCATCAAGCGACCACCGGCGTCACCAACTGTGTATAAAAATTAATTTTATTTTTCCCCTTAAAACCTAAAATAATATCCTTTTATGATGTAATAAAAGGCGCCGTGGACGTGGTCGATGATATGAAAATCCCATATTCTGTTTCACGAGTTAGTTGTAGATATATTTCTTACCATATATTATGTCACTTACCATATATTTTTCAATGTTTAATATTGGCGGCATCAATAGACACGACATTTTCTATAAAGATAATGATAGTAAAACAGAAAAACGTCGTATCTTTTTACATCAAATGGCTTTATCGTTGATGAAACCTCATCTTTTTTGTAAAATTTTGTAAAGAAAGGCAAAAGTTGGATATGTGAGGAAAACTCTCACGCGCGACCACTCGCGTAACAACCTACCTAGCGACCAATGCTGGGTTAAAGGGCTTTCATCTCTATATTTTAGTGGTTCAACCATGTAAACCTGTTAGCAGCACTGATGATAAAATATTTATTTAGAAACCATTGTGTGATGTAGCACCAAAGGATTTTTTTTTAATTAAATATACCTCTTATTTTAATTATTTTTAGGGATATTAATTATTATATGGTACTACTAACATTTATTTCTAAAATTATGTTAGTCGGAAAAATAGAAGCGGATTTTGCTCGTAATATAGACAAATATGGGGATATGTTGAATCAGTTGTGTACATGACTCTCCCCTACGGGTGGAAACCAGAGTGCGGGACGAGGGTAGTTATAAGGGGTCAAAGTCGCGGTTTTCATTATTTTTTTTGTGACATTCATGATCGAGACAGTGAACCAAAATTTGGGAATAAGTAGATCATGACGTAACTAAACGAAATCTTCAGGTGCGTAACGCTGCGTGGGAGGCAAAGGGGTGGTGGGCAGGGGTGAATATAATAATTATACGAAATTTTTTTGTGACGCTCATGAACGAGATAGTGCACCAAAATTTGGAAATAAGTATATCATGACGTAACCTAGCAAAATCTCTAGGGGAGGAAAGCTGCGTGGTGAGCAAAGTGGTGGCGGGCAGGGGTGTATATAAAAATTATAAGAGGTTTGTTGTGACGCTTATGATCGAGATAGTGTACCAAAATTTGGGAATAAGTAGATCTTGACGTAACTAAGCAAAATCTCCAGGGGCAGAACGCTGCGTGGAGGACAAAGAGTGGCGGGCAAATGTGTATATATCAATTATAAGGGGTTTTTTGTGACGCTCATGATCGATATATTGCACCAAAATTTGGGAATAAGTAGATCATGACGTAACTAAGCAAAATCTTTAGGGGTGGAACGCTGCGTGGAGGACAAAGTGGTGGTGGACAGGGTTGAATTTAAAAATTATAAGGGTTTTTTTGTCACGTTCGTCCTCATAATTTTTATATTCACTCCTGCCCATCACCCCTTTGTCCCTCACGCATAGTTACGCCCCTGGAGACTTTTCTTATTTACGTCATAATCTGCTTATTTCCAAATTTTGGTGCAGTCTCTCGATCATAAGCGTCACAAAAAAAATAAAAAAAACTGCGTGGTTGACCCTTTATAACTACTCCCCTCCCCCACTCTGGATTCCGCCCGTAGGGGAAAGTCATGTACACAACTAATTCAACACATCCTCGTATAAGTTGTCCATATTATTTATCACGAGCAAAATCCGCTCGCAACTCTTGGAATATATCTACTTTCTAAAAGATTAAAATAACTATTGTGAACTAGGGTAACTAATAATCTACTTCTTTTATTGTCAGCATTTGAAGAAGTTGTATAATTAGAGAGTCATTTCTTATGGTGTTGGATAATTAAGTTTGTCGAACTAATATTTATGTTAAAGAGGCAATACTCCCTGGTCCCCTACTAATGTACTTTTTGACGTGATGTCAACAACATATTCCAATAAATCATTCCCCTCAATTTTCCGTCCCACGTTCTTCGCCAAATTTAAAAGCGCATTATAAGGGCATCAAGTGTTCGCTTCCATACGTTCAATTTAATAGACTTCCAAAATACTGAGGAACAGAATGGTGCTAGTCTTCACGAGATTGCGTTTTACTTCCAACATGTATTGGTTAATAATTAGGAAAATGCCATAGCCATATGTATTAAAAGAGATAATACAAAAATATATTTTCCACGAGGAAAATAAACTTCCTGTATTTGGCTGTATACCATAAATCACAAAAATACTAGATTTGTTATAAAAGGTATATTTTAAAATACCCTAAATAAGGGTCACATTAAGACAAAACGTTTTCGGATAAAGTAATCCATCATCAGTGTTCTAAAAGCCAAAAAATAGCATGCCTGAGCCACCAAAATGTGTTGGGTAAAAACACTTTAAACGTGAAAGGTTATGTTACGTTACATATTTATAAAATGGTTAAATGGAAAAAGATCTGGTTAAATCTGGAACATCATTTAACCATTATATAAATATGTAACGTAACATAACCGTTCACATTTAAAGGGTTTTACCCAACACATTTTGGTGATTCAGGCATGCTATTTTTTGACTTTTAGAACACTGATGATGAATTTCTTAATCCGAAAACATTTTTTCTTAATGTGACCCTTATTTAGGGTATTTTAAAATATACATTTTACAACAAATCTAGTATATTTTAAAAAATATATTTATTTTAATTATTACCATTCTTTTTATTGATTTACCAAAAGTGGAGTTTCCAATTACTTTTGTCTTCGATCTTTATATTATTAACCCTTAACTACTGACGTGGATGTTTCAGGACGTAAACACTGACATGCGGTATGTCGTACCGTTGCCTATTCTCGTTTGTTTTCAATATGAATTTGTCTTATATCACTGTATTTGTTTTTACATCAACTACGAAATGAGTCTTCACACTGATTAGAATAAAATACTGCTCCAAATAAACTAAATTTTATTTTTTCAAAAAAATTTTGAACGCATGCATAATTAGACAAGGCGAAAATGGCCGGTTCGTTGGAAAAAATAATCCCATGAAATTTTTTTGCATAATCTCATTCGTGAGATATCCCAGCATAATCACATTCGTGAGATACTCCAGAATAAGGTACAAGAAGTCGCCCACGCGAAAAGTGGTCCAATTTTTTTTAACATTTTTTTAATCAAATTTGAAAATTCAATATTTTGGGCCCGGACAATTTTTTTTTGATTCTTCGGACCATTCCGAACACAAAAGTTTCTTGTAATTATTCTCTAAATTTGATCGTGTTCGAGTTATAAGCAATTTAAAAGTGGAAAAACGCGAAAATGGCCATTTTTAAGACTTAATAACTCGATTAAAGATTATTATTATGAAAGTCAGAAAGTGATTAAATCAAACTTAAAATCTCCCCTACATGATGCTGAAGAAATTTGTGTCATTAATTTATTACTAAGCTGTTATTTTTATTTATTAATCATGAGCGGTAATATCGTATTGACGCGGCTGCAAATGTGAGTGCGAGTGAGAAGCGCCATTGGACTGCCTGAATGTCATATCTTTCGCATTCATCATGGACGGCCGCCTTAAACGTGCATGGCACTCATTATTATTACTTAAAGGTATCAACTTAGTAATCAAATAATGACAAAAATTTCTTCAGGATCTTGTAGGATGGGCTTTAAAATTTGATTTGGTCACTCTCTGACTTTCATAGTAATAACTTTTAACCGAGTTATTAAGAGGAAGCAGTAGCGATCAACAGGTAGCAACAAAATATAACTTCGGGAGATAGTGTCATAAACTTTGGCAACAGTGGTAATCTTTGACATTATCTAAGATTAATATTTTGACAATATCATAGTCGCGCTAAATGGAAATACATAATAGAAAAAATTTTATTATTAATAAATAGATATTTGTAAAAATAAACCAAAATGAGTGAAAATTTTATGTTAGAATAGATATTTAGAAAGGTATTTGCATGAAATATCTAATAATAAAACAATAATAAATAATCATTTTTTGTTGTGAAGCGAAACAAATTTCGATTTTCGCATAATTTTGGCACGGTTTTTAGTGGACTTTTTCTTGGATGGTTAAACTTTATTTTTCGTTTGATTTACTTTTTCCATTTTGTTAAACTATTGATAATATTTTTAGAATAAAAAATCCTTCTAAAACTTTATATACTCGCATTAGAATTCGATATATTTTTACGTAAAATATACTTACCTACCTACATATAACTAAAACTCACAATTAACAACAATCTATTTTTTCAAAGAGGCCAACAACTTATACAACAACAACAAATATATAATATATAATAAATTAACTATCAATAAACAATACTTTCCTATGAAACAACAAAAACGAATTCTTAAATTAACACACTACTGCACTGAACATATATCGATAAAGATGACAGAACAGATTAGAGAAAATCTGACGCAGGTTTGTCAAAATGACAGTGATAATTTCTCTATGCTGCCTAATTAGTTATTTAGTTATAATATGTTCGATTTCTTGTTAAAAATAAAAAAATTTAGTAGTTCCAAAATTACACAAAATCTAGGCATGGGATAAAAAATTTATTTGAAGGAAGTTTTTTTTTCTTCTTAATGGAGGTACAGGCTTCTTTTTCAATATTTTATTTAGTTACAGAGTAATTTCCACGTACTAACATATTTCTAAAATTGGGCTCTGTACCGCCATCCTTTATTATATTACGAATATGTGTACCAAATATCTCGACAAAATATTCAAAATTAGAGCCGCAATCTTGGAACGCGATTGTTGCTACCTGTTGATCGCTACTGTAGCCTCTTAAGCCTTGAAAATCGCCATTTTTCGTTTTTTTCAATTATAAAATGCTTTTACCTCGAAAACGATTAACTTTAGAGAAAAATCATAAGAGACCTTTTTTATCCAGATTGGTCCAAAAAACGCAAAAAAATTGTTCAAGCCGAAAATATTGATTTTTGGAATTTAATTAAAAAAATTTGGACAACTTTTCGCGTGGGCGACTTCTTGAATCTTATTCTGGAATATCTCACGAATTTGATTATGCAAAAAAATTCCATGGAAATATTTTCTCCAAAGAACCCGCCGTTTTGGTCTTGTCTAAATATCATAAAGTTGGTGGAGGTTCTTACAAAATTCTTTATGAACTAAATAACAAAAACTTGAGATTTGGATGCGCACTGGTGGTGACGTTGGGTTTTTGTAATTTTTTTAAATTTTATTGTGGTAACGTCTCGCCAAATAAAGTACCTGCATGGTACCAAATTAAAATTCAGAAAATATGGAAATACGCAACGTCAATAACAGTGCTCATCCAAATCTCAAGTATAAAGTGAATCTGGGGTCCTATTTTCGAATTTATTCGAGCATGTTTCTCATACAAAATTAAAATAAATTCGCTCGAAATCCAGTTTCTTTGTTTTCGAATACTTCGTGTACGAATTTTTTCGTATACGACGACTCGAATGGGTATGGACCATTCGAATTTGGATGATTGTTTACGAATTATTGTCATTGATAGTTTTAGCGGATAGTTTAAGTCGTTGTTGTATACAATATTTTTACATTGAACTTTCTTTCCAATGGCTGGTTTAAATAATTTTTTAATAGAAAGAAAAAGCTAAAAAAAATATCACATTACATGAAGTAGAAATTAAAAATGGTTTTGAAACATCCAAAAAATAAAGTTTTGAAAAGTAAATAATAGTAAAATATCAGTGTAAATTCTCAATTTTTTCATACTATCACATTAAAAATAAAGTTGCATTTAAAAAATCGTTTTGAAACCAAAAGGGTAGAAAAATATCAGTGTAAATACTGGATACAGTGTAAATACTGAAGCAGTGTAAAATAATAAATAAAATAGCGGACTTTGCAAACCAATATTACCAATAAATGCAATCCTAAGATTCGGGTCAAGCTAAAATAACTGCGAATAACTTTTCCCAAAAACGTTCTCATACAATCTTATTCTTGTACATTATACCCCAGTACCTCATATAACAAATATAAAAGTTGTTTTTAATACTGCGATTAAACCATTGATATAAATTATACAAGAAATAAACAAAAAAGTATGGCAACACTGTGACTCTTCAGATGCCAACTAAATAAAAGTTAAGTTCAATGTTGTTCGAATTTGCAGTGATGCCGGTGCAAATTCTTCTCGTATACGTACAACATTTAGAAAGACGTTCAAAAATACACATTCAAATTCGTATACGAAATTTTTCATTCGAGTTAACCCGTATACGAAAAAATTCTATTGAATTCGAAAATACGGCCGCTGGTCGTGCTGTACTCCCTGAGGTTGCGTAGTCATCACATTCTTCGCCTTGCAACACTACACTTTCTTAAAATCTTTCCCTGCATGATATTCTGACGAAGCTTATAATATGTTTTTCTCATTACGTGGCTAAGATATTGTAGTTTCCACATATTTATTTTATTATTTAGTTTTATTCCGTTTGAAAGTCTTCGCAAGACTCCTTCATTAGTGACTCTACGTAAGATATTCTCAGGATTATTCTGTAAAGTCACATCTCGATAACTTATTTTTTTATCATCATCTATTTAGTCAGAGTTGCTGACGACACTTAAAGTTCTATTGCAAAAAAATATTTAGTTTTCATAAATCGTCGGCTTACTGGCAAAACCAACTAACTCCACTTTTTGTCGATTCTGAGTTAAGTACGCCTTTGTACTTAATAATTATCAAAGAATGTACTGATGAAACCAGGCACTTCAAAGCAGATTTTAAAAGTGGGAAACAGAAGGGTCTCAAAACAACTAACTCCAATGATGACACTTTTATTCAGCCAAAAACAGATATGTGCAGTTGTCTGCACATCTCTGTTTAAATAAAATAGTATTTTATCATTTATAATATTATAGTTCTGCCAAAACAAGACAAGTGCCTGATATCGAGGACAGTGATGTTCAAAGTTACCTGGAAGTTGACTAACTTTGTACAGCCAAAACCCGATAAGTGCCGAAAAAAAATGTTTTTTGTACTTTTTTTTAACTTTCATTTCATTTTAATATTTTTTTAATAAAATGTTTCGTTTATAATGTTATTTACTTTAATATTTTTCAGTCATTAAATCATTATTAAATTCAAACGATTTTTCATTTCAAATTAAAGTTTAAAACGTCGATTCCTTAAAACTATAAAAAGTGGAGTTAGTTGGTTTTGGCAGTAAGCCGACGAAATGAATTACGTCCAATTTAAATTCTGGTTGTACGCCAGTCAATGGAAACAAGAAAATTACATCCGAATTCTATCCTACTGCATGGATTTTAATGAAATATTGGGCCCAGCCTCTACTTATCTCTTAATTCAAAGTCTACCCTATTCCGATGTATGCTTTTATCTTGGGGGTGGTTCCCATCCCTCCTTAGGGGTGGAAAATTTTTTGGTTAAAATTACCATAGAATTCGCTAGAGAACCTAATTCTAAGCAAGAACTGTTTTATATTTTTTTTTTGAAAACTCAATACATTTTGAGATATTCGTGGTTAAAAATTGGCCATTTTCATTGAAACAAAATACCTTTTCGAACGGTTTTTTGCGAACACCTTAAAAACTATGCATCTAAAACAAAAAGTGTCTCAACAAAGAGACACTTCCCTTCATAAAACTTCTAGTTATAATACAAAACGAGATATGGTAGGTGAAATTAGTTTGTTTTTTGGTACATTCTCAAATTGGTGTTTATAACTTGAAATAACAGAGAAACTGTCGATTTTAGGTGTATTATGCCACTTATACTTTTTGTATTGTTTAAAAAGGCCTTTAAAATGAGCTATAATAAAAAGTTCCATTGCATTAAAACTAAGAGAGATATACTGCAAACAAAATTGATAACTAATGTATTTTAATAAAAAATGAGAAGTAATTTTAACCCCCATCCACCAAAATGTAAATGTATGCTTTTTCTACAATACTTTTTAATATAGTGTTATTTCTATGTTCTAAAAGTTGGACTGGTTTAAAATGAATGGTTTTTGAAAAAAAAATCAAATTATAGAGCGCATTTTGAAATTTTCT
This sequence comes from Diabrotica virgifera virgifera, assembly GCF_917563875.1. NCBI lineage: Eukaryota > Metazoa > Arthropoda > Insecta > Coleoptera > Chrysomelidae > Diabrotica > Diabrotica virgifera. The sequence continues at coordinate 191,670,438 of NC_065446.1, read as the reverse complement.
TAAAAAGCTTCTTTTTCTCCATGTAACTTGAAAATGATAAGAGATACAGTAATGACAGATAATAAGTAAATTTTTATATGAAAAAGGCCTACATTTTTGTGTGGTATCTTTTTTTCGTATCTCTTATCTTTTTCGAGTTACATGGAGGAAAAGGAAGATTTTAAAGAATATTTAAAAATGCGCTCTAAAATTTTTTCAAAAACCATTTATTTTAATCCCGCCCAACTTTTTGAACATAGAAATAACACTATAATAAAAAGTATTGTAGAATAAAAACGATGTATTTAATGGATGAGGGGTTAAATATACTTCTCATTTCTTCTTAAAATACATTAGTCATTAACTTTTTTGCAGAATGTCTCGCTTAGTTTGCATGTAATCGACAATTAGTATTGCTCATTTTAAATGTCTTTTCAAGCACTACAAAAGTTATTAGTATTATTATACACCTGAAATCGAGAGTTTCTCTGTTATTTTAAGTTGAATACGCCGATTTGAGCATGCAGAAAAAAAAAACAAACTTTTCTTACCTACCATATCCCTCTTTGTATTTTAACTAGAAGATTTATGAAGAAACGAGTCTGTTTTTTTATGACCTAAAAAAATATTTTATATAGTTTTTTTGTTAGATGCAATATTTTTAAGGTATTCACAAAAACCCGTCTGAAAAGGTGTCATTTTTTAATGAAAATGGCCAATATTCAACCACGAATAACTCAAAAGTATCGAGTTTTCAAAAAATAATCATAGAACAGTTTTTGCTTAAAATTAGGTTTTCTAGCCTTTTCGTGTCTATTTTAACCAAAACATTTTTCACCCCCGAGAAGGGGTGGGAACCTCCGCTAAGATAACAGTGCACATCGGCATAGGGTGGACTTTGTTTCTTGAGCTATTCCCTACTTACTGTGAAAATATCAATTAAATCGATGTAGTAGGATGGAATTCGGAGCCTAAGACCCTCACTGACTGCCCTATCCTTAGTTCCTTTGAAAATTCATTTTTAATAAATATAATCTCTCAACAATATTGCAGACACCGTATTAAATTCCTTATACATTTTTCACAAAATAATACTATTATTGTAAAACACTCTAGAGCATTGATTATAGAATTTGTAAAGCTGATTTTATATATAGCCAATCTTTGACGAAGCAACTTTGAAATAGAGAAATTTCTGAAGGCGCATTTCAATATCGTATTCGTTCCGACCGAATAAGTCTAATTTTCTCCCGCTCCATTACGTTTAGGAATTGCAGCGAATAGATGTAAAGAATTTTAGCTCCATAAAGTTTTTACATATTATGCACATTTATAAAAAACTATACACATGTAGGATTCGTTAAAGACAATCGTAATAAAAGTCCGTGTGCTGTTTAACAGTTTTAATTAATAAAATAGATAACTAAATTATAGATATTATTAAATTGACGAAATGTAAAAGGGTTTGTGCAATTGCGACTAAAATTTTACGAGTCCTCACAAAAGAAAATGTCTTTGAAATAATCGCGTTTATCTACTTAATATATGACCGGATTGTCAATATATAAGTGGGTGGTTCGCCAAAATAAGCGGCATATTGTGTAACTCGCTTTTTTCTTAAGTTCTTTACATACTGTGTTTCAAATTATGTTGCCAAAGTTAAGTCATACAATAGATGAATGTACGCCACTTAACATTAATTTTAAAAAAAGTAATTTTACAAGCATTTTATGCAATTTTAATGTCAAACCATCAACTCCGAGGCTGTAACCCATCTTGTTTTTTGATCTGTTTTATAGTATTACACACTGAAAAGTTACAAAAGTGCAGATTATTTTATCAATAATTAATTAAAAACCCAATGTAATTTAAAACTGTCAAATTAATAACTTTCATTTTTAAAATCAAACCATAAAAATCTACTACTAAAAACTGTAACCAACTTTGTGCATCAACACCGAGGCTTCATGAAAATATATGAAAATTTTGGCCAAACTGCACTATACTGTATGGCAGGCAACTTGACAAGAGAGGAACGCTTCAGTCTAACCCAAATTGTGGAAGAAAGTGGACAAACATGATATCGTTAAGCGATAGAAAATTTATCGAGGTGTCTTAAGCTAAGCGTATGTTTTTATACAGTCAACACCGAAGCCTTCGTAAAAACTTAATTTTGCTAATTTTTTTAATATGTTTTTCTTTTAAGTATGCGCTATAAAGTTTTTTTGACACCCCATTAATAAAGCAGAAATATTTTTAAAATCTGTAGAAAGTAGAATTAAAAATGTATGAAATCATCAACACCGAAGCCATCAACTCCGAAGCCCAGTCGTGCCTCGGAGTTGACGAACGTGCCTCGGAGTTGACAAACGTGCCTCGCAGTTATTGAAAGTATGTGAGTGGTCATCCTTAAACTAAAAAAATACAATTTAAATTTAGTCTGATACAGGAAAAGGGTCACTGGGTAAGCTCTCAAGATGTTTCGGTCGGTTTGGTAATATTACCTTCTTTTTATAGAAAATGGCTCGTATACACTGGAGTACGACGGAAAAATGAAGGCGAAAACCCCCAAAATCGTTAAATAAAGATTTTATGAAAGAAAGTAATATGTTATGCAGCTATGCTCATTTCTGTAAGAATATACCATTTTGGGTAGTCTTCTCTAATGTTGATAAAAGAGACATCTGTCTATGTAGGCACATTATGTGAAAACATGGAGCTCATGTGTGGAAGCGGATAACAAATCATTATGTTGCACAGAAAAGACTGAAGAATGTATAGAAAGGAAATGCCAAGATTGTGTTCAAAATCAGATTCGATTTTTGAAGTTTAACGGAGAAGACACGGCTACATATTGGAAAATTTTGTCAACACGAAGGCCGGTCTAAATCAACTCCGACGCAATTGATATTTTGTCTACTTTTCATGTTTTTCTGTAGTAGTTTATATCAAAATGGAAGTGTTTTGTATATTTTTATTACATACCAATTGTTACTTATACTTTATTTAATTGTTACGATCATAAATTTCAATTAACAGAGAATAACGTCAACACCGTGGACACTTAGTCAACTCCGAAGTCACATTTCCGTTTTTCGGAAAATATTTAAAAATGATCTCTGCTGGTATCATGGGTAAGTTGAATAGCTCATTTTATAAAAAATATTTAAAAATGAACTAATTCTAAACCATGTTTTAAATTAAATTTCTCTACCTCGAAATTGCCGTCTATTTTGGCGAATCACCCAAGTACGTCTTAAACTGCGCGTCCTTTAGATTATTGCCAAATACAACGCCTTTCCTCAGAATATCAAAATCGACTGACTCTCGCACCCCTACGCTAAATAAAAATCTCTTGCATCTAATCTCCCTTTTCCGTTTTCCCCTGAGAATCAAACTATTAACTTTTAACTGCCCGCGCATCCAGTTATAACGTAACTACACGCGTGGCGTACTTTATACGCCACAAGAAAATACACTTAAAAACAGCGGATTTGTTTATTTTTTTTTTAAATACACTTAGTTCTTTGTTATAAACCTTATTCGGCATCAGTGAATACTTGGAGTTCCTTCTCAGTAAGCAAATTGGGATTTATAACTGGAATCATGGAATAACTGGATTCCATGATAAATAAAATTACTAATAATTTTTTTTTGAAATGTGATTTTTTACAGGAGAAAAAATATTGTTTATAAAGAAAAATATATTTTGTGCCATAATGACTAAAAACAATTGAAATATGTACTTCTATTACGACTTATATTAATATAATCGTGGAGTATATTGTCCACCACCGGAAACAACAAATATTAAACTGTAAATTACGATCTTCCCAGAACGCCGATTATAACAAAACTAAAACCAAATTGTAAAGCACATTCCAGTGATAGGTTAGAGAGATAAACAAGGTCAAAAACGAAATTTTTAAATATATTTGCAGTAGAATTCTTATATCTGGCTTACAAAATACGCCAGCGCGTGTAGTTAAAGGTTAAAATTGGTTCAAAATTGCGAATGTTATTCTTACTTAGTTAGGCCTTAAAGATTCAAAGTTAGAAGTATTTCGCACCGGCTTCCGTAGTAACCCCAATTCGTTCCAACCATCTGGGCCGACGCGACGCAGGTCCATATGTGTGAGACTCTTATTCCGTGCTCGTAATAATAATTAAGAAAAAAATATATACAGGGGAATTTAAAAATATAAGGTAAAATATTTACAATTCTACATTCGGCCATCCTGCTCGAATTCGACCCGAATTCCGTAGTTATCTATCCACGGCTTCATGTACTCTGCACACGTTGAAGTGCTCTGAGGTCCATGATGGTATCCAGATTTCTTTATCTCGTATCTGTCATTTGGATTCACATGTACTACCACGGACGGTCCTAAATATTTCTTCTGCAGTTTGAGTACTCCACCAAACTGTGTTCTCTTGATTGCCACTAAGTCCCCCTTTTTATAAATCCTCGGCTTTTTTCTTCGTAGATCATATCTGCGTCTATTTTCCTCTTGAATTTTGACTAACTGACGTCGACTCTCGTTTCTCAGCATCCCTCTATCTTCATTAAATTTTTTAATTATCTCCTGTTCTATGATCTCCTTCGCCCTCAGATCTTCTTTATTCTTCATATTTGTTCCGAAAAGTACTTCGAACGGCGTCGGATTTATGCTTCTTTGAGAAGTTGCATTAAAGGACTGTTGCCACTTATGAATGTGTTTATACCACTTCGTCGCTTCCTCTAGACTGAAAGTTAATACTGGGATGAAAAATCTCGTTTAATTAAAATCCTCTATGGGTACATGAAAAAATCTGTTTTTGAGGTCGATTTTACTAAAGTACCTTTCACCCTTTAATCGATATCAGGTACAGAAAAACTATCTTCCATTACATTACAAATAAGTTTTCGATAATTACCGCAAATTCTCGTCTGTTTGTGTTTCTCTTTGACAAGCACGATTGGACTTGCAAAATCAGATGTACTATGTCCAGTTATTTGTTTCTCCCTCCATTCCTCAATTTGTTTGCCTACTTCCTGCTTTTCCGGTATTGATAACTCTTTTGGGCGCAGATGTATCTGTTCTTCACTACTTGAAATTATTTTCGTCTTCATATCCGTCATCTTTGTCTTGTCAGGTTCGTAACTTTCGACTGCTTCCTCTTGATCCGTTTTTATTTTTTTATCTTCTGTATGGTTCAGCGGAAAATCATTACTGAATGTCGTCTCGCTAATTATTGTAATTCTCCTTATAAAAGTATCTACTCTTTTTTTACATAAAATAATTCCGTCTTCGGTTATTGTAACCTCCGCTTGTCTCAGTATATTGTTTCCGATAATAAGTTCAACGTCTAGTGCTGCTCTTGGAATATCATGAAATAAAATACTAAAATCCTCTCCTTGAATTTCTACCATTTTATTAAAAATGAACCTAAAGTTTTAACTCTCTTACCTCTTAATCCGCTGATAACTAATCCGTTTTGTAAAAGAATCACTTCATCAAAATATTTTTCAAAAATATCCTCTCTTACTGAACTGATGTCACTTCCTGTATTCAATAATGCACGTAGTGATAATTTTCCAACCCTCAATGTTACCGAGTTTTTATACGCCAAGTTAATAACATTTACATGTCCAGAAGTTGATGGCTCCCCTTCTCTGTCATTACATCTAGAAGAGATATATCTAAACTGATGGCATTGAAAACATTTCACTCCCTTGGCTTTGTCAGGAAAATCTTTCGATCTTTGTCCCTGACTTCCACAATTGAAACATTTTTCTTCCTTTTTATTCCTACTTTGAGGCGCTCTTCTTTCATCTTGTTTTACTTCCTCGTTCATTCACGTCTTTTTATGCGTCTCGGTTTTAACTGATTTCTGCGTCGTCTGTTTTTTAATTAACTCATACAGTTTAATCTTCTTTTTAAAATCACCGAACTTTTTGGCACCATACAGTATTACTTTATTAGCAGGGTCGTCCAAAGTTCCCTCAAATATATACTGCATTATGACTTCATTTTCGATGTTTCCTCTGCTACCGATTTCTCTCATTTCTAGTACATACTCCTGTGCGCTTTTACCTTGTTTCTTCTTTTTATTCATCGGCATTTTGCGTATCTCGGCACTTTTTATTTTGTTCTCAAACTCTGTTGTCAGTTTTTCCTTCAGGAGCTTCCAGCTATTAACTCCTGTCTCTGACTGTATATACAGTTTAGCTACTCCTTTTAGATACCGTTTAGCAAAAATTACCATATGCAAATCATTCCATCCCATCAGATTAGAAATTTCTTCAAAATCAGTGATCCGTTTTCCTATGGGATAATCGTCTTTTCCGTCGAAAGTTCTTATACTGTCCTCTACGTCTCTAAAAGTTAAGGCAAATTAATCATTCAGTCTATCTCTCGTCATTTTGTCTGATTTTGATCTATTCCTCGTATATAAATCCGTCGTCCTTTTATCTTCCATACTGTCATCATAATTACTATCGTCGTCGGTAACGTCTTTACCGTTTTTCTTGTGATAAACGTCTTTATTACCGTCATCGTCGCTAGCATCTTCGTCTTCATCGTCATTTTTATCTTCAAAATTGAAGTCGTTCAAAAACGAACAAATACGTTCAATCACGTCGTCATCTGAACCAGCGTAGTTCAGATCCAAAACATTACAAACTGCTACTAAGTCCGGCATACTTAGTTTATTTTTTACGCATGTTCTTTTTAGTTTGTCACGGCAACCCTTTATTACCGTATGCAACATGGAACGCCTTAATAGCACTTAATGCCGAATTTCTAAGGTTTAACACTAGAAGCACCAGAGCAGTCATTTTGACTGCTTCCTATCTTTGACCCTCTGTATTACTTATTCCTAGTTGTTTTAGAAAGTTGATAATTTAGGACTTTTCCTAGATCTGCTTGAGGATTATAATTCCTCCTTTTCAGGTACTTAGTCTAATTACTTTTTTAGATGTGTTAATATACAGGGTGTCCCGGAAAATATTGCGTTCCTTTAAGGTATGGAGAGAATACACAATTTGGAACAAAAAAGTCCTATACCATTTTTTTCTAAAGTTAACCGTTTCCAAAAAAAAGTTAACATTGTTTTCCATATACCTGTATTTTAATGTTTGGAAATTTTAATAAACTGGCAACATCGTACGCACTACGGCATAATAACATAATAAGAACTCGTTTGTGATTGTGATTAACAGTATTTAAAATAATCCAACCTAATAGTAGGTAATACTTATGTATTTACTATTTGTTTACTAAAATTATTTTCTTTTGAAATGTATTGAAATACCTATTGCATAATTTTAAACGAATTACACATCTTTTAACATAAAAACACATCTTTTAACTAAACTAGTATTATGTATTTAGTAAGGTATAAATGGGTTGAATGCTGAGTATTGCTGAGGGCTTTAACTGAATTACATAGTTTTAATAGTTTACAGTGGAACTTAAATACACCAGATAATGTCTCAGTAATTTGTTTACTTGTGAACTGAAATAACTAAGTTGTACTTACTTGAAAATAATTAATATACCGAATAGATGTTTCAATTAACCTTTCACAAACACCATTCATAGGTAATAACATAATAGGTAATACACTCACTATTCGAAAACATTTTCGGCATTGACACTAAACAGGATTCTTTAAAAATATCTGTTTACTATCATCTTCTATCTATTTACATGGGACTGTCTATGCTTAAATTTGCGTACCGCACATAGTTGTCAGATTTAAATTTGGATACCAAAATACATTTTAATTTTTTTGTCAAACGGTTGCATTTAGAAAAAAATGTTATAAGAGTTTTTTGTTCTACATGGTGCCTTCTACCTATACCTTTAAGGAACGCACTATTTTCCGGGACACCCTGTATACCTAGAAGCACCAGGGCGGTCATTTTGATTGCTTTATATTTTTGACCCTCTGTATTACTACTTATTCATAGTTATTCTAGAAACTTAAAAATTTAGGACTTTGTTACATCTATTTAAGGATTACATGTTCTCTTTTGCGGGTAGGCACTTAGTATAATTACTTGTTGAATATGTTGATGTCTACCTAGAAAAAATGCGGTCCTTATTACGGAGGAGAAGTACCAGATCTGAGCGATGATCAACAGTTAAATTTGCACTTGCGTTGGCAATGTGGAACTTATTTATAGAGAATTGTATATTTTGCTACACCTACACCTGACTAAAATATATCTATCGACGAACAGCTTTTTCCCACAAAGGAAAGATGTCACTTCACCCAGTACATGGCGTATAAACCCGATAAGTTTGGAATCAGATTCTGGCTTACAGCTAATCTCTAGTCAAATATTTATTGCACGGATTTCCTTACCTACGGAAAGACGAACAACGACCAGACAATCAACTTCTAGGGGAACATGTAATTAGCTCTCTAATGGGCCCATTTATGAAAAAGGGAAGAAATGTCACGATACATAAAAAGTATTACGAAAGAAGGCTACCAGCATTACTGGAACAATAAATGGAGCAAGAAACGACATTCCTCCGTCAATTAAAAACGAAAAGATGAAATAATTATACAAATCAAAAATTTTTATACACGAATACTTGAGCTAACCAAGGAAACCAGGTGTACCAGAGAAAAATGATCAAAAATGTTCTAGCGCTGAATTCTCTATACTCAAACAATATTTATATAGGCATAGGCAAAAAGGAGAAACCTAAAACCATTACCTACTACAACCATACAAAATACGGAGTAGACATTGTAGATAAGATGGCCATACAGTGCTCAATCAAATAAGCTTCAAGAAGATGACCGTTGCAGCCTTTTTTTAATATCATAGATATGGTAGGAATAAATACTTGGATTCTGTATAAGGAAGTTACTGGTTGTCAAATATCTGGGCAAACTTTCCTACTTCAGTTAGCGGAAGAATTGCGACAAGATCATCTGACTAAGGGCAGGACAATATCAACGGAAACAAATCAGAGAAACAACACCTCAATCAAATAATAAACGTAGGCAGTGACAAAAGCTATAATATCTCGAACATGTGATGCGGAGCGAGAAGTATGGCATCGTACGACTCATAATGCAAGGAGGGGTAGATAGCAGATGAAGCATCGGAAGAAGACGAATTTCATGGTTGAGGTTTAGATGCAGCTCAAAACAACTATTCAGAGCTACTGACTCACAAATTAAAATAGCTATGACGATTGCCAACCTCCGTAGCAGAGATAGCACCTGAAGAAGAAGAAGTGGAAAACTGGGAACTAAAACTAAAATAAAACATGTTAAAGTCATATACCTATATAAAATATTGTGTGTAGGTCTTGTACAAGCAAAATTTTAAAAATTTTGTTATTTCATAAATTGTGCTTAAATAATTAAGTAATGTATTTCAATTAACTAATAAATGTCTATAAATGTCTTTTGTTAGTAGGTATCAATTTTGTTAGTAGGTTGTTCAATATATGTAGGTTTTTTTTCAATTAAAAAACGATACGAAAACGACTGGCAATAGAAAATTCTAATACCCGTCATCTTGACCGCTCCGGTGCCTAGGTATGCAAAAATGTTGGTGCTTCTAGTGTTAAACTAATTTTTGGAAAATCGTTAAGAGTTTGTTTAGACATAGCTTTCAGGTCTCCTGCTATATTATCTCGCCACCGGAGTCGAGGGCGTCCGCGTGGTCTTCTTCCAGTTAGGACTTCCTCCCATAATAGCCTTACTGTTCTTTTGTCAGAATATTTTCTGAGGCGTCCTGTCCATTGTAGTTTTGTAGATTTTATTTCTTTTATGATGTTGGCGTCTGAGTAAAGCTCTTACAGCTCTTTGTTAGTTCTTATCCTATATTGAATTGATGCTTCATCCAGCACAGGCCCAAAGCCTCTCAATCCTTAGGATTTTTGTTTCTTAAACACCTAGTCTTTTTTCGTTTGAATTTGTTATTGTCCACGTTTCGTCTCTATACATCAAAACGGGTCTAGACTAAGAGCCGCTATAGGTGAAATTTCTTAATCATTTTAGGCACGACGGGATCCTATAACAAAAATAGTAGAAACTAAAAAAAAAAAAAACGTTTGAGCACTGTCCCGTTACTTTTCAGTGGCACATGCGTTTACAGTGGCGCATCAAACTTTCCACTTATGGACGGGATACATAAATTAAAAAATACCCTCCCTCATTACCAGAATTTAATTTTTTTTTTCATTTTTTTAAGTTCTATGTGATTAAGACATAAGATTTATCGTAATTTTAACCCACCACGCCCTTCTCCCCGCCCCCACCAACAAAAACTTTATTTTTCGATTTTATTTTTTTTTTGTGGGATGCAATTAATTTTAAAATTTCAAAAAATTCGCACGCATAGTTAAGGCTTTTATAAAACACGTCTATTTTTTGTAGACCTGTAGGTTGAGTGTACATAACCTCAAAAAATATTTAAATTTTTTTTTTTGGAAAAAAGTATATAACTTTTTTTTTGGAATAGCTACAGATCTAATTTTTTCTTAGTCTTATGTATATTATCAAACACTATATTTCTAATTTTTTCAGATTTTTCTGTAGCGCTGGTCACCTTCAAAAATTCAAAAAACTGTTTTGTAAGTGGGTTTTGGGGGGTTTGAACGTGTTTTTCTGATTTTTAAAAATTCTAAGAGACTCAGCTACTTTAAGTTACATATAACCTATAAAAACAAAATTGATTTGATATATTATGAAGTGTATAAAATAGGGAAAATCCCCCAAAACCCCCCAAAAAACAGTTTTTCGGATTTTTGAAGGTGGGGAGCCTTACGGAAAAATCTGAAAAAAATTAAAAATATAGTGTTTGATAAAACACACAAGATTAAGAACAAATTAGACCTGCAGCTGTTCCTCAAAAAAAGTTATACCCTTTTTTAAAAAAAAAAATTCCTTTTAATTTTTTGAGGTTATGTATACTCTACCTATGGGTCTATAAAAAATAGGCATGTTTTATAATAGCCTCAGCTATGCGTGTGAATTTTTTGAAATTGTAAAATTGATTGCATCCTACCAAAAAAAAATAAAATCGAAAAATGAAGTTTTTGATGGTGGGGGCAGGGGGAAGGGGGTGGTGGGTTAAAATCACGCTGAATCCTATGTGTTAATGACATAAAACTTAAAAAATAAAAAAAAATTAATTCTGTTAGTAAGGGAGGGTAACTTTTAATTTATTTATCCCGTCCATAAGTGGAAAGTTTGATGCGCCACTGTCGACGCATGTGCCACTGAAAAGTGACGGCACAGTGTTCAAACGTTTTCTTTTAGGTTCTACTATTTAAGTTATAGGGTCCCATTGTGCCTAAAATGATTAAGAAATTTCACCTATAGCGGCTCTTAGTCTAGTCTTATGATTATTTTATACACTTGTATCGTCGTATATCTTGTTAATTATTTCGTTTTTATAAGGTTCTGAAGGGCACAGAGACATCTGTAGCCGGCCGGTATCCTATTGTTTATGTCTTGTAATCCGTTATTGTCTTCAGTTATTGTTGTTCCAAGATACTTAAATTCTCTAACGCGCTCAAAACGGACCGTGATAGTCGTGACGTCAAATCAATGTTGGCTACTCTGAAAAAGGTTTCAAAACTAATCAAAACACGCTGTGTCTAGGTACACGCTAACGTGTACGCAAATAAAAAAGGTAGAATTAAACTTCATCAAGCCAGTGACTGGCTTGATGACGGACCAGTCGGACCAGTCCGAGAATATTGATATAAAGAGAGGAGTAAGACAGGGTTGTGTTCTGTCGCCGCTACTGTTTAACCTGTACAGTGAAGCCATATTTCAGGAAGCGATAGCGGAGCTAAGTGATAGAATCTCTATAAACGGAACAATAGTAAATAACATAAGATTCGCTGATGACACCGTTATAATGGCAGACAGCCTGGAATCACTACAAGAATTGCTAAATAGAATTAACGATTATTGCATTCGATACGGACTAAAAATAAACAAGAAAAAAACTAAATTTATGATTGTCTCAAAAACAGAACATGGAAATGAAAGGTTAATGATAGAGCAAACCCAAATAGAAAAAGTTAAGACATACAAATATCTGGGAACCTGGGTTGATGACAAAAATGACCAAAGCAAAGAAATTAAAGTCCGAATTGAAACTGCCAGGCAAGCATTTATAAAAATGAAGACACTGCTTACAAACAAAGACCTTCAGTTGCCTCTCAGATTGAGGGCTCTAAGATGCTACATATTTTCTATATTGCTATACGGAATGGAAGCTTGGACATTGAAGAGACAACACATAAGAAGAATAGGATCGTTCGAAATGTGGTGTTACAGAAGAATATTGAAAATTCAGTGGGTTCAAAGGATTACCAATGTTGAAGTGCTACGACGTTTAAATAAGGAGTTAGAAATTATGAAAAGTATAAAAACTAGAAAACTGGAATATTTGGGTCACATTACCAGAGGAGAAAAATATGAGTTGCTGAGAATTATTATGCAAGGAAGGGTCCAATGAAGAAGAGGCATAGGAAGAAGACGCATCTCCTGGCTGAGGAACCTTAGAGAATGGTTTAACTGTAGTTCATTACAACTATTCAGAGCAGCAGCCAACAAAGTGACCATAGCCATTATGATATCCAACCTCCGATAGGAGAGGGAACTTTAAGAAGAAGAAGCCAGTGACGTCATTATTTCGCGTGCGCAGTGACTGTATATTTTGATACACGCTATTTTGATATGTTTGATAGTGTTTGTTTGATAGAAAAATATCTGTTATTCAGATGTTTCAAACTTAATTGTAATAAATCAATGATATTCAGGTACTCAAAATAAATATTTAGTTGATATGACATGTACAAAACACTGTTAAAATAATTTTTATACTCGTTAATTATACCAGTTTATAAACCAATGCTCTTGTGTGTATTTTTATTTATACAGGGAGTTATTTAACTTCTTTCGATTTTCATAGAAAATTGGTTATAACTTTGTAAACACCTACCCTGTATAACATAATAAACCTTTATATTTTTCTGATGGGGAAGTTAAGAAGATTTCGAACATAAAATAAAATATAGGGTGTTCCAATTAAGAAACATAAGTTTGGTCTGCCACTATGTTATCGAACGCCCTGCAACATTCTAACTAATTTTTTAATATGAAGCTCAAAGTTCGCTACAATTTTTGTTACTAACTTTTTTTGCTATCTATTACTATAGCGGATCTACTGAGCTTTATCACACTTATCACACTTTATCATACTAATCATATTAAAGTGTAAACACAACGCGATTAGACAAATTCTAACCACACTCTGACACTCGCGATACTTACCACAGCATACACGCGGCTCAAATTAGCGTGTAGAAAAAAACCCAGTCAGAGTGCACGCTAAATGGTAACGTCACTGACTTGATGACGTTTAAGCGTGTACCCATGATACTATAAATAACATTTATTTATGTTATTATTTATAGTATCATGCGTGTATTACCAGTAGTAGAGATATGGGAATCTGAGATCCAAGATCCAAGATGGCGGCCAGCTTGATGGCTAGGATGGCGTTGAGGCCGTAGCCTCTGGTGCAAGAAGTACACCCTGTCGTTATAAAAGAACCCTGTCGTTAAGAAGTACACCCTGTCGTCATAGGGGGTGAGAAGTAGACGTGTTGGCGGCCAGCGGCGTTGAGGCCTCTGAAGAAGAACCCTGTCGTTATAAAAGAACCCTAAGAAGTACACCCTGTCGCACCCTGTCGTCATAGGGGTGAGAAGTAGACGTGTTGGCGGCCAGCGGCGTTGGGGCCTCTGAAGAAGAACCCTATCGTTATAAAAGAACCCTAAGAAGTACACCCTGTCGCACCCTGTAGGGGGTGAGAAGTAGACGTGTTGGCGGCCAGCGGCGTTGAGGCCTCTGAAGAAGAATCCCATAGGGTGGGGCCTCCGGGGGCGGTAAAAATGGCGTTATGTAACAAAATTAGGCAATGTAGATACGGTGTCGGCAAAAAGCAATGATTTTTTAGTATTATAATTTCATACAAACGAATGCACCCCGCCTGCATTCTACAATGTGCTTTTAGAATTCAAAGAAAAATACGTGAGTACCTCCAAGTAATAAAAATATATTGCAATGTGGACGCTGACGCAACGGCAACTATATATGTCGTTCCCACGAGTGAACCGGATACATCCACATTCCAATGATGTCATACGTTAATGCACGTGTGGCGAAATGAGTGAACCGCGGGAAATACGCTGACAGTAACTATAAATATTATATGTCGTTCCCACGAGTGAACCGGATACATCCACATTCCAATGATGTCATACGTTAATGCACCAACTATAAATATTATATGTCGTTCCCACGAGTGAACCGGATACATCCACATTCCAATGATGTCATACGTTAATGCACCAACTATAAATATTATATGTCGTTCCCACGAGTGAACCGGATACATCCACATTCCAATGGTTTGCAAATTACTAGTTAAAGGATGTACAAATTCTATAAATATTATGCACATGTCGTTCCCACGAATTAAGTGCAAATGTTTTTTAATCGTTTGCAAATTACTAGTTAAAAGATGCAATTAAAACGTGAATGTGTTCACGAGGCATTTCCGGAGTAGCTACTATTTAAACTGAAATCGGGGATAGCCATTTCATAGAGTTTCTGTCAGTCACGAACTACACCAAGTAATCGTTTTGTGAGTGTGATCAATACAACTAAAAAAGTAAGTAAATATTTTTAGTATTTAATTATTTGCTACTTCAGAAGTCTTCCGTCTTCTTTTGTGTTTTACTGTTGCAATTTTACCTTAAAGACCTGGAGCCTATTTACCTGTAAATGCTTTTTGTTTCAAGTCTTCTTGCGTATATTCTTATGTAATTTTTTGTAAGTTATGAGTGTGGTTTGCGTCCTGGTCCACGTTTATCTTCTATTACGAGCTGTAGAAACTAGTAATGAGTTCCGTTTGCGTCCTGGTCCACGTTTACCTTCTATTATGAGTTGTAGAAACATCCTATTGTATAACTATGATTTTGTAGTTTCCGCTTTTCTACCGGTAAATGCTGTTTGTGTTTCAAGCCCTCATGTGTGTATATTTAGTTATGAGTTGCGTGTGCCTCCTGGTCCACGTTTATTACGAGTTGTAGAAAGGCGTACGTAATGCATCCCATTAGTATAGAATAATGATCTTGTAGTTTCTGCTTTTTCATCATTTCAATGTTTTACTGCTGCGATTTTACCTTAAAGACCTGAAATCTACATAATAGCCGGTAAATCATTTTTTTCAAAACCTTCATGTGTATATTCTTAAGGTATGAGTGTCGTTTGCGTCCTGGTCCACGTTTATCTTCTATTACGAGCTGTAGAAACTCGTAATGAGTTGCGTTTGCGTCCTGGTCCACGTTTACCTTCTATTACGAGCTGTAGAAACTCGTACGTAATGCATCCTTAAAATCTTTGTAAAATTTCCCCAGAATCTGGGAGAAAATTGATTTTCTATCTTACGCTAATACACAGGCTCTTATGGGAGGCGCTGTTGCCAGATGTTGTGAAAGGCCCAGTTTTTCAGTAGATCTGGGGAAATTTTATTTTTGTGTGCTCGTTCCCGTATAGCCCTTATACTGTGATTATGTAGTTTCTGTATGTTTACCAGTTTAATGTTTTGTAATATTTTATATTTTACTGTTACAATTTTACCTCAGTTTTAGTTTTTTATCATTTCAATGTCATCTTTTATGATTTACTGTTGCAATTTTCCTCAGACCTGCAAGAGACAGCGTAGCGTGGTATTCGTGTGTACATTCTTAAGTTATGACTTTCGTTTGTATCCTAGTCCACGTTTACCGTCTATTATGAGTTGTTAAAACTCGTATGTAATGTATCCTATTATATAGACATGATTTTGTAGCCGTAGCTTTTTATTACGTCAATGTCTTTTTTCATATTTTCACTGTTGCAATTTTATTATAATTTACTTCAAAATCATGTAATTTTTAATAATAGAATCTGCAATGTAGCAAATGAACTTACATTCGCAATTATTTCAGATGGATCTAAACAAACTAAACAAAGTTTCTGTTGTTAAGAAAGAAGACAAACCGATTACAAAACTACAGCAACTGGAAGTTGACAAACCATATAAAATAATAAACAGTAAAATCGTCAACACTGCATTTGGCCAATCGGTGCTTCTAGAATTAGAGGAAAGTGTGGTGTTCCTACCGAAGCGGGTTACCGAGGACTACGCCCCCTATATAGATCAGTTGAGGACAGAAAAGTACGCTGTCGTATTCAGAGGCCTGGTGAGCACGTCGAGCAAGCTAAATCCTGCAGCGTCATTCGAAATAATTGAAATTTAAAAAACTGTAAGTAGATTTTTCATATCCAAAATTTTGAAAAATGAATTCTGAGGAAATCGCCATTCTTAGTAGTGAGATAATTAAAAAATTTGATGAAACTGAAAAATTACTTTTTTTAAAAAAGCGTTGTTCGGATAGAGAAACAAAAAATTGGATAAAACAAGTTAAAAAACATATATGTTTATGCAATTTAGCTATTAAGGATGGCGATTTAAGTATAGGGACGCTACGAAAACTTCAAACCAATGTAGGGATCCTTAAAAGATTTTTAATTATACTTCAAAATTTAAATTCCGTTGCAGGCGGTGGGTTAAATAATATACGTAGAAGTAAAGCAAAGGTTGTATGGAGAAATATAGTATCAATTTTTCAAAGTAGAGTACAAACAGGAATAATTATTAACAAAGAGCATAAAGATATTTTACAGTTTTTTGCCGATGCTTTTAAACTATTTCAAAAGAAAATTGAATACAACTTAAAAAGAATGGGCATGTTAAAAGTAAATACTACATTTTGTGGGGAATTTATCAAAAAAGCTGAGGAGGTGGAAAATTTAGAAAGAAAATATTTTAATACTAAAAATGAAGTTATTGATGTGACTACCGATTTAAATTATTGGTTTGAAGTTTACGTTAAAAATATTGTTTTGACCGATTTATCTGAATTTGAGGAATCTCAGAGTGGTTGGGCACTGAATCAAATTATATCTTTAGAAATAAACATTAATAAATTTGAAATGGCTAAAGGAGCCTCATCGTATATTCAATTGCATCCTAAAGTTACCAAAAAACGAGCTTGTATCAATGTTAAGAATAACGACCAGGCTTGTTTTGCTTGGGCCATTGTATCAGCCCTATATTCAGTTAACATAAACACTAACAAAACTACTTCATATCCTCATTACACCACTGTCCTTAATTTAAAAGGTCTTACATTTCCAGTAACTCTAAATCAAATTTCCCTCTTTGAAAAAAATAATGAAAATATTTCCGTTAATGTTTTCGAGTTAAATGTTAAAGATGAGCTTTTCAATTTTTCGGTACTTCCTGTGAGATTAACTAAACAAAAACGGGAAAAACATGTCAATCTGTTGATAGTTCAAAATAAATATTATTTTAATAATGAAGTGGACAACGTCGGACCATGGAGTGGTGGACGTGATGAAGATCTAATACATTTTCACTATATTTGGATAAAAGATTTAGGCAAACTTGTCAAGTCACAACTTTCTAAACACAATGGAAAGAAATATATATGTGACAGATGTCTTAATTATTTTTATACAAAAGAAAAGTTGGATGCTCATATCATCTACTGTGAAAAGATAGATGACTGCAAAATAAGTTTCACCAAAGAACCATATGTCAAATTTAAAAACTTTGTTTACAAAGAAAAATTGCCATTCCTAGTATACGCAGATTTTGAATCACTGCTCGTTCCTCTTCGCGCATCCCACTCAACACCATCAACTACGTCAACGCATCCATATCAAAGACACACAGCGTACAGTGCCGGATTATATTTTAAGTGTAATTATGACGATAATTTTTCATTCTACAAAAGTCATGTGGGTTTGGATTGTATGTCATGGTTTTCACATGAAATTGACAATTTAGCTCAATTTATTCATTCAAAATTAATAAATATTCAACCCATGAACGTTGAAGTAAGTTTAAAAGATGCTACTGAGAGATGTCACATTTGTAATAGAAAATTTTTGGAGAAGGATCGAATTGTAAGAGACCATTGTCATTTGACTGGCAATTTTAGAGGTTTTGCACACAATGGGTGCAATTTAAATTATAAAAAAGCATTTGTGGTTCCAATAGCCTTCCACAATATGAGTGGTTACGACTCGCATTTCATAATAAAGGATTTAGCGAAAATGTACGACATTTCCATTTTACCAGTCAACAAAGAAAAATATATTAGTTTCACAGTTTACCATAAAAAGACAAATATTAGATTCCGGTTCATTGATACTTTTAGATTTATGGGGAGTTCATTAGATAGCTTAGTTTCAACTTTGAAGCCAGAAAATTTTGGAATTTTAAGAAAACAATTTCCAAATTTAGATGATGAAACGTTCAAGTTGTTAACTAAAAAAGGAGTATTCTTTTATGATTATTTAGATAAAATTGAACGGTTGGATGAAACAAAGTTGCCAAATAAAGAAAAATTCTACAATAAACTGAACGATGAGCATATATCAGATTCAAATTATGCTCACGCTAAATTAGTGTGGGAGAAATTTAACATGAAGACTCTTTGGGATTACAGTAATTTATACATGAAGACAGATATACTTCTTTTGGCTGTAGTTTTCGAAACTTTTCGAGACACATGCTTCAAGACATATGGATTAGATCCAGGACACTACTATACCATCCCAGGTTTTACATGGGATGCAATGCTCAAGTATACAGGATGTCACTTGGAAACTATACAAGATGTTGATATGCTTTTATTCTATGAACGAGGTATACGTGGAGGTATATCACAGTGTTGTAACCGGATGGGGGAGGCTAACAACAAATACATGATGAATTACGATCCATCTAAACCTTCTAAATATCTCATGTACCTTGATGTTAACAATCTATATGGTTGGGCGATGAGTGAACCTCTCCCTTATGGAGGTTTCCATTGGGATGATACAAATATCGATGTTATGTCAATACCTGACGATGCAAAAGAGGGATACATTCTTGAAGTTGATCTCTCTTATCCAGAAAACTTACATGACTACCATAAAGATTTACCGTTTTGTGTAGAGCATTGCAAACCTCCTGGTTCCAAACAATCTAAACTCTTGTCCACTCTGTACAATAAAACTAACTACGTTATTCACTACAGGAACCTAAAACAGGCTATATCACATGGATTAGTTCTTACTAAAATTCATAAGGTATTGAGATTCAAGCAAATGACTTGGTTAAAAGGTTACATTGCTCTTAATACACAATTGAGGGCTCAAGCTAAAACAAGCTTTGAGAAAAACTTATACAAGCTCATGAACAACGCTGTATTCGGGAAGACCATGGAGAACCAAAGGAAGCATAGGCTGGTGAAACTAGTAAATAAATGGGAGGGACGCGTAGGTGCTCGAAATTTGATTGCTAGCCCGAAGTTTCATAGTCGCGTTATTTTCGATCAATCATTAATGGCAGTAGAATTAAAGAAAGCTGAAATTATTTTTAATAAACCATTGTATGTTGGAATGGCAATTTTAGAACTTTCTAAAACCTGCATATATGAATTTCATTATGACTATATGTTACAAAAATTCCCATTAAATCAAAATAAATTGCTTTATATTGATACTGATGGATTGATTTATGAAACTGAATGTAATGATATATACGAGGAAATGATTAAGCCTGACATTCATAGATTTGATACAAGCGATTATCCCCCAAATAATCCTTGGAATATTCCTTTAGTAAACAAAAAAGTGCCAGGTCTAATGAAAGATGAGAATAACTCAAAAATCATGACTCACTTCGTTGGTCTTCGTTCAAAGCAATATACATATAAAGTGGCTGGGGAGAAAGATGTTAAAAAGTCGAAAGGGGTTAAGATGAATGTTGTAAAGATGAAAATTAACTTTGATGATTATTTGAATTGTTTGAAAAGTTTTCGTGAAACTGCCGAAACAAAATCACTTTTTTATGCAACACAGCGTTGTATACAATCTAAATTACATGAAGTTTACAGTATTGAGCAAACTAAAATAGCCTTAAACCCTTTTGATGACAAACGGCACTTACTCTCCAACACTTTTGATACGTTGCCCTGGGGCCACTACAGTATAACACATAGGTGAATTCATTTTTCAGATGTGGAAGATGGAAAGTCTACAGAATTTATGCATAAGTCTATTAGTCTATAAGTCTATTATCGAAAACATACATGAAATTTCAAAATTTATTAGTAAATCGCCTTTACCATGGGTATTAACGGAGGAAATAGTTCAAAAATTTAGTAAAATTAAATGGATGCAAATTAAAACTAATCCCGTTCCTTATGAACATTTTAAAGTTTGTGACTTTGAGAATCATGATCTAGAATTGAATATTTCACCTGAACTTCGTCAGGCAATTATAGAGTGTCAGGATTTTGAAACTTTTGCACTTAATGACTACTATTGCTTATGGTTTAGGTATTATCAAATACCAAAATATAATTTGCTACTCTGTCGACCATGTTACAGGGTATTTAAAATAATTTTCTCTGAAAAACAAAAATGTCTAAAAGCTAAATCTGATAATTTTCATGTTAGTTGTTTAGCTTCAGACTTACATTTGATATTTAGAAAAAAATCATCCTGGTGTCAAAATGGTTTTTGTGAGGTACTCTTTGAACTAAAGGATAGATATGATTGTGAGGAGGACTTACACAGGAATCGTAATAAAAAAGTAAGATTCTCAGATATTTAAGATGCTAATAAAATTTAAACCTTTTGGTAAAGACGATCTGTATATTTGTATCATTTTCGGTAAACATATTTTGTACGTTTATACCTGTAAAATGTAAAAAAAACTTTCTTGTAAAGTAATTACTTACCTTTTAGTTGTATTGATCATAATCACAAAACGTTACTTCGATTAAACGAATACGATTTGCGATTACGATTATCGATTACTAATAACGAATAAAAGACTTTCTTGTAAAATATGCTTTATTTTTATTTACCTTTTCCCCATACAAAATCCCCAGATCCCCAGATCCCCAGATCCCATTGATGATGGACCCCCAGACATTAATTATTCATAAAATAAATTTACTTTAGATAATAAGGATTTCAGTTGTTTTATTAATCCATTATCAGGACAAGGGATCCCCAACATATTCCAATTAAAAGTACCTTTTTCAATGACACTTCTTGTAAATTCATTAAACTTGTAATAGACGTTGTGCTTTAAGAAATATATATGTCCATCGATGTAATTAAATGCTGATGTAATATCATTTGGTATTCCTGGAAAAACGTCACTTATGCGTCCTCTTGAGATAATGTCTTTATCATTAAATTCAATAAATGAACCATCAAAACAAACAAATTTTTTTCCTGAATTTGTTTGGAATAAACCGTTAATACTTCTTGCGTTATTGATTTCAGGTACCATGTTATCTGTATGAATTCTTAAGCTAGGAAATGCTGCTGCATATATACGATTTCTGCTTACACCAATCATATCTCCATTGGAACTTTGAAAAACATGTGTCACGTTCGTAATTCCCCTTGGAAAGTATCTTATAAATTGTTCAGCATTGGTGGGTATCTTTTCATTATTTAAGTCATATTTCCATACCAGATCCTTACTTACTATATACATTCGGTATGTTGGAAATGATGGAGCATACGCTAAAAATATTAAATCTGGATATTCCAATTCACATACATTCGTTATTATATTTTGCTTTGATTTATTAGTCCTAGCTGCTGTGGTTGTCCTAGATCTTTCTGTTGTAGTTGGTGAACTACTCCTAGGTTGAGTTGGAATAGATGCAGATTTACTTTTATGTCCATATAACTTTTCTAAGCCTCTTTTATCATCATCAGTTATGTGAGAAGGAAAGGTTTCATAAAAGGGATACATTACAGCCTTCTTATCGCTACTGTGTGCTAAACCTAAAGCGTGACCAACTTCATGGAGAAGGACTGCAAAGAAATTTGTTCGACCTTCTGCTGTAGAATTTAAACTGAAATCCCATGTTAGATTGCTATTCATATGAATTTCTATGCACCCAGATGTAGGTGGAAAATAAGAATGTGCTAATATACCACTTGTAAATTTAAAAGGACATTCGTCGTTACCCTGACAATTGTATCGAAAATAGTGCTGTTTTGGAACTACTGTTATAGTTATATCCGGATTTGGATCTGGGATTCTCAGATAAGTAAACTTAAATTTTGATGCTTCTTCCCATATTTCAAATACTCTTTTAGTGACTGTCAAAGCTTGAGGGGTTGCTTGTGGAAAATACCATTTTATATCAAATTTTTTCCATGCTGATTTTACAGCGTAAGCATTGTCTCCTTGTGTACATCGTGGTTTCTGCATTAACTCCATCGTTTCTTTATTTAATTTCCCATCTACCGGTAAATTATATCTTTCTTGAAACTGTTCTAGTGTTTCAGTAATATCAGTACTGGCAGTTTCACTTGTGGTGATGTAACCATATTGTTCTAGCCATGACACTGCATTTGTCTCAGTAAAATTTCCACCTAAGCAAAAACTTATGCTGGTTGCGATGAGCAGAACAACTTTATTGATATGCATCTCGAATGATACTAGTTCAAATAAGAAAACATCACTGTGATATAAATAAACCCCACCAGCCAATACTCCTCTTGTAATTTATTTTCATGAAATAAAACAACAGAGATATATTTTACAAGCTTTATTAAATTCTTTCAAGATCATTAGCGATCCTATTTTTACAGAAAAATATAAGTTGCCCTAACGCTATATGTTGTAAAGTATTTCCTTCCTGTGTAAATGTATACAATTTTTGAATTGCGTCTGAAAACGTATAATTATGACTACTAAAACTATTTCGAACAATATTAAGCGTATTATAATAATAATGTGGAAATTCAATAGTCTCTAGCATGGACATATACGGTGTTAAAAGTTCACTATTTGCTTCCACAAGGGTGTTCACTTGCACTTCTGAGAGACAAAAGTTAATGCCGTGCTTGATTATTTCGAGGAATTTCATGCTGTTGTAGGTTATTTGTCGAATTATGCAATATTCACCACACTGAATTTCAACAGGATCATCAGAGACGGTCACGTTTTCGTGGAAAAAACTTTGCTCATTGAGTTGGGTAATTAATTGTTCCCATTCATAGGCACTGAAAGATATTTTCTGCCATGGCGATTTCCACATAATTACAGCTGGAGTATATGTTCTGGCTGGACTTAGACCACAACCAAGTTGGTATGATCCATTTAACAACTGTGTGTACAGCAGATAATGGGACTCGTTCTTAGCTGCTTCTTCATACTTCTCTAGAAGAGCATCCAGCTCATGATCGTAGTCTTCACATACAGTTGATGTTTCAGATGATGGTGAAAGGGTGACATCATACTCGCTGCCGCTTGAGTATTCAGTATCTTGGGAATACATTTTTACTAGCTAACTGACTGCAACACACTGAGAACGAAAAACAGATTTTTAATTATACTTCAAAATTTAAATTCCGTTGCAGGCGGTGGGTTAAATAATATACGTAGAAGTAAAGCAAAGGTTGTATGGAGAAATATAGTATCAATTTTTCAAAGCATCGGCAAAAAACTATAAAATATCTTTATGCTCTTTGTTAATAATTATTCCTGTTTGTACTCTACTTTGAAAAATTGATACTATATTTCTCCATACAACCTTTGCTTTACTTCTACGTATATTATTTAACCCACCGCCTGCAACGGAATTTAAATTTTGAAGTATAATTAAAAATCTGTTTTTCGTTCTCAGTGTGTTGCAGTCAGTTAGCTAGTAAAAATGTATTCCCAAGATACTGAATACTCAAGCGGCAGCGAGTATGATGTCACCCTTTCACCATCATCTGAAACATCAACTGTATGTGAAGACTACGATCATGAGCTGGATGCTCTTCTAGAGAAGTATGAAGAAGCAGCTAAGAACGAGTCCCATTATCTGCTGTACACACAGTTGTTAAATGGATCATACCAACTTGGTTGTGGTCTAAGTCCAGCCAGAACATATACTCCAGCTGTAATTATGTGGAAATCGCCATGGCAGAAAATATCTTTCAGTGCCTATGAATGGGAACAATTAATTACCCAACTCAATGAGCAAAGTTTTTTCCACGAAAACGTGACCGTCTCTGATGATCCTGTTGAAATTCAGTGTGGTGAATATTGCATAATTCGACAAATAACCTACAACAGCATGAAATTCCTCGAAATAATCAAGCACGGCATTAACTTTTGTCTCTCAGAAGTGCAAGTGAACACCCTTGTGGAAGCAAATAGTGAACTTTTAACACCGTATATGTCCATGCTAGAGACTATTGAATTTCCACATTATTATTATAATACGCTTAATATTGTTCGAAATAGTTTTAGTAGTCATAATTATACGTTTTCAGACGCAATTCAAAAATTGTATACATTTACACAGGAAGGAAATACTTTACAACATATAGCGTTAGGGCAACTTATATTTTTCTGTAAAAATAGGATCGCTAATGATCTTGAAAGAATTTAATAAAGCTTGTAAAATATATCTCTGTTGTTTTATTTCATGAAAATAAATTACAAGAGGAGTATTGGCTGGTGGGGTTTATTTATATCACAGTGATGTTTTCTTATTTGAACTAGTATCATTCGAGATGCATATCAATAAAGTTGTTCTGCTCATCGCAACCAGCATAAGTTTTTGCTTAGGTGGAAATTTTACTGAGACAAATGCAGTGTCATGGCTAGAACAATATGGTTACATCACCACAAGTGAAACTGCCAGTACTGATATTACTGAAACACTAGAACAGTTTCAAGAAAGATATAATTTACCGGTAGATGGGAAATTAAATAAAGAAACGATGGAGTTAATGCAGAAACCACGATGTACACAAGGAGACAATGCTTACGCTGTAAAATCAGCATGGAAAAAATTTGATATAAAATGGTATTTTCCACAAGCAACCCCTCAAGCTTTGACAGTCACTAAAAGAGTATTTGAAATATGGGAAGAAGCATCAAAATTTAAGTTTACTTATCTGAGAATCCCAGATCCAAATCCGGATATAACTATAACAGTAGTTCCAAAACAGCACTATTTTCGATACAATTGTCAGGGTAACGACGAATGTCCTTTTAAATTTACAAGTGGTATATTAGCACATTCTTATTTTCCACCTACATCTGGGTGCATAGAAATTCATATGAATAGCAATCTAACATGGGATTTCAGTTTAAATTCTACAGCAGAAGGTCGAACAAATTTCTTTGCAGTCCTTCTCCATGAAGTTGGTCACGCTTTAGGTTTAGCACACAGTAGCGATAAGAAGGCTGTAATGTATCCCTTTTATGAAACCTTTCCTTCTCACATAACTGATGATGATAAAAGAGGCTTAGAAAAGTTATATGGACATAAAAGTAAATCTGCATCTATTCCAACTCAACCTAGGAGTAGTTCACCAACTACAACAGAAAGATCTAGGACAACCACAGCAGCTAGGACTAATAAATCAAAGCAAAATATAATAACGAATGTATGTGAATTGGAATATCCAGATTTAATATTTTTAGCGTATGCTCCATCATTTCCAACATACCGAATGTATATAGTAAGTAAGGATCTGGTATGGAAATATGACTTAAATAATGAAAAGATACCCACCAATGCTGAACAATTTATAAGATACTTTCCAAGGGGAATTACGAACGTGACACATGTTTTTCAAAGTTCCAATGGAGATATGATTGGTGTAAGCAGAAATCGTATATATGCAGCAGCATTTCCTAGCTTAAGAATTCATACAGATAACATGGTACCTGAAATCAATAACGCAAGAAGTATTAACGGTTTATTCCAAACAAATTCAGGAAAAAAATTTGTTTGTTTTGATGGTTCATTTATTGAATTTAATGATAAAGACATTATCTCAAGAGGACGCATAAGTGACGTTTTTCCAGGAATACCAAATGATATTACATCAGCATTTAATTACATCGATGGACATATATATTTCTTAAAGCACAACGTCTATTACAAGTTTAATGAATTTACAAGAAGTGTCATTGAAAAAGGTACTTTTAATTGGAATATGTTGGGGATCCCTTGTCCTGATAATGGATTAATAAAACAACTGAAATCCTTATTATCTAAAGTAAATTTATTTTATGAATAATTAATGTCTGGGGGTCCATCATCAATGGGATCTGGGGATCTGGGGATCTGGGGATTTTGTATGGGGAAAAGGTAAATAAAAATAAAGCATATTTTACAAGAAAGTCTTTTATTCGTTATTAGTAATCGATAATCGTAATCGCAAATCGTATTCGTTTAATCGAAGTAACGTTTTGTGATTATGATCAATACAACTAAAAGGTAAGTAATTACTTTACAAGAAAGTTTTTTTTACATTTTACAGGTATAAACGTACAAAATATGTTTACCGAAAATGATACAAATATACAGATCGTCTTTACCAAAAGGTTTAAATTTTATTAGCATCTTAAATATCTGAGAATCTTACTTTTTTATTACGATTCCTGTGTAAGTCCTCCTCACAATCATATCTATCCTTTAGTTCAAAGAGTACCTCACAAAAACCATTTTGACACCAGGATGATTTTTTTCTAAATATCAAATGTAAGTCTGAAGCTAAACAACTAACATGAAAATTATCAGATTTAGCTTTTAGACATTTTTGTTTTTCAGAGAAAATTATTTTAAATACCCTGTAACATGGTCGACAGAGTAGCAAATTATATTTTGGTATTTGATAATACCTAAACCATAAGCAATAGTAGTCATTAAGTGCAAAAGTTTCAAAATCCTGACACTCTATAATTGCCTGACGAAGTTCAGGTGAAATATTCAATTCTAGATCATGATTCTCAAAGTCACAAACTTTAAAATGTTCATAAGGAACGGGATTAGTTTTAATTTGCATCCATTTAATTTTACTAAATTTTTGAACTATTTCCTCCGTTAATACCCATGGTAAAGGCGATTTACTAATAAATTTTGAAATTTCATGTATGTTTTCGATAATAGAGCTTATGCATAAATTCTGTAGACTTTCCATCTTCCACATCTGAAAAATGAATTCACCTATGTGTTATACTGTAGTGGCCCCAGGGCAACGTATCAAAAGTGTTGGAGAGTAAGTGCCGTTTGTCATCAAAAGGGTTTAAGGCTATTTTAGTTTGCTCAATACTGTAAACTTCATGTAATTTAGATTGTATACAACGCTGTGTTGCATAAAAAAGTGATTTTGTTTCGGCAGTTTCACGAAAACTTTTCAAACAATTCAAATAATCATCAAAGTTAATTTTCATCTTTACAACATTCATCTTAACCCCTTTCGACTTTTTAACATCTTTCTCCCCAGCCACTTTATATGTATATTGCTTTGAACGAAGACCAACGAAGTGAGTCATGATTTTTGAGTTATTCTCATCTTTCATTAGACCTGGCACTTTTTTGTTTACTAAAGGAATGTTCCAAGGATTATTTGGGGGATAATCGCTTGTATCAAATCTATGAATGTCAGGCTTAATCATTTCCTCGTATATATCATTACATTCAGTTTCATAAATCAATCCATCAGTATCAATATAAAGCAATTTATTTTGATTTAATGGGAATTTTTGTAACATATAGTCATAATGAAATTCATATATGCAGGTTTTAGAAAGTTCTAAAATTGCCATTCCAACATACAATGGTTTATTAAAAATAATTTCAGCTTTCTTTAATTCTACTGCCATTAATGATTGATCGAAAATAACGCGACTATGAAACTTCGGGCTAGCAATCAAATTTCGAGCACCTACGCGTCCCTCCCATTTATTTACTAGTTTCACCAGCCTATGCTTCCTTTGGTTCTCCATGGTCTTCCCGAATACAGCGTTGTTCATGAGCTTGTATAAGTTTTTCTCAAAGCTTGTTTTAGCTTGAGCCCTCAATTGTGTATTAAGAGCAATGTAACCTTTTAACCAAGTCATTTGCTTGAATCTCAATACCTTATGAATTTTAGTAAGAACTAATCCATGTGATATAGCCTGTTTTAGGTTCCTGTAGTGAATAACGTAGTTAGTTTTATTGTACAGAGTGGACAAGAGTTTAGATTGTTTGGAACCAGGAGGTTTGCAATGCTCTACACAAAACGGTAAATCTTTATGGTAGTCATGTAAGTTTTCTGGATAAGAGAGATCAACTTCAAGAATGTATCCCTCTTTTGCATCGTCAGGTATTGACATAACATCGATATTTGTATCATCCCAATGGAAACCTCCATAAGGGAGAGGTTCACTCATCGCCCAACCATATAGATTGTTAACATCAAGGTACATGAGATATTTAGAAGGTTTAGATGGATCGTAATTCATCATGTATTTGTTGTTAGCCTCCCCCATCCGGTTACAACACTGTGATATACCTCCACGTATACCTCGTTCATAGAATAAAAGCATATCAACATCTTGTATAGTTTCCAAGTGACATCCTGTATACTTGAGCATTGCATCCCATGTAAAACCTGGGATGGTATAGTAGTGTCCTGGATCTAATCCATATGTCTTGAAGCATGTGTCTCGAAAAGTTTCGAAAACTACAGCCAAAAGAAGTATATCTGTCTTCATGTATAAATTACTGTAATCCCAAAGAGTCTTCATGTTAAATTTCTCCCACACTAATTTAGCGTGAGCATAATTTGAATCTGATATATGCTCATCGTTCAGTTTATTGTAGAATTTTTCTTTATTTGGCAACTTTGTTTCATCCAACCGTTCAATTTTATCTAAATAATCATAAAAGAATACTCCTTTTTTAGTTAACAACTTGAACGTTTCATCATCTAAATTTGGAAATTGTTTTCTTAAAATTCCAAAATTTTCTGGCTTCAAAGTTGAAACTAAGCTATCTAATGAACTCCCCATAAATCTAAAAGTATCAATGAACCGGAATCTAATATTTGTCTTTTTATGGTAAACTGTGAAACTAATATATTTTTCTTTGTTGACTGGTAAAATGGAAATGTCGTACATTTTCGCTAAATCCTTTATTATGAAATGCGAGTCGTAACCACTCATATTGTGGAAGGCTATTGGAACCACAAATGCTTTTTTATAATTTAAATTGCACCCATTGTGTGCAAAACCTCTAAAATTGCCAGTCAAATGACAATGGTCTCTTACAATTCGATCCTTCTCCAAAAATTTTCTATTACAAATGTGACATCTCTCAGTAGCATCTTTTAAACTTACTTCAACGTTCATGGGTTGAATATTTATTAATTTTGAATGAATAAATTGAGCTAAATTGTCAATTTCATGTGAAAACCATGACATACAATCCAAACCCACATGACTTTTGTAGAATGAAAAATTATCGTCATAATTACACTTAAAATATAATCCGGCACTGTACGCTGTGTGTCTTTGATATGGATGCGTTGACGTAGTTGATGGTGTTGAGTGGGATGCGCGAAGAGGAACGAGCAGTGATTCAAAATCTGCGTATACTAGGAATGGCAATTTTTCTTTGTAAACAAAGTTTTTAAATTTGACATATGGTTCTTTGGTGAAACTTATTTTGCAGTCATCTATCTTTTCACAGTAGATGATATGAGCATCCAACTTTTCTTTTGTATAAAAATAATTAAGACATCTGTCACATATATATTTCTTTCCATTGTGTTTAGAAAGTTGTGACTTGACAAGTTTGCCTAAATCTTTTATCCAAATATAGTGAAAATGTATTAGATCTTCATCACGTCCACCACTCCATGGTCCGACGTTGTCCACTTCATTATTAAAATAATATTTATTTTGAACTATCAACAGATTGACATGTTTTTCCCGTTTTTGTTTAGTTAATCTCACAGGAAGTACCGAAAAATTGAAAAGCTCATCTTTAACATTTAACTCGAAAACATTAACGGAAATATTTTCATTATTTTTTTCAAAGAGGGAAATTTGATTTAGAGTTACTGGAAATGTAAGACCTTTTAAATTAAGGACAGTGGTGTAATGAGGATATGAAGTAGTTTTGTTAGTGTTTATGTTAACTGAATATAGGGCTGATACAATGGCCCAAGCAAAACAAGCCTGGTCGTTATTCTTAACATTGATACAAGCTCGTTTTTTGGTAACTTTAGGATGCAATTGAATATACGATGAGGCTCCTTTAGCCATTTCAAATTTATTAATGTTTATTTCTAAAGATATAATTTGATTCAGTGCCCAACCACTCTGAGATTCCTCAAATTCAGATAAATCGGTCAAAACAATATTTTTAACGTAAACTTCAAACCAATAATTTAAATCGGTAGTCACATCAATAACTTCATTTTTAGTATTAAAATATTTTCTTTCTAAATTTTCCACCTCCTCAGCTTTTTTGATAAATTCCCCACAAAATGTAGTATTTACTTTTAACATGCCCATTCTTTTTAAGTTGTATTCAATTTTCTTTTGAAATAGTTTAAAAGCATCGGCAAAAAACTGTAAAATATCTTTATGCTCTTTGTTAATAATTATTCCTGTTTGTACTCTACTTTGAAAAATTGATACTATATTTCTCCATACAACCTTTGCTTTACTTCTACGTATATTATTTAACCCACCGCCTGCAACGGAATTTAAATTTTGAAGTATAATTAAAAATCTTTTAAGGATCCCTACATTGGTTTGAAGTTTTCGTAGCGTCCCTATACTTAAATCGCCATCCTTAATAGCTAAATTGCATAAACATATATGTTTTTTAACTTGTTTTATCCAATTTTTTGTTTCTCTATCCGAACAACGCTTTTTTAAAAAAAGTAATTTTTCAGTTTCATCAAATTTTTTAATTATCTCACTACTAAGAATGGCGATTTCCTCAGAATTCATTTTTCAAAATTTTGGATATGAAAAATCTACTTACAGTTTTTTAAATTTCAATTATTTCGAATGACGCTGCAGGATTTAGCTTGCTCGACGTGCTCACCAGGCCTCTGAATACGACAGCGTACTTTTCTGTCCTCAACTGATCTATATAGGGGGCGTAGTCCTCGGTAACCCGCTTCGGTAGGAACACCACACTTTCCTCTAATTCTAGAAGCACCGATTGGCCAAATGCAGTGTTGACGATTTTACTGTTTATTATTTTATATGGTTTGTCAACTTCCAGTTGCTGTAGTTTTGTAATCGGTTTGTCTTCTTTCTTAACAACAGAAACTTTGTTTAGTTTGTTTAGATCCATCTGAAATAATTGCGAATGTAAGTTCATTTGCTACATTGCAGATTCTATTATTAAAAATTACATGATTTTGAAGTAAATTATAATAAAATTGCAACAGTGAAAATATGAAAAAAGACATTGACGTAATAAAAAGCTACGGCTACAAAATCATGTCTATATAATAGGATACATTACATACGAGTTTTAACAACTCATAATAGACGGTAAACGTGGACTAGGATACAAACGAAAGTCATAACTTAAGAATGTACACACGAATACCACGCTACGCTGTCTCTTGCAGGTCTGAGGAAAATTGCAACAGTAAATCATAAAAGATGACATTGAAATGATAAAAAACTAAAACTGAGGTAAAATTGTAACAGTAAAATATAAAATATTACAAAACATTAAACTGGTAAACATACAGAAACTACATAATCACAGTATAAGGGCTATACGGGAACGAGCACACAAAAATAAAATTTCCCCAGATCTACTGAAAAACTGGGCCTTTCACAACATCTGGCAACAGCGCCTCCCATAAGAGCCTGTGTATTAGCGTAAGATAGAAAATCAATTTTCTCCCAGATTCTGGGGAAATTTTACAAAGATTTTAAGGATGCATTACGTACGAGTTTCTACAGCTCGTAATAGAAGGTAAACGTGGACCAGGACGCAAACGCAACTCATTACGAGTTTCTACAGCTCGTAATAGAAGATAAACGTGGACCAGGACGCAAACGACACTCATACCTTAAGAATATACACATGAAGGTTTTGAAAAAAATGATTTACCGGCTATTATGTAGATTTCAGGTCTTTAAGGTAAAATCGCAGCAGTAAAACATTGAAATGATGAAAAAGCAGAAACTACAAGATCATTATTCTATACTAATGGGATGCATTACGTACGCCTTTCTACAACTCGTAATAAACGTGGACCAGGAGGCACACGCAACTCATAACTAAATATACACACATGAGGGCTTGAAACACAAACAGCATTTACCGGTAGAAAAGCGGAAACTACAAAATCATAGTTATACAATAGGATGTTTCTACAACTCATAATAGAAGGTAAACGTGGACCAGGACGCAAACGGAACTCATTACTAGTTTCTACAGCTCGTAATAGAAGATAAACGTGGACCAGGACGCAAACCACACTCATAACTTACAAAAAATTACATAAGAATATACGCAAGAAGACTTGAAACAAAAAGCATTTACAGGTAAATAGGCTCCAGGTCTTTAAGGTAAAATTGCAACAGTAAAACACAAAAGAAGACGGAAGACTTCTGAAGTAGCAAATAATTAAATACTAAAAATATTTACTTACTTTTTTAGTTGTATTGATCACACTCACAAAACGATTACTTGGTGTAGTTCGTGACTGACAGAAACTCTATGAAATGGCTATCCCCGATTTCAGTTTAAATAGTAGCTACTCCGGAAATGCCTCGTGAACACATTCACGTTTTAATTGCATCTTTTAACTAGTAATTTGCAAACGATTAAAAAACATTTGCACTTAATTCGTGGGAACGACATGTGCATAATATTTATAGAATTTGTACATCCTTTAACTAGTAATTTGCAAACCATTGGAATGTGGATGTATCCGGTTCACTCGTGGGAACGACATATAATATTTATAGTTGGTGCATTAACGTATGACATCATTGGAATGTGGATGTATCCGGTTCACTCGTGGGAACGACATATAATATTTATAGTTGGTGCATTAACGTATGACATCATTGGAATGTGGATGTATCCGGTTCACTCGTGGGAACGACATATAATATTTATAGTTACTGTCAGCGTATTTCCCGCGGTTCACTCATTTCGCCACACGTGCATTAACGTATGACATCATTGGAATGTGGATGTATCCGGTTCACTCGTGGGAACGACATATATAGTTGCCGTTGCGTCAGCGTCCACATTGCAATATATTTTTATTACTTGGAGGTACTCACGTATTTTTCTTTGAATTCTAAAAGCACATTGTAGAATGCAGGCGGGGTGCATTCGTTTGTATGAAATTATAATACTAAAAAATCATTGCTTTTTGCCGACACCGTATCTACATTGCCTAATTTTGTTACATAACGCCATTTTTACCGCCCCCGGAGGCCCCACCCTATGGGATTCTTCTTCAGAGGCCTCAACGCCGCTGGCCGCCAACACGTCTACTTCTCACCCCCTACAGGGTGCGACAGGGTGTACTTCTTAGGGTTCTTTTATAACGATAGGGTTCTTCTTCAGAGGCCCCAACGCCGCTGGCCGCCAACACGTCTACTTCTCACCCCTATGACGACAGGGTGCGACAGGGTGTACTTCTTAGGGTTCTTTTATAACGACAGGGTTCTTCTTCAGAGGCCTCAACGCCGCTGGCCGCCAACACGTCTACTTCTCACCCCCTATGACGACAGGGTGTACTTCTTAACGACAGGGTTCTTTTATAACGACAGGGTGTACTTCTTGCACCAGAGGCTACGGCCTCAACGCCATCCTAGCCATCAAGCTGGCCGCCATCTTGGATCTTGGATCTCAGATTCCCATATCTCTACTACTATTACCTAACTTTTTTATTTGCGTACACGTTAGCGTGTACCTAGACACAACGTGTTTGGAAATCTTTTTGACATTTTGACGTCACACTATCATGGTCCATTAAAGTCATCAATGGTGATGTTCTGGCCGATTCTGCCGCTGCTTTGGTTATTGCGGCTTATATGATGATCAATCAACGAAAATAATTATTTTCGTAATTTTTATAAAAATTGTTCCATAATAATTGTATTCCTGAATCATAATTTCTACTATCAGATTGACTATAATATCTTAACTCCAATTTATTTAAATTTTTAATTTTCACCTACATTCAAATAAAAATTTCCCTTCTACCTATACAACCACCAATAAAATATCAATATACATACTGTTGACATATAAATTTCTTGATATAATAATATCCCATTTCAAAATTTAAAACTTCTTCTATATCACCACCTACTTATTTATTTTTATTTCTGTCATTACTAACAATCAGCTCACTTTTTCATTTTTTCATTTTCATTATTTTGATCAGGTTAATTTTATTTGATACAGTCAATTTGTAGTTATACCCTATTCCACGAACATACGCCTGTTTTGGATTAATTCGACAACGAATATTTTACTGTGCAAAATAAGAAGAACAAAAGTAAATTGCAAATTACATTGTTGTTTATTGGAATAATTATTAGCGCCATTTACTTTCGTACTTCTTATGTTGCACAGTAAAATATTCGTTGTCTAAGTAATCTAAAACAGGCGTATGTTCGTGGAATGGCCCATACCTACAGTTAAAATAATTTTTATTTTGTAAAACATTTCCCTTCTACCTATACAACCACCAATACAATATCAATATACTGATGTGATCTTGATTATTGATATGAGATAATATTCTTATATGTCACTTAATTTAATCAATGTATTAATACTAATCTAATTAATTAACCAGATCACATATCAATATGTTTTCAATCTCAGGGCGAATTATAAATTAATTAATTACTTTCGTGGCTTCTAAATATTTCTTAATGGTTCCTAATCGGGATAGAAAAGAAAAGAGTAAAAAAATACACATATGGGTTACAATTATAATCAAAATATTTTTTATTTTATTTAAAAGGCAATCAATGCTTAATATTTGCTATTTCTTATTATTCTTAAACATAACATTTACAAATGGGAATCTTATTTCCTTTTGGTTTTCAATTGAAAGTTTTTATTAACATTTAACTATTAGGAGTTATTAGGAACAACTCTATTTAAGTTTGATGAAGCTTTTCTGATATTATTGATTATGTTATTCAATTTTTTTGTGGAATTTAATACGAAAAACCCATACATTCATGTCCAAACAAATGAGACTGACCTTTTCCTGGTGAACTGAAAATGTCCTCACACAAGACCCGTTTCCTGCTATCCTTGGCTGCGATCAAACCTCGTCCTGGCTTCCAGTAATGTTCTCCTTTGAAAAACTAGCTCGTATAGCTCTCGTTCCTGCGTCTGTCGTGATGCTGTGTTCTACCTTTCTCGAAACTGCTATCAGCTACCGGGACACTCTTGGCTCAAGGAGGTTCTTTTACTCTCGACCTGGCCTACTTCTCGTTCCACGATAGATACTCCACACTCACGGAACTACATCGGCTTTCTCACTCTCCGTACACTACCGTCTACTACTCGACTTCACTTCTCGACAGCTCAAAACATTCTGCTCTCACTTTGTCATCCATTCCCCTACTTTCTAAATATCCCTTCCAGATTCACAAATCAATCTTCCACCACCAACTCTCATTCGTAATATTCCTCAAAACCAATTTTTAATCTTTCTAAATATGCTTAATGGATTTCAAAAGAAAATATTTAATTCCCATTCTAAAATACTTTCTAACTATTTACAAATTTTAATGACCTATTCTCTCTTTCAAATGAGTCTTATTTAGCATAGGCTAATGATCGAAA
Organism: Diabrotica virgifera virgifera; assembly: GCF_917563875.1. Taxonomy (NCBI): domain Eukaryota; kingdom Metazoa; phylum Arthropoda; class Insecta; order Coleoptera; family Chrysomelidae; genus Diabrotica; species Diabrotica virgifera. The sequence goes on along the minus strand of NC_065446.1, from coordinate 191,634,658 downwards.
CCTTCCGCGAAAAACGATAATGAACTATCATCTATTTCACTGAGTTTTATTTAGCATAGGCTAATGATCGACCTTCCGAGAAGAACGATAATGGTACGCGTCATTCACTTTGTTTATCTAAGCACATTGTTCCGAGTTTCGTACGCTTATTCTAATCACTTCTTAAAATTAAATATAACAATTTGTTGTATACAGGTTGTTCTAAATTTATATGCCCGAGGTTGAGAAAATTAAAAATATTTTATATTAAAGTGAATTTTGTTTATAATTATCAAAATTTAATTTTCATATCAAATAGAAATATAACAAATCCCCGCCTTGTATTCGATAAAATTTATCTGCATTTTTAAATAAATTTTCTCGAGGCAAAACCAACTCCCTGTATATTTCCTTACTTTAATCTACGTCTTATATCCTAACTTCCTATCTACTTCATGTAATTCTGTCTTTTATTCGTGATATTTGTATACATCGTGAATATTATAAATTCCTCGGATCTTTTCCGAGTTCCTGTGCCTCAACTCATAACTATTTATCCCATTTTCATTATTCACGATGTACGGGCCTTCGAAAAACAGGCATCAACTTTGCGCAAATGCCCCCAGGAAGATTTGATACTCGTAATGCCCTCACGAGTACTTTTTCACCCTTTTGGAAAGTCACTGGTCTTCTTTTTCTATTTTGTTCCTGTCTTTGGATATATTTTTCGTTGCTTCGCCGTAATCTTCTCTGTACGGTTTCAATCACCTGTTGATATTCTTTTGGCTCTTGGTCTTCCCATGGCCTTATCGGCAGTACACCCTTCATGATGTATTCTGGGGTCTCTTTTGTTACTGTGCTCGGAATTGTATTTAGATACCTTTCTATTTCCGCCATTTTCCTGTCCCAGTGGCAATGTTGACCATCTGTTGCAATGCGAAGAAATTTCGTCACTTCCTGTAGGAATCGTTCCGAAGGATTACTCTGTGGATGCCTGATGCTGACAAAATTTGTCTCTATTCCTCGTTCTCGAAGTTGTCCCTTGAAACGATCATTTCGGAAATACGTTGCATTGTCCAGTAGAATCTTTTTTGGTGTTCCTACTATGGCTATAAAATTGTCGATTTTTCTTAATATTTCCTGCCCCTTTGTAGTGCGGCAACTATATAATTTTACGTATTTTGAAAACACATCCACCATTACCAGAATATGTTTGTTCCTTTTAGTGGTCATAATTAGATCGCTTAACATATCTATTGCTACAATGTCTAGTTTGTTTCGGGCTTCAATATTTTTGGCAACATTTTCGTTTTTGAAATTCCGACTTTTATATTTTTGACATACATCGCACTTCTGGGTAATTTCCTTTGCAATGCGGTAATCCTGTCGGCTGATGTAATTTTCCCTAAAAACGAGCCAAACTTTTCTGCTACCGATATGCCCATTGTCCTCATGTAATTTCTTTATTATCTTTTCGGCCAATGTCTGTGTCACTAAATATAGTTCCTTTCCGTCTATTCTCTTAAAATATATGTCATTTTCTATTTCCGCTCTTCTTTTCTCTCTTTCCTCTAGGTCTTCTTGGTTTGTCCTTATCTCATTTAACGAATATATCCCTTCTTCTTGTATTAATCTATTTAGTCCCACCTGTAGAGTAATTGTTTCCTTTTTTCCGGTGTCCTCATCCCGTGTTAGAGCGTCGGCTATTATGTTGTCTTTTCCTTTTATATATCGGAACTCAAAATCATACTCCTGTAATAATAGAATGCCTCTATGTATTCTATTATTTACTAATCTATTCTTCATGATATGTACTAAAGCTGCATGGTCTGTTTCGATTGTGAATTTTGCTCCCAATAAGTAAAACCTCAATTTGTTTACGCAATATAGTACACTGGCAAACTCCAATTCTGTAACACTATATTTTCTCTCATGTGTTTTAGTCACTCGAGATATAAAACATATCGGCACTTCTTGGTCGTTTTGTATTTGAGACAGAACTCCTGCAAATTTTTGTATGGACGCATCAGTTCGGAGTATAAAAGGTAAATTGTAAATGGGGTGGTATATTTTCGTTCCTTTTGCGAATTCTCGTTTTAATGTTTCGAAAGCTTCCTCCTGTTCTTCTTTCCAATTCCATTTTATTCCTTTTTTAAGCAACTTTATCAGAGGGATTTCCTTTTGGCTCAAATTGGGAATCAGTTTTTTAAAATAATTAATCGTGCCAAGAAAACCTCTCAATGTTTTCAAATTCGTTGGTCTTGGGTATTCATCTATGAGCTTGACTCTGTCTTCGGATAATCTTACTGTTTTGGTGTCCAATTGAAAACCCAAATAAATGACTTCTTTTTGAAAAAATTGACATTTTTCAATGTTTAATTTCAATCCCGCTGTGTCCAATTCTTCCAGAATTATTTCTATGTGTTTCAGATGACTCTGAGTATCTTGTGAAAAAATTAATAAATCATCGATATAATGAACTATGAAATCTTCGTGGCGATTCAAAATGGTATGTAGAGCTCGGACGAGTGCAGCACAAGCACTCTGCAATCCAAACGGCACTACCTTAAACCGGTAGACAATACCATCAATAGAAAAAGCGGTGTAGTTTCTACACTTTTCAGCTAACGGTATCAACCAAAAACTGTGTTTTAAGGCAATTCTCGAAAATATGTGTGACCCGGTGATTCTTCCAAAAATGGCCTCGATGTTTAGAGGTGATTCATATTGTGATACTGTGTGCTGGTTGATATTCCTGGCATCTAAACATAATCTCAATTCTCCACTGCTTTTCTTTACTATCACAATCGGGTTAACATACGGTGAATCACATCTTTCGATGATTTCATCTTCCAACATTTTATTTATTTCTTCTTTCACCTCTTGTCGATACTTGTATGGAATCGCGTAAGTCTTTGATCGAAAATTTCCCAAGTTTTTCACCTCAAATGAATGTTCGTACTTTTTAGCCACTCTGTTTTCCTCATTGATCAAATTTTCGTAGTTTCTTAACATCAACCGCAATTCTTTTTTTTTCCCTTCTCCACATATCAATTTTCTGTCTTTTTTCTCAGATTCTTCACACAAGTTTACCGTGCATTCTGCATCCTCGTTTGCATATACCTCCTCTTCAAATACCACTGTTTCAATCATATTCTTTTCACTTTCATTTTTTAGCTTTATTTCTTCTTCTCCTGAGCCCGTCTCTTCTTTTGAGGAATCCCAGGTTTCCTTTGTTTCTGATACTCTCAAATTTTCTTCTTCTGGGCTCAACTCTTCTTTTGAGGAGCCACAGGTTTCATTTTCTTTTATCTTTTTCTGACCTTTTCTCCTTTTTCTTCTTTGTCCTTGCTTCGCTGCCAAATTCATTTCCACTGTTTGTTCTTTACCTGATTCGTCCGTATTTTGTTTCTCATGTTCCTTGTCCTGTTCTTTTTCTTTTTCTTCTGTTAGTTTCATCGTATTATTTTTAAAATCTATCACTACATGTTTTTCTGCCAATTCGTCCACTACTACTATCATGTCATGTGACATGTTTGGCATTATTACACATTGTAGTGCATACATATTCTTGCCCAGTCGTACCATTACTCGTATGCCTTCATTTATAGTTGCCAATGTCCGTTTGTTTGCGCCCACTAAATTTACCCTAGGTATTTTATAAATTAAATTTGTTAAGTTAACTTCTTCTATTAGTTTTCTGTTGACCAATGTTATTTCAGATCCAGTGTCTATCATAATTTTAATTGGTTTCTCGTTGATAAATCCATCCACAAATTTTAAATTAATTCCATTTTTCTTTTCGTTGTTTCCTGCCAATTTAATAAACTCCTTGGGGTGACAAAAGATTCCTGTTTGCTTTTTGGTTTTTAGTGAGCGCCGTCGTGAAAAGACGCCGGTTGCTCATCGTTGTTTATATTTTCGTCATAATGTCTCTCTCCGTCACATTCATCTGTCTGGGTATTATTTACTTCTCTTCTATTTTCTCTTGGTCTGTCGGATCTGTTTCGGTTTTCTCGATATACCTGTTCATTTTGTCTACCATTATTTCTGTTTTCTTGATTTGAGCGTGTGGTGTTTCTATTCTGGTATTCTCGATTTCTGTCCTCATTCCATTGCCTATTTCTTTGTTCATAATTTCTTCTTCCGTTGTCTCTATTTTCGTTTTCCCTTCTGGGATTAAAATCTCGTCTTGTATAGTCCCTCCTATTTTGATTTCTATCTCTGTAATCTTGTGTTTCTCGGGGCCTGTAATCTTCTCGCGACCTTCTTGATTTTCTTTCTCTTAGACGTGATTCTCTTATTTGTAGGAATTGGCATAAACTATCTATGTCTTTGTAATTTTGCAATGTGATATGGTCTTCCAGCGTTTCCTCGAAATGTCTTGCAATCAGTTCGACTAATTGTTCCGATGAGTAATTATATTGTAAATGTTTTGCATTATTGTAAATTTGCAAAGCATATGTCCTTTCTGATACACCCATCCTATCATTGTATTTCCCATTTTGCAATTCCTTGTTAATTTCCAATTGTTGGACCTTTCCCCAGAAATAATTCAAAAATTTTTGTTCAAATTGTTGCCAATTGCCGAATTCTTCTTCTTTACTATCGAACCATAGGCTTGCTTCATATTTGAGATGGTTTCTGATAGTTTCTTTTGCTGTATCGAAATTTCCGATGTGTTGTATTTTCTTTTTCAGGCTATTTATGAACGGCACTGGGTGTAATCTTCTTACATCCCCGCCAAACCTTATCTTCACGTCATCTGTGCTATGTATAACCATTTCTCTTCTTTCTCCGACATTTTGTTGCGTCCGGTTTTCGGTGACTTGTTTTTCTATTTCTGTGATTCTTTTTTCCACTTCTTCTCTGTCTACTTGAATAGCATTTTCCAACTTATTTTCCAAATTTTCTAGTTCCTTTTTCTGGCCATTCGTTAACTCCTTTATTTTATCTTGAATTTTCATTTCATACTTTTCTATGCGTTCCTCCATTTTCTTGTTGTTCTCTTCTATGGCTTGTTTTGTTTCCTTCTGATTTTCTTGCATTATTCTTTTTGTTTCATCCATTTTTTGATCCAATTTTTGTTGTGTTTCATCCATTTTTCGTTGTGTTTCCTCCATTTTTTTATCCACTTTATCCATTTTCTTTGATGTTTCTTCCTGATTTTTCTCCATTGTTTGTTTTGTTTCTCTTTGATTGTCATCCAGTTTTTGTTGTGTTTCATCCATTTTCTGTTCCATTCTTTGTGACTGGAGTTGCATCATTTGTAATAATTTATCCATTCCTGATAATTCTTGCTGTTCTGATGCCATGATTGTCTTGTCTAAAATATCTTCTTGGTCTGAATTATTCTCTTGATTTGAATGTTCTTTTTGTTTTTTGTTGTCTTTGCTTTGGCTTCTTGTCACAGATATTTGTTTTCAAGAAGTACTGTCCCCGCCAAATATGAAATTTTACTAGTATCTTACCAAGACGACTTTTTCCCACCCAAATATTATAAATTGTCAATAAATATATCAAATGTAAATATCGTAAAATAAAATATTAAATCAGTTATGTAAAATTTGTACCTAAAGAGATCTAAAATTTTATGTTATCAAATGTAAGTATCTCACTTTTTACCACAGGCATATAAATTTTCAAATACCGGCTTTACTCTTTCTATCCTTCAAATTTGCCACTAGAAATACTTTACAATGCTTTCCACGTTGGACGACAGTTGATGTGATCTTGATTATTGATATGAGATAATATTCTTATATGTCACTTAATTTAATCAATGTATTAATACTAATCTAATTAATTAACCAGATCACATATCAATATGTTTTCAATCTCAGGGCGAATTATAAATTAATTACTTACTTTCGTGGCTTCTAAATATTTCTTAATGGTTCCTAATCGGGATAGAAAAGAAAAGAGTAAAAAAAATACACATATGGGTTACAATTATAATCAAAATATTTTTTATTTTATTTAAAAGGCAATCAATGCTTAATATTTGCTATTTCTTATTATTCTTAAACATAACAGTTACAAATGGGAATCTTATTTCCTTTTGGTTTTCAATTGAAAGTTTTTATTAACATTTAACTATTAGGAGTTATTAGGAACAACTCTATTTAAGTTTGATGAAGCTTTTCTGATATTATTGATTATGTTATTCAATTTTTTTTGTGGAATTTAATACGAAAAACCCATACATTCATGTCCAAACAAATGAGACTGACCTTTTCCTGGTGAACTGAAAATGTCCTCACACAAGACCCGTTTCCTGCTATCCTTGGCTGCGATCAAACCTCGTCCTGGCTTCCAGTAATGTTCTCCTTTGAAAAACTAGCTCGTATAGCTCTCGTTCCTGCGTCTGTCGTGATGCTGTGTTCTACCTTTCTCGAAACTGCTATCAGCTACCGGGACACTCTTGGCTCAAGGAGGTTCTTTTACTCTCGACCTGGCCTACTTCTCGTTCCACGATAGATACTCCACACTCACGGAACTACATCGGCTTTCTCACTCTCCGTACACTACCGTCTACTACTCGACTTCACTTCTCGACAGCTCAAAACATTCTGCTCTCACTTTGTCATCCATTCCCCTACTTTCTAAATATCCCTTCAAAATCTTCCACCACCAACTCCCATTCGTAATATTCCTCAAAACCAATTTTTAATCTTTCTAAATATGCTTAATGGATTTCAAAAGAAAATATTTAATTCCCATTCTAAAATACTTTCTAACTATTTACAAATTTTAATGACCTATTCTCTCTTTCAAATGAGTCTTATTTAGCATAGGCTAATGATCGAAACCTTCCGCGAAAAACGATAATGAACTATCATCTATTTCACTGAGTTTTATTTAGCATAGGCTAATGATCGACCTTCCGAGAAGAACGATAATGGTACGCGTCATTCACTTTGTTTATCTAAGCACATTGTTCCGAGTTTCATACGCTTATTCTAATCACTTCTTAAAATTAAATATAACAATTTGTTGTATACAGGTTGTTCTAAATTTATATGCCCGAGGTTGAGAAAATTAAAAATATTTTATATTAAAGTTAATTTTGTTTATAATTATCAAAATTTAATTTTCATATCAAATAGAAATATAACAATACATACTGTTGACATATAAATTTCTTGATATAATAATATCCCATTTCAAAATTTAAAACTTCTTCTATATCACCACCTACTTATTTATTTTTATTTCTGCCGTTACTACTAATCAGCTCACTTTTTCATTTTGATTATTTTGATCAGGTTAATTTTATTTGATACAGTCAGTTTGTAGTTACCTACAGTTAAAATAATTTTTATTTTGTAAAACACATTTTCTTTTAATTTTAAAAACATTAGATTTAATTTACAGACATTTTCAGATATTAACCCGCCGTTACACGCGTCTTCTATTCGGACGTGGTTGCACGCGTATGAGCGTCGCCCTCACCTACATAAGTTCGACTTATTTCGAGGAAGAATGAATGTCAACATGTATATATATAAAATGGGTTGTACTCACATATTATAGAAAGTCTCTTATACCAATTTTTTTTATTAATTTAACAAAACAAAAGTAAAAATAATATACATAGATCAAAAGCAAGTTTTCTTAATTTTCAATTTCAGCAAGCCACTGAAGAAATTAACGTTCTTTACGCGAATTCATTTTACTAAAAATACAAATTAAAATTAACAACTGTTCTGAAGCTATTTCTTTGTGGTATTTATGTAATTAACTATTAATATTTTGTATTTTGATAACGACGTCCGAGGTGGAATTCGAAACGTCAATAAAATCAAGTTTTCAAGTTAAATTGTGACCTATTTCCCAATTAGAATAGGTAAATTTAAAAATGGGTTCTTAACCAGTGGCGCACCTAGAATTTTCCTCTAGGGCGAGGGGGGTTAGCTTGGGCACCGAAAGTTTTTTGTGTTATTTGTGAAAGACAAGTTACATTTTCCTACTTTCTTTTATATATATTTCTATATGCTCTGGGTGGGATTTTAACCCCTAAACCCCCCGCTCGGTGTGCCACTGTTCCTAACCTAATCCAAACAATAATATTTTAATTAAACCTACCTAAATATTAAATAAAAACCTAAAAGTTTCTTTGAGATAACAGAAACGTGATTTCACCGTGATTGCACGCGCAGTGAGGAATTCCCTCACTTGAAGAGGGATGTCTCTTCTTTCAACTATCACACAGCACACTGACCGCCAGAAATATTCTATAACTTTTTCATACCCTCTCATGAACCATGCTAAAGGCATTCCTGGGTGCTTAAGGTTATCGTATTAGTTTACACAATTTCATTGGTTATAAACAAATATGGTGAGGGATTCCCTCATAGCGCGTGTAATGGCGGGTTAAAATCTTTACTATAGGGCTTTTCATTCACAGTCATTTGTTTCGAGCTTCTATCATATGTCATATGTCACATAATGTCATCTGGAATGATACAAACCAAAGACGAATGGCGCAGATATATTAATATTATGTGACAAATGACAGAAGCTCGAAACAAATGACAGTCGATGAAAAGCCCTATATCTTCGTCTTGGATCATGACTTAATTCCTTTGGAAAATCGATTACCTGCTTCCTCAACTGTCAATGTCACATCAAGCATTTCCTTACACAGCTTTGACACTCACGGTTCTTAGGCATTACTACGGTTGCCTAAATCGACTAACCAATGAACATTAAGGGTGAGATTACGTCACGAGAGTTTACTGTCATTTGAATCGTAATATGATTTTTTTTCGAATCCAGGATGCAAGATTACATTATTACCGAGGGCGGAAAGCCCCTTAGAATAAACAAGCAGATTCTGTTGAATGAAATATTTGAAATTAAATATCACACTTCTCTTTTATTTTCAGCCCTGTAACTTATTAAAATAAGCATTATAGAAGTTTTCAGGGACTTTCAGCCCTCGGTAATAATGCAGTCTTTCATTCTGAGTTTAAATTTTTCAAAAATATTTATTAGTTTTCACAGGATTCGAAAAAAAGGAATACAATTAAAACAGATTGAGAATTTTGGCATGCGTAAAAATTTTGCATTAACTCAATGTAAAATTCTGAACTGTTGAATTCCAGCTTCCCTAATAATTATTGTACATCAAAAGACATTAGAAACTATTTGTAGAGGATTGAAATCTGTATTGAAAATAACTGTTAAAATTGGTCTACGTAATTAAACATATTCCAAAATTTTGTAAAAATGTAATACATTTTAGTTTTCAGCCCAAACTTAGGCCACACATAATGCAATAATGTTCACATTTTTGAACTGTCAATATTTTAATTTTATCATCTACTGTTTAAAAACAATACAGTTGATAAGATACCCTCAGTTGCGGAGAAAGGATTAATAATAAAGATTTTTTTTATTCAGTCAATGGTGTGAGCACTTTCAGTTAAATAGTAACGTGTGGCCTTACTTTTACACGCATACCTATTGTGGCAAATGTATCATATTTTTCAAAATTTTGGAATGCATTTAAATCGTAGAACAATTTTAACTTTTGATTTTAATAGAGATTTTAATTCTCTACAAGTATTCTCTCAGGACTTTTGATGTAAAATAATTAGGGAAGCAGGAATTCAACAATTCAGAATTTTACATTGAGTTTCCTATGGCCCTTTTTACGATTCACCACCCGGTATAAGATAAAATGTGTACTATTTGTCTAATTATTTCATAATAACACAAATAATACACATATATACACAATAACACACATTCAATGATCGAAAATAATTTAAAAATATGGGAATGTAAACTCTTGTGACGTAAAGTCAAAAATATAAGTCTCCCCACCACCGTCGGACAAGACAACCGTAATAAAGTCTATTAACCGTGTTTGACACTTACATAGAAAAAAGTGTTGTGTGATTTGGTAGAATGCGATCTTACTCTTTAAAAAACATGTCACGTATTTCAGCGCCATCTAAGCACCTGGTTAAATGGAAGGATATTACAAATCTGGCGTCCACATAAGTGGAATGTCAAATAAACGTCAAATTGAAAGGCAGTTTATTTAGAAGTTCTCCTAAAAATTATTAATTTTTAAGGTTTTTTCTTAACTTTTTGAGTATTACGAGTAGTATAAAGAAGTACTAAACCAGTGATCTGTAAGAAAGTGTGAAATTTAGCGCCTAGAAGTTAAATTTCAGAAAACAAATAATATGGAAGGTATACCACCCGAACCTCCAGATAAAGGTAAATTTTATGTAGAAATGGAAGGAGATGGGATGATGGAATATGAGGAATTAAATAAAAATAACAATAGAGTAAATAATAAGGTAACAAACAAACAAAACCAAACAAGTAGTACTATTGAGGTAATTAACAAATTTAGTTGCAATAACGATGAAAATTTGACAAATTTAAATCAAACAGATAAGTCAGGTAAGCAAAATTTAAATAAAGTAATAAATTTAAGATTAAAACATAGATATCAATTTGGAGATAATGCACCTTATATAGTACACATAGAAAATAAAAACGGTAACATTGGTCGATTACACAGGATCGGCACGGCCCGTTTGATTTTAAGTGCAGTTCCTGAAATTGAAAATAATATCACACAAATTACAGTAGTTGGTAGAAATAAAATCAAGGTAGAACTAAATAATTTTGCTAGTGCTAATAAATTAATTGATTCTCAAATTCTTAAAAGCAAAGAGTATGAGGCATATATTCCAACGTTTTTTACTCAAAAGAAAGGTGTTATAAAATTGGTAGATAAAGAGATAGAAGATAATGATTTATTATCATTAATTAAACCTAGATTTCGAATTAAATTCGAAGTATTACATGTAAAAAGAATTATGCGGAAAGTGATTCAAGATAATGGTAATACTAATTATGTAAAAACAGGAACCGTAATTGTCACTTTTAAAGGTCAGTCTATACCAAAAAATGTAATAATAGAAAAAATGATATACGAGGTGGAAAATTATACACCCAGAATAATCCAATGTTTAAAGTGTTTGAGATTTGGGCATATAAGTGCCCAATGTAGAGGAAAAGATAGGTGTGAAAGATGTGGCGAAGAACACAACAAATCTAATTGTTCCAATCCGAATAATTTACTTTGTGTATTGTGCAAAGGAAAACACAGCGCTACTGACACGGGAGCAGATTGTACAGAAAGACAAAAACAGGAATATATTAAAAAAATTATGAATAATGAAAATATAACATATTATGAAGCTAATAATAAATATAAAAAATGTTATTCAACAGTAAGTAAAGACCAAGAAAATACTTCAAATAAATATACAATATCTAAACGAAAAAGATCAAGTAGTATTGATTCTAGTAGTGTAGATAAAGAAACAATGGAAGCACGCAGAAAAATTTTGCAAACACCAATAATACAAAGTCAGCCTTGTTATAATTTTAATAATCCCATTTATTCTAACACAACACAAACACAAAACGATAATCAAAATAATATAGGAGAAATAATAGTAAACTTTATTTCAGCAACATTAAATCAAATTAATCACAATTTAGATAAAAAAACGTTGGAATTATTAAAAAACAATATTTCACAATTATTATTACCTCGTGATGGCTAACGTTTCATTTCTTCAATGGAATGCGAGATCAATTAAAACAAATAAGGGTTATGTAGAAAAATTCTTGTATGACAATAAAATAGATATAGGATTAATATCAGAAACTTGGTTAAAAAAAAGTAATTTTATTAACTTTACTGGTTATAATGTCTTTAGGAATGATAGAGATGATGGATATGGTGGAGTAGCCATTCTTTTGAAAAAATTAATAAAATTTTACAACAGTACTACTTTTCACCAAATTAATGACATAATGTGCAATAGTATATCAATTAAAATTCAATCCGGAAAAAAGTTAAACATTTATTCAATATACGTAAAACCAAATCTTAAAATCACTCTAAATGAATGGAAAAAGTTTTTTAATAGTCTAGAGAAGCCTTTTATAATTGGTGGTGATTTTAATAGCCACAATTATGTTTGGGGTTGTAGTACTGTAGATACTATAGGAAAAAATCTGTTAGAAGCTATTGAGGACTGTAATCTTGTAATTTTAAATAATGGTAAAGAAACTTTGATGCGTAGACCGAATAGCAATAATAAATCTGCAATAGATCTTACAATATGCTCAGCAAATATTAGTCATTTTTTCGATTGGGATGTTGTGGACGAGACATTAGGATCAAATCATTTTGCTATTATTATTAAGTCAAATATTAATGTTAATAAAGCGGAATGTGTAAATACAAAATTCCAATGGAACATAAATAAAGCGGATTGGTCTCTTTTCTCTTCTATCACTGATAATTTCATGGAAATAGATAATAATTTAAATTACCAACAATTTTTAAATAAATTAAACGAATATTGTAAGATATGTATACCGGAGAAGAGAACAGGGACTAATCCACGATTTAGAAAAACTTGGTGGAATGACAATTGTAAAAAGGTAATAGAAGAACAAAAACTAGCTTTACGCAAGTTTAAACTACAGTCTAATATACAAAATTATATAAATTATAATAAATGTGTAGCGAAAACCAAAAAAGTTGTATTAGAGAGTAAGCGTAATGCATGGAGAAATTTTTGTAAAACTTTAAACAAAAATACACCAATTAAAGATATGTGGAATCAAGCCAAACGATTACAAAACATTTTTAAACCACAAGTAAATCCAGTGACTGAAGGAGAATGGGTTGAGGAGTTTTTAAGAAAATTATGTCCAGATAATATATTTTCAAAAATTAATGTAATGGAAAGAAAAAACTCTATGCATCCACTTTCAATTCCATTTAGTTTCTGTGAATTAGAAATAAGCCTTAAGAATAAGAAAAATACTTCTCCAGGTATAGATAATGTACATTATATTATGTTGGCCAATTTACATCAAAAAGGGAAAGAAACACTATTAAATTTTTTTAATCAAATATGGTTATCAGAAGATATTCCAGATAACTGGAGAGAGTACCGGGTGATTCCTATTCTCAAAACAAATCGGAATCCTGATTCAGCAGAATCTTATAGAGGTATTTCATTGAGCTCCTGCATAACACAAACACTGGAAAGAATGATAAAACTTAGGCTCGAAAGTTGGCTAGAAAAAAACAATAAATTATCACAAACACAATTTGGATTTCGAAAAAATCATTCTACTGTGGAAGCTGTGAGTCATTTGGTAACAGATATAAATTTAGCGTTTACGAAAAATTCTTCAGTAATCGCTCTTTTATTAGATGTTGAAGCAGCATACGACAACGTTAATTTAAATATACTATATAACAAAATGATACAAATAGGTCTGCCAGAATGCTTCTGTCAAAAAATAATAAAATTGTATGACTGTAGAAAAATTTATATATCGGTAAATAATAACACATTTGGTCCAAGAGTAGCGATGGGTGGTTTACCTCAAGGAGGAATATTAAGCCCTTTGTTATATTTAATTTACACTTCTGATATAGAAAAAAATTTAAACTCAACAAAAATTTTACAATTTGCAGATGATATAGTTATTTATCAAGAAAACATTAAAATAGAAAATGCAGTCAAATCCATTGAAGAAGGAGACAAACATATTAAAATATGGAGTGAATTACATGGACTAAATATATCTGATTCCAAAACCAAATTATGTATTTTTACAAGAAAACGAAAAGAAATACCCAATCACATCTTAATAAACAATATATCCTATCCTGTACAAAGTTATGTTAAATATTTGGGTATTACTCTGGATAGACAGCTTCTCTGGAAAGAACATATAGAAAATATAGTTAAAAAAACAGAAAAAGGAATAAACCTTCTTCGATTCGTATCACACTTACGTTGGGGAGCAGATCCAAATATTTCTTTGTTGTTATTTAAAAATAATATAAGAGCTATATTCGACTACGGATCAATATTATACAGTGACGCATCACAGTGTCATTTAAATAAAATAGACAAAATCATTAATAAATCCCTTAGATTGTGTATAGGAGCCCTAAGAAGTACACCGATAAATAATCTACAAGTTGAATGGTGTGAAATGCCGATGGATATAAGACGAAAAAAACTTGGCATCAACCTTTTAGTTAGATTGTATGAAAAAAAGGCAAGTTTAATTTCCAAAATACATTAACTGTTTTTAGCAGACTTGACAGAAAAATATTGGATAAAAAAGAAAACTCTAAATATGGTAGATTTATATTCAAAAATGACAATATATGATAAACAACTTTATAAATATGACATAAACCCAAATTATAATATTGACTTTAATAGTATGGAACAAGTTCAGGTATACTTTTTAAGGGACTATAGCAAGTTGCCTATATCTTTAAGAAAATTAGTGTTTATCTCCGACAGTTCACAAATGTTCAAAGATTATTGTATGCTATATACAGATGCATCAAATAATATTGAAGGTGTGGGATGTGCCTATTGGGATAGCAGTAATAAAATTAGTAAAATGTTTAAACTAAATTCTATTTTGAGTATATACACAGCTGAATTAATAGCGATAATGGAAGCACTAAAATATTTATCTAATATAAATCATTCAAAGTTTATAATTTTTAGTGACAGTAAAAGTTCTCTTAGTAAAATTAGTGCTATAAATCCTAAATCAAAAGTGAACTACATTGAATTATATATCATAAATAAAATTAAAGAACTTCAGCAACAAGGAAAGTCTGTTAAGTTGGCATGGGTTAAAAGCCACTGTGGAATAACTGGAAATGAAATGGTAGATGAATTGGCTAAAAACGCGGTGACACAAGGAGTATTAACCCATTATCTTTGTACGCCAAAAGATATTGAATCAAATTTATTCAAAGAGATTAAGAAAGAATGGAAAGAAAGGTATATTGATGAAAACGTAAATACAGGAAACCACTACAGATCAATCAGAAACTATATAACGGATAAACCTTGGTTTTCTAAAATGGAGTCGACAAAAGATATGATAAGAACCATATGCAGAATGAGATTTGACCACTGTCTTACTCCATCATATTTATTTAAAATTAATATAGCTGATAGTCCACAATGTATTTGTGGACAGTTGGGCAATCTACAACACAAAATTTTGACCTGTTCTCTTATCTCTAATAAAGTTAATATGTTTTTAAATTCACTGTATTCTTTGACTGATGTCCACCATCCCATTAATTTAAATTATTTATTAACATTAGAAAATAATGAGTTGGTATACCGACTATTGTATAAACATATTTTAGATATTAAGCTTAAATTGTAATTGTAAAATATAGAGTAAGTATTTCTTGTAAATTGTTATATGTTAAAAGAAAAAGAAAAGAAAAGAAAAGAAAAAAAAAAGAAAAGAAATATAAAAAAAATAATAAAATAAAAATAAAAAAAAAAATAAAAAAAAAAATAAAAAAAAAATAAAAAAATAAAAAAAATAATAAAAAAAAAAAAGAAAAAATATAAAAAAGATATATAAAAAAAAAATAGAAAAAAAAATATAATAATTAAAAAAAATATAAAAAAAAAATATGTAGATAAAAATGAATGACGAACTTGGACAGTCCATAGTAAAATAGCTTTCGAATGAAGTAGAGGGCTAAAGAAGAATGTTGCAGTTTTTGCTGTGGAACTCTGAGAACATCATTTGGAAAAAAATTAATAAAAATATATATATATAAAAAATTATTAAAAAAAAATACAAAAATAATTATTTATTAGTAGAATTGTTTGTTATATTAGTATTAGTTTTAGGATAAGATACGAAAAAATGACTAATAAAATAAAAAATAGTAAAATTGGCGAATGGATTTAGTGTCCGCAGTCATATAAACCCAAACAAACAACAACAACACATAAGTGGTCTGTAGCTTCGACATGATAGGTGTGAAATTTTTAACGTCCTTGTTGTTGATTGGATAGGAAGAGTGCCATAATCTAGCCTCCATGCTAGGTACATAGCCTCCATACGGTACTTCCAATATTTAATATTTTATTCAAGTGGACAATAAAGGTAAAACACAAACAACTTTTGTTTCTTACTTATTTATTTATAAAATAATGTGACATTGTACATAGAAATATGAGTATTTAATTTGGATTAAATAAATGTTTACTTGTTGAACTTTTCCACCGTCTGCACACAACAGCTGAACGGAGCCATTAGACCTAACAACAAAACGCGAAATAAAGTGTGTATTTTAAAACTGTTGGATAAACATTACCTACAATCAGAAAATCTCTACCTTACAATCAGAAAAACTTACCTTTAAAAAGGTACTCGATTACAAAATATCAAAAAACACGACTGAATATCAGCTTTTTATGGTGACACAAACACATCACATAACCGACCTTATAAAATAACTGAACGACAACGAACGAACAAACACGAACACTGAACACAGATTCACAGATAGCGCAGGATTTGTCAAAAGTCATGTTCCACCAATCACAATGCCGACATCAGCGCCTCTGACAAAATGGAAGGAAAATAAATACGATTACATGTTTTTTATTAGAGTGCGCGGGGCATGGACACTTAGTAGTCATCGTTGACCTAAGATGGTTGATTGGGTCCTCGGGTAGAGTTTCACCATGTTCCCAGAGGTTTAATCCCTGAACATCGGCGTTTAGCCTTTTTAATTTTATTTTAACATAATCACAACCATTGTTTGGTTCTGGGGCTATTTTGCAAGTATCCAAGTAAGTAATCATAACCACACTTTTTAATTTTCAAAATTTGGCGAATGGATTTAGTGTCCGCAGTCATATAAACCCAAACAAACTTTCAAAATTTCAACCATCTTTTCAATTTTAATAGTGGGATTACTTATTTGATTTTAGATTCACTGATGATGCACCGATAGGTTTGAAAACGTTCTGATGAACACATTTTATTGAATCCATTGGGATTTTTAAAATTTTTTAGTAAATATACCTTTTACATAGAAGTGGTTTTTACTTCATGTTCCAGTTTGTTTAACTATCAGGTATACAGTCAACCCAGGGAACTACCCCTTTTTAGTTTTTTAATTGGCTGTGTTACTTCTTCGTATATTGGGTATTGGTCTTCTATTTCAGCTGTATGTACTTCTATGTTTGAGGTATTTCTTATACATTGGTCGTTTAACAGTTTATAGAAGTATTTCTTCCAGGTTTTTATGATTTCCTTGTCATCAGTGATAAGCTGGCCGCTGTCGGTTTGAAGGAATTTTCCTGTTCTTGGTACCCGGTATTGATCTCTGAAATTGATTCAAAGAACTGTCTTGCTTGTTTGTTTTTCTTTTTTCTTCTATATCTCTGAATATTTGTTCTTAATACTCCCTCTTCTGCCATTTCATTAGTTTTCTTTTCTCTGTCCTTTTCTGTTGTCATTGTTGTTGTGCGAGGGGTTTTTAGTATGTTCCTTCTAGCCATATTTCTTTCTTTGTTGTTTTCTTTTTGTATCCAAGTATTTCATCTAATACGCTTGTCAAAGTTAATTTTATATTTTTCGGTGTTCGGACTGGCCTACACCATATAAAGCCTCATTGATCTTGTTACCGACATTTTCTAGAAAGCGTTCGCATTTTTCTGGGAAAAACTGTTAAGTGCATTTGTAAGAAATGTATAAGAGCGAATTCCACTTCGCTGAGGTAATTATGGCAAATAAAATAATACAATTTTCTTTTCTTAATCCAGCAGAATGACGTTTCGGTTTTTCAGAGATAATAAATTTTCCCGGCTGCCCAACGGCTTAGAAACAAAACATAGAGATATCTGAGTTGTGGGAAATTTCGTTTTTACTGCACATAACAAATAATCAAAATGGACCAAAGAAGAGCAACAAATGTTACAAATACTAATATTATAATGTGTTGTAAAAATAGTATTAATATATTGACCTAATTAAATGAGGTTATACCAAATTGAATAAATTTGTACCGAAGTTGAATAAATTTATTTCAAATGTGAAAAATACTAAATGTTTATAAATACAAGAAAAATTGTATGCTTTAACATTAAATCTCATTTTTATTCCAATAGTCACACCGAGTGATCGTTCATTTATAACTGCTTAAACACCTATTAGTCCGAGGTTCATATATTATTATTATGCCATAAATATACTTAGACAAATATGCAAATTGTATATTTTGCATATTATGCATAAAAGATGCGAAAATACCAAATTTTGCATATTTTTATATAAATGTGCATAAAGTGCATATAATTTGAAATTTTGGTTGTATATATATTTTTATATTCACGTAACAAATAGCTTGGAAATCTCAATTTTTAATTTTGGTTTATAATTTCTTGGTACTCAAATTTTTGGTATCGGAACTTATAAAAGATAGCGGCTTATACATAATTTTGTCAGGTTTTATCCTTGATAGAAGGGTTCCAAAATCTGCCAGTTTATATCACTAGGTAAAGATTTTTAGTTTGACGGCCCTTTTCACTTTTGTTGTAAAATAACCCGTGAACACCTGTGTTCAGTGTCATTCATAAAATTAAACTATAGTTTCGTTCAGAAAACTATTACCCAATTGGATTCTTTCAAATTATCATTGTTAGAGACAGAATATTTTTAATAAAAGACTTTGAATCATTGTGTCAAAACGTTAAAAGTAATACATATTGGAAAGGAAACTTACCAAACATTTTCCAACAACCATGGAAAAACAATGGTTACCAGGGTCTTTCTGAAGTAATTCAAGCAGTAGCTTGAACATTTTCCGAACCACTTAACCCGGCACCTGCCACGTGAGGTGCTACCAGCACCACATAATATTTTCATCAAATATTTGGTATTTCAAGTTGGTTAACCGTGCTGTGCGCCAGAGTAGCTTTCTATAATATTATATAGCATAGATCTGTTTGCGTTTGAAGTGGTTATTTAGTGTAATTCTGAACTTGTAGCTCTAAAGTTGAATCGAGGTGTCATCACCTGGCAGTTTAAGTTTTAATTTTTTTTTGTGTTTTTGATAAACAGGTCAGATTTACATTTTTTTATTGTAATATCTGATTTAAATTATTAATATATTCTCTATACTCAATAATTCTTAATTTTTTTAGATATTTTACTTCACTTCATTTATTATGGGTTGGTACTTGCTAATTTGCTTATAACACTTTTTTAATTTTATGTTTTAAATTTATAATATATTAGTAGCTAATAAGGTAATAAAACAGGTGTTTTTTATACACTTGTGTGCCTCAACACATTATTTTGTTTATAAACAAGTAGATCACTGAATACTTTTAAGGGGTGCTGTGAGCACCCCACGTGGCAGTTGACGCCTTGCAAAGACACGTGGCAGGTGCCGGGTTAATTGAGAGCCAACTATTATGGTGAATTTGAAAAATGTCCCAGTTAAATCAGTTGATGTCCAAAGAAGTTTTTCTATGTACTCAAATAAAAACCATATGTTTCTGTTAGAAAAAAAAAACAGCATTTCATAATAATTTTTTTATTGCCACAATTGGAAATAATATCATTTTTTTTGTTAAAATAATTAAACAGTTAATTACATAAGCTTAGTTTATAAAATATATACACATGTTAATTAATACAACATGTGAAGGTATTTTAAATTTTTTTGTAAATTAAAAAATATTTTTTCTACAACCGTGTTAAAAATGCAATTTTTAGCACTCCATACGAGCGTTAAAAATGCTACTTTAAGGCACTAGTGCTTTAAAATATTTTTAAGGCACTGCAGTTCGTATTGACAGTATAGGCAATTTTGATGTGTCAAAAAAATATAAAAATGGAATGTCAGTCACGTTCAAGTAAAAGTTTTTGTAGATATTGTCCTGTAATTACATTTGTAGAAAAAATATTGTATGCTATGCGTGTTAAAAAGTACATTTTTAAGGCACTCATGTGAATTGCAGAACTAGCTATCGCTCATTCTGCAAACTTTCACAGGCGTGCCTTAAACGTGTACTTTTAACACATATCATAAATAACTATTAAGTACATAATTTTTAATTACATGCATATTTTCTAGATAAACTTGCATATGTTTGGATAAAATACTGCATATTTATGCGCAAATTTCATACCTTTTTATTTTAATATTTGCCTAAGTCTAGCCATAAGGAATACGAGAAGAGAAAGAAAAGTGGAAATAGATAAATATATATTAGACAGACATGTGCTAAGAGGACTAACGTTCTGCAGAAAATAAACACGAATGAGCTCAGAGTGGTAACACACTGTTTACTGTAAGCTAAATAATATTCCTCTTGGTGTACCTATACCTGAAGAATGTTGGCAATCACAATGGCACATTTCATTTTATCTGCAGCAGATTGAAAAAGCTTTACACACATTTTAGGTTGAAGCAATTTCTGAGGTTCTTTACCCAGGATGTTCCTTTCCTTCCTGGACCTCGGTTTCCAAATATTTCTCCTTGCGGGATGGTCTGTAAGAGAGCTTATCTGGATTCGTTTAGCATACTGTGTCAGTGTTGTAACTTTTGACATTTGATGACGGTCGGTACCTCTCGGATCTTTTTCATTCCTCCTCCTTTGTAACTCGGTCAGTCCACGGAATTTTAATTACTATTATCCGATATAACCAAATGCTTCTAATTTTCTGCGCATCTGCAGTAAATAAAATAGAATCCTACAAACCAATGCAAATTATTTCCAAATAATTTGAGTAGCAAAAAATGCATATTTTCAAAATGTTGCAGGACTGAAAATAAAACAGATAGCAAGTTTAAATTTTTTACGTATAGAAGAACGCTGTATCTTTTATTTGCAATTTGCAAAATTAAAACCGGTTAGTTAGCGCAGCGTCGGCAATTTTTTTAAATAAACATGAATTTTTCTGCTTATAAACAAATAAAATACTTTTAAACAGAGCTGAGTGCCATTTACAACAAAAGTATAAAAGATACTTGAATTTTTCTTGCGCTAAGATGTTTGTAATTTGAAGAACTTTCTATATTATACAAACTTTCATAATGTTTGAAAATCAAAAACACCTTAAAAAAATTAATAAACATATTCCGGACCAGTAAAAAATACTAATTATTGAGCTGAGAAAAAAAATGAAATCTTACTTTCAAAATGGACACATAACAAAATTGCATTTCTTGGGTTCTAGCGAAGCGATTTTTATCATTTTTTTAAACTGATGTAAGTCGAAGCGAAAATCACAAATAACGTATTGATAAATTTTCATTTTTAGTACCTTTCGATATAAATAAATAAATTTGTTTATTGCAAAATAAAAGCACATACTCTGGTCCTTTGAAATAATACTTTTTTTAGCAAAAACTTTCTTTGTTCAAATATTTTAACTTTTACCTGTTGCTATCAAAAACTATTTAAAAAGTCACTACAAGTATAAACTTACTTTTGTCTCTGTTCCCAAAACAATAAGAACTAAAACGCCAACTTAACAATTATTAACAACTACACATTTGTTTGTCCACAGCTGTAATATCCGATAATTTTTGACAGGTCATTAGAATGCCCAATCAGAGCAAACGTATCCGCTGTCCTGCGCGTAGCACCAAAAATTATTGTGTATTTAAGAAAATTCCTGACGCCGTGCTAATTAACCGATTTTAATTTTGCAAATTGCAAATAAAAAGTACCACGTTTTTCTATACGTAAAAAAATTCAACTTGCTATCTGTTTTATTTTCAGTCTTGCAAAATTTTGAAAAAATGCATTTTTTTGGCGAAAGCTGGATTGCAAAATTTATTTTGCAAAATCTATTGAACCGATCTTAATGAAATGTACAGTATTGGTTTATTATGCCATAAAGTTTTTCTGAGTGAAATATGAAGGTCCTCAGTGTAGCATAAATGGTTGAAAAAAGTATGCGAAAAATTTTTTTTCGCAATTATTGCTATTTTGTAAAAAAGGTAACAATTTTAATTACGCAACTATTAGATCAGCACAACTTTTCTCGGAAATGAATACTTTTAAAGTTATAATCAAAAAACAAAGAAAAAAATCGAATTTTTTCTTCATTTTAAAACATTTTATTTATTTAGTTAGGATAACTCAATTATCATTATATGAGTAATTTCCAAGCAATTTCTGTAAAAAAAGTCACCTCTCAACATTCATCTCAAAAAAGTAAATATTTTATCGAAAAAAATATGTATACAGAGTGGCGGGATAAAAAAATAGATGCAAGATTATACCATCCAAATATAAAATAATAATAACACGTCGCAATGAAAGACCAAGAGCAGATTCAATTGGTGGTTGCGAAGGTTGATTGACATTCTCATTGATGATATTCTGAACTTGCGAAATATTTTCTGAAATACATACTCTCTTCTATCGGGTCGGTATTATGAGGAAATACGAAAGCATTAAAAGAACCAGCAACAGGTCCATTTTTGATTCAACGGAGACAGATTTTTTCGGAATTTGTAATATTTGCGGGTCAAATAAGACACCTACCGTTTTAAAGCACTTGCATTTTTCTGTACATTGTTCTTTTTAAATTAGGTACCGTATTTAAGTTATTTATTAGTGTTTTAACTGTAAGTGTCTTATTGCATTTAAGACGTTTAAACTTTACATTGTATTTACCTGCTTAATTTGGCTAGAACGCCAGTGGATTAGATTTTGATTTATTTCTTTGCACAGCTTTTGTTCTTTTATAACAGGAAGTAAACGATATGATATAAACACCTGCATGGAATTAGACGATCCTCTTGTGAATATCAGTAGTTAGACACGCATTTTGTGTCTTTAAATATAAATTTACCAAGATACAATGAATAATAAATATATAAGTATGCAACATAAGACAATATTTTCAACATGAATATCACAAGAGACTAAGAATAAATTGACAATAATGCGACGATTTTTCGAAAACTTGTTGCCTGGCAATAGACACGCGAGCACGGAGGGCTCAAATGACTATTGCCGATTGGAAACAAGTTTAAGAAAAAAATTGGAGCATTTTTTAATTTATTCTTACTATCGTGTGATATTCGAAATATTGTTTATTAATACTTACATATAATATTCAAGTATACATCAAGTGTATAAAAACATTCAGTGACATTTATCCCAATTAATGTGAGATATATTTTTCAACTTTTCAAAGTGAACAGCAGAGTTTGGCAAATATTTAGATGAAGATATTAATAAAATATTAGTTAAAATTATTTATAAATACAGTTTTATGCATGAAATAATCGTAGAGAGTGTAACCCTTACAAAGGTTATTGGCTAGCTTAGATTGGCGTAGGTCCTGTGCTGTGCAACAATAAATCACTTTTCCAAGGATCTAAGGGAGGTTAATCAAAAAAATTCAAAAGTAACTTCACATTTTTGTTTATTGGCCCAGGTGAAACAATCACATACCTACGCATTATTGCTATTTTAATGTACTGAAGAAAGGAAATTGAAGATTATTAACAAATCAAATTTATTGTCAAGGAAACAAATTTTTTTCAGTAGCACTTTGCTAACGCCTGACTGCAGGAGGGCTACTTATCTTTTGCGTCCGTCGAGGGATCTCCGTTGCCATCCTCAGGTCTTGCATGAACTTCGGCTCCACGTAGCCTCTGTTGACTAGAGGTATTCGGATGCAGGCTCTCACCTGCGACTAAGAAAAATAACAGTGCGTATTATTATGGATATATACTAGCACATGAGATGTACGTTTGGTAAGGAGACCCAGTTCGCGTATAAGTAGACCGTCCTAGTAAAGTCAAACGGTCGCAACTAATACCATGGAACATATATAATTTCCTTGCCCAACGAAGATACACAAAGGTAAAAACCGAATAAAAATTAATGATAGCAATAAGCTTAAAAAAATAAAGATAATAATAAATAAAAAGATCTCAAGCATTGCTAAAGATCGCTCACCAAAATATTAGCCGAAAAGCATAAGATAAATTATAATTAAGAAAGTACTCATGCCAATCAAGTTGGGAAAAACTTCTTGTTGTAGATATTAAACTGCTCGTCAAAAGTTAGGGATATAGAAAATGCTGCTGAATTTTTATAGTAGATTTTTCGTAAGCAGATTAACGGATTCCGCTAACTTTTTTTATTTTATAATTTTCTTTAGTATTTACACAGCTATGCAAAGATTTACTCAAACTTTTTTTTTGTATTTAGGTATACCGGGTGGGGAAAAGAAATATTTTTCATATGTTAAGTTTGAGACGCACTGTAGGGAGGATGAGGTACAAATGGGAGTATATATCGAAATCGTATTGTAGTGCTATGTTTTGTGAACATTTTGTTTTTTGAATGTCCCTGATATCTTTAGAAATAAAAAAATAAAAACATAGACGGTTTTGTAATTTAAAATATGTTTTAACCGAAACAAAAGTTTGAGACAGCTTGTAGGGAGAAAAAGTCACAAAGGTGAGTATACCTCGATATTTTGTAGTAGTCTCATATTTTGTGAATATTTAGTTTTTTTAATTTCTCTGATATTTTTAATAACAAAGAAACTAGACAATATTGCTCTTTAATATGTGTTTTAACTGACGACATGCATCACATCACACATGTGAAACATAGAAAAACACATTAAAGAGTAATACCGTCTAGTTTCTTTGGTATTAAAGATATCAG
This sequence comes from Diabrotica virgifera virgifera, assembly GCF_917563875.1. NCBI lineage: Eukaryota > Metazoa > Arthropoda > Insecta > Coleoptera > Chrysomelidae > Diabrotica > Diabrotica virgifera. Next base: position 191,610,095 of record NC_065446.1, on the reverse strand, counting down.
AGAAATTAAAAAAATAAAATATTCAAAAAATATGAGACTACAGCATAATATCGGGGTATACTCACCTTTGTGCCTTTTTCTCCCTACAAGGTGTCTCAAACTTTTGTTTCGGTTAAAACACATGTTAAATTACAAAACCGTCTATTTGTTTTGTTTCTAAAGATATGAGGGATATTAAAACAACATCATGTTCACAAAACATAAGACTACAATATTATTCTGATGTATAATCACATTTGTACCTCGTTCTCCCTACAGGGTGTCTCAAACTTAACACAAGACAAACATATTTTTTTCTTCCACCCGGTATAAGTACAACAAATAAGTTTGAGTAAACCTTTGCACAACTGTGTAAATACTAAAGAAAAGGCTAAAATAAAAAAAATAACGGAATCCGTCTGTTCGCGAAAAAATCAACTATGAAAATCAGCAGAATTTTCTATATCCCTAACTTTTGACGAGCAGTTTATTTCGTCGGTTTTATTTGTTTCAAGTTTTATTCAAAAGAGAACAAATTATACGAAGGCACTCATTTTTAAGTGGTTAACGTATTGGAGAAAAACTAGTACTGACGAATATATTTGATGCTCGCTAATTAAAATAAATAGTTCGGGTCTTAGAAAAATTATTATTTGAAGTACGTTAAACGAATAGGCAGGAGCTAGAACAATTGAAGTGCTGAACTTAAATTTTAAATAGCGAATGGGAACTTAATTTGAAAGGACAGACTACAGAATGAAGTGTAAAGGAAAACGAAAATTAACTCAAATGTCACAGAAACAAAATTAAGAATCTATTTATCAGATGTAAAACACAAAAGAACACAATAGGATAAATTATAGAAAGAATATGAAACATTGTAATGTCCTCGTGATAATATGACATTAGATGCAGAACTAAAAGTTTATTGTGATTCATTTTTTAAAGAAAAAATTTGTCACTGTCCAAACTATTAAATTCGTTATAAAAAAACAAAATAAATCTACCTAAAAATATTCGTACTATAATAATCTAGGTAGGAAATTACCACTAAAATAATAATCTGATTTTACAGAGTTAAGCACGTGACTAAAAATCTTACTAGAGGATTGGAAATTAAAATCATTAAAAAGTAATCATTTTAACAGTTTGATAAATAAATCGCTTTCATCAAATAAAATTTTTGATTCCAATAAAAATGTTTTTCGCTGAAGTTAAGATGTCTTTTTTTTACAGCTCCCCCTGGCCATCTCGTCAAACTCGACTTCCGGGATTGGTTTCATCTTGAATCCAGTCCAAACTGCAAAAACGACTATCTGGAAGTCCGAGACGGTGCTCATGGCTTTAGCAACCAGATACATAAGCCCTTTTGCGGTAAAAATTTTCCTCCGATGATAACGTCGAGCGACCGTTACCTTTGGATACATTTTAAAAGCGACGAAAATATCGAATTTCAGGGGTTTCGAGCAGTTTTTGAATTCATGGAGAGACCAGCTGAATGTGAGTAGATATTTTTATGTATAGAAAGAATTGTATACATATAATAGACGTAATTTTTGTTTCGAGATTATTATATATAATGTATATATTTAATGTAAAAACTACGCGTTGGGGGCCATTTATCTAACAATAGGATGGGATATGTTACTATTAATTATTTTTATCTGATTAATCTTAGGGTTGGAGGATTTCTTTTTAATGAAACAACGGCGGTTAAAAGAGTTTTGTATAATGTTAACACTTTGAAGTCTAAAATATTACTCCCTGCAATGTTATTTTTTCTACCTGTAAACTTGAAAATACATACAGTGAGGACTTCTGAGTTGGAATAAATTCATTTTCTCGAGAATGGGCGACTCTGGAGATAAATACCGAAACAGGTCGATTTTTATTTTTAAATTATAACTTTTTGGCATATATATCATTATATGATACTAGTGACGTCATCGTAAGTATTTGGTCTTACATTTAGTTTACTCTCAAGACTAATACCAAATTCTGACTTTAATATATGATATATATTATGTTGTTTAAATTATAAATAATATTAATAATACATAGATATATAAGTAATACTGAAATTAAAATATGAACAAATAAAAGTCGATATGTTATTCACTTACTAATCGTGGTATTTTCTTTCTATTGACTTCCTCTTTCAGTATGGATAACGACATAATAACCACATAGTAACCTCGGTAGAATGCAGTAGGATGTGGTTACCCATACTGAAAGAACTCTACCGACAAACGAAGACAGGATATTCCTCAGATAATTTTAAGACAATTTAACCCAATTCACCTAGTCCGAAAATGCTTCTTAAGGGAGCTAGAACTCTTTGAAGATGGCGTCTTGTAATTAGTTTTTCTTAAATAACTCCAGAACGGTTTTATTTAGAAAAACGAAAATTGGTGTGCAGTGTGCGTATTTACTTTTCAGAGATGAATCGATTCCACCCATTGCAAATTTCTAGTCATAGGCGTCAGTTTTGGGTAGAGCAACGGTTATTTTATCGCATAACTTTTTGTCCTTAACTTTTATGCACTTTTGACACGGGATTATTAAATTGTGAGGTATTCTAGTACTAAAAGGTACTTTTGCTTTAAGTCGTTAGGACACACCGTTTTCTAGAAAAATCGATTTGAAAGCTTATCGTTTTTGGAATTTGAAAAAAAATTGAAAGAACTTTTCAACAAAAAACGAAGTATTTTACCAACATAAAGTAAGAGTAACTTTTAGTACTCGAATACCTCATAATTTACTAATCTAATGTCAAAAATGCTCAAAAATGCAAGACAAAAAAGTTATGCTATAAAATAACTGTTGATCTACCCAAAACGGACGCCTATGACAAGTACTAGAAATTCGCAATTAATGAAATCGATATATCTCTGGAATATAAATAAATGTACCAGCTTTCGTCTTTCTAAAAAGTTTTTTTTTTATTTTTTTTAATTCAAAAAGCGAAAAATTTTCAAATCGATTTTTCTAGAAAACGGTGTGTCCTACCGAATTAAAACAAGAGTACCTTTTAGTACTAGAATACTTCACAATTTAATAGTCCAGTGTCAGAAATGCATAAAAGTTAAAGATAAAAAAGTTATGCGATAAAATAATTGTTTCCCTACCCAAAACGGACGCCTATGATCGGTACTAGAAATTTGCAATGGATGAATTAGATTTATATCTTGAAGATAAATACGCGCACCAATTTTTGTTTTTCTAAATAGAAGCGTTTTGGAGGTATTTAAGAAAAACTAATTACTAGACGCGATCTTCAAAGAGCTCTAGCTCCCTCAGGAAGCATTTTCGGACTAAGTGAATTGGGTTAAATTATCTTAAAATTATCTGAAGAATCTCCTGTCTTCGTTTGTCGGTAGAGTTTCTGGACACCCTGTATATCTATGTATTATTTAATATAATATTTTTAATCATAACATTTTAACATATTACATTATGTAAACCATATATGATGATGTTAACACTATTTACAGTGTGCTAGTTTCAAAATACTCGGCAGGATGTAAGTATTCCCACATTTTTCATTTTAACAGTCACATTTTTAACCTTTTGCTTTAAACTAACGTGGAAATACTTCATTCTAGGCACTGAAGATGTTCTGTTTAGAACGAAAACGTTCTGAAATCCATGACATTTTATAGTTTTAAATAAACGATTTTATACCAGAATACATCTCGAAGTTTTTACTTCTGTATTGGTTTTTTAAACTATGGTATACAGCCAACTATTGGGATTTTCCCATTGATTTGTTTTTTTTTAATATAATATTATTTATAATTTAAACAACATATATATTATATATTAAAGTCAGAATTTGGTATTAGTATGATTGTTTTAGATTTTTGATTAGATTTGATTTTTTGCTTGCTCTTACCCAATTTAAATTTTAGATGTGAGAGTATAAAATATTTGATGATGTAACAACACTGACATCTGTTACGCTTACATAGAATGTCTAATTAACTTTATAGCTAACTAAGTTAACTTTATCTCTTCGTGTTTTCTATATTTGAACTATATTTATGTATTAAGTATATCAAAACATTTTCTACCATATAGAGAATTTATAGAAAAAATCTAATAATGAACTGCTAGGAAAAAATAGGTACGTACGACGTACAAGTTGTACGTTTGTAGTTTTATTTTGTATAATAGGTCTGGATCCCGCGTATGAAAAAAAAGTTGATTAATAGCAAGCTGAAAATTTGTTAATAGCTTAAGGGTGTCTAGTCGGACAAACTTTGATATATGGGAACACTGGAACAGGGGAAGTTTTAATTGTGGAACAGGTTAAAAATTTGGAACGGTCAGACCACGAAAAAGGCATATGTATTTTGTCCGACAGAACAGACTTAAACTCTCCAAACAGAGATTAAACTCTCATGCAAAAATCAGACTGCTATTTATCACCAAATGGGCGTTTTAATGAGTGGAACATCTAGAATATGTCAAATGACAGGAATTATGACAGGTGATAAATAGCAGTCTGATTTTTGCATGAGAGTTTAATCTCTGTTCGGAGAGTTTAAGTCTATTCTGTCGGACAAAATAAATGTGCCGTTTTCGTGGTATGGCCGTTCCAAATTTTGAACCTGTTCCACAATTAAAACTGCCCCTGTTCCAGTGTTCCCATATATCAAAGTTTATCTGACTAGACACCCTTAAGCTATTAACAAATTTTCAGCTTGCTATTAATCAACTTTTTTTTCATACGCGGGATCCAGACCTATAAGTAAATTGATTTATTTTTAAGAACATTAAAGTATGTTTGGGATTAAGTAATGCGTTATTTAATTGTCTCTATTCGAATTTAATCGGATTAAAAAAAGAAAAAAAGATAATAAATATTAGTTATATGAAAATCAGAAGAAGCAATTTCCTTCTTTGTTTTTTGTCCGATACTAGAATAGATACAATTAAATAACGTATGACTTAATCCCAAAGATACTTTAATGTTCTTAAAAATAAATTAATTTCTTTATAACAAAAGAAAACTACGTAACTATTTTTTCCTATGTTGTAGACCTTAAGGCACTACATGTAAAAAATAGTCTCATTTGAAAGCTGTATAATTATTTACAAAATATTTTTTTAATTAAATATATTTGTTTCATCGAGGAAATATATTAGGTCTGGATCCCGCGTATGAAAAAAAAGTTGATTAAAAGCAAACTGAAAATTTGTTAATAGCTTAAGATTGTCTAGTCGGACACACCTTGATATATGGGATCACTGGAACAGGGGAAGTTTTAATTGTGGAACAGATTAAAAATTTGGAACGGTCAGACAACGAAAACGTCGCATGTGTTTTGTCCGACAGAACTTTCAATTGATTTGTTACCCTTTCATTAAACTCTCATGCAAAAATCAGGCTGCTATTTATCACCAAATGGGTATTGTAATGAGTGAAACACTTAGAACATGTCAAATGACAGGAATTATGACAGGTGATAAATAGCAGTCTGATTTTTGCATGAGAGTTTAATGAAAGGGTATCAAATCAATTGGAAGTTCTGTCGGACAAAATACATGTGACGTTTTCGTGGTCTGACCGTTAAAATTTTTTAACCTGTCCTACAATTAAAACTTCCCGTGTTCCAGTGTTCCCATATAACAAAGTTTGTCCGACTAGACACCCTTAAGCTATTAACAAATTTTCAGCTTGCTATTAATCAACTTTTTTTCATACGCAAGATCCAGACCTATATAAACACAGATGATATTAGTACGTTCTTTAACGGTAATATTGCAAAAACTAAATTTTAAAGAACTGCTTGGATTGATATGAAATTTGGCACACACATAGCCAACAAGTCAAAGAAAAGAAGTGATATTGTGCCGATGTGCGCTTTTGCCCTGGGGGTGGGTTTCACCCCTTCTCGGGGTTAAAACGAATAAAATGACTAATTGTAAGCAACTCTTGTTCTATAGATTTTTTTCATTTAGTCAATACTTTTTGAGTTATTTGCGAGGGAATATGTTCACTTTTCAACAAAATAACGACCTTTTTAGACGGTTCTTCCGAAATAATTCAAAAACTAGGTATTCTGTCAAAATAAAAACATACTTAGGAAAAGTATAGCTTGTAAAAAAGTGAAAAAAATGGTGTCTAAATTAGATCTCTAGACATAGTAGAAGCAGAGTTATAGCTATTGAAAAATAGGTTAATATTCGTCAAATTCCAAATAGAATATTTTAATGTGAAATAAACAAAAAATGAAGCATTTTTTAGGGAAAACTTATAACATAAACTTAAATCGTTTAAAAATGCTTTATTTTGTTATATAAAGAAAAATCTAGTATCAAAAATAAACAAGTTACGCTCAAAATAAAGTTGGTCTCTTATTTTTTGGTAAAAAAATCGGGAAAATCACCCCCTAATTAGAATCTCTAATGAACTTAATCGTTACCACTTCACAAGTGCCTTTACTCGTATATGTATTATCTAATATGATCTGTAAGTTTCTTCGGTTCAAAGTGCTTATTTTTGAAAGGGTTGTATTTAAAAAGGCTTTCACGGATCACTTATCACGATTGTATGCACATTTTGAACAGCCATATCTTAACCAATTTTTCTCTTACAGACAAACAAAATGTACAGAATGTTTAGAAAAGAAAATCCGACTCTTTTTACTGTTTGAGATTTTTGGTATTTCGAATAACTTTTAAGTTATTTTAAAACAAAATAATTTTTTTCAAAATTAAAAATATTAAAAATTTTACTTTAATACCAATTTTTTTTAATTATCACTTTATATCGATGAAACTTACAGATCATATAAACATAATATAAATAAAACAACTGGTTGATGAATTTCATTTGCTAATAATGAAGTTGCTAATTAGGGGGTGATTTTCCCTATTTTTCTTTGTCAAAACCAAAGGGACCAACTATATTTGTAGCGTAATTTGCTTACGTTTGATGGCAGAAACCTTTTATAAAAACAGAAACAAAGATTTTTTTAAACACTTTAAAAAATTTGTAATCAGCTTTCCACAAAAAAGGCTTAATTTTTTGGAAATTTCACGTTGAAATATTCTATTGAGAATTTGGCCAATATGAACCTTTTTTTCATTAGCTGTAGGTACTCTGCTTCTACTGGGTCTAGATAACTAACGCATTCAACTTTTTTTTCACTTCTTTACAGGCTTTATTTTTGTTAAGAATGTTTTTTCGATAAAATACTTAATTTTTGAGTTATTTGCGAAAAACCGTCTAAAATCGTAGTTATTTTGATGAAAAATGAACACATTCACTCGCAAATAACTCGAAAAGTATTGATTTAATGAAAAAACTCTGTAGAAAGAAAGTTGCTTCAAATCAGCCAGTTTATCCATTTACATATATTTTTTCACCTCGAGAAAAGGTGAAACCTACCCCCAGGGCAAAAGCACACATCGGCACAATATCACTTTTTTTCTTTGACATGTTAGCTATAGGTATACCAAATTTTATGTCAAACCAAGCGGTTCTTTAAAATTTACAGCAAAAACCGTGAAAGAATGTACTAATTGTACTCTGGATCGAAATCAGTCCATTCCAGAAACCATTCAATTCGGCATAAAAATATTAACAAAAAATTTTAATTTGTTTATACAAATTTGATTGTTTAAATAATTAAACAGCATTCAAACGAGAATTTTTGTAATTAGAACGTTAAAAGGTACACGTGTGGTAAATTTTCCGAAAAAAATCTACAACATAAGAAAAAATCTGTGATTTTATTTTGTTATAAATAATAGTTATTTATGATATAAGTGTTAAAGTACACGTTTAAGGCACGCATGTGAAAGTTTGCAGAATGAGCGATAGCGAGTTCTGCAATTCACAAGAGTGCCTTAAAAATGTACTTTTTAACACGCATATCATACAATATTTTTTCTACAAACGTAATTACAGGACAATATCTACAAAAACTTTTACATGAACTTGACTGACATTCCATTTTTATATTTTTTTGACATTACATCAAAATTGCCTATACGGTCAATACGAACTGCAGTGCCTTAAAATTTTTTAAATCACTAGTGCGTTAATGTAGCATTTTTAACTCTCGTATGGAGTGCTAAAAATTGCATTTTTAACACGGTTGTAGAAAAATTTATTTATTATAACAAAAATTAAAGCATATTTGGCATATACAGCCGGTTTTCGAAACGTTATTCAAATCTCCGATCATCTAATCGGCTGTCAGATTTGATCAACTGTTAACCTGTGATGGGTTTCTCAAACGCCAATTATTGTAAAATTGCATGATCATAGATCATGTAATCGATGATCTGACATACGATTTGGTAGCGATACTGTCACAATTGGCTGTTATCCTTCAAAATTTCAATTATATTAACCTCTAAATCCAAACTTGTATCTTTAGATTCTAAAGGTGCATTCTCTCTTACGTACTGTCACTTTTGTTTGGAGCAAGAATTGAACGAGAGCATTTTAAAAATGAGGCTAGGTTATGTGACGGGAGTTGGAGATATAAAACAGTTTTATTTATGATCTATAATATTTTATAATCGTATTTTCATTTTTGGTCTATATATTTACTTTTTATATTTATTTTTAATTTATTTACCGGCTGTTTTATTGTCTTCAAAGTTAGCTGCTATAATTTCTCACACGTTTTCCCTCTTATTTACATCGCTATAATCATTATGTTCTGCTTTTTAGAGCTCTGGCCTCTCAAAAAATAGCTCTATGAGTCTAGCATCCTTGTTATCTTACATTTTTAAAAGAAAAAAAATATAAATTATATAATAAAATATAAAAAATGTCCGAGATATCCATGTTCTGCAAGTTAAATAAATATTTTAAATTATTTCTTCCATAAAAAAATCTTATTTTTATTGAATAATATGATTTATATCATTTATATATGTGTTATTTGACAATTTTTTCCCGGTATTTGTTAATTACAGTAATTAAAAAACTAAAAAAACTCTTAACAGCTCGTTAATCGACGGATAGTCGCAGATTAGGTAACAGTCCATTTTTACCGCCGTTTGACAAGCGAAACTGGTTAATCGACCTTTCGTAGACTCAAAACAGTCATGATCGGCTGTTAACTAACGATTAATCTTTTGTCAGGTGATCGACTATTGTTAAAACTAGTTTGGTTGACGTTTCTGACGCATTTAATCTATTGTTAATCGTCGATTACATAATTTTTGAGATGATCATCCTTTCGGAAACCGGGCGTTAGTAATGCATTAGTCAGGTGGCTCTAGAGTCAATGCGGATTAAAAAAAATGAAGAAACGGTTAGAAGCCGAGAAATTGCATTTTTTTTACGTACACCAATTTTGAAATTTGAAATTAAACTTCCTTCAACCTAGTTTTTTTGGTATTTTTGGTACTTTTGTATGGAGAAAAAGAACCAAAAGAAGAAGGTACCTAATAGTTCAAAGATCCTATTGTTTATAACTTCGACGCAAATACCGGTCCATTTAGACCGGTCGTATCTCAGTTCTACTACTCGCAGTTTAACATTTTCTTTTGAAAAAAACCCCTTGCCGAGTTCTCTCCAACGCCGTTTTCTGAACTTAATTTAGTATAATAGTTACTGAGATATTCAATTTGTTTATAAACCAAAAAATTGTTTATAACTTTAAACCATTGATGGGGCTATCTAATTAATCCGATTGCAACTCTGTAAAATGCATTCGGTAGTTAGAGTGCCTCTTTATATGCAAAAAAATTTACAAACTTCTAAATGGTTTCGTTTTTGTTCTGAAAGTTTCTATAAAATTACAACTTTTTTAAAAAAATTAGATTAAAAAAATATTATGCAAAGTATATTAAGTACATTTTAATAAGGTTTGGTTTATTGTTTAAGTATGTTATAGAAATTTTCTAAGTGAATTACGATGGTCCTAAGTGCAACCCAAGTTGTTGAAAAATATTTAAAAATAGCAGGCTCATTTTGATCCCTTATTTTGTATTGTGTTGCTATCTTGCAGCAAAGGTAATAAACTAAGACATTTTTAACCAATCGTATCTAATACAGAATTTAATTATCTTTATTTTATTTGTGTATAACTTTAGGCTCCTTCTATGTTATAACTTCTCAATATTATACTACGTAGTTGAATCCTGGACACTCACTGAGGCGATGGAGAAAAAACTTGAAGCTTTCGAGATGTGGTTATACAGACGAATCCTAAAGATATCATGGATGGACAAGATAACGAACGAGACCGTACTACGAAGAATGGGGAAAGAAAGAGAGGAGATGTATACGATAGATCTCAAATATGTCAACACGCATGGATAGTGAACATAGAGTTCAATGGAGAGATTCAAGTATAGTCCTGAAAGAATCAGATAGTAAAAAGAGAAAAATCAAAGAAGCGGCTCTAATTATGCTAAATGAAACCAATTGTGTCGCAAATTCCTCGGTAGAATGCAGTAGGATGTGGTTACGCATACTGAAAGAGAAAGTCAATAGAAAGAAAATACCACGATTAGTAAGTCAATAACATATCGAGCTAGTACAAATTTTATATTTTAGTATTACTTATGGTATATCTATGTATTATTAATACTATTTATAATTTAAACTTATTAAAGTCAAAATTTGATATTAGTTTTGTAAAAGTAAATTAAATGTAAGACCAAACACTTACGATGTCGGGATAGTATCACGAGGTTTTTTCCTGGTTTTCCCTCGTGATTTACTACGGAATCTCTAAAGCGAGAATTTTACTGTCATCGTTGCATTTGGTTGTCTTTTTAAAGACAGATCACATGCTATAATATTTTTTTGTGACGGATATTCTTGAGTTGGGATTGATTTCATGTAATCGAATGAACTATTTTTTAGTAAAGTCGTCCCAGGAGCACAACTCATAAATATTGTCGATTATATCATTTTAAAGTCTTCTATTTTAAAATGTATAATATACTTCTAAATTGCCAATATAAATGAGTCAGATTAAATAAATTAGTAGAAGATTTTTTTTACTTAGCAACAACATTTTTGTTTATTTTAGTAGTATTTTGTATTTTGAAAACGAAACCCGATTTGGGCCTCGAAACGTTAATAAAATCTTTTTTTGGTAAAATTGTGGCTTATTTCCCATTATAAATAGTTGATTATAAAAATGCCACAATGAAATATCTTCAGAACAACAGTTTACGAATAAGATGAGAAAGTTAGAATATCTCGGACACATAATGAGAAACGGCACTAAATACAGATTACTGAAGATAATCTTTAAAGGCAAAGTATTCGGAAATCAAGGAATTGGGAGAAGAAGAATATCATGGTTAAAGAACCTGAGGAAATTAATGGTTCTATACAATAACTTCCAATATATTTATAGCATCAGTTATTAAAATAATTATAGCCAGAATGATCGTCAATCTTCGAAACCAAACGGCACCAAAATAAGAAGACAAATTTGTTCCAATATAATCGTTTTTAAAGTGAAAAGCAAAGAAATTAGAAAACAAACGATGTTTTTAGAACTTTTTAAATAATTCAATTTTTTTATTACTGTTCCGGGCATAGTTGAGATGTCGCATAAGTCAATTGTTATTATTGAAGTTATCACCTAGCTTTATCTGCAAAGATCCAAATGCCACCACTCACATCCATTTCAAAAGAGATCCTCCCTGGTCTAATAGTTTTATAGATTAACGTGCAACGTGTTGTTTCATTGCAAATGGATTTTAGTGACGATTCAGATGACACTTTTCGGTAAAACAAATCTAGAAGTTCTGTAGCAATAGAAGTGAATTGCTATCAAGTGACTGCGATAAAGACAATGGCACTTAAAACGGCTTACTTCGCGAAGTTAGACAGTTGTTTTCAATAAATGTGGACCAACTAGGGCCAGTTCTACCGATATTTATTTTTAGTGGGAATTCGAAATGACATTTTAATTAATGTACAGGATACTGGAAGTAATGTTAAATGTTTCATTATTCGTTTTGGTAAAGAATTAGTAGACAGTATAATAGTCAAAGGAACAAATTCTTAAGATCATCAGCAAATGTCTGCGGTTTTTCTCACATTTATATCAAGGAGCAGATGGAGACCAACGAATAGTGATGAAATTCTAGCATTTCTTGCCTTACTGCAGAGCCTTTGTGAAGAAGCCAGTTCAATGGCTTTTTGGTCCAAAATGTTAATCTAAACCAATTCAATACCTACATTTTTGTTACAATTTGTGGTATGCATAAAAACGGAGTATAAACTCCGAGTACATTCTCATGAGTATGAGCATAGAATATAAGTATTTACTCCATTTCATATGAATAAAAAAATGTTGATGTGATGAGTTTCCACTCACCGTATATAAGAGTAGGTACTACCACGTGGAGTATGTACTGCAAAATTTGGAGTATAGACTACATTCTCATTTTTATTCATACGAGCTATTGAATCGTTCGAGACACATATTCACTCGAATGGGTGTTCGCGTCCAAAATGAACAAGATGTGGGACATTTATGAGTAGCTAAATGACAAGTATAAATTCCTTTATGAATAAGAGGGAAAAGTAGTATTATTGATGAAAGCTTAACATTTTACAAGTGGAGACTTATTTGGGTTCAATACAGTCCAAAGGCAATAAAGTAAACACAAGTTAGCATAAAAAATTACATACTATGTGAATCGTCCTCCGGATATATTTGGCACAATATAGTTTACACGAAAAAAGTTACGAAATGTGATGATTATTTATAATATGTGTTTGCTTTCTATCGACAATGCATAATGCGGCAATGCGTGCAAATAAAGAGAGAGGAAAAATATAATATAACCTAAGATTGCTAAAGACAATAGCAGTAGTATGGATGATAGTATTAACAAGGTTGACCAATATCTTGCCGATTATCCTGAAAATAGGAAGCGTGAAATGAAATATTCAAAAGTATTTTTTTTTGTTTCTATTTTTCTCGAATACGCTGAGTGAAATGAATTTGTACTGTACAAGAAAAAAGAAGGATGTGGAACGTATCGAGAATTTCTAATGGTCTTTAAAGCCTTTGGAGCCCCTGCGCACTATCTGCCAGCAATATTGTATCGTATGCCTATCTAATATTGTTTATAAGTCCATTTAATGCAATATCTTCTTCTGATTCGTCCAAGGCCTCTCTAAAGATGTTTTCAGAGTATATGTTAAATAATACTGGTGACAGTATGCAACCCTGTCTAACTCCTTTTCCGAATGTTAAGATTTCGGACAGTTCATCTTTAAATCGAACTGTTGCTTTTTGTTGGAGATATAAGTTTGAGACCATTCTTACATCTTTACCATTAGTCCTGATGTTTTTAGAATATCGATTAGTTTCCCATGTGCGACTTTATCAAATGCCTTCTCGAATCCTATGAAACATGCATACACATCGCAGTTGACATCCCTGGCTCTCTGTATTAGAGCTTGCAAACTGAAAAGTGCTTTCCTCGTTTCGAGTCCTGCTCTGAATCCAAATTGAACTTCACACATGTGTTCTTCTAATTTGGTGTGAATGATAGTAAGGAGTGCTTTAAGTACATGGATCATCTAACTAATTAATCTGTTTGTTTTACATTTTCTTTTGTTGGCTTTTTTGGGAAGTGGAATTAATATTGATAGTAGCCAGTCTTTTGGTAAGTAACCAGTCTCATATAATATGTTGTTAAATAACTTCGTAAGAGCTGTGATTTGGTGTGCTTCTAATAGGTTTAAAATTTCACCATGCACCTCATCAGGCCCAGATGATTTCCCATCTTTAATCCGCTTAATGGCCATACTTACTTCTTCGTTTGATATTTCTGGGCCGTATGTATTGTCCATTTCAGTCGGACTTCTTGCTGCATCTTCGAATAATTATTGCATATATTCTTTCCATCTTCTTGATTTGTATTCAATTGTAGTCAAAATCTGGCCTTCGGCGTCTACATCTATGCCTGTATTGCGTTGTTTTCTGGTGTTATGTACCTATTTAATATTTTTGTTCCTATGGAAATCGTCATGTTTGTGTTATAGTATTCCAATTTCCGTACATTTCTCCATCTGCCATGCTTATTTTGCCCTTTTTATTTCCCTTAGTATACTATCATGCAACTTTTTGTATTCATTGTAATTTCTACCTTTAAATTTTCTTCGCTCTTCCATCATATGCCATATTTTATCTGTCATCCATTCTTACCCCTTTCTATTTTTGATTTAAGATATTGATGCGAAAGTGTGGTAATATATGTCTTTATTTCATTCCGTTGTTCTTCTATGCCACTAGTAACGTCTTCAACTGACTATTTTCGCAAAATTCTTATTAGTCTCTGTTTTTCCTTTATCCTGGATGTAATTTTCTTTCAGTAGTTTTATATCTATCTTCGGCCTAATTTTATTATGAACGATTTTGAGTCGTATGTTGATATTTACAACTAATAGGTTATGATCTGAGAAAACGTCTGCGCTTGGATATGTTTTTGTTGACGTGACAGAATTTCTAAATATTTTGTTTATGTTGCTAAAGTCAATTTGGTTTATTATGATTTTCCCTGTGGTATCACCGGGTGCATTCCATGTATAAAGCCTTCTCAAATGTGCGATTCTTTGCATTAGGTGAAGGACAGCCACCGGTAAAGATCTAGATGGAAGGTACAGTTTCGAAGTTATTAGAACTCCAAAAACAGTCAGGCCAAACAATGTAATGTAGGATTAAAGGACCATAATAGATCTGAAAGATAGTATATAGGCCATAAGTTACTAATATTTATTTTCCGTTGAGCGTTCAGAAATTGGTGCCAGCAATTTTCAATTCATCAACCAAGTTGATGACGTTAAAAGAAGGAACTATAAAACCCTCCACAAGTAGATGGAGTTCATCAAGTTCGCCTACTCAACATTAAATAAGTGTTACCGTTTTGGAAATAAACATCGAGTAGGGCAGGAGGAGACAAATGAAGCATTAAGGAAATTAAAAAATAGAAAATCACCAGGAGAGGACAGAATATCGAATGAATTTGTAGTACGGAGGACACGATCTGACCAAATAACTATTAAAATTAATCTAAAAAGTAATAAAACAAAACAAAACCGCTTTTCAAAAATAGCATAACTCGGACCAAGATAGTTACAGAGGAATTAATTTATTAAACACAACATTAAAATTAATAACCAAAGTAGTAGCAATATAATATATAGTGTGTATAACTTAATGAAATTATAACATTTGTAGAAGAACAACAAGGCTTTAGGTCGGGAAGATCATACACCTACGCTATATTTATAATGAGGAAAGTTCAAGAGAAATAATTAGAATACAACAAACGGCATATCTATTTTTCGTGGACCTTAAGAAGGCATTTGACATGGTCAAATTAAAAGACGTTATCAATTTATCGTACTCAAGACAGGTATCCCTAGGAATACTCCAAACGATCAAAGTATCTATGATTCAGTCAATTTGTACTCTACGAGCTCCCTGTTGGAAAAGTTTTGGGGTAGTTTTGATTTCTTTCATTATATATGGATTTTCGGCTGCTGAATCCGAATATGAGGTTTGCGGGCAAAATTTCTTGCCGGAACATTGAAAAAATCTCGAGAAAATCGAAAAATTTCAGCTTTTTTCCGCTTTTTTGCTCAAATCTTGAAAACTCTTAACTTTTAGTAAATGTTCTCTTAACAGAAATTAAAGTACTTAAAATTATTTACAAATATGACTATTTACTTTTTTTTCAGATGAACCGTTCGGTCTAAAATGCAAGTTGAAAATTGCCAATTTTTAACGGTCTCGGCAAAACCCACTTTTTACATTCTAAAACTTTAGCTTTTATTAGAATGCTGTCATTTGATAAATCTCTCCTAGTTTTCTATACAAATAATAAATGTTAGTTCATAATATGAATATGGCATGTCTCTTCTTACAGCTTCCATGAATCCATTCCATCGTAAAATACCGAGAATATCTCTGCGTTTCCCTGAGAGCCACAGAAGATCAGGCACAGATGGAGTCACAGTTTCAGTTGGTGTGAACATTCCCTTCGGATCTTGATTTCTGATAAACCTTGAGGTTTTTTCCTTTCAAAATGTTCTAGTTGAACAGCTCTTTGATTTCCATAAACCTCAGGTGCGGGTTTAGTTTTTAGCCAAGGAATGGATTGGTTAGGAGCAATTGCATATTTTGGTGCAATACAAGAAATACCACCCATGACGTAAAAAGGTGTGGAACCTGTCGATTGTATGTACGTTAACCCTTTCTGTGAAAACGCTACATATATGTGTTTTTGAAAAAGTGGGTCTGTATTCTCAGCCGCCGTATATATATGTTCAAGGTGTTACAGTTTCAATTTACCAAAGCCGAAAATATGCGTTGCTTATAAAATTTTAGACTCATTGGTGTCCCAATGCCGTAGAAATATGTCCGAAAATGTTAGATTGTTGTTCCTAAAGCCTCAAAATATTGGCACCTAAGACAGGTCATGCGGACCCATTGCCGTATATATTTGTTCACATATTTTAGATATATGCTATATTGTAGCATTGGTGGCGACGCTTATAGGTAGCTGCTAGAAGGTGAAGCGTTTGTAGCCACGGAAAAGACCAGAAAAAAAGAAGCGAATCCAGATACATGTGTGCAAGATGCGGAGTCGGCCTTTGCGTAGTGTCATGTTTTGAGAAGTACTACACAAAGGAAAACTTTTAATGTTAATTTACATTACATTATTTTTTTAAGTTAGTTACATTTTTTCAAGTTGGTTTTGCTCTCTGATGAGTACTTTTGAAAAGAAAACGTTGAAGTTGGTCATTTATTTGTTTATTTATATGCGACGTATATATAAGGCAATGGTACTCTAAGCATGAAAAAACCTTTGGGATTGAGGGACCAAAATGCAAATTAAAACCTGGCATAGAAAGGATTAAAATCAGCGTTTTCGTACACCTGTTGTGTAAAGCAAGGCTGATCAATTTTCGGCGGACCGCCTGCGATTGCCGACATTTCCAGATAAGCAACGCGCTTGCTCAAAGTCTTGTAGCGGCAGTAAGGCCCGGATAGTTGGTCTGACCATTCCTTGCAGGGTCGGCCGTTTTCTCTACAAAAAGTACGGCTCAAGAAAATAGGTTGATGTAGTTTCCGCTTTGGGGTTTTGCTCATCTTATACAGAAGCTGTTCGCCTGGAAGTGTCAGCATTCGCAGGAGATCCGCAGAAAATTGACCTGCCGTGCTTTACACAGCAGGTGTACGATAACGTTGATTTTAACGTACATACAATCGACAAATACCACACTTTTCACGTCATTTGTGGCATTTCTTGTATTGCACCAAAAGCCATCCATTCCTCGGATAAAAAAAACCCGCGCCTGGGGTTTATGGAAGTCAGAGAGCTGTTCAACTAATTCATTTTAAAAGGACAAAACCTCAAGGTTTATCAGAAATCAAGATAACAGATCGAAGGAAATATTTACACTAACTGAAACTGTGACTCCATCATCTGTGCCTGATCTTCTGTGGTTCCAAGGGAAAAGCAGAGACATTCCCGGCCTCTTAGGACGGAATGGACTCATAGAAGCTGTCACAAGAGACATACCATACCTATGAACTAACATTTATTATTTGTACAGAAAACTAGGAGAAATTTATCAAATGACAGCATTCTAATAAAAAATAAAGTTTTGGAATGTAAAAAGTGGGTTTTGCCGAGACCGTAAAAATTGGCAATTTTCAACGTGTACTTTAGACCGAACGGTTCACCTGAAAAAAAAGTAAATAGTCATATTTGTAGATAGTTTTAAGTACTTTAATTTCTGTTAACAGACTATTTAATAAAAGTTAATAGTTTTCGAGATTTGAGCAAAAAAGCGGAAAAAGCTGAAATTTTTCGCTTTTTTCGCGATTTTTTCAATGTTCCGGCAAGAAATTTGGTCCGCAAACCTCATATTCCGATTTAGCAGCCCAAAATCCATATATAATGAAAGAAATCAGAACTACCACAAAACTTTCCTTGTCAAAACACAATTTTTTTAATCACTATGAGAGTAACACAATAACCAGAAAAGTAGAAGATGAACTAAGTAATTGAATGACAATGGGATAAGACAGGGGGATTCTCTGAGTTATCTATTGTTTAACCTGATCCTGGATGAAATAATAAAAAAATTAACATCTAAAAATGGATACCAAATGAGAAAAAATCCACTTAAGATAATCTGTTATGCAGACGATGCAATACTAATCTCTTAGTAAAAATATAATCTACAACGTATGATGCAGAGGCGTCTGGTCAGGGTCGGCAGGGTCAGCAGTGTCGACCCACACATTTATAGACAGATTATAGATTTTTTTAAATATTTAATTTAATCAGAGTTGATGATATTCGTTTCTGTAAAATAAAAAAATATCTGTGAGGTAATACAGATTAAATTTTATTCATTGCTTTTAAAAGAATTCGATCAATCCGATACGTTAAGTGATTCCTGTGCGCTGTGCGTAAGAGACTTTTGAAATTATTGATCATATAGCCATGCACATTTGCACATGCACCCGATTGCGATTGTGTGAATAAAATTCTTATTATAAAGCCCAGCTCGGCAAGCCGTCCCCAGATTGACGATTTGCTTGTAATAAGAAGCAATAGAATATTAGCCGATAGGCAACCAATTATACATTCCCCGTATTCATTTTAATGGCAAGTCCGGCAGATACCAATCTTCCGATCGGTGATCTGCAAACGGCATCAAGGCACGTACCTTGCTATCACGCCCGCGATGAAATTATGAAATAAGTAGTTTTACCTCGTTTAATTATTGATATTTTAATTTATTTAAGTTGTCAGGAATTACCATGAACCGGATCATTCGTTAAATCAAGCTAATTATTATATAGAGTACAAATAAAATTATTTAACAAATAAGATCTGGAATTTTCCAATTTACTTTCTGACTCGAAGACATTTAGCGGCGTACCTAAAACAGCACCGAATGAAAGAATCAATTAGTAGTTACACTTTACATTTTGATCCTTTTCGGTAGAAGTAGACGAATCTGCTGATAGAGGTAACATGTCATTCACAATTATCAATAATTGTTATTCGATACGCGTTACGTCTAATATTTATGAGAGGTTTTTTTATATTTTCAGACGTGAGTAGAAGCCATAAGACAGAATATATTTTTGGTGTTTTAAAGGAGAGATTAAAATTTTTTGATATCAAAAATAAATTGTTAGGTAAGGCAAACTTATGACGGCGCTGCCTTGATGTCCGGTGAATTGTATGGTCTCCAGGCACAAGTTAAAACTATTGCACCCCCGCTTTATTTACTCACTGTCATAAGTCATTTACCTCTTTGACGACTCAAAATTTAAAAGTTACGCCAAAGAATTTTCAAAATATCTATTAGACAAGTTCAATAAAAATTATCCATCATTATTTAATCAAAGAAAATAAGAAACTGAATAAGCTGTTTTATATGCTGATCCAAATATTTTCGGAAGGTGGGATAGGTTACAAAATATGTATAATTTTATATATTACAATAGGGAACTTGCATAACATTTTAAATTCGAAAAAAATGGTATAGATCACAACAGAACATAATTTAGAACCTGCACCAAAGATAAAAAAGTTTTGTTTGTCTTTCGTTTGGCCCCTAAAGAAGACCAAAAATTCAACTTATACCAGCCACCCCAAAACGCGTCGTGACGTCACAAGGTTGTATGTTTACATTCTACACTAATTGTATATATAATTTTAAATTAGACATTATAAACGTCAGTAAAAAATACAGTTATGTGACGTTAAAAGTGTTTTTGATCGTTTGAATTATTCATAGAAAATTTGTACTTTTACAAAATGGTTTTATTTTCAATAGTAAACCTTTTTTCCTTTCCTTCAAAAACTGTATCAATCTCCAGTCTCAAAAAACTGGTATATATTATCACAAAGACATACGATAAATGTCATTAGAATATAAATATTTTTCCTTTATTCCCCGACGACGAGCTGAAGGAATACCCAAGTAGGTGGAGTCCAATAAACTAAAAAAAAGAAGAAAAATATACGTAAATATAACCATAAACAGAACCACATAGTTAAACTCTGTGACGTTACAGGCCGTTTGAACTATTTTAAGATAAAGAAGACTTTAAATTTGTACTTCTAAGTTATTATGAGTTTTTATAGCGTGAAATTTTGTAAATCTCATTTTTATACAAAACTGAACATTATTATATAATAAAAAAATATGTGCAAGTTCCCTATTCATTATGTACAACAAACTGTTCCCGAAATTAATAAATAATTATTGTGCTCAAATGTGGGCAAATACTGCCTCAAATGAACGGGATTCCTCTTGTTTTAAAATAGTCAAAATGTATTGTCGAAACACCATGAAACAAGAGAAAATGTCAAGCTTGTCTCAAATGTCAATGGAAAAAATCTTTTAAAATCTCTCCAAAGCAATAATAAATTTTACAATGACGTTATAACCCATTTTGCTACTTCGAAACAACATAGATTAGAGTTAATTTATAAACAGATTTAGGTTCTAAATTTATAGAAAAAAGCAAAAAAAAATAAAAGCCAAAAATCTCATATGAAATTAAAGCCTTTTAATTCGATGGCATACCTAATTGAGAAGACAAAACCTTGCCGACCCTGTCCCTAAAGCCATGAGCCGCCACTGGTGTGATGCACCAATTAAATATAACAGCCACAAAAACATGTTAATTTCCCGAAAAAGGACAAAATGCATGGTTATATCAGCAGATCCAATAAGATGTTAATTAGAGCTGGAGAGTCAGATAACAGAACAAGTGATGGAGTTTAAGTATGTAGGCATCACACTATGCAGCTACGGAAAGCTATATGCGCAAATGAAACAATATGGAGAAATAAAATTTTGGAAAATAAATGAAAGGCAAAATTGACAACACAATAAAATCAGACTAATAATGACTTACGCGGCGGAAACACGACCTGACACTTCTTCTTTAACTGCCGTATACCAATCAGAGGTTAGATATTATCATTATCATCTACGCTCTAAAGAGTTTCTTCTTCATCTACTCCTTCCTCCTCTTATCTTTCCCTGTATTATCAGACTTATCGTTTCATATCGCTGTTCCCTCATTTCGCATCCCAGATATTGTAACTTCTTATTTTTATTGTGTTTATTATTTTGTATTTTTTGTCCATTTCTCGCAATGCTTCCATGTTCGTTTTCTAGTGTGTTCATGCCATTCTAAGCATCCCCAGTAACAACACAGTTCAAAGGATTGTAGATTATTTATGTGTTGCTGCTTCAATGTCCAGCTTTCAAGTCTACATCGCAGTTTCGGAAACACGTAGCACCTCAGAGATCTTACTTTCAGTTCTAATCTAAGTGCTTTGTTGCAGAGAACTGTTTTCATTTTTACACACGCATTTCTTGCTATTTCTATCCTGGCCCTGCTATTTTTATCCTGTTTGATCATTATTTACTAAATTCAGGTTGCTAGATTTTTGTATTTACCAACTCTTTCTATCGGTATATTTCCCAAATGTATGTTTGTATATTCGTTTTCTTAGTTATTGTCATGTATTTAGTATTTTTATATTTATTTAAGTCCATATTTTTCACAGAAACTGTTTTGTTTAGTTGTAATTGGAGTTGTTGTGACCTGACAGAGAGGACAAAAAAATAGCTAGAAACAGCAGAGATAAAAGCCATTCGAAAAATCGATAATGAGATACTATATTACATAGCTAGATGTACAGTAGGGTGGTGGGAAAAAAGTCAAGTTGATAATCCCGTATCGCTATAGTGCGGAAAAGTTGAGATTGGTAATTACAAGAAAAACAAAATAAAAATTATTAAAATCTAACTTTATAATTTTAATGATTGACATTGAGTGTGATTTTTACATTAATTACATAGTAAATTTCTTTATCATGTTTGTATCCAGCTTTTAAACGTCAACTTTGTTTTGTGATTTGGTGGTAAAATCTTTTAGCATGGACCTTGATTTAAGTGTTGCCCTTATGAATCCATCTCTTGATTGTGGCCCACATATATTAGACCAGGGGTGACCAACTTAATCGGACTCGAGATCTACTGTCTGCCTTTCTAATTCTCTGCGAACTACCGACTAGGAATTTTCGTAATATTTAGGACGGGAATAGGTAGGTAGGTAGATAATTTTTATGGCCATCGATCAACTGACCTAGGGGTCGCGATCGACGGGTTGGCCTGCCCTGCATTAGACGATGCTTCCGTGACCAACTTTAGGCACCGCTTATCAGCTTGCGTGTGTCAGGGATAGTTTTGTACATTCCAGTCTGATATGTCGCCCGATGTAATGCAATAACTTATATGTTCATTTGACACTTCGAAGACGTGGTGCAGAAGATAGTTTTGCAACGGTCTGCAATCGTTTTTCAACATTATATTCCAGTCTAAAATCAATGGGAAAGTCCCCGTAGCTGGCTGTATACCATAGTTAAAAAAACCATACAGAAGTAAAAACTTCTTTTGTATATTGGTATAAAAAGTTTTATTAAAAAAACATAAAAGTCCTCCAAAAGGATTTGCAAAACGTTTTCAATCTGAATCAGATCATCCTCAGTGCCTAGAACGAAGTATTTCCACGTTAAAATGAATGCAAAAGGTTAAAATTGTGACTAGGTTAAAGAAAAATGTGGCAATACTTACGTTCTGCTTCGTACAAGAAACTAGCAACTTTTTGAAAAAGGTTACATCGATATTTATGGTTTACATAATAATTAAGTGGTATTTATAGCGACTCCAAGTCGATGTTACAAGATGAAATATGTTAGGAGTGCTCAAAGGGCAACATGGTTCCCTGCTCGTTAAGAACTTGTGGTTCTTGCCAGTTCAATGGACACAGACCAACAAAAGTGAAGGAGATGAAAATCCAATTATCAGACCGAAGTGACATGACAAGATAGGTAGTCAATTTTTGGTTATGAATTTCAAATTATTATTGTTGTTTAAAAAATGTGTATTATATATTAGTAACTGTATAAAATTGAAATTTAAATTATAATAATTAGATTTTATTGTAAAAGTATATAAGGCAAATCTCTACTCTCTGTTACAGAAAGAACTGTTGTGAGTGTTAGGTAGATAAAACGCTAGTCAGTGACGTCATCGGTGATTAAATTTGAGAAAGAAGGCAAACAATTTTATTTAGTCTATTATTTCAGTTTAGTCCCGTGCTTCAAAATTTTAAGTAGTAGGGAGAAAGGAAACGCATTAGAGAGCTAGGGCTAAGGAGAGTGTTAAAAGCCGGATAGACGAAAGCCAAGGGCAGACGAATTAGAAATTTCATCCCTCCTACTTTAAATTTTGAAGCACAGGACTACACTGAACTATTAGATTGGAATGTTGCAAAACCATCTTCTCGACCAATTGTTTGAAACGTTTCAAATGAAGATATAATTTCCTAAATTATATCAGGCAACATGCCAGACTGAAATATACAAAACCATCCCTGTAATACGTAAGCTGTCTAGCGGTATGTAGAGTTGGTCACGGAAGTATCGTCTAAGTCTAATGTATGCGGGACCCAATTAAGAGATGGATTCATCAAGGCAACACTTAAATCCAGGTCCATGCTGCCAGATTTTACCACCAAATCAAAATTCAAAGTTGACGTTTAAAAGCTTGACACAAACAAATGAAAAAGAAATGTACTATATAAATAATATAAAAAACACACACTCATTGGTTGTAAGGAGAGAAGGGTTTGGGTGGAGTAAAAAGTGCAACCACCTTCACGTTGTGAGTTCTGGGTCGTTTAAATATTATTAAACATTATACAATATCTAAACAAGCGAAGAGCTTCACAATGTAACAGAAAAATGAGATAATTAAATGTTTTTTAATTTAACAAAATCATCAACAATTTCAAATTTTTATAGATTTTGATTGACCTTGCGGAATCGGAAGATATTCGTTAAATGCGTAAAACTATTGTTTTTGTTACTCAACCATGCAAACTATAATAAATTTTACTACGGTGATAAATAAAATGTACACGAATGGCCACATGTGTCGAATGACAACAAATAACAGAGTAGTAAAGACAGCGAAAGACGGTTCCCCAATAGAAAGACAATCAGTGGGAAGACCACGAAAACGGTGGAACAACTTACTAGAGACATATTGAAAAAACAGGCAGAATGCTGTCTATACAAAAAGAAGAAGAAGGCGAAGAGTTTTTGGAAATAAGAATACGTGGCAACGGAGGTAAACTTTTACCGCGCACTATTTATATTCCACATGATTTAGATGTATATTATCTACTTTTTGTTGTTGATAAAATGATTTGTGTTGAAATGTTGTTGAAAGATTCATTTAAAAAAATTACCGAGCAGTTGAGCCTGTAGACTTTTTTGTCCAGTTTAATACACGCCATTTTATTTTTTTTACATCCGGGATAATAATTTTATTATTTATATTTTAAACAAATTTTATTTGGTTTGTTCTAGCAAACAGTCAAACTAGTCAGAAACCGTCAGCAAACAGTTGGTCAGTGAGAAAACATAATACAGTCACCAATTCTATCCCCTCTACTCGCGCTGGTCCACTATACGCTGATGGTTTCAAACCGTTTGAAACTGATGCTAGAACAAACCTATTATATACAGTTTAGTCACTGAATCTTTACCCGTGCGTCATCATTAATTTAAAGCATACGAAATAAGTCGATGATAAGTCGGAAATTGAAATTTACTGAACGCAACAGCAAGTACTGTCACTTGCTGTTGCGTTTAGTAAATTTCAATTTCCGACTTATCATCGACTTATTTCGTATGCTTTAAATAATGACGCACGGGTAAAATTCAGGGACTCAACTGTAGGTACATTATTTTAAAATAATATTTTTAAATTGAACAAAGGAATTTTATTATTTATTTATTAGTTAGATTTTACAAAAATTATGTTAACGACGGTTCTCTCAACTGTCTGCTTTATTCGTACGTTAGCAGATGGCGTTAGGAGTTGAATTATTAAATTATTTTAAATTAATAATCTAACATAATAGTTATTTATGATATAAATGTTAAAAGTACAATTTTAAGGCACGCATGTGAAAGATTGCAGAATGAGCGAAGCAACTTCTGCAATTTACATGAGTGCCTTAAAAATGTACTTTTTAACACGTATATCATACAATATTTTTTCTACAAACGTCTTATATATCAACAATTATAATTTATTCAAACTCAATTACAGGACAATATCTACAAAAAACTTTTACTTGAAATTGACTGACATTCCATTTTTATATTTTTCTTGACATTACATCAAAACTGCCTTTACTGTCAATACGTAAATCATAACAACTATAGAATAACATCTACTTTTATTGTTGTATATTCTAACAAATTTTAATATATTTTTTCTACAAACGTGTTAAAAATGCAATAATACAGTTTAAATTAAATTTTAAAAAACCTTTTAAACCACTTTTTCAAATTGCGCAAGTTGTAGGTACCTACTATTAATATTAATGTTAATAAATGAAATATAAATATTTTAACGTTTCACAATTTGACAATTCACTTTTATCTGCATTGCCTTAAAAATTTTAAAGCATTAGTGCCTTAAGAGCAAACAACAGCGATCAACAGGTAGCAACAAACGCGTTCCAAGATTACGGCTCTAATTTTGAATATTTCGTCGAGATATTTGGCACACATATTCGTAATATAATAAAGAATGGCGGTACAGAGCCCAATTTCAGAAATATGTTAGTATGTGGAAATTACTCTATAACTAAATAAAATATTGAAAAAAGGAGCCTGTACCGCCATTAAGAAAGACAAAAAAACACACTTTCTTCAAATAAACTTTTTTTATCCCGTGCCTAGATTTTGTGTCACATTGGAACTACTAAAAATCTATTTTTTTATAACAAGAAGTCGAATGTCACTGACTTGGCAACATTACGCACCTAATGTGTATAAAAATTTTTTTTGATAGTATAAACGTCACTGTCGAATTACCGACGCACTGTTGCCTCACTTTTGAAAATTCGCAGAAATTTCGCAATCTTGGACCGCGTTTGTTGCTACCTGTTGATCGCTAGAATAGAATAGAAATATGCTTTATTGTCATGAAAAATTTAACAATTTTATAGACAAAGCTTACAAGAATCATAAATAAAAACAATAACAAATACAATTTACTAAAATTATACAAATCGTCAATATAAATAAAACATAATAAAGTCGAATAAACATCAGTAACAATCTATTGCAAAATTTAAAAAAAAAATTGCAAATTGCGTAATCTACCTTAAGAAATTTAATAAGTAATTTAATAAGTTATGCTGCTGCATATGACACTCAAATATAGATTAAGATTCTACTTATACATAACAATACTGTAATTTCTTAGTTATCGGTTAAGAAACTCTGCTATTGAATAATATGGTCTTTCAGATAAATAGGCTTTAGTCATTTTACGGAACTTGGGGAAAGATGTTGCAGATTTAAGTTGTAGAGGGAGATGGTTGTATAGTTTTTTTGCAGAATATAATATAGATTTCTTTACTAACTCACTGGACGGGATCGGTAAATAGATGTCAAAAGTAGAATTTCTGGTGGAATAGTCATGTCTAGGTCTTTCTGGAAAAACATGTAGATGTTTACGAATTAAGCAAACAGTTTCTAAAATATATAAAGAAGGTAATGTTAGAATTCTGTGATCTTTGAAGCAGCTTCTGCAATGTGTTGTTCTTCTGAGGCCAAACAGATATCTGATTGCTCTTTTTTGCAATTTAAAAATAACATCGGATTGGGCAGCTGTACCAAAACCCCAAAAAGGCAGACCATATCGAAGATGGGACTCGAACAATGAAAAGTATGTTATTTTGGAGGAGGCTAAATCCATTTCCTTAGAGACAGATCTTATTGCAAAGCAAGCTGAGGATAGTTTCTTGCTTAACACATCGATATGAAGGGACCATTTAAGGTTGTTATCTAAAAAAATACCAAGAAACTTTACAGAATCAACGATACTGATCTGGCTGTTATGAAGAGGTAAGGGTTGAAGAGTTCCTTTATAGGCTAATGCTAATGTTTTATCTACGTTAAAAGAGAGTAAATTAGAATCTGACCAGGATTTTATTGTGAGTAGATCAGAAGTTATAGTAGCATGAAGAGTTGCGATATTTGAGTTGCTCCAAGTGATACTGGTATCGTCAGCAAAAAGAAAAACTTTTCCATCGATTTTTAAACTAGTGATGTCATTAATAAAGATAAGGAAAAGTAGAGGACCCCATACTGAACCTTGCGGTACCCCACATACAACATTTTTGAGACTAGAGTCTGTATCATTTGCTCTAACCATTTGTTTCCTATTTTCCAAGTAAGATTGAAACCAGTTCAAAGAAATACCTCGAATTCCATAGAAATCTAGTTTTTTTATCAAAATTTCGTGATTTACACAATCAAAAGCTTTGGCATAATCACAAAAAACAGTGGCAGTGTGGAGATTATTGTTTAATGCTTGATTAACCTCATGTAGTACAGAAAACATGGCATCGGTGGTACATTTATTATTTAAAAATCCAAACTGATTTTGTGATAAAATCTTGTTATCAACGAGAAAGGACATAAGTCGGGCTTTTAGAGTCTTTCAATAATTTCGGAGAGTACCGGTAGTAATGCAATAAGTCTATAATTGCAGGCAATAGATTTTTCACCACCCTTATGAAGAGGAATAATGATGGCCGTCTTTAGGCACTCTGGAAATTTACCTTTCTCAAAAGAATCATTTATTAGAGAGATGAGGACTCCCAACACATTGTCTGGGAGATTTGAGAAAATTTTTATGGATAGTCCATCGGTACTACAGGAAGATTTGCTTTTGATACTATTGATTGTTTGGATCAGTTCAGATTTACCAACCGGTCTTATAAAGAATGAATTCGAAACCTTTCCTGAATTAGGGAGATAGGAAATGGGATCTTGTTGTGACACAATAGTTGATGTTATATTTTTACTCACATTAACAAAATATTCATTTAGATTTTCTGGGTCTGGAAGGGAAAATGTTTGAGCTGTGTGAGTTTTATTTCGAAGATTGTTTATTATGGACCAAGTTTCTTTTGCAACACTTTTGGAGCTTCTGAGACGATTTTGATAATACAATTTTTTAGCCGATTTTATAAGTTTTAAATAGATTGCCCTGTACTTGGTGATATATTCAGTAACAGAGACGTTGGTAGTAAATTTCTTGCTACTGTGTGCTCTTAAAGTAGCCTTTTTAACGCTCCTATGGAGTGCTAAAATTACATTTTTAACACGGTTGTAGGAAAAAAAATATTATTTGATGTTAATTTTAATTATTATGTAAAACAAAAAACATGTATTAAAATAGAATTTGAGTATATTTTAAAAGGAATTATTAACAAGTAACGTTAAAAAGGTTGGTAGAAATATATTGCTTTTGTATGTACTACTTCATCAGTCGGTACTTAATTAAATCTTTCCCAAAATTGACAAAAATATGGTTTAATTTATTAAAAAAATTATTTAAAACATAATGTTTCTTTATACTTACTTGATTTACTTTCATTATTTTAAAAACATAATTTTTAATTCTTTTGAAAGTTCATAGACTCTAAAATTTTAAACACATTTGGTGAAGTGATTGTAGATGGCAATTGATTGGATTAAAATTACTAGTTAATAATAAACTCCTATAACATTTTTGGTTCTCTCGTTTAGGAATTAATGATCATTTGCGAATAATTAATTGTAAGTTAAAATTGCCATTTTCACCTAAATCCAAAAATAATTAAGGATTACTCCTGAGAAGTAAATTGCCTTTTAATTGTCAAATAATAATATCAAATTAAAATCTTTGTCAAAGTAAAGCTCTGAGTAGAGATGATAAAAGCTTTTTTACTAGAACAAAGGCAACCAGCTTTATTACTCTTTAGAGCATCGATTCTGGCAAAGGGCACGGCAATTTTTTTCCTGTAACAACCAATACGTCTCATTCGTGTCTGATTGATTTCACTTTTGCAGGTGTTTGAAATGGCCCATTTTACTGTCTCGGTTCTTTGTCTAGAGCATTTTATTTAGGACAACCGCAGTAGCTTTCCCAAAAAGAGGAAATACGGGGAAAGTTATAAACAAAAAACAAAATCCTTTGTATCGTACTCAGAAACATTTTTTTCTACAATCACTTGATAAAGGGAAGTTTTTGCTTGTCAATGGCAACAAAAAGTTGACCTTTACTGAGTACCGTCCCTTTATCGCTCTAGCGCGGTAAAGTTTGATAAACTCGCGTCGTCCGTAGCAACCATACAACCATAAAATACAAACAAATTGAACATTCAAACTGACAGATATAAAAGTTTGCTTAAACGAAAAATTTAGATATGCAACGAAAATTATGGAAAATAGTGACAGTGATATCCAGAGTACACCTCCTGAAATTAAAAGTATTGCAAAAGCGGTAACTTTGAATTTGTTGCCAGAAAAATCAAAACTATAGCGTGGTGTAATAAGCAAAAAATTACTCAGAGAACGTATTTGTTGCCTCTTTTTCTGAAAAATCCAAGACAATAAAATCGTCATTACAGTGGTCTATTTATTCGATGTTAAAAGTGACATAATCTACAAAAAATTATATTGACTAAAGTCAATTCAAAAAGGGATTGGATATAAACCCAGCAAGCCAAAAACCTTTTCACAAAGCGAAACATGCAGATTTTTATGCGAAGCCGCTGACGAAATACACTTATTAAACGAGGTAAATTTTACATCCTGATTATTGTCAATAATGTAGTTTAGTGGAAGATTATTTTTTATAGGTTGTTCTAATTATTGAAATTCCTGGTGCCTGTAGACGTGATGAATTGGTAAATATGAGTTGGAAAGATATTGAAGACAAAGAATCTCTTTTCTTAGTTACTATTTCTGATTCAAATACACTAAGGACTCGAGTTTTCACTGTTGTAAATAACATACAAGACAATTCTATTGACTATTTAAGTTTTTTTAGAAACTACGTTGCCTAAAGACCTGGGAATGAAATTAGACCGCTACGATTTTTCTTAAAATATGCCAAGGGAAAGCGTTTCAATCAAGTTATGGGAATGAAAACTTTTGTCAAAATACCGAGCGAAATTGCTAGATATCTTAATCTACAAGACTGCCATTTATACACATTTATCATCGGCTAATCGATTAGTAAACGCTGGAGGTAAATATCACACAATTAAAGCGACACGGGCTTTGAAAGAGTTGGACGGTTGCCGAAGGCTATATAGATGATAATAATAAAAACATTGAAAAAGCAATGAAAATTTTGCCTGAGTCATCGAATGGGCAGATAGGGGATAATAGCAATCATAACTATCCAAAATATTATAGACGTAATATTTCTTCGGGGTCGGGAATAATAATTAAGGACTGTACTCACTGCACTTTCAATTTCCAAATTACAAAGAGAATTCCTATTAATATTAATTTGTTCAACTAGTTATAGTAAATTTGTTAAAGATTTTTTAAATAGTTACAATAAAGTTAATGATTTAAAAATAGTTTTTTTTATTAAGTGATTGTAGAAAAAATGTTGTAGGTATTACAAGCATAAAGTGACATTATTGCTTTCGAGTAATTACCGCGCTCCGCTTCGCGTCGCGCTGTATTACTCTCAAGAAATTATGTATCACTTTTAGTTCTTAATACATATATAACTATTATGTCATCCTACTTCATTATTGTGTTTTTATTGCTTAGTTACCAACTACATAATGGTATACTTTATGCCCGTCCGATATAAAGACCAAAAAGATTTGTGATAACTTCCCAATAACATTTATCATTAAATTACATAACCATATAACTACATCATCATCATTCTCTTTGCCTTATCCCTATGCGGGGTCGGCTTCCCTAATTGCATTTCTCCACACAATTCTATCATGGGTCATATCAATATTAATCCCCTTTACCAACATGTCCTGCCTAATCGTCTCCACCCACGTCTTCTTTGGTCTTCCTCTCCTACTCCTTCCAGGAATCTGCACTGCAGCTACTCTTCGTATTGCATCATTAACTTCTCGACGTTGAACATGACCAAACCATGTCAACCTATGCTCTCTTATTTTGGCATCAATTGGTGCCACACCTAGACTTCCCCTAAAAGATTTGTGATAACTTCCCAATAACATTTATCATTAAATTACATAACCATATAACTACATCATCATCATTCTCTTTGCCTTATCCCTATGCGGGGTCGGCTTCCCTAATTGCATTTCTCCACACAATTCTATCATGGGTCATATCAATATTAATCCCCTTTACCAACATGTCCTGCCTAATCGTCTCCACCCACGTCTTCTTTGGTCTTCCTCTCCTACTCCTTCCAGGAATCTGCACTGCAGCTACTCTTCGTATTGCATCATTAACTTCTCGACGTTGAACATGACCAAACCATGTCAACCTATGCTCTCTTATTTTGGCATCAATTGGTGCCACACCTAGACTTCCCCTAATATATTCATTTTTAATTTTATCCTTTCTTGTCACTCCACTCATCCATCTAAGGATTCTCATCTCCGCCACATGAATTCGTTGTTCCTCTTTTTTTTTCACTGCCCAACATTTAGCTCCGTACATCATAGCCGGTCTTATGGCTGTTTTATAGAAATAATCTTTCAGCTTCATTAGAATTTTCTGTCACACAACACACCACTCGCTTCCTTCCACTTCATCCATCCAGCCCTAATTCTACTGCATGCATCTCCATCTATTTCTCCATTACTCTGTAATACCGATCCCAGGTACTTAAAACTATTGCTTTTTACAATAAGTTCACCATCCAAAGATAGCATTTTATTTGTAGTAACTCCATCTTTAAATGAACATTCCAAATACTCTGTCTTTGTCCTACTAAGTTTTAAACCTTTTCCCTCCAGAGCTCGTGTCCACTGTTCCAGTTTTTTTCTAAGTCTCTTTCACTATTTCCTACTTACACGACATCATCAGCATACTTTAAGCACCATGGAATGTTACCCTGTAGTTTCGCTGTTATGTGGTCCAAAACTAATGAGAATAAATACGGACTAAGCACCGAGCCTTGGTGCAATCCTACTTTCACATGAAATTTATCAGTCTCTCCCACACCTGTCGTAACACTAGTCGTTACTCCCTCATACATATCCCTCACAATCTTTACATATGCACCAGGGACTCCTTTCTTATTGAGTGCCCACCACAGAATCTCTCGAGGAACTCTATCATATGCTTTCTCAAGATCAATGAATACCATATGAGCGTTTGTTTCTTTACT
Organism: Diabrotica virgifera virgifera; assembly: GCF_917563875.1. Classification (NCBI taxonomy): domain Eukaryota; kingdom Metazoa; phylum Arthropoda; class Insecta; order Coleoptera; family Chrysomelidae; genus Diabrotica; species Diabrotica virgifera. Next base: position 191,577,832 of record NC_065446.1, on the reverse strand, counting down.
CCTGTATTTTTTCATCAACTGCCTTATAATGAAAATTGCGTCTGTTGTTGATCTGCCCTGCATAAAGCCAAATTGATTCTCGGATATGTCGGTCTCTTCGCGTATCCGTCTATCAATTACTCTCTCCCATATTTTCATGGTGTGGCTAAGCAGTTTTATAGCCCTGTAGTTTGTACACTGCTGTATGTCTCCCTTGTTTTTGTAGACAGGTAATAGTTAGTATACTGCTTCTCCATTCGTCTGGCATTTGTCCAGCTTCCATAATTCAATTAAATAAACCTGCTAGCCACCTTGTTCCTGTCTCTCCCCCAATGCTTTCCATACTTCCCCAGGAATATCATCTGGTCCTACCGCTTTTCCTTTCTTTATTTTTTGAAGCGCTTGAGCCACTTCTTCGTTTGTTATTTTGGTGACCATTGCTGCTACTGTCTCCGTTGACTCCACAGGCTGTCTATCAAATTCTTCATTTAATAAGCTGTCAAAGATCTTTCTCCATCTCTTTTTGACATCCTTTTCGTGAACTAGTATTTAATTATTTTCATCTCGGATACATCTAATCTGATTAAAATCTTTTGATTTCTTTGCTCTCTGTTTGGCTATTTTATATATCGCACATCTAATTCAATAGTGCCACAAGTGCAAAACACAATGTTCTCGAAAAATGAGCAAAATGTTCTGTAGTAAACGCGTTATGCCCTGTAAATAATTTATTTTGAGAGTAACTGGTGTTACGTTTAAAAATCTACCCAGCAAACCCTGTGTTGCAATCCTGCTTCATTTAGTACAGATTAATAAATAATGTTAAAAACCTACTTGCCTTAAATATTTCATATTTAAACATGATCAGTTTTAAGATTCCTATCCCGGCTGCAGTCTTTCTTTATCCTCATTTCAATATAAGAAAGATAAATATCCTTGCTTACAATAAATTTGTGAAAATAAACCTTCAATAATTTCAAATTTCTATTTCAAGTACATATTGGTTTAAACCAGGAAATTATTATTCACTTTTTATCACCTTTTAATGTAAAATAGTTTATGGTTTCATTATTTACTAATCAGTTGAGGTTAGAATCTGCTCCTTTTACTTTTGACGTCGTTTTAAATTCTGTCAAGACTAGTGTGAACTGAGGCAGTGTTGTTCTATGGTTCATGGGACTACCTATTTTTTGAATTTCTGTGTTCGGAAGAAAGGTGGCGTCTCTCATAGCTGACTTGCGAGCTTCCTTTTGAATTTGAAAGAGACGCGTCTTTGGATCGTGTAATTTAGGTAAAATTTGTATGCTAATTATTTTGAGGCATCTGGCTTTCCTGGATAAATTTACCTATTACACATAGTGAGACTAGATAATAGGTGTAGTGTGTATTGGGTATTTTAGTATTTAGCCCAAGCCGAAAAGGGATTATTTATTTAAAGACGTGGTCACTTCGCACGCTAGGCAGGTATGAATAATTTTCGATTAATTTTGGTTCAATCTTAAGGTCTATCAACCCAGGTTACTTATGTGGGTCTTCTATTTTTCTAGCGCCGTATATGAGGTCTCTAGGGAGTATTGTTTGTAGTAGAGAAGCTCCATAGGAGATCGTAGCGTGATTGACCGTAGTAAAAACCCCGATAGGCTTAAGCGGTAAGTAATTCATGCGGTGATTAAATTCTTATGTATTGAGGAGCAGACAATCAGTGTCTTAATTTTATTTAGTGTTTATTGAAGCCTGTTGGCTAAGGGTTTATTCTTGATTTGTTGCTAAGCCTCCTACAATGTAGATGACATTGCAAGCTAACTTCTAGGCTAAGTTATAAGTGGTAAAAGCCTGTTTAAATAAAATCAGTAAGAAACTTATTGAAATATTTATGATATTATACCAGGGTGTTACGAGAAGAACCTAGTTGAAATAGATTTATTGATATGGAATAGATTTAGTGATTCATAGCACCGTACGACATGACAATATTACTTGGACGGATGCAACTGTCAATTGGGAATTGAGTAGGCAATGGGTTTAGCAACCGAGAATAAACGATTAAATAAATTCATTGTAATAAGTGTCTAATTACCTTTGTTTTTATTTTAGGGGTTTTACTTGGATTTTTTTTTGGAGTTTTGGAGTTTGTTTTACTTGAAGTTTTCGTTTTTGGATTTTTGGATTATTGGATTTTGGTATTTGGTTTCTGGTTTTACTTTTTGTGGATGTTTTTGGTTATATTTGGATGTTAAGGATCGTCATTGGATACAAGTATATGTGGTGAAGAAGTTTTCTTCTAACGATTTGTAGTTTGATCCCAGACTATGGAGGATATCAGGTTTTTATAACAATGTTAAACATTTAAATTCATTTGTCCTATTTATTTTATATATTTAATGATAATAAACATTTTAGGTTCTTTTTTTTGTTAACAAATTAACGTGTTCTCTTTGTTTTTTTTATTATTAGAAGTTATTGGGGATAGTCATACATTCAACTTTATATACATAAAACTTATTATAGGGGTCAATATAGTACATTACTTTTTAGATTTGTATTAGTGGCACTCATGAGCTCATGCGGCAACTAGTATCGTCAATATTTAAAATATTACTAATCTGTAAATTTAAATTAATTTGATATTCGTTTCCTTAGCCACTTTATACTACCAATGACTGTACTTGTTTATTTTCATACTTAATTGTGTTGCAACTGTTCAATAAATAGATGTAAGTAAACCTATAACGAGATTTATTGGTCAACTGGTAAATCGGGTAAAGTCTTTGTAGCATTTGTAGTACGAGTTGACTGGCGCCCTGAATTCCATCATTTTTAAATAGTTTTAGCTAACGGACCCACTCCGTGTCCACTGTTAACTTTAAAAGCTAGCCGCAAATGCTTTTGACGCCCTATCCACATTCGTTGTGATAGTGTGGGAGGGTGATACTGGCTTCAATATTACAATTTAGGTAGTAAATTATACACTTATTGGCTGGATCTTATTACAATTTATTTAAAATAAAACGTTATTATTATTTTGATATTTATGGCGATATTGCATTGTGAAGAAAGTCATTTATAAAATAATACTTAGGAGATACGGCGGCAATATAATGAAAAAATCAAATGATTTTTGCAGTTGTGGCCGTATTGAATTATAGCGGTTGTATTGTGGCAGTGTATATTATCGCCACATCTCTCTTCATTTTTGCAGTTGTGGCCGTATTGAACGTATTGAATTACATCGGTTGTATTGTGGCAGTGTATATTATCGCCACATACGGCCAGTTATGGCCGTATTGCATTTCAAAACCTCCAAAAACGCTACAGTGAAATACCCAAGTAACTTACTTTATACTTATCCAAAACAATATTTTAGTTCAGGCTGTATTGCATTAGATGCAAAATTCGAATTTTTTGCAGTTGTGGCACAATTGAACTAGGTGTGCGATATCTTCGTTTCGCCTTCCCTGGTATCAAGTTCATCGTATAAGTTTGAATACGATTCTGCTTTAGCTTTTGCTACTGCTACTTTCGCTTCCTTTTTCGCGACCATATAGTTTTGAAGATCTGTGTTGGATCTGGTTTCTTGCCATTTTTTATATAATTTTCCCTTCTCTTTTATTTTTGCTTGAACTTCGTTTGACCACCACCAAGTTTCTTTATCCTCAAACTTTTTTCCTGACGTTTTCCCCAGTATTTCAATAGCGGTTTCTCTAATACTACCGGCCATTTTTCTCCAAATTGTAGTAGGGCTTCCTTTCATGTTCCAACATATTTTCTCTACTATTCTTTCCCTTAATACACCTTCTTTCTCATCTTTTAGCATCCACCACTTGATTTTTTGTGGTCCTCTCCGATATTTGTTTTAGTTTCACTTTTTACTTCGATGTCCAGAACAAGCAGCTTATGCTGTTGGCTTACTCTGCCGTGCTAGGCCCAAAGGCGGTAACTAACATTTGACATAATGGTGACAAAATCGATTTCAAAATTGAATGCTAAAATTTTAGCCCGTTAGGGGTTTATGGACTAGCTAATAGTTTTTATGCATGGATATATGCCCCAGTTTATTAAGGGAACCATTAATTATATTTTAAAACAAAGTTTTATATAAAAAGAGGTAGATACCGCTAAAACGTTTTATCAAAACTTACTATAATACTAAGCCTATTAGCGATATGTAGTTTACAGTTGTGATTGATATGAAATAAAAAGCTTTTCTGTATATTAAAGTTTATTAAATTGAAAGAATTAAAGTACTATTAAATGTTATTATTTTATTGAACCACGATATGACAACAACAAATTGACAATATTTAGTTGTCGTTATATCTGTTTTCTTTCAAAAGTCAATAAATACATATTGGTTCATTAATGATAATGTTCTATTTGTGATTCAATATAGACAATTAAATAGACAACCGAACAACATACCTTGTGTCTGGTAGGTACATACAAAAAACCTATTTAGTATTACAATGGTATTACCTCATAATTAACATTTTTTATAAAATCTTTTATAGTGCGTCTAATAATTTAGGCGAAACTGTACTTTATACTACGAAAAAACAGAATCCCTTTAGATTGTTATAGATGTTTAAACATCTGCTGATGTTAAGCGTTTTAAAGAATTATTCAACTGTGAATGTGACTGTAAACCATACTTTTCATTTTCTATTCCCAGCTATTATATTCTTAGCGACAAAGATTTGCTATTTTACGACATGTGAGCTTTAAGATTTTTATGATAGCCGACACCTACCCTAATATTATTATGCATTGTTATATTATTGGGTCTTTCACAATATCATATTGGGTAAAATATGTACCATTACTTACTGTAATTAGGGCAAATTTTAACATTTTATTAGTTGTATTGTACAAACTAGTTATATGTTATGATTAAAATATGATCACATTGTCTTTTAGACCGAAAAATACCTAATTATGCGATAAATAAGATTTTAAAATATTCAAGCACATTTTTCTATCATTATTCAGGTACCTGAAGCATTCTTAAAAAAATTATAAAGGAATAAAACCAGCATTTTTGTACAAAACTTAGGTAAAGGATTCTCAAAAGATTAAGTAAAGATATCCCAAATCTACAATCCCCTATCTATAATAGCATTGTATAACTAGACTACTAGACATTGTCTAGTTAAACAATGATAATAGCTGCTTGTATTTAATCAAAAAAAAGCAATCAATGGGACTGCTAATCCCATGTACGAGCAACAAAGGGTTAATTACAGAAAACTTTAAGTATGAAACAAACCTTGCGCCTGTACAGGCTGAACATATTTTTTTTCACCTGTTGTAATTACTTTACAATAAATAATTGTCCTCTTTTAAAAAAACAAAATATTTTAAGTCTCTTTTTCTAAACATCTTTGTGGACAGCGTGCGGATATATTAAGTTTTTAAAACCTAATTAAAAAAAAGGAATGTACGAGCAACAAAGGGTTAATTACAGAAAACTTTAAGTATGAAACAAACCTTGCGCCTGTACAGGCTGAACATATTTTTTTTCACCTGTTGTAATTACTTTACAATAAATAATTGTCCTCTTTTAAAAAAACAAAATATTTTAAGTCTCTTTTTCTAAACATCTTTGTGGACAGCGTGCGGATATATTAAGTTTTTAAAACCTAATTAAAAAAAAGGAATATTTTTTAAATATGAAAATCTCTTACTGCCTAATTCAAGATATAAATCATCCACTTGGCGCAGTGTTATATTGTTTAGGACAACATAATTGGTTAATTCTTGAAATACTATAAACAAAAATGAAAATAAATTTCAATAGATATAATAATGTCGAAAAGTTCTCATCATCCTCGCTAATTATTTCTTTTACTAACACAACTGTTTTAACTAACACAATAATTTAACCTTGTAAAGTGAGGCCGAATTTACTTCGTAATACTAAGGCGATTTGGCGGTTTCTAAATGTAGACGTAGCATTCCCTAAAGTAGATTAGCGGTAAGTGCAATATGCTAAGGTATATGGACGGCAACTGTAGCAGATACCGTCAGAACGCCATAGTATTTAACATTTGCCGCCAAATGGCTTAGTATTTTAACTGAAAAGGTAGACACCGCTAACAAAATTGCAATTTTATTTAAAATATAATGCTTCTACAACTCCAAAGTCTTTGTAAATATATACTAAATACCCTATTCTACGTAAAAATACAAAAATCTCATTTTCGATAAAAAATCAGTTACCGCCTTTGGGCTTAGCACGGCAGTACTGTTTCACTAACTATTACCTTGCATTCACGTATGCTTTCTTTCCTTATCATGAAGTAGTCTATTTGAGATTGATGTTGTCCACTTTTTTAGGTAATAAGTTGAGTTCCTCTCTTTTTAAAAAATGTGTTAACAATCGCCATATCTAGTGCTGTTGCTAATTCAAGCATATCATCTCCAGCTTCATTTCTAGTTCCAAAGCCTATTCCCCCATGTATTGTTTCATATCCTGTCTGGGCTTGGCCCACATGTGCCTTGAATTCACCTCCTATTATAACTTTCTCCTCTGACGAAATATCACTCAGGACGTCTCCTATTTGGTCATAGAAAGCTCTTCTTTCATTCTCACCCAGACCTGTTTGAGGAGCATACACACACAATATTCAATACCTCTTTATCAATTAAAAGTTTCACTGACATCATTCTATCACTCGTTCTTACAACTTCCACTACGTTGCCTTTCATTTCACTATCAGCAATTATACCAACTCCATCTCTAGTGTTACTTACTACTCCTTGCATACCACAATTTGTATCCTTCACCTAGTTCTTTTGCCCTTTGTCCTTTCCACCTAGTTTCTTGGATGTAAGCAGTTTGAACTCTTCTTCGTTTGAGCGCATCCACTAACTCCAGACTCTTTCTTACTTGTAAGACTACCAAGATTCCACGACCCTGTCCTGATTTTTCTAACCTGCAATGCTATTCCCCCTGAGATAGTCCTCAGCCAGAAATCCGAACGGAAGCTCATTTTACTTCCGGCACATTTTACCTCAGGAGATACCATCATTTCAGTATAAGTTTTTTATATCATTGGAGAAGGTCTTTTCATTATTATGGCCTGAAAAGGATTTGTTTAGATATTTGATGCCTGAATGACCTTTCTATCAGCACCATACCCTACCCTGCGAAGGTCAATGGTACGTGACCCATAGATTCACGTACGATACAAAGAAACGTCTAACCATAGACCATTTATGATGAGAATGATGAATGGAGAAAATCGCAGCATCCAAAATAAGCCTATTCACTATGAAGAAACGGGAAGCTTCTAGGTACGGAAAATAGGCTGAAAGGCCAACTTAATAGAACCAAAACCATAAGACCAAAATCCAAAACCCTTTTAGAAAAAGCTAAAGTGGCAATTTTTGCCGGGATAAAAAGAAACCATAATTACCTTGTACAATGGATCTTTTCACAAACGACTGCTTGCCACAACAGAAAAATAAAGAAAAATCAGATATTAGTCATGTGCCATATCAGAATTATCCGACGTTGGCGATCACCATTGCGAAGGCTTCTCAATCTTCTGCAACATGGAATAATATTGTTCTGCATTTGATATCTGACTCCATTCACGAAACTTTTTTAACCAAGGAACTTGTTTCCTTCCTACCAAAACCATATACAGTGGAACCCCGATAAGTCGACCCACGATAACCCGGAAGTCCGGCTAACCCGGACCGATTTTCATCAAATAAACATTTTGATTTTCAATATTTTGTATTTTTCAATTTAATTGTGGCTTATTTCGAATCAAAATAGTTAATTATCAGATAAACCTTTCAACAATAAAAATGTATGTAATATAATGTTTGAGAGATAATGTGTACTTATGTGTGTAATTTGAACTATACGATATTAAAAATGACTCATAGCACACGCCGCAGAAACAACAGCCACCTGTCTGTAGTATCTATTCCTTTTTATTTCAAACTGTCAGCATTGTTTAGGAAAGACTATTTAAAAAATTCTTTTATAAACAATGGTCTTTAGTATTGTGTGTCTTGTATTGTTCGCTTCTATTTGCTTACGTTTGGGTTTGGTGTTTTTTTTAGTAATTTTAATGAGTAGGTACTGTGCATATTTATAAATATATTTCATGTCATTTCAATTCTAACGGAGTTTATCTGTAAGTATACCGTATTTTATTAATTTTTATCATATTCTCCGGCTATCTCGGATTTTCGATAACCCGGATCGGTCGCGGTCCCGATTAATCCGAGTTATCGAGGTTCCACTGTAACTACATAACATTATTTAATGGAATTCACATAATTATGAATTCTGAAAAGTTTCATAGATAGATAAAAGGTAAGCATGCCTTAAAAAGCCTGAATTTAATAAGATCAGTAGACAGAGAGATCGCAAGATGGTCATAAACGAATACAACAGAAATTATTAATGAGGTCTTAATTATTATAATAAATCTTATATGTCCCTGTAAGTTATATCCATATGAAAAACTTTTTTATTATTAATTTTACGAGAAAAAATGTTTTTCATAAAAAGCTCTGCATGGTCCAAAACCTAAGATTCAATCATCAGATATTAAATTTTATGAATATTTTACCAGATATTAGGTCAAAAAGTTTGAATTTCACTCAAGAGTAAAGTACCTTTATTTTTTACAATATTGAAAATTGCTATTATGAAAAGTTGTTTGGCACTAAAAATATATTCTAATATGCAATTACATCCTTGTAATTGAAAAAAAAAATTTGAAAAAGTATGGATAACATAACTTTAATTTCTGTTATTTCAATTCTGATAAATCTTTTATTATTAATTTTACAAAAAAAGTAATTCTTAATAAAAAGTTCTGCATGGTCTAAAACCTAAAATACAACCATCTTATATCAAATTTTATCAATTTTATACGAGGTATCTCAAAAAAGATAAATTTAGATCAAAATAAAGTACATTTATAGTTCAGAATATTTCAATTAGAAGAATATAATTACATACTGAAACATAGTTTTTAATTCTAAATAACTTTTCATAATAACAATTTTCGATGTTGTGAAAAATAAATATATTTTACTCTTGTGAGGAATTCATATTTTTTGACATACCTCGTATAAAATCGATAAAATTTGACATAAGATGGTTGTATTTTAGGTTTTAGACAATTCAGAACTTTTTAGTAAGAATCACTTTTTATCGTAAAATTAATAACAAATGAGTTAACAGAATTGAAATAACTGAAAATAATGTTAGTTATCCATAATTTTTCAAAACAAAATTTTCAATTAGAAGGATGAAATTGCATATTAGAATATAGTTTTTAATTCCAAACAACTTTTCATAATAGCAATTTTCAATATTGTGGAAAATAAAACTACTTTACTTTTGAGTGGAATTCAAATTTTTTGACGTATCTCGTATAATATTCATAAAATTTAATCTCTGATGATTGAATCTTAGGTTTTGGACCATGCAGAGCTTTTTATGAAGAATAACTTTTTTTCGTAAAATTAATAATAAAAAAGTTTTCCATGTGGATACAAATTACAGGAACATACTGTATATCTTAATTAACGACAAAATTAATAAGTTACTTGTGAAAATATATGTTTGCAGCTTAAATAGGACAAAACCTCGCAATTTTTATAGAATGGACTGAAGGGCGGATCTGTTTTGAGGTGGATGTGAGAGGTGGCATTCGGATTTTTGCAGATGAAGTTAGGTGACAACTTCAAAAATTATAATTGACTTATGCTCCTTCTCAAATATGCCCGGAACATTAATAAAAAAATTAATTCGAAAAACATCGAATTTGTTTTATTTTCTTTGCTTATAACTTTTAAACGATCCATTTTGGAACAAAGTCGTATAGAAATAAAATAAAGATAATTAAATTTTGTATGAGATACGATGGGTTAAAAATGTCTTAAATTATTACCCTTTCTGCAAAATAGTAATAAATACAAAATGATGGGGGCAAAATAAGCCTGATTTTGTTCAACGTCTTTAAAACACTTTGGTTGCACTTAGAACCTTTGCAATCCGCTAAAAAAATACTTATAACATACTTAAACAGTCCACCAAATTTCACTAAAATCGACCTAAGAGATTTTGCATAATATTTTTACAATCTAAATTTTTTTTTAAAAGTTCAAACTTTTTAAAAACCTTCTGAACAAAAAGTAGACCATTGAAAAGTTTGCAAATTTTTTTTACATATAAACAAGCATTCCACCTATCTAACAAACCTTACAGAATTAAAATCGGTTTATTTAAGCAGCCTCAGCAATGTTTTAAATTTATAAACAATTTTGTGGCTTTTAAACAAATTAGGGCTGTCGCCAGGGAGGGGGTACAACGGCTTCCTTTATTTAAATGGTCTTACCCAAGATTTCATAAATAATATTTATGAAATCTTGATCCGTATTTTGACCCGTATAACATAAATTTTTTGGGTAACAGTTGATCCGGATGTCGATAATATTGTATGCAAAGAACTTGAGGAATTATATAACAGCAATTTTTCGCAAAGTAAAACATTTTTTGGTATGTCTTGGGTAATTCTAAGCAAAAAATATTTTTACAAGTTTTTTCGTAGGATGCATAGTTTTCGAGATAAACGCGGTTGAACTTTAAAAAAATCGAAAAATTGCAATTTTTGACGCACAATAATTTTTGATTAAAAAATAAAATAGCAATTCTGCTTACAGCATTTGAAAGCTTATTTATTTATTTATTTATTTATTTATTTATTTAGTACCCAAATAACAGTACTGGACCAATTACAATCTGGGTTAGTGTATTAAGCGTATTAGTAAATTTACCGTTTACAGATCATAAACATAACAACAAAACAGTATAAAATACATAGACTACATAAACGCCGTTTATATGTAAGTGTGTGAAAAAACTCAAAATGAGAAAAACACACTCACATACGAACAACGACGAACAAAAACTTATAAAGTAATTAAAGAAAAACAGAAAATACATAGTATGTAAAACAATTAAATACAAAAATACAGAATAAATATATAATATAACAGCAAGATGCTAAAAAGTGACTGGTTGCAACCTAATATCGTTAGCAGTATTCTTAATGATGCGTAAATTAGAATTGAAGATGTCAAAGAGATCAGAGTTCGCATTGTAGTGAGCTTGCATTTGTACTAGAGGTGACTGCACCAAAATATTTGATCTGGCTCTGTTAACATAAAACGTTTGTGAAGTACGAGAAGCAACACGTGGTACGTGGAGATTAAGAAGTTGCAATAACTCAGGAGTATTTACTTGATTGTTAATAATTTTAAATAAAAAGCATAAAGATTGAGTTATTCTACGACGCTGAAGACTTTGCATCTTAAATTTATCGAGAAGTAGCTCTTCAGAAAATCCCCTAGCAGGATAAATGCCAGTGGATTTAAAGTGCATACTTTTTAAAAACCGCCTCTGTACTGATTCCAAAACAGTTGTGTGATTTTGATAAATTGGAGACCAAACTATCGATGCATAATCGAGTTTGGGGAGAACAAGAGATGAATATAAAAATTTGCAAGTGTCAATATCGGTAAGTTCTTTCGCATTTCGTAAAATGAAACCTAGAGTACTAAACGCACCCGCAACGATATTAGTGATGTGTGGAACAAATGATAGTCTGCAGTCAAATATGACCCCCAGGTCCTTAACAGAGCTGGGGCGACAAATGGAAGTATTATGTATATGATAATCGTAGTGTGTTGGAGAAGGGCTTCTAGAAAAAGACATAACATTACATTTAGACGCATTTAGCTGCAAACAATTAGTGTCACACCATATACTGATTTTATTAAAATTTTCTTGAAGTCTAATGCAATCGGAGGGTGACTTAATTTCAAAAAATAATTTTAAATCGTCCGCATAAATTAGTGAATGAACATCTAGGTCATCAACAATATCATTAACGAATATCACAAACAGTAGCGGCCCTACAATTGAACCTTGAGGTACTCCGGATAACTGAGGAAAAGGGGTTGATTTAAAACCTCTAATTTGTGTATATTGCCATCGATCTGTAAAATAAGAGTTAAATAATTGTAACAGCGTAGGTGTGATTGAAATAGAACTGAGCTTATTCAGTAGAATTTTATGACTTAAGCGGTCAAAAGCTTTGGAAAAGTCAGTGTATATGACGTCGACTTGAGCATTTCTGTCTAATGCTTCACACAGGAATTGAGTGATATTAACAAGATTTGTTAAAGTAGATTTACCACTGATAAATCCGTGCTGTTGGGGAACTATGAATGGTGAAATGTGGGTGTAAAGGTGTTTGTTTATACATATCTCGAAAATTTTACTAAAGTTGGATATGATAGCAATAGGCCTATAGTTTTGGATAGAAGTTCGATTTTCTTTCTTAAACACAGGGACAATTTTAGAAACTTTCCATTGTGTGGGAAAGACCGAACTGGATAATATGCAGTTAAATAAAGTACACAGAGGAGTTGAAAATACGTGGGCACAATCTTTTATGAGAAATGCAGGAATATTATCTGGTCCCATCGTCATGTTCGGCTTAATCTTCCTTATGGCCTGTTCAATTTCAGATTTTGTAAAAGCGGGAATGTGCAATTGTTCGGCAATATATGTATTTAATTTGGGAGTGATATGGTCGGGAGGAGAAATATCGGTGTATGACTTTGAGAAGAAATCGGCAAATGATGAGGCAATATCCTGTGAAGTCTCTAGCTTTATATTATTATACGACATAGTTTCAGGAATAGAACAATTTGTTTTCTTGGAGTTTATGAACGACCAAAAGCTACGAGGATCTTGTTTAAGATTGAGTTCTAGTTGAGACACATAACGCTTGTATATTATTTGATTAAAGTATTTGAATTCTGAACGAATTCTCTTGAATTTAGTGTAATTTTGAATATTACGAGATTTTTTGTACGCGTTCCAAGCTCTATTTTTAGTATTCAGAAGATTAATCAGATCACCATTGAACCAAAACGGATAACGTTTAGTTTGCTTCTTTTTAAGAGGAATATGTTTAGAGAAGATGCTGTGAATATACTGATAAAAGGCATTTAGGTTGCTGTTGATATCAAGATCAGTGGAAAGAAAAGACCAGTCAGATAAATAGAGTTCATTATAAAGTTCTATAAAGTTGGCTCTCTTAAAGTTAAAATTCTGCTTACTGTCGATTTTGATTTCATTAAATTCTTTTTTAATACTAAAATCAATGATGAGCGGTGGATGATGGTTATCCATGGGAACAACATAGTCAATTGCCTGATATACGTTACAAAATATATTAGAAAATACCAAATCTAGGATTCGTTCATTATGATTAACTACATGATTATATTGCGATAGATTAAAGAAATTTGCAACATTCTGCACGGCCACTGATTTACCGGTAGTAATGCCTTGAGTATATTCCGGTATATTAAAATCACCCAAGACTAATACTGTTTCGTTAAAAAGGCATTCAACTGTTTCTAAACACTCTAGGAATAATTCTAGTTCAGCTAGAGGTGTTTGCGGAGGTATATATACTAACACGAGATAAAAAACTATTTTCTTTGATACAACTTTGCTTATGACTACATCAATTAATTTGACTTCAGCAATAGCAGCACATATAGAGTAGACATCAATAGGAATAACATTTAATGCTTTATTAACTGCTAATAGTACACCTCCACCTCTAGTTGTCCCAGTGGCTAAAAAGTCCCGATCTGAACGAATCACAGTAAACAATTCAGGATCAAAAAGTTCCGAATCATACACACTAGAATTTAACCAAGTTTCAGTGAACGCAAAAATTTTATGGGTACCAGGAACGGAGCCGTGGTTAGTGTAAACCAATTGAGTCCGACCTAGCAAACTGCGACAGTTTTGGTAATATACTTCAATATTTAGTTTTGGGCTTCCATTATTCTTCACCTGTGGCTTAATAAATTGTTTCTGTGGTTGCTATTTAATGTCAAGTATATTAGCCTTAAATGAGTCCAGCGTATGCTTGAATACATGACATGAGGATTTATCCCATGTTGCATGGTCAGTATTAATCGTCTGAACTCCATCACGTTTGTTATAATTAACACAGTTTATACATTTTAAAGCAGTAGACTTACATTCAGAGACTTGATGACTTAAAGAACATTTTGGACAGACTACTTGATTTGCTTGACAATTATTTGCGAAGTGATGAAAACCGCAGCATTTGAAACATCGCCTAACCTCCACAGCATCATATACTCTACAATAATCATAACCCACAACAACATGCTCATAATTTAAAAGACGATGATAGGTAGCCAGATCTACTTGAAGTATAGCTTGAAATACATTTTGATTTTTCTTTAAGGGACTGACCGATATTACATCACAAACGCAGTTACTTGATAGCACGCTATGATTTTGCTCTTTAAGCATATTTAACAGGATAACTTTATCTAAATTTTCAGAAATACCGACAATACGTACACGAGGATTAAGAGGAGAAATTACTTTAATATTATATTTATTGTTCATTGTAGAGTTCATTAAATCTTGAAATTTCGAATCGTTACCACAACGGATCGCTATACCGCCTTTGTTGATTTCTTTTACTTGTGTAACCTGGATATTTTCTTTAATAGGATCAATTTTACGGATTAACTCGGATTTGGTAGAAGAAGAAGATTGTTTTGGATCTTTGGGTGTAATTAGCACAGTAGGAGCTTTCTGGACTACTTTCGCAAACGACAATTCAGGCGAGCTGCACGAAGGTCTTGGGACATCAGGAATTTGATCTTTTAACATTTTTAGCATCTCGTCTTTGAATGATTTAAACATCACATCGATCTTCTTTGCCATTAGATCTGGAAAACTGTTTAATTGCGTCATAACAGCAGCGACAGACTTCTCAACTACTTCACAATTACCATTGCAGAAATCACACAAGAAAAAGACATTGTCTTTCTTGGAGAGAAATCGGAATTCAGAGTCCGATAAATTAGCACAAGGTCCATGAAACCAGCGACCACAGGGTCCTTCACAGCCAATTAAATGAGAGTCTTTTTTATACGTTTTACACTTGGCACAATCCGACATTCTGATCAGACTTGCTTATATGCAGGACATAAATTAGGAATAAACTGTTTTAAGATCCTGGCCTAACATCAAAGTTGTTATTATTTTTTTGCTGGACACTACTCGATAAGATAAAACAACTTGATCAAAGCCAATGAAGATATGAAAGCCAGACATGCAGTTTTGAGACAAAATTCACAAATTCTGTTTACAATAGTGTGTATAGAAAGTTCAAAACTTACGGTAAGCAAAGACACAGAATTTTCCACGTACACTATACCCACAAAAATAGAAGTCAAAGACAGAGCACACAACTTTCACAGGCATATCAATAGGCCAGTCCCATATATTCAAATTGTACCGACGGGCTTATGTCAAATTGTACCGATTTTAATTATTTGCATTGCTAAAAATTATTTTTTTTTTTTTTTGTTAAACAAAGCTATTTGTTTATAAGCCAAAAATACCGAATATTAAGAAACGCGACTATAGTGTAATTTTTATATAAAAAAAAAGAAAGAACGTGCAATGGTATTTTTTTTTTTCGTTAAAATCATCATTTTGGGAGAAGTTTTTTAGGCCTTTGTTATTTGAAGACACAATAAGTGCATGAAGGGTCTATGTGACAAATTTTTTAAAACATGTTTTTTATGTTAAAAGTAAGGAGGAGAGGTACGCCACTGTGTTGATAAACAACGCAATTTTGAGTGCTCTGATATTTCATCCGAATTTCGGAAATATCGAGAATTAGAAATTGTAAGAGTGAACTGTGAGCAAATAATATACTACAACAAAGTGCTGAGAGTGTTAGTGACACAATAGGACTAATAATATTCGAGGTAGGCTGAAATCAAAATAACATGGCGTCTTATCTGTTGGTAGCGATTTATCTATCCGCAAGGTTGAATTGTAGATGATCGTTGGCGCTAGCAGATAGGCAACACAGATTACACATTCCATAGGCGTATCAGAGGAATACGGAATGGATGAAATGAGCGAGATGGTTAAAGAAGTAACAAACGGAATGAGAGAGATAGCAAATGAAATGAAAGAAATGAGAACTGAGCGTAAAGAATTAATAAAAATTGTCAAAGATTTAACAAGTGAATGGAAGCAGAGTTTGGAAGAAGTAAAAGAGATTAGAAGAGAAAATGAAGTAATGAAAACTAAAATCAGGGTGCTAGAATATAAACTTGAAGCTATGGAAAAGAAAGAACGTCGAAATAACATTATTATCACCGGATTTGAAACTGCAGGAGATACTATAGAGCTAAAAGAAGATATAGAGAATCAGTTGCAAACTTTTCTTGGAACAAAGTGTGAGATAAAAGAGATAACGAAACTGAATAAGAGAATGTGCAAGTTAGAATTGAGTACATATGGTGATAAAGCAGACATAATGAAAAATAAGAACAAGTTAAGACATATTAAAGGAAGAAAACTTTTTATTGATGATGACTATACGATCCAAGAAAGAAAGATTCAAAAACAACTAAGAGAATATGCAAAAAAAATAAAATAGCAATTCTGCTTACAGCATTTGAAAGCTTATGTCAAATTGTACCGATTTTAATTATTTGCATTGCTAAAAATTATTATTTTTTTTTTTGTTAAACAAAGCTATTTGTTTATAAGCCAAAAATACCGAATATTAAGAAACGCGTAGTGTAATAGTGTAATTTTTATAAAAAAAAAGAAAGAACGTGCAATGGTATTTTTTTTTTTCGTTAAAATCATCATTTTGGGAGAAGTTTTTTAGGCCTTTGTTATTTGAAGACACAATAAGTGCATGAAGGGTCTATGTGACAAATTTTTTAAAACATGTTTTTTATGTTAAAAGTAAGTTATTCGAACCTAAAAATCTCATAATATTTGGTTTTATTCTGTCGACCTCTTATCCATAAATTGTAATTTTGAATGGTATTTTATGATGTCATGAAACTTCATGGTCAATTATCTCATAACTTCATTTTTGCGGTTGTGCCACTATAGAACTCAGTGAGCCAAAGTGCATGAAAGGTCTATGTGACAAATTTTTCAAAACATGTTTTTTATGTTAAAAGTAAGTTATTCGAACCTAAAAATCTCAACCAAACCAAACACGTTTTAAAATTAATATTTCCAAACACGTTTTAAAATTAATATTTTCTTAGATACTAGAGTGTAAAGGATCTATGTACACAGTAAATTTTAAAATGTAAGTGCATATAGGATCTATGTACATTTTTTATGTATAAAATATATATAATAAATATTTTATAAGTTTTTTTAATAGTGTTAATAAATATATTAGTTTTAGGACTACCTATTCTATAAATTTAGTCTATTTAGATCTTATAGTAAAAAAGTTCTAGTATAAAAACTTTAACTTCATTTTTCTCAATAACTTTTAAATGTCACATAGACCATTTATGCACTTGTGTCTTCATTTAATAAATGATTACATACTGCTTTAGAACATATTCTTAAACATTATATAAATATATAATGACAATTAATTTCTTGTAGGATTCGTAAAGATTAAAAGGTGGTTTCGAGGGTGGATTTCGATCCAAGTGGTCAACAAATTGTTATAAACAATTTAATTGTTTATAAATTGTTTGTAAGGCTCTAGTTCATAAACAAAAAGAGATAAAATAATGTTTTTTAAATAAAATTTGTTCCTTAATAAAAAGTAAAGAATAAAACTTTTACTAAACTTGAAGCCAATAATTATTAAAAGTCAAGATATTGTAAAATTAGTGCATAATACAAATTGCAAATTGCAAAATAAGTAATTTTCGATTGTGAATTGTCAAACAAACGTCAAACCTACTAGTCAAGTTTTAAGAGTTGCTCCGAAAAATTATTATTTTTTATCGATTTTCGATAGGAAATAAAGTATTTCCATTAAGGTTTTGGTATTCACAGAGTGCAGATCGTTAGATAATAGCGGATTAACACGAGTTTTTAACATATTTGAAATGTTATAGTGGAAAGTACCATGATTTGACTGCTGACTGGAAGTTAGGTAAATATTATTTGATTTACCAATTATTTGAGAAATTATTAAGCCTATCACTGAGTTAGAGACTGTAATCTGAGCTTAAATTTACCTTTTTTTTTTGTAGATATAACTAGTTGTTTGTGGTTTTGGTAACCAGGATCACAGCAACATGTCAAACCCAACTTCAAACTCACCTCACACACAAATTTCCGACCCATCAACTTCTGTTATACAATCCAATATCGATCATTCAAATAATACTTCTGTTCCCAAATCTTATGCAGCTGCTACCTCTACAAAACCGCTTCCCTTGCCTCCATTGTCTGTGCCTTCTCGAGACCAAGCGATCCTCATGCCTTCTCTGCCCAATACTGTACTATTTGATTATATTAAAGCTGTCGGTAGTATTGTTAAACCCAAAAACGTACACTTCGCATCTAGAATCTCCCATGGTCGTATATGTATTAACCTGTCTTCTTCATTGCAAGTTGATAGTCTTCTTAGTACTCATCAAAATATTTCAGTTAATTCAACAGTTATTCCAATACGCAGACTGGTTTCACCTACCAAAAGGTTACTAATTTCTAATGTAAGTCCGTCCATTCCTCACGCCTTAATTGAAAAAGCGCTTCAGGATCTAGGATTAACACTTACCTCTCCTATTTCTTACGTTAAATGTGGATCACCTGATGATGAATACGCCCATGTTTTAAGTTTCCGACGCATAACTTATATCTTACCTAGCAGTGATGATTTTTCTCTGCAAACATCGACTACCGTTATTTTTGATAACATAATTCACAGAATATTTATATCAACCGATAAACTAGAATGCTTTCTTTGCAAACAAGTTGGACATAATGCAGAGTCATATCCCAATATTCAAGACAGTTCTGCTTCCCTTGAGCCCCCTCCGATACCAATTAACTCATCAGATATTGAACATGCATCACATGCCATTTTAACTACTTGTAACACCCTTCCGAATGTTTCTAACTTATTTTCCGAACAAATACCTTCACCTTCCTCCTATCTTGAGCTAAGTAGTCAAAAAATTGGCGAAAAAAGACCACGTTCTACTGACAGTAACTTTGTTTCACCTCAACTCCTATCACCCACTTCTACTTCACCTCCAATTCCTAACTCAAACTTCCACCTGAGACCTCATCAACTTCTATACAAAAACCTGCCAAAAAGAAAGCAAAAAAATCCAAATCAACTGATCATGACTGTTACAAAATTAATCAAGAATCTCTCTCTTTTATTATTAAACTATATGAAGATAACCCAGAATCCTTTTCACTTAATGTAACCCAACTTAGTGCATTTCTTGAAAACTCCTTTGGCACCAACGACCCTCTATCTGAAGCGATTAAATTTACCACTGATGTACCGTCCTTAATGAAAGACCTCGTCCTAATCCATACCAATGTCAAAGAAAGATCTTTAAAAAATCGTATAACTCGCCTTGTGAAGAAAATAAAGCAACAACACTATTCCGATGAACTTGATTTCACTGAACTGCTCAATGACGATGGTAACACAACTGACTCCTCCATTCCTTCTCAAAATTAGTTACATTCAGTGGGATACAATGGAATTGCTATGGATTTTATCCTCGCCTAGAAAGAATTCAAAAGATTATTTCCTCTCATAACCCCGACATATTTTGTCTCCAGGAAACAAATTTTAAAACCGACAATCAAGGCAAACTTAAAAACTTTGAAGGATATCATCATATTCGCACAAACTGTACAAGAGCTAGCGGTGGTACATCAATATTTGTATCTAGTGATTTAAAGTCCTCCCTCCTGCCTTTAACTACAAATTTAGAAGTAATGGCGGTTACTGCTTGGTGTCCAAACAAAATTACTATTTGCAGCACTTACATTCCTCCTGACCATCCCCTCAACGAAGAAGAGTTAGTCGACTTAATATTTCAACTTCCCCATCCGTACCTTCTTGTTGGTGACTTTAATGCCCATAGCAGAATTTGGGGCTCATCCCATACTTTTGGTAAAGGAAAAGTTATAGAAAACGTTCTAAATTGTTCATTCTCAGCCATTGATCTTAGCCTTTGTGATCCCAAAATTGCACCTGCTCTCTCCTGGGAAGTTTTTGATGATCTTCATGATAGCAACCACTTTCCCATCATTATATCTAGGTCCTCCTGTAAGGAAACCACTACTAGAAATTTATGGAACATTAAAAACGCTAATTGGTCAGAATTTACTTCAACAACCGATATATTATTATCTTCCTTAACTATTTCTGAGGATATTAACATAACTCTAAATATTTTTAACGAATGCTTACTCACTGCTGCCGAATCTCATATCGGTAAAAAAACCATCTCGTCTACGCACAAAATGGTTCCCTGGTGGAACGCAGATTGTAGTAATGCCATTCGTTTATCCAAAAATGCTTTAAATAGATATCAACGAAATAAAACCCCTCAAAATCTTCTTTTAAACAAACAACTTAAAACCAAAGCCAAATTCATTATCAAACAAAGCAAACGATCTTCTTGGCAAAATTACACTTCCTCTCTAAGACACGATACAAACCCCACTCAAATATGGAAGAAAATTTCTCAAATCCAAGGCAATAAAACTAATTTTAAGATTCCTCACCTAACTGTCAACAATTCAGTTATCTCTGATAGCCAAGTAATTTCCGACACACTGGCAAATTATTTCGAAGATAAATTCAATAAAAGTAATACGGTTTCCGGTCCCAATTATTTGCACTCTAAATTTTTCTCCACATCCTTATCAACTACAAATGATGTTATGTTTATCAACGCCCCCTTTACCCTTCATGAACTAAAATTTGCTTTATCTACATGTAGAAAATCTGCTGCTGGACCCGATGACATCCCTTATATCTTTTTAAAAAATCTCTCCAATACATCTCTCTCCAAACTCCTCGAAATTTATAATCTTATCTGGAACACACATAAATTCCCAGATATTTGGCGCAATTCTATAATTATCCCAATTCAAAAGCCTGATCAATCCTCCGTAACTCCTAAATCA
The DNA here is from genome assembly GCF_917563875.1 of Diabrotica virgifera virgifera. Lineage (NCBI taxonomy): Eukaryota > Metazoa > Arthropoda > Insecta > Coleoptera > Chrysomelidae > Diabrotica > Diabrotica virgifera. The sequence continues at coordinate 191,556,783 of NC_065446.1, read as the reverse complement.
TTTCGTCCAATATCTCTCACTTGTACCACTTGCAAACTTCTTGAAAAAATGATAAATAAAAGACTCACTTGGTTCCTTGAAAAACATAATATTCTTCCTGAAGCTCAATCCGGTTTCCGCCGTCACCGATCTACTCTTGATAAACTTGTTCTTCTTCAAACACACATATCTCAAGCAATCAATTATCATCAAGATGTCGTAGCAACTATATTTGACATTGAAGGAGCTTTTGATTCAATCTCTAGAAATGCAATAATTGACAAATTATCCTACTATAATTTGGATGGTAACATTCTCTCATTTTTATAAAAAACTTTCTAACTGGAAGAATCTTTAAAGTCCTTGTCAACGGTAAGCTTTCTCAATATCTTCCTCAGAATCAAGGTGTCCCTCAAGGCTCTGTATTAAGTTCAACTCTATTCATTCTTGTAGTCAACGAGTTATGCAAGTCATTTCCTGCTCCCATAAAGTATGTTCAATACGCTGATGACCTAATCATTTACTGTCATGGTAAATCTGTTCCCATCACATGTAAACTTTTACAAGGTGCTGTAAATCTTCTTCAAGATAGATCTAATAAACTAGGATTATCACTCTCTCAAAGTAAATCCAAATTAATAAAATTTTCCAGAAGGACCTCCACTTCCGTGCCCCAAATTTTATTCAACGATTCCCCTCTATCTGTTGTTAATGAGTGTAAAATCCTAGGTATGATATTTGACTCCAGGTTAAATTGAAAAAATCACATCCATGAACTTAAAACTAATTGTTTTAAAAGATTGAACGTTCTAAAAACCCTTAGTCATCTTCATTGGGGTGCCGATGAAACTACTTTATTAAGAGTCTATAAAGCTCTCATCCGATCTAAGCTCGACTATGGAAGCTTTATCTACTGCTCAGCCTCTAAATCTGACATAGATTTATTAAACTCTGTTCATAATAGCGCACTTCGTTTATGCCTTGGTGCCTTTCGCTCCAGTCCTATCGACAGTATATACCGTGAATCCAATGAACCTCCTCTCACCCTAAGACAGCAATCTCTTCTTCTTTCATATACTGCATCAACATCCGCAAATCCCTTTAATCCCGTCCATTCTCTAATTACCTCATCCAATACCTCTTCTTCTACTAACAATGTTCAACATGTTACCATAAAACCTATACCTCAATTAATTACTCCACTACTTAAAAATATTGACCTCCGGTTGACTAGTTCATTTCCTATTCCTTCTCTTCCCCCCTGGACTAAACATCTTCCTTCAATAGACATCTCCCTCACCATCTTTAACAAACATGAATCACCCAACAGTCTTGTAAGGAAAGCATTTTTAGAAATCATACAAAAAAAATCATATGATTTAATTCTGTTTACCGATGCTTCTAAAACTACCACTGGTGTTGGCTGTGCTGTCACCACTAAACATGAACTTGTAAGATCTTCTCGGCTACCTTCAACATGTAGCGTTTACACAGGTGAACTGTATAGTATTCTGTTGGCATTTCAATGCATCTCCCATCAAAACAGACATGTTGCCATTTGTACGGATTCCCTTTCATCTATCCATTCAATCAATACAATTTTTACTGACCATCCATTGGTTCAAAACATTCATGACACCTTCCAAAATCTCTCTGCTCAAGATGTAACAGTCTCTCTCATATGGCTATCTTCTCATACTGGAATTACTGGTAATGAAACAGCAGATCATTTTGCCAAAGAAGCTACCAACCTCAATACCGGAATAACTACAATTCAACTAGCTAGCGATCTCAAACTCGTTTTCAAAAAGTCAGTAAATGATGCCTGGCAAAACTTATGGCAACAAAGTAAAACAACTCTACACGAACTCCAACCATATATTGGTCATTTCCCCTTGGACTTTCTAACTAGAAGAGAAGCATCGATTATTAGAAGACTCCGAATTAACCACACCAAACTTACCCATGGTTTCTTGATGTCCTCAGAAACTCGTCCAACTTGCCTCGATTGCAATGTTTTCCTGACTGTGAAACACGTCCTCACCGAATGTAACTCTTTCACCAACCTGTATACGTTACTTGATATGAAACCTACTGTTAAAGAAATGCTCAACAGCCCTGCAGAGATCATGAAAACTATATCGTTTTTAAAAACTACTCAGCTATACAAGAAGATTTAATACCATAGTCATTAGTTAAAGTTATATAATTATTATATGTTTTCGTTATTTAATTATGTATTTAATGTTAGTGTTCTTGTACCAATGGCCATAGTTGTCGAGGTACTTTATGTAAATAAAAAAAAAAAATTCGATTGTAACTCAGCTTCTACGCATGCACATAAGGTTTATAGTTCAGAGAAATAAGGAAAAAAATATCCTGTTGGTGACACAACCCCCTCCAGGTCGAAACCAAATTTTTTGAGTAGTATGGACATCTATATTAGTAACCTATATTTTTCCTGCAGCCGATTTTAATTATATACATATTTATATACAAATGAAAATTAAAAAAATGGTAAATTTTCGCTTTTTTCGTCTATAACCAAAGAGTTAAGAATTTTAAACAAAGGGTACCCCCCGTTAAGATAGGCAAAATGCCCTCACTCCCCGAATTGAATTATATTAATTTTTTTACGTTCTATGCAACTAAAAAATGAGATAACGCGGATTTTTAGCTCGCCACCCCCCTTACCCCTCCCCCCACAGCCAAAAACGTAGATTTTTAGATTTAATTTTTTTTAGTTGGGTTCTAATTGATCTAAAAATTTCAAAAAATTCACAAGTATAGCTGAGGCTTTTACAAAACATGTCTATTTTTTATGGATCCATAGGTCGAGTGTACATAACCTCAAATTTTTTTTTAACTTTTTAAAACCTATAACTTTTTTTTGGAGGGGGCTGCAGGTCCAGTTTTTTTTGAATTTTGTGTATTTTATCAAAAGCTATCTCTCTGATTTTTTCAGATTTTTCCGTCAGGTGCGCCATCTTGAAAAGGCAAGAAAACTGTTTTTTAGGGGGTTTTTGGGGATTTTCTCCATTTTATAGACTGCAAAATAGATCAACTCAAGGTTTTGTTAATAGATTATGTATAACTTAAAATAACTGAGTATATTAGGATATTCAAAAATTGGGCGAAACACTTTTAAACCCCCCAAAAACCATGTTTTTTTAAGTTTTGTAAGGATTTTTGCGGGTCTAGTTATATTTTTTGAGATGGATAGAGCCTGAATATTTTTTTTTTCATTTTTTTACGTTATATGTGATTAAAAAATAAGACTAATCGCATTTTTAGCCCACCACCCCCTCCCCCTGTCACTACAAAAACGTCAATTTTTCTATTTTTTTCTGTTCAGTTAAGTTGCAATTAATTTAAAAATTTTATGAGGCTTCTACAAAACATATCTATTTTTTATAGACCCGTAGGTCAAGTGTACAATACATATAACCTCAAAATCCCTTTTTTATTTTTTTAAAACGCATTTTTGACTTCCAATCGATGTTTTTTTTAAAACGTCCAATGAATTTACGTCTCTCTCGCGGACGGCCGGTTCAATACGTGCTTAGCGCTCATTTTTAATTATTAAAAATAATAGTAATAAAATAATGACAAAAACTTCTTCATGCTCCTGCAGGGGGGGGGGACTTTAAACTTTGAGTTGGTCACTTTATAACTTTCATAATAATAATTTTTAATCGAGTTATTAAGCCTTGAAAATGGCCATTTTCGCGTTTTTCAAATTTTAAATTGCATGTAACTCGACAACAGTCAATTTTATAGAAAAATCACAAGAGACCTTTTTTGCTCAGGTTGATCCAGAGAATCCAAAACAAGTTTGTCCTAAGTGAAAAAATTGATTTTTTGAATTCGTACTGCCTGGCACCATGTGGATTTGTTATAAGGACCTGTTTTTGAATAAGTTTGTGCAAAAAAATGAATCGAAATAATTTACCTAATGGGGACAAGCATACAGCATGGACTATTTGCATTATGAGCCAAACGAAGATGGTTCGGAAAACATTAAACAATAGATACTGTTGTAGATGCGAGTTGCGCAAACGGCAACATAACCATAGGCTGTTGTTCGCATGTAGCTGCCATAATGTAATATTTATCTCATGGAAGATATTTTACAAAAATCATCAAGCCAGCAGAATATCTTACAAAACTCTTTGACAATACATGTTATGTTATACCTCTAATAGACAAAGACAGCGATGAAGACTTTAAAACTGAAGTGTAATACGAACGAATATACTCTCCGAATACTCTACGAGTATATACGGAGCTATAAATTCTTTGGTAATACTTTCCTTATTCTTTTTATGGTGTTTTACGTGGCAGTGAACGTGAATCAAAGTGACATTATAATAGGCAGAGCAGAGATATAGGTTATGTAGATGGTACAAACACATGTTTGAATAATTAAAATATGTATAATGGAAGGTAATATTAGGGTACCTACTAAATACAAACTAACAAATGGTTTGATTCACAAAACGACAAGAAGTAGGATATATTAAAATAATGTATTTTTCTTAAATTGATTATTCTGTTTTATTTTTGTTTTTTGTATCCTACCCAAAAGATATCACAATGACATCTTTACTTTATATAAAAATCTTCACTTTATACATATAAAAATATTGCAAAAATTTGAAATTATTTTGTTAAATGTAGTTTACTTGAGGACAAACTGAGCAACAGATATACTGAGAAAAAAAATTAAAACGAAAAAATTATGATTTATTGGGCAGGTTGAGAGGGAGGAGGGCTAAAATTGGGCTAAAGCTTATTTTTTAAACACATCAAACGTAAAAAAATGAAAAAGTATTCAGGTTGTGTTGATCTCAAAAAATATTAGGCCTGGATCCCGCGTACCAAAAAAAGTTGATTAATATCAAGCTGAAAATATCTGAATAGTTTAACGGTATCTAGTCGGACAAACTTTGATGTAGGTATCGAAACAGGGGAAGTTTTAATTGTGAAACGTAATTTTAATTGTGGAACGTGCCATCCTGACAAGTTTATGATTGTGAAAACTAGCAGTTTGTTTTTTCAATAGCAAATTATATAAAATATCCCTAAAAACTCAGTTATTTCAAATTATACCTACATTACCTATAAAATATACATTATATAAAAAACCTTGAATTAATCTATTTTGAAGTCTATAACATGGAGAAAATCCCTAAAAACCACCGAACAAACCAGTTTTGCGGATTTTTGAAGATGGCGCACCTTACGGAAAAATCTGAAAAAAGTCAGAAATATAGTTTTTGATAAAATACACAAAACAGAAAAAAAATAGACATAAATCCATCACCAAAAAAATATACGTATTAAAAAACAAAAAAAAAAGGGTTTATAATAATGTACTTACACTCAACCTTGGGGTCCATAAAAATAGATGTTCTGTAAAAGCCTCAGCTGTGCGTGTGAATTATTTGTATATTATAATTTAATAATTATTAACTATTCTAAATGGGAAATAAGCCACAATTTTACTAAAAAATGACCATTTAGAATAGTTAATTACAAAAATGCCACAAAGAAATAGCTTCCGAATAACATTCATTAATTGCAAACCAGCTTAAAAAAAATCGAAAAATTGATATTTTGGCTATGGGGGAGGGGGAATAGGGGAAGTGGGCTAAAATTGCGGTGAGTCCTAATTTTTTAAAATCATATAGAACGTAAAAAAATATTCAGGCTCTATCGACCACAATAAATATAATTAGATCCGCAAAAATCCTTACAAAACTTTAAAAAAACATGGTTTTTGGGGGGTTTAAAAGTGTTTCGCCAATTTTTGAATATCCTAATATACTCAGTTATTTTAAATTATACATTATCTATTAACAAAACCTTGAGTTGATCTATGTTGCAGTTTATAAAATGGAGAAAATCTTCAAAAACCCCCTAAAAAAACAGTTTTCTTAATTTTTCAAAATGGCGCACCTGACGGAAAAATCTGAAAAAAATTAGAGAGATAGCTTTTGATAAAATACACAAAATGCAAAAAAAATTGGACCTGCAGCCACCTCCAAAAAAAAGTTATAGGTTTTAAAAAAGTTAAAAAAAAAATTGAGGTTATGTACACTTGACCTATGGGTCCATAAAAAATGGATATTTTTTGTAAAAGCCTTAGCTATACTTGTGAATTTTTTTAAATTTTTAAATCAATTAGAACCCAACTAAAAAAAATAAAATCTAAAAATCTACGTTTTCGGCTGTGGGGGAGGGGTAAGGGGGTGGCGAGCTAAAAATCCGCGTTATCTCATTTTTTAGTTGCGTAGAACGTAAAAAATTAATAAAATTGAATTCTGGGAGTGAGGGCATTTTGATTATCTTAACGGGGGGTACCCTTTGAGAGTAAGAAACTCATAAATCTTATAAAAAACTTCAATATGGCGTTCGCAGAATATGTCTATCCTTATTGGTTGCTCAGAAAATTACAAAATAAATCATAAATTTTGAGTTTTTATAAATATTCATAACTTATGTAAAAATTAATTTAGAACGTTCTTATTACACAGAATGCTGAGACTTCTGCTGCTTAAATCATACCCTTAATTTCAAAACAATTGGTCAAATAGTTTAAAATTTATTTAATTTGTTTTTCCCAAATTAATTTTTTTGCAACGCTATAAGTCAGAAAATGATGAAGTTATAGTAATACTTTGGATAGTTTATGAAAGAAGAAGATTTATACTATTAATTTAATTAAACAAAAATGACAAAAAATAATTCTAACTACTGCAAAATTATTTTGGAAAAACATGTGAATTAAAAAAGGGGGGGCTAACTTCGTCCCTAGTTGTCCTAGGACAATTGTTTTTCTTTCTAAAGGTGTATAAAAATTCAGTCTTTCCAAATATGAAAAATAATTTTAAAACGGGTAACGGTTAAAAAGTTATTCTAATTGTTTTTAAGTAAGCAAAAAAATTACGTGTTTTTGCAAAATAATTTTACACTGTTTAAAATTACTTTTTGTCATTTTTTTTTAATTAAGTCAATAGTATAAATGTTCTTCTTCCATGAACTGTCAGAAGTCTTACTGTAACCTCATAATTTTCTGACTTATAATGTTGCAAAAAAATGAATTTGGGATAATTAAATTAAATAACTTTTAAACTATTTGACCAATTGCTTTGAAATTTAAAATATAATTTAAGCACCAGAAGTCTGAGCAATCCGTGTAATAAGGAGGTTCTAAGTTAATTTTTACATAAGTTATGAATATTTATAAAAACTCAGAATTTACGATTTATTTTGGAATTTTCTAAGCAACCAATAAGGATAGACATATTCAGCGAACGCCAGTTTGAAATTTTTTAGGCGATTTATGAGTTTCTTACTCTCAAATTTGTTTAAAATGCTTAACTTTTTGGTTATAGACGAAAAAAGCGAAAAATTACCATTTTTTGATCTTCATTTGTTTATAACTATGTATATCATCAAAATCGGCTGCAGGAAACATAAAGGTTATTAATATAGATGTCGATACTACTCAAAAAATTTGGTTTCGGCCTGGAGGGGGATGTGTCACGAGAAAACTGTTATTTCTCTGGACTATTACAAAGTCTCCTATTAAAGCTTAATTCATAGACTTTCATTAGTTTGTTAAATAACTTCATCTTTATTTGTGTTAAAGTTATACCCGTTTGAAAATATAATTTTCTTCAAAAAATTGTACATTAATTTGTTTATAAGAGTTGTAAGCAAATTTGAGCAATAGGCATTTATACTTTAATTGACATTAGTGACAGACGAACTCAAAAGGAACATTTTGATCTTAGAAAAATGTTCGTATGTTTATTTTTGGCCAAGATAGCGATATTTTAATAGCGCGCTCTCGGCTCACAGCGTAACACCGTGACACACACGCAAACTTTAAGTACGCGATTAAAGATCGCGGACTTACTCGGCGCGCCGTCGGTGACACACGGCAGACTTAAGCGCTGGTTTCCTCGAAAACGGTGCCGACAACCTGTGACCGTAGCACTGCGATGAATTACGTCAGATTACGGTGAAAAATTCAAGGTTCTTCACTGCGGCAATGGAATGTGCAAGCTCAGCAAGCGGTGGCTTCTAACGCATCCTTGGATATTATTTTGCACGGTACAGTTTTTTATGATGTCATTCATCGCAGTGTTACGATCGCAAGTTGTCGGCACCGCTTTCGAGGAAACCAGCGCTTTACTCATACCGCATTGCGATGTCGTCGTGAGAACCCCTTTAACAGGGGTGACAGACACGCGAGTAAGTACGCGAACTTATGGCTCGACGACCTTTTTCGCGCGTGTGTCACTGTAAGTACGCGTACATATTTTAAGTCCACCGAGTAAATACGCCGTCGATCCAACAAGTTTGAAATCTTACTCGTAGCCCGTTCGTGTATCACTTCTTCGAGCTACAAGCCGCGAGCCGTTATTTTATTGCGTTTAAGTTACACCTATATTTTTACTAACGTGATTTCTATGGAAAAGCGGCTTAATTTTACGATACTAATTTCTGTGAGTTAAAGAGACCTAGTATAAAATGTATTTCGTGAATAATTTCGTGCATTGGAAAAGTTAGAGTGGAAGTACTATAATAAATATTTACCAACACCTAAAATAGAAAAAAACTTAAATTATATGTTTTATATTGTATACAATTGCGGTATGTCACACAAAAGTATTGTCTCTGTTACACATTTTGATTATAGTTTGGAGAGAATCGAATTGTATATCGCAACTGGAATGGATTTCATTTATTAAGCTGCACATCCTTATAATTTCAGACGTGTATACAATACTTAATACCGTAAATCAACAATAGGGCTTTTCATCGATTGTCATTTGTTTCGAGCTTCTGTGATATATTGTATAACCTGCGTATAATATTAATATACACGGATTATACGACATATGACAGAACCTCGAAACAAATAACTATGAATGAAAAGCACTATACGGACTAGCAATCAATGCGAGCGTTATAATAATTGAAGACACAAGTGTTTGGAGGGTCTATGTGACATTTGCAAGTTACATATTAAGAAAAATAAAGTTAAAGTTTTTATACTAGAACCTTTTTACTATAAGGTCTAGATAGACTAAATTTATAGGATAAGTGGTCCTAAAACTAATATATTTTTATTAACACTATTAAAAAAAAACTTTAAAAAAATATTAATTATATATTTTTTATATAGGGTGTCCCAAAAGTAGTGGAACGGTCGAATATTTCGCGAAATAAATATCTGATCAAAAAACTGAAAAATACTTATTTAATAATTTTCAAAAATATATCCAATGACACCAAACACCAATCCGCACTACACCCACTGGAGGTGGGGTGGGGGTAACTTTAAAATCTCAAATGGAAACCCCCAGTTTTTTTGCAGATTTGGATTCTTTACGTAAAAGTAAGCAACTTTTATTCAAGACATTTTTTCGAACTGTGGATAGTTGGCGCTATAATTATTGGAAAAAACCATTTATCCTGATCCCATAGGTAAATTATAGAAACGGTCTAATATGTCGAGAAATACACTTCCAAATGAGAAACCAAAAAACAGGTTTTTAATATTTTTCGAAAACCTATTGATAAACACCAAACATGACCCTCCAACCCACCCCCTGGAGATGGGGTGGGGGTAATTTTAAAATCCTAAATAACGACCCCCACTTTTTATTGCTGATTCGAATTCGTCATGAAAAATTAAGCAACATTTATTTGAAACATTTTTTAAAATTGCTGATAGATGGCGCTAATAAATCGTATTATTCCAATTAAAGAGCCGTCTATCAACAATCCTAAAAAATGTTTCGAATAAATGTTGCTTAATTTTTCATGATGAATCCGAATCTGCAATAAAAAGTGGGGGTTGCTATTTAAGATTTTAAAGTTACCCCCCACGCCACATCCAGGGGTGGGTTGGAGGGTCATGTTTGGTGTTATTCGATAGGTTTTCGAAAAGTATTAAAAGCCTTTTTTTGGTTTCTCATTTGGAAGTGTATTTCTCGAGATATTAGACCGTTTCTATAATTTACCTATGGTATCAGGATAAATCGTTTTTCCCAATTATAGCGCCATCTATCCACAGTTCGGAAAAATGTGTTGAATAAAAGTTGCTTACTTTTACGTAACGAATCCAAATCTGCAAGAAAAATTGGGGGTTTCCATTTGAGATTTTAAAGTTACCCACCACCCCATTTCCAAGGGGTGTAGTGGGGGTTGGTGTTTGGTGGTATTGGATAGATTTTTGAAAATGATTGAAAACGTATTTTTCAGTTTTTCGATAAGATGTTTAGTTCGCGAGATAATCTACTGTTCCGCTATTTTGGGACACCTTGTATATAAAAAGTGTACATAGATCCTTTATGCACTTACATTTTAAAATTTACTGTGTACATAGATCCTTTACATTCTAGTACCTTAGGAAATAATAATTTTAAAACGTGTTTGGCTTGTTTGAAAGATTTTTAGGTTCAAAAACTTACTTTTAATATAAAAAATATGTTTTTAACAATTTTTCACATAGACCTTTCATGAACTTGTGTCTTCAATTGATCGAACTAGAAATGGTCTAGCAGAAGTCACAAGTATAGCGGGATATGAAGTAGTAGGAAGTTCAACTAACTAGGATGGATAATAACAAATAATGGAGGATCTGAAAAACAAATAACACGAAAATTAACAATGGTTAATGGATATTGTAACATATCTTGTGAAACGCAGAATATTAAGAAATCTGACGCACACCTAATCAACGCCTTTAACCCTCAACTATAAATCCTGCACGTTTTTACATATCGATGGTGAAAGTTTCCAAACTTCTATGTCCTCCAATGTTGTCTGTAAGTGAGTTACCGGTCCAGAGTTACTCCAAGATATTATATAGGTTGATCTGTGTGTTCTAATGCATTACCATTCAACTCAATTTTGAGTTTTCGCTTGGCTTTCTTTGCGCGAAGGTGGAAGGCGCAGACTAGGTTTTAGAGGGACTGGGTATGTACATATGCACTACACATAGATAGAGGGATTGGATATGTACATATGTACATATGTACTATATGTACATAAATTTGTTCTGAAGATATTGCCTTGTGGCATTTTTATGATTAACTATTAAGATGGAAAATAAGATACAATTAAATTGAAAAAAATAATTTTATTAACGTTTCGAAGCCCAAGTCAAAATTTTGTATTTTTACAACGAAACCCGATTTGGGCTTCGAAACGTTAATAAAATTATTTTTTCAATTTAATTGTGGCTTATTTCCTATATAAATAGTTTGTACATAAAGTTAGCGAATCACTTTTTGCAAATATTAACTATGGCAAGCACAATGGGAATTTGCCGATTTTTTGCCGCTAATAAGTTGTGGAAAAATTAATTTTGCCGCTTTTTTATTTTTCTCAGTATTCGATGTTTCGCTAACTTCAAATATGAAGTTAGCGAATCACAACAGCGAATAATGTTTCAGATTCAAATCGAGTTGGTGCTGAATTTGCCGCTTTTTTGCCGCTCATTAGTTGTGGAAAAATTAATTTTGCCGCTTTTTTATTTTTTTTAATATTCGATATTTCGCTAACTTCATATGAAGTTAGCGAATCACAATTGCAAAAAATGTTTCAAATTCAAATCGAGTTGGTGCTAAGTTTGCCGCTTCTTTGCCGTTGATTAGTTGTGGAAAAATTAATTTTGTCGCTTTATAATTTTTTTTAATATTGCTTGTTTCCCTAACTTCATAAAGGGTGGGGAATTAGTGCGAAGAAGTCCAATTACTCGTTTATCGTAAGAGATACGAAAAAAGTTATTTAGGTAAAAGTTGCTGCCCAGACAGGACCATAATTTAAAAATATTTCCAAATATACAGGGCTATCCGTATTGACAGGGTAACACAAATTTTTGTTTTTTTAAATGGAACTTCCTATATATTTTTACATTTTTGGATTCTCTTATATGTCTTCTTTTCCTAATGATCTCCTAATATATGAATTAGTTTAAAATATAATTACGTTTTATTGTCAATTTCGTAGCAATATTCATATCCTGTAGAATTGTAGTAATTTGAAATAAAAATTTATATTTATTTTCAAACGATTGTTGTCAAAACTAGGAATGCGTAGTTTTTGAGTTTTCTTAAATGGATTTTAGTATAGTATAAAATATCATTTCACTACAATACTAAAATTTTTATGGTGAAATGATAGTGAAATGATATTTTATGGTACTTTTATTTATTAAGCATTCCCTATACCCAAGTGCTTTAATTTGATATTTATTCGTGATCCTTTAAGCCACATATTATTTATTGAAACAAAAAATAAGTACGTGAAGTTTTACTAGGTAACCGTGAAAATATTCAATCCAAATAATTTATTAATTTTTGAACCAATTAATTTATTAATTGGAAGAGACATTAAAATACCTACGTACAAACAAAAATATAAACCAAAACATATAATATTCGCTAACTTCCTAATATGAACTTCGAATCACCACATCGAATAATGTTTCAAATTCACATCTAGTTGGTGCTGAATTTGCCGGTTTTTTGCTGCTCATTAGTTGTGGAAAAATTAATTTTGCCGCTGTTTTTTTAATATTCGATGTTTGGCTATCCTATCTTCATATGAAGTTAGCGAATCACAACAGCAAAAGATGTTTCAAATTCAAATCGAGTTGGTGCTGAATTGGCCGCTTTTTGCCGCTCATTGGTTGTGGAAAAATTAATTTTGCCGCTTTTTAATTTTTTTTTGAATATTCGATGTTTCGCTAACTTCATCTGAAGGTAGCGAATCACAACAGTAAAAAATGTTTCAAATTCAAATAGAGTTAGTGCTGAATTTGCCACTTTTTTGCCGCTCATTAGTTGTGGAAAAATTAATTTGGTCGCTTTTTTACTTTTCTAAATATCCGATGTTTCGCTAACTTCATATGAAGTATAGCGAATCACAACAGCGAATAATGTGTCAAATTTAAGTTGAGTTGGTGCTGAATTTGCCACTTTTTTGCTGCTCATTAGTTGTGGAAAAATTAATTTTGCCGTTTTTTATTTTTTTTTTAATATTCGATGTTTTGCTATCCTATCTTCATATGAAGTTAGCGAATCACAACAGCAAAAGATGTTTCAAGTTCAAATCGAATAAGTGCTGAATTTGCCGCTTTTTGCCACTCATTAGTTGTGGAAAAATTAATTTTGCCGCTTTTTTTTTAATATTCGATGTTTCGCTATCCTATCTTCATTTGAAGGTAGCGAATCACAACAGCAAAAAATTTTTTAAATTCAAATCGATTTGGTGCTGACTTTGCCACTTTTTGCCGCTCATTAGTTGTGGAAAAATTAATTTGGTCGCTTTTTACTTTTCTAAATATCCGATAGTTCGCTAACTTCATATGAATTATAGCGAATCACAACAGCGAATAATGTGTCAAATTTAAGTTGAGTTGGTCTTGAATTTGCCGTTTTTTGCCGTTAATTAGTTGTGGAAAAATTAATTTTGTCGCTTTATTATTTTTTTTTAATATCAGGTGTTTCACTAAATTCATAAAGGGTGGGAAATTAGTGCGAAGAAGTCCAATTACTCGTTTAACGTAAGAGATACGGAAAAATATTATTTAGGTAAACGTTGCTGCCCAGACAGGACCATAATTTAAAAATATTTTCAAAAATATATATATCCGTATTGACAGGGTGACACAAACCTATGTTTTTTTTAAATGGAACACCTGTATATTATTACATTTTTGGATTCTCCTTTATGCCTTCTTTCCTAAAATATAGGTTTTTGTAATAATATACGAAGTAGTTTAAAAGATAATTTTTGCTAATTTAGCATCATCAGGGGCATTTCGTCAAATTGGGAAGATATCCCAGCAAAATGCAACATTGACAAGAAAGAAGTTTTTAAAGTTTGCAACTAATAAATAACATATAACACACACCGGACAAAGGACAGACAGATCAAAATTAATTAAAATTATGCCGGGTGCTACACATCTTCAAGTCAAAATGTTAGAACAATGAATCAGATGCGATTATATATAGACTAAAAGTTAAATCATTTGAAAAACCAAATAAACAATAAATTTAAATAATAACCATCAAATGCGCTTATGTCCTGTCGCAAAATCGTAAACGTCAAAATTCACAGTAAACAAGGTATCAATGACATACCACATTGTTTATCCTTGTTGAACTTATTGAGATTTCTATGGACAAGCGGCTTAATTTTGCGATCCTAGTTTACGTAAGTAAAAAAGAGACCTAGTATAAAAAGTAATTTGTGAATAATTTCATGCATGGGAAAAGGTAGAGTGGAAGAACTATAGTCCAGTGACTGAACAACTTCCGCTACGAATAATTCTTTAATACTGCTTGACTTGAAATTTTTGTAAGACTTCATAAAATAACGCAAATAACATAAGTTATGTACCTACATGTACTTATAACCTGTCGGTAAATTCCTCCCCTTCTCAGGGGTTTAAATTTAAAATGTAAAAATAACGTTGAGAATCGATAGATAAACGAAAAATTTTATGCAAAGTTTTTTTGTGAACCTATTACTTTTCGTTCGAGTTATTCCTAATTGAAGATGTTAAATATATTTATCTACAAATAAAAAAAATTAAAAAAAAAAACATTTTGATCAAAAATAAAGTTTACAAAAGCAAAGAAATTTGTGTCTTTTTAATTGCAGACCAAATATAAAGCGAATTATAGCTCCATAAAACCGATTTTTTCTTTGTCGAAAATTTATTTGATGACTTCAAAGTTAAATAACTGAAAACGAGCAGTTTACCGGTGGAAACTTTTAATATATATCTCTTTGGAAGTGCAGAAATACACCCCAAAAATGAGCTTTAATAAAAGCCTTAACGACAAAAGTTAAAAATTTATAATGAAAAGATGATAAGCCTCACAAATCTTTTAAATACGTAAAATTTTAACAGTAACATAAGAAGTACAACTTGGCGTTTTATTTTCTCACTAGTCATGTTTATAGTGAATCAATAATAGTGGAAAGCAACGTAAATTAAATATTAAATATTATATAGAAATAGAAATAATAAGCTTTTATGTCATTGAAAATTTTACAATTTTATTGACAAAGCTTACAAAGAGTCAGAGAAAACAAACAATTAAAAATTCAATTTATTTAAATTTCAAAAATCGTCAATAATATAAAATAAAAGATAATGCAATAAAACAAAAATATTGTATTGCAAAATTTAAATAAATTGAAAATTTCATAATCAACCTTTAGTCCACGGCCCATCTGTTTTGAGATGGACGTTGTGAGGTGACTCAAATTTTTTTGCAGAAATTGTTTGAAAATAACTCAAATAATAATATTTGAGTTATCCTCCCACTTAAAATGGTCCGGAACATTGTTTAAATAATCAAAATGTCAAAATATGAAGGAAAACTTCGATTTTTTTATTGGTTTTTTGAATATAACAAACTATTCATTTCTGAGAAAAGTTGTACTAACATAAAAGTTGCGTAATTAAATTTCCTACAATATAGAACGAATACGTTTTTCAACCATTTATGCTACACTTAGGATCATCATATTTTACCCAGAAAAACTTTATGATATAGTAAAACAACACTGTAAACTATTAAGATTGGTTTAATAGATTTTGCAAAATAAATTTTGTAATCCAGCTTTCGCAAAAAAAATTCATTTTTTTAATGTTGCAGGACTGAAAATAAAGCAGATAGCAAGTTGAATTTTTTTTGCTTATAGAAGTGTACTGTACCTTTCATTTGCAATTTGCAAAATTAAAATTGATTAATTACCACGGCGTTAGGAATTTTTTTTTAAATAATCATTAATTTTTTTTTTGGTGCTACGCGCAGGACAGCGGTGTTCGATTCACACAAGTTGATTTCCACCAAAATTTCTTCCAATCTTTATCTAATATATTATTTTCTTACTCAATATTTTGTTGTATTTTAATATTTTAACTCCACAAAAATCAAACTATTTTTATTATTGTTTGTGAAATATTGTTTAAACAATTGCATATTTTTAAAAATAATAAACTTTTATTCTCTAAGTTAAAATATATGAACAAAGAAAGTTTTTGCTAAAAAACTGTTATTTCAAAGGATAGATAGTATGTGTTTTTATTTTGCAATAAATAAATTTATTTATTTATATCGAAACGTAATAAAAACTAAAATGTATCAATCATTATCAATATACAGCAATTTATTTGTTTCTAAGTAGACCAGGGCGCATCTGTAAAAATATTAGTACATTTGGACGTTGAGATGTGCCTTAAATTTTTTTGTGGAAATTGCTTGAAAATAACTCAAATAATATTTGAGTTATTCTCCCTCTCAAAAAGGTCCGGAACATTGTTTAAATAATCAAAATGTCAAAAATGAAGGATAAATTCGATTTTTTTTTCGTTTTTTAATTATTACTTTAAAAGCATTCATTTCCGAGGAAAGTTGTACTAACATAAAAGTTGTATAATTAAATTTCCTACAATATAGAATTGGTTAAAAATTTAAAAAATAGTCACCCATGTTGCAAAATAGCAATAATTTCGAAAAAATCATACAAAAACAAGTATCCGCATTTTACGTTTTAATCCATTTATGCTACACTTAGGACCTTCATGTTACATCCGCATAAACTTTATGATACAGTAAAATAATACTGTAAATTTTATTAAGTTCGGTTCAATAGATTTTGCAAAATAAATTTTGCAATCCAGCTTTCGCAAAAATAATTCATTTTTCAAAATGTTACAGGACTGAAAATAAAGCAGATAGCAAGTTGAAATTTTTTTTACGTATATAAGTGTACGGTACCTTTTTGAAGGCGTCAGAAATTTTTTTAAATAAACATTATTTATTGATGATACGCGCAGGACAGCGGATAGTTTGCTCAGACTGGGCATTCCAATGACCTTTGATAATGATTGATACATATATTATGACTTATGACACCCAAAAATAGATACAAATACTATTTGCACATAAGGGTACTGTAACTTCTAAGTTATGCATAAGAGAGTCTTTCGGATAAATACTCTTGTCATTTTACGGAACTTTGGAAATAGGTTGCTGATTTAAATTGTAAACGGAGATGATTGTATAGTGTTTTTGCTTATTATGATATACAGTGTGGTGATGGTGAATCATAAAACGGACCATAGAAAACTCAATGTAAAATTCTAAACTGATAAATTCCTGCTTCCTTAATTATTTTACATTAAAAGTCATGAGAAGCTATTTGTAGAGGAATAAAATCTGTATACAAGACAAAAGTTAAAAGGGTTACGATTTAAACACATTCCAAAATTTTGAAAAATACTTTGTCTTAATAATAATATTATTATGACCACCTACGAATTTTTATAAAAATCAACTATTCCGCTAAATATTTTGTTTAAAAATTATTTTTAAATGTAATATCGTTGTGTAATGGTAATGCTATACATTAACTATAATATATTTAATAATTAACAGCAATAAAATATTTGAAAGTATTGCATATTTACATATTTTTTAATATTTTTTTGAATTTCTGACCTCAATTACTTAGAAAATATTTGGGAGCTTTTAAAACCAGAAATGTACAGTGAAAGGGTCAAAAACAAAATTGCTTCGATTGAGAAACTAATATATCATTAGATCCACAATGACAAATTCAAGCAAAGTGAATTTAACTGCATTCAAATTATGCCAAAACGGGTACTAGCAGTATTCAAAGGGGGTTAAACAAAATATTAAAAATATGTAAATATGGGATATTTTTAAATGTTGTATTGCTATATATTTAATATTAAACAGCAATAAAAAAATTGCAAATATTACATATTTATATTTTTTTAATATTATGTTGAGCCCCCTTTAACTTTCATTACGTCTTGGCATAATTTGAGTATAGTTAAATTCACGTTGCTTCAATTTGTCATTTTGGTTCCAATAATAATTATTACTTCTTTAATCAAAACAAGTTTGTTGGTGACATTTTCGCTGTAAATTTCTCATTTTAAAAGATCCCAAATATTTTCTATGGGATTAAGATCAGGAATTCAATAAAATGTTAAAAAATATATAATTATGTAATATTTTCAAATATTTTATTGCTGTTTATTATTAAGTAAATATATTATAGTAAACGTATAGAATTAACATTACGTAACAAAATTGAATTTAAAATAATTTTTAAACAAAATGATTGTACTTAATGGAACAGTTGATTTTTATAAAAATTCATCTATCTATCTAATCAGCCCTAAACATCCATCCTTGGATATAGGCCTCCTCTTCCTTCTTCCATGCCTCTCTATCTTGGGCAATTTGCATCCATTTTAACCCAGTGTGTTTCTTCAGGTCATCTGACGATCGCATCTGTGGTCTTCCCCTTTTTCGTTTGTGGTTCCATGGTCTCCAATGTATTACCATCTTAGTCCATCTTTCATCCTTCTGCCGTAGGGTGTGTCCGGCGAACTTCCATTTAAGATTTGCTACTTGGGTAGAGACGTCTTTCACTTTTGTTTTGTTACGGATCCATTCGTTTCTTTTCCTGTCTGATAATTTAATGTTCAGCATTTGTCTTTCCATGGCTCTTTCTGTCTTTGCTATTTTTTCCATATTCTCTTTTGTAAACGTCCATGTATGAGAGCCATATATTAAAACAGGGAGTATACATTGATTGAAGACTTTTGTTTTTAGGTATTGCGGGTATTTTCTGTTCTTTAGAATATAAGACAGTTTTCCGAATGATGCCCAGGCCAACCTTATTCTTCTCTTTATTTCTTCGGTCTGATTTTCTCTATTTAATCTAGTGATTTGTCCTAGATATATGTATTCTTTTACTTGTTCTATTCTTGTTTGTGCCACTGTAATTACTAGTTCTTCTTGTTGATTGGTCATGGTTTTTGTTTTACTGTAATTCATCTTCAGTCCTATCTTTGTCGATTCTCTTTCTAGTTCTTCCATCATTCTTTGTAATTCTTCACTTCTTTCTGCTATTAATACAATATCATCAGCATATCGTAAGTGATTCAGATATTGCCCGTTTATGTTTATACCCAAACCATCCCAGTGCAGTTGTTTCAACACATCTTCTAGCGCTTGGTTGAATAGCTTGGGCGAGATGGTATCTCCTTGTCTTACTCCTCGGTTTATTTTAATAGGCTCCGTGTGTTTCATTAGCTTGATAGTTGTTGTTGCCTTATCATATATATTTGTAATTAAGTCGGTATATCTGTAGTCTATTCTGCTGTTTTGTAGGGAATTCTTTACTGCCCAGTGTTCCACACTAACAAATGCTTTTTCGAAGTCAATAAATGCCATATATAGCGGGATATGATATTCGTTAGCTTTTTCGATTAATATCTTCATCGTTAAAAGGTGGTCACTTGTACTGAAGCTTTTTCTAAATCCGGCTTGTTCTCTTGCCTGGTATCCATCTAATTTAGTTGTTAATCTGTTTGTTAATATCTTGGTTAATAGTTTGTAGATCACATTTAGTAAAGTTATGGGTCTGTAATTCTTTAGATCCTTTTTATCTCCTTTCTTAAATAGTAACAATATTACTGCTTCGTTCCAAGTGTTGGGTATTTGTTTTGTCATTAATATTTTATTCATAAGTGTGTACAAAACTTCTCTAGTTGTTTTCCCACCATTTTTTAGCATTTCTACAGTTATCCCGTCTTTTCCTGGCGATTTATTATTCTTCATCTCCTTGAGTGCTCTTTTTATCTCATTCTTACTGATTTCTGGTTGTAAGTCGGAATTGACATTTTTTATTTTTATTTGTAATTGCTTAAAGATTTCTTGTGTTGGTTTCTGTTTTGTATTGTAGAGGTTTTTATAATATTCTTGTGTTATTTGTATAATTTCTTCTATATTATTGGTCTCTATGCCTTCTTTGTTCTTTATACTATTAATCTGTGTGCTTCCAAGCTGTGGTTTTAAGCACTTCATATTTTTATTTTGTTCAACGGTTTTTTCTATTTTTTCTTCCTGTACTCTCCTTTGACTTTCCTTGATGTTCCTTCTGATAGCTTTGTTTACCTCTTTGTAATCTACTGTGTTTCTCTTATCTTGTTCTATTTATGTTTTTCTTTTGCTCATGAGGTTTTTTGTTTTCTGGGATATATAGTTTTCCTTTTTTATTCTTGTTTGTGCTACCTCTTTTCCCGCCTTTGTTAATGTATCGGTTAATAGCTGATTTATTTCATCGATATTTTTGTTTTCCAAATCTCTAGTGGCCGGTATACTTTCCCTTATTTTTTGTTTATATTCCTCTTTTGCTTTCTTAAGTTCTCCCATATCTAGTTTCGATCTATTTTCCATTTTCTTTTTTGTTTCGAATTGGCTATTAATGCTGAGTTTGGCTCTGACAAGTCTATGATCACTACCGGCTGAGAAACGATTCAGCACTGTAACATCTTTGACGATGGCTTTTTCTGTTGTAAGGATGTAATCTATTTCGTTTTTAGTATTGCCGTTGGGACTTATCCATGTCCATTTTCTTTGCGGTTTTTTGTTAAAAAACGAGTTCATAGCAAAAAGTTGTCTTTCCTCCAAGTAGTTCATTAATGTATGTCCTCTATTATTTCTTTCGCCGTATCCATATTGTCCTATTCTGTGTTCGTCTTCGTCTATTCTTACCCCTAATTTGGCATTGAAGTCTCCAATTATTAGCGTCAATTTAGTTTTCTTTTCTTCCACAGCGAGTGTTATTTCTTCGTAGAAGTTTTCAATATCATCATCTTTATATGTGCTTGTTGGTGCGTATACCTGTATAATTTTCAACGACGTTCTTTTGAATTTAAGCATAATGTAGGCTACTCTGTCTGATATACCCTTGGTGGATTGTATATATCTAACGATTCTCTTGTTTATTATAAAACCAACTCCGTTGTTGGTGTTATCTTCATTACCTTTGTAGTAAAGCATGTTTCCCGAGTTTAATAGTATTTTTTGTTCTCCTTTTCTTCTTATCTCTGACAGATCGATGGGATCCCATTGTATATGAGTTAGTTCTTCTTCTAATTCGTGGAGTTTAGTGTCTTCATTCATGGATCTGATGTTATAGGTACCTACGTTTAGTTTAGTCGAATGTTTGCCTCCCCCAGAATCCTTGAGGAGGACCGGTTTGTCGGTGTGGGACTGTGAGTTGTTATCTCTACCCACCTGGGGTAATATTCCGTTTGTTTTGTGATTCGACATGTTTTTCTTTAAAGAGGGTTTTTTGTCATTAAAGCGCCACGCTTGTCAGGCGGGTTGGCGAGTTTTCATTCAGCCGCCCATTCTGGGTCAGACGCTGTTGTCAGCCGCTCATTCTGAGTCAGACGCTGCGCTGTTTTGATTCCATACAAACCCTAAAATCAAGGGGTTGCCACGTCCGCCATCCGTACCGTACCGAAGGTGTTTTTCTCCGCCATGGCTGCCGTTGTGGACTTCATCCGTAACCCTGGACAAGGGACCCTAAACAGGTACTAGTTTCCCGAGTCAGGAAACCCCTGGAATCTACGGAGGGCAGGGATTGATTCATTTTCTGGTAGAACTATCCAAAGGAGTTCCTATCCGCTACCCGCTCAGGTGCTCATAATAATATGGCCAGGTACTGTAAATTTGCCACAGTCGGTATGTGTGTAAAAGTAAGGCCTACATTACCATTTAACTGACAGTGCGCTCACTATTTACTGAATAAAACACTTTTATTTTTTTCTTTCAACATCTTTCTCCTCAACTGATGGTATCTTATCAACTTTATTATTTTTCAAACAATAAATGATAGAATAAAAATTTTGACTGTTCAAATACTGTTAATAGAATAACTTCATTGTGACCGAACTCAACCGATACACATTGTGACACTGTTTGTGGCCTAATTTTGGCGTGATTTTTTGAAAAATTTATTATATTTTTAGAAAATTTTAAAATATGTTTAATTCGTAGAACAATTTTATTCAGATTGTGAGTTAATCGATTGTGAGTAAACATTTTTACTCACAATCGGTTAGTAATTTATGGATTTCTAACCTTTGAAGTAATCAGGAAGCGACTTATTACTTACTTTACTTTCCCAGCCAGCCGGAAAAGTACTTTCCCGGCTAGCATATGTCACTTTTTTACCTGCAAATGTCAATGTCATTTTTGATTAAAAGATGGTTTAGAAAGAATAGAATCCACTCAACATTTATTTAATTAAGAAACAACAACAACAATAACAAAAAGAAAACTATTTGAAATTATAAATATTAATAGTTACATTGGAATTATGATTACTATTAATGGTTAAAGTAAGACCGTGTAGTTAATGGCGTCGTGTATCGGCTAAATGTCAGATTCAACAAACTTGTTTTGTTACCTAGCAACGATCTCACAGGTTACTTAAAATAATTCATCTTATCACACAATGAAAATGGATACAGATATTTGAAACGAAATTATTATTGGTAGATTGTGAGTATTAGAAATCTATAAACTACTAACTGATTGTGAGTAAAATAGTATACAAACCTCGCGGGAACTCATTCTAGCCTTGCGTCTGTAGTTTACCTCGGTGCTTCGCAAATCGGTAAACTACCTTGCCGCTCGGCTGAAATAGAGTACTTTCCCGCTAGGTATGTAATATACTAGTTAGCTGGTAATTTTCGGTTTTTGTATTACATTTTTGTTATCTTTCTTAATTTTCTTAAAAAGAAATAGTTTATTTCATTTCTAAAGTAAAATAATTTAATGCATTTTAAAGACTACATCCTAAGCTTTAAAAAGCACTTATAAAACTGTAATAGATTTGTTCACACTTGAGTAATACCGTGTTAAAGTGGTGATTCTATAAAACTAAGGAGATTTCAAAAATTACCGTTTTTGAGACGTCATATCATTTGAATTAAGTTTTTGAGATTTTTTTTTTGAATGAAACATAATTTAGTAAGATGCTTGAAAGGTAAGTTGTGCAAAATTGAGAGTTTTGTAAAAAAAAATTGTATTAGTTACACATTTTTAAATCACTTTTAAACAAAATTCATGTAAGGTTCAATTTCCGCCCACACCGTACTTATGCCCATACATTTTATTTTTTTCTATTATAACCATAAGATAGCTTAATTAATCTTCTTTCATGTTCAATTTGTAATATTTTATTTGATCAATTAGTTAAAGAATTACATTAAAATAACTCAACCGTGCACTTCGCCGTACTTTAGTTTACAGTGCGCCAATGTTTGTGATAAGGGTGACTTTAGCGTTATAAATAATAAATTATAGAAGATACAGATTTAATTTTAGAAAATTCTTAATATAAGATTTTTTTGTAATATTTTTTGAATTTTTCAATGGTCAAGTCAGTTTTTTTCTAAAATTTATATTTTCGGAGTTATTTAAAAAACATCTAATTTCGTACTTCATTTGTTTAATAAAAAATGAAGCACCCACTTCTCGAGTAGAACTTTTTGATAAATATGTTGTTTATTAAATATTTTTTAATAAAATTACAAAAAGTTCTATCTTGTTTGATTTTTTCCGAAGTGAAAATCTATATGCACTCCCCTAATTTTTGTATTACATAATAATGTTCAGTTTCGTTTAAAAATAAGATTTCCAAAATTTTGCGCCTCAAAACCTCATAATTATTAAAAGTAGAAATTTAAAATCTTCTATCTATTTAAATTATTTTAGATGATCTAAAGCGTCATGTTATTATCTTTTGTATGACATTTCTAACTTATCATTTAAAATTACATACAATTTTGTTTACTTTGGAGTCTAACACAGTTTTTGAAGAGATAGTATTGAATTGTGTGTGTTTTACTATGGAAAATAAAAGTTAACACTATGTTAGTGTTTTTAAGTACCATCTTGTTAAAGTACAACCACTGAAACCCCCATCAAAAATTTATTAGATAACCAGTTAATAGGAAACGGAGTTTATTAAAGTGGCTATCCTTAAAGCTATTTTATTTCATTCTTAAGGTCCTTATGGATGCGAAACTAATAATTCTAATGTAATTGTGCAGATCTTGTAATTAATTTCTCCACATAACGATGAGTCGATTTCTGCTACTGGGAAACTGCTACCAAAGAAAAGCACCAGATCAAAACTAAATTTTATTCTTTATTTATATATCGAGAATGTTATAACTTATCTAACTTAATTAAAAACGCACTCAAAAATAGAGACTGTCTTATAATATAAAAATACGTGAAAGCGAAAAAATGTGAAGTGTGTGTGTTCTGTTTGGCGATTGAGATGAAAGATGATTTAAATTCCCCTTAATTTATGTCGATTTACGGAAAAAGCTAACGAGACCTAATTTTAATTTACTGAATGGAACATGTTGTGTAGATGTTAACTCATTTTTTACTACCAAAAAAAAAAAGGAAATGATTGTTCATGGTTTTGACGAATATGGTACTAAAATGGATTTTATATTTTTATGAATCAATAAGGGGCTTTAACTAATTATGTTTTATTACAATAGTGTCCGTTGGTTGTGTGTAACCGAGATTTTATACATTTGGTAGAATTTAAGTATACAGGGGAAAACAAAATATGTTGATATTTCAACAAAACTGGGCCCCCACGGGAAATGGGAAATTATGTGATTGGGTAACGCTAAAGAGCAAAAGATAAAGAATTATAAAAACAAGGGGAGAGATGATTAAGGAAATTGAAAAACTATTGGGGTAGGTTGTTAATGTTACCTTTTTTCTTCGGGTAATATGCCCTTCTGAATGTGAGATTCGTGACTTGACAAGAGTAAATGAGGTTTTAATAAAAAATCTGAGCCATTACACCAAGTAGACGAATTTAAAAATTCTTTTGCAATAAGACCACGAGACAGACTGTTAGCGGCATTGTCTTGTGAACTGACGTGTCTCCAAGTGAAGTTGTGGGTTAAATCTTATATTTGGGATACACGATTTGCCACGATAGTATTCCAACGAGAAAGAGAATAATTATTCCAGCATAGGGCGATTTGAGAATCAGTCCATAAATTGGAGAATTACTCATAGCACTTAATAATGAGATATTGTTGAGGTGAGTGTTGTCATTAGTTTGCGCATGATGTGCAGCCTTATGTGAATTAATTTGAGTGCTTTCTGATCTACTAGAGGGTTTAGAGTTTGGTGAGGTGCCTTGCATGTTCCGAGATTCATTGCTAACAACTTCATTTTTGATATCATTGTTAGGAGGGTGATTCTGAGTAGAATATTCCGGATAGTTCCCATTAGGGTGTGAATTATATCGAGGTTGAAAGTGTGAGACAGGAGAGTTGTGATTTTTAGTCGAATGTTGGACATAATTCCTATTAGGACGTGAATTATATGGAGTTTGAACGTGTGAAACAAAAGAGTTGCGGTTTTGCTCATAAGTATACTGATGTAAGAGAGTGTGGTGATTGTGGTTGCAAATTTTACAACCTCTAGAAATACAGATATCGTGGGAGTGTTTAGTACCTAAACAATTAGAGCACATTTTTGTTGAGCGAATAAAATTTTGCTTTTCATTATGAGATAGAGCTAAAAATTGCCGACAAGAATATATTCTGTGTGAGAAGGCATTACAGTATGAACATTTGGGGTGAGTATAAGCTTGCTGTGTAGATTTTGATATATTCGAATGTAGAGAGATAGATTGTGTTTCTGTGTGAGCTTTTTGCGAATGTGGTTCCCTGTTAGGTTCAGGGAGAAAGGCTAAGTGGGATTTTTGTGAGTGTGATTCCCTTTTAGATTCAGGTAGATGAGTTAAATCAGATAAAATATTGCAGCGTTCGTTAAGAATATCGAAAAATTCGGTTAATGTTGGCTGAGAGCTGTGATTTCTTCTTTCGCCGTAATAGCGCTTTGAAGCAAAGTCCAATTTGCGAGATAGAATATTAACTAAAATTAAATCCCAAGTTTTTACAGGCACATCTAACAACTTCAGTGAGTCAACATGCTTTTTAGACTCATTTATGAACTCACTTAGTGTTTGACGGTTACTTTTAGAGAAAGAAGGGTAGTCAATGATAGAGTTAAAGTGAGAATTGATAATTGCCAAATCGTTACTATATTTTTTCTTTAAAATGTCTAGTGCTAAGTCAAAATTATCGTTTGTGATTTCTAGAGATTAGATAAGAGTTAGGGGTTCACCAAGAAGAGCAGATTTTAAATAGATCAGTTTTTGAGGATTTGAGATGGAGTGATTATCCGTGCTGAGGGATGTAAATAATTGATAAAAGGAAACCCATTTGGAGTACTCCCCATGGAAAGTGGGGACTGATATGGGGGACAGACTTTTGAGGGAATAAAAGGGTTACGTTCAGAAGCCAGAGATAAGTTGAATTGAGACTGAGCAAGACTGTGTAATTTGTTTTCTAATCTTGCCATGGCAGAACAATAATTAGTTTCGATTTCGTCTCTGTTTTCAGCAACCAAATCGCCACCTTCTAGTGATTCAATATTATCGCAAATTTGATTATAATTGTTAAAAGAGCTAATTAACATTGACTTTCTGACGTCTATTTCAAAGGAGTTTGTTTGAACAAAAAGATACTTAGTGATCCAAGTTAATACGCGAGTTGTGGCTGATTTGGTTGTTGATTTTTCTCTCTTTAATTAATACATTTTAATTTAGACAAAATATAACGATAATGAGGGGAAAAGTTCACTTAAAAGGTTTATTGCACTGCACTAATGTGAAATTATACAAAAATTGTTGTGTAATAGGTAACTAAAGAGAGATTTATCAGTGTGATATATATATGCGAAACTATGATATGTAATTGAAATAACAGTAAATAAAGATAAGTAAGGAAAGTGTAAAAAATAATTATGAGTGCAAAAGAGAAAAAATATTAATAAAAATGAAAAGCGAATAAAATGCGAGTACATATATGCAAACAATAAAAACGATACAATATTAATAATAATTGAGAGAATAAAAATTCGAGCTTATGCAAAACTGTTAATAATAATAGTTCGAAAGTTATCTTGAGTAAAACTTTTGAATATGAGCACTTCCGATGAAAAGAAAGATGCCTCTGGTTGTCTGCCTCTTAGGGGTGGTAGCAGCTATACACTGGTTGTAGGCGATAACAGCTTCTGACTGCCTATGCCAGGGGTACCATGAATTCTTGAGAGAAGGCTCGGGATTCAGCTCTCTTGTGTCTCTGTGTGTCCCACCAGGGGTACCAAATTATGTGCGGATCTTGTAATTAATCTCCACACATAAGAATAAGTCAATTTCTGCTACTGGGAAACTGCTACCAAAGTAAAGCACCAGATGTAAACTAAATTTTATTCTTTATTTATATATAAAGAATGTTTAATACTACACTTATTTACCGTATAACTGTTTTATAATATAAAAATACGTGAAAGCCAAAGAATGTGAAGTGTGTGTGTTCTGTTTGGCGATTGAGATGAGAGTGATTTAAATTCCATTTTATGTCGATTTACAGAAAAAGCGAACGAGACCTAATTTTAATTTACTGAATGGAACATGTGTAGATGTTAACTCATTTTTTACTTCCAAAGAAAAGGAAATGATTGTTCATGGTTTTGACGAATATGGTACTAAAATGGATTTTATATTTTTATGAATCAATAAGGAGCGTTAACTAATTATGTTTTATTATAATAGATTACGTTGGTTGTGTGTAACCAAGATTTTATACATTTGGTAGAATTTAAGTATACAGGGGAAACAAAAGTATGTTGAGATTTTAACAGTAATTATCTGTTATTTGAATGTAATATCTGTTGTCTGCTTAATAGTTCTTCTTCTTCTTTTAGTTTTATGGCCCCCACCTGTTTAATTGTTTATTTAATAAACCAAGTGTATTTTGAACAAAAAGAACATAGATCTTTTGAATACAGAATGTATATAGATGTAAAAGATAAAAATAATAATTTAATACATAATATCAATTCTCTGAAAAATTTTGATCCTTTTGAAAATATGTGGCCACTTGACCCCCTAAACATATTTACAATGGGTAAGTTATCAGACTGCTCTTTAGAAAAACCCTCTTCGGCCATTTCAAAAAGATTGTTGTAATAAAAACACTCAAATATTTATTAAACATATAGTTCACAACATCTACTTAAAGATTTATAAAACTGAAATACACCATCACAAAAAGGAAATTAATATAAAATGTAATGTTAATGGCGCTGAGTTTAAACATTATACTTAATAATATTACGTCTCGACAAATGGGGGCACGCTTTGGGCTGGCCGCTATAATTTAAATTTTCTCTCGATTTCATTTGTCTTCAGGGGCAAAACAAACGAAAAAAAAACTTTCTTTCTTTGATATAAATTTTAAGTTATGCTGTGATTTATAGCATTTTTGTTCGAATTTTAAATTTTATGCATTTTATAAAATTTTGGGGTGTGTAATATATGTTAAATTTTACAATTTTTGACCGAAATATTTTGTAAGATATAGTTCAGCACTTATAATAATATATTATGCAACGAGCATTTAACCCAGATATTACTGAAACTTTTATTGTTAACATTTTGAATTAATTTCGAATTTTCATGGAAATTATAGCATATGGAACCAAAAAACACAATCATATATTTTTTTATGACGATACCTGTCAAGTTTTGACATGTTCTTTTAAAAGGACGGTAGTAATATACGGTACCAGATATCATATATATTTTATTAGTATCAATTTACAAAGAATGAAAGGATTTAAAACAAAATTTTGGATGTAAAGGTATTTTGCACTTTTCACACAAAAACTGGACTTTTTTGTGACAATATCCACATCGCCATTGCTTTTCTTGATAAAGAACCAAGTGGTTAATACCGTCATATCTTGAATTGGCTACCGAATTCGAATTCCGCTTAGAAGGTCCGCGTTTTGTTTCTTTTTTAAAAGTTTCCAAAATATTAGTTGCAATAGATCTTCTAAATTCAAGTTGATCCAGTTTACCGTCTTGAGTTTTGTGAACCTGCCACGCATTTTGAATAGCCATATCAACGCAATGAGCAAAAAGGGGAAAATACCATTTCTTTCCTCTTATGGACACTCGATATAAACTGATGTTCTGGTCACTGCGATCAACGCCGCCCATGAAGTTGTTGTATATTCTAACAATATTTGGTTGAGGAACTTGAATATGTTTTTTCTCTGCTTGTGAAAATCTCTTTACAGAGAAGCAAGGCATTACTGGTACAAAATTGGAAGCAATAGAAACGATATTATTATCATGCCAGCGGCAAACCACTATTTTTATCAAGACGATACTCGTATTTACCACGTTCAGTTTTTTTCATAATAGATGAACAGGGTAAAAGGCATTTCATGGTACGATTTTCCCTTACAGTGCCTGTACCAAATATGCCTCTTTGTTTTAGCTCATGCAGTAAATGAATAGAAGTAAAATAATTATCAAAAATAAGATGGAATCGCCTTTGAGGCCATACTTCATTCAATCTGTCTGCATAGGATAGAACTACTGATGCACCCAATCCAAGGACTTTATATTGTTCAGGTATTGTAGTGGAATTACCTTGGTAAGGAGAAAACCAATCTATATCCCAGACGAAGGGCTCCTACCCACATTTTGTACCCCCAACGGATTGGTTTTCCTCTGATGAATTGTTCTGTGGGATGGCGACCAAAATACGGAACCATTGCCTCATCTATGCTGTGATGTTGTTCTAAAGGGAAAATTGTATAAATTTTTTGTTTATTACGTCGAACAGGGGTCGCATCGTGGCAAATCTATCAAATTTATCTAATGACAAGTTATTGCAAACATGCAAAACTTTCATTATGTGGGAAAATCTATCCCTAGATATAGCAGCTACCACCATTGCGTTGTGCGAATCGTCACGATTTTCTTAGTACATGTACCTTTTCGGCACAACCACATAACCACTCAATACAAGAACGCCTATAAAACATCGAATCTCATTTTGAGTAATGTCGTTCAAAAGATTTCTTTGTCCTGCGTAGATGTTAGTGTATTCGGTAACCAAATTGATGACTTCATCATCAAAAAACAAATTGAAAATTTCCATCGGCGACTGAGTCTTTTTCGGTCCAAATTGAGTTTTCCAGTAAGTACAATCAGGGTGTTGATACAAGTCTCCTTGAATCCAGTGTGCAGATATTCTCTTCTCTAATTGATGGGGCAGCTTTTCCTTGGAAAGAAACAAAGCCAATGGTATATTGTCATCATCCGAATCTTCTTCTGGTAGGCTGGAATTCACAGAATCTTGTGGTAATTCAGTCGCGTTGTCAAAAACAAGTTCTACATCGTTTCTCAACTGACTACCCGGTAAATTATTTATTGTAGTTAGTTCTTCATCGCCGGAGTCGCAATCGGTGACATCATTATTGGCATTTTCTGGGGGAAATATGATCAAACCATCTGGAGGGACTGGGATTTCATCAGAATCAAGCTCTTCTAATAGCTCATGCAATTTGAGAGGCCTCCTGAAACAATACGCACGTTGGTAGTACTAATTACTACCGTCCTTTTAAAAGAACAAAATGAAATCCCAAGCGGCGAGCCTTTGAAACAACGTGACAACTATTCGAGCCAAGAATATACGTACATAAGTCCCTATTATACAATAATCCACATGCCAATGCCGTGAAATAACAGTTTTTTAATTCTAGACTTACCTCCAATTATAAGCATCCATTTTGTAGTCCAAAACCTGGCAATTTACACAGATAACCTCACAATTACAACATGTGCGCGCACTAAAATCGTTAAAACTTGTCGAATGCTGGCTCTTGAAAACACTCCATCTAGAGCCATCTATCAGTTGGTAGCTGTACTAACCTAAATTACGCATAATTTACACTGCCTTTTAAAAGGACGGTAGTAATATCTGGGTTAATGATGGTCATTATGAAGCGAGTATGAGGGATACGAAATGAGCCGCCTAGCGGCGAGTTTCGTATAGAGTACGAGCTTCATAATAATAATTAAATGCAAATTGTATACACGAATGTTTCTACGATCATTCACAACAAAAAAGGTATTTAAATTTATTAATTTTGTAACGCAATTAAGTAGTTTGTCAGTTTGTTAACATATTGAGAACTGAAAAAAGCTTATGTATTTGGCTCGGCTATTGGTCACTGCGCGTGTGCCACCTTCATCGCGAATGTCATATCGCGATACTATTAAAAATTTGTTAAAAATTATGTTATCGTAGCGTTAAAAATCTGTTTCGTAATGAAAATCTGTATCATAATGAAGGTCATTATGATACAGGTAGTAAAATCATAATTAATGTCCAACTGGTATATTATTTGACAAATAATGACATGATTTCGAAGTAATTTAAGTATGATATAATGCACTAGGGCGTTATTTTGGAAAATAATGCCCTAGGGCATTAAATTTAAATAACTAGTTAGGTAAATACTGTCAAGTTGTCACGTTACGACTATTGCTAGTAAATGTATGTACTTATTTGAAAATTACTTAATTTAAAATTCGTTCAAATTTATTGCATATAAAGAATAACTTAGTCGGACATTAAACGTTGAAGCCACCACGGGTAATATAGATAATAACGCTCTCTTATAATACCGTTGGTACCTTAATAACTATAATATATTATAGTATGAGAAGAGAAAACAATATAATAACAGTTTTTCACGATATTATTATTGCTCGTTTTTCCAATATATTTAACTTTTAAATCGTTAAATTAGTTTTCCAATAGAGTCTAACAATAATTATTATAAAACTAATTTTTTTTCTTATAAACTGCATTTTTGAATTATTTCTGTTTCATAGAACGTAAGGTGTTTACTAATTTGCGTATACCTATATAGTTAAAAATCATGATTTTTTTTGTAATTACGAATAACTCAAAAGTATTATATTATCAAAAACACTTTGTTTGACAGTTGTTTTTGTTTAAACTTTAATTATTATCTATCAAATTGTATAATTATTTTAACGTTTTAAATTTACACCATTGAATAGAGGTGATATACACATCCTGAGTTAAATCACATATCGGCACTATTCGCTCCGTGCATAACTGACGCGACACCTAGCGACTGTCATTTTTGGCGACCACAATTTTTTGTTAAACATATGATACACATATGACATATTTGACGTTAATATGTAGGTAAGATTTATTTACCAATTTTGATAACTTGTTAGGTAACTTGTTATACAAACAATAAGTGCGTTCGCGGTGACAGTAAATTTCTAGTCCACGACAAGTGGAGCATGCGCATTTTAAAATAATATAAATAATACTGTTTATAGGTAAATATACAAGGTATACATATTTACTATTGATTAGTATTGTTAATTAATTATTAGTTTATGGGTATATTTATCAATATACGATAATACATTAAATTAATATAATATGGAAATAAAATGCGCATGCGTTGTCATGGACTAACGGTTACCGACAGGGTCTGCGAACAAACATAATGACAGTGACATTACAAAAATTCACAAAAATTGTCATATTATTTCGCCGCTGCGGACGCTGCCATAGTTTCGTGCATCCCCACCATGGTCACGCAAGGAGCGAATATAAATGGTGATGAGCGGGTTAATAACAGGCAAAACAACGCAAAAGATAGAAAACATACCCATTTTTTAAGTTCAGTAACTGGACTAATATGGGAGGTGAAGTACTAAAACTGACCATTTAAAAATAATGTTATTTGTTTCAGCTAAAACACCAGAAGCAAGACCGTGCGTTATGGAGCATGAAAACGAAGTAGAAGGGGAGTTTGGCAGAAACGATATTGACAATGATACTATGGATTTTTTTATAGACAACGATATGCCAATCGACTGCCTGTGGAAAATCACTGTAAAAGTTGGATGGAGGGTATGTTTTTAATAATAAAATTATAGTAGATAAGGCGAAAACGGCGAGTTCGTCGGTAAAAATATTCCCATGAAATTGTTTTGCATAATCACATTCGTGAGATATCCCAGAATAAGGTTCAAGAAGTCGCCCACGTGAAAAGTGGTCCAAATTTTTTTAAAAATTTTTTTAATCGAATTGCAATAAATCAATATTTTCGGCCCGTACAATTTTTTTTAGATTTTCTGGATCATTATGGACAAAAAAGATCTCTAATTAGTCCAGGAACCGAAGCTTTTCGCCTCGTAATTTTTATAGAATTGATATATTTGCTTGAAAATTTGACAATAAGTAGTGGATAGTCCAAGGATCAAAATCTATATGATTCTGAAAGGCGCTTTTACCATGGGGGTGGTTGCCACCCCATCTCGTGGGTAAAAATTTTTTATTATATTTTGACCGCAAAATTTGATAAAAACAACATTCATTCTAAGCAAAAACTGTTCTATACATTTTTTTGATAAAATTAATAGTTTTCGATTTATTCGCTATCGAAAGTGTTAGTTTTGTATTGTGATGTTGGGGGTTGCTGGACGAAGACACTATCCCGAACAAACAAACTTAAACTTTTTACATAACTTTATTCTTACAAGGTTAAAGTTACAATTACAACTACGTCGACCGACATTATCGTTAGGATAGGTCAATGTGACCCATATCTCGGTAACTATATCCCCTGACTACGCGCCGGCAGAGTTCAGCGAACACACTGATCCAACAACGATGTCTCAGGTACTCGACCTTCCCACTTATATCTATTATATTAAAAACAATGCCCATATGTATTACCATATATGGTTATGCTATACGTATTTCAATAATGACGTGTGCTTTGTTTGCAGTCTTGCGAATGAGTTGAATACTTTGAACTTTGCTACTGTCGTAATAAATTATACAAATTGCAACTACAATATTGACCTTATTCTTATAACAAATAAATTAGGAAAATTCCGTGAGGGTTGTCGTGTACCATCACATCTCTCTGGGCGGGGAAAAGATGAAAGGGAATTTCAGTAACAATTTCCTTTCATCTCTATTTTATATTATTTATGCTGACTGACGTCTCTCCTTTATAAGAAAATTAAACAAACATATTAAAAGAAAATGAGAAAAGAAAAAAAATGAGATATATAAATATTTACACTGAACCTTAAGTACTAGTAAAAGTCTTATGGTGGACTATTATTACACTTTTACACTATAACACTTTACCCTTTTTCTCAATAATTACGTTAGGCGTTTCATCTTTAATTACGGTATATGGACCAGAAAACAAAGAGTTAAGTTTTGTGTTTGGCTCATTTTTTATTAATACCTTATCTCCTGGTTTATAAGTTATTTTACTCGTTTTGGCATCATATATTTTTTTTCTGCTGTGTTTTGTATGTGTTAGTGTTTCCCTGGCCTCCTTTGCGGCTACTTGTAGTCTGTATTTCAGTTCCATTAGATAGTCGTCAAAATTATACAGGGGTTGTATTTCGTTTTGAACATTTGTCGGCAGTCTACATATTTTTCCGAACACTAATTCGAACGGTGTATAACCCGTTGCTGAGTGTACTGAAATGTTATACGAAAAACAGAAATATTGCACCCATGTACTCCAATTTGTAGGGAATTTTGATAGTTGTATCCTAAGGTACGCATTTAAATGTTTGTGAGTATTTTCTAAAGCTCCTATTGTTTTGTGGTGATATGCTGTTGAGTTTAGTTTCTCTATTTGCAATAATGAGCATGTTTCCTTAAATGTTCTTGCCATAAACTCTGAGCCTTGGTCTGTGACTATTTTTCTGGGTACTCCATACCTCAGAATAAAATTTTCTACCAATGCCTTGGCTACTGTTTCGGCTTCTTTGTTCTTTATTACATATCCTTCTATGTATTTACTTAGCTCACATTGCAGTGTCAATATACAGTGAGCACGTAAAGGTTGGAATAAATTCATTTTCTCAAGAACGGACGATTTTGGAAAAAAATTACGAAACAGGTCAATTTTTATTTTTAAATTACGACTTTTTGTCATATATATCTTACTAGTTACGTCACCCATCTTAATGTGATGACGTCATCGATGATTTTTTTAAATAAAAATAGGGGTCTTGTGATAGCTCATTTGAAAGGTAATTCAATTCTCTACTCAGTAGTGTAAACATTAACAGAATTATTTATACAGGGTGTCCGAAAAAAAATGTTTTTTAATTAAATTTATTGACATAAAAAGAAGAATGTGTGTAATTTATTTAATTCAAAATACATTTTACTGCTATCAAAAAACAGAAAAAAATGTTTATTTTGCAAATAAATACTGTTTTTTGCTTAAATTCACTTTTAAAGAAGCCACCCAACAGCCTCGTGACAATTTGAACATTTAATTTAAGCGAAAAGCAATGATTATTTTTAAATAAACATTTTTTTCTGTTTTCTGAGAGCAGTAAAATGTATTTTTAATTAAATAAATTACATACCTACATTCTTCTTTTTATGTCAATAAATTTAATCCAAACATTTTTTTTGGACACCCTGTCTAGATAATTATGTTAATGTTTATATTACTGAATGGAGAATTGAATTACGTTTCAAATGAGCTATCACACAACCCCTATTCTCATTTAAAAAAATCATCGATGACGTCATCACGCCCAGATGGGTGACGTCACTAGTATGATATATATGCCAAAAAGTCTTAATTTAAAAATAAAAATTGACCTGTTTCGGGATTTTTTTCCAAAATCGTCCATTCTCGAGAAAATGAATTTATTCCAACCTTTACGTGCTCACTGTATATCTATTCCCACTGTCATCCATCTCAAATGGTCCTAC
Organism: Diabrotica virgifera virgifera; assembly: GCF_917563875.1. NCBI lineage: Eukaryota > Metazoa > Arthropoda > Insecta > Coleoptera > Chrysomelidae > Diabrotica > Diabrotica virgifera. The sequence goes on along the minus strand of NC_065446.1, from coordinate 191,521,115 downwards.
TAGATCTATAAATATTGTGTCGAATGCGCAGGTGGCAGTCGATGTGATAGTTAGAGGTTGTTTGGTTATGATAGAATGCTTATGTCTTTGACAATCGTCGCATCTCTTCACAAATTCCTCTATATCTTTTCGTAACCTATTCCAAAAATAATATTTCCTTATATTTTTGTACATTCTATTTATTCCAGCATGCCCTCCTGTTGGTAACATGTGAAAATCATTAATTATAATTCTTCTTAATTTTTCATCTGCTATATTCTGTTTGTCTTGTACTATACATATTTTGATATCTCTTTCTTTAAATATTTTAGGATCCTTTCTTATCTCTTCAATAATTGGCTGATTCTTATTATTCTTTACTAGTACTAGTTCCTTTATATTCTTTTGTGCGCACATTTGAATCAAGGCTCTCAACGATGCTCGTAGCGCAGACGTTGATCGAGGTTGTTGATATGTCGAGTTTCTTAACGACGCTCGTAGTGCAGACGTTGATCGAAAATCTCGAATCAGATAAATAATATCGTCTTCTTCGTTGTACAATATACTACTATTTGTATTTTCTTCAGCCGAATCTAGCTTCATTTTTTTGCAATCGTCCTTGTCTATCAGTTTTACCTCTACCGCACTTTTCGGGAATTTCAACAATTCGACTACGTCTGGTTGATCAGTCCATTCGTTCTTCGAATCGGCGATTTCCTCCTGCTTTTTCGTTTGTGCTCTCGTCATCACTAATATACTTTTCTCTGAGTCCTTATTTAGTTGCTTCAGTTCTTCTGATGTAACTTCTATTCGTGATAAGGCGTCAGCTGTTACATTTTCAGCTCCTTTCACGTATTTAATTGTAAAGTCGTATTCTTCTAACTTCAATCTAAATTTGGTTAATCTGCTGGAAGGGTTTGTCATACCAAATAGGTACACCAATGGTCGGTGGTCTGTCAAAATAATAAATTCTTTCTGTAGAAGGTAATGTCTCCATTTAGCAATGCTCCATACTATTGCCAGTAATTCTTTTTCTATCGTAGGATAATTCATTTCCGCTTTATTAAGTGTTTTACTGGCATATGCTACCGGTTTGTCATTCCCGTTTGACAAAGTTGCTCCTAGTGCGATGCCAGATGCATCTGTCCGTAGAATAAACGTGTTCTCCTCCGATAAATCTGGGAATTCCATTACGGGGGGGTTTGATAATGACCTCTTGAGGCTTTTAAAAGCTTTTTGGCATTCTGTTGTCCACTCAAATTTTACATTTTTCCTTGATAGTCTATTTAGAGGTGCGTCTATTTCTGCAAAATGATTGATATGTTTTCTGTAATAATTTGCAAAGGCTACGAACCTTTTTGCTTCTTTTGCATTTTGTAGTATTGGATATTGTTCCAATGCGGTGATCTTTTCCGGATCTGGTGCTATACCTTTATTCGAAATCTTGTGTCCTAAATATAATAGTTCTTTTTTCATAAACTCGCATTTAATTGGATTTAATTTCAGATTTACTTTCCTTAGTCTCTCTACCTTCACTAAGTTCTGATTATGCTGTTGTAGACTGTTGCCAAAGACTATCAAATCATCAAGATATATAAACATGTTTTCATAATTTAAACCTGACATTGCCATAGTCATGACTCGTGAGAAACATCCTGGGCTTGTCTTTAACCCCATCGGAAGTCGTGTCATTTGATATTGACCTCTATCGGTTGCGAATGCTGTGTACGGTCTGGACTTAGAATCGAGTTCTATTTGGTAATATCCTTGGTATAAATCTAAATGTGAAAAATATGTTGCTCCTGATAAAGCGTCTAGGATTTCTTCTATGCATGGTAATGGAAATCTGTCATTCTCAATTTTGTTGTTTAGTTGTCTGTAATCTATCACAACTCTCCATTTCTTGTTTCCATTTTCATCGTTTTTCTTTGGCACTATAAGTAGTGGAGATGAGAATTCTGATATTGCATTTTCAATAATCCCGTCTTTTAACATTTTGTCTACTTGTCTATTTATTTCCGTTTTTTGTCCATGTGGTAATCTATACGGTTTTGTATAAGCAGGTGATACTCCTTTTTGCAATTTTATTTTTGCTTTGTATACGTCCGTCGTTGTGCATGGATCGTTTTCTAAGAAAAACACATCGGAATATTTTACACATATTTTTTCTATTGCTCTTTTTTCCTCTAGCGATAAATTTGTTGTGTTTATTATATTCAAAAGTCTTTCGGCACGACTCACCGATTGTTTTGATTCTCCCATGTGGAAAACGTCGAACATGTCTAATCTTTCGACCTTCGGTCTAAAATTCTTAACAATTATTTCTCTATCATTGATATTTAATATCCTTATTGGTATTTTTCCGTCGACTGGTTTTGAGACTGTTCCTGCCGAGAAAATTCCTTCGGCTATCTCCTGTGGTATAGTTACAAAATCTCCGTAGTGTGTCCCGATCTCGAAAAAAAATAATTTTTCACATCTCCTACAGTAGGAAAAATGAAAGAATACCCATGAACGAACATATAAAACACGCTGTATTTTCCTGTCACCGTGTCACACAAAAAATTGGCCAGCGCAAGTACATGTAACAATTATTGTTACATGTATTTCCACTGGACGATTTTCTTTGTGACACGGTGACAGGAAAATACCGCGTGTTTTATATGTTCGTTCATGGGTATTCTTTCATTTTTCCGACTGTAGGTATTATTATCGTATAAATTTCTCCCATAGATAGCATTTCCAAATCTCTTCTCATTCCTTCTACATGTAACGATAATTTTAAGGATTCGTAATTTATTGTAGCAAAATATTGGTATAAAAAATCGCTACCAATAACTCCATCGACTTTATTTGTGAAACTCTTCATAACTGAAAATTCCTGTGTCAACGTTATCTTCTCTGAGTTATCTAATATTTCAAGGTCACACAATAAGTTTTCCCTTGTATATACAGTTTTTCCGGTAACGCCTCGCAAGCTAATACGTCGGGTTTTGTTTATGTCGGTGTAGTTTTTATCTAAACATTCTTCAAATAAAACGCTGACTGTTGCGCCAGTGTCAATTAATAGTTTTTTGCGTTTTCCTCTGTAATAAACATTAATATAATTTAATCCACTTGCTGTGGAATTATCTGCCTCCATTCGATGGGCCACGAAAAAAATCTACTTCTTGTATTGTGCTTGTGTGTGGCTGCTCTTGGCGGGGCTGCTCCTCTGTTGCGAAATATGCTCCTGGTGAATTTCTGTTGATGGGGTTTCTACCTTGCGACCAATTATTATTTCTCCCTCGTTGACCATGTCCTGCTCCTCTGTTTCTTTGAGACCTACCTCTGTTATGATATTGTCTTACTTCGTTTCCATTTGTATTTCTATTATTATATGTCTTGTTACCTTCTTTTCTCCTGTCAAAACTATTTTTGTATCCGTTTGTTGTATTTCTTCTTCCGCCTCTATATGTTTTATTCATGTGGTACATTCCTGCAGTTTCCGTTCGAGTTAGCGATTCTTCGTTCTTTGCGCTTGTTATCGCTTCCGCTAAAGTGCTAAAGTTCTTGGCTTTCAAAATTGTCTTTATCTTGTCATTTTTTAAACCGTTAGTAAACACGCTTATTGCAATTTTTTCGTTTACTTTGGCCAGCACTTCTTCTGCATCTCTGTTTCACTCTGCTTGTGCTATTGTTAATTTAGCCTTGCGCTCCTCTAAACTTCTTCCAAATTTTTCTATTGACCTATTCTCTTGTTTCGCTGAGTTGATCTCCGCTGACAGAACAGGGATAGATTGTTTTACTAGAAACTTTTCTTTAATATCGGTTATTAGTGCCGCGTTTGAGTTGTAAGTAGTCTTCAGTCGTAATTTTGCTGCTTGCGTTAGTTTCACCTTCAACAGGTACTTTGTTAGTTGCGGTTTTCCCTCATTATCTAAAAATTCATCGTACAGTTCAATTGCGTCTATGAATGCTCTAATTGATTCTTCGGTGTTTCCTATGTGAGGGATCAGGTTCCCTGCTGTTTTCAGTTCGAATTTCTCTCCCATCTTGTCGTTGTTATGTTCAACTTGTCTTTTCCGTAGTTCTGTTTGGACTTTTTCGATTTTTTCTCCAATTTTTGCAATAATATCTGCAATGAATTTGTCTTCTGCTGCCTTACAGCTGTCACCTTTGTATATTTTATGCACCGTCCTAAACTATTCCGTGATAGTCCTGAGTTTTTCCACCCATTTATCTGTGATTAGCTTATTTTTCCTTCGTTCTATAGTGTCTTTTGTGAGATTCCTATTTAATATAGTTATATCTTCCAGAATACGTTGAAATCTTTCCTCGAACATATATTCGGCTTGGCCTGACTACGTTACTCAATAGTATATGGCCTAGTGTCTCGAAGTCTCAATTACTTCGTAAAGCTTATCATTGCCGTTAAGTTTATCAAATATAACAAAATATAACATATAAAATATTATAATAAAACATAAATGTAAGTAAAATAAAAGGATCAATAATATTGGATAACCGTCAATATTTAAAGTGTCAGTAAATAAGTAAGTGAGTAATTATATAATAAAAAAAAATAAAAATGTCAATATGAAAATTAAAAAATAGTCATAAAACTTACTTCATAAGCAGTTAAACTGTATTGTATTAAAAAGAAAAATTACTCACGAATATGGGTTCATGTGTCTATGCATTTGGTCCTGGATTCTGGGCGTCTAACCTCAGCATCTCCATTGATTTAGATACTTCCTGTCGGATGTGGCGTCGAAGCTGCTTCTTCCATCGTCGATACAGTAGCCATCCGACGATGATTATGGCCAGGCTGAACGATACAATTCCCAAAACTCCAGGGATTGATAGCTTCTCGTTTTCGCCGGTTTCAGCTGTCACACCTCCGCTGTTGCCTGCTTGGTTTATGAAGATCTGTTCCTCTTTTTCTTTATTCTGGTTGTTTCCCATCTTACGTGTAGAGCTGCATACCTCAATCTATATGCGAACCAGAAAACTCCATTCTTTAACTTAAGGCACGGGTCGCCATGTGATGTTGGGGGTTGCTGGACGAAGACACTATCCCGAACAAACAAACTTAAACTTTTTACATAACTTTATTCTTACAAGGTTAAAGTTACAATTACAACTACGTCGACCGACATTATCGTTAGGATAGGTCAAGGTGACCCATATCTCGGTAACTATATCCCCTGACTACGCGCCGGCAGAGTTCAGCGAACACACTGATCCAACAACGATGTCTCAGGTACTCGACCTTCCCACTTCTATCTATTATATTAAAAACAATGCCCATATGTATTACCATATATGGTTATGCTATACGTATTTCAATAATGACGTGTGCTTTGTTTGCAGTCTTGCGAATGAGTTGAATACTTTGAACTTTGCTACTGTCGTAATAAATTATACAAATTGCAACTACAATATTGACCTTATTCTTATAACAAATAAATTAGGAAAATTCCGTGAGGGTTGTCGTGTACCATCACAGTATAGAAAAAATCAATGTTTTTCGATATTACGATTCACTCAACTTTTGCCGTAGAAATTTTTTTTTCAAATCAAGTTCTTGGGAATTAAATAACCTACAATTTGATATCGAAACATATTTTCGTATCTCTGACGCTAATCTTTCTATTCTGAAGAAAATTGCATTTTTTACCAAACTACAAAATTCGTTATTCGATTTTAACTCCAGTTTTTTTAAACTAATCGTTCTAAGCCAGTAAAAGTTCTAGAATCTATTTATAATACATAAATGAATAAGAATGAATAAGGGCAATGACCAAAAACACCGCTAACTTACATTAATATGCTTCCATTTGGAGTTCTCCTTTTTTTTCAAAAAAATATATTGATTTTTTAACCGTAACTTTTTAATTTTTATATTAAAAGGTTTGTTAAAAATATAAGTTTGTATGGTTTTTACATGGTCTATAAGCCTATTAATATTAAACCTTTTTAAAATCCTCAGTCGCAAAAAGAGGTGACTTTGAAAGGGTAGGTAAAGGTGGTTTTTGCATGTTATTACAAGTTTTAATTGTCAATAGATCACTCAATTTTTGACATAGAAAAACTTTTTGTAAACCAGTTTCTTGGGAAATAAATAAGCTACAATTTCATATTTAAACATTTTTTGTATCTCTTGTGTTAATTTTGCTATTCTGAAGCAGAGGTCATTTTTTCCAAACTACAAAAATCGTTATTCGCTTTTAACTCCATTTTTTTAAACTAATCATTCTAAGCCAGTCAAACTTCTAGAACCTATTAATAATACATAAGTAAAAACGACCAAATAAGGTTAATGACTAATTTTAATTATTGTGGTCATTAGAGAGTTGCTTGCGATCACTTTTTCGCTAAAAAAAATGGGGACTGACATTCTTTTCATTAAAAGTCACTTAATTTTTGAACTAGATACTTTTTTTTATTTCTGGCGATAGATATTTTTAAGTACTTTAAATTAGTTTGTACAAGTTTTCCTTGAAAAATGCATAGTTTTCCCGTCTTTTGGAACTACAATATTTAGCATTTAACGAAGAAGAGCTAACACATAGTAATAGCTCGATTACTATTGGTCCTAAAGAAAATTTAAAAAACTGGTTTTGTTTATTTTTCCAAAAGGTACATTTTTGTTAAGTAAAATTTTGTTAAGTAAAATCGATCGATTCTGTAAAAATTGCGAGATTTTGTCCTATTTTAAGCTTCATTACTTGGACTAGGTATATAGTTTTTTTCTATCGTTGATCGTTTTCGAGTTATAAGCAAATTAAAATATAAAAAAAAATGAAATGGTGATTTTCAACGCTTAATAACTCGGTTAAAAGTTATTATTATGAAAATCAGAAAGCGACTAAATCAAAGTTTAAAGCCCCCCTACAAGATCCTGATTTTTGTCATTATTATTTCATTACTAGTATGCACGTATTAGGCGGCCGTCAATGGTTAGTGCGAGAGAGTGCCATTCCGGCAGTTCAATGGTGCATCTTACTCACACTCACATTTACAGCCGCATCAATACGATCTTACCGCTCATTGTTAATAGTTAAAAATAACAGCTTAGTAATAGATTAATGGCAAGTTTCTTCAGGATCATGTAGGGGGCTTTAAACTTTAATTTAGTCAGTTTCTGACTTTCATAATAATAATTTTTAGGCGCCGCTTTCGAATTGTCTATAGTTATTTACAGTATATCATAATATTATTAGATACTCATATAATGATTGTGTATACTTAATTATATTGTCTCACCATAATACGCTTAAACATACAAACAAAATTAATTTTTTATATAAAAATGTTTTTTCTACAACCGTGTTAAAAATGCTATTTATCTACTCTATGTCATTTTATGTATAAGTTTTTAGTTTGTGAAAACTGTCATTAAGGATAGCAGTGCGTGAAGGGTTTAAAGTGTGCGTGAAGTAACAATGTATTTTAAATGGGATTTACTTTTTCGCACACTTTCAATGGGTTTTTTGGCATATTTTCATATAATCAAATATCCGTAACTTTCGCGTTGTCATGGTGATGACAATATGAGCAATGACTTACAACAAAATTTTTGACAGTTTTGTGGTTTGAAAGTGGTTAGGATTTTTAAATGTCAAAGTTCTAAAAATTGTACAATAGAAATGAATTCCAGTGACGAAGCGTTACAGTTTTTTTATTTGTTTATCGTAGATAAAATATTGTATGAAACTCTGCGTGAAGTACTTTTTGCGAACTTGCGCGATGTATAGCACTCGGTCCGTTGTCCCTCGTGCTCTAAAAATCGCGTGCGTTTGCAATAAGCATACTTCACGAACTGTTTCATATCGATGGCTTAGTGTGAAAACCTCGTATCTCCTTTTTTTTTTTTTCGAAAATGACATTTTGGTGGTTTTAGTTTGAAAACCTTGTATCTCACGATTTACAACTGTTAGAAAAAATCCAAATACACCAGACTATTTTCTACAGCCGAAAAAAGAAACCATGTATATCAATTGCTCTCTTGATTTAGTGTGAATACCACGTATATTTATAACCACGAATTTGGTACTTAATTTGTAGTGTTTGTTTAAAAAATTCGACTTGGAGAAATGTTTTTTGTGAACAACAAAAGGTAGTCCGGTATATAGAAACATTTTATGAACCTTAAGTCGAAAGATTTGTACTGTATCAACCTAGTATTTGGACGTGTGCAATAAGCTATGAAAAATGAAAACCTCGTAAATAATCATAAAGACAACCTCATTTCAGATGAAAAACACATATTAAGATATACGAGGTTATCATAGTTACTTGGGCAAATGCTCTAAGTACTGCAAGGATATTTACGTGTTTTTCATAGTTAATATTTTTATTTTCAATTTAATAGCAACATTTAACACTTTCAGCTCTGGGCCAAGATCAGATATTTGTCTCAATGTGCTCAAATTAAAATACGTAACAGTAGTTTTTGTTTTTAGATTATATTATGCAGAAAATCAGTTTTTTGCCTCTCCTGCAAAATTGTAATTTAATGAGATACGGGGTTTTCACACTAAGCCATCGATATATAACTATTTTAACACTCAATAGGAGCGTTAAGAATGCTACTTTAAAGCACTAGTGCTTTAAAATTTGTAAGGCACTGCAGTTAAAAGCGAATTGTCAAATTGTGAAACGTCAAAATATTTATATTTTATTTATTAACATTAATATTAATAGTACAACTTGCGCGATTTGAAAAAGGTGGTTTAAAAGGTTTTTTAAAATTTAATTTAAACTGTAGTATTGCATTTTTAACACGTTTGTAGAAAAAACAAATTTATGTAACGGTATAATATTTTCGCTAAGAATTTTTGGACATACCCCTCGAGTGTAGACAACCAGTTCTACCTTTGACGGGTTATACGTTTCATGGTTTCAGCAATTAACAAAAATATTGTATTTAAATAACGTTTGTAGAAAAAAATATTGTATGATGTACGTGTTAAAAAGTACAGTTTTAAGACACTCATGTGAATTGCAGAATTCGCTTTGCTCATTCTGCAAACTTTCACATGCGTGCCTTAAAATTGTACTTTTAACACTTATATCATAAATAACTATTAAACAGTTTATCCTAATGCTTATAATATTGTCTATAAAGGTGACTACTCCCTAGAACCAGACGCTGATTGTTTTTTTAAGTATCACATTGAGCGATCACACTAACTTGGCCTGACCTCACAATTATTAATGGTGAAAATTTTAACTTTCTTCTTGATGTACCTATCAGTGACGAATATTGGCGATGATCATGGCAATATTTATCTTATCAGCAGCAGCGCAGAAAATCTGCACAAAAATGTTGTGTTTAACCAGATCCTGAGGTCCTTTAACCAGGATATTCTGCGTCTTCCTGGACCTCGCTTTCCAAATACTTTTTTCCTTGCAGGATGACTTATAGGAGTTCATATATCTGGATTTGTTTCGCATAATATGTCCGAAGTATTGTAGCCTTCAAGAATTAATAGTGATTAGCACCTCTCGGTTCTCCTTCATTCTTCTTAGGATCTCCTCATGTGTGATCCGGTGAGTCCACGGAATTGTAAGTATTCTCCGATGTAGTCATATCTCAGATGCTTCCAATTTTATGCACATATCGTTGTTCAAAGTCCACAACTCAACGCCATAAAAAGGGATAGATAAAACATAGCATCTCAATATTCTTACTTTTATGCCAATAGAGAAGGTGGATCATGCTTTTCTGATGCTCGCTCTTATGCGTTCGATGATCGATGTGCGCTTTTGTCTCTTAGTTGTTATTCCATTCATCATTAATTATGGTGCTTCACTCTTTTTACAGTGTGGTTGATGTAGAGTTGACCTTTTATTATCTTTTCCTGTAGGATACTTGTGTATATAGACGAGAAAGTGAGAAAACAGATTTATAAAGTAAGAACTGATTTTTGTATACAAGCTGAAGTATCTATTCTATGTTGTGTGAGTTGCGCAGTCGATGACAAAATACTACTTGCATTATGGGTGTTAGAATATATTCAACTATAAATTATGGTATTCCTATTAGTGCTAAAATGGACATATGCAGTCTAAGTGGGCGGGCTAATTCCCCGAACCTTTTAGGCCGAAAACTCTTACATAGGATTGATTACATGAAAGTCTCGTGTTACAAGACATATGGATGTGAGAGCGATTTTAGTGGTTTTGTATTTGATATTTTTACAGTAGTCTGGAAGTATACGTTGTATAAGACACATCTTAATTTCTTTGTATATTATTATAATACGGTTCGGTTAAAATAAATAGTTTGTTTACTATTATTTGTACCTTTTATTATCTATTATTTCTAATAGGTTCTGGGCTCAGTTACGTTGTTAGCTCACCTGTATTAAGATAATAATTAAAAGTGTACAGTCGCGAAATTTTCGTGTTAACCGAATACATAATTGCGGAGAGTGCGAAATATAACGCGAAAAGTTGAATGGCAAGAACTATCAATCTTGGAGTTATTTAGTGAAAATGTTACTCATCAATGCTGATCTATGGGAAATAGTTTCGAGTGAGTTACCATTAGAAGCAGATCGAAGCAGTTCTTGGAAAAAAACAAAATGATAAGGCTTTGTCAACTATAGCCTTACTTGTTGACGTTAATCAATTAGTGCATATCCGGAACAGGGAATTCGCGCGCGATGCGTGGATAGCGCTAAGGGAGTATCATCAGAAATCAAGTTTGTCTAGTATGGTGTTTTTGTTAAAGCAAATCTGTAGGCTATCGCTAGAGGAGAATGGTGATATGGAAGCACACATTAGTTTATTCCTAGAATCGTTGAATAAACTGGCCGCCTTAGGGGAAGAAATTAAGGACAGGTTCTCAGCAGGAATTTTGCTGGGAAGTCTTCCAGACTCATACAGTTTTTTGATTACAGCGCTGGAAAGTAGGCCATCGAGTGAATTTACTCTAGAATTTGTTACGAGTAAATTAATAGATGAGTATAGGAGACGTCAGGGAGCTTTGGGAAGAAATCAGGAGGAGTCGGTGATGAAGTCAGTATACGAGGGTAACAAAAATAATGGTACTGCAAGGGCAGAAGCAAGGCAGTGTTATTTTTGTAACCGGAAGGGCCATTTTAAACGAGATTGCTTTAAGTACAAAGCGTTTAAGAAGGAAAAGGCCAATAAAGTCACTGAAGGTACTGATGATGCATGTTTTATTGTCAATTATAGCTCAAGGGATGGAAAAAGGGATTCTGCTTCGTGGTATGTGGACTCAGGAGCTTCGAGCCACATGGTTAATTACAAAGGATTCTGTACCCAATTTGACGGTAGCAGAAAAGGCGTTGTAAGTTTGGCGGAGAAAGGGCAATACTCCGAGGTTCAGGGTATAGGAACAGGACTTATTGAGTGCGTGACTGGATCGGGAGTGGAAAATTTAAAAATCGACGAAGTGTTGTATGTGCCGGGATTAGACTCAAATCTGCTTTCGGTGAAAAAGCTAACAAGTGCGGGACATAATGTGCAATTCGATAAAAACGAGTGTAAAATCGCTTTACACGGAAAAGTCGTCGCGAGTGCGGTGCCTTCACCGGACTTATACAAACTTTCAACTGTGGACCATGGATTGAGTGCTGTGGAGCACTCCAGCAACTGTCAACATGCATGGCATAGACGGTTTGGACTTTGGACACAGGGACATGGATGCAGTCAAACACTTAATGGAAAAGAAAATGGCAGTCGGGATTGATATGACAGACTGTAGGATTAGGGAAACTTGTGAATGCTGTATGAAAGGTAAAATTTTACGTAAGAGTTTTCCAAAATTTTCTCATAGCAATACGTTTAATATTCTTGACTTATTACATTCGGATATTTGCGGACCCATGAAGACTGTTACTCCAGGGGGTAAACGTTATATTTTGACTTTAATTGATGATTTTTCTAGATATACAACTATATATTTATTAAATCATAAAAATGAAGCGGTAAAATGTATAAAAGAGTTGATAGAATTTGCGAGTAATCATTTAGGTAGGGTTCCAAAAGTAATTAGGTCGGATAGGGGTGGCGAGTACGTAAATAATAATTTAAGGGAATTTTTAAAGGGTAAAGGTATAAAAATTCAATATACAGCGAGGTACTCTCCAGAACAAAACGGGGTTGCAGAGAGAAAGAATCGATCTCTAGTTGAAATGGCTAGGTGCATGTTAATCGATGCGGGTTTAGCAAAGAAATTTTGGGGGGAAGCGATAGTGACAGCCAATTACTTGCAAAATCGATTACCTACTAAGTCGAAAGAAAAAACGCCCTATGAATTGTGGCATAAAGTAACACCGAATGTGTCGAATTTCCAAATATTTGGGTCTACGGTTTATAGCCACATTCCCAAAGAAAAAATGAAGGATTTTGATCCAAAAGGTGAGTCACTGATATTTGTTGGTTACTCTGATGAATCAAAAGCGTATAGATTGTTAAATGTAGATACAGAACGTATTACAATTAGCCGTAGTGTGGTGTTTTCCAAGAGAAATATATGCGTCGAGAAAAAGGAGGCAAAAAGTGAGGAAATATCCATTGGGTCCATGATGGAACGGGAAAAAATAGAGCCAAACGACGTAGAAGACAGAGAGGTTGCAAATTTTGAAAACACGGAGGAAATAGAAAATTCTACGGACACATCTAACACGTATGAGAGCTTAAGTTGGGAAGAATCCCATGACGATGACGGTGATTCTAACTATCAATTAGATACAGATCTCGATATAGAGAATTCAGGTGATCGTAGATCTAGCAAAATAAATAAAGGTATTCCACCTGAGCGCTACATAGCAAAGTTGACAGAACTCGAGGAAGTAGAACCTAGAAACTTTAAAGAAGCGCTTGAAAGAAGTGATAGTGAAAAATGGAAGCAAGCTATGCAAGAGAAAATCACGTCATTACGGAAAATTTTTTGTAAATGCAATATTGATATATATTTATATATCAAGGTAATAAATCATGAAAGGGTTTACGTACTTATATACGTGGATGACATTTTAATAGCAGCAAAGGATTCACAGGTAATAATTGATATATTTGAAGAGAAACTAAAATGTAATTTTTATATAAGGAGTTTGAGATTATTACAAGATTATGTAGGTATGAAGATTGAAATGTGCGATAAAGGGATATGTAGTTTAAATCAGGCCAGTTGTATTGACAAATTGCTGAACAAGTTTATGATGAAAGGTGGAAAAGAGTTCAATATACCGCTGGATGTTGGATACTATAAGCCTAGCAGAGAAAAGCCGGTGAAAAACAGTGAAATATATCAACAATTGATTGGTGGTTTAGTATATATTGCGGTAAATACTAGACCGGATATATTGGCAAGCGTCACCATACTAAGCCAACAGAATAAAAATCCAAATGAAGTAGATTGGAACGAAGCAAAGAGGGCGTTAAGATATTTAAATAAAGGAAAATATAAAAAGCTTATTTTAGGACAAGAAGGAACAGATAGCGCATTATATGGCTATGCAGACGCTGACTGGGCAGAAGACAAAGGGAACAGAACATCAAATAGCGGGTATATATTTTTATTACGGGGTTCGCCTATAAATTGGGGATGTAGAAAACAGAATTGCGTGTCTCTATCATCAACTGAAGCAGAGTACATAGCATTGGCTGAAGGATGTCAGGAAGCAATTTGGTTAAAACAGGTTATAAAGGAATTTGTGGGTTTAGAGCCGGAATTAGTTATATAGAAAAAGGGGTTGTTAACTTTAGGTATTGTCCTACCGAGGATATGATAGCTGATATGTTGACTAAGCCGCTGAATAGGGTTAAGTTAGAGTACTTAAGTAGTAAAGGGGGTCTGTTTGACTAATTCAAAAGTAATTTTAGTTGCGAGGGGATGTTAGAATATATTCAACTATAAATAATGGTATTCCTATTAGTGCTAAAATGGACATATGCAGTCTAAGTGGGCGGGCTAATTCCCCGAACCTTTTAGGCCGAAAACTCTTACATAGGATTGATTACATGAAAGTATCGTGTTACAAGACATATGGATGTGAGAGCGATTTTAGTGGTTTTGTATTTGATATTTTTACAGTAGTCTAGAAGAATATCTCGTTGTAGAAACACGTATCTTAATTTCTTTGTATATTGTAATATTACGGTTTTTCGGTTAAAATAAATAGTTTGTTTACTATTATTTGTACCTTTTATTATCTACTATTTCTAATAATGGGAACCGCGCATAAACCACCTTTACAATGAAAAAAAAAACGCACCTGATTAGCAAGCCTCTGCATTGACGATATCCCAATAAAATTAGCCAAATTTATATCGACTGCGTCCTACCCTAATTCAGGAAATTTTTCCTGAACCAGAAATTTACTCGCCATTCAGGATCAGGCTATACCAACCAAAAATTAAATAAAATATATCGTCAAAGATCCTCAGATCTCGAACGACAAATGCCGATATAGATGACAAGCTGAAGGAAAAAATATCCAAGATTCTACCGATTGCTGCCAGGCATTTTCTGAAACAAAAAATAAGTAACGGCATGACTCAGTAGAAAAAACCATTCACCAAGAAATAGCTAATAAATTGGGACTTCTCTAAACCTATCTTCTCGTAGAAATAACAACTTTAAGCTATACTAGTATCGCAATGTGCTCACAGACTAACCAGTGGCACATAAAAGACCAGATCTCATATGTACCTACCAGCTAATGTATTAACTAGACAAGTAAAAGTAATTGAGGTAGTGAACTCTAACAGCAATACTCGGTTTGTTGGATATAACACAAAAAGCGCCAAGTACAGAGATCTGGAAATAAAAATACTAAAAAAGTAGATAATGGAAAGTACTTAAAAGATATCTGTTATTCTCTTCACAACTGGAGTAAGTCCGAAGACCATCTCAGACAATATAAAACATCTAAATCTAAGTGAAAATCTCCATGCAGAAAGCTCTACTACTTACGACGTACAGATATATACAAACATTTTTGGAAGATACTCTAGCATAAAGCCACCTAGGACTCGGTAACATGAAAAGAACTCCACCAGAGCTCAATTCCTCTCTTTTGATACTATAGATATCTGGTACGGTCATAAGAGCAGACCATAGTGGAACCATATAGGTAGAAGATAGAGAGATAGATACCGAAAATATTTCAGGGCTGAAGTTGACGAAGAAAGGGAAAGAAGATATCTGCAGAAGGGGGGCTGGAAAATGAGAAAGAACTGGTTGAGTGAAAGAATACACCGAAAACTGTAGAAATATTTAACCTATATAGGTATGGCGTGGATAAATTTTCCCTTTACAGAAATAACTAATATATGAATTAAGGCCATTGGTACATAATTCGCAAATATTTTACGGCTATCCCTAATTTTTCGGTCTTTACACGGCCAATTACGTGTAGTAAAATTCACACTGGTATGGATATGTTAATATTACTAGAATGTCATTCTACTTGACATTGTCATAATTCTTAAAGAGATGGCTTTTGAATGTTCTTGGATAACTGTTATTTGTATAATTGCAAATTATTAATTCAGTTAATAAATGTGATAATTTTTTCACTAACTATGTACAGTGGAACTTGGTTATAGCGTCATTGAAGGGTCCAGTAAAAAAATGACGCTATATCAGAGTGACGTTATAAAAGAGGTAGAAAAAAATGAAATTTTAACCGGGCAAAATTTTATTACAGCATTATTTGCACTATTTTATTACAGCAGAAAATTTGACTCTTTATGATGGCACTGACAAATAATAAGAAATCATAAACTGCCAAAAGCTCACATAACTGTACACAAAGGGACAATGGGCCTTTCTCACATTCTTGGAAGGAGCAATGTCGCAAATATTTGCATTGCAAAGCTTTGCGACGCAAAGTGCAAACGCATTGCGCTTTCTTCTTCATAAAATGAAAAAACAACAACCTACAGTAAAATTTTATGACGCTATAGACGAGGGTTACTTTATTTTTACCGCTAAAACCGGGGTTTTAATAATGTTATCGAATAGTTTTTGGCCGGACCTATTAAAAATTGACATTACAACCGAGGTGACGTAACTACCGAGGCCGTAATATCCAAGTTTCACTATATTCAGTGATTGTAATAATTTATATGTACAACAAAAACTAATACTCAATCGAGAAAAGAGGAAAAGTGTTAAAGTAATTTTTTAATAATATATTATTACTATGGAACGCTTACAATTTTGAACATGTTTAAAAAAAATAATTGGATCACAGAATAGATCCTGATGTATTCTCTGCTTGGATCTTCCATAAATAATAAGCAATAAATAACTTTTTATTAAGTTCGCGTCTAAAATCAATTATTTATCAAATACGCTATCAATATTATTAAATTTTAATCAACAACTCAAAATATTCCTGATGCCATTTCAAATATTTAAAACTGTCACTGTCTTGTCATCATATTCTATTTGACTCAGTGCGTTTTATGACAAAGATAGCGAATGTTCGATTTGGAAAATATCACCATGGATATATCATCCATTTTTTTCGAATCCTGAAAAAACTCATAAATATTTTTAAACAATTTAAACGCAGAATGAAAGACTTAATTATTATCGACGGCCGAAAGTTCCTTAGAATAAATAGAAAGTTTCTTTAAAATGAGATATTTGAAATTAAAAATCACTCTACATTTTCTCTTAGATTTTCACCCCCATAATTTATTAAAACAGACATCATAGAAGTTTTCAGGGACTTTCGTCCCTCGGTAAGAACGTAATCTTTCATTCTGCGTTTAAATTTTCCAAAAATACTTACTAGTTTTTCCAGGATCCGAAAAAAATGAATCCCCATTTGAATAGCATTTCAGCCGAAAATACGCACCCATCCTCTTAAGTCTAATAATATATTAATATCCCAATAATTTTGATTTGCACTACATGAAGAACATAACGTAATAATGTACACAAATAATTTAAAATCAAAAATAAATAACCATTTTCAATTTCGTTGCAACACGAAATTACAGCCGTATTATATTCTAGTTCAATCAGAGAGTGCAGCAAGAACCTCTACCGGTTTCGAAACTTATTAGTCTCTCATCAGGAGGCACATAATATGCTGCTCTCTCTAAACCCACCAGGACAAACCCCGGCCTGCAGTTACGGATTGCAATGAACGAAATGGCAGGGATGCCCTAGCGGCAACTGCTAGCAAAGGACTAAGTTTTCGATCTAATTGAACATAAAATAATAATAAAAATATTACTCTACATCCTACCAGATTGAAACAATGGGAACCTTCTCTGGTTACACCTCCGAGGCTCCTTAAATTGTAAGCCATAACGGATGCTGAGACTAAAGAAGATGAGGGAATTTTACAATTTATAATTCACGTCCCATCTGCTGAGCGCGGTAAAGTTCCAACGAGAATCGTTCCCTTCGTACTCTAATCAGAGTAAACATGTAAATCAAAAATGAGTAACCATTTTCAATTCGGTTGCAACACGAAACTACAGCCGCAGTATATTCAAGTTTAATCAGAGAGTGCAGTAAGCACCTCTACTGGTTTCTACACTTATTAGTCTCTCATCAGGAGGCACATATACTGCTCTCTTTGACCCAACCAGGACAAACCCCGGCGTGCAGTTACCCATTGCAACGAACGAAATGGCAGGGATGCCCTAGCGGCAACTGCTAGCGAAAGACTAAGTTTTCAATCTAATAGCACATAAAATAATAATAAAAATATTACTCTACATCCCACCAGATTGAAAACAATGGGAACCTTCTCTGGTTATACTTCCGAGGCTTCTAAAATTTGCAAGCAATAACGGATGCTAAGACTAAAGAAGATAAAGTAAATTGTAAAATTCCCTCATCTTCTGTAGTCTCACCATCCGCTATAGCTTACAATTTAAGAAGCCTCGGAGGTGTAACCAGAGAAGGTTTCCATTGTTTTCAATCTGGCGGGATGTAGAGTAATATTTTTATTAAAATAAATAAGAAAATCTACGGTTTCGTTTTGATTAAAATCTGTCTTCCTCCATCCCCCGATAGTACTATTTCTAGGTATACCTGTTGTCAAGGAGGCTCTGAAGAAGACAGATTTTTACCATTACGACCGTACTTCTCGATATAAATTAAAACAATTTATATCGCAGTATGGTTAGAACGCCCTCTAACGGGGAATAAGTGAAATGAATTTCGACTCGATTCAAGTTCTCTCTTTACCCAGGTATAACCATACCAACAGGCAGCGCTAGGAAAACATTCCACTTTGCAGTTCAGAGAACCCGTACGAAACGAGTCTGTGTACTCTATACAGAGTATGGCATTAGTAAAATAAATAAAAAAATCTACGGTTTCGTTTTGAATAAAATGTGTCTTCCTCCATCCCCCGATAGTATTATTTCTAGGTCTACCTGTTCATCCCCCGATAGTACCATTTCTAGGTCTACCTGAGAGCGTCCTTGACAACAGGTAGACCAAGAAATAGTACTATCTTTTATGTGCTATTAGATTGAAAACGTAGTCTTTTACTAGCAGTTGCCGCTAGGGAATCTCTGCCATTTCGTTGATTGCAATCCGCAACTGCACGCCGTGGTTTGTCCAGGTTGGGTCAGAGAGAGCAGCATATGTGCCTCCTGATGAGAGAGTAATAAGTTTCGAAACCGGTAGAGGTGCTTGCTGCAGCCTCTGATTGAACTAGAATATAATGCGGCTGTAGTTTCGTGTTGTAACGAAATTGAAAATGGTTGGTCATGTTTGATTTACATGTTTACTCTGATTGAAGTACGAAGGGAAACATTCTCGTTGGAACCTTAACGCGCTGAGCAGATGGGACGTGAATTATAAATTGTGAAATTCCCTCATCTTCTTTAGTCTCCGCATCCGTTATGGCTTGCAAATTTTAGAAGCCTCGAAGGTGTAACCAGGGAAGTTCCCCTTTTTTTCTATCTGGTTGGATGTAGAGTAATATTTTTATTTATTTTATGTGCAATTAGATTTAAAACTTAGACTTTTTCTTAACCTTCGGATGGCCAAGCGGGGGAAATTGTGACCCCAGCACATGTTTTTCTTTAATAAATTCAAAAGTATTTTCAATTTTTAACTCATTATTTTTTTATTTGACTTTAACATCATTCTAGATATGCTCATATTTTGAAATAAAAAAAAGTCTGATATATTCTGAAGTTGATGTTTAATAAAATACCGTCTATTATGTGTAATTCCAAGTAGTTTTACGCTAATGACGTCGACTTTGCAAAGTAACAAGACACTTACTCAACATACACACTACACATGACACTAATACTCATGTTGTGACTGGCTGAATGACATAAAGTCCATGCCATAAAAAAAAAATAAAAAAAAAAATAAAAAAAAAACTTCATTTTTTTGTTAATTGGCATTTTTGACCTGGGCCATTCCCCCCCCCCATTGGTCATCCGTGTAACAAAAAAGGTTGGTCATCGGAAGGTTAAACAATTTATAATTCAAAATATTTTTCTGAAGTATATTTATCACAATATTGTTTAAAAATATATATAGATTTTGAATAAATTTTTTAGTAGTTCTGGAAACTAATTTTAATAAATATATTTATATATTATTGTTTACCAGTCTCTTTATGCCTTAATATGGATTTTTGGGCTATTTTAAGCAGCGCTTAAATAAACTTTAACATTTTAGGTGTACCTTCAATTTGCCGAGTTTAATTTAGAAAAACCTAACGACTGCACCAGCAATTTCGTTCAAGTATTTTCCGGAAAAACCGATATGGCGTCCAACGACAAAGAGTTTTGCGGCTCGATAGCAGACACTGTCAACTCAAAGCCAGGGCAAAATCGTATGTTCGTCAGATTCTTCTCGGAATCAAAAGGCAAGAAAACCCTCTTCCAGGCAAACTTTACAGCGTTCCGAGATCTTGGACAAGGTAAGTCGTTATTTTTTATGGTTATAGAGCTGTTTTACTATTTTTGTAGTCCAGGTATTGAGTATTAAAAAAATGGAAACTAATGTGAAGTATTAATTGGAAAAATAAGTTCACACCAATTTTTAGTAAAAATTTACTATATTTTGGTTAAGGACTGCTTACGGAGCATATTAAGTAATTTGTAAATGTAATAGGTCTGGATCTAAAATCCAAAACAAGAAAAACTAAACTTAGATAACCTAAAATTCCCTGAGGTACAAGAAAGATTTGAGAGAACAGTGGATGAAAAATTACTAGAATAAAACACAGCAGACTCCACAATAGAAAATCAATGAAACACCATAAGCAGTATCATACTAAACACAGCGAAAGAAGTCATAGGAACAAAGACACAACGGAGAGAAGAAACATTGTTCGATGAAGAATGCAAACAAGCTATACAGGAAAGAAATGAAGCACATAAGAATTACATACTCAGACGTACTAGAGAGAGAAAAACAGAATTTGAGAACAAAAGACGAAGAGCAGATAAACTGTGCAGGCAGAAAAAGAGAAACTACGAAAACCAACGGATACTAAACATAGAGAGGGAGTTTAAGGAAAACGAAACACGTAGTGCATACCAACTTATTAAACATTTAAGACAGGGATACAACCCGAAGACTAGCCTCTGCAAAAATAAGAAGGGTGAAATCATTAGCGATATGGACGAAATTAAGATAACCTGGATGACATATTTTAAGGAAGTATTAAACAAAGGGGCACAACCACCTTTACAACAACAGAGACAGCAGCAGGCACGGCAGGAGGTACAGCAACAAGAGCTGGGGGAAGATGGAGAAGAAAATGAATTAACTAGACCCCCAAAGCTAGAGGAGGTCCAAACGGCAATCCACATACAAAAAAGCCATAAAGCACCGGGAATAGATAAAATACCGGCAGAACTACTCAAGCAAGGAGGAAGGAATTTGACACAACAGATGTATCAGCTAATACGAGAGATATGGATAGAAGAAGAAATCCCCCAACAATGGAAGAAAAGTATAATCTGCCCTATTCATAAAAAAGGAGACAAACTGCTGTGTCAGAATTATAGAGGCATCTCTTTACTTTGTTCGGGATACAAAATATTCACAAACATCCTTAATCGAAGACTTCAACCTCTCACGGAAAAAATCATCGGGGAATATCAAGCAGGGTTTAGGCAAAATAGATCTACCATTGACCAACTATTTACAGTTAAACAAATACTAGCCAAAGCATGGGAATATGACATGGACGTTTACAATCTCTTTGTAGATTTTAAACAAGCCTATGATTCAATAGATAGAACAATTCTACCTAATATATTGGAAGAATTTGGCATACCATCAAAATTAATACGACTACTTCAAATGACAATGACAGAAACAGAAACACAAGTATGTATTCAAGGACAGATCACTGATACGTTTACGATAACGCAAGGACTGAAACAAGGCGACGGACTGGCTCCAACGCTTTTTAATATTGTTCTTGAATATGTAATTAGACGGTTGACGGTAAGCGGAAATAACATACTTACAAACAAATCTACCCAATTAGCAGCATACGCGGATGATATAAACATAATGAGCAGAACAATAAATGCAGCGGAAGAAACCTACATTGAGTTGAAACAGAGTGCAGAAGCAGTAGGGCTAGCAATAAACACAAATAAAACAAAACTACTCATAAAAACCAGATCAAATAGACCGGCACAACAACACTTTATTGACGATATAGAACATGTGAATAGATTCACGTACCTAGGAATGGATCTGGTTGCAAGCAGTGAAGAAGAACCGGAAATAAATAGAAGGCTTTTGCTAGCAAACAAAGCCTATTTCGAGATGGGCACATATTCAAATCGCGAGACGTACACCGGAAAACAAAACTCCGGGTATATAAAACAATAATCAGGCCCATAGTAAGTTATGGCTGCGAAACATGGGTGGTAACACAGAAATCTGCCAATGCATTAGATGTGTTTGAAAGAAAAGTATTACGTAGGATACTGGGCCCAATAAGGGAAAATAACAACTGGCGAATTAGGTATAATAGAGATAGTCCAGAAAGCCACTGCGCATCCGCTAGGAAAAATATTCTAATTCGGATTTTTTGCACAATATTACTCAAAAAGGACCCCTTTTAACAAATTTGCATGTTGCCAGGACCAAAAGTTTGTCAAACATTTTTTAAACGTTTTTTTTTGTTTTTTTCCTGAAATTATTTTTTTTTGCATGGAACAAAATTTTTTTAGGTTTTTTGGATCATTCCAAACAGAAAAGGTCTGTAGTGACTCTTCTCTAAAGTTGATAGTTTTTGACACATAAGCGATTAAAAATTGAAAAATTGCGAACTCGGCCATTTTTAACCCTCAAAAACTATATGAAAAACTGAAAATTTGAATGTTGCCAAGATAGATAGATATTCTTTAAACATCGATTAATGAAATCCCGAAGAGTTTTTGCAATACAATATCAAAAACCCCTTTGTTTTTTAATTAATAATAATAATAATAATAATAATAGCGTTTATTGTCCAACAGAATCCATTTACAGGACAAAATATTACACAAATAAAAAATTAAATAAAATATTAGTAATTCATAGGTATTGATAATATAACAAAAATTTTACAAAACTAAATTTGAACCTAAAGAAATAAATTATTAATCACCTAGGTAGATCTTGGCCGTAGAAATCAGTTGCTTTAAACTGCAGTTAAATATATCGCAGTAAATACTTAAGGCATTATAATAGCTGCACATGACGAATAGAGGAGAATTTAACATAAGGTTAGTTCTAGCTTGTGTATTTCTGAACGTAATCGAATTTCTTACTGGATAAGACGGAACGTTAAAATTTATTTGTCGAAGGATATCAGGGCTGTCAATGAGATTATGTAGTAGCTTGTACAGGAATACCAGGGAGGCATTAATTCGTCTAGATTCTAATGAAATTACGTCCAAACCGCTACATAACTCATTATTGCAGATACCCCTCGTAGGATATATACCATTAATTTTATAAGACAAAAATTTTAAAAATTTACGCTGAACCCGTTCTATAATTTGGATGTGTACATCATAAAACGGTGACCAAATGATAGAGGCATATTCCAGTTTACAGCGTACAAAAGTGTAAAACAGTAATTTAATGACCTTAGTATTAGTGAGATTTCGACTATTTCTAATTATAAATCCATAAGATTTAAGTGCTTCTCTAACCTTTATATTAACATGTTCAACAAAAGTGAGTTTGTGATCAAATATAACTCCAAGGTCTTTAATTTTAGTCAAACGTTCCAGTTCATTGCCATCAATAATGTAAGGATGGTATATAGTAGACTGTTTCCTGGAATAACTAACCACCTTGCACTTATTGGCATTAAGATTCAGATGATTTTCCTTACACCATTCATGTACGAGATTCAGTTGACTCTGCAGAAAATGACAATCGTTAAGGTCACTTATCAATGAATAAATCTTTAAGTCATCAGCATAACATAAACATGGTGCAGAAATATATTCACACAGATCGTTAATAAATAACAAGAACAATAATGGACCTAGATTAGAACCTTGTGGAACCCCTGAAGAAGCAAGGTACTTTGCCGATTTGTAACCATTGTAAGAAACAAACTGCGTTCTATTTGACAAGTAAGACCTCATAAAAGTAACAGCATCCTCAGAAAGACCAAAGTGGTATAA
Source organism: Diabrotica virgifera virgifera (assembly GCF_917563875.1). NCBI lineage: Eukaryota > Metazoa > Arthropoda > Insecta > Coleoptera > Chrysomelidae > Diabrotica > Diabrotica virgifera. The sequence continues at coordinate 191,497,511 of NC_065446.1, read as the reverse complement.
TTTAGAAAGCAATACTCCGTGGTGAATTCTATCGAACGCCTTCGAAAAATCGGTATAGACGACGTCAACTTGACTTCTATTATCTAGGGCCTCTGAAATATATTGTGTGACCACTAATAAGTTTGTTACAGTGGACCGACTGGAGACAAAACCATGTTGGTATTGAGACAGCTGATTACGAGTTCTTGAATAAATACGATTATACAAAATTATTTCAAAAACCTTCGACAGATTGCAAATTATGGAAATTGGTCTATAGTTTTCTACCTGATCCCTTTCACCAGTTTTGAATACTGGGCACACTTTTGACTCCTTCCAGAGACTTGGATATTCTTTATTCAGAAGACATAAATTAAAAATTTTTAATAGTGGCACAGTTAAGGCACCTATGCAATCCTTAACCAGAAAAGATGGTATATTGTCAGGTCCACACGTCATTTTGTCTTTCAATTTCTTACTAGCAGAAATTATCTCAGATTCTACAATAGGATAAAAATTTAAGTATTCTGTGTTAACTGATGAAGAGTTAGCTTTAAAATTAATATCAGATGACAGAAAAACACTATTGAAAAATTCTGCAAAAACATTCACAATATTTTGTGGTTCGGAGGTAGTAATGCCATTATATTTCATTACACCAGGAATTCTTGAACTATTATTTTTCGCATTAACATACGACCAAAACTTCTTGGGATTGATGGATAGAGATATTTGGATGTTATCGACATACACATTGTATGCCAAACTGATTTTTGATTTGGCAAGGTGTCTTAACCGTTGAAACTCAAGCAAATCACAATGATTTTTGAATCTTTTAAATTTTTTTCGAAACTTTGCTTTTAATTTGATGTTCTGAATGATGTCAGCATCAAACCAGGGTGGATATTTATGACTAAAATTTTTATAAACTGGAATATACGTATTAAACAAAGAAAACATTTTATCATAAAAATTACTTAAAATTACGTTAACGTCACTAGTAGTATCCAGAAAATTCCAATCCGTTTCGTACAGTTCTCGATATAAAGCAGGAAAATTTGCTTTTATAAAGTTATAAGTTATTTGCTCAGAACCATACCTAAATATAGGCTCTTTCACAAATATATCCGTAAATGTAATTTGAAGAGCTGGGTGATGAGAGTCTTCATAGAGCAACGGTGAGTCATCATGCTTCACTTCACAACTGAAATGCGATAAGACTAAATCTAGCAGTCTACCCAAATGATTAACAACATTGTTAAATTGTCTAAGTCCAGTAGAGCCCGTAAAACTTAAAACTACAGAAGTTTGGAAATCAGACATATCATTATCAATGAACTTTGGAACATTAAAATCGCCTAGTAATATGGAGTTATTATATAAATAATCAAGTTGCCCTAAGCAATCGAAAAAATATTCAAAGTCAACTAAACTTAACCTATCCGGTAAATAAACAACAACTGTATAAAAATGTTTGTAACCAATCTGGCACTTGACAATGATTAGATCAATTAATGGAAATTGAGCATCGAAAGCCGTAATATCCAATATTTCGGATTTTATGAAGTCTTTTACCGCAAGCACTACACCCCCACCCTTCACCTTATCCACCACATGGAATTTTCGGTCCTTTCTATATACTACATAATTATTCGGAAAGAGTTCCATGCTCGAAACATCACCGTGCAACCACGTTTCACTTAATGCTATGATGTCGAATTCACAATCACTAATGTTAGCATTAAATAATGCAACTTTGCTATTTAGACCACGTACATTTTGATAATAACATGTAAGTTCAACGTGTTGGGATTTACTTGATTTGGAACTGCTGGACACGTTTAGTTTAAAGAGCCATCAGTTTTACTGACTAGAGTAGGTCTGCCCCTTACATACTTAATCGTCAAATTCTGTTCTCCATGATCTGTTCGCCGTTTCAGTTCTGTCCGAAGTTTATTCATATATTCTCTCTGCCGAGGTGTTTTATCATCAGAGATTGAAATGGTAGAGAAAGTAGATGTGGCTAATTTATTCTTGGCACGCAAAAAGGACTTAGCCTGTGCGGGTGTGGAAAAGGTCACTTTGATTGGACGAGCCTTATTTGAACGTTTACCAATTCTGTGCACATGTCTTGAAGAAATCGGATTTACATTATCACCGTGTACTGTAATTAGAATCTCGTTTACTTTATTATTGTCTTCCACAGCAGAATTAGTTTCTGGGACTTTATACAAAATGATATTATGTGATCGATTAATACGGTCCATGGCTTCTTCAATTATATCTTCCTGATGTTCGGAATGTATAGTAGTGTTAATATTAGCGATCTTTCTTTCCAACTCTTGCAATTTCGTTTCCACAAGATTGGTTAAAAATTGCTTCAATTGATCGAGCTTGTCCTCTCCATTACTACAAGTATTACATAGTACTTTTACATTTTTACTACGCATTCGTGTGATCCGAATAGCATCATCGCCCTGTAAGCCAATGCAAGAAGTATGCAAAGAATTCATACATCCCGAACATTTTATAAATTGTGTGTTATTGGTAGATTGTTTACAGTTTATACACACAGGCATAATTAATTCTTCGTCCAATTTACAATTTACACCAAAATTAAAAGTCAATTAAATGGCAATTATACTTTGTAGGTAGATATTCGATAGTCGACAAATGATAAATTAGACCAGTTTTTTTGCTTGTGTGCTGATATAAACGGCAATATAATTAATTATTGCATATATCGGGATTCACATAGGATAACCAATAAAAATAGGTACTCACGGTTGTGTATCTTGTAATAATGAACACTTTGTGAAAATTTCACTAAAAACTGACTTGTATAACTCAAGTAAATGAATGTTCAATGTGAGCCACAAATAATACGTGTTTACTGTTTGGTTAACTATGAATTTTTTAATTGCCAATCAAGCGTGCGCGACACTATTTTGCACCGTTGCATGTGTATACAGTATGGTGCAAATGAAAGGAATAAATTCGTTATTTCGTAAACCGGTGACTTTAAGGAAAAATCCCAAAACAAGTCAGTTTTTATTTTTAAGTTATGATATTGTGGCATATATAGTATACTAGTGACGTCATCCATCTGGGCGTTATGACGTAATCGATGATTTTTTTAAATGAGAATACGGTCGTGTGCTGGCTTATTTGAAAGGTTCTTCAATTCTCTATTCAGTAGTAAAAACATGTACACAATTATTTATACAGGGTGTCCAAAAAATTTTTATTAAATTAAATCATTTGGCAAATAGACAAAAAAATTAAATTATTGGACACCATGTATAAATAATTATGTAAATGTTTACATTACTGAATAGAGAATTGAGGAACCTTTCAAATGAGCTAGCACACAACCCCTATTCTCATTTAAAAAAATCATCGATTACGTCATCACGCCCAGATGGATGACGTCACTAGTATACCATATATGTCACAATATCATAATTTAAAAATAAAAATCGACCTGTTTCGGGTTTTTTCCTTAAAGTCGCCGGTTTATGAAATAACGAATTTATTCCTTTCATTTGCACCATACTGCATACACATGCAACGGTGGAAAATAGTGTCGCGCATGCTTGATTGGCAATTAAAAAGCAAAGGAGTTTTGAATATTGTATTGCAAAAAGCTCTTCTGGATTTCATTAATCGATGTTTAGATAATATCTACCTACCTTGGCAACATTCAAATTTTCAGTTTTTCACATAGTTTTTGAGGGTTAAAAATGGCCGATTTCGCAATTTTTCAATTTTTAATCGCTTACATGTCAAAAACTATCAACTTTAGAGAAAAGTCACTAACGACCTTTTCTGTTTGGAATGATCCAAAAAACCTAAAAAAAATTTGTTTCATGCAAAAAAAATAATTTTAGGAAAAAAACAAAAAAAAAACTTTTAAAAAATTTTTGACCATTTTTTGGTCCTGGCAACATGCAAATTTGTTAAAAGGGGTCCTGTTTGAGTAAGATTGTGCAAAAAATCCGAATTAGAATATTTTCCTAGCGGATGCGCAGTGGCTTTCTGGACTAAGAAATATACGAGCAATATAGCGAACCAACTCTAGCACAACACACTAAACTGCAGAGATTACGGTGGGCAGGGCACGTGGTCCGCATGCATGAGAATAGAATCCCCAGAAAATTGCTGAATGCAAGAATGCAGGGAAGAAGACCGGTTGGAAGACCTAAAAAGAGATGGGAAGACGAGGTCGATGAGAATGCCAGGAACTTCCTGGGAACGCGTTCATGGAAAAGAACAGCGGTAAATCGAAATGATTGGAGAAGCTTATTGAAGGAGGCCAAGGCTCGATTTGGGCTGTAGTGCCATTGGATGGATGGAATATAACGAACATAACATAATATTGCCGTTGACTGATAAATATACTGGAAGATACGAAACTAAATGAGCGTTTATGTACGACACCAGTGGTTTTAGAAATAGATGGCGTTAGCAGCTTTCTAGGTACGAGATTGAATTTACCTGAGATAACGATGAGACGTATTCAGTTAGCTTTGGTTATCGGAATTTGGGGTCGGTCGGGTCGATCGGATTATAATAAAATTATTTATTTCTTTTGATGCATTTAAATTTGAGTTCTCATTCAACGATAACAATATCAATCTTTAAAATAATTATTGGAGTGTACCTATGTATTTATTACTTTCTAAACTCGTTTTTAAATTAGCAAGAATAATTGTAGTTGTAATTTGCCTTTTAATTTGAATTCTTGAAACAAATCATTAAATATTCTAAAGTGTATTTAATAATTTTATATAATATATATAAAAATATTATTTATTTAATAAAAAATTTATTTAACGAGAAAAATACTCTCTGGGTGATTTTAGATATTGTACATTTCTTATTTGCCTCATAATCTCAATAAAAAATAAGGTAGTTATTTTCGTTAACTACAGTCTCTTCTGATGATTGTATATTTTGTTTGGAGATATTGCAACTGTATTTACTTAAATGAAATTGACTTAGTAACCCGCTCGGCCACTTTAAACTCTTTGAGAGAAAAATGGTAAGGACTCGTAAATTGTTGCAATCGCGATTTCCTACAATTTCTTCCAAGTTTGTTCGTGCGGTCGATATTTTCTGAGTTAGGGGGAAAATAGTGACTAAGTATAATTATTGAATTATTTATTAATAACTTTACTTCTTAAAGGTGCCGTCCGTGCATTGTATTGTCAGGCGAGATATTAGATAGTCACGATTACATTATTCTATTAAGAGTAATTTCATTAATATCATTTGGCGAATATTACCCAGCCATGACATCTTTTTCTAGACCTCTCTTACCCTCTATGTTTCCTTCGAGTTCCAGTTGCCGAGAAGTATATCGTTCTCCTCGCAATATGTCCCTAAGTATGTCCATGATATTCTAAGCTTTCGGTGCAGGCACCTCATTTCAAAGACTTCAAGTTTGTTAGTGGAGCTGGCCTTTATTTTCCATGCTTTCATTCCATACAAGAGAACAAGCCAAACGTAACACTTTAGCTTATTGTATCTCAGGTTGAAACCCAAATTTCAGTGAACAGTAGAGAGAACAGTGAGAGATATTTTTCATTAAGTTTAGCCCGTTTGAGCTGACAGTCGGAGTGAGTGTATATTGTCTTACCAAGATAGACGATTATCCAGTTTTATTCCCAAGAAGTTAATCAATTCTGAATAATTTATTGTAAACTCTTTAGGAACTACTTATTGACTTTTGCTCTCAGAACGAATTTCAAATAAACAATACGTTCTTCAGACACAAAGATCAACACAAATATACATTCAAAAATACAAGAGCACACAGATCCGATATTGATTATATATTGACAAACAGAAACATCCATTATTCTCAAGTACTAGATATAAGATGTTTCAGTGCAGCTAATATTGGAAGTGATCACAACCTAGTACTTGGAAAAATCAGAATACATCTACAAAAAAACAGGAAAAAAGACCCTATTGAATGTAAGACAAGAATAAAGGTAGAATAGCTACAAGACTTGTCAACACGAGATCTATACCAGACAAGACTGCAAAAAGTACTGAACGAAAACTACATAGCACCAGATGAAGATATAGAAGAAAGTTGGAGGAAGATTAGAGATAATATCAAAATGGCAGCAACGGACGCACTTGGAGAACGTAAGATAAGTAAACATATACGAAAGAAAAGGAGAACACCCCATGGATCTGTGAAGAAATAAAAATAAAATGCCAAGAAAAAAAGAAAATCTTGCTAGAATACAAATTCAAAAGAACGAGACAAACATATGAAGAATATAAAAGAGTTTGAAATGAGTTAAACTCAATAGTAAGAAGGAAGAAAACAGAACATTGGTAAGAATTTTCAAATAAGATGGAGCACGACTTATACGGAATGCAAAAGGAAATGTGGAGAATGATAAGAGGTCAAACAGCAGAGAAGAAGGAGTTGATAGAAGTAAAACATATTGATACAAATATATGGACAACTTACCTAGAAAACCTGTATCAAACAGCTAATCATGAAGAACTGGAAAACCAGGATTGGAATCGGATAAGCAAACAGAAATTAAAGAGGAAGGTATAACGAACAACTTAAAACAGATGAAAAATAGAAAAGCACCAGGAAAAGATTGAATAGCTAATGAACTTTTAAAATACGGAGGAGAGAGACTTCACAAAGAACTGAATATCCTGATAAGTAAAATAATAAATACAGGAAGAATTTCAGAAGAATGGAGTACCACTCAGATGATAGCGTTATTTAAGAAAAGTGATAGGGCAGACCCCAGTAATTATAGAGGGATAAATTTACGGAGCACTATACTGAAACTCACAACAAAAATTCTGATGAAGAAAATAATGGCGTGCATAAATATATCGGTTGAACCACAAGGATTTAGAAGTGGAAGATCATAACGATGCAGTTTTTGTAATAAGACAAATAGCGGAGAAATCATTAGAATATAACAAGTGAGGGTTTTCCTGTTTTATATAAATAGAGAGAGCGTTTGATAGAATACAATTAAAAGATGTGATACACCTACTATATGACAAAAATTTACCACTGGATATTATAAAACTGATAGAAAACATTTATGTACGAAATAAAATAGAAATGAAAGTCAATGGAATAGTAACAGAACCCATATAGAAGCAAACACAGGAATCAAGCAAGGAGATTCACTAAGCCCTCTACTGTTTAACATAACGCTGGATGCAATAATAAAACAAGTGAAGAAAAAAAGAGGGTAAAAAATGGGCGACAAAAGATAAAAATACTCTGTTACACTAATGACACCGGGTTAGTAGCAGAGTGTGAAGACGACCTACAAAGATTACTGCACGAATTCAACATTAACGCAAAAGAAATGAATATAAAAATATCAGCCCAAAAAGCAAAAAGCTTAGTAATATCGAAAGAACCAATAAGATGCAAATTGGACTTAGGCAATAAAAGTAAATACCTGGGAATTAATCTATCAGCCGACAATAATATCGAAGAAGAGATTAAAGACTAATAATTAAAGCCAGTAAAACGGCCGGCTGCCTAAACGACACAATTGGAAACACAAACACCTTAGAGTGGAAACAAAGGACCGAATATATAAGTCAGTTGACTGAAGTTATTAGACCAGTTATGACTTACACTGCCGAAACAATACCAGATGCGAGCAAAATACAAAGACGTCTGGAGACCAACAAAATGAAGATCTTAAGAAGGATTGCTGGAAAAGGACTATGGGACAGCGTAAGAAGTGAGGAAATCAGATGCATCTGTGTGATAGACAATATAAATACCTGGGTAAAGAATAGAAAAGAAGAGTGGAATCAACACATAAGCAGGATGTCTGAATCAAGGATAGTAAGAATAGCCAGAGACAAGTCACCGTTAGGCCGAAGAAGTATAGGACGCCCAAGGAAAAGATGGAATGGCAATTTAGGGACAGAATAAAAGGCACCGTTGAAGAAAAACAGGCAGTACTGCCTATATAAAAGAAAAAGTAGAAGAAGAAATTCTTTAGGTAGATTTTTGGTATTTGTGTGCTTCTTTGGAGTTTTACTGAACATTTTTGTTTTCGTTTTAGTGGGAGAAAATTCTAGGCCAGTAGTATTTGACCAATTCTCTAATTTCTAAATGACTAGTGGGTTAAGTGATTTAGCGATGTCATTGGAGGCAATCAGGAAAAGTGCAACGAGTAGACTATTGAGGAATGTCGTTTAATTGGATTTTTGAGTCTAAAAGAACGTTATCTATTCGAATAAGTTTCGTCTATATAGGAAATTACTAATAAATTTTATATTTCCTGGAATTGACCAACTTCTAATCCCCAAATGGCACGCGTTATAAAATATACTTAATAAAAGATAGCCATAAGCCAAACATACTTTATCACGTCCAAATGACCCTTGAATTACAGATTCAATATCCACTGGGTTTTCTAATGTAGATGTGGACTTTCTAAATCCACTTTCTATAAGGCTAGGTAGCTAATATCAATAAGTCTAATACTATCTAATATCTATCAAGTGGATAAACTGATTAATTGTAGCAAGTTTTGTTCTATTGAGATTTTTCACTAAGCTAATATTTTTCGAGTTATTTGCGATTGAATATGTTCGTTTTTTAACAAAAAAAAAAACACGTTTTTAGACGGTTTTAGGCAAATAACACAATAAGTAAGTATTTTATCGAAAAAAGTACCTATTCAATAAAAATATAGTTTATAAAAAATAAAAAAAAAATGTCGGTACAAAGTCTTTATACTCAGTAGAAGCAGATGAGTTGTAGCTAATGAAAAGTAAGTTCTTATTCGTCAAATTCCAAATCGAATATTTTAACGTGAAATAACCAAAAAATAAAGCACATTTCTGGGAAAGCTCATCGCAACTTTTTTTAAAGTGTTTAACCTTTAACTACCCGCGCATCAAGTTATAACATAACTACACGCGTGGCGTACTTTGTACGCCACAAGAAAATACACTTAAAAACAGCGGATTTGATTATTTTTTTTTGAAAAAATACACTTAGTTGTTTGTAATAAACCTTATTCGGCATCAGCGAATACTTGGAGTTCCTTTTCAGTAAGCCAGTTGGGATTTATAACTGGAATCATGGAATAACTGGATTCCATGATAAATAAAATTACTAATAAAAAATTTTTTTAAATGTGATTTTTTACAGGAGAAAAAGTATTGTTTATAAAGATAAATATATTTTGTGCCATAATGACTAAAAAACAATTAAAATATTTACTTATATTACGACTTATAGTAATATAATTCTGGGGTATATTGTCCACCACCGGAAACAACAAATAATAAAATGTAAATTACGATATTTCCAGAACGCCGATTATAACGAAACTAAAACCAAATTTTAAAGCACATTCCAGTTAATATATTTCCAGTAGATTCTTATATCTGGCGTACAAAGTACGCCAGCGCGTGTAGTTAAAGGTTAAAAAAGCTTTGTTTTTGTTTTTAAAACAGTTTCTAGCATTAAAGTAAGCACGTTACGCTGAAAATAAAGTTGGTCCTTTTTTGTAAAAGATAGTTTTACAAAAGCATGAAAATCACCCTCTAAAAGGGAACTTGCATAAAATTTTTATTTCGAAAGAGATACTATAAATTTGCTATAAATCACAACAGAACACGATTAAAAAAAAAAGTTGTTTGTATTTTTCGTTTGGCCCCTCAAGACCAATAAAATCAAATTATTGTTACCGCTTCACAAGTGACTTTACTTATGTATTGTTTACAATATGATCTGTAAGTTTCATCGTAAATTTAGTTTTACAGTATTTTTTTTTACTTTGAAAAAAAAATGCCACTTTTTTTAAATAACTTTCTAATTATCAGTGATACGAAATATCCCAAAGTGTAAAGGTTTTGCTTTTCTGATTATTTTGTTTTTCTGTAATACAAAAATTGGTTAAGGTATGGCTGTCACGAATTTGCATATACTCGTGATTAGTGACTCATTGTAGCCCTTTTAACTACAGCTTTTCAAAAATAAGCACTTTGAACCAATGAAACTTACAGATCCTCTTTAAGCATACATACGTAAAGTAACTTATGAAGCGCTACTGATTAATGTCATTTGAGATGCTAATTAGGAGGTGATTTTTAGATTTTTTTTACAAAAAAAAGTGATCAACTTTATTTTGTGCGCAACTTGTTTACTTCTGACACTAGAAACTCAAAAAAAAATAAAGATGTTTTTAAACTTTTTAAAAAAGTTATGATGAGTTTTTCCCGAAAAGTTGTTAATTTTTTGGTTATTTCATGTAGAAATATTCAATTTTGAATTTGACTAATAATAAGAACCTACTTTTCATTAGCTACAACTCTGCTTTTACTAGGTCTGCGACTTCATATATCATATTTATATAAAACATTTTTTTCACTTTTTGATAAGCTGTATTTTTGCTATGAATGTTTTTTTTCGTGGAATACTTCCTTTTTAAGTTATTTGCGAAAATCCGTCTAAAAACGTACTATTTTTTTAAAAATGAATATATTTACTCGCAAATAACTCGAAAAGTATTTACTTGTGAGGTCAAGACTAGTGAAAAAAACTCTAGTCAATTTATATTTTCAACATTTTTGCAGAAACAAAAACAAAAAAAAATCAATACAGATTAATATGATACTGACTTCTTCTTCTTGACTGGCTTTACAACTCGGGGTGAGTCTTCGCCGCATCCACTATGGCCCTCCATCGTCTGCGATCTTGCGCTTCGATTTGCCATTGTTGTACCCCAATCCTAGATAGATCGGTTTCAACATCATCCTTCCATCTTTTTCTGGGACGGCCCACTGATCTTCTACCGTCTGGTCTCTCGAAGAACACTGTCTTTAGCACTCTGTCTTCCTCTGATCTTACTACATGACCTGCTCATCTTATCCGATTAGCTTTTATATGTCTGACGATGTTTTCAGTACCATATAGAGTCACCAATTCAGCATTGCGGCGCCTTCTCCACTCTCCTGTCAATTCATCTCTTTGAGGACCAAATATCATTCTGAGGACTTTCCTTTCAAATATCAGCAATTTATTTATTTCTCGCTGATGTAGAGTCCATGTTTCACTCCCATATGTAACAACTGGGCGAATAATTGATATGTACAGTCTTAATTTAGATTGTCTTTTCAGCAGCTTAGATCTTAATAATGATGATAGGGAGTATAATGCTCTATTTCCCGCAGCTATTCTTGCTGAGACCTCTTTTTCTATGTGATTGTCCTCTGTGATTACTGCTCCCAGATATTTAAACTCTTTTACTACTTCAAAGTTGTGGTCATTAATAGTTACGTTCTGCCTAACTCTTGGTCTTGGATTTTTGGTCACCAGCATATATTTCGTCTTCTCTTCATTTATTCGAACGCCCAGGTTACCTGTTTCCTCCTCGAGCTCTGAAAACACCTCCCTTACGTCTCTTGTAGAATGTGCGACTGCATATAGATCATCGGCAAAGGCCAACAATAGTTTTGATCCTCGATTTGCGAATCCCCCTGTTAGTTCAGACGATATTTTACTTATTGCGTATTCTAAAGCCAAATTGAATAGCAATGGTGATAAAGGGTCTCCTTGTCTAAGCGCTGATGTTATACTAAATGGCATCGATGTTCTGTTGTCTATCTTTACCTGTGCATATGAGTCTGCCACGCACATTTGAGTGAGCTGCACTAATTTTCTTGGTATTCCCATTTCTAGCATTGCTAGCCATAGTCTGCTTCTTTTTATCGAGTCATATGCTTGCTGGAAATCTACGAAGATTTGGTGTACATCTCGGTTGAATTCCCAGTTTTTTTCTAATATTTGTCGGATGGTAAATATTTGATCTATTGTTGACCTTCCACTTCGAAAGCCGCATTGGTAGTCGCCTAGAATATCTTCCGAATACGGAGTGAGTCTCTTTAGTAGGATAATTGATAGAATCTTATACGCTGTACTAATAAGCGATATGCCTCTGTAGTTTCGGAATTGCTCTTTATTTCCCTTCTTATGTATGGGTATTATAACGCTTCCATTCCATTCTCTAGGCATTTTCTGCTGTTGCCATACTCTGAGAATAATGTCATACAATTTTTGATGTAAAACGTTTCCTCCTTTTTTTATCAATTCTCCATTTATACCATCATTTCCTGGTGCTTTGTAATCTTTAAGAGATGCTATTGCATTCTTTACTTCTTGGAGTGTTGGTGATGGTATTTCCACATCTGCAGAATGAAATGTAGTCTCTGATTCCTCCATCTCACTTTCAATATTTAGTAAATTCCCAAAGTATTCCTTCCATCGCTCTACGATTTCTGTTTCCATCATTATCAGTTCACCTGCTTCATTTCTCATAGCTTGTGTTACTCCAACATTTCCACCTTGTCTGACTGTCTTCACTTCCCTAAAGAATTTTCTTATTTGATTCCTCTCGCCACTTATTTCCATTACTCGTATTTGCTGTTCTATGTAGCTTCTCTTTTTAGTTCTGAGTAGTTGCCTTGTCTGTGCCCTCGTTCTGTGAAAATCTGCTTTGTTCTCATCTGTAGGGTTTTGTAGCATTTTCATTCTTTTGTGAGTTTTTGTTTCCAGCATTTCTTCGCATTGTTTGTCAAACCATTTTTGTTTTGGGCGAGTCCTCTTTTTCCCAATGGTTTCTTTCGCTGCTTGTTCTATCACTGATGCCATTCGCTGCATGCATCTCCTAGGTCTACATTTTGGTCTTCCTCTCCCAGCAATTGAAATCTGTTGCTTATGGCTACTTGGTACTCCAGTTCTTTATTTGGTGTTTGAAGAGCTTCTATGTCCCATCTTTCTCTTTTTTCTTGTTGCTCCATCTTCTGTACTGATATTCGTGTTCTCAACTTTGATTTCACAAGAAAATGATCACTATCACTGTCAGCTCCTCTCATACTTCGTGTATTAATAATGCTACTAGAGTGTCTTGCATCAATGAGGACATGATCTATTTGGTTACGTGTTCTTCCATCATTTGACACCCATGTGACCTTGTAAATGTCCTTTCTTTCAAATTGGGTGGATTTAATAATCATGTTATTAGATATTGCGAATTGTGTTAGCCGGTGTCCATTATCATTTGTTGTATCGTGTAGGCTATATTTACCAATTACTTCTCTTAAATAGTCTTCCTTGCCTAGTTTAGCATTACAGTCCCCCATTACTATTTTGATGTCATGTTTTGGCGCTGCTTTATACTGTTGGTCTAGTAATTCGTAAAATTCGTCCTTCCTATCTTCTTCGGCATCTTCTGGTGGGGCATAAATTGAGAATATAGTGAGATTGAACCACTTACCTTTGAGTCTAATATAGCAGATACGTTCGTTTATTGGCTTGAAATCTATCACTGCCGTTTTTAATCTTTTTGCAATTACGAATCCACATCCGTATTCATGTCTGTTCTCACTACCCGACCAAAAGACTATAACATCTTCCATTTCTAAATTTCCCGTTGCTGTCCATCTTATTTCCTGTATTGCTGTTATATCCATGTTATATTCTTGCAGTTGTCTAATGGCTCTTGTCGCTATTCCAGGTCTGTACCAACTTAACACATTCCACGTACCTATGCAAATATCCTTATTCCGTTGCGTGTGTCGTTTATATCGAGTATTCGTCTTGTTCCGAGGCAATAGTTTCTGTTTCGTGGCTTCAAAATTTTCATATGTACGGGACGCCGGCCCATAGCACAACCCCCTTTTCGGAGGACCATTTCACCCGCTCTCGTCCGTTCCCGACCCCACTTTCCACCCGGGTTTGATACCGGATCTCCGGCGGGGTTGCTCGGTTTAACAGGAGGTACCAGCGTGAAGGTGAGAGTCGGATTTGAGTAGAAGAGGCTAAGTGGAGTAAACTGGAATCAACTCCATATATTCGCATTCTACCCCTTTACCCCCCATATGATACTGACTACTGCGTTAAAATTTTGAATACGGGCAACGTAAAATAACCGCGTGTTCTTGGCTAGTTCCTTGAGTGGGGAGAATTTTACACTTCCCTCTAAGGCTAGTTCCAACAAATTTATGCTAGGCGCGCCACTATACGGGCGGGTTTTAAAGACAACAAAATAATGCATAGGCTTTCGTATCTTTCCGTATTATCAATCAATGATATTACGTAAGTTGCAAAATTAAAAATGTGGTCATTCCTATTTAAAAAGCCAACGAGTTAACATCGCTTCTACTAATAGTATTTTAAGAAAACTGGTTCGTTATTGTGTTGTGTTTATTAACTAAAAATACTTGTAAATTGATTTCAATTAACAACAACTATCGAAAACCAAAAAATTAGGCCAGTCTGTACTGGCCATACATACTTAATATTTTGGTATCCAGAATAATTAAATAATGGCATCATCATCATCACAAACAGTTAAACAACTTCGCAGCAGTAACCAAAATCGCACCAAAAAAATCTATAACAGCAACATCATGTCCCAGTATAACTCTGACCATCGTTATGAACGCTCTTCCAGACGCAGTTCTATTTGATTACATCAAGGAAATTGGCGAAATTGTTACCCCTAAAGGGAACCTTTGCTTAACGAATTTCTAACCAGCGTATATGCATCTATCTTTCTTCCTTCTCCGTAGTTGATAATCTTCTGTAAAAATTATCCGATCATTTCTGTGAGAAATCAAACAGTATCTATTCGCAGACTAATTACACCTGCAAAGGGGCTACTACTGTCCAAAGTGTGCCCTTCGATCGCGAATTCACTCATAGAGCAAGCACTTAAAAAAGAACTGCGATTAAAACTTGCTTTTCCTATCTCTTTTATCCGATGCGGTTCACCGAAAGACGAAAATGCTCACATTTTCAGTTTTCGACGCTCCATCTATGTTATACCGGATAAAGAAAACTTTGAGTTAGATAAATACCTCAATTTTACAATTATAGTATCGCATGCAAGTACAAATTTTAGAATCTTTATTACTTCGGATAAACTTCAATGTATTTTATGCAAACAATCTGGATACACTGAAGACTCTTGTCCTAACCCACAAGAAATATCTAGCAATCGCTTTCAAAATATAGCTTCTAGCCAAATCCCATTTGAACCTCCTTCCAACATATCTCCCCCTTCCTCCTACTCAAAAGTAGAAATCAATCCAACTAATACTGACTTAACAATCCCAAATGAACCGTCTCTAATATCAGTGCAAATTCTTGCATCAAAAGAACTCATTCTACCGACACAAGTCTCGAATCACCCACTTTATCGATTACTGCTAACCCACCAGACTTAAACCCTATAAAATGCTTAATCTACCACAGATTTTGCAGCTCCTAATAGGCGAAGCAACGAAGCAATAAAACCTAGGAATTTTGTGCAGTAAAATTTATCGTCATGCAACTTTTTGCATTCGATTCGAGAGAGTGTCAGACAATTTTGTGAACTAAATTGATCTCCTTCAAAAAATTTTGTGCATAAGAAAAAAATGCATTTCAATTTGCATCTCGAAGAGATCGAAAATGAAAAATTTAGAACTAAGGAAATATTGACGAAAATGAGTTAAATTTTTATACTTGGGGGTTTTGAAGCTCACCTAACACGAATTTCATGACGGTGATGGTCTCCGAGGTACCTGGTGCCCACGGTGGAACTCGTCGCCTGGGACGTTCGAATAATTCTCGGAACGATTAACTAATTCGCGAAATGAATATTGGAGCGAGAAACTGAAAAATACGTGTCCAATATTTTTCAAAAACATATCGAATGACACTAAACACGACCCCTCACTCCACACCCTGGAGATGCAGTGGAGGTAACTTTAAAATCTTAAATGGAAACCCCCATTGGTTATTACAGATTTAGATTGCTTACGTAAAAGGAAGCAACTTTTATTCGAGACATTTTTAAGAATTGTGGATAGAGGGCGCTATAATCGGAAAAAACGATTTATCGTGGTACCATAGGTAAATTATAGAAACGGTCTAATATCTCGAGAAATACACTTCCAAATAAAAAACCAAAACACCAAACATGACTCTTCACTCCACCCCCTGGAGGTGGGGGTAGGGGGAGGGGTAACTTTAAAATCAAATAGAAATCTCCATGTTGTATTGCAGATTTGTATTACTCATGAAAAAATATGTAGTAATATTTACTAGAAACATTTTTTATAATTATTTATAGATGGCGCTAATAAATAGCGTATTTCCGATTATAGCGCCATCTATCCATAATTCGAAAAAGTGTCTCCAATAATAGTAACTTATTTTCACGTAAGGAATCTAAATCTGCAATAAAAAATGGAGGCTCCTATTTAAGATTTTAAAATTACACCAACCCCACTTCCAGGGGGTGGAGTGGAGAGTCGTTTTTGATGTTATTCGATAGGTTCTTGAAAAATATTAGACACGTAATTTTTGGATTTTTATTTGGAAGTCTATTTCTCGAGATATTAGACCGTTTCCATAATTTACCCATGGTATCACGATAAATCGTTTTTTCCGATTATAGCGCTATCTATTCACAATTGGAAAAAATGTGTCGAATAAAAGTTGCTTATTTTTACGTAGACCATACATATCTGTTTTAACAAATGGGGGTTTCTGTTTAAGATTTTAAAGTTACCCCGACCACACCTCCAGGGGGTGGAGTGGGGGGTCAGGTCTAGTGTCATTAGATAGATTTTTAAAAAATATTGAAGGTGTATTTTTCAATTTTTCGCTCCAATCTTCATTTCGTGAATTATTCGATCGTCCCAGGCGACGAGTTCCACCTCCAACTATAAAAATTGAACTCATTTCCGTTAAGTTTTAAATTTTCGTTTCTTCCGTTAAACTTCCGTTTTTTCCTGAGTTTTAAATTTTTTATTTTCCATCTCGTAGAGTACGTAGAGAATTTGAATTTTAAAAATGCCTTTTCTTATGCACAGAAATTATTTCCGGAGATCAATTTAGTTTATAAAATTTTCTGACTCTCTCTCGAATCGAATCGAATACAAAAAGTTGCATGACGATTGATCTCACTGCACAAAATTACTAGGTTTAATGCTTCATTGCCTCGCCTATAAATCATGTCTACATAATACAACTTATCATGTTTTCCGTCTTTGGCGTTATTTTGCCGGTTATTAGCGCACTCGTCACTGTTATGTATACAGTCGGAAGAATGAAAGAATACCCATGAACGATTATATGAAGCACATATTTTGGATTTGCTGCCTTTTTCTATAAACAAAAAACGAGAGAGGTAGATTATTAAGTGTTGTCTACTAAGCAAAAACCTTATTTGAGGCATACGCAGTTACATATTTATAATTGACAGAGTGAGACGGCGATAAAATTGAAGGGCTTAATGTGAAACAATGACAAGCCACACATTAGTTCAAAAAGAGCTAGTGTTATTCTTGGTTAAAATAATAGTATAACAACCCACTAACAAATTATCTCAGCCCTTCGTTAATAGATGGCCCGATAAATCTATGATCACACTATTGCATAGGTCTAGTTTGTTCTAGTATCTACTCGACATAATGACAAGCCACATCAAAATAGCGAACATGGGCGGAAGAGTTTCGGATAATTATCGAGTTCTGACGATTCTAGAAAGAAAAATAGCAAAGTTGACTTGACATTCTATGATACAGACCGTGACCCTGACTATGTACAATCTAGAAGTGACACAATTAGTGAAAATGCAGCGATATGTAATTTTTTCCTACTTAAATGTGGCTTGTCACATTATTACCTTTCAAGATTAATGTAGTGGCTTATAACGTGGCTTGTTATATTATTGCATTTGGTTGTAGGATAATGAACAAAGTCCGCTAATAAAAGAAACACACCCGTCAAAAATCCCAACAATTTGATGGAGACAAACAAATAAACACTGTTAAACACCTATAGGGTTGAAACCACCCCGAACTCAGTCAATAATAGGAAATTCTGAATCTACATATATATCTAAAATTTGGGTATTTATTATTAATGGAATAGTGTAACAAGCCACATTTTTTTTAATATAGGCTGTTTTTTCTCGAGTTTGAAGTAATTTGATTAATATTGTTGTCAACTATAAATAGTCCCATAGGGCATGATGCATCGAAATATCTAAATTAAAACAATAAAAGTTTCTACTGGATTTTTTAATATTATTATTAACATTCAAAGTCAAATATCTCACTTTTACCTTTTTGAGACTTGTCATTGTTTCACATTAAGCCCTTCAAAATTGTTCAACGGAGGTATATTCATTTAGTAGAAAATTTAAACTCATCCTTGACTATTTCTGTACTTCTAATGTCATTCTTAGAAAAACATTTAACATCAGTAGAGATAGTGATTGTATAAACTACTATTCGAGTAATCGTGCTGGTCAACTATAATCTGACAGATTCAATTTCTGTCACTTTGACAGTGAAACTGGGTTAGGTTCGGTCACGGTTATTAGACTTTATTACGGTTGCCTTGACCGACGGTGGTGGGGAGACTTATATTTTTGATTTTACGTCACAAGAGTACACATTTCCATATTTTTAAATGATTTTCGATCATTTAATGTGTGTTATTGTGTATATATGTGTATTATTTGTGTTATTATGAAATAATAAGACAAATAGTACACATTTTATCTTATACTGGGTGGTGAATCGTAAAAAGGGCCATAGGAAACTCAATGTAAAATTCTAAATTGTTGAATTCCTGTTTCCCTAATTATTTTACATCAAAAGTCATGAGAGAATACTTGTAGAGAATTAAAATCTGTATTAAAATCAAAAATTAAAATTGTTCTACGATTTAAATGCATTCCAAAATTTTGAAAAAAATGATACATTTGCCACAATAGGTATGCGTGTAAAAGTTAGGCCACACGTTACTATTTAACTGAGAGTGCTCACACCATTAACTGAATAAAAAATCTATATTATTATTACTTTCTCCGCAACTGAGGGTATCTTATCAACTGTATTGTTTTTAAACGATTAAATGATAAAATAAAAATATTGACAGTTCAAAAATGTGAACATTATTGCATTGTGTGTGGCCTAAGTTTGGGCTGAAAACTAAAATGTATTACATTTTTACAAAATTTTGGAATAGTTTCTATTGTCTTTTGATGTAAAATAATTAGGGAAGATGGAATTCAACAGTTTAGAATTTTACATTGAGTTAATGCAAAATTTTGACGCATGTCAAAATTCTCAATGTGTTTTAATTGTATTCATTCTTTTCGAATCCTGAGAAAACTAATAAATATTTTTGAAAAATTTAAACTCAGAATGAAAGACTACATTATTACCGAGGGCCGAAAGTCCCTGAAAACTTCTATAATGTTTATTTTAATAAGTTACAGGGCTGAAAATAAAAGAAAAGTGTGATATTTAATTTCAAATATTTCATTCAATAGAAACTGTTTGTTTATTCTAAGGGGCTTTCCGCCCTCGGTAATAATGTAATCTTTCATCCTGCGTTTAAATTTTTCTAAAATACTTGGTTTTCTCAGGATTTGAAAAAAATCATATTACGATTCAAATGACAGTACACTCTCGTGACGTAATCGCACCCTTAATGTTCATTGGTTAGTCGATCTAGGCAACCGTAGTAATGTCTAAGAACCGTGAGGTTCGGTAGAGTTTATAAATTTTAATAATCAGTGGTATTTACTCGAATAAACTCAGTTCTTTTAAAAGCTATTTTGATATTATATTGTATTTTTGGTTTGGTAAGTATTTATTTAATTAAAATAAGTCAATAAAATTTGTAAGTAATTATCTGTCAATATGGTTAACTTCTGTCTATGAGTTTGCCAAACGTGTACATATTACTCTAACTTTTCAATCATAATGTATAAAATTAGTATATTTTTACGAATGTACATTTATTTGCAGATAATGCCTGGAAAATGATCTGGATACCAAAATGATCTGAATTCATTAAGTTTACTTTCATTTAAGTCATTTAATGCAGCCGACATAAACGACATTTTTTAAATTCCTGTTACTATTTAGGTACGTCCGGCAACTTTTACATGGAGAAATTCATAAAATTATATTTGCTTACTCATTATTTTTGTATTACTAATATATATCAAATAATTAATTACGGTGATAAAAGTAACACTTATTACCAATAAATATAGATATTAACAGAAAAAGAATAACATCACAAAAAATTTTTGACACATTTACGTAGCGAAAAATCGTAGGTGGGGTAGCAGTCACATCCGTTTTTTTATTAACTTAGTTTAGTCGTTGTTTTGACTAGAAATGTTTGATTTGATTCGTATGCATATCATCAATGGCGCCTGGGTATTCTTTCATTTTTCCTACTGTAGGTAGATTAGATTAGATTTAGAGAGGTGGCTTCCTGGCTTATTCCACTACGACCTTTTCAGATCTATTGTGGCCCTCTAGTCCTAGATAACGTTCTCTAGCCTGACCCTTTTTAAAAAGTCTAATAGCTTCGAGACTGAACCTTCCATGTAGCTATTTGCCGTTGGATTTTGTTCTCCTAATGCAAATAACCGCACATTTGCCAGACTGTCACAATGACATAAAATGTGCTCTGCTGTTTCTTCTTCAAGGTGACAGAATCTGCACAGGTCATCATCTGCCAATCCCATCAGCTTTAGGTGCCTATTCAGCTTACAGTGCCCTGTTAGCTTATTCTCAAAGCTGTATTTCGTTGCTGTTGCATCGATAGGCTGCCCCATCACAATATCGGCTTTTAGCTCCTCGATTAGTTTTCTATTGTCAGCACCATGCACCTGGCTTATATACTGTAGGTATATGGGCATTACAAAATCAGAAGTCACAAATATACAATTTGTAGTGTAGGAATTACAAAAAGGTAAGTAAGTAAAATCGAAAATAATAAACCAGAAAGTAATCGACAAAAGTTAATTCCTAAATTTAGTTAATATTGGAACATATGGCTTAATTTCATGCTAAAATAATAATTAACTTTGTCTGTGACAACGTAACAGAGGGAACTAATTATATTTTGATACAATTACGTCAGCAATATGGGTAAAGCTCAAACCCTATTTAATTTAATATCCATCACAATTAAAAAATATTAATATATTTTTTCTATTTAAATGCATGTAATTTATAAATAATATCCTATATATCATCATTTGAAAACTCACAGTTTTTCCAAGATAATTTGAATTTTAAGCTGTTGTCATAAGACTATTAATATAATTACACAATTACATAGGTACACTCTGTTATAGGATTCTCTCTTTTCTCAAGGTTAGCTTTTGGAAAATATTTTAGAAACTAGTATGTGAGATTTGAAAATTGCTTGGTGAACAGAGATACCAATTATAAAAAAAAATGACTACAATAATTATTATAAAACTGATTTCACATAGCGATTAAGAAGTAATGCTATCAATATACGACGATACAATAAAATTAAAAAGGAATTATACAAATTATGAATTTCTCCATGTAAAAGTTGCCGGACGTACCTAAATAGTAACAGGAATTTAAAAAATGTCGTTTATGTCGGCTGCATTAAATGACTTAAATGAAAGTAAACTTAATGAATTCAGATCATTTTGGTATCCAGATCATTTTCCAGGCATTATCTGCAAATAAATGTACATTCGTAAAAATATACTAATTTTATACATTATGATTGAAAAGTTAGAGTAATATGTACACGTTTGGCAAACTCATAGACAGAAGTTAACCATATTGACAGATAATTACTTACAAATTTTATTGACTTATTTTAATTAAATAAATACTTACCAAACCAAAAATACAATATAATATCAAAATAGCTTTTAAAAGAACTGAGTTTATTCGAGTAAATACCACTGATTATTAAAATTTATAAACTCTACCGAACCTCACGGTTCTTAGACATTACTACGGTTGCCTAGATCGACTAACCAATGAACATTAAGGGTGCGATTACGTCACGAGAGTGTACTGTCATTTGAATCGTAATATGATTTTTTTCAAATCCTGAGAAAACCAAGTATTTTAGAAAAATTTAAACGCAGGATGAAAGATTACATTATTACCGAGGGCGGAAAGCCCCTTAGAATAAACAAACAGTTTCTATTGAATGAAATATTTGAAATTAAATATCACACTTTTCTTTTATTTTCAGCCCTGTAACTTATTAAAATAAACATTATAGAAGTTTTCAGGGACTTTCGGCCCTCGGTAATAATGTAGTCTTTCATTCTGAGTTTAAATTTTTCAAAAATATTTATTAGTTTTCTCAGGATTCGAAAAGAATGAATACAATTAAAACACATTGAGAATTTTGACATGCGTCAAAATTTTGCATTAACTCAATGTAAAATTCTAAACTGTTGAATTCCATCTTCCCTAATTATTTTACATCAAAAGACAATAGAAACTATTCCAAAATTTTGTAAAAATGTAATACATTTTAGTTTTCAGCCCAAACTTAGGCCACACACAATGCAATAATGTTCACATTTTTGAACTGTCAATATTTTTATTTTATCATTTAATCGTTTAAAAACAATACAGTTGATAAGATACCCTCAGTTGCGGAGAAAGTAATAATAATATAGATTTTTTATTCAGTTAATGGTGTGAGCACTCTCAGTTAAATAGTAACGTGTGGCCTAACTTTTACACGCATACCTATTGTGGCAAATGTATCATTTTTTTCAAAATTTTGGAATGCATTTAAATCGTAGAACAATTTTAATTTTTGATTTTAATACAGATTTTAATTCTCTACAAGTATTCTCTCATGACTTTTGATGTAAAATAATTAGGGAAACAGGAATTCAACAATTTAGAATTTTACATTGAGTTTCCTATGGCCCTTTTTACGATTCACCACCCAGTATAAGATAAAATGTGTACTATTTGTCTTATTATTTCATAATAACACAAATAATACACATATATACACAATAACACACATTAAATGATCGAAAATCATTTAAAAATATGGAAATGTGTACTCTTGTGACGTAAAATCAAAAATATAAGTCTCCCCACCACCGTCGGTCAAGGCAACCGTAATAAAGTCTAATAACCGTGACCGAACCTAACCCAGTTTCACTGTCAAAGTGACAGAAATTGAATCTGTCAGATTATAGTTGACCAGCACGATTACTCGAATAGTAGTTTATACAATCACTATCTCTACTGATGTTAAATGTTTTTCTAAGAATGACATTAGAAGTACAGAAATAGTCAAGGATGAGTTTAAATTTTCTACTAAATGAATATACCTCCGTTGAACAATTTTGAAGGGCTTAATGTGAAACAATGACAAGTCTCAAAAAGGTAAAAGTGAGATATTTGACTTTGAATGTTAATAATAATATTAAAAAATCCAGTAGAAACTTTTATTGTTTTAATTTAGATATTTCGATGCATCATGCCCTATGGGACTATTTATAGTTGACAACAATATTAATCAAATTACTTCAAACTCGAGAAAAAACAGCCTATATTAAAAAAAATGTGGCTTGTTACACTATTCCATTAATAATAAATACCCAAATTTTAGATATATATGTAGATTCAGAATTTCCTATTATTGACTGAGTTCGGGGTGGTTTCAACCCTATAGGTGTTTAACAGTGTTTATTTGTTTGTCTCCATCAAATTGTTGGGATTTTTGACGGGTGTGTTTCTTTTATTAGCGGACTTTGTTCATTATCCTACAACCAAATGCAATAATATAACAAGCCACGTTATAAGCCACTACATTAATCTTGAAAGGTAATAATGTGACAAGCCACATTTAAGTAGGAAAAAATTACATATCGCTGCATTTTCACTAATTGTGTCACTTCTAGATTGTACATAGTCAGGGTCACGGTCTGTATCATAGAATGTCAAGTCAACTTTGCTATTTTTCTTTCTAGAATCGTCAGAACTCGATAATTAT
This sequence comes from Diabrotica virgifera virgifera, assembly GCF_917563875.1. NCBI lineage: Eukaryota > Metazoa > Arthropoda > Insecta > Coleoptera > Chrysomelidae > Diabrotica > Diabrotica virgifera. The sequence goes on along the minus strand of NC_065446.1, from coordinate 191,473,657 downwards.
CCGAAACTCTTCCGCCCATGTTCGCTATTTTGATGTGGCTTGTCATTATGTCGAGTAGATACTAGAACAAACTAGACCTATGCAATAGTGTGATCATAGATTTATCGGGCCATCTATTAACGAAGGGCTGAGATAATTTGTTAGTGGGTTGTTATACTATTATTTTAACCAAGAATAACACTAGCTCTTTTTGAACTAATGTGTGGCTTGTCATTGTTTCACATTAAGCCCTTCAATTTTATCGCCGTCTCACTCTGTCAATTATAAATATGTAACTGCGTATGCCTCAAATAAGGTTTTTGCTTAGTAGACAACACTTAATAATCTACCTCTCTCGTTTTTTGTTTATAGAAAAAGGCAGCAAATCCAAAATATGTGCTTCATATAATCGTTCATGGGTATTCTTTCATTCTTCCGACTGTATACATAACAGTGACGAGTGCGCTAATAACCGGCAAAATAACGCCAAAGACGGAAAACATGATAAGTTGTATTATGTAGACATGATTTATAGGCGAGGCAATGAAGCATTAAACCTAGTAATTTTGTGCAGTGAGATCAATCGTCATGCAACTTTTTGTATTCGATTCGATTCGAGAGAGAGTCAGAAAATTTTATAAACTAAATTGATCTCCGGAAATAATTTCTGTGCATAAGAAAAGGCATTTTTAAAATTCAAATTCTCTACGTACTCTACGAGATGGAAAATAAAAAATTTAAAACTCAGGAAAAAACGGAAGTTTAACGGAAGAAACGAAAATTTAAAACTTAACGGAAATGAGTTCAATTTTTATAGTTGGAGGTGGAACTCGTCGCCTGGGACGATCGAATAATTCACGAAATGAAGATTGGAGCGAAAAATTGAAAAATACACCTTCAATATTTTTTAAAAATCTATCTAATGACACTAGACCTGACCCCCCACTCCACCCCCTGGAGGTGTGGTCGGGGTAACTTTAAAATCTTAAACAGAAACCCCCATTTGTTAAAACAGATATGTATGGTCTACGTAAAAATAAGCAACTTTTATTCGACACATTTTTTCCAATTGTGAATAGATAGCGCTATAATCGGAAAAAACGATTTATCGTGATACCATGGGTAAATTATGGAAACGGTCTAATATCTCGAGAAATAGACTTCCAAATAAAAATCCAAAAATTACGTGTCTAATATTTTTCAAGAACCTATCGAATAACATCAAAAACGACTCTCCACTCCACCCCCTGGAAGTGGGGTTGGTGTAATTTTAAAATCTTAAATAGGAGCCTCCATTTTTTATTGCAGATTTAGATTCCTTACGTGAAAATAAGTTACTATTATTGGAGACACTTTTTCGAATTATGGATAGATGGCGCTATAATCGGAAATACGCTATTTATTAGCGCCATCTATAAATAATTATAAAAAATGTTTCTAGTAAATATTACTACATATTTTTTCATGAGTAATACAAATCTGCAATACAACATGGAGATTTCTATTTGATTTTAAAGTTACCCCTCCCCCTACCCCCACCTCCAGGGGGTGGAGTGAAGAGTCATGTTTGGTGTTTTGGTTTTTTATTTGGAAGTGTATTTCTCGAGATATTAGACCGTTTCTATAATTTACCTATGGTACCACGATAAATCGTTTTTTCCGATTATAGCGCCCTCTATCCACAATTCTTAAAAATGTCTCGAATAAAAGTTGCTTCCTTTTACGTAAGCAATCTAAATCTGTAATAACCAATGGGGGTTTCCATTTAAGATTTTAAAGTTACCTCCACTGCATCTCCAGGGTGTGGAGTGAGGGGTCGTGTTTAGTGTCATTCGATATGTTTTTGAAAAATATTGGACACGTATTTTTCAGTTTCTCGCTCCAATATTCATTTCGCGAATTAGTTAATCGTTCCGAGAATTATTCGAACGTCCCAGGCGACGAGTTCCACCGTGGGCACCAGGTACCTCGGAGACCATCACCGTCATGAAATTCGTGTTAGGTGAGCTTCAAAACCCCCAAGTATAAAAATTTAACTCATTTTCGTCAATATTTCCTTAGTTCTAAATTTTTCATTTTCGATCTCTTCGAGATGCAAATTGAAATGCATTTTTTTCTTATGCACAAAATTTTTTGAAGGAGATCAATTTAGTTCACAAAATTGTCTGACACTCTCTCGAATCGAATGCAAAAAGTTGCATGACGATAAATTTTACTGCACAAAATTCCTAGGTTTTATTGCTTCGTTGCTTCGCCTATTAGGAGCTGCAAAAGCTGTGGTAGATTAAGCATTTTATAGGGTTTAAGTCTGGTGGGTTAGCAGTAATCGATAAAGTGGGTGATTCGAGACTTGTGTCGGTAGAATGAGTTCTTTTGATGCAAGAATTTGCACTGATATTAGAGACGGTTCATTTGGGATTGTTAAGTCAGTATTAGTTGGATTGATTTCTACTTTTGAGTAGGAGGAAGGGGGAGATATGTTGGAAGGAGGTTCAAATGGGATTTGGCTAGAAGCTATATTTTGAAAGCGATTGCTAGATATTTCTTGTGGGTTAGGACAAGAGTCTTCAGTGTATCCAGATTGTTTGCATAAAATACATTGAAGTTTATCCGAAGTAATAAAGATTCTATAATTTGTACTTGCATGCGATACTATAATTGTAAAATTGAGGTATTTATCTAACTCAAAGTTTTCTTTATCCGGTATAACATAGATGGAGCGTCGAAAACTGAAAATGTGAGCATTTTCGTCTTTCGGTGAACCGCATCGGATAAAAGAGATAGGAAAAGCAAGTTTTAATCGCAGTTCTTTTTTAAGTGCTTGCTCTATGAGTGAATTCGCGATCGAAGGGCACACTTTGGACAGTAGTAGCCCCTTTGCAGGTGTAATTAGTCTGCGAATAGATACTGTTTGATTTCTCACAGAAATGATCGGATAATTTTTACAGAAGATTATCAACTACGGAGAAGGAAGAAAGATAGATGCATATACGCTGGTTAGAAATTCGTTAAGCAAAGGTTCCCTTTAGGGGTAACAATTTCGCCAATTTCCTTGATGTAATCAAATAGAACTGCGTCTGGAAGAGCGTTCATAACGATGGTCAGAGTTATACTGGGACATGATGTTGCTGTTATAGATTTTTTTGGTGCGATTTTGGTTACTGCTGCGAAGTTGTTTAACTGTTTGTGATGATGATGATGCCATTATTTAATTATTCTGGATACCAAAATATTAAGTATGTATGGCCAGTACAGACTGGCCTAATTTTTTGGTTTTCGATAGTTGTTGTTAATTGAAATCAATTTACAAGTATTTTTAGTTAATAAACACAACACAATAACGAACCAGTTTTCTTAAAATACTATTAGTAGAAGCGATGTTAACTCGTTGGCTTTTTAAATAGGAATGACCACATTTTTAATTTTGCAACTTACGTAATATCATTGATTGATAATACGGAAAGATACGAAAGCCTATGCATTATTTTGTTGTCTTTAAAACCCGCCCGTATAGTGGCGCGCCTAGCATAAATTTGTTGGAACTAGCCTTAGAGGGAAGTGTAAAATTCTCCCCACTCAAGGAACTAGCCAAGAACACGCGGTTATTTTACGTTGCCCGTATTCAAAATTTTAACGCAGTAGTCAGTATCATATGGGGGGTAAAGGGGTAGAATGCGAATATATGGAGTTGATTCCAGTTTACTCCACTTAGCCTCTTCTACTCAAATCCGACTCTCACCTTCACGCTGGTACCTCCTGTTAAACCGAGCAACCCCGCCGGAGATCCGGTATCAAACCCGGGTGGAAAGTGGGGTCGGGAACGGACGAGAGCGGGTGAAATGGTCCTCCGAAAAGGGGGTTGTGCTATGGGCCGGCGTCCCGTACATATGAAAATTTTGAAGCCACGAAACAGAAACTATTGCCTCGGAACAAGACGAATACTCGATATAAACGACACACGCAACGGAATAAGGATATTTGCATAGGTACGTGGAATGTGTTAAGTTGGTACAGACCTGGAATAGCGACAAGAGCCATTAGACAACTGCAAGAATATAACATGGATATAACAGCAATACAGGAAATAAGATGGACAGCAACGGGAAATTTAGAAATGGAAGATGTTATAGTCTTTTGGTCGGGTAGTGAGAACAGACATGAATACGGATGTGGATTCGTAATTGCAAAAAGATTAAAAACGGCAGTGATAGATTTCAAGCCAATAAACGAACGTATCTGCTATATTAGACTCAAAGGTAAGTGGTTCAATCTCACTATATTCTCAATTTATGCCCCACCAGAAGATGCCGAAGAAGATAGGAAGGACGAATTTTACGAATTACTAGACCAACAGTATAAAGCAGCGCCAAAACATGACATCAAAATAGTAATGGGGGACTGTAATGCTAAACTAGGCAAGGAAGACTATTTAAGAGAAGTAATTGGTAAATATAGCCTACACGATACAACAAATGATAATGGACACCGGCTAACACAATTCGCAATATCTAATAACATGATTATTAAATCCACCCAATTTGAAAGAAAGGACATTTACAAGGTCACATGGGTGTCAAATGATGGAAGAACACGTAACCAAATAGATCATGTCCTCATTGATGCAAGACACTCTAGTAGCATTATTAATACACGAAGTATGAGAGGAGCTGACAGTGATAGTGATCATTTTCTTGTGAAATCAAAGTTGAGAACACGAATATCAGTACAGAAGATGGAGCAACAAGAAAAAAGAGAAAGATGGGACATAGAAGCTCTTCAAACACCAAATAAAGAACTGGAGTACCAAGTAGCCATAAGCAACAGATTTCAATTGCTGGGAGAGGAAGACCAAAATGTAGACCTAGGAGATGCATGCAGCGAATGGCATCAGTGATAGAACAAGCAGCGAAAGAAACCATTGGGAAAAAGAGGACTCGCCCAAAACAAAAATGGTTTGACAAACAATGCGAAGAAATGCTGGAAACAAAAACTCACAAAAGAATGAAAATGCTACAAAACCCTACAGATGAGAACAAAGCAGATTTTCACAGAACGAGGGCACAGACAAGGCAACTACTCAGAACTAAAAAGAGAAGCTACATAGAACAGCAAATACGAGTAATGGAAATAAGTGGCGAGAGGAATCAAATAAGAAAATTCTTTAGGGAAGTGAAGACAGTCAGACAAGGTGGAAATGTTGGAGTAACACAAGCTATGAGAAATGAAGCAGGTGAACTGATAATGATGGAAACAGAAATCGTAGAGCGATGGAAGGAATACTTTGGGAATTTACTAAATATTGAAAGTGAGATGGAGGAATCAGAGACTACATTTCATTCTGCAGATGTGGAAATACCATCACCAACACTCCAAGAAGTAAAGAATGCAATAGCATCTCTTAAAGATTACAAAGCACCAGGAAATGATGGTATAAATGGAGAATTGATAAAAAAAGGAGGAAACGTTTTACATCAAAAATTGTATGACATTATTCTCAGAGTATGGCAACAGCAGAAAATGCCTAGAGAATGGAATGGAAGCGTTATAATACCCATACATAAGAAGGGAAATAAAGAGCAATTCCGAAACTACAGAGGCATATCGCTTATTAGTACAGCGTATAAGATTCTATCAATTATCCTACTAAAGAGACTCACTCCGTATTCGGAAGATATTCTAGGCGACTACCAATGCGGCTTTCGAAGTGGAAGGTCAACAATAGATCAAATATTTACCATCCGACAAATATTAGAAAAAAACTGGGAATTCAACCGAGATGTACACCAAATCTTCGTAGATTTCCAGCAAGCATATGACTCGATAAAAAGAAGCAGACTATGGCTAGCAATGCTAGAAATGGGAATACCAAGAAAATTAGTGCAGCTCACTCAAATGTGCGTGGCAGACTCATATGCACAGGTAAAGATAGACAACAGAACATCGATGCCATTTAGTATAACATCAGGGCTTAGACAAGGAGACCCTTTATCACCATTGCTATTCAATTTGGCTTTAGAATACGCAATAAGTAAAATATCGTCTGAACTAACAGGGGGATTCGCAAATCGAGGATCAAAACTATTGTTGGCCTTTGCCGATGATCTATATGCAGTCGCACATTCTACAAGAGACGTAAGGGAGGTGTTTTCAGAGCTCGAGGAGGAAACAGGTAACCTGGGCGTTCGAATAAATGAAGAGAAGACGAAATATATGCTGGTGACCAAAAATCCAAGACCAAGAGTTAGGCAGAACGTAACTATTAATGACCACAACTTTGAAGTAGTAAAAGAGTTTAAATATCTGGGAGCAGTAATCACAGAGGACAATCACATAGAAAAAGAGGTCTCAGCAAGAATAGCTGCGGGAAATAGAGCATTATACTCCCTATCATCATTATTAAGATCTAAGCTGCTGAAAAGACAATCTAAATTAAGACTGTACATATCAATTATTCGCCCAGTTGTTACATATGGGAGTGAAACATGGACTCTACATCAGCGAGAAATAAATAAATTGCTGATATTTGAAAGGAAAGTCCTCAGAATGATATTTGGTCCTCAAAGAGATGAATTGACAGGAGAGTGGAGAAGGCGCCGCAATGCTGAATTGGTGACTCTATATGGTACTGAAAACATCGTCAGACATATAAAAGCTAATCGGATAAGATGAGCAGGTCATGTAGTAAGATCAGAGGAAGACAGAGTGCTAAAGACAGTGTTCTTCGAGAGACCAGACGGTAGAAGATCAGTGGGCCGTCCCAGAAAAAGATGGAAGGATGATGTTGAAACCGATCTATCTAGGATTGGGGTACAACAATGGCAAATCGAAGCGCAAGATCGCAGACGATGGAGGGCCATAGTGGATGCGGCGAAGACTCACCCCGAGTTGTAAAGCCAGTCAAGAAGAAGAAGTCAGTATCATATTAATCTGTATTGATTTTTTTTTGTTTTTGTTTCTGCAAAAATGTTGAAAATATAAATTGACTAGAGTTTTTTTCACTAGTCTTGACCTCACAAGTAAATACTTTTCGAGTTATTTGCGAGTAAATATATTCATTTTTAAAAAAATAGTACGTTTTTAGACGGATTTTCGCAAATAACTTAAAAAGGAAGTATTCCACGAAAAAAAACATTCATAGCAAAAATACAGCTTATCAAAAAGTGAAAAAAATGTTTTATATAAATATGATATATGAAGTCGCAGACCTAGTAAAAGCAGAGTTGTAGCTAATGAAAAGTAGGTTCTTATTATTAGTCAAATTCAAAATTGAATATTTCTACATGAAATAACCAAAAAATTAACAACTTTTCGGGAAAAACTCATCATAACTTTTTTAAAAAGTTTAAAAACATCTTTATTTTTTTTTGAGTTTCTAGTGTCAGAAGTAAACAAGTTGCGCACAAAATAAAGTTGATCCCTTTTTTTTGTAAAAAAAATCTAAAAATCACCTCCTAATTAGCATCTCAAATGACATTAATCAGTAGCGCTTCATAAGTTACTTTACGTATGTATGCTTAAAGAGGATCTGTAAGTTTCATTGGTTCAAAGTGCTTATTTTTGAAAAGCTGTAGTTAAAAGGGCTACAATGAGTCACTAATCACGAGTATATGCAAATTCGTGACAGCCATACCTTAACCAATTTTTGTATTACAGAAAAACAAAATAATCAGAAAAGCAAAACCTTTACACTTTGGGATATTTCGTATCACTGATAATTAGAAAGTTATTTAAAAAAAGTGGCATTTTTTTTTCAAAGTAAAAAAAAATACTGTAAAACTAAATTTACGATGAAACTTACAGATCATATTGTAAACAATACATAAGTAAAGTCACTTGTGAAGCGGTAACAATAATTTGATTTTATTGGTCTTGAGGGGCCAAACGAAAAATACAAACAACTTTTTTTTTTAATCGTGTTCTGTTGTGATTTATAGCAAATTTATAGTATCTCTTTCGAAATAAAAATTTTATGCAAGTTCCCTTTTAGAGGGTGATTTTCATGCTTTTGTAAAACTGTCTTTTACAAAAAAGGACCAACTTTATTTTCAGCGTAACGTGCTTACTTTAATGCTAGAAACTGTTTTAAAAACAAAAACAAAGCTTTTTTAACCTTTAACTACACGCGCTGGCGTACTTTGTACGCCAGATATAAGAATCTACTGGAAATATATTAACTGGAATGTGCTTTAAAATTTGGTTTTAGTTTCGTTATAATCGGCGTTCTGGAAATATCGTAATTTACATTTTATTATTTGTTGTTTCCGGTGGTGGACAATATACCCCAGAATTATATTACTATAAGTCGTAATATAAGTAAATATTTTAATTGTTTTTTAGTCATTATGGCACAAAATATATTTATCTTTATAAACAATACTTTTTCTCCTGTAAAAAATCACATTTAAAAAAATTTTTTATTAGTAATTTTATTTATCATGGAATCCAGTTATTCCATGATTCCAGTTATAAATCCCAACTGGCTTACTGAAAAGGAACTCCAAGTATTCGCTGATGCCGAATAAGGTTTATTACAAACAACTAAGTGTATTTTTTCAAAAAAAAATAATCAAATCCGCTGTTTTTAAGTGTATTTTCTTGTGGCGTACAAAGTACGCCACGCGTGTAGTTATGTTATAACTTGATGCGCGGGTAGTTAAAGGTTAAACACTTTAAAAAAAGTTGCGATGAGCTTTCCCAGAAATGTGCTTTATTTTTTGGTTATTTCACGTTAAAATATTCGATTTGGAATTTGACGAATAAGAACTTACTTTTCATTAGCTACAACTCATCTGCTTCTACTGAGTATAAAGACTTTGTACCGACATTTTTTTTTTTATTTTTTATAAACTATATTTTTATTGAATAGGTACTTTTTTCGATAAAATACTTACTTATTGTGTTATTTGCCTAAAACCGTCTAAAAACGTGTTTTTTTTTTTGTTAAAAAACGAACATATTCAATCGCAAATAACTCGAAAAATATTAGCTTAGTGAAAAATCTCAATAGAACAAAACTTGCTACAATTAATCAGTTTATCCACTTGATAGATATTAGATAGTATTAGACTTATTGATATTAGCTACCTAGCCTTATAGAAAGTGGATTTAGAAAGTCCACATCTACATTAGAAAACCCAGTGGATATTGAATCTGTAATTCAAGGGTCATTTGGACGTGATAAAGTATGTTTGGCTTATGGCTATCTTTTATTAAGTATATTTTATAACGCGTGCCATTTGGGGATTAGAAGTTGGTCAATTCCAGGAAATATAAAATTTATTAGTAATTTCCTATATAGACGAAACTTATTCGAATAGATAACGTTCTTTTAGACTCAAAAATCCAATTAAACGACATTCCTCAATAGTCTACTCGTTGCACTTTTCCTGATTGCCTCCAATGACATCGCTAAATCACTTAACCCACTAGTCATTTAGAAATTAGAGAATTGGTCAAATACTACTGGCCTAGAATTTTCTCCCACTAAAACGAAAACAAAAATGTTCAGTAAAACTCCAAAGAAGCACACAAATACCAAAAATCTACCTAAAGAATTTCTTCTTCTACTTTTTCTTTTATATAGGCAGTACTGCCTGTTTTTCTTCAACGGTGCCTTTTATTCTGTCCCTAAATTGCCATTCCATCTTTTCCTTGGGCGTCCTATACTTCTTCGGCCTAACGGTGACTTGTCTCTGGCTATTCTTACTATCCTTGATTCAGACATCCTGCTTATGTGTTGATTCCACTCTTCTTTTCTATTCTTTACCCAGGTATTTATATTGTCTATCACACAGATGCATCTGATTTCCTCACTTCTTACGCTGTCCCATAGTCCTTTTCCAGCAATCCTTCTTAAGATCTTCATTTTGTTGGTCTCCAGACGTCTTTGTATTTTGCTCGCATCTGGTATTGTTTCGGCAGTGTAAGTCATAACTGGTCTAATAACTTCAGTCAACTGACTTATATATTCGGTCCTTTGTTTCCACTCTAAGGTGTTTGTGTTTCCAATTGTGTCGTTTAGGCAGCCGGCCGTTTTACTGGCTTTAATTATTAGTCTTTAATCTCTTCTTCGATATTATTGTCGGCTGATAGATTAATTCCCAGGTATTTACTTTTATTGCCTAAGTCCAATTTGCATCTTATTGGTTCTTTCGATATTACTAAGCTTTTTGCTTTTTGGGCTGATATTTTTATATTCATTTCTTTTGCGTTAATGTTGAATTCGTGCAGTAATCTTTGTAGGTCGTCTTCACACTCTGCTACTAACCCGGTGTCATTAGTGTAACAGAGTATTTTTATCTTTTGTCGCCCATTTTTTACCCTCTTTTTTTCTTCACTTGTTTTATTATTGCATCCAGCGTTATGTTAAACAGTAGAGGGCTTAGTGAATCTCCTTGCTTGATTCCTGTGTTTGCTTCTATATGGGTTCTGTTACTATTCCATTGACTTTCATTTCTATTTTATTTCGTACATAAATGTTTTCTATCAGTTTTATAATATCCAGTGGTAAATTTTTGTCATATAGTAGGTGTATCACATCTTTTAATTGTATTCTATCAAACGCTCTCTCTATTTATATAAAACAGGAAAACCCTCACTTGTTATATTCTAATGATTTCTCCGCTATTTGTCTTATTACAAAAACTGCATCGTTATGATCTTCCACTTCTAAATCCTTGTGGTTCAACCGATATATTTATGCACGCCATTATTTTCTTCATCAGAATTTTTGTTGTGAGTTTCAGTATAGTGCTCCGTAAATTTATCCCTCTATAATTACTGGGGTCTGCCCTATCACTTTTCTTAAATAACGCTATCATCTGAGTGGTACTCCATTCTTCTGAAATTCTTCCTGTATTTATTATTTTACTTATCAGGATATTCAGTTCTTTGTGAAGTCTCTCTCCTCCGTATTTTAAAAGTTCATTAGCTATTCAATCTTTTCCTGGTGCTTTTCTATTTTTCATCTGTTTTAAGTTGTTCGTTATACCTTCCTCTTTAATTTCTGTTTGCTTATCCGATTCCAATCCTGGTTTTCCAGTTCTTCATGATTAGCTGTTTGATACAGGTTTTCTAGGTAAGTTGTCCATATATTTGTATCAATATGTTTTACTTCTATCAACTCCTTCTTCTCTGCTGTTTGACCTCTTATCATTCTCCACATTTCCTTTTGCATTCCGTATAAGTCGTGCTCCATCTTATTTGAAAATTCTTACCAATGTTCTGTTTTCTTCCTTCTTACTATTGAGTTTAACTCATTTCAAACTCTTTTATATTCTTCATATGTTTGTCTCGTTCTTTTGAATTTGTATTCTAGCAAGATTTTCTTTTTTTCTTGGCATTTTATTTTTATTTCTTCACAGATCCATGGGGTGTTCTCCTTTTCTTTCGTATATGTTTACTTATCTTACGTTCTCCAAGTGCGTCCGTTGCTGCCATTTTGATATTATCTCTAATCTTCCTCCAACTTTCTTCTATATCTTCATCTGGTGCTATGTAGTTTTCGTTCAGTACTTTTTGCAGTCTTGTCTGGTATAGATCTCGTGTTGACAAGTCTTGTAGCTATTCTACCTTTATTCTTGTCTTACATTCAATAGGGTCTTTTTTCCTGTTTTTTTGTAGATGTATTCTGATTTTTCCAAGTACTAGGTTGTGATCACTTCCAATATTAGCTGCACTGAAACATCTTATATCTAGTACTTGAGAATAATGGATGTTTCTGTTTGTCAATATATAATCAATATCGGATCTGTGTGCTCTTGTATTTTTGAATGTATATTTGTGTTGATCTTTGTGTCTGAAGAACGTATTGTTTATTTGAAATTCGTTCTGAGAGCAAAAGTCAATAAGTAGTTCCTAAAGAGTTTACAATAAATTATTCAGAATTGATTAACTTCTTGGGAATAAAACTGGATAATCGTCTATCTTGGTAAGACAATATACACTCACTCCGACTGTCAGCTCAAACGGGCTAAACTTAATGAAAAATATCTCTCACTGTTCTCTCTACTGTTCACTGAAATTTGGGTTTCAACCTGAGATACAATAAGCTAAAGTGTTACGTTTGGCTTGTTCTCTTGTATGGAATGAAAGCATGGAAAATAAAGGCCAGCTCCACTAACAAACTTGAAGTCTTTGAAATGAGGTGCCTGCACCGAAAGCTTAGAATATCATGGACATACTTAGGGACATATTGCGAGGAGAACGATATACTTCTCGGCAACTGGAACTCGAAGGAAACATAGAGGGTAAGAGAGGTCTAGAAAAAGATGTCATGGCTGGGTAATATTCGCCAAATGATATTAATGAAATTACTCTTAATAGAATAATGTAATCGTGACTATCTAATATCTCGCCTGACAATACAATGCACGGACGGCACCTTTAAGAAGTAAAGTTATTAATAAATAATTCAATAATTATACTTAGTCACTATTTTCCCCCTAACTCAGAAAATATCGACCGCACGAACAAACTTGGAAGAAATTGTAGGAAATCGCGATTGCAACAATTTACGAGTCCTTACCATTTTTCTCTCAAAGAGTTTAAAGTGGCCGAGCGGGTTACTAAGTCAATTTCATTTAAGTAAATACAGTTGCAATATCTCCAAACAAAATATACAATCATCAGAAGAGACTGTAGTTAACGAAAATAACTACCTTATTTTTTATTGAGATTATGAGGCAAATAAGAAATGTACAATATCTAAAATCACCCAGAGAGTATTTTTCTCGTTAAATAAATTTTTTATTAAATAAATAATATTTTTATATATATTATATAAAATTATTAAATACACTTTAGAATATTTAATGATTTGTTTCAAGAATTCAAATTAAAAGGCAAATTACAACTACAATTATTCTTGCTAATTTAAAAACGAGTTTAGAAAGTAATAAATACATAGGTACACTCCAATAATTATTTTAAAGATTGATATTGTTATCGTTGAATGAGAACTCAAATTTAAATGCATCAAAAGAAATAAATAATTTTATTATAATCCGATCGACCCGACCGACCCCAAATTCCGATAACCAAAGCTAACTGAATACGTCTCATCGTTATCTCAGGTAAATTCAATCTCGTACCTAGAAAGCTGCTAACGCCATCTATTTCTAAAACCACTGGTGTCGTACATAAACGCTCATTTAGTTTCGTATCTTCCAGTATATTTATCAGTCAACGGCAATATTATGTTATGTTCGTTATATTCCATCCATCCAATGGCACTACAGCCCAAATCGAGCCTTGGCCTCCTTCAATAAGCTTCTCCAATCATTTCGATTTACCGCTGTTCTTTTCCATGAACGCGTTCCCAGGAAGTTCCTGGCATTCTCATCGACCTCGTCTTCCCATCTCTTTTTAGGTCTTCCAACCGGTCTTCTTCCCTGCATTCTTGCATTCAGCAATTTTCTGGGGATTCTATTCTCATGCATGCGGACCACGTGCCCTGCCCACCGTAATCTCTGCAGTTTAGTGTGTTGTGCTAGAGTTGGTTCGCTATATTGCTCGTATATTTCTTAGTCCAGAAAGCCACTGCGCATCCGCTAGGAAAATATTCTAATTCGGATTTTTTGCACAATCTTACTCAAACAGGACCCCTTTTAACAAATTTGCATGTTGCCAGGACCAAAAAATGGTCAAAAATTTTTTAAACGTTTTTTTTTTGTTTTTTTCCTAAAATTATTTTTTTTGCATGAAACAAATTTTTTTTAGGTTTTTTGGATCATTCCAAACAGAAAAGGTCGTTAGTGACTTTTCTCTAAAGTTGATAGTTTTTGACATGTAAGCGATTAAAAATTGAAAAATTGCGAAATCGGCCATTTTTAACCCTCAAAAACTATGTGAAAAACTGAAAATTTGAATGTTGCCAAGGTAGGTAGATATTATCTAAACATCGATTAATGAAATCCAGAAGAGCTTTTTGCAATACAATATTCAAAACTCCTTTGCTTTTTAATTGCCAATCAAGCATGCGCGACACTATTTTCCACCGTTGCATGTGTATGCAGTATGGTGCAAATGAAAGGAATAAATTCGTTATTTCATAAACCGGCGACTTTAAGGAAAAAACCCGAAACAGGTCGATTTTTATTTTTAAATTATGATATTGTGACATATATGGTATACTAGTGACGTCATCCATCTGGGCGTGATGACGTAATCGATGATTTTTTTAAATGAGAATAGGGGTCGTGTGCTAGCTCATTTGAAAGGTTCCTCAATTCTCTATTCAGTAATGTAAACATTTACATAATTATTTATACATGGTGTCCAATAATTTAATTTTTTTGTCTATTTGCCAAATGATTTAATTTAATAAAAATTTTTTGGACACCCTGTATAAATAATTGTGTACATGTTTTTACTACTGAATAGAGAATTGAAGAACCTTTCAAATAAGCCAGCACACGACCGTATTCTCATTTAAAAAAATCATCGATTACGTCATAACGCCCAGATGGATGACGTCACTAGTATACTATATATGCCACAATATCATAACTTAAAAATAAAAACTGACTTGTTTTGGGATTTTTCCTTAAAGTCACCGGTTTACGAAATAACGAATTTATTCCTTTCATTTGCACCATACTGTATACACATGCAACGGTGCAAAATAGTGTCGCGCACGCTTGATTGGCAATTAAAAAATTCATAGTTAACCAAACAGTAAACACGTATTATTTGTGGCTCACATTGAACATTCATTTACTTGAGTTATACAAGTCAGTTTTTAGTGAAATTTTCACAAAGTGTTCATTATTACAAGATACACAACCGTGAGTACCTATTTTTATTGGTTATCCTATGTGAATCCCGATATATGCAATAATTAATTATATTGCCGTTTATATCAGCACACAAGCAAAAAAACTGGTCTAATTTATCATTTGTCGACTATCGAATATCTACCTACAAAGTATAATTGCCATTTAATTGACTTTTAATTTTGGTGTAAATTGTAAATTGGACGAAGAATTAATTATGCCTGTGTGTATAAACTGTAAACAATCTACCAATAACACACAATTTATAAAATGTTCGGGATGTATGAATTCTTTGCATACTTCTTGCATTGGCTTACAGGGCGATGATGCTATTCGGATCACACGAATGCGTAGTAAAAATGTAAAAGTACTATGTAATACTTGTAGTAATGGAGAGGACAAGCTCGATCAATTGAAGCAATTTTTAACCAATCTTGTGGAAACGAAATTGCAAGAGTTGGAAAGAAAGATCGCTAATATTAACACTACTATACATTCCGAACATCAGGAAGATATAATTGAAGAAGCCATGGACCGTATTAATCGATCACATAATATCATTTTGTATAAAGTCCCAGAAACTAATTCTGCTGTGGAAGACAATAATAAAGTAAACGAGATTCTAATTACAGTACACGGTGATAATGTAAATCCGATTTCTTCAAGACATGTGCACAGAATTGGTAAACGTTCAAATAAGGCTCGTCCAATCAAAGTGACCTTTTCCACACCCGCACAGGCTAAGTCCTTTTTGCGTGCCAAGAATAAATTAGCCACATCTACTTTCTCTACCATTTCAATCTCTGATGATAAAACACCTCGGCAGAGAGAATATATGAATAAACTTCGGACAGAACTGAAACGGCGAACAGATCATGGAGAACAGAATTTGACGATTAAGTATGTAAGGGGCAGACCTACTCTAGTCAGTAAAACTGATGGCTCTTTAAACTAAACGTGTCCAGCAGTTCCAAATCAAGTAAATCCCAACACGTTGAACTTACATGTTATTATCAAAATGTACGTGGTCTAAATAGCAAAGTTGCATTATTTAATGCTAACATTAGTGATTGTGAATTCGACATCATAGCATTAAGTGAAACGTGGTTGCACGGTGATGTTTCGAGCATGGAACTCTTTCCGAATAATTATGTAGTATATAGAAAGGACCGAAAATTCCATGTGGTGGATAAGGTGAAGGGTGGGGGTGTAGTGCTTGCGGTAAAAGACTTCATAAAATCCGAAATATTGGATATTACGGCTTTCGATGCTCAATTTCCATTAATTGATCTAATCATTGTCAAGTGCCAGAATGGTTACAAACATTTTTATACAGTTGTTGTTTATTTACCGGATAGGTTAAGTTTAGTTGACTTTGAATATTTTTTCGATTGCTTAGGGCAACTTGATTATTTATATAATAACTCCATATTACTAGGCGATTTTAATGTTCCAAAGTTCATTGATAATGATATGTCTGATTTCCAAACTTCTGTAGTTTTAAGTTTTACGGGCTCTACTGGACTTAGACAATTTAACAATGTTGTTAATCATTTGGGTAGACTGCTAGATTTAGTCTTATCGCATTTCAGTTGTGAAGTGAAGCATGATGACTCACCGTTGCTCTATGAAGACTCTCATCACCCAGCTCTTCAAATTACATTTACGGATATATTTGTGAAAGAGCCTATATTTAGGTATGGTTCTGAGCAAATAACTTATAACTTTATAAAAGCAAATTTTCCTGCTTTATATCGAGAACTGTACGAAACGGATTGGAATTTTCTGGATACTACTAGTGACGTTAACGTAATTTTAAGTAATTTTTATGATAAAATGTTTTCTTTGTTTAATACGTATATTCCAGTTTATAAAAATTTTAGTCATAAATATCCACCCTGGTTTGATGCTGACATCATTCAGAACATCAAATTAAAAGCAAAGTTTCGAAAAAAATTTAAAAGATTCAAAAATCATTGTGATTTGCTTGAGTTTCAACGGTTAAGACACCTTGCCAAATCAAAAATCAGTTTGGCATACAATGTGTATGTCGATAACATCCAAATATCTCTATCCATCAATCCCAAGAAGTTTTGGTCGTATGTTAATGCGAAAAATAATAGTTCAAGAATTCCTGGTGTAATGAAATATAATGGCATTACTACCTCCGAACCACAAAATATTGTGAATGTTTTTGCAGAATTTTTCAATAGTGTTTTTCTGTCATCTGATATTAATTTTAAAGCTAACTCTTCATCAGTTAACACAGATTACTTAAATTTTTATCCTATAGTAGAATCTGAGATAATTTCTGCTAGTAAGAAATTGAAAGACAAAATGACGTGTGGACCTGACAATATACCATCTTTTCTGGTTAAACGTGATTACCAACATCGATGTTAATCACCAACAGACGAAGTAAACTTCGGAATATGTTTCAGTTGGTTTGATTCTACTTCTTTGTGCCACTTTCCATGACGAACGTTGGCGATTACCATTTCAATTTTTATCTCGTCTGCAGCAATGTGAAAAAGCTGGATATACGTTTTGTTTAACCTTTCCGGAACCGTGCTATAAAAACTTACGCTGTAGGCCGTGCGGGGCAACTATATTACCCCACTAAAATACTTTAATAATTCATTTAAATTTTACATTATTGTTTGGAAAGTTATACAGGGTGTCCCGAAAAGATTGGTCATAAATTATAACAAAGATTCTGGGGTCAAAAATAGGTTGATTGAACCTCACTTACCAATATACAATAGTGCACACAAAAAAAGTTACAGCCCTTTGAAGTTACAAAATGAAAATAAATTTCTTTTCATATATCGAAAACTCTTAGAGATTTTTCATTGAAAATTAACATGTGGCTTAAATAAAAATTAGTAAAAAAGTAAAATTTGTGTACCCCATAAAAATTTTATGGGGGTTTGCTCCCTTAACCCCCCCCCCAAACTTTTGTGTACGTTGCAATTAAGTATTTTTCAATAAGCCAGTGTTTATAGAGATATTTTGAATATTTTCGAATCCACCACATATTTGTATATGGCTAAGTACCTATGATATACCTGTTAATAATCTGAAAATTTATTTATAATTTACATTTTTAGGTATATTTTGAAGAAGAGGCCACATCTTGATAAAAAGTGACTTATCAAAAAAAAGACTAAGAGGCAAAAAAGTTTTAAAAACACTGTGTTTACCTAATGGTACCACAATAATAGTTTAATTGGAACGTATACGAACATTTGGGTGGTTTAAAAGAACAAAACCCCCATAGAATTTTTATGTAAACATATTAAAAAATAAGCCGCATCTCGATAAAAATTGGCTTATAGAAAAAATACTGAGAAGCAAAAAGTTTTGAAAACGTTGTGTTTAACTAATGGTACCACAATAATGAATTAATTGGAACGTACACAAAAGTTTGGGGGGGGGGGGGGTTTAAGGGATCAACACCCCCATAAAATTTTTATGGGGTGGACAAATCTTACTATAATTTTGTTTTAATATGATCCTGCCATAAGAATGATACACGTCCATTTTCAATAAAAAATCTTTAATAGTTTTCGATATATTGAAAAAAATATATTTTCATTTTGTAATTTCAAAGGGCTATAACTTTTTTTATGGGCACATTTGTATTAAGGTAAGTTAGATTCAATCAAACTATTTTTGACTCCAGAATGTGTGGTATAATTTATGACCAATCTTTTCGGGACACCCTGTATAATACAGCACTAGTAACTGAAATAATTTGTTTTTATTATTAAATAGATTTACTTTTTATTTTTACCTGTAATTACAATTTTTATTCCTGATTTTTACAGTCAGGGCATAAAAATGTTTTACTTTCTTCTCGATGTATGGTACAAATTGGTTTTCTGCATGTACTACATGATATTTGAGTCTTTCTATCACGTGCCCTGGCACAAAAGCTGCATCTTCGACTTGTATATTGTTGAATGTCTCTGGCATGGGTTTCTGGCACTGTGTGCCCCGAGGAGTTAATGTCAATTTTAGTATAAAATTTAAATTATATTTGATAATTTTTATAAAAAAACGATTTAGTAATATATTTTCTAAGATTACCTGGAGGGATAAAAAAATAAAAATATGTTGAAAAGTTATAAAGACAAAACCGCATCTGGGGTAACCAAGTTGCCCCGCACGGCCACGGGAAAGTTAACTGGGATCTGACGTTCTTTAACCAAGGTCTTCTTCTTTTCCATCGACCTCGCTTTCCAAATAATTTTCATTGTAAAATCGTTTGTAGAAGGGCTTAACATGCATTTATATCTTTTAAAATTTTGGTCATTATAAGTTCCTCTCCGTTCTTCTTCATTCTTTTGAGGACCTCTTCATTCGTGACTAGGTCAGTTTATGGAATTATAAGTATTCTCCGATATAGGAATATTCATATGCCACTTGTTGGTCAATTTTTCATTTAGGGGTACTGCAGTTAGTCAAGCTGGATCAAACAGTAAATAACCAGATATACGCTTCTCTGTATCTGCAACTCTGGAATAAAACTGAATTGTATCGAAAACAAAGCCTTTCTCCTACCAACAACATTTATGAACCCAAAATAATAAATGGAAATTTGACTTTCACACAGTTATAAATTAGAGCAAACACTTTTAACCCTACGTTAGTCGCTATCAGTGTCACACACCGACGACAGAATTATTCATTCGGCATTTACAAAATAACTGGTTTTTTCTATCGCCACTTTCTGTACCTCTTCCTATCAACTAACCTCGTGTTAGTATACATCCTTACCTACTTGGGTACAGTTGTGCGAGTTTTATAGCTATTTTCAGTGCAAGACTCCATAGCGACTAACAGTGTGGTTATTACTTTATTGGCATAACTTGCAGTTCAGGTTCAGTTCATTTAGCATCTTATTATTGCATTTTATCAGTAAGTTTTGGTCAAATCTTATTTATAGATGTCATTTGAAGCCGAATAAAAACGTTTGTTGGAATTATGGGAAATGGTTCCTAGCGAATATTTTTATATTACAAATAACAATATGTATATTGTTATACTAGGGTTTTTCATTTTATGTCTGTTGTTTTTCAATAAAACATTTTCAAAAATATTTTTCAGTCATTCCTATACACAGTATAAAATATTTGTATGAATTTTATAAGCAATAACTATTTTTTTTAAATTGTCGGTCTCTGACACCGTAGCGACTCTTGATGCTCCGTTTATCCTAGCGACTAACGGAGGGTTAACAGGTTGGCTGCCAGGCCGACCGACAGTTCAATAAGTACTTCATGCCACCGCGGTCGTATACGACCGATCTGATACGGTCTGTGATATAGTCCCTGTTTTGGCAGAGTTCGTGTAGAGAAGCGGATTTATTGCAGTATTCGACCGCTGTGGCATACAGTCGTCGCATATACATATCAATTTTCATTTTGGCAGATTAGGGGAGACTGAAATGATATCGAAATTTTGACATGCCTTTATTTTGAGTAAAAAATATAAATATGTAAAAAATATTAATTATTTCAAACTAAATAACATACAAAAGTTAAATAAGAACATGAAAGAAATTAAAAATTATCAGTTATTTGGAATTTTTGTTGAAACAATCTAAGCAATGGTGTGGCTGACCTTCACAATAAGTGTCACAGTAAGTTACTACTTTTTTGACCCATTTTTTTGTTATATATCCCCGAATCTTTTCTTTATAACAAACTTTACTGTATTTTTTCATTTTATCATATGTATTTTTCACCAAAGTATGAATTTGCATCGATTTCGAACAGAACAGAACGACCGCTTGGCACCACGGGAATAAGTATGTCGGCTACGCCCCGGCGCGCGGCGGTCGTATTCGACCGCTGACATATTTTTTCAAAAATTGGGACTAATAAATAAAATTGGTGAAACATTAATAATGGAAGTATTTCAGTTGGTTGCCAGATGTACTTTTTTTAACTAGGCATCATGGACTTTTTTAAACATTTTCTTTGTGGCAGTCAACCTGTTAAACTATTACCACAACCATATTCTCCCCAGTTTGCGTCGAATAAGTGTATGGTGTTCGTTCCCTTTCTGCCTCTGATATTTTCAGCTACAATGTTCTGAATTTTTTGTATTTTATCTTTCTCTACAAAATCAGTTAAAGTTTACTAGCAATTGAAATATGATTAAGTATACCATTTAAAATAAAAGCACTGATTGACAACACTTATTTCAATGTGAAGAAATTAATCGAACGAAAAAATATTGGAAAAATTGGCAAAGAATACTTAAACCGAATTAGTAACAAACAAAAAGAAACCAACTGTTTCAACAAACAAAAATACCAACTATTCTATATAGAAAAAGATGAGGTAAAATATCTACAAGAAGTCTTACATTCTTAATTGCGTCGCTCATATAGACCTTGGGCCCACACTTAAAAAAATTGAATACCTCCCTCATGAGACTTCTTTTATACAGTCATTCATGTCGAAACGGACAACTTTTCTATTCCGGAAAATGATCGTAAATATAGAGGTTTCTAAACTTTTGTGCGTCCGACAATAACTGGAGTACCCTTAATAATGTGTCGGACAATGTGACCAGTAAAATTGTAAGTATTTTGATCAAACAATCCTGCAATTAAAATTATCATGACTTTATAGTGCACGCCCCATATGAGGGCCCCCCCCCCGAAATTTATACACTCACAGCTGATTTTTACGGGAATATTTGTTAAAATAAACTTACGTGCATAGAAATCCGCCCACTTAAAAATTTGGTCATTTTTGATGTCCCTTATTTTCTAAACCTGTTGGCGGATAAAAGTGACTTTTTTAGTATGTTATAGCTTGATTCTTTAACAATTCCGCTGTAATAATACTGTTGCTAAGCAGGTAAACTTTCATTGTACATCGTATGTACGAAGCAAACTGTGTTTTTTTTTCTCAAAGTTCTCATCACCCTGTGGAATATTCTAGCATTTATAAAATACTGAAAAATGACTGAAGTTAAAACCCAACTATAGCCTCAGGTTTTCTTAACATTCTGTTTTTTGATTCATTCGCTTATGTTGGATAATAAAAAAGTTAGTTACTTTAACAACTAAATATGTAAAAAAACTAAGTTTTCAATCTAATAGCAAATAAAACAACATCCAAAAATGTTATTCTACGCCGGGGTTTGTCCTAGTTGGGTCAGAGAGAGCAGCATATGTGCCTCCTGATGAGAGACTAATAAGTTTTGAAACCGGAAGAGGTGCTTGCTGCACTCTCTGATTGAACTGGAATAATCATGCGGCTGTAATTTTATGTTGCAACGAAATTGAAAATGGTTATTCATTTTTAAACTAGATATGTTCTTCATCAATACAGGGTGTTTCTAAATAAGTGCAACAAACTTTAAGGGGTAATTCTGCATGAACCTAACTAACTAATGACTAACCAATGAAGAAAAAAAAAAACAAATAAAGCTATCGGGCAAGAGCTGCTCATAAACGGTAAAACTAGAGATTAATGTTTTACAATTGTTACAGACTAATAATTAGTAGGATTTAAAATGCCATGCGAAACGTACATCACTTATCTTCGCATTGAAAAGCAGCATAAATTACACTAAAGATCCACAATATGGCAGCCTACAAATTTTAAGCAATCTTATGAAATCCCTTTAATGCTCTTTTTTATTTCTTTTTCTTTTCAATTGTATGGTATAATATAATGTTTAATATGATTTAATCCTCGTATTTGGTCTTCCTGCCTTTGTAGGTGCTTTTTGGTTATTCTTAAAAATATTTAACACAGTCTACAGTATTGTAATGAATAAAATAACGGAAACCGGTAGAACGTATGGACTAGATATAAATACCAGCAAAACCAAGCTAATGATCATCAGCAAGCAAAACCTAACTGGAGTAAATCTGTATGTGAACCAAATGAGAATTGAGCGTGTCTCACAATACAACTATTTGGGAACTATAATCAATGAGTCGTGGGACAATACTCAAGAGATTAAATGTCGCATCGGAAAGGCAAAGAGTGCATTCTTTACTATGAGCTCTGTGTTCAAGAGCCATGACATCACTCTAAAAACAAAAATAAGGCTCCTTAAATGTTAGGTGTAATCAGTGCTTCTATACGGAGTAGAAAAGTGGAAATTGAAGGCGGAAACTCTATCGAAACTTCAGGCTTTTGAGATATGGTTGTACAGAAGGATCCTGAAGATACCATGGACAGACAAAGTCACCAATGAAGAAGTACTACGGAGGATGAACACAACCGCAGATTTAGTCAATATCGTGAAGGGCCGTAAGCTGCAGTACTTGGGGCATATAATGAGAAATCAAGGCAGATACGAGCTATTCCAGTGCATTTTGCAAGGTAAAATTGAAGGAAAAAGGGCCCCCCAGGACGAAGAAGAATATCCTGGCTTGCTAACCTGAGAGCATGGTATATAAAGACCTCAACACAACTATTCCGTACAGCAACTAACAAATTCATCATAGCCAGAATGATCGCCAACGTTCGGAACGGACAGGCTCGCTAAGAAGAAGAACAGTATTGTTGATTCTACAAGGCGAGATTGATGACAAGAGAGGCCCTGGACATAGACGTATATCCTGACTGGCCAATCTTAGGAAGTGGACTCGTCAAACGTCAGCTGATCTATTTCGAGTTGCTGTGAATAGAATAAGATGGGACACTGTGGTCGCCAACATCTCTAGAAGATAGGCACTTTTAGAAGAAAAATATTTAAATATATTTCTTTTAAGCAAAAGACGTTTTCACAAAGATAATCACAAAGATATTTAATCATCTATACAACTCTGGAGAAATATCAACAGACTGGCTCAAGTCTGAGTTTATTTAACTTCCAAAAAAACCAGGAGCCAAAAAATGCGAAGAATGCCGTACGATAAGCCTGATGAGTCATCTCCTAAAATTGTTCCAAAAGGTAGTCCATACATTGTAACGGAACGTTACTTAATGAAAATCATTAATAATTTAATATTTATAAAATGCTACTTTTCCATCTTGCAACACCGCCAACACTGGATATTAGTTCCACGAGTAGCCGCTGTCGTAAGTATCAAGAAGAACTGTCAAATTTTTAAAAAGTTTCACTGTTAGCTGAACCTTCAAATAAATAAGGTCCAAGTGGTCGGTGGTTTTTTGAACAAAAAGGGAATCACCTTTAAGTTATTTTTTTTATATACGGAAGCTATCGTAATTAAGTTGAAGGAGGAGAAAGTTTTGTTCTGTTTTATTGAAGAAGAAAAGTATTAATTTGGTAAAAATTTGGGAGAATTGCTATCGGGTGAGTTTGTATCATTAGTTAATTCATATAGGAAGCCATATTGATGACCGGAAAATTTATAATTTCCATAAATTCTTTTCATTTCTTCTTGTCATTATTATATATTTCGACTAACTATTTATAGATACAACTTTTAATATCATTCCTAGCTTTAAATCCGCATGTTTCTATATAAAATTCCATAAAGTTATTCAAGGTCAAGTTGTACCTATGTTTTTGTAGAGAAAAAACAATACTTCTTTTAATCGATCCTGACCAGTTTTTATTGGAGGTTTAACTCCCAACTTATTTCCTGTTTCCATAAGTTTGATTACCCAAATTAACAATGGGTTTGTATATTTTAGCCACTTGGAAGCAATTACATATTTTCATCCGTAGACCATCAGGGGATGAATCAGGGGATCTAGCAGCAGTCACTGGGTAGCATAGGATGGAATCATCTTTTTGAGTTCTTTAGTCATTAGTTATCATTTTTTTTGGACATTGGGAAAGGACGTTACGTTTTGGTGTTGGACAGTGGACAGTGGTTTAAGTATTTTTTTTTGTATTATTATCAAGAACATTAATTTTTATCATAATTGGGACATTAAATATTTATTAAAAATAGCATATTAAATAACTTTAAATTATACTCCACTTAAGTTATATTAACATATTTTTTTTTTCAACCAAAAACAAAAGAAACAATTTAAATATTTCCAATTTTTTAATAATAAATAATACCTCCTCTTCAAGGCTTAAAATTTGCATATTTTCTTTAATCAATTTATTTCTTTTGTTTATTTTCTCAACTGTAAGGTAATTGAGCTCAAATATCCGGAGAAATTTGGTAATTGTTTTATATAAATTATAACTAATTAACCTTGGCTTTCGTCCCCCTCAGGGTAGATTGACCATTTAACTTGCCTTTTATTATTGTAACCGCACGTGAAGTTAGAGTTCTATCTCGAGTAGCGTGTCGGTTCATTTTTGTATCATAAATTGGATTTGCCATTTCAAACCAATTTTTAGGCTGGACTTTGTTCCTCTTTTGTTTAAACTACTCTGTAGACTGTAAATTGTGTATACTTTATTAGTAAAATATTTTTTTGATTAATTTTAGGGTATATATTATTGGTACATATACTAATTTATTGTACATATAGGTAAATGTTAAATATGCTATTGATTGGGTCGTATAATATTTCTTTTGTTACCTAGTTGTTGTCATATTTTACTAGATTTACTAATTTCATTCTCATAGCAACTAACTAGTACGAGTGCAGCAGTATAGGATACCTGGTAGAGCAATAGTCTACGCTCTACTGGCGCCCACGATTTATTGTTATTCTCCTATATTTTCCAGCCTTTGTCCACCTTGATATTTTCCTTATAGCCATCATCTATATTCTGTAGATTTACTGTCTTTGACGGCGTGAAAATTGGCCGAAACCATCCTTGAGTATCAAGTGCTCTTTCTCTTCTACACACAGCTAGCCTAACTATATTTTGTTTCATCCTTCTACTTCTGTTTTTGTCAATAGTTCAGCATCTGATTCTTTCAATTCACATTCCCATACGAGTACTACCGCAAAGGTAGTATTTTGTTACGTCTGCTTCCCCAACGTAGAAGCCCCTTCATTCTAATACACTTGCTTCCCCTTCTTTTTCCTACTTCTGTTGGAGTTTATATAGTTCATCCAACTATTACTCCAACAGAAGTGCCTACATTTTTGTTACAACATGATTTTACAAGCTATGTCTTCTTCCTCTTCGTCTTTGGTACAGAGGACTCTGTCTGTTTTTTCAAAGTGCCTCTTGTAAGTTGTCGTTCCATCGTTTTCGTGGTCTTCCCACTGATCGTCTTTCTATTGGGGAACCGTTTTCGCTGTCCTGACTACCCTATTTGTTGTCATTAGGCTTATGTGGTCATTCCGTTCTATTCTTCTGTTTCTTACCCAGTTATTAATGTTATTCACCTTGCATCTCCGTCGTATATTATGTACTTCTAGCTCTGTCCCATAGAGTGTTACAATCTATTTTTCAAAGGGTTTTCATCTCCGCTGTTTCGAGCAATCTTTTTGTCCTCTCTGTGTCGGGTTCTGTTTCTGCCGCGTATGTGATTATTCTTCTGATGACTGTTTTGTAAATTCTGGCTTTCGTTTCTTTTACGATATTTTTATTTCACCATATTGTGTCATTCAGGCAACCTGCGGCTCTGTTTGCTCTATTCACTACAAGCTATGTGAAAGTATAATTTCGCCCAACCAGTTCGGGTTTATAAATTCTGTTGGTACGACACAGGCTTTGTTTTTAACACAAGTCTTATTCCAGAGATGCAGAGACGTTAATTGCGACGTATACGCATGTCTGATTGATTTCGAGAAAGCGTTTGATCGAGTGCAGCCCACCAAGATGATGAAAATACTTAAAGAAGCAGGAATTAACAACCAAGATCTGAAAATAATTAGAAACCTTTACTGGAATCAGACTACAAACCTCAGAGTTGCAGTTGAACACACCAAATATGTGAAAATCATGCGTGGAGTGAGGCACGACTGCATTTTCCCCCTTAATTTTCAACCTTTACGCTGAATTAATATTTATCGAAGCTTTGCACGAAGCTGAAAAAGGTATTCTACTAAACGGGCACTGGCTAAATAACATTAGGTATGCAAATAAAAATTATTCCATACTGCAGAAGATCAAGAAGCCTTCGCAATGGTGATCGCCAACGTCGGATAATTCTGATATGGCACGTGAAGAAGAAGAAGAAGCAGATGACACCATAGTGTTTGCAGCAAACCTAGAAGACATACAAGTGCTCATGAATCAAATCAAGTATTACAGTCAACAATATGGACTCAATATAAACGTAAAGAAGAAAAAACTTATTATCATTAGCAAGAAAACGATAACATAAGGTAAACTCTACAAGTAAACCACACCCCTGTAGAAAGAGTGAGGCACTACAACTACCTCGGAACCATAATAGATGAAGAATGGACCAACAACCAAAAGATAAGAGCGCGCATCAGAAAAGCTAGATCAACCTTCAAGCGTATGGGGGCCTTTTTCAAGAGCCACAACCTTTATCTTGGTATAAAAGTAAGAATAATGAGATGCTACATCTTCTCTGTCCTTTTTTATGTTGTTGAATTATCGACCTTGAACGAAGATATGTGCCTAAATCGGAGAATTCTTAAAATCCCATGGACACTTCGGGTCACAAATGAGTAGCTCCTTAGAAGAATGGGTTTAGAACCAAGTGGTACTAACCACCATCAAATATCGAAAGTTGGAATACTTTTAACACATTATGCGAAATGAATCCAGATATGCCCTCCTACAAGCTATCCTGCAAGAAAAATATTTGGAAAGCGAGGTGCAAGAACAAGAAGGGGTTTAAGCAGGACCTGGTTAAAGAACCTCAGAACATGGTTCAACACAACATCTGGGCAGCTTTTCCGCGTTGCTGCAGATAAAGTGAATATTTCCGTGATGATCGCCAACATTTATCACGGATAGGCACGTCAAGAAAAAGCTAGACCTATTTTTTACCATAACATCATACGGTTTCTTAAATACATACAATTAGGTACAGTACAAATCGGTGGCGCCCAAAATCCCGACAGTCAAAATCCCGACAGCTAAAATCCCGAAGGCCAAAACACCTACATGCCAGAATCCCGACGGGCCAAAATCCCGACATGCAACAATCCTTGCATAAGTAAAAATCCCGACCACTACATTTTGAATATTTATTCTTTCCTTTTCAAATGGAATACCAAATCATATTATACAGTATAGAGTACTAAAATTGAAAAATTATTACTTACTAATAAGTACTGGTACTTATTATTATGTATTTTAAAAGAAAAAATTATTTAAACACTTCATTTTATAATATAAAAGCTATACTTACTGAAATGGAAGGTTGTAAGTGACATGATAATATCCATTATATGAAAGTAAACTTGAATTCAGGAATTGATTATACATATTTATTGGACTATATATTGGCAAAAAAAATAATTTAATTCATACACCCATGTTAGAAATTTTATTTAGAAAATAAGTTCATATTAAATGATAAATACTTTTGTTTAGTAACAAAAAATAAAAAACAGATAAAAAATCCACAAGGAAAAAGTTTTCCTGTAGTTGGCTGTATACCATGTAATACAAAAAACAGTAAAATCCTGTGTAAAAGGTATATTTAAAAAACCCTCAAAAGGGCCACATCAAAATCACCTAACTAGTTTTCGACTGGTTTACCAGTCATCATCAGTCCTTACGTGCAATGTACATGCTAACCACCAATATAGTATAAGCCCGGTAAAAGTAGTCCGTCAAGAAAACATTGGTTTAAAATGCTACCTTAAGCCTGGATATTTAAAATATTTTCTAATTTGCCTAGGTAACATCTGAGATGAAGATATGACTTGTTCACATGTTGGAAGTGAGACGGCAAGTGACAAAAAACAGATGGCCATAAACAAAAAACGAGAAATAAATGTAATAATATGTTAAAAAGCAACTTATCAAACCTGTCGAGATTCTGGCGTGTCGGGATTTTAGCCTGTCGGGATTCTGGTGTGTCGGTATTTTGGCCGTCGGGATTTTGGCTGTCGGGATTTTGGCTGTCGGGATTTTTGGGTAGACCCAGTACAAATACATAGAATTACAAATACATGCAGTACAAATACATACAATTAGGTGTACATATATTGCAACAAATAAATTATCAAATATTTAATAGAAAATTATTAAAAAACGATTTGATAGGTAATAGAAAACAAAAAGCAAAAGAATGGTATGATGAGGAATGTCAAAAAATAGCAGCAGAAATTACAAAAATAAGAATAAAAAACTTAAGAAATAATAGTGACATTCGCACACAAGAATATAGAGAATTGAGGAGAATTATGAAGAGAATATTCAGAAATAAAAAAAGAAAATACAATGAAGAAAAACTAAAAGTGATAGAGGAAAAATTTCAAAAAAAGGAAATAAGATCCTTCTACCAGGAAACAAGAAAAATGGAAGGGAAATATCAGAAACATAACCCATATATGAAAAATGAGGAAGGAATATTAATAAATGAACCTGGGGAAATAATGAGAAATTGGCAAACTTATTTTACACAAATTCTAAACAAAAACGAAGAAGAAAGGAAAACAATACAGGAAATTGAAGATGACCACATAGTAATAGAAACACCTACGAGGGAAGAAATAGAACAGGAAATAAGAGGGCTAAAAACAATAAAAGCCCAGGTACAACAGAAATATCGGCGGAAATGATAAAGGCAGAAGGAAAAAGACTACACAAGGAGATACATAGCCTGATAAAAAGTATATGGGAAACAGAAAGAATGTCAGGAGAACGGACCAGGGCAAGGATATGCCCCATACATAAAAAAGGTGACAAAATGAGATGTGAAAATTATAGAGATATCGCGTTGCTAGAAGTCGTGTACAAAATATTGACAAACATCATAAGAAAAAAGCTGAATCAATACACGGAAAAGATATTGGGCGAATATCAGGCAGGATTCAGAAGTAATAGGTCGATGACAGACCAAATATTTGTGTTAAAAGAAATCCAAACTACGTGCTACGAACATAAAATAGCAGTATACGTCCTGTTCGCCGACTTTAAACAGGCCTACGATACGGTAAAGCGGCAACAGATGTACGCACTAATGAAAGAAATGGGCCTACCAAGCAAAATCGACAGGATGGTAAAGATGATTATGGATAACTCCACAAACGAAATAGCATGGAAGGGACATAAATCAAATAATTTTGAAACAAAGAAAGGATTAAGACAAGGAGACCTACTATCAACGACCTTTTTAATGTAATACTGGAAGGAATAATCAGAAAAAGTAAAATAAACACATAGGAAACGATTTTTAAAAATGACCATCAATGTATAGCATTCGCAGATGATCTAACACTATTAACAACAAGTAAGAAAGAGATAAAAAATTAATGATCAATATAATAAAAGAAGCAAACATTTTTGGTCTTCTCATAAATAAGGAAAAGACAAAATACATGATAGTGGGAGAAACAGATAAAGAAAAAGAAGACAATTTCACATTGGACATAGGAGAAAATTCATGCGCGTTTAAAAGAGTTTCAGAACAACAAGTAAGAAAGAGCTAAAAAAATTAATGATCGATATAATAAAAGAAGCAAACATTTTTGGTCTTCTCATAAATAAGGAAAAGACAAAATACATGATAATGGGAGAAACAGATAAAGAAAAAGAAGACAATTTCACATTGGACATAGGAGAAAATTCATGCGCGTTTTAAAGAGTTTCAGAATTTACTTACCTGGGTGTAAAAGTAGATGAAAAGGGACATGGGGAAGGGGAAATAAAAGCAAAAATAGCAAAATCAAACAAAAAGTATGGAGCATTGCGTCCAATAATGAAATCCAAAGATGTCTCAAGAAAAACAAAAATAAGAATCTACAAAACAGTTATCAGACCTACAGATACATATGCATGTGAAACATGGGTGCTTAAAAAATCAGAAATAGACCTTTTAGAAAGATGGGAGAGGAAAATACAACGAGCAATATATCGAGGCGTGAAAATAGACGGTCAATGGAGAAGAAGAAATAATAAGAAACTGGAAGAACTATATAATGGACCAAAAATAACGACGGCAAACAAAGCACAGAGAATGCGATACTTAGGACATATCGAAAGAATGGGAAAGGCGAGAATGCCAGAAATGGTTCCATTACGTAAGCCAATACAAAAGAGAAGAATAGGAAGACCAAGAAGGAGATGGAAGGACAGCGTATATGAAGACTTAAAAAAAGTAATATTGTAAACTGGAAAGAAAAAGCTTTGGACAGAAAAGAATGAAAGGAAGTGGTGAAGAAATGTATGGAAAGACTATAAGGAATGTTAAGTGTAGTATTAAGTGTTTTATATAAACAAATGTAATATTGTATATATTATAGTAGTATAGGATATAGCATTATATATAATATGTAATAGTAATTGTAAGGAAAAATTAATTCTTTCAGCCCTAGGCCTTTACGGCCTGTTGAGCTTAATAAATAAATAGGTAATATGGACAACTATTATGACTGTAAGATATAAAAGTAATCCACATCCACTGGCCTAACAGACGGGTATTGATTAGATACTAGCCGCATCGGATGCCATTATAGAAATGACAGAAAAGAGCAGAGTGTTATATAAAAGCCTAAATTGTAAATACCTCTCATTCCTTTCATACCAGTGAAGTATATTGTTACCCGTAAATGAAGAACGCTGTATAATAAATCTTTACATAACGATATGTATGAAAATAGAATATTTTCATAAATCATGAAACTTGCATTTTTTAAGTAATTAGTTTAAGGAAAATTTACCAGTAAGTAAGATACGAATGTCATCAATAGTGAAAAAATCAGCTAGATTTCCAACAATGCAGAGAAAAAGAAGCAAAATGGAAAATATCACTAACATCTTACAGCAAGCATCATTTATGACGAGGTGTTCGAAATGACGTACAAAATTATTGTCGTATATCCGCAGGGTGTTCATTCCTGCTAATGTAATGCTGATTTATTAAAATGTTGAATGGGTTGCATATTATTTTTATTTACTTGTTATGTTCAAAATGTCTATTTGTAACAATTTTAAAGCTAATTGGTTCTCACAAAAACCATAAATTCCACAAAAAAAATAAAAATTTCCACGCACTACTACGATCCTCCTCGAGGCACTTACGAGTGGAAAGTAATGTTGCAAATTTTTTCACCAAGTTTTCACGGAAAAGGATAAAATGTGAGATTTTTTCCCACGGCGCGACTGGTCCCGGGTTAATTACTCCGGATGACCGGCTTCACTGTCTATAATATACACAGCATCACCAGGTGATGATGCTGATGAACCAGTTTAGTTTACTTTTACCCAGACCTGATGATGCTGTGCATATTATAGACAGCGAAATCAGTCGTTCAGAGTAATTGTTAATAATTTTGAGTAGATAGGTCACTTTTTCTTATTCAATTTATTATTTATTAGTGTTATCTACATGTATACATATATGCACACAGTCTTGCGTCGGCACTTTTCTTTGCTTCTAAAACATAATCCAAGATCCCATGGCCACCTTATTTTCTCAAAAAAATAAAACGTATAGAATAATGTATTGTTGGTATATACTTAAATTGTATGCATACCTGCTAGCTTGGGCCGACGGCCAATTCGTAGCTACCATGTGCTAAACGTGGTAAAAACAGTCCCACCTTTACCTATTTTCTAACGCTTGATTTTTATGGTACTCAAGGAACAAATTCAATAATTTTTGTGAACAGCCAGACCTATCGGACGGTCTAAATATTCCGCCAGATTCCAGATACATAATATAAAGGTTCGCTATGCAGATACAGGGTAACGAGAAAGTATGGAAACACGGTGATTTCTCGGAAACCGCTTGAAAGATTTTTATAAATTTTGGTGAGTAGGGGTGTCCTAATGCGGCCGATATTATAGTGGTAATTACATTGTTGTCAAATCTTCCGTTTTTCTGGAAATCTAATGAACTTTCTTATTTTAAATGGAAGACCCTGTATTTCTTTTACTTTTTGAAGTCCTTAAGAAATACTGATTATTTCTCATGTTATGTTCCCTATACCTAAATACTATACTTACTTTTCTTAAAGACTCATTGCTTGATTTTATAGTGTATTACTATAATATTATGTGTGACGGTTAGTTCAAGAAAAAAAGGGATACTCATAGAGTATCGGGAGTATATCGGTTCTTTAAACTCAGACACAACTGGCTAATGAGTTTAGTCTGTAATTTTTTTGGTTTTTCGCCAATTTTGCCAGAACTGGCAAAATTACTAACTATTAATTTATTAATTATTAACTATTTAGTAATTATTTTTTTGCCAATTTTACAAAATTGGCAAAACTACTTACTAATATCCCTAGCCAGTTGTGTCTGAGTTTAGCGAACCGACAGCATAAGCACGTGGGCAGCGTTGTCTATTTTCTATTGTGCGACAACTATTTTTGCGTCAGTAAATACTCTTTTATAACTATGTAATACGCATAAGTATCTCGGGAAACCCTTTTTATAAGTAAAAAACACCTGGGTATATGCTGAATAGCAAATGAAATCCCGACAATGGAAATTAAATCTTGATTAAAAATTTATAGGAAACACTTAATAAAACTAGGTAGCTTTAAAGCAAGGTTTTATGCGCCATAACAATGCTATGGTCTATTTTATCAGTAGTGTAGAACATAAAATTCGGAATTAAGAAACGTGATTTTGTCTCAACATTGTGATATAAATATGCGGTTTCAAAAACCCTTACACATATAATATACTTCACTTCGAGAGGAAGTTAAAATTGGCCAACATTTCACAAACTTAACTATACTCTAGTACTTTGGGTCAATTAGTAAAATACAAGGAAAAGTTATTTACCAGCACATGTATGGCTGGAATCGAATCTTATGATTGTATATATTAATAATATAGGTATGCAAAGTCCGCAGATAGTGTGCTACTTTTGTTATAAACAAAATGGAGCCCGAAAAAACGTGTTTTTTCAATTTTTGCTCTATAACTCCAAAGATTTTAACTTTACACCAAAAACACCTAAATAAAAATTCACCGTAATTAAATTCTGCATAGAGACTTTTTTTTTCCCGATTTCCTTCGACGAAAATTTTCCCCGAAAAATGCGGGTTTCTCCAACAAAATCTTTAATTTCCAACTAAAATTTTAGATAAGTAATTGTTTATCAATAATTAAATAACTTGGTAGTATAAAAGCTCTTTTCGTATAGATTATAATTCCAGAAGCCGATGGAAATTGAATGAACACTTTACCAACAATTGAATTGTAAATTAAAAATTTACGGTCGCTATAATAGGTCACCACAATATGTATGATACATAAGAATAACTATGATTTTTGCATAAAAAGACACTGTACCTATCTAATGTATTTTACAGAATTAAAATTGGACTATTTAAGCGGCCTCAGAAATTTTTTAAAATTAAAAACAAATTTTTGGTTTATAAACAAATAGAATATCTCGGGAAATGTTAAATTAAATTAAATGGTGAAAACGGTATTGAAAAAAAAAGCGGCAGGACCCTTCTTGTAAAAGAAAAAACGTTTAAGTTTTCCTTCGAGTGGTTCCTGAGATACAACCGGTTAAAGTTGACCAGCATTTACGACAAAGATATAAACAATAGGATCATAATTTTCGAACCATCACCTTATTATTTTTATCCTCTTTCTTCACACCAATTTTCATATCTTTAATATATTCATAACATCATCATTCTCTTTGCCTTATCCTTATGCGGGGTCGGCTTCCCTAATTGCATTTCTCCACACAATTCTATCTTGGGTCATATCAATGTTAATCCCCTTTACCAACATGTCCTGCCTTATCGTCTCCCCCCAGGTCTTCTTTGGTCTTCCTCTCCTACTCCTTCCAGGAATCTGCACTTCAGCTATTCTTCGTATTGGGTGATTAACCTCTCGACGTTGAACATGACCAAACCATCTTAACCTATGCTCTCTTATTTTGGCATCAATTGGTGCCACACCTAGACTTCCCCTAATATACTCATTTCTAATTATATCCTTATTTGTCACTCCACTCATCCATCTAACCATTCTCATTTTTGCCACATGCATTCGTTGTTCCTCTTTCTTTTTCACTGCCTAACATTCAGTTCCGTGCTTCATAGCCGGTCTTATGGCTATTTTATAGAATTCTCCCTTCAGCTTCATTGGAATTTTTCTGTCACACAACACACCACTCGCTTCTTTCCACTTCATCCATCCAGCCCTAATTCTACTGCATGCATCTCCATCTATTTCTCCATTACTCTGTATTATCGATCCTAGGTACTTAAAACTATTGCTTTTCACAATCATTTCACCATCCAAAGATACCATTTTATTTGTAGTAACTCCATCTTTAAATGAACATTCCAAATACTCTGTTTTTGTGCTACTAAGTTTTAAACCTTTTTCCTCCAGAGCGTGTCTCCACTGTTCCAGTTTTTGTTCTAAGTCTCTTTCACTATTTCCTATTAACACTACATCATCAGCATACATTAGGCACCATGGAATACTACCCTGTAGTTTCGCTTTTATCTTGTCCAAAATTAATGAAAATAAATAAGGACTAAGCACCGACCCTTGGTGCAATCCTACTTTCACCTGAAATTTATCAGCCTCTCCCACACCTGTTGTAACACTAGTCGTTACTCCCTCATACCAATCTCTCACAATCTTTACATATTCGCCAGGAACTCCTTTCTTATTGAGTGCCAACCAGAGAATCTCTCGAGGAACTTTATCATATGCTTTCTCAAGATCAATGAATACTATATGAGCGTTGGTCTCTTTATTCCTGTATTTTTCCATCAGTTGCCTTACAATGAAAATTGCATCTGTTGTTGATCTGCCCTGCATAAAGCCAAATTGATTATCGGATATTTCGGTTTCTTCACGTATCCGTCTATCAATTACTCTCTCCCATATTTTAATGGTGTGGCTAAGTGGTTTTATAGCCCTGTAGTTTGTGCATTGTTGTATGTCTCCCTTGTTTTTGTAGACAGGTACTAATATACTGCTTCTCCATTCGTCTGGCATTTGTCCAACTTCCATAATTCTATTAAATAGACCTGCTAGCCAACTTATTCCTGTCTCTTCCAATGCTCTCCATACTTGCCCAGGAATATCATCTGGTCCGACTGCTTTTCCTTTCTTTATTTCTTGAAGCGCTTGAGCCACTTCCTCGTTTGTTATTCTGGTAACCATTGCTGTTACTGTCTCCGTTAACTCCACAGGCTGTCTGTCAAATTATTCATTTAATAAACTGTCAAAATACTTTCTCCATCTCTTTTTGACATCCTTTTCGTGAATTAGTATTTTATTATTTTCATCTCGGATACATCTAATCTAATTAAAATCTCTTGCTTTCTTTGCTCTCTGTTTGGCTATTTTATATATATATTTGCTTCGCCTTCCCTGGTATCAAGTTGATCGTATAGGTTTGAATACGCTTCTGCTTTAGCTTTTGCTACTGCTACTTTCGCTTCCTTTTTGGCGACCATATAGTTTTAAAGGTCTATGTCCGATTTGGTTTCTTGCCACTTTGTATATAATTTTCTCTTCTCTTTTATTTTTCCTTGTACTTCATTTGACCACCACCAAGTCTCTTGATCCTCAAACTTCTTTCCTGACGTTTTCCCAAGTATTTCAATAGCCGTGTCTCTAATAATATTGGCCATTTTTCTCCAAATTGTGTTAGGGCTTCTTTTCATGTTCCAACATTTTTTTCTACTATTCTTTCCCTAAATAGACCTTCCTTCTCATCTTTTAGCATCCACCACTTGATTTTTTTGGTCCTCTCCGATATTTTTGTTTAGTTTCGCTTTCTACTTCGATGTCTAGAACAAACAGCTTATGTTGTTGGCTTACTGTCTCACTAACTATTACCTTGCAGTCCTTGCATTCACGTATGTCTTCTTTCCTTATCATGAAGTAGTCTATTTGGGATTGATGTTGTCTACTTTTGTAGGTAATAAGTTGAGTTTCTTTTATTTTTAAGAATGTGTTAACAATCGCCATATCCAATGCTGTTGCTAATTCTAGCATATCATCTCCAGCTTCCTTTCTAGTTCCAAAGCCTAATCCCCCATGTATTGTTTCATATCCTGTCTTGGCTTGGCCCACATGTGCATTGAAATCACCTCCTATTATAACTTTCTCCTCTGCTGGAATATCACTCAGTACGTCTCCTAATTGGTCACAGAAAGCTCTTCTTTCATTCTCACCCAGACCTGTTTGAGGAGCATACACACACAACATTCAATACCTCTTTTTCAATTAAAATTTCACTGACATCATTCTATCACTCGTTCTTACAACTTCTACTAGGTTTTCTTTTATTTCACTATCAGCAATTATACCAACTCCATTTCTAGTGTTACTACTCCCTACATACCACAATTTATATCCATCACCTAGTTCTTTCGCCCTTTGTCCTTTCCACCTAATTTCTTGAATACAAGCAATTTGAACTCTTCTTCGTTTGAGCGCATCCACTAACTCCAGACTCTTACCTGTAAGACTACCAAGATTCCAAGACCCTATCCTTATTTTTCTAACCTGCAATGGTGTTCCCCCTTAGATAGTCCTCACCCGGAGATCCGAACGGAGGCTCATTTTACTTCCGGAACATTTTACCTCAGGACATGCCATCATTTCAGTATAAGTTTTTATCGCGTTTGGAGAAGGTCTTTTCATTATTATGGCCTGAAAAGATTTTTGGATATGATGCCTGAATGCCTTTTTTATCAGCACCATACCCTACCCTGCACGTTTAGCCAATACACCACCAATGCAACCAAAGTGCAGTATTACCCCACACCCGCCTGCATTTTTCTGTATAGGCCAGGATCCCTACTCTAAGGACTGCCCTATAAGGCAATGTATTGTTGCCCGTATCCCGCCACTAGGAGGCACGTACTTTATTCGGGATACCGAATTTAATTTAATTTAATATAATCATAACATATATTATTATAATAAAAACTATCAATATTACAAAAAAAAATTGAAGAATCTCAGATGCAGAATCCACCAATTTAATAAATTAAAATGGTAGAAAACTGAGATCCTTCGTGTTTGAAAGTTCTTACTGGTACATCCTCAATCTGCGACTTTTTCAATTAATAAGACAGCAGACGACGAATATAGAAAACGAAAGGGAAACGATCACATTTCGCTTTCATTCGTCTAGGAAAAACGGGCAGCAGAGGAACTTTCAGTACTCAAATCCGAGTAATAGGAGATAAAAATAATCAAATGATGGTT
The DNA here is from genome assembly GCF_917563875.1 of Diabrotica virgifera virgifera. Taxonomy (NCBI): domain Eukaryota; kingdom Metazoa; phylum Arthropoda; class Insecta; order Coleoptera; family Chrysomelidae; genus Diabrotica; species Diabrotica virgifera. The sequence goes on along the minus strand of NC_065446.1, from coordinate 191,435,720 downwards.
TTGCTTGTTTTCGATTCAGAGGGTTGCACACTAGCTAGACAGGCCCTGTTTCTATCCTTTCAGGCGTCATCAGTAGCTTTCCAAAGTGTGCCCACCTCTGAACCGAAAAATAGCTCCACCATCATTTTAAAGGGAATCTGAAAAATAATTCAAATTTCCATCAGACGCGATACAGCGACATCTACTAAAAAATTGAAGAATCTCAGATGCAGAATCCACCAATTTAATAAATTAAAATGGTAGAAAACTGAGATCCTTCGTGTTTGAAAGTTCTTACTGGTACATCCTCAATCTGCGACTTTTTCAATTAATAAGACAGCAGACGACGAATATAGAAAACGAAAGGGAAACGATCACATTTCGCTTTCATTCGTCTAGGAAAAACGGGCAGCAGAGGAACTTTCAGTACTCAAATCCGAGTAATAGGAGATAAAAATAATCAAATGATGGTTTTGCTTGTTTTCGATTCAGAGGGTTGCACACTAGCTAGACAGGCTAGAATATTACGATTGAAAATGGCCAAAAATAGCAAAATTTCAATCAATTATCAGGTTTGAGAAAATGTAATCTCAAAGTTCAAAATCGGTGTACGTTAAAAAAATGTATTTTCTCGGCTTCCCATGTAGCAATTTTCTTCATTCTTTTTTTGTTCCCAAGTAACTCGAGTAGAGTCATCTAAATAATACATTATTAAATGTCAAACTTGCTTTTGTTTTGTAATAATAGATTAATTTATTTATAAGAAAAGAAAACTACATATTTTTTCCAGTTGTAGACTTTTTTTTAAATAAACTTACTACAAGGGTACCTTTTAACGTTAAAAACACAAATATTCTCATTTGAAAGCTGTAGAATTATTTAAACAATCTTTATTTAAACAAATTAAAAATTTTGTTATAATAAATAATTTAATTTTTTATAACAAAACAAAAACAACTTTGACATTTAATAATTCGTTAGTTAGATGACTCTATTCGAGTTACTTGTGAACAAAAAAAGAATGAAGAAAATTGCTCCATGGGAAGCCGAGAAAATGAATTTTTTTAACGTATACCGATTTTGAACTTTGAGATTACATTTTCTTCAACCTAATTTTTGATTGGAATTTTGCTGTTTTTGGCAATTTTCACTCTTAATATCAATAGTTTTTATTATAATAATATATGTTATGATTATTTTAAAGATGTGAAAATTGGTGTGAAGAAAGAGGATAAAAATGGAAAGGTGATAGTTCGAAAATAATGATCCTATTGTTTATATTTTTTCCGTAAATGCCTGTCAAATTTGATCGGTTCTGTATCAGGAACCACTCATCACAATTAAACGCTTTTTCTTTCGAAAGAAGCATCCTGCCGTTTTTTTTCCAACACCTTTCCCAAGATATTCTATTTGTTTATAAGCCAAAAATTTTTTTATAATTTTTAAATATTCCTGAGGCCGCCTAAATAGTCCAATTTCAATTCTGTAAAGTACATTAGATAGATACAGCATCTTTTTATACAAAAATCATAGCTATTCTTATGTTTCATAATTATTACGGTTATTATAGTGACTTTAAATTTTTAATTAACAATGCAACTGTTGCTAAACTGTTAATTCAATTTCCATCGGTTTCTGGAATTATAATCTATACGAAAATTGCTTTTACCCTGCCGAGTTATTTAATTATTAATAAACTGTTACTTATCTAAAATTTTAGTTGAAAATTAAAGATTTTGTTGGAAAACCGGCATTTTCCGGGGAAAATTTTCGTCGAAGTAAATCGGGAAAAACACGTCTCTATGCAGAATTTAATTACGGTGAATTTTTATTTTGAGTGTTTTTGTGTAAGGTTAAAATCTTTGGAGTTATAGAGCAAAAATTAAAGAAAAAATACGATTTTCGGCCGCTATTTTGTTTATAAAAAAAGTAGCAAACTATCTGCGGACTTTGCATACCTATATTATTAATATATACAGTCATAAGATTTGATTCCAGCAATAAAATTGCTAATAAATAACTTTTCCCAAAAATGGCCTGTTCTCCGATAATCTGCCCAGACTATAGGATCACAACAAAGATGCACTAGAAATAAACAAACCAAGACACGTTGAGTGTTATGAGGAGCACTCCTAAATCATCAATTTATAGGGGAGAGTCGGCTATTGGTGCGCACTCAAGGCAAATTCATGATATTTCGCAAACTTGAAATATTTCAGTTTCCAAATTTTTTGTAGATATAATTCAAAGGCTTAGGTATATTAGTAGGGACCGCTTTTAATGAATGGTTGAACAGTAGAAGAGTGAGAGGTGAAATTTCCAATTACTGTAATGCGCACAATTTCCCGACCTAGTCGGCTAATGGTGCGCATATGTCGGATAACTGTGCGCATTAATAGAACTTAAAAATGACCTTCGAAGATGTAGCTTATTGAACATAAATATTAAAGCAATAAACAAATACACGGAAAGAGATAACCAATTTACAGATATTTAAAAAAAATCTAAGTGTTGCAGAAGTCACAAATATATCCTTTTGGACTATCCTGTCGTATATACATGGCATGTGACCATTGACAATATATCAAACACTTGCACCATACCTCGTGTTTTTTGCTACCATTATCACAATACACAGAAGTCATTTTGATCTGACACGAGATCCTCCAACTCATCATCATGGTACAGTTCACTTTCTGAAATAATTTCGGAGCTGTTGTGTTCAAAAATTTTCCTTTTTGTACCTTTTTTTCAATTTCGTGGTTTTCTCTTTGCCCCTTTCTCTATTTTGACGGTTGTTTAACGCTTGTTTATGTTTTATGACGCAGTCAGAAAACGTAAAAAATGCCTTTATATACCTTGCCGGCCCATGGTAAGCAATGCGCACCATTAGGCGACGTTACATTTCACCCCATAACAAAAAAAAAAAAAAAAAAAAAAAAACGAATGTGTGTACTTTGTACGCACGTAAGAAGTTATACTTCTATTATATGATTTCAACGAAATCAATATACTTTAAACAGTTTAGTTATATTTAATTTAACTATTAAACTAATTTTAATACTTACTACCTTCCAAAAATTTTTATTAAAACAATGCCAAAAACTAAAAAAATAAAAGAATAAAACACGCACAAATTATTTAAAAAAATGCCACAAAGAAATGATTTCTGGACAATAATTGTTGCCAAAAATTTTAACAAAATACTTATTTTCTGAAAAAATTATATAATAATATACTTACAATCATAAAATGTATAAAAAAAATAAAAAAATTAATAACTTGCATTGGGGATTGAACCCGCTTCCCGCCGATCGAAAATCGAAGTGCTTTCCCATTGCACCACCATCGCGTATCTGTCATGTGGGAATATACACCAACTGAACGTTTACACCATAAACTTTTTGACAGTTGTTTATTGATTATATGAATTTAATCAAATTAGTTTGATTTTTGTGGAATTAAAGGAATATTTTGTGGAATAACAATATATTAGGTGAATATCGGCAGAAATTTTGATTGTAATCAAATGATGTAAATGAAAACATTACATACTATTATGGTAAATTCATTTTAAATTTTCCAAATAGGTAGATACCTATGTAATTTTTTATTAGGATACTGAAACATTTACAATTATTACGTACCTGTCGCTTTTTAAAACTATTTAAAAAGTCACTACAATTATAAACTTGCTTTTTTCTCTGCCATCACAACAATAAAAACTAATATACACATCTTTTTATCCATAAACTCCATATTGAACAATTATTGACAGATGATTTTAACACCCAATCAGATCCCGTATAACGTTTGAGCGACTAATACCATACTTTCGGTGTGCGCATGCGCCAGGGAATGTAAAAATTCACCCTCGTGCCTAAAGAATCATAACTTCAAAAATTTGATAAAAACAAAAAAGAATCGAGCAAAACTAACTATATCAGTAAACTAAAAAGGGTAGCTCCCTAGGTTGGCTGTATACCATATAATTAAAAACTCTAACATGAAGTAATAACCACTTCTATGTACCTAATTGCTATATTTATTAAAAATTTTAAAAGTCCCAATGGATTGAATAAAATGTGTCCAATTCAGAACATTTTCGGACCTATCGGTCCATCATCAGTGAATCTAAAATAGAATAAATAATACCACTATTAAAATTGGAAGATGGTTGAAATTTTGAAAGCTAGAAAAATGTGGTTATGATTACTTACTCAAATACTTGCTAAATAGCTCCAGAACCAAACAATGGTTGAAATTATAATTCAATCTACATTATGTTGTAGTAATAATGAACAGGCTAAACGCCGATGTTAAAAGATATAACCTCCTGGAACATGGTGAAACTCTACCAAGAAACTCAATCAACCATCTTAGGCCGACGTTGACTACCAAGTGTCAAAAGTTTGTAAGGAACTGTTTGAAGTGACATTGACAGTAGAGAAGAAGTAGTCGATTTTCAAAGGTTTTAACAAAAGGGATCATGACCTTTTGTTAAAACCTTTGAAAATCGACTACCTTCTTCTCTACTGTCAGGGATGTCTACTGTCTCTACTGTCAAGGGATTTGGATCATGACCCTTTGTTAAAACCTTTGAAAATCGACTACATTCTTCTCTACTGTCAATGTCACTCCAAACAGTTCCTTACAAACTTTTGACACTTGGTAGTCAACGTTGGCCTAAGATGGTTGATTGAGTTTCTTGGTAGAGTTTCACCATGTTCCCGGAGGTTATATCTTTTAACATAGGCGTTTAGCCTGTTCATTATTACTACAACATAATGTATATTGAATTATAATTTCAACCATTGTTTAGTTCTGGGGCTATTTAGCAAGTATTTGAGTAAGTAATCATAACCACATTTTTCTAACTTTCAAAATTTCAACCATCTTCCAATTTCAATAGTGAGATTATTCTATTTTAGATTCACTTATATGGACCGATAGGTGCGAAAACGTTCTGAATTGGACAAATTTTATACAATCCACTGGGATTTTTAAAATTTTTAATAAATATACCAATTACATAGAAGTGGTTTTTACTTTATGTTAGAGTTTTTAACTATATCAGTGTTTAAAATGGTAAATAACTAAAGGATATAAGTACTATTTAAACTATATTTCTGTCAAAAAAAAGTTTTCGCTTATTTTCTCAATCCATAGACAATATCGTACCACGCGAAAACATGTAAACGAGAACTACCAACCAGTAAAGGGCGCGCGACTTTTCCCCAACACGACTCTACCTTATCGGCAAAGTCTACGAGAAGTGTACGGTAAATTGAAGCTGTAATTACGAAGAAACAAATTATAATATGTATGTCTTTGTACTCATTTTATCACGCTTAACGAATTACGGGATCTGGATTTCAATGCATATTTTTTTTTATAATTCTCGTATCAAAGTTACGCGTGAAGTTAGTCGTTTTGATGACAGGTGGGGAAATGTCCGCGATCCACCAGTAAAGTATCTCCCGACGTTCGTTTGTGTCGGATATTTAAATATGGCAGTTGCTACTAGATGTCCCGACAATATAGTTTTTGCAATTTTATTAAATAGGAGATTAGAAACATTGATGCGCACAATTACCCGACGCGAACCATTAGCCGACCCTCCCCTACATTGTAAATCATTGTATATATTGGATGGTATACATTGTAAATCATGATTTGGGAGTGCTGCTAGTAACATTCAACGTGTCTTGGTTTGTTTATTTCAAGTGCATCTTTATTGTGATTTTAGTATAGATGTTATAGTCAAAGCCCGAATTTCAGGCACTCCTAGGTTTGAGTAGGCAATCCTCAGGTCTGACTGACGGTCTTAGTCAAAGCCCGAAATAAATTACAGTTTCGGCCTTTGACTAGTCAATCCTAGGAGAGACTAAGTTGGTCAGGCAAAGGTCGAAATTTAATTTTATAAAAACGGGGTTTGACTAGTCAAATTCAGATCAGGTATTAAAAAGTAATTTATTAGATTAGGTTTAATAAAACGCCATTTTTTAATTTTAATGTTCATTATTTTTATATTGTCGTGATTAAAATAAAAAAATAAGTGGCTATTCTCACATGTTAAGGCATTATGGCAATTAGAGTTGCTCAATACGTTAGACCTTTTACACTTATGACACAATAATTTTGAAGAGCATTGCTTATTCCTCCAAATTATGTAACAGTACATATTTAAAAATATGTCTGTATTATTAAATTTTTTACATAGGGTAAAATTATTTTGAGGAAATTGATTCCATAGAATTGCATGAGTTTAATATACACTTCCAATATTTCCAATAATTTTTCTTTTTTTAATGAAACTTGATTTGGGCTGTTGATATTGTACGGTAGGAAATTTTGTGTTTGTGTACGGTTCCTACTTTGAATCTGTCAAAATTCTTTTTTATTTTATGCATACTTTAGGAACATATTACTGCTCATCAATCATCTAACCGGAGGGCAAGCCTATGTCTGCCAATAACAGTGTATGAAGAAACGCGTTATTATTTTATTTTGACCTTCTTTAAAACAAATAAAGGAAAATTATTTAGATATATTATTTGAACATATTGGAGGATACATTGAACATATAAGGACTATTTCTCTTCTTACAAAATAAATTTCTTTTTGAAATTTCTTGGCTATAAAAAGCATTTCTTTGTTGAACTGAAATCTCCGTTAATTAATTTATTTATACGCGTAACAGGCTGTTAAAACCTAGGGCACTTTTACAAAACATAATCAAAAGATGAACTAATTACAATTATTTTAAACAAAACTCAAACTTCAGTATATGGAAAATTCTTAACTACTCTGGAGGACCTGATTAATAATATTTCTCCATTCACTTCTCTTTTATGTTTTTCTTTTCCAGTCCCTCACCTTCACGTGTTTAAACTGTTCCACATTATTGATCCACCTCATGCTGGGTCTACCTCTTCTCTTGGGACGGATTAGTTGATTAGTTTTCTGGTCAGAACTTGTGTAGGAATTCTGTTCGCTGCCATACTTTATACACGTTCCAACTATCTAATTATTTGTCAGAACTTGGTGATGGTAGATTCTTTGTACAAAACCATAAATTTGTTGTTGGTTCTTCTCCCTCACCCGTGTTCTATCTCCCTTCCTCCGAATACTTGTCTCAATATTTTCCTTTTCGATCTTTCCCGAGTATGTTCTTGCTTTATATATTCGGAGTTTGCCTTATCTAGAAACGTACTTTGAATTCATTAGGGTTCTTAAACTGCCTATTTTTTATTTCCTTTTGATATACTGACATAGAACTCCCTTTTATCTCTTCAATTTTAACCCATTTGACCGAACGACATTTTTTTTGTTAATACAAGATTTTTTTGAATGTCCTTGTTGGATCTGTGTTAAATAGTAAAAATTCATTGTTATTTGACATAAAATATTTAAATTTTTAGCAAAAAGTAGGTGTACTCATACGAGTACAATGGGTTTATCGGGAGTCAAAAATATAAAACATTGTGTAAAAATAAAAATATTTTATTTTTTTACAATATAGGTACATACTTGGGTACATCCTGTATTATAATCTAACTAGTAAGAAATTGTACAAAACAATCACGTTCTATACACAGAGTAACTTCACACTTTATACAAGTCCAACGTACTCTTTGATGGCATAAGCTAAGCAACATCGAAGTTGTTTGTCAATTTTCTTTGGAAAATGACCGCTTCCATCCATTTTTAGATTCATTGGTATAGACCCTGCTAGTCGTTTTCTAGAATAAGTAGATTCTCCGAAACTTCTTAAATAATGACTTACTATATCTCCTTGAAAATCTAAAAGATCCATTTCTTTATTTGCAGCAAATATTTGTAACCTCCATGAGTTAACAGGAGCTGAGTTCAGCATGTGGGTAAAAATGGGCCACCACCATTTTTTACCTTGTATACTGACTCGGTAGTTATTAACCGATTGGTCAAAGAGGACAACACTGCCCATTGAAGCATTGTATGATGAGAAAAGTTTTGGTTGTGGTACATCAATTTTTCGTTTGGCAGCAGTACAGCAACGATTCGCTTTTGAAAGTGGTTCAATACTATCGTAATTTGATGCCATTGTGACCACATTGTTGTCCTTACATTTTACAAAAAGTAGTAGACTTGTCTTTTCAATGCGATACTCAAAATATCCACGATTCTTCTTTTTCATTACAGCGGAAGGTAACAAAGGACATTTTTTATACGATTTTCTCTTGCTGTGTCTGTTGCTCTAAAGCCCTTCTCTTTTAAAGTTTCCATCAAATTGTAACTAGTAAAATAATTGTCAAAAAATACTTCTTAGTCAGTAGGCACCTCAACGACATCAAGCATTTTTAGAACAACTTATGATCCTAAAGGCAACGCTGCGACTTTCGATTTATCCACTGATACTGATGCTCCACAATATGTATCAAAAATGTAGCAATAACCAGTTAAAATACAAAGCATCCAGTCGTTGTACCCAAATCTTACTGGATTTCCCTTATGAACTGTTTAGATGAGTGATGCCCAAAATACTTTATCATTGCTTCAACAATTGATTGATAAGTCTTTGTGGAATATGCCAAATTGTTGAAATTTTTTATTTAGTTTGTTCATGACAGGCCTCACTTTATACATTCTGCTCCTTGTATCAATTTGCGAATTATCTGCCAAATGTAGGTATTTTTTAATTTCTTGGAAACGGTTCCTTGAAATTCACGAGGGGAATATGAAGATCCTCATCTAAACACCAATAGTTGCGCTCTCGTGGCAATCTATGGTCTCCAGTAAAAAGTAAAATAGCCAGAAATATTTTTATCTCTTCCTGCGTTACATGAAATTGACGATTTTTAATTTGGACGGCATACAAATTTGTCTGCTGTGTAATATATTCAATAATTTCATTGTCGAAAAATTTCTCAAATATTTCTAGAGGATATTTACCTCAGATTTGTTATTTCATATTATCCAGACGACCCTCGTAACCTGTTGTAAATGTCATACTAATGTCAGTAATTTCTTCCATCCAGTCAGCTTTCCTGGTTTTATTTTGACCCTTCAGTTAATTTTTTTCTTCTAATAACAAGACGAAAGTGTCTTCCTCGTCATCATCAGAGTCATCACTCATGTAATGAACCTCTATTTCTCCGGAAACATATCATTCGGAAAGCTTTGAGTCTGAAGATCATCCTCATCTATGTCCTCATTGTCAGTTTGATAGTCAATCTCAGGAGGAATAACTACCACCGATACATCTTTATGAGTGGAATTCGCTAGGTCATCTGAAGCTAAAGCAAGAGTTCTATAACGTTTTCCATAAAACCCATGGGACTAAGAGGCGGCAATCCCTGAAAATCCATTCCGAAACCAATATTGAATCTGAAAAAATAAAAAACTAATTAATCATTTTGATCCCATACAAACCAACTGTACTCAGATGAGTACAGGTCTATTTTGTAACATAAAAAAAATAATAAAAAAAGTATTATACTGATTAAATAAATATTACTAGTACTTACCCTTACAACAGTAAAAGCTAAAAAAACGATAAGTAATATCAAAATAACAAAATAACAAGTACTTTAATAATCCAACAGAAATATCGAGGTTAGGTTATAATTACTGCTGCAAAAATTACGAAGAAGAGCGCCACCTAGGGTATAATTTGTAAAAATATAGTAAAACACTTCCTAATATAATCGGACATACACGTGGAGTACCATTTTTTACCAGATGTGTCACTACTATGCCATTTTTGCTGCTGTACTTAGACGAGTACAGTGGGACCAAATGGGTTAATCGAATACTATAGCCAGATATTCAAACTTATCCGCCTTTTAAAACTAAACTTTTTACCACGTACAGACCTCACATTAAACTCTTCTTCCCTTTTGATCTTCTGTCTCTCCCATGATCATAATATATTGTATCTGGTTTTGTCTTCATTTGGCTCCAATCCGAACTATTGTGCTTGTTCAATAATTATATTTCCCACTTTTCTTAATAATTTTTTTCGCAGTTCATGCTAAGATCGTTAGATCGTCAGCAAATACCAAGCACTGGTGATCATTTTTCATGATTGTTTTTTCCACCTTCATGCTGAATTTCCGATGATAGATTCTAACAATAAGTTGAATAATATAGAGGATAACAGATCTCCCCTTCTCAAGTAATTTGCAAAAGTAAATTAACCGTAAATGTGACCGTGTCAAGTAATTTCACAGGTAAAGGTATTTATTGTAATTTTTAATATTAAAATCAATTTTTGTGATATATCCAAACAAGAATAAAAACCGCTAAACGCCGTAAAAATGAGTGGCGCATACAATATTCCAGCTACAAAAGATCTGATATGAATATACCGTGGTGCGAAAATGTATTTTCATTTTGATGCAAAAGAAAATTCTAGTTTTATTTTAAAAGATTTTTCCATAATATTTGCTCAATTTAAAGTAAAACACGCCACAAAAGAGTAACTTTAATACAGTTTGAATTTTAAAATTTTTTGTGGCGCGTTTACTTCAAATTTGGCAAATATTATGGAAAAATCTTTTAAAATAAAACTAGAATTTTGTTTTGCATCAAAATGAAAATACATTTTCGCGCCACGTAATATTCATATCAGATCTTTTGTAGCTGGAATATTGTATGCGCCACTCATTTTTACGGCGTTTAGCGGTTTTTTATTCTTGTATCAGGAGTTTTTCAAAGTTATTTATATATTAAATGTATGAAGTTGAATGCAATGTTTCTCGATTACACGTTAAGCTTTATAAATGGTCGCCTTTGTCGCATTATCTCCCAAATGATCTAGTGCCCATCGAATGTACACTAGATTTTTTTCTATTCGAAATAGATTGATAAAAATATTCTCGGATTGCCCGTTGCCAGACCAAAAGCTTAGTAACCACTACAACTATATAAACCATTTCGGCCACAATCGTTAATTGGTTTATACTTTTGTAGCTTAATAACTTCTAAACGGCATAACCGATTTTGATCACTAAACATGAGTTTGAAACGTATTGACAAGTAGTATCTGATGCATTTAAGATTAAGTACCTATGATAACTAAAGCTATTATAGGAATTATTGAGCTTGAAAAACCGTTTTTCCCTCAGGAGATAGATTTGATCATATTTATGAAGCCTATAACTTAAAAATTCGAATTTTCCCGGATATGAGGTATACACCGTTAGATTCGTATGGAATGCTTCTACAAACGCTCAGTTACTGGCGCTATTCATAGGTTGAAATTTTGAGTAATTGTCGAAAAACCAAAATTTTCAAAGTTTGTTTTTCAGTTTTTCGGCTATACTGAGCCCTGTGTATGTCTGTTCCTGACGGCTTAGACATCATTTGAAAGCATAACTCAACACTAATAATTTGGTGTATTTGCGGTTCTTCTGTCTCTTCTTGAACCGAAGATATGTACCCCCAAAAATATGCCATTTTGTACTTACCAAGTCCTATAGCTGGCTTATGGTTGGTCAAAATTTAAAAAATACACCGGTTCTTAATCGGCCCTGACCCCTCTTCAAACATAGAAAAAAAAATTAGATCGGTTTAACTTTTCCACATACATACATATCCACAAACATTTTCCCATTTTTAAATAGAAATTGAGTCATAATTCTGAGCTCGGTAACTTTTGAATGGTATAACCGATTTGAAAATTAGACATGCGTTGGAAAGGTAATATTCAGTACTATTAGAAGCCGCAAAGGTCGGACTTAACCCTTAAACGCCCAAGGGTGGGTAAAAATGTCCACCTAATGCGTATTTCCTTGTAACATATTTATTACGTGCTTAAAATTTTTCAAAAATTATTTATTGTTAAAAATACAGCCCTTTTTCGAATGATGATTTGGTTTTACCGATATTTTTGAAAATGAAAGTAATATCTTGAGTTAAATATGGGTGAGCATAAAAAGTACAACCTTGCTAACACTTGTTACTAAAGGTTTCTCTATAATTTCTCGTTGGTAGGAACATAATTATCCGCCAATGAGGAGACTGAAAGGAAGAATGTGAAGAAAATCGGACAAATCTGAATTAATGGCTTTTACTGGTATGTTAATTTTGATGTACATTGTAATTTTGTTGTAAAGTTTGTAAATTGTTTATATTAATATTTTAGAAGATGCTGTGTTTATTAAGCATAAGATTCTTAAGTTTAATCCATTTCCAACAACTCTCAATACCCACCCAATTTTTTACCCACCCTTGGGCGTTCATGGAACCTAAAAAAGTTGGGCGATTGAGGGTTAACTTTTCGAAGTTTTTGGGAGTTTTGGGGACGAGAACGAAAAACAGACTCTAAATAGGAAGAGTCGTAAAATCCACACCCTTGGACTAAAATGGATGGTTGACATATGAGTGGATGAGTCTTTTCCTGAAGTTTAAGATGGGAGTCGGCCCAATTTTCAATTCAGTCAGATTTAGAAAATCAAAAATTTCGTGTATATATTAATGTCGCGTGTAGGGGTGTGTGTGTGTGCGCCACTGGCGAGAACTGCCGTTCTCTGGTAATGTTCCATTGCTCGATATATTTTGAGGGCATACTTTAACGATATATAGCTCATCAGTCATCTAACCCGAGGTCGAGCCGACACCGCAAACATCTTATGGAAAAAATAATGTCACTCAAATGAAATAAAATTTGTATTAGTAGATTCGTCTCAAAATTACAAAGATATTATTATCATTGCACCAACTCGGAATTTTAATTAACAATGGCTTAAATTAATTGTGACTAAAATTTATCGAAATCACATTTTTGAAGTTCATAAAACTGTCATTCATAATTTCTGTTAGTCTAATGGCTACTAAAACTACTTTCCCCGCGTGAGCTAACCAACACTATAATTTTGTGCAACTAACTAAAAATTATACCTACTTTATTATCGATAAGATTAAGCGTCTCATCTAATATTTTTTATTTTGATAACGACGTCCGAGATAAGTCGAAACGTCAATAAAATCATTTTTCAAGTTAAATTGTGGCTTATTTTCCAATTAGAATAGTAAATTACATAAATGCCACAAATAAATAGCTTCAGAACAATACTTGAAGACAGATTTACGAACGAGCGATTTACAGCATATTTTTTCTCTCTTTGACTTAAGATTTGATTTAAGATTTATTTACGAATGTCAAATAAACGTCAAATTGAAAGGCAGTTTATTTAGAAGTTCTCCTAAAAATTATTAATTTTTAAGGTTTTTTCTTAACTTTTTGAGTATTACGAGTAGTATAAAGAAGTACTAAACCAGTGATCTGTAAGAAAGTGTGAAATTTCGCGCCTAGAAGTTAAATTTCAGAAAACAAATAATATGGAAGGTATACCACCCGAACCTCCAGATAAAGGTAAATTTTATGTAGAAATGGAAGGAAATGGGATGATGGAATATGAGGAATTAAATTAAAATAACAATAGAGTAAATAATAAGGTAACAAACAAACAAAACCAAACAAGTAGCACTATTGAGGTAAGTAACAAATTTAGTTCCAATAACGATGAAACTTTGACAAATTTAAATCAAACAGATAAGTCAGGTAAGCAAAATTTAAATAAAGTAATAAATTTAAGATTAAAACATAGATATCAATTTGGAGATAATGCACCTTATATAGTACACATAGAAAATAAAAACGGTAACATTCGTCGATTACAGAGGATCGGCACGGCCCGTTTGATTTTAAGGGCAGTACCTGAAATTGAAAATAATATCACACAAATTACAGTAGTTTAAAGTGATTCAAGATAATGGTAATACTAATTATGTAAAAACAGGAACCGTAATTGTCACTTTTAAAGGTCAGTCTATACCAAAAAATGTAATAATAGAAAAAATGATATACGAGGTGGAAAATTATACACCCAGAATAATCCAATGTTTAAAGTGTTTGAGATTTGGGCATATAAGGGCCCAATGTAGAGGAAAAGATAGGTGTGAAAGATGTGGCGAAGAACACAACAAATCTAATTGTTCCAATCCGAATAATTTACTTTGTGTATTGTGCAAAGGAAAACACAGCGCTACTGACAAGGGAGCAGATTGTACAGAAAGACAAAAACAGGAATATATTAAAAAAATTATGAATAATGAAAATATAACATATTATGAAGCTAATAATAAATATAAAAAATGTTATTCAACAGTAAGTAAATACCAAGAAAATACTTCAAATAAATATACAATATCTAAACGAAAAAGATCAAGTAGTATTGATTCTAGTAATGTAGACAAAGAAACAATGGAAGCACGCAGAAAAATTTTGCAAACACCAAGAATACAAAGTCAGCCTTGTTAAAATTTTAATAATCCCATTTATTCTAACACAACACAAACACAAAACGATAATCAAAATAATATAGGAGAAATAATAGTAAACTTTATTTCAGCAACATTAAATCAAATTAATCACAATTTAGATCAAAAAACGTTGGAATTATTAAAAAACAATATTTCACAATTATTATTACCTCCTGATGGCTAACGTTTCATTTCTTCAATGGAATGCGAGATCAATTAAAAAAAAATAAGGGTTATTTAGAAAAATTCTTGTATGACAATAAAATAGATATAGGATTAATATCAGAAACTTGGTAAAAAAAAAAGTAATTTTATTAACTTTACTGGTTATAATGTCTTTAGGAATGATAGAGATGATAGATATGGTGGACTAGCCATCCTTTTGAAAAAATTTATAAAATTTTCTTTTCATCAGTCCTACTTTTCACCAAATTAATGACATAATGTGCAATAGCATATAAATTAAAATTCAATCCGGAAAAAAGTTAAACATTTATTCAATATACGTAAAACCAAATCTTAAAATCACTCTAAATGAATGGAAAAAGTTTTTTAATAGTCTAGAGAAGCCTTTTATAATTGGTGGTGATTTTAATAGCCACAATTATGTTTGGGGTTGTAGTACTGTAGACACTATAGGAAAAAATCTGTTAGAAGCTATTGAGGACTGTAATCTTGTAATTTTAAATAATGGTAAAGAAACTTTGATGCGTAGACCGAATAGCAATAATAAATCTGCAATAGATCTTACAATATGCTCAGCAAATATTAGTCATTTTTTCGATTGGGATGTTGTGGACGAGACATTAGGATCAAATCATTTTGCTATTGTTGTTAAGTCAAATATTAATGTTAATAAAGCGGAATGTGTAAATACAAAATTCCAATGGAACATAAATAAAGCGGATTGGTCTCTTTTCTCTTCTATCACTGATAATTTCATGGAAATAGATAATAATTTAAATTACCAACAATTTTTAAATAAATTAAACGAATATTGTAAGATATGTATACCAGAGAAGAGAACAGGGACTAATCCACGATTTAGAAAAACTTGGTGGAATGACAATTGTAAAAAGGTAATAGAACAACAAAAACTAGCTTTACGCACGTTTAAACTACAGTCTAATATACAAAATTATATAAATTATAATAAATGTGTAGCGAAAACCAAAAAAGTTGTATTAGAGAGTAAGCGTAATGCATGGAGAAAATTTTGTAAAACTTTAAACAAAAATACACCAATTAAAGATATGTGGAATCAAGCCAAACGATTACAAAACATTTTTAAACCACAAGTAAATCCAGTGACTGAAGGAGAATGGGTTGAGGAGTTTTTAAGAAAATTATGTCCAGATAATATCTTTTCAAAAATTAATGTAATGGAAAGAAAAAACTCTATGCATCCACTTTCAATTCCATTTAGTTTCTGTGAATTAGAAATAAGCCTTAAGAATAAGAAAAATACTTCTCCAGGTATAGATAATGTACATTATATTATGTTGGCCAATTTACATCAAAAAGGGAAAGAAACACTATTAAATTTTTTTAATCAAATATGGCTATCAGAAGATATTCCAGATAACTGGAGAGAGTACCGGGTGATTCCTATTCTCAAAACAAATCGGAATCCTGATTCAGCAGAATCTTATAGAGGTATTTCATTGAGCTCCTGTATAACAAAAACACTGGAAAGAATGATAAAACTTAGGCTCGAAAGTTGGCTAGAAAAAAACAATAAATTATCACAAACACAATTTGGATTTCGAAAAAATCATTCTACTGTGGAAGCTGTGAATCATTTGGTAACAGATATAAATTTAGCGTTTACGAAAAATTTTTCAGTAATCGCTCTTTTATTAGATGTTGAAGCAGCATACGACAACGTTAATTTAAATATACTATATAACAAAATGATACAAATAGGTCTGCCACAATGTTTCTGTCAAAAAATAATAAAATTGTATGACTGTAGAAAAATTTATATATCGGTAAATAATAACACATTTGGTCCAAGACTAGCGATGGGTGGTTTACCTCAAGGAGGAATATTAAGCCCTTTGTTATATTTGATTTACACTTCTGATATAGAAAAAAATTTAAACTCAACAAAAATTTTACAATTTGCAGATGATCTAGTTATTTATCAAGAAAACTTTAAAATAGAAAATGCAGTCAAATCCATTGAAGAAGGAGACAAACATATTAAAATATGGAGTGAATTACATGGACTAAATATATCTGATTCCAAAACCAAATTATGTATTTTTACAAGAAAACGAAAAGAAATACCTAATCACATCTTAATAAACAATATCTCCTATCCAGTACAAAGTTATGTTAAATATTTGAGTATTACTCTGGATAGACAACTTCTCTAGAAAGAACATATAGACCATATAGTTAAAAAAACAGAGAGAGGAATAAACCTTCGATTCGTATCACACTTACGTTGGGGAGCAGATCCAAATATTTCTTTGTTGTTTTTTAAAAATAATATAAGAGCTATATTCGACTATGGATCAATATTATACAGTGACGCATCACAGTGTCATTTAAATAAAATAGACAACATCATTAATAAATCCCTTAGATTGTGTATAGGAGCCCTAAGAAGTACACCGATAAATAATCTACAAGTTGAATGCTGTGAAATGCCGATGGATTTAAGACGAAAAAAACTTGGCATCAGCCTTTTAGTTTGATTGTATGAAAAAAAGGCAAATTTAATTACCAAAATACATCAACTGTTTTTAGCAGACTTGACAGAAAAATATTGGATAAAAAGAAAACTCTAAATATAGTAGATTTATATTCAAAAATGACAATATATAATAAACAACTTTATAAATATGACATAAACCCAAATTATAATATTGACTTTAATACTATGGAACAAGTTCAGGTATACTTTTTAAGGGACTATAGCAATTTGCCTCTATCTTTAAGAAAATTAGTGTTTATCTCCGACAGTTCACAAATGTTCAAAGATTGTTGTATGGTATATACAGATGCATCAAAAAATATTGAAGGTGTGGGGTGTGCCTATTGGGATAGCAGTAATAAAATTAGCAAAATGTTCAAACTAAATTCTATTATGAGTATATAAACAGCTGAGTTAATAGCGATAATGGAAGCACTAAAATATTTATCTAATATAAATCATTCAAAATTTATAATTTATAGTGACAGTAAAAGTTCTCTAAGTAAAATAATGCTATAAATGCTAAATCAAAAGTGAACTACATTGAATTATATATAATAAATAAAATTAAAGAACTTCAGCAACAAGGAAAGTCTTAAGTTAGCATGGGTTAAAAGCCACTGTGGAATAACTGGAAATGAAATGGTAGATGAATTGGCTAAAAACGCGGTGAAAAAAGGAATATTAACACATTATCTTTGTACGTCTGGAGATGTTGAATCAGATTTATTCAAGGAGCTTAAGAAAGACTGGAAAAAAAGGTATATTGATGCGAACATAAATACAGGAAATCACTACAGATCAATCAGAAAGTATATCACAGATAAACTTTGGTTTTCTAAAATGGAGTCGACAAAGGATATGACAAGAACCATATGCAGAATGAGATTTAACCACTGTCTTACACCATCATATACAGAGAGAGTCTGTAAAGTGGAATAAATTCAATATCTCAAATACTAATTGTTTTTTTGGAAAATGCTCAGACCCGTCGATTAGTATTTCAAATTGTCCTTTTTGACATTCAATAAAAATGTATACAGGGTGTCCCAATTTAGAGATATGACGTCATCGTCGATTTTCTTAAATGGCAACACTGTCATTTTGATAGCTAATTTGATAGGGTTTGTAAAGTTATACATAACTGCAAAATATCAAATTTTTATTCTCTACCATTTACAAGATAATAGAAAATAACAAAGTTATATCTGTGATTTGGAATATATTCAATAATTAAAATACTAACTGTTTTTTTGAAAAATGCTCAGACCCGTCGATTAGTATATCAAATTGTCATTTTTGACATATAATAATAATGTATACAGGGTGTCCCAATTTAGAGATATGACGTCATCGTTGATTTTCTTAAATGGCAACACTATCATTTTGATAGCTATTTTGATAGCGTGTGTAAAGTTATACACATCTGAAAAATTTCAAAATTTTATTCCCTACCATTTACAAGATAATAAAAAATAACAAAGTTATGAAGAACAAGAAGTAATCAAATAATAATTGAATTTATTTATTTCAATTAAGCAAATGCTCATAACGTTGCCCATTGACAATCTGACAATAATTGAGGGCAACATTATGAGTTTTTGCTTAATTTATTGAAATAATTAAATTCAATTATTAGTTGATTACTTCTTTTTCATAACTTTGTTATTTTTTATTATCATCTAAATGGTAGAGAATACAAATTCAAATTTGAAATTTTGCAGTTGTGTATAACTTTACACACCCTATCAAAATAGCTATCAAAATGACAGTGTTGCCATTTAAGAAAATCAACGATGACGTCATATCTCTAAATTGGGACACCCTGTATACATTATTATTATATGTCAAAAATGACAATTTGATATACTAATCGACGGGTCTGAGCATTTTTCAAAAAAACAGTTAGTATTTTAATTATTGAATATATTCCAAATTACAGATATAACTTTGTTATTTTCTATTATCTTGTAAATGGTAGAGAATAAAAATTTGATATTTTGCAGTTATGTATAACTTTACAAACCCTATCAAATTAGCTATCAAAATGACAGTGTTGCCATTTAAGAAAATCGACGATGACGTCATATCTCTAAATTGAGACACCCTGTATACATTTTTATTGAATGTCAAAAAGGACAATTTGAAATACTAATCGACGGGTCTGAGCATTTTCCAAAAAAACAATTATTATTTGAGATATTGAATTTATTCCACTTTACAGACTCTCTCTGTATATTTAAACTTAATATAGCTGATAGCCCTCAATGTATTTGTGGTCAGTTTGGTAACCTACAACACAAAATTTTGACTTGTTCTCTTATTTCTAATAAAGTTAATATGTTTTTAAATCCACTGTATTCTTTGACTGATGTCCACCATCCCATTAATTTAAATTATTTATTAACATTAGAAAATAATGAGTTGGTTTATCGACTATTGTATAAACATATTTTAGATATTAAACTTAAGTTGTAATTGTAAAATATAGTTTAAGTATTTCTTGTAAATTGTTATATATTAAAAGAAAAAAGAAAAGAAAAAAATATAAGTAAAAAAAATAAAAATAAAAGAAAAAAAAAAGAAAAAAAAGAAAATAATACAAAAAATATATAAAAAAATATAAGAAAAAATAATAGAAAAAAATATATAATAAAAAAAAATGAATGACGAAATTGGACAGTCCATAGTAAAAAGCTTTCGCATGAAGTAGAGGGCTAAAGAAGAAAAGAAGAATGTTGCAGTTTTTACTGTGGAACTCTGAGAACATCATTTAGAAAAAAAAATATATAATATAAAAAATTATTAAAAAAAATACAAAAATAATTATTTATTAGTAGAATTGTTTATTAGAGATTAATATTAGTATTAGTTTTTAGGATAAGATACGAAAAAATGACTAATAAAATAAAAAATAGTAAAATTGGCGAATGGATTTAGTGTCCGCAGTCATATAAACCCAAATAAACAACAACAAGATTTATTTACATCAATTTAGGCATTTATTAATTAAAATTCAGAAATGACTTAATTATATGAAAATACTATAATTTCGAGACGAATCTATTCATGTAAATTTTATTTTATTTGAGTGACATTATATATTATTTTCCATAAGATATGTGCCGTGTCCTTTAGAAACTTGTTATTATTTGTGTTAGAACTTCTTTAGGAAAAAGAAAGAAGATTCGGGGTATTCCCATCTCGGCCCACAATAATCCTTTAATACTTTATGATACCCAGGTACATTTTAAAAACCCCCCAGCTCGGCTCGAATATTAACAGGTAGGTAGGTATAATGAAATGTTTAGTCAAAGAGGAAAATGGTTATTAGTCTGTGAACGTTATAAATTTAAAGAACAAAAACGAAAATTAGCTTCAGGTGAAACAAAGTGGAGATGTGTAAAGGATTACTGCAAAGCATTCATCAAATCAATTGGAGAAAATAAGAATCGAATTACAACCAGTATAAACAATATACCCCAGGCTGTGGGTGAAAAACGTGATATAATTAAGGAATTTTTGAAACCTATCAGGTGTTGTAAAGGACGATGCCAGGAATAACTTATACTAAAATCCACCAAAAATATTGTGAGCTTTTTTTTATTG
This sequence comes from Diabrotica virgifera virgifera, assembly GCF_917563875.1. Taxonomy (NCBI): domain Eukaryota; kingdom Metazoa; phylum Arthropoda; class Insecta; order Coleoptera; family Chrysomelidae; genus Diabrotica; species Diabrotica virgifera. The sequence continues at coordinate 191,415,118 of NC_065446.1, read as the reverse complement.
TGATTTTCATTTGTTAAATTTGCAATTTTTAAAGAGTTTTAATTTTGCAGCTTTGATTCCAGAGAAAAACTTTTTAACAGAAAGTTGTAGTAAATTAAAAAACCTACAATTTGAGCTATGGTAAGTTTAATTTCGTTTATTAGTTATTGCAAAACAGCCTGCGAAAGGTCCAAAATGGCCGTTTTTTACAATTGCGTTATTTATTGTACAAATATTTTTTTTATTTTTTAAAGCTTTAAAATGAAGTTCTTTCAATTCCAAACATAAAAAAATTGTAAGGCCAGATTAACGAATTTGTTGCTTAGATATTATAAATTGTTTATCCCAAGAGGTCAAATGTCGAAGGCTATAACTTTTTGAAAAAAAATTTAAAGAGTTGGTGAAACATCCAATCTCCTTCTAAAGAGTTATGTTTTCATATTCTGATGTAAATAAATGCGTAAAACATTTTTAAACCTCTAATTTTTGGGTTTGAAAATAAGGGGGCAAATTTCGTTATAAACATTTAGAGCTGAAGCGGCCCTGTACATCCTATGAGTTTTTAACTTACAGATTATTGTTGCTAAAGACGAAACGAAGATTTATAAAAAAATAAAAAATCTCTACGACCAACTGAAGCCGAGGTAAATGTTGGGTTTGGAAATAAGGGGGCAAATTTCGTTATAAACATTTAGAGTTGAAGCGGCCCTGTACATCCTATGAGTTTCTTACTTACAGATTATTGTTGCTGAAGACGAAACGAAGATTTATAAAAAAACAAAAATTTTCTACAACCAACTGAAGCCGAGATAATTATTTCTTTTTTCTTAAATCGTAGTGCCTTTATTTATAATAATTAAGAAATTATTTTACAGCCCTTGACTAAAGAAAGACTTATATTATCTTAAAATTAAAATTATTATAAAATATATTATATATTATAAATTATATATATTAAAAATTATTTTTAAAATTGGCTCGCTTCAAATCCGCGCGCTCGGAAAATTTTTACGTAACTTGTATTAAATTTTGACCGAAAACAATTTAATAATATTACCATTATAATATACAGTCTATTAACCACCGTATTTGTTTTTATTGATAAACTTTTATATGTGAAATCTCATTTCTGAAGAAATAATACATATTACAAAAATGATACATTATATATGAAATATATAACTATATTTTTAATTTTTTCATTGTTATATAAATATAATAATAATAATGTTACTTCTTATTATACAATATAAAATTTTTTCTTCTTGTAGTGACTATCCGTTTTGGATGTTGGCGACCATCATGGCAATTTGGCAAACCCCATTTGGAAACAGAGTACCAGGAAGGCGAAGGATTACCTTGCTAGAAAATTTAAGTACGTCGTTCAACACAACAACTACAAATCCTTTTAGAGCAGCAGTACCGATTTAGTGTGCAAGTACAGATTGCCATGATGGTCGCCAACATCCATAACGGATAGTCACTACAAGAAGAAAAAGTTTTATATTGTATAATAAGAAGTAACATTATTATTATTATATTTATATAACAATGAAAAAATTAAAAATATAGTTATATATTTCATATATGTATCATTTTTGTAATATTTATTTCTTCAGAAATGAGATTTCACATATAAAAGTTTATCAAGAAAAACAAATACAGTGGTAAATAGACTGTATATTATAATGGTAATATTATTAAATTGTTTTCGGTCAAAATTTAATACAAGTTACGTAAAAATTTTCCGAGCGCGCGGATTTGAAGCGAGCCGGGCGATTTGCAAAATTTGGCCGCTTGCAAAAGCACCGGTTTTAAAAATAATTTTTAATAAGTAAATGTAACTATATTTTATAATAATTTTTATTTTAAGGTAATATAAGTCTTTATTTAGTCAATGACTGTAAAATAATTTCTTAATTGTTATAAATAAAGACACTACGATTAAGAAAAAGAAATAATTATCTCGGCTTCAGTTGGCTGTAGAAAATTTTTATTTTTTTATATATTCTCGTTTCGTCTTCAGCAACAATAATCTGTAAGTTATAAACTGATAGGATGTACAGGGCCGCTTCAGCTCTAAATGTTTATAACGAAATTTGCCCCCTTATTTTCAAACCCAACATTTAGCTCGGCTTCAGTTGGTCGTAGAAATTTTTTATTTTTTTATTAATCTTCGTTTCGTCTGCAGCAACAATAATCTGTAAGTTAAAAACTCATAGGATGTACAGGGCCTCTTCAGCTCTAAATGTTTATAACGAAATTTGCCCCCTTATTTTCAAACCCAAAAATTAGAGTTTTAAAAATGTTTTACGCATTTATTTACATCAGAATATAAAAATATACCTCTTTAGAAGGAGATTGGATGTTTCACCAACTCTCTACGATTTTTTTTTTCAAAAAGTTATAGCCTTCGACCTTTGACCTTTTGGGATAAACAATTTATAATATCTAAGCAACAAATTCGTTAATCGGGCCTTACAATTTTTTTTTTGTTTGGAATTGAAAGATCTTCATTTTAAAACTTTAAAAAATAAAAAAAAAATTATTTGTACAATAAATAACGCAATTGTAAAAAACGGCCATTTTGGACCTTTCGCAGGCTGTTTTACAATAACCAATAAACTAAATTATACTTACTATAGCTCAAATTGTAGGTTTTTTAATTTACTACAACTTTCTATTAAAAAGTTTTTTTTCTAGAATCAATATCCTAAGCTGCAAAATTAAAAATCACAATAAAAAAAGCTCACAATATTTTTGGTCACATTTTAGTATAAGTTATTCCTTGCATCGTCCCTTACATCACCTGATAGGTTTCAAAAATTCCTGAATTATACCCTGAAATCGACCTATTTTTCACCCCCAACCTGGAGTAATAGTCATAATCATAATCCGGAAGCAGAAAACCTATTAGAAAGACAAGTTTTAAGTCACGGCATAAGATACATAAGACGGCATAAGTCAAGGCCGAAGATGACTTATTTGAAAAACCTTCTAAATTAATTAGAAAAGAATTAAATACTGAAAATAATTTAACCAATTTGACAACAAATGATTTACATTGTGCAAAAAAAATATGTATTATGCTCGTCGGAAGTCACAACCAGCTTTACCTAAATCAATTTTTGAAGTTCATGAAGTTTTAAGAAAATTAGAACCAAAAACAAATAGAGGGGAGAACTTTTTATTAGTGAATGACTCGATCGAAAATTTAGTGATATTTTCATGTGATAGTAATTGAAAATTTTTATGTGAATCGAAAATTATTTATATGGATGGTACATTTTCGTACTGTACAAAGTTTTTTAAACAAATGTTTACAAACAGTTCACGGCTATTTTAATGGTCATTATATTCCGTTAGTATTTTGTTTACTGAAAGACAAAAGCGAAAATTCTTATAGACAATGCATTATGAACATTTATCAATATTGCGTGAGTATAAGTTTAACATTTTCGCCACAAGAAGTAGTCATTGATTTTGAAATTGCTATTCATAATGCTGTAGTAAAAATTTGGCCAAATTGTAAAATTACCGGTTGTCGATTTCATTTAACACAAGCTTGGTTTAGAAAAATCCAAAGCTTAGGTTTGGTTAATGAATATAAAGATAAAAGTTCAGATATAGGAAAATGGCTGCGTTACTGTTTTGGCCTTTTATTTTTAAATCCCGAAGAAATTGATGATTTTTATTTTTTTGATCTTTATGAAATTAAACCTGAACATCCTAAATTGGAAGAATTTTCTGACTACCTTTTACAAAACTTCTATAAATGTGTTTTTTTCCATTGAGATGTAAAATTATTTGATTGTAACAATTAATATCTCATGGGCCGAGCTGGGTATATTTTATATCGGGCAGTTTTAATCTTTGCGCCGACTTGGGACATTTTTAAAAGACCTACCTGTTTCTTGGGCCGAGATAGGCACTGCCTGAAGATTCTTTACATAAAGAAAATCTTGATTTATTTTACATCAGAAAACATTGTGTCCACTTCGTAAACATTTTTCAAACTTAAAAAGAGTTTAGAACTATTTGTCTTTGTACAATATAAATTTCTTTTTGAAATTTTTTGGCTATCCGAAACGCATTTCTCTGTTGAACTGAAATCTTTGTTAAAGCATTCTCAAATAAATTCCTATGTACTAAGCAAATACTATGGTTACGCTTTTACCTTTGATTACGATACAGCGATCCGAACCTACATATTAGGCGAAACATCAAATAGTTTGTGTTCACTTGCTCAATAGGAAACGATATTTTATTACAAAGGATTTACAAATATTTTATTACACAGGTAAATATATCTTTGAGTTTTGTATCAGTCTAGTTAGTTGTTTTTGTTTTTTGTGAATATATAAATAAAATACACAGAATATAAAAATATAGGACTCGCGATATTAAGTCACAATGACGAGCTCTCGTGGATTTCAGCTGAATAGCTTCGAGGGTGTTTTCAATGTCAAACGCGGGGCGCACATGCATTTGAAACAAGTGGGTAATATTCATTATTTATTTTTCATCATCATCAATGATGCTACAGCCCTATGAAAGAGCCTCGACCTTCCCAAGTCTATTACGCCAGTCAGTCCTCTCCATTACCAACCGCTGCCAGTTTGCTGCGCCTATTTTTCTCCCATCCTCATCCACACCATCCTTCCATCTGAGTTTTGGCCTACCCCTATTTCTACTTCCCACAGGTTGTGACATAAGGATTCTTCCAGGAAAGTTGTTCTGCTATGATCTTGCTAGATGTCCTGTCCATCTTAGTCTTCCTATTCTTATAAGAGATACTTTACCCCCAAATTTTTGTTTATATCTGCGGTATAATACCTCGTAGTTGTACCTCCTCCTCCAGACACCATTTTTATAGATGCCACCGAATATTCCTCTCAGGATCCTTCGTTCAAATATAAGCAGAAGGTTTCTATCTGCCTTAGAAATGGTCCATGCCTCTGATCCATATGTCAACACTGGTTGTATGAGGGTTTTGTATATGGTTATTTTTATTTTTTGGCTTAAGTTTCTGCTTCGTATATGTCTACTCAGTCCAAAATAGCATTTGTTTGCTAGGATTATCCTTCGCTTGATTTCTTCCGTCATGACGTTGTCTTTGTTGATCAGGGAGCCTAAGTATGTGAATTTGTCCACCACTTCAAAGGTAGAGCTATCAACCGTGAATTGGTGTCCAATGTTTCTGGCTCTATTGTTGGGTGTTGACGCTTAGTTTTCTCCTCGTTTACTTGCAGGCCCATATTTTTTGAGGCAGTTGGGAAGGTGGTATACATTTCTCCTAGCTTGCGTGTTGTGCGGGCAACTAGGTCCACATCATCTCCATATGCCAAAATTTGGGATGATTTATTAAAAATATTTCCTCTGTTGTCTATTAGGGCATCTCTGACCGCCTTTTCCAGAGCTATGTTGAAGAGGAGACACGCCAGCGCATCTCCCTGTCGCAACCCAACATGCGTTTCAATCGCCTGTGATTGTTCGCCCTGTATTTCGACTTTGCAAAAAACTTTACGCATTGTAGCCTTAACCAATCTTACCATTATCTTATCATTGTTTATTTTTACATATTTTTTTTACACAGTTTTTTTTTAATATTTTATTCGCTGTGTAAAGAACTTGGAGGGGATACGACAAACTATCGTGAGTGACAAGCGGGAAATCTTAAAACTTTCTTAACGTATTTTTTAAATAATTCATATTGTCAAATTTACGTATATTTCTGGCATTGGAGACAATGTGATTTCGCAAATTTTGTGTTGTAAATTGTGAAAATTGTATGTTGCTCCACAGTATTAATGTGATCTGCAATTATTAAAGTGAATTAAATTAATTATATTCTGCTTGTAGAACTGAATTTTAATAATTAATTTTATTTACTACATATCTACAATGTTTACCTATTAATAACATAACCTCAATGTTGCCTTTTCTTCTCATTCGGTTTTTGGGCTGTGACCTTGATAATTATCCAGTAACTAGGACTAATATAATTGGCCAATATAATTAAAAATGCTATAAATGTTGCTGAGCTATGAAACCAGGTGTCGCTCTGCCGAACTTGCATGGTCCCAATACAACATCGATGCTAACTTTTATTAAATGGTGAAGATTTCATGCTAAAAGTCAACATTAGCGCGCAGAAAACGCGGCCCAAGATGGCAGTCCTAATTTTAAAGATTTTATCGAGATATTTGGCACACATATTCGTAATATAGTAAAGAATGGCGGTACAGATCCCAATTTGAGAAAATGTTAGTAGGTGGAAATTACTCTATAATTAAATTAAATATTACAAAAACGAGTCTGTACCGTCATTAAGAAGAAAAAATTACCATTTCTTTAAATAAACTTTTTTCCCGTGCCTAGATTTTGTGTCACATTGGAATTACTAAAAATCGATTATCTATAATAAAAAATGGAATTTGACTGACTTCGATGAAAACATCGCGAATATTATGTACAGAGTAGGTTAATTTAATCTATACATATACAGTGGAACTTCGATAACCCGGATTAATCGGGACCGCGGCCGATCCGGGTTATCGAAAATCCGGGTTAGCCTGAGAATATGGTAAAAATTAATAAAATACGGTATACTTACAGATAAACTCCGTTAGAATTAAATTAACATGAAATATATTCACAATATGTACCTACACATCTAAATTTCTAAAAACACGCAAACACAAACCTAAGCAAACGGAAGTGACCAATACAATACTGTATTCATACAGTCACAATCGGAACGATGTTTTGGTATTATGTATTAAGAACAGTGAAAACTAAGACCATTGATTAAAAAAGAATTTTTTAAATAGTCTTTCTTAAACAATGCTAACACAATTTGAAATAAAAAATAAAGGAGTATTATATTACAGGATAGGTGCCTGTTGTTTCTGCCGGCGCCGGCGGCGTGTGCCATGAGTCATTTTTACTAGCGCTTAGTTCAAATTACACAAATACACATTATCTCTCAAATATTATATTACATACATACATTTTTATTGTTGAAATGTTTATCTGATAATTAACTATTTTTATGGGAAATAAGCCACAATTAAATTGAAAAAATAATTTTAATAACATTTCGACGCGCAGATCGGGTGTCGTTGACAAAATACAAAATATGTACTGAATATCAAAATGTTTATCTGATGAAAATCGATCCGTGTTAGCCGGACTTCCGGGTTATTGGGGGCCGACTTATCGGGGTTCCACTGTACATATAACACGCTTTTATTGTTAGGTATACATTGATGAAAGCGCTAGTAACCGGCAAAATATGGAAAAAATAATATATTATGAAACAAAAGAGATGAAAGTAGTAGAGGTGGAAATTGTCGATATAAACGTATAAATTAACATTACATTACATAGTTTCCCACCTTGAGACATCTGTGACAGGGGTATTTTATAAAATTCTCCTGCCACAGTGACAGTTTTCATACTCCTCCAATACGTCTGAAGGTATGGATATTCTATACGTTTATATCACTCTTGTCTTCTTCGCTTCAGCATCCATCTGGCTTGCAATTTTTAGAAGCCACGGTGTTACCAGTAAAATGGTCCAATAAGTTTTCAATTAAATGTCTTTTAAAAATATTTTTATTAGGATGAAAACTTTGACTTTTATTTAGCAGATGTCGCTAGGCACTACTACCATCACGTCAGTTGCAATGCGGGGACTAGTAGAGTCGAAAATTTAAACTTAAGGCAGAGATATCAACCTATGCATTCTCTGAGGAGCCACTAAAAAGTGACGGAATCGTCGATAAGAATAGAAATATGCTTTATTTTCACTGAAAATTATACAAATTTTATGGAAAAAGCTTAATATAAAGTCAGAAAAAAATAAATAATATCTAACAATAACAATAACAAATACAATTTTCTGAAATTTGATAAATCGTCAATATAAAAAAAATACAAAAATACAAAATATAAGATAATAAAGTAAAGAAAAAAACAAAATCGATATATTGCAACAATTTATAAAAATTGCAAAGTGAACATATAACAAAGTAAACTATAGACATAGGAACAAATAAGTTTAAGCTGCTGCATGTGACACCCAAATATAGATAAGTTTGGTTACTTGTACATTACTGTAATTTCTTAGTTAGTCATTAAGAAACTCTTCTACTGAATAATATGGTCTTTTAGATAGATGAGCTTTTGTCATTTTACGGAACTTGGGGAAAAATGTTGCAGATTTGAGTTGTAAAAGAATGTTGAAGGTTGTATAGTTTTTTTTGCGGAATATAATATAGATTTCTTTACTAACTCAGAGGACGGGATCGGTAAATAGACATCAACATTTGAATTTCTGGTGGAGTAGTCATGATGAGGCCTAGCTGGAAAGACATGCATGTGTTTACGAATTAAGCAAACAGTTTCTAAAATATATAAAGATGTAAGGGTTAAAACTCCGTGATCTTTGAAGTAACTTCTGCAATGTGTTGTTCTTCTGAGGCCAAACAGATACCTTATTGCTCTTTTTTGTAATTTAAAAATAACATCTAATTGGGCAGCTATACTAGAACCCCAAAAAGGAAGACCATATCGAAGATGAGACTCGAACAAGGAAAAATATGTTAGTTTAGAAGATGCTAAATTGAGTTCTTTCGAAACAGATCTTATAGCATAGCAGGCTGAGGCGAGTTACTTACTTAACAAATCGATATGAAGGGACCATTTAAGGTTGCTGTCTAAAAAAATACCAAGAAATTTTACAGAATCAACGGTAGAGATCTGGCTGTTATTAACAAGCAGGGGTTGAAGGACACTTTTATAGGATAATGCTACTGTCTTATCCACGTTAAAAGAGAGTAAATTAGAGTCAGACCAGGTTTTTATTGCAAGCAAATCAGAAGTTATAGTTGCATGAAGAGATGCAAAATAGTTGAGTTGCTCCAAGTGATACTGGTATCATCAGCAAAAAGAAAAATTTTTCCATCGATGTTTAAGTTAATGATGCCATTTATAAAGATAAGGAACAGTAGAGGACCCAATACTGAACCTTGTGTTACTCCACATACAATGTTTTTGAGACTAGAGTCAGTATCATTTGCTCTAACTAGTTGTTTCCTATTATTCAAGTAAGATTGGAACCAATTCAAGGAAATACCTCGAACCCCATAGAAATTTAGTTTTTTAATCAAAATGGCTTGATTTACACAATCAAAAGCTTTGACATAGTCACAGAAAACAGTGGCAGTATAAAGATTATTGTTTAGTGCTTGGTAAACCTCATGAAGCACAGAAAACATGGCATCAGTGGTACATTTATTAGTTAAAAAACCGAACTGATTTTAGGATAAGATATTGTTATCAATGAGAAAGGACATAAGACGGGTTTTATGAGTCTCTCAATAATTTTTGAAAGTACCGGTAGTAAGGCAATAGGTCCATAGTTGCAAGCACAAGATTTTTCACCACCCTTATGAAGGGGAATAATAATGGCTAAATTTAGGCACTCTGGGAATTTGCCTCTTTCAAAGGAATCATTAATTAGTGAGACGAGAATTTCCAACACATTTTCTGTGAGATTTGAGAAGATTTTTATGGATAGTCCATCAGTACTACAGGATGATTTGCTTTTGATACTATTAAAAGTTTGGATCAGTTCAGATGTATCGATTGGTCTTATAAAGAATGAATTCGAGAACACTCCTGAATTAGGGAGATAGGAAATGGGATCTTTTTGTGGCAAAATAGTAAAAGTTATATTTTTACTCAAATTAACGAAGTATTCGTTCAGATTTTCCGGGTCTGGAAGGGCAAATGTTTGAACTGCGTGAGTTCTATTTCGAAGATCGTTTATTATGGACCAAGTTTCTTTTGCAACACTTTTAGAGCTTTCCAGACGATTTTGATAGTAGGCTTTTTTAGCTGATTTGATGAGTTTTAGATAGGTTACCCTGTACTTGGTGATACATTGAGTGACAGAGACGTTGGTAGCAAATTTCTTGATATACAATAGTGAGCGCATATTTTTGGCTGATATGCGGATACCTTTGGTAGCCCAGGGTTTGTGATGTTTTGGCTTAATTGAAATTAAAGGAAATGCCTTATTGAAGATAGAGATAAGCTTTTCTATAAAATCGTTGAAATTATAGTCCACGTCCGCAGAAGGAAAATGCCACTCAGAAGTTAAGCATAAATTTTGAAATTTATAAAAATTCCGAGCGGAAAATATCCTACCTAAACGTCGGGTTTTCGAGGAGGATTTGCTGAAGATGTTAAACTTCGTAAATACTGCTTCATGATCTGATAATCCCGCATTAATAATTGTAGAGCAGACATCAAGGGGTGAGAAATCTGAGACAATATAGTCAATTATGGTAGATGAAGTTTTTGTAATCCTTGTAGGAGAATTAACGTGCATTGAGAGACCATATGATTCAAATATGTTGACCAAGGACATTTGGGTAGCACAAGCAGCATCATAATTAATGTTGAGGTCCGCGCATAGAATTTTTCTGCTTTTATGAGGCAAGTCATCTAACAAATTTAGCAGGTTCTGAAAAAATAGTTCCACAGGGGAGTCAGGAGATCTGTAGATGCAAATAATGTAAAGATTAAGATTTTTATTATAAACTAGGGAAAACTCAAAGAAGGCTTCATTTAACAGAAAGTCATATTTTGTTATCAGAGAAAAATCATTATTTCTAGAAAGAATTAGGGTGCCTCCATGAGCTGAACTTGGACGATCATACCTAACAATTGTGGTATATTTTTCTACAAAAAAAGGCTCGTTGACTTCAAGCCAGTGCTCTGTAACCGCAACTATCGGGGGAAATCCTAATTCCTCTAGAAACAAAAATATTTCGTCAGTTTTATTTCTTATAGAACGAATATTAATCAAAACCATACTAAAGTTGTCATCACTAAAATTATTCGAGGTTTCTAGTTCCTCATAACACGTCGTATTATTTAAAAATTTCGTCTTGGAGAGCTAGTACAATAATAATTTCGGTGACGTTCCCTTGATTTTTGTAGATGTATGATTCTTTCTGAACTTAGAAAGGACCTATAAGCAGCAAGATCAGCTTTCACCTCAGCTGGACCATTTCCATAGGCATCATTAAATTCTAGAAGAATTTTTCTTAGTTCCTCAGTCTTGGTAGGTAGTCCTTCGGAAGCCAAAAATAGTTTTACACTGGTGTTGTTATATTTATCACAAAATATTGAGGCAGGCTGGTCGTGTAGGAAAGCAAGATGTAGCTTAATTGCTTTTAATATATCTGTTTCCCTTAATCTTGCTAGAAGATATCGACTGTTTGAGTTATTGGTTAATCTAACTCTTGGTGGTGTTAAAGGATCCAAATTTGTGGATGGTACCAAAGTATCTTTCTTAATGAAATTAATTTGGGAACGGAACGGATCTTTAGATTTGCAAATTTCGATGGCCTGCTTGTCAGTAAGTATATTTGTGGTTTCAACTTCATTTTTGTTTTTACTTGGAATGGTAATTGGATTTTCCAAGCTAACTGGGCTTCTGATGTGCTTCGGTTTCATATTTGCCTCAGATGAAGTTGTTGGTTCGGAGCATGAGGATTCTGTAGACCATTTAATGTTTACACCAGGTGGCCAAATTTCCTTATTAAATAATAAGTCAATATATGTTTTAGACTTAATACCTATTTTGAATGAGGACCCAGTTGTTGTGTTGGCATCTTTAAGAAGGGCATAACATCTTATATATTCCTTGATACCTAGCTTCTCTTTAATGTAGTGAACTACTTGAATAGGAGTGTAAATTGGGGTTAAGTTGCTAATAACGACAAAGTGACATTTATCTTCTGCACTTTTTGATTTTGTGACTGGACTAGCTTCGAAATGTTGAGTGTCTTCGGTTTGAGTAGTTGAAGTGGAATACACAATGTTTCTCTTCGATACATCTTTCTTCGTTGGCATAGCAGGTAGTTTATTTGAAAGATTACTCATTTGATTAGATATTTCACTTACGTTTGAAGAGAGCCTATCTAGTCCAAATTTTATCTCAGATGAATTTGAATCTTGGACTTGCACCTTAATCGTGTCATTGGAACAGCCGAAAAAAACTGACGATATATTGAAGATATCTTGTTCCATCTGCCTTCTCGATTTTAAAAGATATTCAGGATTTAGCAGGTTATTTAATTTATGGATCTCGTCAATTTTTTTCGTAATATAGTCTAATTTGCCGTCATTTTTGGTTAATAAATCATATGTCTCGATGAAAATTGGCAAATTATCAGTGAGTTTTTTTGTAACTTGAATTAAGGCGTCAAAATTCTCTTGTGGTATTTGATTTTTTGATAGATTGTTAATTTTTTCATTTAGATATCTGAGACTAGGCGAATCACATAAAGTACAGAAAAATCTTAAATGAGAATTTTTTGGGTCCAGTAGAGTTTTTGCCGTTGTTTTGTTGAGACCAGAGCATTTGATGCAAAAATACCGTTTACAATCTCTATGGCAACGTATCTGATATTTTTCGTTTTCAGAAAATTCAGCTAAGCAAATTTCACAATTTTTGGACGTCATGGTGTCAAGGTTAAATATTATACAAATATTTAACTAGGTCGTTTAAACTTGGTGATGTGATGATATTAATAAAAAAATAAAACACTTACAGCTAGTATTCACAACACATCAATCAAAACAAATAACAAAACATGTAAATACAAGAAACAAAACAAAACATACAACCGTACGCTTCCAGTGCTGGTAAACGACTGAAGTGCTGGTTGCGCTCTCTGAACTAAAATTAAGACAGTATTGGCTTCGCATTGCAACTGAATAAAAATGGTTATACATTTTTATACAAAAAAATACTTTTTTTTAATACAGCTTTATATTTCCAGTTAGTTGGTTTTTTGTCGTATCGAGTTAGTCGTGCATAAAATTCTGATTTTATGCTCTAATGCATTTAAATACAAACGAAGAGAGCTGAGTGCGGAAGAACATTTACGTTTGCTTGAAAGTGATGATTCAAAGCTTTATATTGATATTAACGAGGAGAAAGCAAGTGATTAAAAATGTGAAGATAGTTTGATAGACAAAGGCCTGCTCTAATCTTCTGATGGATTTATTACACATTGTTTTTTATTAAGTATAACAAGAACTGCTTGTTTGTCTTTTTTTCATGTATGTTTATTTCATGATTATCGATGCACCTTTTCATGCTCGTGTTCTGTGCTCGCTATCCCAAGCATTTTTGCATATCTGGTATTTGTCGAAGTCTCTAGTCTGGATGTATGCTTCATGTTCGTTTGTAATAACACATAGGTATAATAAGCGTAAGGAGACGTACATTATGGTGGCTGGGTAATCTGAGAGAATGGTACTGATGTGCATCAAATGAAATTTAAGAGCAGCTGTATTAAAAGTTCGAATAGCTATGATGATTGCCGACCTCCCTCATGGAGATGGCACTTAAAGAAAGTACTAACAATTAGTGGTCTTGCGTTTTCTTCCACGTAGAAATTTTTGTATTCATAGAGTTTTTATATGGATGCTGTGACGGGTAACTCTTTCAGGATGACACACTCAGTAAATCGCAGGTTAAAAACAAGGTAAATATATTTCGGTGATTCGTATACAGGGTTCAAAAATAAACAAACAAAATAAAAGATGATTATATATTGCCCCGTTGCAGAGAACTCCCTCTGGATAGATGTCTGCAAAAGAAAAAGAAAATTAATTACAAAATGAAATGTCCATACACCTCACTTCAGTGTAGAGTACAAACAGTCACACAATCAAACTATTGACAATTATACGGGAGCCATATGATTTTTATCGGAAGCAAGTTCAATCCACGGCTACCGTTCTATTACGAGTATGCGAATCACTTCAATACGGTGCACCTCGCTACTCAGGTCGGTCTGCCTGCTCACTTCGCATTGCTGGCCTTGAAGTCTCGAGCTGTCGCTACAAGACTGAAGAACCTCCGCTCGGTGGCTTCCTTAAGTACACTCTATGCCTCGGCTGGTTTGGAGAAGTGGAAATGAGTGGGGTCTCGTGTAACGCGACCGGTGAAACTCCCACGGTTAGATCTGTCGACGTGCTGCAAGTGGCGCATCATTACAATGCATTTTTTTATATTTCATGCGTGTTGTTTTGTTTGGTTTTGGAATCTCAGTGTGTTGGTCGTTCTGGTACTCGTTTCTTTTCCATTTTATTTTTTTTATAAGAACTTTAAATAGGTATTGTTTGTCATCTTTGAATCCTTTCTTGAGAGTGTATCTGGATTGCTTCCGGTGTTCTGTTGTTTCCTTTCTTCAATGTTGTGGAATTCCTTGTTAATCAAGGACAATGGGTATTCATTTTTATTCACGCAGGTACTGTTTCCTGAAACTCATTTTCATTATAGCAGGTGCTTCGGATTTATCATAGCGATTTGATATTTCCTTATTTGAGGTTTACGTTGAAGTTGGAGAGAATACAAAATTAGTAGTGCAGCCAATATGTGAAACAATTGTGCATTTAATGATAGAAGTATATAATTTGGACCACATATACTACACATATAATGGTTCAAATTTAGATATGAGGCCATCTCAGATTTTACTATTTACAAAAATGGCGGGTATTCAAAATGGCGACTATACATATGTGACTAATTGCACGATAACTTTTGAACGAGACGTCAGATTTCAAACAAATTTGGTATAATATATGTTCTTTTTTTGATGTATAAGATCAAGGTCTTGAACCGGAAGAATAGGTTTACCAGAAGTTGCGTTTTTCCTGGTTTTTATGTAATAATATGTTTTTTTTTTCAATTCTTTCACCCTGCATTTATTATTTTTCAAAAAGTTAATACCGCCATGTCAAATAGCGTAATTTTTTTTTTTTGTAAATATTCTGTACTTTTTAGTTATGTTAATTACCATTTAATAAATGCATACCGTATGTTCACATGTAGGTACCTATGTGCGGCAGATTCGTGCAAATATTACAAGAATTATTGTGCATTTAGCGGTAGAAGTATATAATTTGGACCACATGTACTTATAAGGATTCAAACTTAGATATGAGGCCATCTGACTTTTTGTTCCTTTTGCAAAAATGGCAGGCATTCAAAGTATAGACTATACATATGTGACTAATAGCACGATAACTTTTGAACGAGACATCAGATTTCAACCAAATTTAGTATGTAGGTTCCATTTTTTTTATTAATAAGATGGAGGTCCTGAACCAAAAAATTGGTTTACCAGAAGTTGTGTTTTACTGTTTTTTATGTAAACATATGTTGTCTTTTAATTCTTTCACCCTGTATATATAAATTTTTCAAAAATGTAATACCGCCTTTGAAAAGAGCATAAAAATATTTTTTAGAAAATATTTTGAACTTCTTAGTTATGTTAATTCCCATTTAATAAATGCATAACGCATGTTCACATGTACCCATGGACGGCAGATTCATTTTGAATGCCCGTCATTTTTGTAAAAGACAAACTCTGAGATGGCCTGATATCTAAATTTGAAATTTTGTATATGTAGTATGAGTCCAAATGATATGCTTCTATACCATTAAATTCACAATAACTCTTACATTATTATCTGCTCGGATCTGCCGCACATAGGTGCCTACATGTGAAAATACGTTATGCATTTATTAAAAGGTTATTAATATAACGAAAGAGTTCAAAACATTTCCTAAAAAATATTTTTACGCTCTTTTCAACGCCGGTATTACATTTTTGAAAAATTAATATATACAGGGTGAAAGAATTGAAAAAATAAACAAGATATTTTTACAAAATAAATCAGGAAAAACACAGCTTCTGGTAAACCGATTCTTCCGGTTCAAGAGCTTGATCTTATACATAAAAACCTATATACCAAATTTGGTTGAAATCTGACTTTTTGTTTAAAAGTTATCGTGCTATTAGTCACATATGTATAGTCGCCATTTTGAATGCCCGAATTTTTTGTAAAAGGCAAAATCTGAGATGGCCTCATATCTAAATTTGAATCTTTGTGTGTGTACTATATGTGGTCCAAAATATATGCTTCTACCATTAAATGCACAATATTTTTTATAATATTTGCACGTATCTGCCGCACATAGGTACATGTGAAGATAAGTTATGCATTTATTACATGGTAATTAACATAACCAAAAAGTTCAAAATATTTCCTAAAAAATATTTTTACGCTCTTTTTAAAGCCGGTATTACCTATTTGAAAAATTAATACATACAGGGTGAAAGTGTTGAAAAAAAAACAACATATTTTTACAAAAAAAAAAAGAGCAGGAAAAACACAACTTCTGGTAAACGGATTCTTCCGATTCAGGAACTCGATCTTATACATTAAGAAAAGAACTTATATACCAAATTTGGTTGAATTCAGACTTTTCGTTTAAAAGTTATCTTGCTATTATTAGTCACATATGTATCGTCGCCATTTTGAATGCCAATCATTTTTATAAAAGGTAAAATCTAAGATGGCTTCATATCTAATTTTGAACCTTTGTATGTGTAGAATATGTGGTCCAAATTATATGCTTCTATCATTAAATGCACAATTCTTATAATATTTGCACGAATCTGCCGCACTATAGAGAGAATTTAAATTTCTATTGGTGTGGGTTAGTTTTCTGTACTAAAATGTACTAAAACTAAAATGTTTAGATGAAGGGGTAGAATGGCCACAAAGAATAAAATTCAGAATGTATATATTCTTAACCATCTAGGTAACTAAACCATAATCTTAACTATTTATAATGGGAAATAAGCCACAATATTATTAAAAAATTATTTTTATTAACGTTTCTACGCCCAAATCGGGTGCTTTGGGCTCCTCTTTATCTCCATTATTGGCTAATGTATTTATGGAGGATTTCGAAAATAATATCATTTCTAAACAAAATTTAAAACCCACTGTATGGTGGAGATATGTAGATGATGTGTTTTCAATATGGCCTCATAGATCAGAATTGTTGGATACATTCCTGAATATTATAAACGATCAAGAAGAGACAATAAAATTTACAATGGAAAAGGAATATAATAACATCCTGCCTTTCCTCGATGTTTTAGTCTCAAAGAAGGATACTGGATATGAGACTCAAGTGTATAGAAAACCAACACATACCAACAGATATCTCAATTACAGATCAAATCACAACATCAACGTTAAAAAGGGAATTATTAAATCCTTATATGATGGAGCCAAAATTACTTGTTCTAACGAAAATTCATTTTTAGAAGAAAAACAAGTCTTAACATCTGTTTTATTAAAAAATGATTATCCTTTATCGTTTATAAATAAGGAATTGTCAAGATTGGATCGAATGGAACAGAACAACATAGAACGGGATCCTACAACATTCACAAGAAATAATACGAGGAAAATATCAATACCATACATAAAAGGACTATCCGAGAAACTTAAAACAATAGGAAATAAATTCAACATTTCAACAACATTCAAAACAACCAACACATTGAGATCTATTCTATCTAAAACTAAACCTAACAATGAACAAGAAAAGACAAAGAATTGTATTTATAAAATACCTTGTGAATGCGAACAGTTTTATATAGGTGAAACATCAAGACCATTAAACGTTAGAATAAGTGAACATCAATCTTATATTAAAAATAGAGAAATTGATAGATCTCAAATATGTCAACACGCATGGGATAATGAACATAGAGTTCAGTGGAGAGATTCAAGTATAGTCCTGAAAGAAACAGATAGTAAAAAGAGAAAAATCAAAGAAGCGGCTCTAATTATGCTAAACGAAAGCAATTGTATCGCAAATTCCTCGGTGGAATGCAGTAGGATGTGGATACCCATACTGAAAGAGGAAGTCAATAGAAAGAAAATACCACAATTAGTAAGTCAATAGTCGAGTTAGCACATATTTTATATTTTATTATTACTTATATATCCATGTATTATTGACATTATTTATAATTTAAACAAAATTATAGTAAAGTCAGAATTTGGTATTAATTTTTGAGAGTAAATTAAATATAAGACCAAATACTTACGATGTCGGGATAGTATCACGAGGTTTTTCCTGGTTTTCCCTCGTGATTTACTATAAGATCTCTAACGCGAGAATTTTAATGTCACCGTTGCATGTGGTTGTCTTTTTAAAGACAGATCACATGCTATGATTTCTTTTGTGACGGATATTCTTGAGTTGGGGTTGATTTCATGTAATCGAATGAACTATCTTTCAGTAAAGTCGTCCCAGGAACGGAACTCATAAATATTGGCAATATCATTTTAAAGTCTTTTACTTTAAAATGTATCAATAGTATCTGAATTGCCGATATAAATGAGTCAAATTAAATAAATTATTAGAAGAATTTTTTTACTAAGCAACAACATTTTTGTTTCTGTTAGTAGTATTTTGTATTTTGACAACGGCACCCGATTTGGGCGTCGAAACGTTAATAAAAATAATTTTTTAATAATATTGTGGCTTATTTCCCATTATAAATAGTTAAAATTGTAAAAATGCCACAAGAAAATAGCTTCAGAACAACATTAAGAAACGGGTATGGGCCTAGCGTGTGTCAAAATTTTAGGAAATTGGAAACCTTCTACGAGAAACTGGCACACTGTCAAAATTATATAAAATTCTTAAAACGATGTAGAGATAACAACATAATACCGAAGGGCTTGAGGTTACGGCCAGCTTACTCAAGCAGAAGACTCCAAAATATTCTACACAGAGCCAGTTTGTCAATGATCCGGGAAAGGTTACAATTTCACAGGTCAAATTTATTTTTTATTGAACAAGACATCGTAAGTATTAAATATTTGCTTTTCGGAATATCAAGTTCTGATTTTGATCGAATTATTTTTATTTTACACAAAATTTATCAAAATTCATATCAGAAACAAAGAAATATACATTTAAATAAATTTAATATTCTTTTAGAACAAAATAGTATATATACTTTTGATAACCTAAATAGAAATAATGACATATTAGCGACAGTTGTCAATCTATCAAATAGACAGTTAAATGCAACGGAGAATTTGGTATTGTCAAAGGGTTTAAACTATGCTGTTACTCATCCATCTATTCCAAAATTAGACATAATTAGTTTAGTGGAAAAAATATCCCAGTGTTTACCAACTCATGAAAAAGAACAGTATAGGGTACTATGTAAACTTGAATTGGAAAAGACAAATAAAATTGAACAGAACATCAGTAAAGAGGAAATGAAAGCTTTAAAAACTTTAAAAAACGATGACTCCATAACGATCCTACCAGCGGATAAAGGAAATGCAACTGTGATAATGGATAAAATACAATATGAAGACAAAATTACAGATCTAATTACAAATGGACCTTATACCAAATTAACGAAGGATCCAGCGAAAACACTAGAAAACAAAATCTATAGAACTTTATTCAAATTTAAAAATGATCTAACATACTATCAAAGAAAATTAATGACACCTCATTGCAGTAAGTCACCACATTTATATGGAGTGCCGAAAATTCATAAAGCGAACATACCACTTAGACCCATTTGTAGTACCATCAGTTCTCCTTGTAGTGAACTATCCAAATTTTTATTAAACATTATAAAACCATTTGCTAATAATGATGACAAATGTATAAAACATACAAAACATTTTTTAAACAAATTATCAACTATTGAGTTTAATCCAAATAATATTTTAGTAAGTTTTGACATAAACAGTTTATTTACAAATGTGCCATTAGATAAAACTTTAAACATAATCAAAACGAAATTAGAGAATGATGATACATTGACAACTAGGACAAAACTAAATGTATCAGCTATAATGGAGTTATTGACATTATGTACTAATAATACCTATTTTCAACTAAATAATGAATTTTATAAACAAAATTTTGGTCTAGCAATGGGCTCCTCTTTATCTCCATTATTGGCTAATATATTTATGGAGGATTTCGAAACTAATATCATTTCTAAACAAAATTTAAAACCCACTGTATGGTGGAGATATGTAGATGATGTGTTTTCAATATGGCCTCATAGATCAGAATTGTTGGATACATTAATGAATATTATAAACGATCAAGAAGAGACAATAAAATTTACAATGGAAAAGGAATATAATAACACCCTGCCTTTCCTCGATGTTTTAGTCTCAAAGAAGGATACTGGATATGAGACTCAAGTGTATAGAAAACCAACACATACCAACATATATCTCAATTACAAATCAAATCACAACATCAACGTTAAAAAGGGAATCATTAAATCCTTATATGATAGAGCCAAAATTACTTGTTCTAACGAAAATTCATTTTTAGAAGAAAAACAAGTCTTAACATCTGTTTTATTAAAAAATGATTATCCATTATCGTTTATAAATAAGGAATTGTCAAGATTGGATCGAATGGAACCGAACAACATAGAACGGGATCCTACAACATTCACAAGAAATAATACGAGGAAAATATCAATACCATACATAAAAGGACTATCCGAGAAACTTAAAACAATAGGAAATAAATTCAACATTTCAACAACATTCAAAACAACCAACACATTGAGATCTATTCTATCTAAAACTTAACCTAACAATGAACAAGAAAAGACAAAGAATTGTATTTATAAAATACCGTGTGAATGCGAACAGTTTTATATAGGTGAAACATCAAGACCATTAAACGTTAGAATAAATGAACATCAATCTTATATTAAAAATAGAGAATTTGATAGATCTCAAATATGTCAACACGCATGGGATAATGAACATAGAGTTCAGTGGAGAGATTCAAGTATAGTCCTGAAAGAAACAGATAGTAAAAAGAGAAAAATCAAAGAAGCGGCTCTAATTATGCTAAACGAAACCAATTGTATCGCAAATTCCTCGGTGGAATGCAGTAGGATGTGGTTACCCATACTGAAAGAGGAAGTCAATAGAAAGAAAATACCACAATTAGTAAGTCAATAGTCGAGTTAGTACATATTTTATATTTTAGTATTACTTATATATCCATGTATTATTGACATTATTTATAATTTAAACAAAATTATAGTAAAGTCAGAATTTGGTATTAATTTTTGAGAGTAAATTAAATATAAGTATCACGAGGTTTTTCCTGGTTTTCCCTCGTGATTTACTATGAGATCTCTAACGCGAGAATTTTAATGTCACCGTTGCATGTGGTTGTCTTTTTAAAGACAGATTACATGCTATGATTTTTTTTGTGACGGATATTCTTCAGTTGGGGTTGATTTCATGTAATCGAATGAACTATCTTTCAGTAAAGTCGTCCCAGGAACGCAACTCATAAATATTGGCAATATCATTTTAAAGTCTTTTACTTTAAAATGTATCAATAGTATCTGAATTGCCGATCTAAATGAGTCAAATTAAATAAATTATTAGAAGAATTTTTTTACTAAGCAACAACATTTTTGTTTCTGTTAGTAGTATTTTGTATTTTGACAACGGCACCCGATTTGGGTGTCGAAACGTTAATAAAAATAATTTTTTAATAATATTGTGGCTTATTTCCCATTTTAAATAGTTAAAATTGTAAAAATGCCACAAGAAAATAGCTTCAGAACAACATTAAACCATAATCTAAACCACCAATTAATGCAAAATTGGGATATAGTACATTAGGATAGTTAGGGCTTGTAATATGATAATTATTTATTATATTCAACAAAAAATTGCTGAGACTCAGTTCCTGAAAATTGTAGAAGAGGGAGACCAAAAAAGGTTAATGGAAGATGCTTAGGCAGGGCATTTCTATGGTTGGTGTGTAAGATATGGAAAGTGATATTAGTATTATTAAAGATAATTATCGAGACATGTAGAAATATTTCACATGGTAACGAAGACAAATTATAATACTTAACACGTTGACGGACAGTGCGTCAAAGAGCTTCGCTGGTGTCGCTCCTAGCGGTTACTAATTCAACTTTTACCGGTAATTTTTAAATTTATTATTTACTTGTTATAGCTTAATATTTACAACGCAAAAAAGTAATTAAATTGTAATCGATTTTTTTAAGATTTTTCTAATCATTTTGACGTTCTATTGATAAAATATCAATTTCTTACTTCGGATACTTTGACAATGATCGTGTAGATGGCGCTAAGATTATAATAGATTATTTATAATTACATATTACGGAACATTAAAAAAACTTAAATTCAGTATTTAAAACGTAAGTATATTTAAGGTAAAATATATACCACAGCTTTGACCAACTAATATTGTTTATAATTAATGTTTTTAATTTTAATTTTAAATTAATCACTTTAACATTTATGTCAAATTTCCGGTAAACGTTTACAAACTTGTCACTACTGGCGTTCGCGAATTTGTAAATATCCCCTCTACGTACGAGCTCACAGCGTATAATATGTATTTTGCAAAGTTGAATAGGGAAAAAGCAACATCTATAAATATTTGTTGTGTCACATTACATCTAACAAAATTTGACGTCTATAGACGTTTTGTCCGTCAACGTGTTAATGATTATTTTCAATAAAATTTTATTTTATTTTCCCTCTACAAGCAACTCTATACGCTCTGAGCTTCGCTGGTGTCGCTCCTGGCGGATTACTAATTCAACTTTCACCGGTAATTTTTAAATTTATTATTTAATTGTTATCGCTTAATATTTACAACGCTAAAAAGTAATTAAATTGTAATAGATTTTTTTAGATTTTGCTAATCAATTTGACGTTCTATTGATGAAATATTAATTTCTTACTTCGGATACTTTCACAATTATCGTGTAGATGGCGCTAAGAATGTATAATTACATATTACGGAGCATTAAAAAAACGTAAATTCAGTATTTAAAACGTAAGTATATTTAAGGTAAAAATATATACCACAGCTTTGACCAACTAATATTTTTTATAATTAATGTTTTTAATTTTAATTTTAAATTAATCACTTTGACATTTATCTCAAATTTCCGGTAAACGTTTACAGACTTGCCACTACTGGCGCTCGCGAATTTATAAATATCCCCTCTACGTACGAGCTCACAGCGTATAGATTTAATCTATTATACTGTTTTTTTATGACTGTTAAAACAGCCGTGCATTAAAATAGCTCAATTTATATTAGTGTTATTTCTATTATAGGAAAAAACCAGAAATGTAATGAAGAAATAGAATATGACTGTGACGATGCCACGTGTATAGACAGAAAGCTGATGTGCAATAAAAAATATAACTGCAGATTTCGTTGGGACGAAGAAGACGACGAGTGTCAGGTAATTATATAATTTATTCATTTTATTATTCTGTATTTAATTAAATGTTGGTTCTATTACCTTCCGTTACTTCTATTGATCTTATTTCTTAACCTTTAATACAGCAGAGTCACAACATGGAAATTCAAGATACAACACACCCAAAAATAGGGATGGCGGTTGTTGACAAAACACCGGTTTTCGGTTATACCGGTTTTTTACCTACGGTTTAACCTGGCGGTTATAACCGGTCAAAAAACTCGGTTATTCCAAAAACCTTTTTTCGGTTTTTTTAGTCAATCGCCAATACCCAGTAGGTTACAATTACATTGCTCTTTACTTTTCGATACTCCATTCGAGTTGATATCGGTCATCAGTGTTGTCAAATCGGTTTGAGTCAGCTTAAACTTGATAGTACGCGTGCGAGCGGCGAAAATTTTTTTTATTTTTTCTCTGGATTCATTATTTTTTCCACTTATCCGGTTTTTCACCGGTTGTTACTTTAAAATTAAAAAACCGGTTATAACCGGGACAAAAAACAGCCGGAGAAACCGATTATTGTGGAGTAAAAAAACCGGTTTTAGATTATAACCGGTAGGTTTTTCCCATCCCTACCTAAAAATAACAACATGCATTGACAGTATAACTATTGACGAAGCTTATTTAACTTACATTAAAAAAGATCAAAATATAGTATCAAAAGATAATGAACGCACATAATAATACATTTTTCTTCTTCTTCCTGTTAAAAGTAATTCTGATTGTTCATTTGCGAATTGATACCACTGTGGAAGGTTTTCACTACATATTTTGTGCGGTCGTCTGATATTTTTCTGCTGACTGGTGATTTATCTCCTACTATTTTGACTACACGTGTCTCCCCCATTTTGCTTATATGGCTATTACATTATTTCTTCTATTTAGTGTGCATCACTTCCCTTTCGATCTCTCAACTTATTTCCTGTAATTCTTCTCAGTATCCTGATATCTACTTTTTCCAATAGTCTTTGTGCTGAGGCTGTGTTGGGTCTTGTTATTGATGAATATGTCATTATTGGCCTTAAGGGTCGTTTAAACACAGCGATAAATCAAACAACTTATCAAGGTCAATCGAGTTGTTGCAACTTATCATTGTGTGTAAACGGTGCATCGCACAACTTATCAAAGTTGGAGTTGGGTTGAAGGTGGTATCGCATTGAATCACAGCGTCTAAACAGCGTTTCAACTTGTCATCACAACTAGTTGCTGTGACTTATCGTTGTGTTTAAACGACGCTTTACAATGGTTTCCTTAACTTCATGTCAATGTTAATGTATCAGTTTCACCATGTAGTATTATTGAGACATCTTACCGGTCTATTTGCTATTTTTACTTGGTCTTTGCTATTTTTACTTGTTCAACTCTACACCAACCAAACTCATGTAGAAAGAGTGAGGCACTACAACTACCTCGGCACCATAATAAATGAAGAATGGACCAACAACCAAGAGATAAGAGCGCGCATCGGAAAAGATAGATCAACCTTCAACCGTATGGGGGCCTTTTTCACGAGCCACAACCTTCCTCTTGCTATAAAATTAAGAATGTGAAGATATGTGCCGAAAATTGGACGTAATTGAGATGTGGCTATATCGGAGAATTCTTAAAATCTCATGGACAGATCGGGTCACAAATGAGTAGGTCCTTAAAAGAATGGGAAGGACCGAATGGTACTAACCACCATCAAATCTCGAAAGTTGGAATACTTTTAACACAATAGGCGAAATGAATCCAGAGATGCCCTCATGCAAGCCATCCTGCAAGTAAAATATTTGGAAAGCGAGATGCAGAAAGAAGAATAACATCCTGGTTAAAGATTCTCAGAACCTGGTTCAACACAACATCTGTGCAGGATTTCTGCTCCATATGTCGTAGGTCTATATATTGTTTTTTATATTGTCATCATGGTCTTTGCTGATATTTCTTTTTTATTAAGGAATACTCTATTTAGTGCTTGGAATAGTTTTCCTGTGTTGTCCAATCTGTTTTTAAGATCGTCCTCGATGTCTCCTTTGTTGTTGATTACTGTTCCCAAGTATTTATATGATTTTCTCTGTATTAGTTTTATTGATCTATCATTACTTTGATCATATCTTTGATCTTCCGTACCTTGTTTCCTTGTTATTTTCATTATCTGAGTCTTATTTTTGTTTACGTTTAAGTTGTATTTGCTTGCTTGTATGTTCCATTTCTCTAAGTTATATTTCAGTTTTTCTGCTGTTTCCTCAATTAATACTATGTCGTCTTGATTCAGTGAATTTGTACTCTACAAGCTCTCTATTGGGAAAGTTCTGGGTTAGTTCTGATTTCTTTCATTATATATGGATTTTGGGCTGCTGAATCCGAATATGAGGTTTGCGGACAAAATTTATTGCCGGAACATTGAAAAAATTGCGAGAAAATCGAAAAATTTCAGCTTTTTCCCGCTTTTTCGCTCAAATCTCGAAAACTATTAACTTTTAGTAAATGATCTGTTAACAGAAATTAAAGTACTTAAAATTATCTACAAATATCACAAGTCTTGTAGCAGCAGTAAGGGCCAGATAGTTGCTCTCACCATTCTTTGCAGGGTTGGCCGTTTTCTCTACAAAAAGTACGGCTCAAGAAAATAGGCTAATGTAGATCCTCTTTGGGGTTTTGTTCATCCTATACAGAAGCTGTTCGCCTGGAAGTGTCATCATTCGCAGGCGATCCGCATAAAATTGACCTGCCGTGCTTTACACAGCAGGTGTAAGATAACGCTGATTTTAACGTACATACAATCAACTAATACCACACTTTTCACGTCATATATGGCATTTCTTGTATTGTACCAAAACATGCAATAGCTCCTAAGCAATCTATTCCTCGGATAAAAAAGAAACCCGCGCCTGAGGTTTATGGAAGTCAGGGAGCTGTTCAACTAATTCATTTTAAAAGGACATAACCTCAAGGTTTATCAGAAATCAAGATAACAGATCCGAAGGAAATGTTTACACCAACTGAAACTGTGACTCCATCTGTGCCTGATCTTCTGTGGCTCTAAGGGAAAAGCAGAGACATTCTCAGCCTCTTAGGACGGAATGGACTCATGGAAGCTGTCACAAGAGACATACCATACCTATGAACTAACATTATTATTTGTACAGAAAACTAGGAGAAATTTATCAAATGACAGCATTCTAATAAAAAATAAAGTTTTGGAATATAAAAAGTGGGTTTTGCCGCAATCGTTAAAAATTGCAAATTTTCAACTTGTACCTTAGACCGAACGGTTCGTCTAAAAAAAAGTAAATAGTGATATTTTTAGACAATTTTAAGTACTTTCATTTCTGTTAACAGACCATTTAATAATAGTTAATAGTTTTCGAGATTTAGAAAAGCGGAAAAAAGCTAAAATTTTTCGATTTTTTGCGATTTTTTCAATGTTCCGGCAAGAAATTTTGTCCGCAAGCCTCATATTCGGATTCAGCAGCCCAAAATCCATATATAATGAAAGAAATCAGAACTACCCCAAAACTTTCCTAGTCAAAACACAATTTTATTGAATCATCTGCAAATATAAATATCTTAGCGTTTATCATTTGCTCTAGTTTTGTACTCGCCTAATATATTTTGCATTGTTTTTAATATATTAAAAATGTATATTTTTCTATTATAGTAGCCTTTGTTAATAAATTTCTAATAAATCAAAGTTTTAAATAAATATTTGTCTGTAATAAATTATAATTTGCATAGTATACATAGATACACCACGCTATAGAGAAAAATTATGACACCTATAATATGCCAAATTGATTTATACCCAACGAACTAGTCGTATATGTATATTCTACGCTACTGTTGATGCGAAGTAAACAAAAATAGGATTATGTGTAGAAACTAGGAATATGTTTTACATAGAGTTTGTACTAAGGTCATTAAGGAAATTTAAGCCATATACAATGTGGTGTAAATCAAGGGAATAATTTCGCTATTTCGTATGCTGGGGACTTTGAAGAAAAATCCTGAGACAGGTCGATTTTTGTTTTTAAAATATAATTTTTTGGCGTATGTATCGCCGATCTGGAATAAGAATGACGTATCTGCAAAAAGCCAAATTTCTCAGGAGAGCAAAAAAATGATTTCTAAATATTTAAAATAGGGATTAAATGAGAAGTAATCGTCCAGGAGCATTGGTATGGCGTTTATTCTTACAATGATGCTTTTATTTTTAAACCTGTTGGTTTTAATTTCATTATTTTAATTTAATCCCCCCATATTAACCCTTTTTACAGTTGCGTCATTCTTCATTTAAATTTTTTTAAATATTTAAAATAGTAAATAAATAAAATAGTAAGCATGCGGAGCATTAATATGACGTTTATTCTTACAACGATGGCTTTTAGTTTCATCCCTATTGGTTCTTATTTCATTATCTTAATTTAATCCCCCCATTTTCAACCCTATCTACAGTTGCGTCATTCTTGGTCTTAAAAGTTTTCTGTACAAAAAAACTATTTTTAAATATTTGTTATGCCGTTTATTCTTACAGTGATGGCTTTTATTATTATCCCTATTGGTCCGAATTTCATTATCTTAATTTAGTTCCCCCATTTTCAACCCTATTTACATTTGCGTCATTATTCATCTGAAACAAGGTCTAAAATGGTGCGTATTTCAATAAAGACGCAACTACCCTGTAGTGGTTCAGCACATAGTTACAGTTCTGTCGCTTTTGTATCATCGTTTACACAGTATTTTAGAAGTGAATTACGCAATAAACAGGAGTTCACGTCATCCACCCGGCTGCGAAGACGTAATAGATAATTTTTTAAATCATACGAGGGGTCGTCTGATAGTTCATTTGAAATGCTATTAAATTCTCTATTCAGTAAAATAAACAATAATATAATTATTTATACCGGGTGCTGAAACACATTGATTTGACACAAAAAGAAGAATGTATGTAATTTATTTAATTCAAAATATATTTTTTCTACGGCCATGCTAAAACAGCCACCTTCCCGCACGCATTTCGTTTCCGAAAGTTGCACTTTCCGGCACTGGTACATGAAAATAGAATACATTTTAATTGCTTTATAATATATTATAATACATACAATAAACTAATATTCAGATATTGTTTATTAGCGCGATAATTCGTTGAAATAGGATTATTTTGACATAAAATTCAAAAGTCAAATCAGTACACAATTGGTTTGTTCCAAACCGTCACATTACCGTTCTTGAATGGTTACGAGGATGCGCAATAACAAAAAATGTGTTACTGCGCGTACTTGTAACTATTCAAGAACGGTAATGTGACGGGTTGGAACAAACCTATCAACGTCGTGGTACCAATATCGTCGTCATGGTAACCAATTTTATTGAAAGTTTGGTTTTGACAACCTTGTCAGAGAACGTACTAATTTGTGTATTTTCACGAGAGACATGTTAACAATAGGTCAGGCTAGGGATATACTACTCAATGCCTCGGGGTGTAACGCCAATATCAAGTACAGTGGTCTAGTTATATTTGTCTGTAGTACGAGAGTGAGCGTATGTACCAAGAGGTGGGAGTAATGGAACGACACAGACGCAGAGGCGGCAGCCATCATACGCCAGAGAAAGAAAGCTAAGCGACAGTAGAGAGATAGATTGACCACCGACCCGAACTGCTCCGCGTTATTTTTCGGACCTGGCCTAATCTATGTGTTATTACACCAGCTCTGATTTTCACTCCTAAATAAAAATTGATATACAGTTGAGTCCACGATTCTTTACCCGTGCGTAATCATTTCAAGCATACGAAATAATTTGAAAATCTATTCCACCCATCAGTAAGTGACAGAAGGTGGCTACTACTCCGATCACCGATTATACAGTGCGCTGGAATAAGTGTTACCCCCCATAACTTTGATTAATTTAAATGGGAAAATACATCATGTGACACCTCAAGATTTTGAAATACTGATTAAAAAAATGTATAATACGTTAATCCTTTTTGAGCGCGTAGGCGGAAATCTTCGGTCTATAATATACTATGATTATTTTAAAAATTGACCTGTCCGAGCCTTTTGCTTATGTGCTAAAAATAAAAGTTAATAAGGTGGAGGAGAGGATAACACTTATTCCAGCGCACTGTATTAAAAAATTTGACGTTATAAAATAAATAAAAATAAAATGTACGTTTTTCTTTAAAATTTTGGTGCAGAATTACAGATACATTTGAAAAAGCTTAATAAATTATTTTAATGTCATTGGTGTAATTAAATATTTGTTTTAATATAAATATTTGACAATAAAATATTTTCTTTTTGTTACTTGCGTCACGTTTACGGAAACTTAAACAAAACTAATCCTTAACAATTGTAAATGAGGTTAAATTTGTATGAAATTAACAGAAAATTAGAATACACTTACCATAAAATTTCAACCTCCAATGTAAAATTAGTTGTAAAAACTTAAAATTAGTTGTTTGTCTAATATAAATAATTTCTCAGTACAAAAACATGAAAAAAAGAGCAAAATATCCAACAAACTGACAGTGACAAGTAAACAAACCAGAGACGTCACAAATTGTTTTGAAAACCTTCCAAGAGTCTTTTTTGTACCTATCTCTTTTCGGTGTACGGAGTTAACAGTGTTCATAAAAATAACATGTGTCTTTACTTAATACCAGCTTGTAGCAGATTTGTCTTTAGTTTCATGCGTGGAAGACAATGCTGCTAGATAAAAAGTATGTGTTTTATCTCGCCAGGTATTAATGACGCACGAGTAAAGGACCCTGGACTCAAGTGTAACTCTGTTTTTTGTGGTTTTTTTTAAAAACTTACGGCCCTAGAAAAAATATTGTTCCTAACTCACGCGGAAAGTGTCTTTCCCGCACTCTACTGCTTGCACTAGTAAGGAAAATAGCTATAGCTACTGCTGTCAGAAAACAGAAAAAATGTTTATTCGACAAGTAAACATGGCTTTTCGCTTAAATTTAATGTGCAAGCTAAAAAAAACCCAGCTGCCTTTGGCAGTTTGAACATTTAATATTAAGCAAAAGGTAATGCTTATTTATTAAATAAACATTATTTCTGGTTTCTGACAGCAGTAAAGTATATTTTTAATTAAATAAATTACATAAATTCTTCTTTTTGTGCCAATTAATTTATGTACTTAAAAAAATTTGGACACCCTGCATAAATAAGTATGGTTTATACAGGGTGTCCCGAAAATATTGGTCATAAATGATACCACAGATTCTGGGGTAAAAAATAGGTTGATTGAACCTCACTTACCTATATACAATAGTGCACACAAAAAAGTTACAGCCCTTTGAAGTTACAAACTGAAAATCGATTTTTTTTCATATATCGAAAACTGCTAGAGATTTTTTATTGAAAATGGACATATAGCATCCTTATAGTAGCAACATCTTAAAAAAAATTAAAGTGAAATTTGTCCACCCCATAACAATTTTATGGGGGTTTTGTTCCCTTAAACCCCCCCAAACTTTTGTGTGCGTTCCAATTAAATTATTATTGTTGCACTTTTAGATAAACACAGTATTTTTAAAACTTTTCTGGCTCTTAGTACTTTTTCGATAAGCCAGTGGTTATCGAGATATTTTGAATAATGGTCGAATCCACCACATATTTGTATATGGTTAAGTACGATTATAGAGAGCTGTTAATAATCTGAAAATTTATTTATAATTTACATTATTAGGTATATTTTGAAAAAGAAGCAACATCTCGATAAAAGCTGACTTATCAAGAAAAGACTAAGAGGCAAAAAAGTTTTAAAAACACTGTGTTTACCTAATCGTACCACAATAATAGTTTAATTGGAACGTTCACAAATATTTGGCGGGTTTAAAGGGAAAAAACCCCCATAAAATTTTTATGTAAATATATTAAAAAAGAAGCCGCATCCCGATAAAAACTGGCTTATCTAAAAAATACTAAGAGGCAAAAAATTTTTAGCAACGTTGTGTTTAACTAATGGTACCACAATAATGAATTAATTTGAACGTACACAAAAGTTTGGGGGGGATTAAGGGAACAAAACCCCCATAAAATTTTTATGGAGTGGACAAATGTCACTATAATTTTGTTTTAAGATGTTCATGCCATAAGAATGCCCCATGTCCATTTTCAATAAAAAATCTCTAATAGTTTTTGATATATTGAAAAAAATCGATTTTCATTTTGTAACTTCAAAGGGCTGTAACTTTTTTTATGAGCACATTTGTACTAAGATAAGTTAGGTTCAATCGAACTATTTTTGACCCCAGAATGTGTGGTATAATTTATGACCAATCTTTTCGGGACACCCTGTATAACGGTTAATAAAATTATTGTTATACAGGGTGTTTCATTAATAATTTTCCATATAGTAACTGGAGAAACCTTAGCACAAAATACGAAGATTTAACCTAAAACGCTTAAATAAAATGTGGTTCCTTACTGAGTTACAGGGTGTTTTGTCTAAAAATTTAAAAAATATTTTTGCTCAGCATTTTCAAACTATTCGACGTATCCTTTTCATACTTGGCAGAAAGTGCAACTACTATATACCCTACTAAATTATGATAAACAAACGTTTATAGCTACTACCAGAGGCGTACGACAGGGGATAGTGAATGGTTGACCCTTCTCAAATTCTACGCCACTGGAGGAATTACTACTTTAGTGGCATTTTTAGATTCTCCAATACTTTCTACGTACATAATATACTCTTCATTGGTAACGATAAAGTCATTAGTTTTCGAGATATTTGAAGTTAAATATGAAACGGCGCAGTTATTTTGATTAATTTGCGATATGATTCATATGATTAAAATTTAAAAATTATTTGTACCTAGTACTTTAAAACTATTTGGCGTATCCTTATCATACTTGGCAGAAAGTGTAGGTACTGTACACCCTATTAAATTAATTTAAATAAACGTTTCTAGCTGCTACCAGAGGCGTACTACAGGGGATAGTGGCTGGTTGACCCTTTGTAAATTCTACGCCACTGACGAAATTGCTATTTTAGTGTAATTTTTTGATTTTCCAACACTTCTTATGTAAATAGTATACTCTTAATTCGTAACGGTAAAATGATTAGTTTTCGAGATATTTGAAATTAAAAATGAAGCGACACAGTACATTAATCAAAATATCCGTGTCGTTTCATATTTAACTTCAAATATCTCGAAAATTAGTGACTTTATCGTTACGAATGAATGGTATATTATTTTTATAGAAAGTGTTGGAGGATCCAAAAATTGAACTAAATTAGTAATTCCGCCAGTGGCGTAGAATTTGGAAAGGGTCAACCATTCACTTTCCCCCGTCGTACGCCTCTGGCAACAGCCAGAAACGTTTGTTTAACAAAATTTAGTAGTTTGTACAGTACCTATACTTCCTGCCAAGTATAAAAAGAATACGTCGAATAGTTTTAAAATTCTGAGCAAAAATAATTTTTAAATTTTTAGATAAAACACCCTGTAACTCAGTAAGTAACCACATTTTATTGAAGTGTTTTAGATTAAATCTTCATATTTTGTGCTAAGGTTTCTCCAGTTACTATATGGACAATTATTAATGAAACACCCTGTATATGTTGCTGAACAGAGAAATGAATAAATTTTCTGAATAAAGAGCTGAGAACTGAATAAATGAGCTAGCGCACGACCGCTATTCTCATTAAAAAAAATCATCGATTACGTGTCATCACGCCCAGATGGATGATGTACCTAATATGATATTGATGGCTAAGAGGACAAATATTGTATGTCCATTTTTGTTTAAAATGAGATAGTCCCTGGTATATGCCAGTCGAAATGAATTCTTTATTGTGTTCAAATATTGTATGTCCTCTTAGAACGGTTTGCTAGTTACTAAAGTAGCATTAAAGACATGTCCATTAACAACACCATATGCTTCTAGCACAAATGTCGTATGTCCAATAATACAATACTTGTGCTGTTCACCAAATTCAAACCAAACTACTCTTTTATTGTATGTCTAAATATACAATACTTTTCCATATTCTTGGAGGCTTGTCAGCCTATAGTATGTGTTGCACGCGTTTTCGTAAAGGTAGCCTAAGCTTTAATTGTGTTTGACTCTATGTCTGTTTGTTTCGTTAACAGCGTAGACGCAAAATTTCGAGCCAATGCTTTTTAAATGTATTCATTTTTTCAAATCCTGAGAAAACTAATAAGTATTTTTGAAAAATTTAAACGGATAATGAAAAATTACATTATTACTGAGGCCCGAAAGTCCCTGAAAACTTCTATAATGTTAATTTTAATAAATGAAGATGGTGAAAAAAAGAGAGAATTGAGTGTGATTTTTAAATTTAAATATCTCATTCAAAAGAAACTTTTTGTTTATTCTAAGGGAATTTCGGCCCTCCGTAATAATGTATTCTTTCATTCTGCGATTAAATTTTAAAAAAATATTTATTGGTTTTCTCAGGATTCGAAAAAAACTAATGCATTTAATAAGCATTGGTCCGAAATTTTGCGTCGATGCCCTTAATAAAAAATTAATTTGTACTACTAGTACTATTTTAAACCCGATTTTATGATATTTCTACAATTGCAGTATGGAAATAATATATTGTGTGTCCATGTTTTACTTCACATTTTTGTATGTATGTCCATACAGGGGGTTAATTCTAGCTTGCTATGTGTAAGTGTTATTAACATTTAACCCTAACAGAAACAGAACTGAATAAGATATAAAAGAAAGGTGTAACACGAACCTAACTACTGTAATTTAATTACTTTTAAAATATGTACTACATTTTGTCACGGATAACGCAAACTTTAAATTTATTTTACCGAAAACATCAATTTTGGACATACAATATTTGTTGTTTAAAAATCAACAATATTGTGTATTGTACAAT
Organism: Diabrotica virgifera virgifera; assembly: GCF_917563875.1. Lineage (NCBI taxonomy): Eukaryota > Metazoa > Arthropoda > Insecta > Coleoptera > Chrysomelidae > Diabrotica > Diabrotica virgifera. Next base: position 191,381,024 of record NC_065446.1, on the reverse strand, counting down.
ATACAATATTGTTGATTTTTAAACATATAAATCGACCTATTTCAGCATTTTTTCTTAAATTCGCCAGCTTACGAAATAACGAATTTATTCTAGATATGAGAGCTGGTTTTGAGCTATCCAATTGGTCACAATAGGGAACTTGCACTAAAAAATTTTTTTACATAAAATTGTTAATTTATGTTTTAAAATGTTATATTCAAAATATTACGTCTTAACAATGAATAGTGTACGTACAACATCTAATCAAAGTTCCGAGCCTAAAATTTCCGTTTTAAACAACTTCAAAAGCGAGACCTGGGGTCTGACGTCACAGGCCACTCGTATCGTTTGCCCGTTCGGGGTGGGCTATTGCATTTAATGCAGTTTTCCCATAGATAAATAATATAGTTGAAATATCTTGTTTTACTCTGTGGCAAAATAGCTATTTGTATAACAAAGGAGGAAAGTGCTACTTTTCCTCCCGAGAATGAAGTTTACTGCCCGACGCGTAGCGGAGGGCAGTAATCATTCAAGGGAGGAAAAGGCACTTTACTCCCATGTTATACATAGTTTTTCCACCTTCCTCAAATAACAAGTCATTTTTTCATTTTTACTTAATTTATTTATGTAACTAACCAACAAAATTTATTAGAACTAAAACTAACAAGTACGTACAATATAACTGTCAACTGTCAAATATAAGTCAAATTAATAATGTAAACAATGTTAAATCAAAATAACAATTTACTGTTTTTTACCATTCTGCAAAATACAGAGTGTTTTATAAATAAACGTTAAAATGTATAGAAACTTACGTAATAGAAAATAGATATTGTACAGGGCGTCAATAAGTTACATTTCATGAATGAAATACCATGACGTCACTTTTACTTTTCCTCCCTAGGGAGAAAAATATTTTCCTCCTAGGGAGGAAAAGTACAACTTTGCTCCCCACAATCAGGTCCGGAAAAGTATACTTTCGGTAGAGGTAGGTGGAAAATGATTTTTTCTGTGACAGGCAACATATTAACATTTTATCTCTGTTGACTTGTATCAAAAAGTTCTTTTTTATGAAATTACTTTTGTCGTTTCTTGTGTTGAAGAACAAAGAAGAAACAAGTAACATAAAAATAAACAAAACTTTTAGTAATAAAATTAAGAGTAACTAAAAAGTATTGGTGCTACTATAGTATGCGGTCTACAGTCGGGTTTCTACTATAGCTTGCAGTCTACCGAGGGATGCGGTGTAAGTATAAGCTGAGATGATAAAGATATTAACTTGTAAAATTACAATAATGATTCTTTTTATTTATGCGCATTATTAACTTTGTTAAGAAGGATTTTGTTGGCTATGTACACGTTCTATCGGTACGTCTGCTAATCACCATAATCTTTTCTCAGAAGGCTTTGAACACAATAATGAAAGGCTCAAGTAGGTACTAATAAATATTACAATAAAATATAATCTTTATTATAATGCAAATTACACCGAAATCTTTTCCAGGATATACGAAATCCTTCGATTAGAGGTAGGTAGATCAAACCCACGCCACGGGGTAAACCGTATACTATAATATAATAGTACCAAACTATTGTTATAAACGGTTTAAACATGCTTATTAATAACTCTTACTCATTTGCCTTGACACCTCGCATTTCTCCAATAGAATAGCTTTCACTACTTTTTATAAAAGTTGCCACGATGAAGACTCAACGGTAGGTAAGTTAGTCAGATTGACCTTTTGAAAAACCCTCGTCCGTCATATTATGCGTTTTAAACTCTTTACAAAGTAGCACTCAACTTTATCAATTTCAGTTTAAAACTAAGCTGATTGGGTAACTACTTATTACAATATATAAGATGAACATAAATAATACCTAGGAGTTATTCGTTAAAGACGATTAAAATGTAATATACCCGTGATACCTACCCTAATCGCGTTGTTTTCGACTAGCTAGCCCGGTTGACCGACCGTGGCCCGTGACGTCGAACCAGTAGAAGGACGTTCAAGAGCCTCCTAAGATATTTGAATTTTATAGCGTTTTCGAAGCGTCGTAATTAGCGTACGGGTTAAAAATATTTGTTTTTTCGCATGCAAGCGTTTTAAGATTATGTTACCTTATGTTTTTTAATATCATTTTAATATTTAAAAATTTAAGTTCCCTATACTTTTGAGGTCGTCGGTCCATCTCATCGGGGGTCGTTTTCGGCTTCGCTTTTCTGCCGTGTTCTGCACTCAAGTAGTTTTTTGTCCATTTGTCGTCTTTCATTCTTGCAACATGTCCCTCCCATCTCCATTTTTGCCCTGTAATACGTTCGATATAATATCTTCGAGTACGAAGTTCATCGTTTCTTTCTATATCATTTCTTAGACTTATTCCAAGACTTGATCCTTCCTCTTTCGTTGTGTTCTTTTCAATTTTTCATCTGATCTTTATTTTGTGAGAAGTAAAGTTTTTGCTCCGTATGTGAGGAATAGTGGAGCGCACACTTTAAAAGCTGTCCTTTCTAAATGGATTGGTATATTTGTTTTAAATATGTACATCTCTCATTTTTCCCAATTTAGCCCAACCTAATCTAATTCTTCTAAAAACCCCGCATGTTTGGTTGTCTCGCGTTAACCTTATTTCGTGACCCAAATATACATAAAATTTTTTCTACAAGTTCTATGGCTATTTCTCTATTTCTATTAGCTCATTGGGAACGAGATTGCTCATAATTTTTATTTTTCCATAATTTATCTTTAAACCGCCTCTGTGTTACTTGCTGTAGTTGTTGTAGCATAACGTAAGCTTCCCCTAAAAATTGTCTGTTCCGAGAACAATTTTATCGTCATATTTTTATTACATATTAACACATTCCCTCCCAGCAATATTTTCATATGTGTGCCTCTACGGGAGAATGTTATTATATTGTAGTATTTTGTATACAAATTTCTTCTAAAACGCTGTCTGGTACCTCCGGATAAGCCAACCGCACCACACGAGCCACATCTGCTCCAAATTCTTGCAGATTGTCACTTGATCGTTGACTACTACTTCGCACTTGTGCTTTGTATACTTGTTGTAGATGGGCATCTTCATAGAGTTTTTCTAGACGAGTGAATAAGGTCTTGTAACATTTTTCTTGATCCTTAGGAATTGACCTAAATATATCTGCAGCATCACCTCGTAGAGCAGAAGTCAAGGAAACAGCCTTTTCTTGTTCGGTCCAATGATTGGCGGTCGCAATAGCTTCAAATTGTCTAAGGTATATGGACCAAGAAGATTTTCCACAAATGGTGGTAATTTAAATCTCATATGATGCAATGTTTCGCCTCTCGGTGATTCATCTTTCACTACAGGATCTAAAGCTACTCCATTAACTGATGGTTGCACTTTTTGTATCGGTTATCATGCTCTCTAATTCTTTGGTCTTCTCTTCTACGGTTAAAACTATTGCGTTAACTGATGGTAGAACTTTCGTCTTGGTTACCATAATCTCTAATTGTTTGGTCTCCTCTTCTAGCATTTCTTTGTTGTCGTTTACACTTTTCTGTATTTAACAAACGTTTTAGAAACTTCGTGAAATTTCTCGTTGTTCTGTCTAAAAACTTCTTTAATTACTTGAGAAGTCTCGTCAAATTTTTTAGCAACGTTTTCGAATTTCTCGTCGCTTTTTCTAGAAGTTTAATCGATCTTTTGAGAAACACTTTCGACAATTATTTTCGATAAGACTACTTATTTAGTCGGCTGGAACTGGAACGTCTCTGGGTCATCTCCATTCTTCTTGACAACCTCCTCGAGTCGTGCATGCAGGACTTTCTTGGACCGACTGGCATCTAACTCGCGCTATTCTAATCGTTCACGGAGCTGTTTTATGGAAAGTTCTTCTAGCAACAACTTTGGTCGGCACACACGTACTTTTCAAAATGTCTTTTTAAAGTCTTTCCGAATACCGAACAATTAACGCACTCCGATTATTTGCCGACGAATAACGCATAAAAGTCCAAAAGCCTTTTCAAAATAAAAGTCACTAATTTATTTAAATTCCACACCGTAACAACAACTTTAACAATAAAACGAGCGGTTCGATTTATATACGACTTTATTTATTTATGTAAATTTACTTTATAAATTCTCGCTTATAACTAAATAAGCGCGCTTCGCTTAAATAGGGAATAAGTATGTTCTAGAAATGTCTACCCATCTAGAAATGTCTACTCTTCCGTTGCAACAATTTGTAATAATTTACCTGCATTTGTGAGCACTGCGATCATTTTTTCCCTATTTTAAAACTGCTATGTTATAGTACTCTCAACAACGTTGTGTACAAAAAACACAACCCGCCATTTTCACTTTTTGTGACTTGACGGTTTTTCCACTTTACCCTTCAAATGGAAAGTCCCCCACTTTATGGAAAACTTTAACTAATTTTTTGATTTTAGGACCCATAATAGAAATAGAATCGAAATATTCTTTATTATCACTGAAAATTATACAATTTTATGGACAAAGCTTAACATAGAGTCAAAAAAGGATAAAAATAACAAATACAATTTTCCACAAGGAAAAAAGTTTTCCTGTAGTTGGCTGTATACCATGTGATACAAAAACAATAAATGCTGTATAAAAGGTATATTTAAAAAAACCCTCAAAAGGGCCACATCAATTCACATAACTAGTTTTCGACTGGTTTACCAGTCATCATCAGTGCTTACGTGCAATGTACATGTTAGCCACCAAAATGCTATTTTACAAAAATATGTGGGTCAAAGCCCATTTCAAGTAGTCCGTTAAGGAAACATAAGTATAAAAAGCTACCTTAAGCCTTGATGTTTAAAATATAATTTAATTTGCCCTAGGTAACATCTGAAACTTGGATGTGACTTGTTCACATGTTGGAAGTTTGACGGCAAGTGGACGGCACTTGCCGTCAAACTTCCAACATGTGAACAAGTCACATCCAAGTTTCAGATGTTACCTAGGGCAAATTAAATTATATTTTAAACATCAAGGCTTAAGGTAGCTTTTTATACTTATGTTTCCTTAACGGACTACTTGAAATGGGCTTTGACCCACATATTTTTGTAAAATAGCATTTTGGTGGCTAACATGTACATTGCACGTAAGCACTGATGATGACTGGTAAACCAGTCGAAAACTAGTTATGTGAATTGATGTGGCCCTTTTGAGGGTTTTTTTAAATATACCTTTTATACAGCATTTATTGTTTTTTTTTTTTTTTTAAATACAATTTTCTGAAATTAGATAACTCGTCAACATAAAGAAATACAATTATTAAAATGAAGCAAAAGTGAACCTAATTTTCACAACCCAATAGGTCCCATAACGCTCAAGTAACTGCAAATTTAGCGTACTTTCCTCCTCTACTAAATGTATTAAGTTTAATTTTTAATGCCTTAGTATTTTTGTAAGAATCTTAAATCTATAACTACATAAATAGTTACATACACAATATGAAAGAAGTCCATCAATCCTTGAAAAAAAATTATGATAGACACATATATTTGATAGCGACATAACCCATTTTTGTGTAAGCTCTTGATATCTTTTTCCGAACTCAAAATGTACGTGTTAAATGTTACGGCCTTTAATCTAAATATTCATGGGCCATGTTTGATAAGTTCTTTGTGCTGTGGGTCATATATCAAGAGCTAGGACAAAATGAACGTTGTAAATCCCGATTTTTTTCCGGAAGTACGGTAACGCCGCTATTTCCAACAGGAAGATGTATTTATTGGGCCATGTAGCATGTTTTGTATCATTTTTCAAGAATTTATAAAGTTCGCCAAAGCGAAACTGCCCATAACTTTATCGATTAGGATGATATCTATTTTGGGTTTAATTGTAGTTTGTATGAATGTTTTTCCTTTTATGTGTGATGTCGTTTATAAATATTTTTTCCACCTACCTCTACCGAAAGTATACTTTTCCGGACCTGATTGTAGGGAGCAAAGTTGTACTTTTCCTCCCTAGGGAGGAAAATATTTTTCCTCCCTAGGGAGGAAAAGTAAAAGTGACGTCATGGTATTTCATTCATGAAATATAACTTATTGACGCCCTGTATAATATCTATTTTCTATTACGGAGTATCTATACATTTTAACGTTTATTTATAAAACATCCTGTATTTTGCAGACTGGTAAAAAACAGTAAATTGTTATTTTGATTTAACAATGTTTACATTAATAATTTGACTTATATTTGACAGTTGACAGTTATATTGTACCTACTTGTTGTTTTAGTTCTAATAAATTTTGTTGGTTAGTTACATAAATAAATTAAGTAAAAATGAAAAAATGACTTGTTATTTGAGGAAGGTGGAAAACCCATATGTATAACATGGGAGTAAAGTGCCTTTTCCTCCCTTGAATGATTACTGCCCTCCGCTACGCGTCGGGCAGTAAACTTCATTCTCGGGAGGAAAAGTTACACTTTCCTCCCTTGTTATACAAATAGCTATTTATATACTGTTGGTAGTGTTGGTTCTATGTGTAGCAACATAAAATCAAATTAACGGCCAGGCAATAAAAATAATTTTTCCCCCTATCTCTACCGAACGTATAGTTTTCCTGGCCTGATTGTAGGGAGCAAAGTCGTACTTTTCCTCCCTAGGGAGTAAAAGTAAAAGTGACGTAATGGTATGTCATTGATGAAATAGCTATTTGTATAACAAGGGAGGAAAGTGCTACTTTTCCTCCCGAGAATGAAGTTTACTGCCCGACTTTTAGCGGAGGGCAGTAATCATTAAAGGGAGGAAAAGGCACTTTACTCCCATGTTATACATATGGTTTTTCCACATTCCTCAAATTAATAACAAGTCATTTTTCACTTTTACTTAATTTATGTATGTAACTTACCAACAAAATTTATTAAAACTAAAACTAACAAGTAGGTACAATATATCTGTCAAATGTCAAATATAAGTCAAATTATTAATGTAAACATTGTTAAATCAAAATAACAATTTACTGTTTTTTACCAGTCTGCAAAATACAGGGTGTTTTATAAATAAACGTTAAAATGTATAAATACTTACGTAATAAAAAATAGATATTGTACAGGGCGTCAATAATTTATATTTCATGAATGAAATACCATGATGTCACTTTTACTTTTCCTCCCTAGGGAGGAAAAATATTTTCCTCCCTAGGGAGAAAAAGTAAAACTTTTCTCCCTACAATCAGGTCCGGAAAAGTATACTTTCGGTAGAGGTAGGTGGAAATACCTTATTGACGCCCTATACAATATTCTATTATCTATTACGTAAGTATCTATACATTTTAACGTTTATTTGTAGAACACCCTGTATTTTGCAGAATGGTAAAAAACAGTAAATTGTTATTTTGTTTTAACAATGTTTACATTAATAATATTTGACCTATATTTGACAGTTGATAGTTCTACTGTACCTACTTAGTTCTCTATTAAGTTAGTTAGTTTTAGTTCTCTAATAAATTTTGTTAGTTATATAAATAAATTATTTAAAAATAAAAAAACGACTTGGTATTTGAGGAAGGTGGAAAAATCATATGTATAATATGGGAGCAAAGTGCCTTTTCCTCCCTTGAATTGAAACTTCATTCTCGGGAGGATAAGTAGCACTTTTGTGTATGAATTATACAGTGCGCTGGAATAAGTGTTAGCCCCCGTTATTAACTTATTTATATGTAGCACCTAAGCAAAACGCTCGAACTGGTCGATTTTTAAAATAATGGTGGTATATTATAGCATCAATGTTTCGAACTTTCCGCTATCCGTCTTCAGGTGACAGGCATAACTTTGATTTTTTTAAATTGGAAAATACATTATGTGATATCTCATTTGAAAGCTTTTAAAATACGGATTACAAAAAGCTATGATACTTTATTCGTTATTGAGAGGGTAGGCGCAAAATTTTTTTCGAAGTCTTTTTAAACGCATTCATTTTTTTCGAATGCTGAGAAAACTAATAAATATTTTTGAAAAATTTAAACACAGAATGAAAGAGTACGTTATTACTAGAAGGCTAAAAGTTTCTTAGAATAAACAAAAATTTGCAGAGTGAAAGATTACGTTATTACTGGAAGGCTGAAAGTTCCTTAGAATAAACAAAAATTTTCTTTTCAAAGATACATTTGAAATTAAAAATCAGACTAAATTTTCTCTTTTTTTTCACCGCTGTTAGTGCAGTTACTGAAGGTTTTCACCTCCGACTTCGTTGAACCTCCATCGATTTTCATAAAAATTGGTCAGTATTTAGAAGATACCTCAAGAAACAAAGGTATCATGGTACCAACTTGTGGTTTTCCTCTGGGGTTGAATGCCACCCCTTCTCGGGGGTGAAATTATTTTAATAAGAATATCCCCAGAAATCGATAGAGGTACCAATTCTAAGTAAAATTTTTTATATATAGTTATCCAAATAAATCAATCATTTCTGAGTTATTAAAGATCAAAGATGTTGATTTTTCGTGAAAAAATGCATGTTTTCAAGCGGTTTTCATAAATAATTCAAACATAGTAACTTTTTTCAAAAAAATTTATGATTACCAAAAATGAAGCTAATGAAAAATCGAATAAACTTCGTATTTGAAAAACCTTTTAGTATTAATTCAAAGTAAGTTATAGGTAATTGAATGTGTATTTTTTTCGGCGATTACTCAAATCTAAGTATGTATTTAATTTTTTTTGTAAGCATTTATTAACAATCAGAATTACATATTATAAGAGTTGATTTGATAACAAGTACAATAAATTTTATCAACTCTAGTATTGTACACTCATATTTTGGCGTTATGAGGTACATCACCCAGCGGTTTCACCTCAGTTTCAGCGAAGATCTATGGGTTATAATCTGCGCAATCTTCTGTTGTTTAGTGGCTGCAGTAGTGGTAATATTAATTATTGGTTGGGGTGGCCTTCCAATTTTTCGTGGTGTCTGTTGGCTCTTTCTTGAATTACTGTGCTGACTAACGGGATGTTTAGGTCTCTATGAAGGGTTTGGTTGGAAATGTACCACGGGGCATTTGCGATGGTGCGTAGAATTTTTGATTGAGTTCTTTGGATAATAATTTTTGTATTTTACTTGCTGGCACAACTCCAAATTCTATACCGTACGTCCATATACGTTTGATTACTATTTTATAAATATGCAGTTTGTTCTCAATTGAGAGTCGAGATTTTCAACCTATAAGCCAATTAGTTTCTTTCACTCTCAACTTAATGTGTTCTTCTTTAAAATGTGTTGTTTCCAGCTTAATTTAGAATCAAGATGAAGCCCCAGGTATTTGATGATATTCTGTTGGGGTATGTTGACTTGGTTAAGGCTAATATTTGGGCATTAGTCTTTCCTTAGTGTGAAAGTTATATGTGTTGACTTAGTTTCATTAGCATTTATGTTCCATTTCTCTAACCACTGTCCAATTTGGTCTAGTTGCTCTTGAAAGTTTAATACTGCAGCTGTTGGATCCTCTTCAGTTGCAAATATTTCTGTGTCATCAACGAAAGTTCCAATGGTGGTTTGTGGAGAGGTTGGTAAATCGTATGTGTACAGTACATAAAGAAGTGGACCCAGTATACTACCTTGTGGGACTCCTGATTGAATTTCGTTACGGTTTGATAGTTTATCCTCCACTTTAGTTTCAAATTCTCTGTGATTTAGATATGATTTTAATAATAAGTCAAAGTATTTGTTGGGTAGAGATTTTTTGTTTCTATAAAGTAATCCTGGGTGCCATACCTTATCAAATGCGTGGCTGATGTCCAGAAAAGCTGCTGTGCAATATTGTTGATTGTCCAAAGCTCTATTAATTGCATTTGATATGCGATGGCATTGTTGAACTGTAGAATGAGCTTGTTGGAATCCAAATTGGTGTTCTGGGATCCAGTTTTGGAATTCGAGGTCGCTCATAATTCTTTTAAGTAACAGTTTTTCAAGACGTTTTGACATTATTGGCAGTAGACTTATTGGGCGGTATGATGAAACATCCGTTAAAGCTTTACCAGGTTTCGGTATCATAATTATTACTTGGGCAATTTTTAGTGATTTAGACCAATAATTAAGTCTTAAGATTGCATTTAATATGTACAATAGCTTCATTATACATTTTTTAGGAAATTGTTACCATTGTTGCTGTTATGAGATCAGTGCCTGGTGCCTTCTTGTCATTCAAATGATTAATTTCATCTTTGATCTCCTTCGGTGTAATTAAAGTAAGTCGCTCTCGTTGATTAATTGGTAAGGCGAGTTCCTGCTCTACTTCTTGTATTTGGTCATTGTCGTGTGGCTTGAAGACTTCAGTTAGATGCTTAGCAAATAAATCAGCTTTTTCTTTGTTGCTTTTTGCCCATGGTCTTGGTGGTATTGAGTTTTCCGAATTGGAGGTGAAATATTTATTGGTTTATTTTTGTTTTTGATTGGTTTCCAGATAAAGTTATTTTGACGAGAACGATTTGATACATAGTTTTCAAATGAGTTGTTTCTCATCTGTTGTAGAGCTGTTTTTAAGATTCTAGTTTTGTTTTTATAAATTGTCCTGTCGTCTGGTCTGTGAGTTCTTTACCAAATTGATCTGGCTTTTCGTTTTTCTGCTTCTAGTCTTTTTATTTCAAGAGGAATGTTGGTTGAAAAGTTTTTTGTCCAGTTTGAGGGGTAGGCTGCTTGGCAGCATTTTGAAGTAAGTTGATTAGATTACTAGTTTCTGTTTCTATTTGTTCGGGAATTTGCAATCTCACTAGTGGATTTACTTCCTGTTCTGTGATTAGCCGGTATGTGTCCCAGTTTGTTTTGAAGCTATGCAGTCGAGGTGTTGGTTTTTTATTGTCAGCGTTGTGCTAATTGTGGAAATTATCCGACTATGATCTGATGATAAATCAAAACTAGGTACTACATCTGTATATGATTGAGATATTCGGTTTGTAATAAAGAAATCCAATAGGTCTGGTGTTTCACTTGGATCGGTTGGCCAATATGTAGGCGATCCTGTCGATAGGAATGAGTAGCTTTTAACCTGGATAACTTTTGCCAGCTCTCTGCCTATAGTGGTTGTTAGGCGTGTAGGCGTGTAGGCGTGTTAGGCGCTTTCTCTAAATGATCGGATGTAAAAGATCATATTTTTCAGGGTCTCATAATGTGACCGAAGTATTCCAGCTTGCGTCTCTTTCGTCTAAAGTCTTTCTCATTTCTAACTCTGTCGATCCAGCTTTATACAGTGTGTCTGCGTAACTTGGAACCATATGGGAAACATTTTTAATATCAATTTTACGAAAAAAGTTATTCTTCATAAAGTGCACTGCATAGTCTAAAACCTAAAATGCAATCATCAGATATAAAATTTTATCAATAATATACGAGGTATGTCCAAAAACATGAATTTCGCTCAAGAGTAAAGTTCCTTTATATTTCACAATATCGAAAATTGTCATTGAGAAAAGTTGTTTGTAATTAAAATTATGCCATAATCTGCATTTACCCTCTTCTAATTGAAAAAAAAAATGTTTTGAAAATTTTCTTCAAATTACGGATACCCAACATCATTGTTATTTACATAAGATAACTCCGTTATTATTAAATTTGCGAAAAGAATATATTCTTTATAAAAATGTCTGAATAGTCAAAAAACTAAGATGCAATCATAAGATCTCAAATTTTTTCAATTTTATACAAGGTATGTCAAAAAATATGAATTTCGCTGAAGAGTAAAATACCTTTATAGTTCACAATATTTCAAATAGAAGGATGCAATTGCATATTGAAACATAGTTTTTAATTCTGAACAACTTTTTACAATAACACATTTCAACATTGTGAAAAACAAAGGTAATTTACTCCTCAGCGAAATTCATATTTTTGACATAACTGGTATAAAATTGACAAAATTTAATATCTTACAATTTTATCTTAGTTGTTAGTCTATGCAGAACGTTTTATAAAGAATAACTTTTCTTCGTAAAATTAATAATAACGGAGCTGTCATAAATAAAAATGATGTTGGGTGTCCGTGATTTGAGGAAAATTTTCAAATTTTTTTTTTCAATTAAAAGAGTGTTAATGCAGATTATAACATAATTTTGAATTACAAACAACTTTTGTCAATGACAATTTTCGATATTTTGAAATATAAAGGCACTTTATTCTTGAGCGAAATTTTTTGACATACCTCGTATACTGTTGATAAAATTTGATATCTGATGATTGCGTCTTTGGTTTTAGACTATGCAGACCACTTTATAAAGAATAACTTTTTTTCGTAAAATTGATAATAAAAAAGTTTCCCACATGCTTCCAAGTTACGCAGACACACTTTATATAGGCATTGGATAAAAAAATTTAGTTGAAGAAAGTGTATTTTTTTGTTCTTCTTAATGCCTATACAGACTCGTTTTTGTGATATTTTATTTAATTATAAAACAATTTATAAATATGTACTAACATATTTCTCAAATTAGACTCTGTACCACCATCATTTACTATGTGAAGGATATGTGCCAAATATCTCAACAAAATATTCAAAATTAAAGCTGAAATCTTGAAACGCGTTTACCGTTTTGATGACGCGTTGATATAGCCTCTTAACCTTCCGTGACTAACATTCGGTCTGTGAGACCAACCACTTAGTGTTTTTACGATTATATCCAAATTGTTCGTTATGTATCTTCGCCGCCATCAGTAGCTGCCTGATTCAGATTCAAGTGCCTGTTTTTAGTGTTCAAGTTAGTCTCCAATGTCAAGTGATTATGCAACTATCGGAAAATTTGGCCTCAGATCATGAATGTTGGATGTGACATACTCGATGAAAAAAAAATAGAAAATAAAACGAAAGAACGTACGAACAAGTGCTGTTAAGTTAGTAACCCAATTGCCAGAAGTAAAAGGTGAAGCTAGGTACAAAAATACAGCAGTGGAAAAATTGAGCTTGTTTTCACAAATGAGATGTGCTCTAATTGTTTTATCTTCTTTGGTATTTTGCTAATGTTTAAAAGGCTTAGTAAATTAAAATAGGTATAATTCTTGTTTAATTTCATCCCTTCAAGGAGTACAACCGTACGCTTGAAATTGTGCCAATGGAAACATTTTTTTATGTCGGTCTCTGACACCGATGTTAGCTTTAATGTTCAGAAAACCTATGTTAGTTGCGGAAGGTTAATAATAGGTACTATAAAACATAAAACACGTTTTCTATATCAAACAATTAATGAAAACAACCCTTTTGGTGACTGTTACAGTCATGAATATTAGTCAGACAACGAAGATAATAATAATTCAAACCTCGAGAACTGTGAAAAATAAAAAATTTTTAAAACAATTTAAACTTCAAATGAAAATATTTTAACTGTCAGAAAATAAAAAAAATTTCAATAGTTGAAAAAGATATTGGAAGTAGGCTATTGATTAGGTTCAAAATAAGAGAGCTAAAAGGAACTACAACGTTAATGGGAATTTATTGTCTCATATGGTCAATGGACCTCTATATTTAATAAAACCGCGGAGTGATACCATTTAAATAGATGCGATTTTGAGGAAGGGGCGAATTAGTCCCTAGGCTCAGGGTGAATTAGGGTGAGTTCTATGCACTTTTGGTACAAACACGTCTACAGGAAAATTGTTCCAGTTTAAATTTTTTATCAAAATATCACATTTTAGAGTCAAAAATATTTTTTTACAAAAATATATTCAAAAGAAAAACAAGAAAAAAACACCAAAGAAAGAAATTTTGTTTTTTGCTCCATAATTTGTTCCTCAGGGATATAGGTATAGGTATTGCTTCAGCGAAAAATAAATTCAGTCTTTCCATTTACAATAACGTTCAGTAGAAGTCACTAGGATTCATAATTTCCGAAACAGTATTTTTCAAATTTCGCCGCTCACAGCATTTTTAGGGCCATTCTCCCCATTATTTCGCAAAAATTGTTCTGTAACTGTTTTCTACGCATTTCTAGGTATATGTAATCTGTAATAGTAAATTTAGTAGAAATAAAAGTCAATTACCTTTAAAATGGTCTATTGTATAAGGTTGTGCGACTATTTTTAAGCAAGTTATGCTTTTTCAAGGTTTTATACTTTTGATGATTGTTGATATTTTTTATGATTATTGTTTAAATTTCTTATTATGACTTTTTTTCTTGTACATTTAAATATATACATTGTGCAATAAAAAGCTTATTTTCTTTACTTTAAAATGGTGTATTGCAAAATATTCTAGGACTATTTTTAAACAAGATATCCGTAGAATATCCAAGAGTATCCGTAATTTGAGAAAAATTTTAAAATTTTTTTTTCAATTAGAAGAATATATGTAGTTGCATATTATAACATAATTTTTAATTCCAAATAACGTTTCTTTATAACATAATAACACTTTTCGATATTGTGAAATATAAAGGTACTTCACTCTTGAGCGAAATTCATATTTTTTAACATACCTCGTACACTATTGATAAAATTTTATATTTTATGATTGCATCTCATGTTCAAGATTATGCAGAGGATTTTATAATGAATAATTTTTTTTCATAAGTTAATAATAAAAAAATTCGCATATGGTTCCAGCTTACTGGGACCTGAGGTATGTTTATATATTATCTTGTTTAAAAACAGTCCGAGAATTTCTTACAGTACACCATTTTAAACTAAAGAAAATAGGCTCTCTTTTTTATTGCACAATGTATATACCTTAATATACAATAAAAAAAGTTATAATGAGAAATTTAAAAATAATCGAAAAATATATCAAAAATAATTAAATGTATACAATTTTCAAAAAACATATCTTCCTTAAAAATAGTCATACAGCCTTTTTGATTTGGTCAATTTGTACTCTACGAGCTCCCTAGTGAGAAAGTTTTGGGGTAGTTCTGATTTCTTTTATTATATATGGATTTTGGGCTGCTTAATCCGAATAAAAAAAAATTTCTGCGGAAAAAATTTCTTGCCGAAACATTGAAAAAATCGCGAAAAAAGCGAAAAATTTCAGCTTTTTTCCGCTTTTTTGCTCAAATCTCGAAAACTATTAACTTTTAATAAATGGTCTGTTAACAGAAATTAAAGTACTAGAAATTATCTACAAATATCACTATTTACTTTTTTTTCAGACGAACCGTTCGGTCTAAAGTGCAAGTTGAAAATTGCCAATTTTTAACGGTCTCGGCCAAACTTACTTTTTACATTCTAAACCTTTAGTTTTTATTAGAATGCTGTCATTTGATATATTTCTCCTAGTTTTATGTACAAATAATAAATGTTTGTTCATAATATGAATATGGTATGTCTCTTCTCACAGCTTCCATGAATCCATTCCATCCTAAAATACCGAGAATGTCTCTGCTTTTCCCTTAGAGCCACAGAAGATCCGGCACAGATGGAGTCACAGTTTCAGTTGGTGTGAACATTCCATTCTGATCTTGATTTCTGATAAACCTTAATGTTTTGTCAGGAGCTATTGCATGTTTTGGTGCAATACAAGAAATGCCACCCATGACGTAAAAAGTGTATCTGTCGATTGGATGTACGTTAACCCTTTCTGTCCCAACGCTGCATATACATGTTTTTGAAAAAGTGGGTCTGTATTCCCAGCCGCCGTATATATACGTTCAAGGTGTTATGGTCTCAATTTACCAAAGCCGAAAATATGCGTTGTTTATAAAATTTTAGACTCATTGGTGTCCCAGTGCTGTAGAAATATGTCCGAAAATGTTAGATCAGCGGTTCTCAAACTTTTTGAGTCATGTACCACCTACAGTTCTTTTTATTATTTTTGGTACCACATATACAGGGTGTAACAAAAATACAGGTCATAAATTAAATCACATGTTCTGGAACCAAAAATAGTTCGATTGAACCTAACTTACCCTAGTACAAATATGCACACAAAAAAAGTTACAGCCCTTTGAAGTTACAAAATGAAAATCGATTTTTCCGATATATCGAACTATTGGAGATTTGTTAATGAAAATGGACATGTGGCATGACTATGGCAGGGACATCTTACAAAGGAATTATAGTGACATTTGTGCACCCCATAACAATTTTATGGGGGTTTTGTACCCTTAAACCCCCCAAACTTTTATGTACGTTCCAATTAAATTATTATTGTGGTACCGTTAGTTAAACACAATGTTTTTGAAACTTTTTTGCCTCTTAGTATTTTTTAGATATACCAGTTTTAATCGAGATGCGGCTTCTTTTTTAATATGTTAACATAACAATTTTATGGAGATTTTGTGCCTTTACACCCCCCAAATGTTTGTGTACGTTCGAATTTAACTATTATTGCGGTACCATTAGTTGAAAACAGTGTCTTTAAAACTTTTTTGCCTCTTAGTATTTTTCCGATAAGGCACCTTTTATCGAGATGTGGCTTCTTTTTTAATATGGTTCAAAATATACTTATAAAATCTGTAATTTATAAATAAATTTTCATATTATTATAGGGTCTCTATAATCGTACTTAATAACAGTATACAAATATGTGGTGGATTTGACAAATATTCAAAATATTTCGATAAAAACTAGTTAGAAAAATTACTAAGAGGCAAAAAAGTTTTAAAAACATTGTGTTTAACTAATGGTGCCACAATGATAATTTAATTGGAACGTACACAAAAGTTTGGGGCTTTAAAGGAACAAAACCCCCATAAAATTTTTATGAGGTGCAGAATTTTTTTTAAGATTTTCCTGTCATAATAATGCCACATGTCCGTTTTCAATCAGAAAACTCAAATAGTTTTCGATATATTGGAAAAAATCGATTTTTATTTTGTAACTTCAAAGGGCTATAACTTTTTTTGTGTGCATATTTGTGCTAGGGTTACTTAGGTTCAATCGAACTATTTTTGGTTCCAGAATATGTGATTTAATTTATGACCTGTATTTTTGTTACACCCTGTATTTTTAGAGTGTATTATCAAGACTTACTAAGTACTACTATTTTAATTTTTTTTGTGTTTTGTGTACCACCGCAAGTAATGAATTGTACCACCAGTGGTACATGTACCACAGATTGAGAATCGCTGTGTTAGATTATTGTTCCCAAAGCCTCAAAATATTGGCACCTAAGACAGGTCATGCGGACTCATTGCCGTATATATTTGTTCACATATTTTAGATATATGCTATATTGTAGCACTGGTGGCAACGCTTATATGTAGCTGCTAGAAGGTGAAGCGTTTGTAACCACAGAAAAGACCAGAAAAAAAGAGAAGCGAATCGAGATACATGTGTGCAAGATGCGGAGTCGGCCTTTGCGTTGTGTCATGTTTTGAGGAGTACCTACCACACAAAAGAAAACTTTTAACCTTCGGATGACCAAACGGGGGAAATTTTGACCCCAGCGTATGTTTATTTTTAATAAATTCAAAAGTACTTTCAATTTTTAAATCATTTTTTTATTTGACTTTAATATCATTCTAGATATCTCCATATTTTGAAATAAAAAAATTCCCTATATTTTACGAATAAAAAATATATTCTGAAGTTGATGTTTAGTAAAATACCGTCTATTATGTGTAATTCCAAGTAGTTTTACGCTAATGACGTCGACTTTGCAAAGTAACAAGACACTTACTCAACATAGACACTACACATGACACTAATACTCATGTTGTGACTGGCTGAATGACATAAAGTCCAGGCTATAAAAAAAAATAAATAAAAAAAAACCTTATTTTTTTGTTAATTGTCATTTTTGACATTTTTGACCTGGGGTCATTTTCCCCCCTTGGTCATCCGTGTAACAAAAAAAGGTTGGTCATCGGAAGGTCAATGTTAATTTGCATTACATTATTTTTTTTTTGTTAGTTACATTTTTTCAAGTTGGTTTTGCTCTCTGATGAGTACTTTTGAAAAGAAAGGGTTTAAGTTGGTTAAAAAAACTCAATTAAAACATGTTTTGGTCATTTATTTGTTTATTTATATGCTACGTATATATAAGGCAATGGGACTTTAAGCACGAAAAAACCTTTGGGATTGAGGGACCAACATGCAAATTAAGGCCTGGCATAGAAAGGGTTGAAATCAGCCTTTTCGTACACCTGTTGTGTAAATCACAGCTCGTCAAGTTTCTGAGGATCGCCTGCGATTGCTGACACTTCCAGACAAGCAACGCGCTTGCCCAAGTAGCGGCAGTAAAGCCCAGATAGTTGGTCTCACCATTCCTTGCAGGGTTGGCCGTTTTCTCTACAAAACGTACGGCTCAAGAAAATAGGTTGATGTAGTTTCCTCTTTGGAGTTTTGTTCATTCTATACAGAAGCTGTTCGCCTGGAAGTGTCAGCATTCGCAGGCGATCCGCAGAAAATTGACCTGCCGTGATTTACACAGCAAGATAACGCTGATTTTAGCATATACAATCGACGTATACCACACTTTTCACGTCATATATGACATTTCTTGTATTGCACCAAAAATTGCAGTAGCTCCTAAGCAATCCAGTCTTCGGATAAAAAAAACCCGCGCCTGAGGTTTATGGAAGTCAGGGAGCTGTTCAACTAATTCATTTTAAAAGGTCAAAACCTCAAGGTTTATCAGAAATTAAGATTACAGATCCCAAGAAAATGTTCGCACCAACTGAAAGTGCGACTCCATCTGTGCTTAATCTTCTGTGGCTCTAAGGGAAAAGCAGAGACATTCCCGGCCTCTTAGGACTGAATGAACTCATGGAAGCTGTCACAAGAGACATTCCATGCCTACGAACTAACATTTATTATTTGCACAGAAAACTAGGAGAAATTTATCAATTGAGAGCATTCTAATAAAAAATAAAATTTTGGAATATAAAAAGTGGGTTTTGCCGCAATCGTTAAAAATTGGCAATTTTCAACTTGTACTTTAGGCCGAACGGTTCGTCTGAAAAAAAAGTAAATAGTGATATTTGTAGATAATTTTAAGTACTTTAATTTCTATTAACAGACCATTTTACTAAAAGTTAATAGTTTTCGATATTTGAGCAAAAAAGCGGAAAAAAGCTGAAATTTTTCGCTTTTTTCGCGATTTTTTCAATGTTTCGACAAGAAATTTTGTCCGAAAACCTCATATTCGGATTCAGCAGCCCAAAATCCATATATAATGAAAGAAATCAGAACTACCCCAAAACTTTCCTAGTCAAAACACAATTTTATTGATTCATTTACAATAGGCAATTTTAAAGTTTATTGACTTTTCTTCCTGCTAAATGTACCATTGCATATACCTAAAGCTGCGTAGAAAAAAGTTGCAGGACAATGTTTGCAAAGTAACTGTTTTGGAAACTGTAAACTATAGAGACTTCTACCAAACACTGTTTTAAAGAGAAAGGATGGAAGTTTTTTTTTGTAAACATTGCCTATACCTATATCCCCATGGGAAAAAATTATGGGGCAAAAAACAAAATTGCTATCTTTCGTGTTGTTTTCTTGCTTTTCTTTTGAATATATTTTTGAAAATCAAAATATTTTTCACTTTAAAATGTGATATTTCAATAGTAAATTTAACGTGGAAAATTTTCATGTAGACGTGTTTGTACCAAAAGTGCATAGAACTCACCCTAATTCGCCCTGTGCCTAGGGACTGATTCACCTCTTTCTCAAAAACGCACCCCTTTAAATGGTAGTACTCCGCGGTTTTTTCATATTTAGAGGTTCATTGACTATATTAAACAATAAAACCACGTTAAAGTTGTAGTTCCTTTCTATAATACATAATCAATTGCCTAAATGGTACAGGTACCAATGTTGCTTTTAGTGATCAAAACAACACAGTTCAAATTAACGAAAGAAATATTCTGATGATACAATAAATGAAGTGAATGACAATCGTACAAATAATGAAGGTACCAAGATTCTCTATTCGCAGAGGAAACGATAAAAGAAGAATAGTTTTCCGCAAAGCCCAAATTGTCTAGAAAGGGACACAAAAATCCAAATGAGTGAAAGAAGAATAAAAGAATGATGAATAGAGACTAAGGGAAGACATGACATAATGCATCGGTCTCGGATTTTATGCACGCTCGAATTCGGTTGGACAACGTGAAACTCCAAGAGTTGTTGGAAGGAGTTAAAATGCAGTTCAAAATGCGTACCAGCGATGTGAGGAGACTAGTCTAATAACAAGAAGAAGAGGATCTGGGCAAAATCGAAGACTCACCACAACAAACGACGGTCGATTTGTGGTTTCCGCAAATTTGCGGAATACAAAAGCTTTGTATTACAAAATCAGCTTCAAGATGTGAGAAATGATTAGAAGAATTCTTATAACTAATTACTCACCACAAGACTCACCACGACAAAAGACGGTCGATTTGTGGTTTCCGCAAATTTGCGGAATACAAGAGGTTTGTATTACAAAGGCAGCTTCAAGATGTGAGAAATATTTAGAAGAATTCTTATAACTACTTACTGGATCATCTTGCAGACAGATGGCTATAGGTCCACAATTACAACGCCGGTATCGAATAGCAAGATTAAATTTTGCCCAGACTCACCTCCACTGGAATAATGTAAATTGGAGGAACGTACTGTTTTCAGCTGAGTCGCAATTTTGTCTTAGTGGGTCCGTCGAATGTCGCGTCGTCGAATATGGAGAACACCTGAAGAAAGATATGCTGCGGCTTGTATTCATGAACGACTTCCATTTGTCGGTGGGTCGTTATGGTCTGCGCAGGAATTACTACTTAAGCATGTACAGAGTTAGTATTCATACAAAATGGCTCTGTTATGGCTCACAGATATCTTACAGAAGCCTTAAATGATCATAGTATGCCTTTCATAACTATTGTGGGCAAACATGGCATTTTCATGCAATTTAATACTAGACCAAATACTGCCAGAATTGTCGTCACAGAATACTTTGATGAACTGGGAACAAGGTGGTTTGATAGACCACCACTCAGTCCAGACATGAATCATATCTAAATTGTCTGAGATGAGTTGGGCCGAAGTACCCGAAGGTATACACCCGCTCCAAGAATTGCCCAGAAGCTAAGTCAGTTGTTATTGCACGAATTAAAATACATCGGCCAGAACGTGATCCGGAATCTAAATTAAAGTATGCCTCCTAAGCTAAAAGCTCACATTAATGCAAGAGGGGGAGTACCCGCTATCTATCGAGATATTTTGTCCAATAATATTATTTAGTGTCAAAATAACTGTCAAAGTTTAAATACATAAAAATAAAAATGTATACCATTTTTATTCATTCAGTTGCGGTGCGAAACCAAAACTGTCTTAATTTTTACTCAGATCAGAGAGTGCAGCCAGCACTCTTATCGGCGATTTCACCTCTTGTTGGAGGTTCATCAGAGACTGCATAGGCTGCATTTCTCTGGCCCAGGTAAAAATCATCGACATATCCATCTCCCACCGCAACTGACGAGATGGTAGTAGGTGCCTAGCGGCATCTGCTAAATAAAAGACTAAGTTTTTCAACCTAATAAAAATATTTGTAAATTAAATATTTTTAAAAGATTTTTAATTGAAAAACTTTATTGGCCCATTTCCTGGTGACAACCTCCAAGGCTTCTACAATATGCAAGCCAAATGGATGCTGCAGTGAAGATTAAGGGAAGGAATTCTTCACTATGCAATTCACAACCCCCGTCTGCAGCGTGGTAAAGTTCCAACGGAAAATGGACCTAGTTACTCTATAGGAGTAATACTAATATAAAAATAAAAATGTATACCATTTTTATTCATTCAGTTGCGGTGCGAAACTAAAACTGTCTTAATTTTTACTCAGATCAGAGAGTGCAGCCAGCACTCTTATCGACGATTTCACCTCTTGTTAGAGGTTCATCAGAGACTGCATAGGCTGCATTTCTCTGGCCCAGGTAAAAATCATCGACATATCCATCTCCCACCGCAACTGACGAGATGGTAGTAGGTGCCTAGCGGCATCTGCTAAATAAAAGACTAAGTTTTTCAACCTAATAAAAATATTTGTAAATTAAATATTTTTAAAAGATTTTTAATTGAAAAACTTTATTGGCCCATTTCCTGGTGACAACCTCCAAGGCTTCTACAATATGCAAGCCAAATGGATGCTGCAGTGAAGATTAAGGGAAGGAATTCTTCACTATGCAATTCACAACCCCCGTCTGCAGCGTGGTAAAGTTCCAACAAAAAATGGACCTAGTTACTCTACAGGAGTAATACTAATATAAAAATAAAAATTTATACCATTTTTATTCATTCAGTTGCGGTGCGAAACCAAAACTATCTTAATTTTTACTCAGATCAGAGAGTGCTGCCAGCACTCTTATCGACGATTTCACCTCTTGTTAGAGGTTCATCAGAGACTGCATAGGCTGCATTTCTCTGGCCCAGGTAAAAATCTTCGACATATCCATCTCCCACCGCAACTGACGAGATGGTAGTATGTGCCTAGCGGCATCTGCTAAATAAAAGACTAAGTTTTTCAACCTAATAAAAATATTTGTAAATTAAATATTTTTAAAAGATTTTTAATTGAAAAACTTTATTGGCCCATTTCCTGGTGACAACCTCCAAGGCTTCTACAATATGCAAGCCAAATGGATGCTGCAGTGAAGACTAAAGGGAAGGAATTCTACACTATGCAATTCACAACCCCCGTCTGCAGCGTGGCAAAGTTCCAACGGAAAATGGACCTAGTTACTCTATAGGAGTAATACTAATATAAAAATAAAAATGTATACCATTTTTATTCATTCAGTTGCGGTGCGAAACCAAAACTCCCTTAATTTTTACTCAGATCAGAGAGTGCAGCCAGCACTCTTATCGACGATTTCACCTCTTGTTAGAGGTTCATCAGAGACTGCATAGGCTGCATTTCTCTGGCCCAGGTAAAAATCTTCGACATATCCATCTCCCACCGCAACTGACGAGATGGTAGTAGGTGCCTAGCGGCATCTGCTAAATAAAAGACTAAGTTTTTCAACCTAATAAAAATATTTGTAAATTAAATATTTTTAAAAGATTTTTAATTGAAAAACTTTATTGGCCCATTTCCTGGTGACAACCTCCAAGGCTTCTACAATATGCAAGCCAAATGGATGCTGCAGAGAAGACTAAAGGGAAGGAATTCTACACTATGCAATTCACAACCCCCGTCTGCAGCGTGGTAAAGTTCCAACGGAAAATGGACCTAGTTACTCTATAGGAGTAATACTAATATAAAAATAAAAATGTATACCATTTTTATTCATTCAGTTGCGGTGCGAAACCAAAACTGTCTTAATTTTTACTCAGATCAGAGAGTGCAGCCAGCACTCTTATCGACGATTTCACCTCTTGTTAGAGGTTCATCAGAGACTGCATAGTCTAACAAGAGGTGAAATCGTCGATAAGAGTGCTGGCTGCACTTTCTGATCTGAGTAAAAATTAAGACAGTTTTGGTTTCGCACCGCAACTGAATGAATAAAAATGGTATACATTTTTATTTTTATATTAGTATTACTCCTATAGAGTATCTAGGTCCATTTTCCGTTGGAACTTTACCACGCTGCAGACGGGGGTTGTGAATTGCATAGTGTAGAATTCCTTCCCTTTAGTCTTCACTGCAGCATCCATTTGGCTTGCATATTGTAGAAGCCTTGGAGGTTGTCACCAGGAAATTGGCAATAAAGTTTTTCAATTAAAAATCTTTTAAAAATATTTAATTTACAAATATTTTTATTAGGTTGAAAAACTTAGTCTTTTATTTAGCAGATGCCGCTAGGCACCTATTACCATCTCGTCAGTTGCGGTGGGAGATGGATATGTCGAAGATTTTTACCTGGGCCAGAGAAATGCAGCCTATGCAGTCTCTGATGAACCTCTAACAAGAGGTGAAATCGTCGATAAGAGTGCTGGCTGCACTCTCTGATCTGAGTAAAAATTAAGACAGTTTTGGTTTCGCACCGCAACTGAATGAATAAAAATGGTATACATTTTTATTTTTATATTAGTATTACTCCTATAGAGTATCTAGGTCCATTTTCCGTTGGGACTTTACCACGCTGCAGACGGGGGTTGTGAATTGCATAGTGTAGAATTCCTTCCCTTTATTCTTCACTGCAGCATCCATTTGGCTTGCCTATTGTAGAAGCCTTGGAGGTTGTCACCAGGAAATGGGCCAATAAAGTTTTTCAATTAAAAATCTTTTAAAAATATTTAATTTACAACTATTTTTATTAGGTTGAAAAACTTAGTCTTTTAAATACATAATTCAAAGTTTCTCTTGGAATTTTGTGATTTAACCACATATTATTTAACGTAGATAAAATTTGCTCAATCCATTCTTGTATCGACATATCGAAGTAATTTAGTACATCAAAAAAACACCCTGTTCGGGACTGTGACAAGCCCAGTCCAGGAAAACTAATACACAGGTACGCAAATGATGATAAATATATTTTTCAAAATATGTTTCCATCCGGGATAAATACAGAGTTTAGTAATAATTCAATAACCAACCCACAAATGTATCAACAAATCAACACACAAGGGCAACTAGCCATGAATGTACAAACCACGCCATATCTAATATCGATGTCGCAACCAGCACCAACTAAACCAATGCCACCTAACTTGTACCCTCCACTACCACAGACACAAATTCCATTAGTGCCGATCACATATCATAGTTCTGCTTCAAATTATCAATTACAACGATTGCCATCCACCAGTGAAGAAGAGGAAGAAAACAAGGAACCAGCTAGCAGCAACGATTGGCAAGAAATTCGAAGCTCAAAAAGAAGAAAAATCAGAAAAACAACAGACAATTCAAAAAGTACAAATATTTTTGAAACTGAAAATAGATTTGAAGCGCTAGAAAATGAAGTAATCCCTCCCAAGGAGAACAACACAGCAAACCATCCACCAATTTTCATACACGGTGTACAAGACTATCGAAAAATGGTAAAAAAAATTAAGGATGTGGCAGAAAGGGAAGAATATCATACAAAAAGTTTAACTAACAATGTCGTAAAATTAAGTTGTGTCACGCCAGATACATATAGAAAAATGGTTAGATATTTTAATGAACATAACATTTATCACCATACATATCAGTTAAAACAGGATCGAGCCTATAGAGTTGTAATAAAATACCTTCACCACTCTACTAACACCGAGGACATAAAATACGAACTCCTAAAACTGGGTCATAAAGTTCGAAATATAATAAATGCACAACACAGAATTACTAAAGAGCCACTTAATTTGTTCTTCGTGGATCTCGAACCGGCAGCAAATATCAAAGATATTTATAACTTAAGGGGGCTACAGAATAGAGTTATTGAAATTGAACCTCCCCGAACAACCAAAAATCACATAATACAATGCATGAGATGCCAATCGTACGGTCACTCCAAGTCATATTGCAATAAACCATTTGTATGCGTCAAATGCGGAGGAGCCCACAATACCACAACTTGTAAGAAGACTAGAGAAACTCCAGCAAAATGTGCATTATGTGGTGGGGATCACCCCGCAAATTATAAAGGATGTGAACATTACCAAAATATTTCTAATATTAATAACAGGTATCATAACAGAGGAAACGTATTAAATCCAGCAATAAATCAAATACATACACAACCCAGAATATATACACAACCCAGGATTCAGAATCAGTATGAAAGTTACGCTCAGGCTGCAGCAAATAATCAGAACAATAACGAAGATACAGCGAGTATACTTACCAAATTTCTAGAAGAGTTTAAAAATTTATTTAACCAGCTAATGCAACAAAACAGTATGGTGCTCAACATGATTTCCATGCTAGTAAATAAAGTAAACTAACAATGTCTAAGTTCATAAGAATTGCCCAATGGAATGCCAATGGTCTTCCTAATCATAAAGAAGATGTAAAACTATTTCTGGAACAAAATTTCATTGACATACTGCTAGTAAGTGAAACCCATTTTGCAGACAGAACCTACTTCAAGATACCTAAGTATAAATTATATTACACAAATCACCCAGATGGTACAGCCCACGGAGGTTCAGCCATATTGATAAGAGAAACTATAAAACATTATGAAATGCTAAAATACGAAACAAATCACATTCAAGCAACATCGATAAAAATACAAACTCTTCCAAATGATATAACTGTTACAGCAATTTATTGTCCGCCCAGGCATAGACTTACAAAAGAAGATCTTCTACCCTTTTTCGAAACTCTAGGGCCAAAATTTATAGCAGGTGGAGATTACAACTGTAAACATACGCTATGGGGTTCACGCCTAACAACCACCAAAGGCAGAGAGCTAGCAAGAGTTATCCAGGATAAAAGCTACTCATTCCTATCGACGGGATCACCGACATAATGGCCAACCGATCCAAATAAAACACCAGACCTATTGGATTTCTTTATTACAAACGGAATATCTCTATCATATACAGATGTAGTACCAAGTTTTGATTTATCATCAGATCATAGTCCCATAATTGCCACAATTAGCACAACGGTGATAATCAAAAAACCAACACCTCGACTGCATAACTTCAAAACAAACTGGGACACATACCGGCTAATCATAGAACAGGAAGTAAATCTACTAGTGAGATTGCAAACTCCCGAACAAATAGAAACAGAAACTAATAATTTAATCAACTTACTTCAAAATGCTGCCAAACAGTCTACCCATCAACCTGGACAAAAAAAATTTTCAACCAACATTCCTCTTGAAATAAAAAGACTAGTAGCAGAAAAACGAAAAGCCAGATCAATTTGGCAAAGAACTCACAGACCAGACGAGAGGACAATTTATAATAACAAAACAAGAAACTTAAAAATAGCTCTAGAACAGATGAGAAACAACTCATTTGAAAACTATGTATCAAACTTTTCGCGTCAAGGTAACTCGATCTGGAAACCAATCAAAAACAAAAATAAACCAATAAATACTTCACCTCCAATTCGGAAAAACTCATTACCGCCAGGACCATGGGCAAAAAGCAACAAAGAAAAAGCTGATTTATTTGCTGAACATCTAACTGAAGTCTTCAAGCCACACGACAATGACCAAGTACAAGAAGTAGAGCAGGAACTAGCCTTACCAATTAATCGACGAGAGCGACTAACTTTAATTACACCGAAGGAGATCGAAGATGAAATTAATCATTTGACAAATTCAATTTTGCGAAAACTATTTAACAGATCTGTACCATTTTTTGCACACCATTCAAATACCATAATGCCCTCAATTTTAGTTATATTAAAACATATTCTAATAAACAATAAAATTGTTATTAACAATATTCAAAAACAGTGATTTTGTCTTCCGTTTTGCAATAACTTTTTTGTTTATTAACCGATTTTCATTTAGCGTATCTCATTCGATGTATCTTCTTTTTCTGAAAAAGTTATCTGTGGACGTCAAATTTCTAAATAAACAAGTTGTTAAGTTATGAGCAAAAAACTAAGTTTGACGTTTTGATTGTTTATTTAAAAAATGTTCCACTAAAAAATTGATGAATCCCAAGATGGTAGTCTTTTTGTAATATCTCATAATACACATTTCAACTGTCAAACCTCGTCTTTTCCGTTATGTCTAGAAAAAACCTAACTTGATTGGCCTACAAAGATATATTTCAGCTTAACAATGCTTCGAACAAATCATGGTTAAATGTCTCTTGCTCACTTGATTTCCGATTAGTTGATTTTAAGCACATAGATATCAAATCTTGCCTTTTCTCTCCCGATTCTAATTTCTTTTTTTTACCGGTATGTAAAGCAGTTTTGCAATGCTGGACTATTTGGAATTTTTTTTCGCATGGAATCTGCAAAAAAATTCCTACAGTAAACTAAATCATTTTTAGATCGGGAGTTATTTAAGCATTGTAAATTAAAAATGTATATTTTTTAGTTTTCTAATTATTTTTATGCAATTTAAAATATTTAGGTTTACTTTGTATTTACTTACTGCATGCTAAGCATAATAATTTTCACATATATCAATTAGGTCTGGATCCCTCGTATGAAAAAAAAGTTGATTAATAGCGAGCTGGAAATTTGTTAAAAGCTTAAGGGTGTCTAGTCGGATAAACTTTGATATACAGAAACACTGGAACAGGGGCAGTTTTAATGGTGGAACAGGTTAAAAATTTGGAACGGTCAGATCACGAAAACGGCACATTTATTTTGTCCGACACAATAGACTTAAACTCTCCGAACAGAGATTAAACTCTCATGCAAAAATCAGACTGCTATTTAACACCTGTCTTAATTCCTGTCATTTGACATATTCTGCATGTTCCACTCATTAAAACGCCCATTTGGTGATAAATAGCAGTCTGATTTTTGCATGAGAGTTTAATCTCTGTTCGGAGAGTTTAAGTATGTTCTGTATGTTTATGTATATTCTGTTACAGTGTTCCCATATATCAAAGTTTATCCGACTAGACACCCTTAAGCTATTAACAAATTTTCAGCTTGCTATTAATCAACTTTTTTTTCATACTCGGGATCCAGACCTAAATGACAAATTCTGGATACCTTGATCAACACAGAAATATCAGGTACGAAGGTATTTGAACCATGAATAAACAAATAAATTCGCTTTGAAAACCTATTATATGCACTTTATTTTTAAATATACCAATATATGCAAAATTCAAAAGAAACTACAAAAATATGCAAATGCATATGCATATGCACTATTAGTCTGGGCTGATTATCGGAGAATAAGCCATTTTTGGGAAAAGTTATTTACCAGCAATTGTATTGCTGGAATCGAATCTTATGATTGTATATATTAATAATATAGATATGCAAAGTCCGCAAATAGTGTGCTACTTTTTTTATAAACAAAATGGCGCCCGAAAATCGTGTTTTTTTCAATTTTTGCTCTATAACTCCAAAGATTTTAACTTTAGACCAAAAACACCCAAATAAAAATTCACCACAATTAAATTCTGCATAGAGACGTGTTTTTTTCAGTTTACTTCGATGAAAACTTTCCCCGGAAAAGCGGGTTTTTCCAACAAAATCTTTAATTTTCAACTAAACTTTTAGATAAGTAGTTTTTAATCAATAATTAAATAACTTGGTAACTTAAAAGTGCTTTCCGTGTATATTATAATTCCAGAAGCCGATTGAAATTGAATGAACAGTTTAGCAACAATTGAAATGTTAATTAAAAATTTACGGTCGCTACACTAACGACAATAATTATGATGCATAAGAATAACTATGATTTTTTTTTATAAAAAGACATTATAGCTATCTAACGTACTTTACAGAATTGAAATTGGACTATTTAAGCGGCCTCAGGAATATTTTAAACTTATAAACAATTTTTTGGCTTAAACCAAATAGAATATCTCGGGAAATATTAAACTAAATTAAATCGTGGAAACGTTATTCGAAAGACAGCGGCAGGACGCTTCTTTTAAAAGAAAAAACGTTTAATTATAACGAGCAGTTCTTGAGATACAACCGGTCAAACTTGACCGAAATTTACGGCAAAGATATAAACAATAGGATCATAATTTTCAAACCATCACCTTTTTATTTTTGTCCTCTTTCTCCACACCAATTTTCATATCTTTAAAATCCTCATAACATATATTATTATAATAAAAACTATCGATAATACGTGTGAAAATTGCCAAAAATAGCAAAATTCCAATCAAAAATTAGGTTGGAGAAAATGTAACGCTCAAAGTTCAAAATCGGTATACGTTAAAAAAATGCATTTTCTCGGCTTCCCATGGAGCAATTTCCTTCATTCTTTTTTTGTTCCCAAGTAACTCGAGTTAAATATCAAACTTGCTTTTGTTTTGTTGTAATAAATTAATTTATTTATTATAACACAAAATTTAATTTGTTTAAATAAAAATTGTTTAAATAATTATACAGCTTTCAAATGAGAATATTTATGTTTTTAACTTTAAAAGGTACACTTGTAGTAAGTTTATCTAAAAAAAAGCCTACAACTGGAAAAAATATGTAATTTTCTGTTCTTATAAATAAATTAATCTATTATAACAAAACACAAGCAAGTTTGACATTCAATAATGCGTTAGTTCGATGGCTCTACTCGAGTTATTAGGGAACAAAAAAAGAATGAAGAAAATTGCTCCATGGAAAGCCGAGAAAATGCATTTTGTTAACGTATACCGATTTTGAACTTTGAGGGTTACATTTTCTCCAACCTAATTTTTGATTGGAATTTTGCTATGTTTGGCAATTTTTACACGTATTATCGATAGTTTTTATTATAATAATATATGGTATGAGGATTTTAAAGATATGAAAATTAATGTGGAGAAAGAGGACAAAAATAAAAAGGTGATGGTTTGAAAATTATGATTATTATAACACAATATTTTAAATAATATCCTATTATTTATATCTTTGCCGTAAATTCCGGTCAACTTTGACCGATTGTATCTCAGGAACCACTCATCATAATTAAACGTCTTTTCTTTTAAAAGAAGCATCCTGCCCCTGTCCTTCGAATACCGTTTTCACAATTTAATTTAGTTTAATATCTCCCGAGATATTCTATTTGTTTATAAACCAAAAAATTGTTTATAATTTTAAAATATTCCTGAGGCCGCTTAAATAGTCCAATTTCAATTCTGTTAAGTACGTTAGATAGGTATAGTGTCTTTTTATGAAAAAATTATAGTTATTCTTATGTATCGTAATTATTGTCGTTATTATAGCGACCGTAAGTTTTTAATTAACATTTTAATTGTTGCTAAACTGTTCATTCAATTTCCAGAAATTTCTGGAAGTATAATATACACGGAAAGGGCTTTTACGTTACCAAGTTATTTAATTATTGATTAACAACTACTTATCTAAAAGTTTAGTTGAAAATTAAAGATTTTGTTGGAAAAACCCGCTTTTTCTGGGGAAAGTTTTCGTCGAAGTGAATCGGAAAAAACACGTCTCTATGCAGAATTTAATTGCTGTGAATTTTTATTTGGGTGTTTTTGGTCTAAAGTTAAAATATTTGGAGTTATAGAGCAAACATTGAAAAAAACACGATTTTCGGGCGCCATTTTGTTTATAAAAAAAGTAGCACACTATCTGCGGATTTTGCATATCTATATTATTAATACATACAATAATAAGATTCGACTCCATCAATAAAATTGCTGGTAAATAACTTTTCCTTGTATTTTGCTAATTAGCCCAGAGTATATTGCATATTTGCCTGACTCTGATAATAAATAAACAACAAATTGAAAAATAGCTTTTCCTATCCACCTTTTTTGTTGTTCGATGAAACGTTGTCGATGAAACGTTGTCGATGACATTTAATAAACAGAAGTTATCACATTTTCCATTAAAAGTGTAAAACACCGGCTATTAAGTACATAAAACGAACCATAAAAGAATTAGATAATACCTTGTTAAACAGTAGCGAGCGTTAATACTGTCATAAAATCGAACTATGTATAAGCACACTGCAGCGTGTTTAATACTGCAAAATGTGTTTACGGCACTAAATGTTCAGATTGTCACCATAAAAATATTCTCTTCTAATAAAAGGTTGTAAACACTGCACACGCTGTTACTAACTTTTAATGGTTTGGCGTAATGTGTAGTTTGACTAAAATAAAGTACAAATTTGAAATATTAAATTTTCAAATAATTACGATCAGGTGTAGTAAATAACAGCTTCCAAATTATACTAAAAAAATTACATAATGTTTTAGATTTTGAAACAGTTCGTTGTATATAGTTTAAAGGAAACCTAGATGAAATAAAAGCATGTTTCAATTGTTGCCATATTTTGAACCTGACAGGAAAAGTTGCGATTAATCTTATTTTATTAATAGACCACTAAAATTATTCTTCTCCTTAAAGTGCCTATCCGTTCTGGATGTTGGCGATCATCATAGCTATTTTGACTTTATTTACTTCAGTGGTAGTCATGTCATATTTTGAAGGCAGGAAATGCGTCTCCTTCCCGGACCTCTTTTACCATTTACCTTCCCTTGGAGAATCAGTTGGAGAAGGCCGTAACGTTTTTGATTTTTCGTTACCTGTCCTAGATATTAACTAAATTTAATTTACCTTGTTGTTCTGAAGCTATTTCCTTTTGGCATTTTTATGATTAACTATTTAGATGGGAAATAAGCCACTGTTAAATTGAAAAAATAATTTTATTAACGTTTCGCAGCCCAAATCGGGTTTCGTTGAAAACGAAACGATTTGGGCTTCGAAATGTTAATAAAATTATTATAGATGGATGCTGCAGTGAAGCAGTTTTTAAATACCTTATTGATTTTACAACGTCAATAATTAAATTAATATTATAATGGGATGTAAGGATTTAGGGTGTGAGAGTCAGGATATATAGGGGTTTTGCTCGTACTGGAACTTTAACTGTAAATAATGGGAAGCACCTCACACATCGGGGATGAATAATAATAGGCACAAACTTTACTGTTAGCGGTATAATTACCGAAAGAAACAGAGAACTACATTATGAAAAAACTAGATTAAAATACTAATAGTTCAATGGCTTCTTACTGCTTGGAGCGTAAACCGGAACTCTTGGAGTCAGCCTCCGCCGTGTCAGCTGTCAGCCGTTGGGAGAACCTACGTCACTTGGTCGGCAGGGTTGCCAAGTGTAATTCTTGTTACAATATTATCTTCGTTAACATGGCATCTACACTCCTAGCGGAGTGATCGTCGCCCTCTTTGGGCTCTTCCGATTCATTTATCGCGAAAAGTCAGCCCTCATTAACGTTTTGGTTTCACAATTGATTGGGTGACATGACATGTTCTACAATATTTCTCCATCCGATCCTGTTTTTGCTTATGGTTACCCATTTTCTAACTCTCATCTTCTTAATGTCCTCAGCTATCTGGTTATACTGTCAATACGTAAATCATAACAACTATAGAATAACATCTTACTTTTATTGTTGTATATTCTAACAAATTTTAATGCAATAATACAGTTTAAATTAAATTTAAAAAACCTTTTAAACCACCTTTTTCAAATTGCGCAAGTTGTACTATTAATATTAATGTTAATAAATTAAATATAAATATTTTGACGTTTCACAATTTGACAATTCACTTTTAACTGCAGTGCCTTAAAAATTTTAAAGCACTAGTGCTTTAAAGTAGCATTTTAACGCTCCTATAGAGTGCTAAATAGTGCATTTTTAACACGGTTGTAGAAAATAGTTATTTATGAAACAGTTCCTGAAGTATGCTTTTTGCGAACGCACGTGATTTTTAGAGCTATACGTCGCGTAAGTTCGCAAAAAGTACTTCACGCAGAGTTTCATACAATATGTTATCTCTAACAAATAAAAAAACTCTAACTCTTCGTCACTGGAATTCATTTCTATTCTACAATTTTTAGACCTTTGAGATTTAAAAATCCTAACTACTTTCAAATCACAAAACTGTCAAATATTTTGTTGTAAGTCATTGCTCATATTGTCATCACTATGACAACGCGAAAGTTAAGGATATTTGATTATATGAAAGTGTGCCAAAAAGCTGATTGAAAGTGTGCGAAAAAGTAAATCCCATTTAAAATACATTGTTACTTCACGCACACTTTAAACCCTTCACGCACTTCTATCACCTATAATGACAGTTTTCACAAACTAAAAACTTATACATAATATGACATAGAGCAGATATTTATACTCTATTTATGTATTATATCAGACGTTTTCTACCATATATAGTATTTTTATAGCAAATTTCTATTAATGCACATATTTCTTCGTCACTCCTTACCAGACACATTACCTCAGCACCATATAAGCTCATGCAGCAAAATGTAAGCTTCTTATCTCTGAAGAAATTGTTGTATTTCCAGTAGGTTCTGTTTCCTGCCAGGATTATTTTATTGATTACTATGCTCCTTTCACTAGTTCCATTAACTGAGACCACAAGATATTGAAAGTGGTACCTTTTCAAACTAATATTCGCCAATAATTAATGTGTTTCCCTTCACGCACTTCTATCACCTATAATGACAGTTTTCACAAACTAAAAACTTATACATAATATGACATAGAGCAGATATACTCTATTTATGTATTATATCAGACATTTTCTACCATGTATAGTATTTTTATAACAAATTTCTATTAATGCACATATTGATACATTAGCATAAAATTAATAGTAAAATTTTAAATAATCTCTGGTTTTTATAATTCACACATAAGGCATACACGTAAGATCCTCCCCCGCGACGTCAGAGTGTATCACTGACCTATAATCACAATTAACGCACCCATTGGGTATTTGAATTTTCGTAGTCTTTCTTTGACCCAAAATTCCAACTTTACATTATTAATGTGAATTTTAGATTGAATGCGATGAAAATCTAGGAAAATTACCAAAAAGTATGTGGCCTCACATAACAACAGTAGGTATATATTATAAAAAATTTATTACAAAAATTATTTCCAATATGGTTTTAATATATAATATTTTAATTATTATAATGTACTTTATTTTCCTAATTTATTGTAATCGTGATAATGCGCCTATATGTATCATTTCCAATAATATGAAATTAAATTGTCTGCTTGCAATAGCTACTAAAGTATTTCAGTTTTGTTCCAATGTGTTTATTTGTTCATTTATATAATATTTAATTTATACAATATTTAATAATATATAATTATTTTACAAAAAGCCTCTACTTTGTATAAATAATATATATTGGTAGTAGGCCTGGATACCTCGTACCAAAAAAGTTGATTAATAGCAAGCTTAAAATTTGTTAATAGGTTAACCCTTAAACGCCCAACCTTTTTTAGGTTCCATGTACGCCCAAGGGTGGGTAAACAATGTACACCTCGAAAATAGCTAATATCTCAAGTAGCACAATAAAAACATTTTAGTTTTATTTAAGGTTTATAAAGGTTTTATTGTGGTAAATAAAAAGATAATGGTTTTAAAGTTACCTTGTAGATATACTGCCAGAACTTTAAAACTGTTAAACATTTGTCACTATTTTTTAAGTATCTAATAAAAATATCAAATAAGACTAATTAATCTTAATAGATAATTTGTCTTATTGTAGTTTTAAAATGGTTTATTCTCAGTTCACTTTAAATCTAATCAGTTTTATAAAGAACTTCCGGACTGTTTGGTTTTATTAGATTCTCGTTTGTTATCTTTTAGTTTTATTACAGTTTTAAAGATTCTTCTAATGTGACTAATAAAACCTATTATTAAAACTACTTGATTTCAAGACTATTATGTCAGTAAAACATATGCCTTATAACTATTTTTTAGTTGTCTTTAAAGTTGCTTTCTTAAAATCAATTAGTAGGCTATATTAAAACCAAACGCTCTTAACTGAGTCAATTTGGTTATCGTATAGACTAAACTATGCTTCTTATTAGAAACAATAAAATTAAACCCATCCCCTCTTCTTTTATGTCCAGAATGGTCGGCCATTTCTTTTAGAGCGAAACAGGGGTGTAGTGTGTTGTAAAAAGTGGAAGTTCCGTTAATATGGAAAAAATATGTCACAAGTACTTAAAATATAAACGAACTGGTCATTTTAAAAGAAAAACACAACACACACAGCACTAGGACGCCTCCATTTTAGGTTAGATTCACATTAAAACCGAGTGGCATTATTGACAGCAGCATTAAAACTAAACGGTTTTAATTCCAAGGCAACCTTGCTTTTATGTAAGATATATGCTCTTGGCAAGGTATAAAATAAAACCATTTGATCTTAACAATTCTCTGTCGATAGATCAAATAGTTTTATTTGGATTTCGGCCATATTGTTTTCTGGAGATGCTAAAAGCCAAGATAGATTACAATATAAGGCTTACATAAAAATTATAAATAAGTGACTTAAAGACATAAATTCGATTTATTTTAACATTGAAACGTTAAAATTGTAGATAATAGTTATTAATGATATAAGTGTTAAAAGTACACGTTTAAGGCACGCTTGTGAATGTTTGATGAATGAGCGATAGCGAGTTCTGCAATTCACATGAGTGCCTTAAAAATGAACTTTTTAACACGCATATCATACAATATTTTTATACAAACGTAATTACAGGACAATATCTACAAAAACTTTTACTTGAACTGACTGATATTCCATTTTTATATTTTTTTGACATTACATCAAAATTGCCTATACGGTCAATACGAACTGCAGTGCCTTAAAAATATTTTAAAGCACTAGTGCCTTAAAGTAGCATTTTTAACGCTCGTATGGAGTGCTAAAAAGTGCATTTTTAACACGTTTGTAGAAAAAATTATTTTTCTTTCAAATTAATATTTTTCGAATTTAAATTTTTTTATTAATTTTATTCTTTAATCGCCAAAAGTCAGAAATGTTATGGCGCGTGAGTTATTTAGGCCTCTTTTTGTTAACATTATCAATAAAGTTGGGTGCGCAAGTGTTTTTCTACTTTGACAGTCCGAAGTAACCAAGTACTTTTTATTATTTTGTGATTAAAAATGCGTATGTACCTTTCATAACACATGTAAAAATTTGTTAGCCTATATGGAGTATATGGGTTTAAAGAACCATTTAATATAGTAAATTGTCTTTAAAAGTCTCCATTTAAGAAACCTTTTTAAGTTTGCTATAAAATTACAATTTACATCAAAATTAACATACCAGTAATTCAGATTTGTCGATTTTCTCCACATTCTTCCTTTCAGCCTCCTCATTGGCGGATAATTATGTAGATTATGTAATTATACGTCGATAATTATATGGATTATTTTCCTACCAACGAGAAATTGTATAGAAACCTTTAGGAACAAGATTTACCAAGGGTGTCTTTTTATGCCCACCCATATTTACTCACGATGCTACTCTTATTTTCAAAAATATCGATAGAACCAAATTAACATTCGATAAAAGGGTTTTTTTAACAATAAATAATTTTTAAAAAAATTTTAAACACGTAATAAATATATTACAAGGGAATACGCATTAGGTGGACATTTTTTACCCACCCTTGGGCGTTTAAGGGTTAACGGTGTCTAGTCGGACAAACTTTGATGTACGGGAACACTGGAACAGCGGCATTTTTAACTGTGGAACAGTTTAAAAATTTGGAACGTCAGATTACAAAAACGTCACATGTATTTTGTATGACAGAATATCCAATTGATTTGTTAACCTTTCATTAAAATCTCATGCAAAAATCAGACTGCTGTTACGAACCTACATGATTCCTGTCATTTGACATGTTCTTCGTGTTCCACTCATTAAAAAGCCCAGTTGGTGATAAACTCCAGTCTGAGTTTTGCATGAGAGTTTAATGAAATGCTAACAAATTAATGGAGGTTCTGTCCGTCCAAATACATGGAACATTTCGTAGTCTGACGGTGCAAATTTTAAACCTGTTCCACAATAAAAACTTCTCCTGTTCCAGTGCTCCCATACATCAGAGTTTGTCCGACTAGATGCCGCGAAGCAATTAACAAATTTTCAGCTTGCTATTAATCAACTTTTTTTTTCGTACGCGGGATCCAGCTTTTTAGAATATTCAACAGTAAAATTTAAAAACAACCTCAAGAAGCTATTCACTTACTATTGCTTTGTAAATGATATGCCAACATAAATCGCTTTGCTTCTCTAGAGAAAATCAACTTTTTTCGTACGCGGGATCCAGCTCTATAGAATATTGAACAGTAAATTTTAAAAACCACCTCAAAAAGCTATTCAATTACTATTGCTTTGTAAATAATATATCAACATAAATAGCTTTGTTTCTCTACAGAAAATACGTCTAAAATAATTTCTAATATAAAGAGATTTGTCAAAAATAAATGCAGTGCACATTTGAGTTATACACGTTTAAAATCTTTTTAACATTTTTAATGTTAGTGATGAAGAAAATATAATTGAACCATTAGAACTAGGAGAGACAAATATCTACTATTACGAAGCCTGTTCAGTTGAAACTTCAAAAAATTATCGCTTTTCAGTTTTCCAAAAATGTGAAAATTACGATGCGATTAATGGAAATTATTGGGATTTACTCTAATATTGTTCGTCCGCTATAAATTTTCCCATGCTTCACGATTCATTTTCAAACAAATTAAGTCAAAACAAAGTGAAACGAACGTCGATGTGTGTATATGTTACCGTAAAAACCCGATTTTAGTTAAAACCCAAATTTACTAGGAAAAACTAGTTTTAACTGTGGGCTTTAGACAATTCTAGTTTTAACTTGTTAAAACAAACTATCAAATATATTCAGTTAATTCTAGTTGAGACTAAGCATATTTCAGTCAAAACTAGTTTTTACTAAACTTTTCAGTAATTTCCAGATTCAACTAAACTCGGTAAATAATTTGCTACCCCGGATGTTTGCAAATAATTTCTCTAAAACGTAAAATACTGGACAATATCGTAAACGTAAAAAACACAAGTCCTTTTGACCACGTTGTTGTATTATTGTCTTGCACCCAGGCTGCTAACAATTTCTTGATGTCTTGGTTAGCTCGCTCGACTGAACCTTGACTGGCTGTGCCTTGGCTTTCCGTGAACTAATTTTGCCTCAGGCCAGTATGACATTACCTCATTTATAACTGCATTACCGAACTCTCAGCCAAATGCATGGTGCGCCAAAAGTCAAGAATATATCCGTTAATTGATAAGCCATTTCTTTCGTCCTCTTACGTTGTAATGGTCTCAACAAAATAAATTTTGTTAAAAGGTCTTGATAAACCATAATAAACTTGTAGCCGTGATCCTCTTGTAATTGTATATCGATCAAATCTACTTAACAGCGACTATTTGTTTCTGAATGCAATGTAGGTTTCGACACAAGACCCCTCTTCGCTTTACTCTTCTTCCGTTGTCAGGTTTCATACATTGATATAAAATTATTGAACATATCCATTGTTATATTTGCGTATTTTCTAGCAGTTTTAGTCTTCAACGTATCCCAACCTCCATAACCAATAGCAACGTGGGCTGCTTCAATTATTATGTCAAAAATGTCTTCAGTAGGTACATAATATTGAAATTTGTTCGAGATTTCTAGTTTTAACTGAATTTAGCAGCCAAATGTAGTTTTGACTAGTTAAAACTAGAATTGTCTAAAGCGCATAGTTAAAACTAGATTTTACTAGTAAATTCGGGTTTTAACTGAAATCGGGTTTTAACGGTAACATATACATTTTGTATACTGTATACTATATACTACACACATCAGCGTACGTTTCACTTTATGTTTTGACTTAATTTGTTTGAAAATGAATCGTGACGCATGGGAAAAGTTATAGCGGACGAACAGTATCCTTTATATTTTCTTAGTAAATTATATCTCACTACTTTGGCAATATGAGCCGGTCATTACCATCATCATCCAGCCTCAAAAGTCCACTGCTGAACATAGGCCTCCTCCCCTCGTTTCCAACCCCATCTATCCTGCGCCGCCCTCATCCAGTTTTTATTTACCTTTCTTAAGTCGTCAGTCCATCTTGTAGGCGGTCGACCGACGCTTCTCTTGTCTTCTCTTGGCCTCCATTCCAATAACCTCTTCGTCCATCGCCCATCTGTCATTCTGGCTACGTGTCCTGCCCATCTCCACTTCAACCTGGCTATCCTCTCGATGACGTCAGTCACCTTTGTTCTTCTCCTGATTTCTTCGTTTCTGATTTTGTCTCGCAGAGTTATTCCTAACATTGACCGCTCCATTCTTCTCTGCGTGACTCTTAGTTTGGTAGCCGAGGCTTTAGTTAAGGTAAGTGTTTCTGATCCGTACGCCAAGACTGGGAGGACGCACTGATCGAATACCTTTCTCTTTAGACATGTGGGTAACTCACTTTTAAAAGTTTCTAACAGTTTTCCAAATGCTG
Organism: Diabrotica virgifera virgifera; assembly: GCF_917563875.1. Classification (NCBI taxonomy): domain Eukaryota; kingdom Metazoa; phylum Arthropoda; class Insecta; order Coleoptera; family Chrysomelidae; genus Diabrotica; species Diabrotica virgifera. Next base: position 191,341,317 of record NC_065446.1, on the reverse strand, counting down.
CCCACCCAAGACCGATTCTTCTCTTCAGCTCATGAGTCTGGTTATCCCTGCCAATCGTAATTTCATGTCCCAGGTATTTATATCTATCTACGAGTTCTATTTCCTTCCCACCAATACTGATGTTCTGGTTGGGTACCAAATTTGTCATTATTTTTGTTTTTGAGATGTTTATATTTAAACCTACATTTTCTGTAGCTACAACGAGTTCTTGTACCATCTCTCTTGCCATACCTAGATCCTCAGCTACTATGACTATATCATCGGCGAAACGTAAGTTGTTTAGGTATTCTCCATCTATTTTTATTCCCTTTGTCATCCAATCCAAACTCTTGAAAGCATGTTCTAAGACCGTATTAAAAAGTTTAGGTGACATTGGGTCTCCTTGTCTAACCCCCCGTTCTATTTTTATGCGATTACTGTTAGTATGTAATTTGACAGTGGTTGTTGCCTGTAAGTATATTTTGCGCAATAATTTTGTATACCTATAATCTAGCCTGCATTCTTTAAGTGCCTGTAATATTTTGCTAAGTTCAACTGTGTCAAAGGCTTTATGAAAATCGATAAAAACTAGAACTAGGGGTTTATTGTATTTCACTACTTTCTCTATCAGGGTTTTTATACTTTGTAGATGGTCATTTGTTCCGTATTTTTTTCGGAATCCTGGTCATTACCATACAGAAGAATAATACCATGTGAGAGAGTGAAAGCTTATCTAGACGTATGTATTCGTCTTATTACTTGATGGCAAGATATAAGATATAAAAAATAATGGCACCTACTCTACATTCACACTCAAGATGCAGTAGAAGTAAACAAACCGAGACACGTTAACTGTTACAAGCGGAACTCCTGAATCATGATTTAAAATGTGTATACATTGTAAATCACATAATATGATGATTTACATATTGTATACTTTGTAAATCATGATTCAGGAGTGCTCCTTGTAACATTTAACGTGTCTCGGTTTGTTTACTTCTACTGCATCTTTATTATGAATGTAGAATATATTCGTCGCCAGCAATTATTGCCGAAAGAAAGTTATTACCGTTTGAAAGAAAACCTTTTTTGTGGTCCTCTGATAAAAGTTCAGGAACCCATTGCGCAGAAACTTTGATGTAACCTAATGTTAGTCCAACTAATGAAGCTTAAAATAAGACAAAACCTCACAGTTTTTACAGAATGGATCGATTTGCTTGAAAATTTAAGAATAAGTAGTAGATAGTCCAAGAATCAAAATCTATATGATGCCGATAAGCGCTTTTACCATAAGGGTGGTTGCCACCCCACTTCGGAGGTGGAAATTTTTTATTATATTTTGACAATAAAAGTTGGTAAAAACATGCATTATAAGCAAAAAACGTTCTACACATTTTTTTGATAAAAGTAATAATTTCCGACTTATTCGCTATCGCAACTGTTAGTTTTAAACCTAAAAAATCAATGGTTTTAATCAGTTTTCTGCTAATAACTCAAAAAAATTTAGTTTTATCAAAACAACTTTGCTTAACAAAAATGTACCTTTTCAAAAAGTAAACAAAACTGTTTTTTTATTTTCTTTGAGACCAATAGTAATCGAGCTATACTTTATTTTATGTTAGCTCTTCTTCGTCAAATGCTAAAAATTGTCGTTTCAAAGTCCAAAGACGGGAAAACTATGCATTTTTCAATAACTTGTTCAAACTAATTTAAAGTATTTACAAATATCTATCACCAGAAATAAAAAAAAATATCTAGCTAAAAATTAGGTGACTTATAATGAAAAGAATGTCATTCTCTAATTTTTTCAGTGATAAAGTGATCGGAAGCAACCCCCTAATAACCACCCTAATTACGATTATTCATTGACCTTATTTGATCTTCTTTATTTATGCATCATTAATAGGTTCTAGAAGTTTGACTGGCTTATAATGATTAGTTTTTAAAAAAATTGAGTTAAAAGGCAATAACGAATTTTTTGAGTTTGGTAAAAAATGCTCTTTTCTTCAGAAGAGAAAGATTAGCATCAGAGATACGAAAAAATGTTTAAATATGAAACTGTAGGTTATTTAATTCCTAAGAAATTATTTTGCAAAAATTTTTTCTACTACAAAAATTTAGTGAGCTATTGACAATTAAAACTTGTAATAACATGCAAAAACCACCTTTACCAACCCTTTCAAAGTCACCAATTTTTGCGAATGAGGATTTTAAAAGGATTTAGTATCAATAGCTTTATATACCTTGTAAACACCTACGAAATTCTTTTTTATTTAACCTTCTAAGATAAAAAATAAAAAAAGTTACAATTAAAAAATCAATATATTTTTTTTTTTTGAAAAAAAAAAGAGAAACCATATTAGAAGCATAATAATGTAAGTTAGCGGTGTTTTTACTCATTGTCCTTATTCAGTCTTCTTTATTTATGTATAATTAATAGATTCTAGAAGTTTTTCTGGCTTAGAATGATTAGTTTTTAAAAAAATTCGAGTTAAAAGCGAATAACGAATTTTTGTAGTTTGGTAAAAGATGCCATTTTCTTCAGAATAGAAAGATTAGCATCAGATACTCTAAACAATGTTTAAATGTGAAATTGTAGGTTATTTAATTCCCAAGAATTTAGTGTAAAATACTTTTTTCTACGGTAAAAATTGAGTGAATAGTAAATGAGTATATGTATATCGAAAAACATTGATTTTTCGATATAAAACTAACACTTTCGATAGCGAATAAATCGAAAACTATTAATTTTATCAAAAAAATATATAGAAGATATTTTGCTTAGAATGAATGCTTTTATCAAGTATTGCGGTCAAAATATAATAAAAAATTTCCACCTCTAGATGGGGTGGCAACCACCCCCATAGTAAAAGCCCCTTTCAGCATCATATAGATTTTTATCCTTGGGCTATCCACTACATATGATCAAATTGTCAAGCAAATCGATCCATTCTGTAAAAATTGCGAGGTGAAAAGCTTCGGTCCCTGGACTATGTGTATGTAATCCAGATTGGGTACGATATAATATACTATCGACATATACACCAATATTTGAGGGGTCCGTCAGTAAAAAATGGTAAGGGGCAGTAAAGAAGTTTTGAGTTTTGAAGTGTTGAATTTTGAAAAAAATATTCTTATATTTTTTATTAAAATATAATATAAGAGTGTGAAACATGTTAAAACTAGCTGGATATATTGTTAATACGTAGGCAAAATATGTAAAAACAAATATTTTTTTATGATTAATTAGAAAAGTATGAAAATAGGAACTACAACTTAACATTCTTTTACTAGGTACTAGGTACTAGGAATTCATTTTAAATTGAGACACCATTTGAGGTAAACAGCTGGAATCAATTACCAAAATGATTTTATACCTTTCAGGTTTTCTAAAACGTTTAAATAAAATAATAGTATTATAGCGCTGGGGAGAATTTATTTTCATGTTTTCAAGTAAAAAATGTTAAGTTTTGATGCAAAGTGAACGTGGATGTAAAAAAGGTTAACTACATCCCTTACCATTTTTTACTTGCGAACATTTATTCTAAGAATATAAAGAAATTGTCTTCTTTATATAAGAACTTGACCAAGCTAGCTTCACTAAATACTTGAAATTCAGGATCTTTATCTGCGTTGCAATCATCTTAGCTCTCAGAATTGTCACTGTTAACAGCAAAAAAGCCATTTAGATTTGAACAATCTGCATTATCATAGACACATAACATTATTTTCATGCTTATGCATGTCCCTTACCAAATTTTAAGAAACTAATCTGGCTCCATCTATTATTAGGGGGATAAACTAAGTAAAATTTTCTGCTTTGCCATGTCCCTTGCCATCTTTTACATACTATTTCGCGAAAAATCAAAATTTGTCCCTTACCATTGTTTACTACCGAGCCCCTCATTTTTTGAAATTTCTCAGAATGAAATTCCACGATTTTTTCCAATCAAGTGTTTCACACATACCATACCCTTTCTGCTGATGCATTACTCATTCTGAATCCATGAGGGAAGCTCAGGACAGAAGCCGATGGAAAGAGATAGTTGCTCGTATTATAGGGAATCACGACACTCAGCAATGAGGAAATGACTGAGGAGAGAGAGATGATTTGTAGTCAATCGGCCAGTACAGATTGTGTAATTTGAGACCAATTTGTTTACGTTTCATAAAAGTGTGTGTTCTCCAATTTAGTCTTTGATCAATGTGCATTCCAAGGTATTTTATTGTTGCTTGCTGTTTTAGTTGGTGCTTGTTGGGATATACAGGCGAGCAGCGACCTTTGCGGTTAGTAAAGGTAATATGAACCGACTTTGTTTTATTTGCTTAAAAACGCCGTCGTTTTAGCCCAGTTTGCATTTTGTTGAGGCTAGTTTGCAGAAGTTGAGAAGCTGTCCGTGGGTCATGATGTACTGACATCACTGCTGTGTCATCTGCATATGTAGCTGACGGGGTTTGAAAGTTTGTTGGTAAATCCGCTATGTACAATACGTATAACTCTGGCCCCAAGACACTGCCCTGTGGGACTCCGGATCCAACTGTAAATAGTGACATCCGCTCATCTCTCTGTTTTTATTTTGTTTATGTACAAAAAAAGAATGTGTGTGTACTTTGTACGCACGTAAGAAGTTTTACTTTTATTATATGATTTCTTAAAAATAAATATACTTTAAACAGTTTGTTTCAATTTTTTTTTAAACACCAAACCAATTTTGTGCTTACCGCTTTCAAAAAATTAAAAAAGAGTATAGGATTGCACTGGATTCGAACTCAAGACCTCTCGATCTCTGGCCGAATGCTATACCAAATACGCTACGAAGACTGTGTCTGTATCGGTTCGGACGTAGCTAATGACAATTCACGGTAACAAACAGGCAAGGTGAAGTATAATAATTATACAATAAAAGGTTTTAACAATACTCATCTTACTCCTGAGGAAGACAAATCCAAAAACACAAAAATTATAATAAAAATATTTACTAAAAACACTAATCTATTTTTTTCACACCTTTTTTTGCACTGATATATTTATACATAACTAGAAACATTTAGCAACTAAACGCCATACTGTCTGTGTGCGCATGCGAGCAGTATTATGAAATTTTACTCACAATCGGGCCTAAAGAAGTATAACTTCAAAAAGTAATGGTTAAACAGTAAGCATATTAAAATTAGGAAGTGAGTGAGAAAAAGCATTTTTTTTATTAATTATTTAGTCTAGAAGGCCAGTGTGCGAGACTATATCGATTGCTTGCGAGATGTTTAGAAAGACGGCGGTGCAGTACATTTTGCTAGATTGACAGTTCTGCATATCCGATAAACCTATTCTATGACTGCGTGTTAGGATTTAAATCCAAACTGGCGTACAAGCCTTGACAGTTAAATACCCAAAATTTATGACTAATTACACTACTTGCATTTGCGTATGAACTTGCAATGGTTGCCAACATTCAGCATACTACAATTAAATGACCACATGCTGATATGCGGCTATATTTTGACGGATTGTGAACAAGAAACACTATGTTAAGTCACATTACCTACTTCAAATTGTATTCAAATACAAATATGTAAGTAACTGATTCGTGTGACGTGTGACGTTTACAAACACAAATATAATAACATTGAAGAACGTCAGGTATATGAGGCTTTCAAGGCTAGGTAACGAGTAAGCGATGGACTACCCCAGCTAATTGAAAAAATATTCGAAAATATTACCCCAATCAACTAAGATAGCCATCGTTACACCCTTAGCTTAGCTCAGTCACTCAGGTGTGTGTTCGTCTTGTCCTAACCTCAGATATGAACTATGAAAATTGGAATGGAAGCAAACAAAACAATAATTTTAACTAATCATGTTTATTGTTCATAAAGATATAATAAATAAAATGACTTAGTAAATTGCATTAACAAATGTATTCAAATTCTTGCCAAAAACTAACAATTCTGGATTATACTTATGGCTTTTGGTAGCTGATGGTATCTTCTTGATGTCGTATGGTACTGCTGCTGGTTCTGCAACGGGCTCTGGGGTTGTAGGTGTTGTATTCCACCAGGCCTACGGATGTTGGTCGTTGCAGTCTTGGTTATGTGGTTGCAGCCCTGATGACATGGTCCTCGTTGTTGTATCGCCGGCGATTTGAGGGTTGTTGAAACTCCCGGAGGGAGAACGGTGATTTTATTCCAAAAACTAGAAGAGTAAACACATATCAACGATCAAGAAGAAAAACCAAAATGTACCTTTGCCAAATAGTATTCAGAAATACTAATTGGCAAGGGTAAATTACATAGAATTTAGATGAGGAGGATAGTTAAAATTTTGATTACTAAACGTGCATATTAATAAATGAAAAGAAATATAGAAACCAAACACATGGTTGAACATTTGAAGGTTAGATAAAAAAACATTAAAAAAACTGTTAGACGGAGAAATATAATTACAATAAAATATTATTCTTACCCCAAGAGATGATTTGATGGAACAAAATGATTTATTTTTCGAATTACATGCCTTTTAAGGGATTAATTTTTCCCTTCCAGTTTGTGTCTTCTGGTAGGGATGAAGTATGAAGTGACACTTTCATGACAGTGCGACATAGGTGGCGGGCATGTTCCGTATTGAGACAGATACTTACGGAGTTAGAATGTATACGAGGTACGTTCAGTATGTTCAGATGATGATTTAAATAAAAAGAGATATAGTAAATAAAAGATAATAAAAAAGGATAATAAACCGATAATCAAAGAGGATAATAAAAGAGGGCAATAAAAGAGAGCGCCAACCGATTTTTAAAGGGGAAAATGGGTAAACCAATTAGAAGAAAATAATTATTAATTAAATACTAAAGGAAATAAGGTAAAATAATTATTTAAAAATAAAATATCAAAGATGTGACGTTTGTAACGTTACAAGCTGACCAAAAAGGCGTTTCATTTATTGAACAAACGTATAAGTACCTATAGTTCTCTGAGATTTGATTGTTAAGAACATTATATAAAAACGTAACAATATAGAGGGTGTTTTATCAAAAATAAAGATGATGGGACTATGTTAGACTTGCGTGAATCATCCAGCCCTTTTAAATTTTTGTTTAAAATGAGCAAAGGTTTATTTAAAAGTTGACAACTATTTATATTACATAGAGCCTACCTAATAGAGTTCATTCATGTTAAGTTCTTAAGCAGCTTTTAGAAATATAAAATTGTACACGGTGTTTCATTAAAAATAAAGATGATGGACTGTGCTACTCTTGCGTGAATCCCCAGTACATTTAAATTTATGCTTAAAACGCGCACATTTATATTTAAAAGTTAACGAGAATTTTATTCAATGATTTCCACACTGTACCTAATTTTATAATATGTTTTGAAACACTCTTCGTTATCATACATAATATATGCCCTTAATATAGGACTAAAAAAGTGTAAGAAACATGCGTAATAGTTATTTTCCTAACTAGTGCGGAAATTCATACTTTTCCGCACGCGATTTCAGTTTGCCGAACGACGCAAAGCGGAGTTCGGCAAGCAGTCGAGTGCGGAAAAGAGACTTTCCGCAAGAGTTAGGAACAATATTTTTTCTGCGAGCCTTTAAACAATAAAAAAATATTGATAAATTAATTAAATTATAAAATGACTCTAATAAGTTATAATAACCCCGAATTAAAGTCAATGCAGAGCCTAAATACCTATTATGCAATAATGAATGGTGTATATCAATACAGGTTTTAATATTTTAAAATCATAGCAACGATGTCAACCAAAGTAATTACTGTCAAAAAGCACGTCACACACTTTAAAATTTCCACGCATTTTACTTACGAATTTTAAAATAATTCACTGATTTGGATGGCATCAAGTGACGAATAACTACCCCCATCAATTCTCGACGTTGTCAATAATATTGATCTGTTACCGGCAAAATCAGCAAACAGGTACAAGAAAGAATACAACATTTTTATAAGTTGGTGTAGAGAAAAAAGTGTAAATAGCTTAAAAGAAGGAGAGTTTTTAGCTTGTTTTATTAGTCTATCCAAAATCTGCAAACCAAATACTTTGTGGTCACGCTATTCCATGCTCAAGGCAGTATTAAAAATTAAAAAAAAAAGTCAATATAGGCGATTAGTTTAAGTTAACATCATATTTGAAGAAAAAATAACGTAGGATTCACAACAAAAAGAAAAACAAAGATTTTCACCAAAGAAGAAATTTCAAATTTTTTATCTGAAGCTCCTGATGACATATATTTATTGATTAAAGTAGCTGCAACATTTGGATTAGCTGGCGCATGCCGTTGAGAAGATATCATGAAAATAACCATAGATAATATTGTGGACAAGGGGGATTTTTTATTGGTGAGGATACCAAACTCCAAAAATCATACCAGCAGAAGTTTTGTAATATCAAATGACGTAAACGATGTCAAATATTTAGCTGTCTATAGAAAGTATGCAAATTTGCGAAAACTGGTAACCCCTCGTAAACGATTTTTTGTGCATTATAAAAAAGGAGTTTGTACCATTTAGTGCGTATAATAAACATATTTGGAAAATTTCCTTCTGAAATAGCAGCATATCTAAAACTTCCAAATCCGGAACTATGTACTGGTCACAGTTTTCGGAGGTCCTCGGCGACGATGTTGGCCGACAGTGGAGAAGGAATCACTAATATTAAAAGATTGGGGGGATGGAAATCAACGTCGGTTGCAGAGGGATATTTGGAAGAATCCACGAAATTAAGAAAGAACATGTCGAACCAAATATTATCCTGTCAAAAATCAGCTACGGCTTCAACAAGCAAACATTTACCGATGCCGATGACCGTTACTACGGAGGATGAAGAGGTAGAGCTACCGGCTGCTTTTACCACCTCAAAAAATCTGTTATCGTTCGCCATTAATTTGCACAGTGCAACCAGTTGTACGTTCAATATAAACATTGAAATAATAAATAGATATCTAACAATAAAACACTGAAAACGTTTGTTTTCTATACTTCCACAAAATTTATTATAACTATGTGACTACAGCTGTTTCGGCAGATTGCCTTTCTTAAAAGACTTTAAGAGTAAACAGTAGCGATCAACAGGTAGCAACAAGATATAACTTCGGGAGGTAGTATCATAAACTTTGGCAACAGTGGTAACCTTTGACATTATCTAAGATTAATATTTTGACAATATCATAGTCGAAAGGAGACAAAGAAGACCCCAACAATTATAGAGGTATAAATCTACTAAACACCGCACTTAAGCTAACCACAAAAGTCCTAACCAACAAAATCAATAAACTAACAACTTTATCAGATGAACAACAAGGATTCAGATCCGGAAGATCCTGCGTAGACGCCGTATTTGTACTGAGACAAATCACAGAAAAGGCCATTGAGTACAATAAACCAGCATATCTATGTTTTATAGACCTGACAAAGGCTTTCGATCGCATCCAAGTCGAAGACGTCTTACATTTACTGTATGGAAGAAACATACCAATCAATATTATACAAACCATCGAAAACATCTACTTTCATAATCGAATGCAGGCAAAGATAAATGGAAAACTAACGCAGTTTATACCAGTACAAAGTGGAGTCAGACAAGGTGACTCATTAAGCCCACTGCTCTTTAATATAATAATGGACGAAATAATAGAAGCAGTACGTAAAGGTCGTGGTTACAGAATGGGGAATAAAGAAATCAAAGTATTGTGTTATGCAGACGACGCCGCATTAATCGCCGAGACAGAAGACGATCTCCAAAGATTAACACACATCTGTAATACAACAGCCAAGAAATACAATATGATAATATCAGCAGAAAAAACCAAATGTATGACAACATCTAAATACCCACTACGATGTAAAATCGAAATTGATGGGAAAATAATAAAGCAGGAAGCAAGGTTTAGATATCTGGGAATTGATATAACCAGTTACGGAGATGTTGAAGAGGAAGTACGACAACAAAGCTTAAAAGCAAGTAAAGCGGCGGGATCTCTTAATGACACAATCTGGAACAACAAACACTTAAGACAAGACACAAAACAAGAATCTATAAAGCAGCAATTAGACCTATATTAACATACACGGCGGAGACAAGGCCTGACACATCTAAAACGAGACGACTACTAGAAACAACAGAGATGAAAATACTCCGACGAATATCAGGGAAACGTCTGTTGGATAGGGAGAGGAGCGAAAACATAAGAAGATCATGCAATATAGAAGACATAAATGGATGGGTGACAAAACGGAAACAGGAGTGGAACGAACACATTAGTAGAATGGCAGAGGATAGGATAGTACGAATAGCACGAGATAAGTCACCAAATGGACGAAGAAGTATTGGCAGACCAAGAAAAAGGTGGTGCGATAACCTAAACAATTTAGGAGGATAATATTGAAGAAGAAACAGGCTTTAAAGCCTACATACAAGAAGGAAGAAGAAGAAGAAGATAGTCGCTCTAAATGGAAGTAATAGAAAACGATTTTATTATTAATAACTTGATATTTATAAAAATAAACCAAAATGGGTGAAAATTTTATGTTAAGATAGGTATTTAGAAAGGTATTTGCATGAAATATCTAATAATAAAACAATAATAAATAATAATTTTTTGTTGTAAAGCGAAACAAATTTGGATTTTCGCATAATTTTGACACGGTTTTTAATGGACTTTTCTTGGAAGGTTTCACTTTACTTTTCATTTGATTTACTTTTTCCATTTTGTTAAACTATTGATAATATCTTTAGAATAAAAAATCCTCCTAAAACTTTATATACTTGCATTAGAATTCGAAATATTTTTACGTAAAATATACTTACCTACCTACATATAACTAAAACTCACAATTAACAACAATCTACTCTTTCAAAGAGGCCAACAACTTATACAACAACAAAAAATATATAATAAATTAACTATCAATAAACACTACTTTCCTATGATACAACAAAAACGAATTCTTAAAATAACACACTACTGCACCGAACAGATATCGATAAAGATGACAGAACAGATTAGAGAAAATCTGACGCAGGTTTGTCAAAATGACAGTGATAATTTCTCTATGTTGCCTAATTAGTTATTTAGTTATATTATGTTCGATTTCTTGTTAGAAATAAAAAATTTTAGTAGTTCCAAGATTACACAAAATCTAGGCATAGGATAAAAAAGTTTATTTGAAGAAAGTTTTTTTTTTCTTCTTAATGGCGGTACAGGCTCCTTTTTTCAATATTTTATTTAGTTATAGAGGAATTTCCACGTACTAACATATTTCTGAAATTGGGCTCTGTACCGCCATTCTTTATTATATTGCGAATATGTGTGCCAAATATCTCGACAAAATATTCAAAATTAGAGCCGCAATCTTGGAACGCGTTTGTTGCTACCTGTTGATCGCTACTGTAGCGTCTTAAAAAGGCAAACACATAGTAAACGAAATCACTCGAGAAAGGCACTCTGCCGAAACAGCTGTAGTCACATAGTTATAATAAATTTTGTGGAAGTATAGAAAAAAAAAACGTTTTCAGTGTTTTGTTGTTAGATTAAATGAACTTTCATCAAGTAACGGTCGAATCCATCAATTATAAATAGATATAATTCATATTACATATTTTGTATTTGATAATACTAAAATTGATAAAAAGTTGACTTTATATTAAACTTCCTAACATTTAGTAATTTTGAGTTGTACGTTATCTTCCAACTAAGACATGTAATGCGGAAAATAAAATTTTCCAAACTAAAATTCATGCGGAAAAGTTGACTTTTTTGCACTCTCCTAGAAAAAATATCTTTTATTACAAACATTTGGTTGGTATCTATTTTTTCTTCGTTTTTCTCCGATGTTCTAAACTAGCTATGTAGGTACGATATGACAAATAAACTAGTTTCAACAACAAAACTTAATTTGTAGTGGTTTTGTTGAACGAAGTTATAAACTTTATTCTAAAGACTGGCTTTATATCTATAACTTCAAACTATGCAATCGGAGTTGATAAGGCGAAGCAGTTGAATTGTGAGAAGTTCATTTGCACTTCCAGACAGTTAAGAGCTTTGTGATGGCTTTCCGGTTGAATGTCTTGTGTGGTTAGATATCGACTAACCAGCAAATATTTGTTCGCACAAAAGTATATTACCGAGCATTGCTTATTATTGTTGAAAATTACAGTTTATACTGTATATTTTAGTTACAGGGTGGTCCTGTTTTAAAATAAAATATAATGTTACTTGTAAAATAAATCACATCGGTGGATATTCTGCAACGTCCGTGGAAAACAAGAATCCACGCACGTGACGAAAAACACGTTACTAACCATCTACACATCACATTTTTGAGATTAGAAAATGTTTTGACTGTGGGATACAATAAGCTTTATACAGGGTGTTTCATTAATAATAATATTGTCCATATCGTAACTGGAGGAACCTTAGCATAAAATACGAAGGTTTAACTCAAAACACTTAAACAAAATATTCTTCCTTACCGAGATACGGATTGTTTTGTTACAAATATTCTAAAAGGATTTTAGCCCAATGTTAAAGCACCTTTTAATATGTTTTGTTCAAAAGACATACAGTTCATCTTCAACTACTGTTAAAAAATAGGTTTCCGCTGTTACCAGAGGCGTGCTGTAGGGATATATATTTCCTTTTCGCCCTCTTTCCCCCTTACAATCTACGCCACTGTCGTAATAGTCATTTTAGCATGTTTTTTTGATTATTCGTTACTTTTTACATAAATATCATCCTTTTGTCTCAATGCGATAGAGTAAGTAGTTTTCAAGTTATTTGCGTTTTAATGTAATGGATTCAATAAAATTATGTATTTTAGACACATGTCATAATCTTATTAGTTCAGAAAGCCACTGCGCATCCGCTAGGAAAAATATTCTAATTCGGATTTTTTGCACAATCTTACTCAAAAAGGACCCCTTTTAACAAATTTGCATGTTGCCAGGACCAAAAGTTGGTTAAAAATTTTTTAAACGTTTTTTCTTTGTTTTTTCCTAAAATTATTTTTTTTTGCATGGAACAAATTTTTTTTAGGTCTTTTAGATCATTACAAGCAGAAAAGGTCTTTAGTGACTTTTCTCTAAAAATGATAGTTTTTGACATATAAGCGATTAAAAATTGAAAAATTGCGAAATCGGCCATTTTTAACCTCAAAAACTATGTGAAAAACTGAACATTTGAATGTTACCAAGGTAGGTAGACATTCTTTAAACATCTATTAATAAAATCCCGAAGAGTTTTTGCAATACAATATTCAAAACTCCTTTGTTTTTTAATTGCTAATCAAGCGTGCGCGACACTATTTTCCACCGTTGCATGTGTATGCAGTATGGTGCCAATGAAAGGAATAAATTCGTTATTTCGTAAACCGGCGACTTTAAGGAAAAATCCCGAAACAGGTTGATTTTTATTTTTAAGATGTGATATTGTGACATACACGGTATACTAGTGACGTCATCCATCTGGGCGTGATGACGTAATCGATGATTTTTTTAAATGAGAATAGGGGTCGTGTGCTAGCTCATTTTAAAGGTTCTTCAATTCTCTAGTCAGTAATATAAACATTTACATAATTATTTATACAGGGTGTCAAATAATTTAATTTTTTTGTAAATTTGCCAAATGATTTAATTTAATAAAAATTTTTTGGACACCCTGTATAAATAATTATGTATATGTTTATATTACTGAATAGAGAATTGAAGAACCTTTCAAATGAGCCAGCACACGACCCGTATTCTCATTTAAAAAAAACATCGATTACGTCATCACGCCCAGATGGATGACGTCACTAGTATACTATATATGCCACAATATCATGACTTAAAAATAAAAACCGACCTGTTTAGGGATTTTTCCTTAAAGTCACCGGTTTACGAAATAACGAATTTATTCCTTTCATTTGCACCATACTGCATACACATGCAACGGTGGAAAATAGTGTCGCTCACGCTTGATTGGCAATTAAAAAACAAAGGGGTTTTTGATATTGTATTGCAGAAGACTCTTCGGGATTTCATCAATCGATGTTTCGAGAATACCTACCTACCTTGGCAATATTCAAATTTTCAGCTTTTCACATAGTTTTTGAGGGTTAAAAATGGCCGATTTCGCAATTTTTCAATTTTTAATCGCTTATATGTCAAAAACTATCAACTTTAGAGAAAAGTCACTAAAGACCTTTTCTGTTTGTAATGATCCAAAAAACATAAAAAAAATTGTTCCATGCAAAAAAAAATAATTTTAGGAAAAAAACAAAAAAAAAACGTTTAAAAATTTTTTGACCAAATTTTGGTCCTGGCAACATGCAAATTTGTTAAAAGGGGTCCTTTTTGAGTAAGATTATGCAAAAAATCCGAATTAGAATATTTTTCCTAGTGGATGCGCAGTGGCTTTCTGGACTATATTAAATGTAGTTAAAATAATAGTCTTCCTTAATAATAAATTAATTTCATAGTCTTATGGAATCCATTATCTTTAAACGCACATAACTTGAAAACTACTTACTTTATCGCAATGAGAGAAAAGGATGATATTTATGTAAAAAGTAATAAGGGATCAAAAAACAGTTGAAATGGTTATTACGACAGTGGCGTAGATTGTGAGGGGAAAAAGGGGCGAAAATGAAGTATATATCCTACGGCACGCCTCTGGTAATAGCGGAAAACTATATTTTAACACTAGTTAAAGTATCCTAAATATGTGTATACTGTGTGACAAGTTGTAACAAAAAATATTAAAAGGTACTTTAACAATGGGCTAAAACCATTTTAGAATATTAGTAATAAAACATTCTGTATCTCGGTAAGGAAGAATATTTTATTTAAGTGTTTTGGGTTAAATCTTCGTATTTTGTGCTAAGGTTCCTCCAGTTAAGATATGGACAATTATTAACGAGACACCCTGTATATTTTAGTTACAGTGTAGTCCTAAAATCTAAATCTAAGATTAGACGGTCCAGAGATGTGACAAAAGTTATTGACGAAACAGATTTCATCAAACAAATGCCACTTTATAAGCAAAATGTCTTTTGAAATAACTTCACTGATGAGGTTAACAATTCGTTTGGTTTTATGCTTGCCTCTGCATCTGGTAATCATTTGTGGTAGTTTAATATGTGTGCGAATTTTTAAATATGAAGTAGATACACGCACATGACAAATATTTTGTGACAAAGCTTAAAACGTATATAAATTAACAGCTGATCCAGCTTATTTAATTTTATATCTACGACAGATATTTAATATAACATAAAATCAAATCTTTTATCTAAAATTTGTGGTGATATTTCTAACATGTTGTTTAAAAATACACTTTCAATGCTATTTACTACAGATGTGACTCCACGAACATGATAACTTACGTTCCGTGGACAAGATAAAAACGTAAAAAATGAATCATTTAAAAAATACATGGATTATAACACTTTTCATAACAGGACAAATTTACCAATACAAATAAACTGAAAGAAATATCAATTTTTGTAATTCCTATTTTATAAAAACAACTCGTAAACAAATTATTATTAATATTATTATTTTGGGGTTTCAAAGTATACAAGAACGAAATAGAAAATTCAATATAAAATTAAACATTGATCATATTAATTAAATATTGATTTCGTTACTTACTTACTTTCCGTGTCCGGAACACCAACAACTTTAAATTCTGTATTTCCAATGGTTGGCCACATAAATGGCCCTGTCATTTGCTATAATTAAGTATTCTTCTGTTCAGGTCTCTCTCATCTCTGTGCATGATAGTAGATGCCGGCTGATCTGAACCGCGCCACAGTCGCAGGTATCGTCCTCCTGGTATCCCCATTTTTTCAGGTTACTAGTACAACGTGAAACGCCTGTTCTTAGTCTGTTTAGCGCTTTCCAAGTCGGATACGGTAAATTGTGTTCAGCAGCCATTTCCTCTGAGGGAGGAAAATGTGTCGCGGTAGCTGACGCCTGCCATAGGTGTATTTGGCGCGTCTCTGGAGCTTCGGGGATGGATCTTAATGTTTTCAGGAAGCTTTCCGAGATCTTAGTCTGCTTGGCTGAGTTTGGTGGTCATATAAGGGGTGTCTTCGGTCCGTCTCCTGCTTTTTCCGTTCTACCTCTGACCTGACCTTCCTCCTGATAGGTGGTGAAGCAATTCCAGCTATGGGGTATACCTCTTCGATAGGTTAGGTTTCAGGCAACCCGATATTATACGGACCGTTTCATTTAGAGCCACGTCGACGTTCTTTGCGTGAGCAGAGTTTGCCCATACTGGTGCTCCAAACTCCGCGGCCGAAAAACATAATGCCAAGGCAGAAGTGCGGAGAGTTTGTGGTTGTGCTCCCCATTTTGTATTAGTTAGCTTGCGGATGATATTATTTCTGGCACTTACTTTCTTCTTGACATCTTGACAGCGGTATCGGTAAGACAGAGCTCTATCCAGAAGGACGCCAAGGTATTTTGGCGTCTTGTTGTGTTCCAGCATCTGACCACGCCATTCCACCTCCAGCGGCCTTCGGGCATGCTTGTTTCTCAGGTGGAAAACACATACCTGGGTTTTTGTGGGATTGGGTTTTAGATGGTTTTTATTATAGTATAGAGCTAAGTCTCCCAGGGCATCTGTGAGTTTCACTTCGACTTCATTGAAGGTTCTTCCCTGAGCTGCCACAGCTGCATCATCAGCGTAAATAAATTGCCTTGTTTGTTGGTGTATGGGTTGGTCGTTGGTGTATATATTGTATAGACTCGACGCGAGGACAATTTCCTGTGGTAGCCCATTTTTTTGGTCCCTCCATCGACTGTTCTTGGACTGGAGCGTTACGTAGAAGCGTTGAATTGATTTCGTTGAAATGATAATAATATAATATAACAAGTATAATTTCTTACGAGCGTACAGATTACATCTTTTACTGCTAAATTTTAACAAATTTCTTTCCACCTTAATAATTATGTCTAATTGGTAATTCTATGGGTTTAGAGGTTAAGTAAAGCAAAGTTTGTGTTGATTGAGGGACACATTATTTATGCTTCAAACACAGAGGCGCGACATTGGTGTCCTTTAATATTTGGAGCGTCCTCTCCCTAGTTGTAATGTCTGCTGAATGTCTACATCTCGCTGGTCATAGTACCCCAGGCTGTGGGTGAAAAATAGGTCAATTCAGGATATAATTCAATAATTTTTGAAACCTATCAGGTGTTGTAAAGGACGATGCCGGGAATAACTTCTACTAAAATGTAACCAAAAATATTGTGCGCTTTTTTTTCTATTGCGATTTTCATTTGTTAAATTTGCAATTTTTAAAGATTTTTAATTTTGCAGCTTAGGATATTGATTTTAGAGAAAAACTTTTTAATAGAAAGTTGTAGTAAATTCAAAAAACCTACAATTTGAGGTACGGTAAGTTTAATTTGGTTAATTGCTTATTGCAAAACAGCCTGCGAAAGTTCCAAAATGCCCGTTTTTTACAATTTCATTATTTATTGTACAAATAATTTTTATTATTTTTTAAGGCTTTAAAATGAAGATCTTTCAATTCCAAACATAAAAAAAAAAATTGTAAAGCCAGATTAACGAATTTGTTGCTTAGATATTATAAATTGTTTATCCCAAGAGGTCAAATGTCGAAGGCTATAACTTTTTGAAAAAAAATCGTAGGGAGTTGGTGAAACATCTAATCTGCTTCTAAAGAGCTATATTTTCATATTCTGATGTAAATAAATGCGTAAAACATTTTTAAACCTCTAATTTTTGGGTTTGAAAATAAGGGGGCAAATTTCGTTAAAAACATTTAGAGCTGAAGAGGCCCTGTACATCCTATGAGTTTTTAACTAACAAATTATTGTTGCTAAAGATGAAACAAAGATTTATAAAAACATAAAAAATTTCTACGACCAACTGAAGCCGAGATAATTTTTGGGTTTGAAAATAAGAAGGCGTTATAAACATTTAGAGCTGAAGCGGCCCTGTACATCCTATGAGTTTCTAACTTACTGATTATTGTTGCTGAAGACAAAACGAAGATTTATAAGGAAATAAAAATTTTTTACAACCAACTGAAGCCAAGATAATTGTTTTTTTTTCTTAAGTCGTAGTGCCTTTATTTATAACAATTAAGAAATTATTTTACAGTCATTGACTAAAGAAAGACTTATATTATCTTAAAATAAAAATTATTATAAAATATAATAACATTTAATTATTAAAAATTATTTTTAAAATCGGTGCTTTTGCGAGCGGCCGTATTTTGCAAATCGTCCGGCTCGCTTCAAATCTGCGCGGTCGAAAAATTTTTACGTAACTTGTATTAAATTTTGAGAGAAAACAATTTAATAATATTACCATTATAATATACAGTCTATTTACCACTGTATTTGTTTTTCTTGATAAACTTTTAATATCATTTCTGAAGAAATAATATTACAAAAATGATACATATATATGAAATATATAACTATATTTTAATTTTTTCATTGTTATATAATAGGCTATTCATTATGTTCAAAATAAGAGAGCTAAAAGGAACTACAACGTTAACGGGATTTTATTGTCTCATATGGTCAAAGGGCATCTATACAGGGTGTCCCGGAAAATAGTGCGTTCCTTGAAGGTATAGGTAGAAGGCACCATGTAGAACAAAAAACTCTTATAACATTTTTTTCTAAATGCAACCGTTTGACCAAAAAATTAAAATGTATTTTGGTATGTAAATTTAAATCTGACAACTATGTGCGGTACGCAAATTTAAGCATAGACAGTCCCATGTAAATAGATAGAAGATACTAAGATACATAGTAAACAGATAGTTTTAAAGAATCCTGTTTAGTGTTTAGTGTCAATGCGAAAATGTTTTCGAATAGTGAGTGTATTACCTATTATGTTATTACCTATGAATGGTGTTTGTGAAAGGTTACTTGAAACATCTATTCGGTATAATAATTATTTTCAAGTAAGTACAACTTAGTTATTTCAGTTCACAAGTAAACAAATTACTGAGACATTATCTGGTGTATTTAAGTTCCACTGTAAACTATTAAAACTATGTAATTCAGTTAAAGCCCTCAGCAATACTCAGCATTCAACCCATTTAAACCTTACTAAATACATAATACTAGTTTAGTTAAAAGACGTGTTTTTATGTTAAAAGATGTGTAATTCGTTTAAAATTATGCAATAGGTATTTCAATACATTTCAAAAGAAAATAATTTTAGTAAACAAATCGTAAATACATAAGTATTACCTACTATTAGGTTGGATTATTTTAAATACTGTTAATCACAATCACAAACGAGTTTTTATTATGTTATTATTCCGTAGTGCGTTCGATGTTGCCAGTTTATTAAAATTTCCAAACATTAAAATACAGATATATGGAAAACAATGTTAACTTTTTTTTGGAAACGGCTAACTTTAGAAAAAAATGGTATAGGACTTTTTTGTTCCAAATTGTGTATTCTCTCCATACCTTAAAGGAACGCACTATTTTCCGGGACACCCTGTATTTGAAAAAACCGCGGAGTGCTACCATTTAAAAGAGTGCGTTTTTAAGAAAGGGGTGAATTAGTCCCTAGGCACAGGGTGAATTAGGGTGAGTTCCATTCACTTTTGGTACAAACACTTCTAAAGGAAAATTGTTCCAGGATAAATTTACTATCGAAATATCATATTTTAAAGTCAATAGTATTTTTTTTACAAAAATACATTCAAAAGAATAGCAAGAAAAAAACACAAAAGGAAGTAATTTTGTTTTTAGCCCCATACTTTCTTTCCACAGGGATATAGGTATAGGCATTGCTTCTGCGAAAAATAACTTCCATCCTTCCTTTTTAAAATGACGTTTGGTAAAAGACTCTAGGGTTTATAGTTTCCAAAATAGTATTTTTCAAAATTTGCCGCTCACAGAATTTTTGAGCAATTTTCCCCATTATTTCGCAAACATTGTTCTGTAACTTTTTTCTACGCTTTTCTAGGTATATGCAATGGTATATTTAGTAAAAAGAGAAGTCAATTGCCTTTAAAATGGTCTACTGTGTTAGGTCGTACGACTATTTTTAAACAAGTTATGCTTTTTCAAGGTTTTATACTTTTAATGATTTTTGATATTTTCTATGATTATTTTTTTAAATTTCTCATTCTGACTTTTTTTCCTGTACATTTAAGTATATACATTCTAGAATAAAAAAGCTTATTTTTACTTTAAAATGTTGTATTGCAATCACCTCTAGCACTATTTTTAAACAAGATATCCATGGGATATCCAAGAGGATCCGTAATTTGAGAAAAAATTTAAATTTTTTATTTTTTTCAATTAGAAGAATATAATTACATATTGTAACATAATTTTAAATTCCAAATAATTTTCTTGATAACACTTTTCGATATTGTGGAATATAAAGGTACTTTACTCTTGAGCGAAATTCATATTTTTTAACATACCTCGTACACTATTGATAAAATTTTATATCTGATGATTACATCTTAGGTTTTAGACTATGCAGAGCATTTTATAAAGAATAATTTTTTTGATAAAGTTAATAATAAAAAGTTTTCCATATGGTTCCAACTTAGTGGGACCTATTGCATGTGTATATGTCAAACTTTGAAAAAGCATATCTTGTTTAAAAATAGACCTAGAATTTTTTACAATACACCATTTTAAAGTGAAGAAAATAAGCTTTTCTTTTTATTGCACAATGTGTATACCTAAATATACAATAAAAAAGTTATAATGAGAAATTTAAAAGTAATCGTAAAATATATCAAAAATCATTAAAAGTATAAAATTTTGAAAAACCATATCTTACTTAAAAATAGTCATACAGCCTTCTACGGTAGACCATTTTGAAGGTAGTTGACTTTTCTTCCTACTAAATGTAACATTGCATATACCTAAAGCTGCGTAAAAAAAAGTTACAGAACAATGTTTGCGAAGTAACAAGGAAAATCCCCCAAAATTGTTGTGAGTGGCGAAATTTGAAAAATCATATTTTGGAAACTATAAATCATATAGACTTACACTAAACGCCATTTTAAAGAGGAAGTTTTTTTTCTATAAAGCAATGCCTATACCTATATCCCCGTGGAAAAAAGTTATAGGGCAAGAAACAAAAATGCTACCTTTCGTGTTTTTTTCTTGGTTTTCTTTTGAATATATTTTTGAAAAAAAAAATATTTTTGACTTTGAAATGGGATATTTCGATAGTAAATTTAACCTGAAACAATTTTTCTGTAGACGTGTTTGTACCAAAGGTGAATAGAACTCACTCTAATTCGCCCTGTGCCTAGGGACTAATTCACCCTTTTCTCAATAACGCACCCCTTTAAATGGTAGCACTCTGCGGTTTTTTCATATATAGAGTTCCATTGACTGTATGAAACAATAAAAGCCCGTTAACGTTGTAGTTCCTTTCTAAAATACATAATCAATAACCTATAAATATAATAATAATAATGTTCCTTCTTACTATAATATACAATATAAAACTTTTTCTTCTTGTAGTGACTATTCTTTTTGGATTTCACATATAAAAGATTATCAAGAAAAACAAATACAGTCGTAAATAGACTGTATATTATAATGGTAATATTATTAAGTTGTTTTCTGTCAAAATTTAATACAAGTTACGTAAAAAATTTCCGAGCGCGCGGATTTAAAGCGAGCCGGGCGATTTGCAAAATTCGGCCGCTTGCAAAAGCACCGATTAAAAAAAAATTAATAATTAAATGTAATTCTATTTTATAATAATTTATAATAAATAGACTTTATATTATAATGGTAATATTATTAAATTGTTTTCGGTCAAAATTTAATACAAGTTGTATTAAATAATTTAATATTTGTATTATTAAAAATGTTGTATTATTAAAAAATTTAATACGAATTTGCAAAATTCGGCCGCTCGCAAAAGCACCGATTTTAAAAATAATTTTTAATAATTAAATGTAATTCTATTTTATAATAATTTTCATTTTAAGATAATATAAGTCTTTCTTTAGTCAATGACGGTATAATAAATTCTTAATTGTTATAAATAAAGGCACTATGATTTAAGAAAAAAAAAAAACAATTATCTCGGCTTCAGTTGGTTGTAGAAAATTTTAATTTTTTTATAAATCTTCGTTTCGTCTTTAGCAACAATAATCTGTAAGTCAGAAACTCATAGGATATACAGGGCCGCCTCAGCTCTAAATGTTTATAACGAAATTTGCACCCTTATTTTCAAACCCAAAAGTTATCTCGGCTTCAGTTGGTCGTAGAAATTTTTAATTGTTTTATAAATCTTCGTTTCATCTTCATCAACAATAATATGTAAGTTAAAAACTCATAGGATGTACAGGGCTGCTTCAGCTCTAAATGTTTATAACGAAATTTGCCCCCTTATTTTCAAATCCAAAAATTAGAGGTTTAAAAATGTTTTACGCATTTATTTACATCAGAATATGAAAACATAATTCTTTCGAAGGAGATTTGATGTTTCACCAACTTTCTACGATTTTTTTTCAAAAAGTTATAGCCTTCGACATTTGACCTCCTGGGATAAACAATTTATAATATCTTAGCAACAAATTCGTTAATCTGGCTTTAAAATTTTTTTTTATGTTTGGAATCCAAAGATCTTCATTGTAAAGCTTTAAAAAATAAAAAAAATTATTTGTACAATAAATAACGCAATTGTAAAAAACGGCCATTTTGGACTTTTCGCAGGCTGTTTTGCAATAACCAATTAACCAAATTAAACTTACCGTACCTCAAATTGTAAGTTTTTTAATTTACTACAACTTTATATTAAAAAGTTTTTGTCTAAAATCAATATGCTAAGCTACAAAATTAAAAATCAATAAAAATTGCAAATTTAACAAATTAAAATCGCAATTAAAAAAAAGCGCACAATATTTTTAGTTAGATTTTAGTAGAAGTTATTCCTGGCATCGCCCTTTACAACACCTGATAGGTTTCAAAAATTCCTGAATTATATCACGTTTTTTCACCCACAGCCTGGGGTATAATAGAGGAAACATTGAATGATAAATAATTTATGCAGATAATATTCCGTGTCTCCGGAGCAAGCAGGTCTTACCAGCTTTTCTACATTCGCTTCTTTTTCTTGCACAGATTATGGTTGACTATGGTATATTTGCTTTGGCTTTCTGTTGACTATGGTATATTTGCTTTAAATATTGGCTGCTGTTTCTAGAGGCATGCCAGTGAGGCAATGCAGTTGAGTTGTGAGAAGTTCATTTGCACTTCCAGACAATTTTCCAACGTCGGCCATTTTTCTATCCCTACAATGGCGTTTTCTTTGCTTATTTCAGATGCTCCTGGTGATGCTCTGAAAGCAAAATTATTTGAGCAAGATTTAATAAATTAAAATGCTCAATATCTGCCATTTATTTCTAAAATTCTTATCTTTTTTGGTTACTTAGATTTTTCTTTTGCCTATTTAAATCCTCTTCATATATCCTTTATTCATTTTTGAGGCCTCTATTGTTTATATAAGGCTCAAGAGCAGTCCTATGTTTTCTTTACCTATCACATTTTCTTTTTAACGACGTATGTCTTCAGCTTTCTTTTCTTGCTGAGGACGTCGTTCTTCAGTTTGTTTCTATTCCTGACAAACGTTTCACTTTAGCTTCCTCCTCTTTGCAACGAGGTTTTCATTCAGCTTCCTTTTCTTGTAGACGATGTTCCTCATTAAATTATTTTTTTCTCTGTCCGACCTTATTCCATTGCGGAAATAATATCTCAAACTTTCTCCTTCTTAGTCTCATTTTTTATTTTTACCATACAAATTTTCTACAATAATTTCTTTCCCTTAACTTTCTTACTTCTAGCACATGTTGTTACGTTACGTTTTTCTGTGGACTCAGAGATTAAGTGAAGTAAACGTGTTCTCACTTCAGTTACAAATATCTCACATTCTAATTACATTATTGATTATTGCTTACAGTTTACAAGTTTTTGAAGTTATACTTCTTTAGGCGCGAGGGTGAATTTTTACATTCCCTGACGCATGTGCACACCGACAGTATGGTATTAGTCGCTACATCTTTTAAGTTATGTAGCGCAAATAAGGTGTGCGTGAAAACAATATATTATTAGTGTTTTTATTAAATATATTTATTATAATTTTTATGTCTGTAGATTTGTCTTCCTCCTAGTAAGTATTATTGAAAATGTTTATTTTCAATTAATGTATCCGTCACCGTGATTGTAATTATGTCCGAAAAATGATCGACCGAATACAAAAGCGGTGGTAGCTGATTGGTAGCTGATTGGTAGCATTCGCCTAGGGATCGAGAGGTCCCTGTTTGAAACCGGACAAAGTCATATCGTTTTTTTTTATTTTTGGTATTTTTTTTGTTCTTTCTAAAATTAGTGTAATATTTAAACACAATACAAAAAACTGTTTATAGTAGATAGGTATATTGATTTCATTAAAATCATAATATGAAGTTAGATTAGGTATATTATAATAGAAGTATAACACATTAAGTAATATAAGTACACACACATTTTTTTTTGTGTGAAAAAATCTGCTCCAAACAGTCTTCTCCTTGTTCTCATTTGCTGTTAAAGTATGTACGTATAATCGTCTAATTCAATTGCGAGGTTCTAATTAGGTGCAGGCCCGGCTGCTTTAACATAATCAAACAATGTGTTTTTTTTTGTCAAAATATTGCTTGGTTCTTTCTTTGGAAATAATGGAGAAGACTACAATTTTAGAAGTTTAAGTTAGAGATATCCTAAAAAAAAACACGAAAAAGATGCTAGCTGAAAAAATGTATAGACTTTACACATTTAGTCATCTCAACGTTTTCCATTAATTTACCTTTAGGAAAATTGATATCTGCTAGTTTAAAATATCTAATCTCAAATAGTTATTTTCCTAACAAGTGCAGAAAGTCCTTTCTGCACTAGTTCACGCGACTGAAATTTGCGACTGCAGTTTGCCGAACGACGCGAAGCGGGAGTTCAGCAAGCAGTCGACTGCGGAAAAGAGACTTTCTGCAAGCGTTAGGAACAATATTTTTTCTACGAATCTTTAAAAAATGACCAAATCTGAATCAATTAATTTAATTAATATGAAAATACATACACAACTTAATTCTTTGACAAGGTTGTCAAAACCAAACTTTCAGCATAATTGGTTAGCATGACGACGATCTTGGTTTCCATGACGGCGATTCAAAACCACTGTTATTGTCTACTGATTTGACTTTCGAATATTATGTCAAAATTATTTTATTTCATCTAATTCTCAGTAACCCCCTCTGTGGCTCAGTGGTAAGAGCGCCTAACCTTTGGATCGAAAGTTCCGAATGGTAGTGAGTTCGAATCCCACCAGGGACGGGAATTTTTCATTTATTATAAATTAATTAATGAAAATTTTTTCTGTCCTTGTGGGATCGGTACTCACCGGAGGGACCGCAGACGTTCGGATACAATTAGCGTCTCTTTGCAAAGACAACGACGTCGACTTTGAAAAGTAACAAGACACTTACTCAACACATACACTAAACATTACACCTAGTGATAAGGTATACAATTACGGGGCTAAAGGTTCTACTTCTAAACTAAGGCCAGAATCAGAGAAAAAAAAAAGAATTCTCAGTAGTAATTGCACAAGAGCTCTAAAATTATTGAATTTTTCCCGAGTGACACTTTGACAGTTTTAATTTCACGAGTGAAATTATGTCAAAGGGTCACGAGGGCAAAAGTTCTATATTAATTTTAGAGATCGAGTGCAGTTTGTTGCGATTATTTCATGAATAAAATTGTTCAACACCAAAATTTTATTGTAATTTATTTATGTAAGTACAAATTAGTACAATTAAACACACAGTTGTTATAAATATTAATTTGACGGTTGAAAGTCATCACTTTTATAATTTTTAGAACATTAATTGTCATTAATGTCACTGAATATATTTTTTTCGTAGCAATGAAGGGCATCTGACGTAATATACTTGACGACGGAAAATTATCAAAAATTATCGTGTATAATATCACAAGAGAGTGAGAATAAATTGAAAATAATGCGACAGTTTTTCGAAAATTTGTTGTCTAGCAATAGACACGAGAGCCCGCAGGGCTCGAGTGGCTATTGCCCAATGACAACAAATTTGAGTAAAAATGAAGCATTATTTTCTTATATATTCTTACTGTCGTGTGATATTCGTAAGATTATTTTTTAATACGTATATTATGGATATTTTCTTAAATGTGACAGTTGTCAAAACTAGGAAACTGGTTGCCATTAAACAGAAACAATCTACTTATAAAAAAATTCTATCGGTAATTTTCTACAGTAGATAATTCTCAGTATAATTTTAATCTGATTGGACAAAATTAAACACGTGATCAAATACCTTACTATAAGATTGGAAGTTAAAATCATTAAAAAATAATCGATTTAATTTAGATTTATGTATCTTTCTATTTTTCAGAATCTCCTATGAATGAAATAATCGGGTTAATTTTATTAAAACATGAACACAATAAGATATATTCGAAATAAATTAGTTTATTAATAATATCTAAATATTAGTTTATTGCCTTCATTATAATTACTTTAAGGCCATATTAACATATCTAAATTAACACGCGTGCGGAAAAATAAAACTTTCTAAACTAAAACGAGTGCGCGAAACTAGACATTTTTGCACGCTCGTAGAAAAATATATTTTTTTTAAAATCACAGGAAAGTTTTCCTACTTGTTTTAAAACGCTAAAATCTCATAAAATTTACGTAGCGCAAAACTTCTTTAAAGAGGCAGGCCGTCAAAATTGTGGCCTCTTCCGTTTGTAAAATTAAACAAAAAACAGGCAATTTCCTCTCTTTAGCAGTTCAAGACTTACATTTTAATGGGAGTTGAGCTATCCATCATCCTCAGAAATTTAAATGACTGGCGCAAGTGTTATTCCACGTGATTTATTATCTACTAACTGGTTTAACAAAATGCATATTACACCAGCACGATGGACAGTATGGTTATTACCATTTTTTGTTCGCAAACCGGTTAATCAAAATGATTTCTATTTAGTGGCGTTACTGAAACTGAGTGTATGAAGTTTGGTTTTTTTTGGTCATTCGTTGGGATCTACCTACACTTTGATTATGCTTTTAGTCTGGGCAGTTATCGAAAAAAGGATTTTTGGGAAAAGTTATTTTATTACTGGAATCGGATCTTAAGATTGCACATATTAGTAAAATCGGTCTGCAAAGTCCGCAGAAAGTTTGCTAGTTTGTTTATAAACAAATTAGCGCTCTAAAATTTTCTTTTTTTCAACTAATGCTCTGTAACTCCGAAGTTTTTAATTTGAAATCAAAAAGACCCAAATAAAAACTTACTGTAGTTTGTTTCTGCACAGGTATTATGTTTTCCTATTTCTTTCGACGAAAATTTTCCAGAAAAATCTGAGTTATCCCAACAAAATCTTTAATAGGGCAGTCAATGAGGGTATTTGGATCCGAATTCCATCCTACTACATCGATTGACTTGATATTTTCACAGTAAGTATGGAATAGCTTAAGAAACAAAGTTTACCATATTATAAGATGGCGATTTTATCTTGGGTGCGGTTCCCACCCTTTCAAGGGGGTGGAAAATTTTTTGGTCAAAATTAACACGGAAGTGGCTAGAGAACCTAATTCTAAGCAAAAACTTCTCTGTAATTTTTTTTTTAATCTCAATACTTTTTGAGTTATTCGTGGTTAAAAATTGGCCATTTTCATTGAAAAATGGCACCTTTTCGGACGGTTTCTTGCGAGTACCTTGAAAGCTATGCGTCTAACTAAAAAAAAAATATATAAAACATTTTGGTAGGTACCGTATAAAAAAGCAAAGAGATTCATATTCATTGATCTTGAGAAAGCATATATGATAGAGTTCCTCGAGAGATTCTGTGGTGGACACTCAATAAGAAAGGAGTCTCTGGTGAATATATAAAGATCGTGAGCGATATGTATGAGGAAGTAACGACTAGTGTTAGGACAGGTGTGCGAGAGACTGATAAATTTAATTTTAAAGTAGGATTGCACCAAGACTCTGTGCTTAGTCCGTATTTATTCTCATTAGTTTTGAACCAGACAACAGCGAAACTACAAGGTTACATTCCATGGTGTTTAAGGTATGCTGATGATGTCGTGTTAGTCGAAAATAGTGAAAAAGACTTAGAACAAAAACTGGAACAGAGGAGGCAATCTCTGGAGGAAAAAGGTTTAAAACTTAATAGGACAAAAACAGAGTATTTGGAATGCTTATTTAAAGATGGAGTTACTACAGATAAAATAGTATTTTTGGATGGTGTACTGACTGTAAAAAGCAATAGTCTTAATTACCTGGGATCGGTATTACAGAGTAATGGATAAATAGATGGAGATACATGCAGTAGAATTAGGGCTGGATGGTTGAAGTGGAAAGAAGCGAGTGGTGTGTTGTGTGACAGAAAAATTCCAATGAAGCTGAAGAAAAATTTTTATAAAACAGCCATAAGACCGGCTATGATGTACGGAACTGAATGTTGGGCAGTGAAAAAGAAAGAGGAACAACGAATGCATGTGGCGGAAATGAGAATGCTTAGATGGATGACTGGAGTGACAAAGAATGATAAAATTAGAAATGAGTATACTAGGCGAAGTCTCGGTGTGGCACGAATAGCTGCCAAAATGAGAGAGCATAGGTTAAGATGGTTTGGTCATGTTCAACGTCGAGACGTTAATCACCCAATACGAAGAATAGCTGAAGTGCAGATTCCCGGAAGGAGCAGGAGAGGAAGACCAAAGAGACCTGGGGGAGACGATAAGGCAGGACATGTTGGTAAAGGGGATTGACATTGATATGGCCCAAGATAGAAATGTGTGGAGAAATGTAATTAGGGAAGCCGACCCCGCATACATTCGTCGCTTCATAAATCTTCTAGTTATAACACAAAAAGAGATATGGTAGGTGAAAAGCCTACAGCGTACAGGTAATTTACAGCGATGTCGATGCCAAAACAAAATAGTTTGTTTAACGTCGCGATCGAGCTGCTAATCGAGTGGTAAGTTAAAGTTTATTGGTGGCTTTTAAACCACGTGACATTCGCCGGAGATACGGCTAGTGTATTTATTCATTTCTTGTTGTAATCGGGTTGCGACAAATTTTTGGGTATATGAAAACCGTAAAGAACACTGAAAGGAAGGTATCTTTGGTATGTTGGTTCTGCCGTATTCGATGTAAACCTCGACCGCGATCGCCACCTACACCGCGCTCATCGCTCATCCATGTATCTTCGGCATGTTCGTACCCTTATTTATGGTCGCTACCAACCTTTGCTGAGTTGAAGGATCTTACGTTGATAATTTTTGATATATTTATGTATATTAATTGTATATCTTTGTTGGTCACAACAGAACCTTACATTGATATTTGCTCACGGGTGTTATTAAAAAATAACATTCATTAAAATAGGACGGCTGCGTTGGATGAGACATGTTGAAAGAATGGAAAATATTCAAACAGATGCCAGTAGGAAAAAGAACAAGAGGAAGACCGAAGCTGAGATATTTAGAACAAACAGAAAATGATATAATAACTTTAAAAATAAAAAACTGGAGAAAAAAAGCACGAAACAGATCAGAGTGGAGAAGAATCCTGGAACAGACCAAGACCCAGAAAGGGCTGTCGAGCCAGTGATGATGATGACGTTATTAAAAAATGTATATTTGTGTTGGTCTTTGTCGTCAAAAAATGTGTTGGATACTTAAAATTATTTAATTGAAAGACGATATTTTATATAAGAAATAAGATCACTAATTTTATTTAATCTGTAATAATTCATTTTACAATTTTCTATTTTTCCTGAAAATTAGCCACAATTTTACTTTAAAATAAATTTATTTGACTCTATTTGAAATCCATTTCGGAAATCGTTCTCAAAATACAAAACACTAGTTAAGTTGAACTAAAATTTAAAAGTTCTAAATAACCAGAAAAATATAGCTAGATATACTAGAAAATATCTTTCTAAATATAAAGAAAAAATATGTAAAATATGCTTTTCACGATTAATTATTTATAATATATTTTTTATTTCAGACTGCTCAATCCATGACATGGTCTGGGGATCACATCATAATTATCATGGTGATATTCACTTTGATACTGACTGGAATGTGTATGACATTTATATATAATTGTGTTACTAAATTAATTAGGGATCATAGGACAATACAGGTAAGGAAATTTTGTTGCTAGCTACTTTTTTTCATATATTTCGTGACTATATTTACATTAAAATATTACTTTTAATTGGTTTGTTTATCATGCTTTATAAAAAAATTGATATAATATGGTATAATTAGACCCAAACCCAGACATCCAAAGTGAAAGTTATCCTCCAACACCAAATTGTTCTATATGGTCCACATTTTAATGTTCAGAAAAAAGTCACACCATTTTGAGCGTCGGTTTTGGGGGGTGAGGGGGGGGGGGGGAGAAATCAGTAAATTCGTGGTTTTTTAGGTTTTTCGTTAATATTTCTAAAACTATGAGGTTTAGTATGAACAACCGTCAATAGAAAAATGTTCCACATTAAATTTGAAATAAAAAAGTTCGTATGCATAATCCTTCTAAAATGAACGGTTCCAAAGTTACGGAGGTAGTATAGTATATGGTCCAAAAACAGGCCTAACCCAGACATCCAAAGTAAAAGTTTTCCTCCAACACCAAATTGTTCTATGTAGTCCACATATTGTTTAATAAAAAGTTACACCATTTTGAGTGTCCAGTTTGGGGGCGGAGATGGGGGAGAAATCGGTAAATTAGTATTTTTTTACGTTTTTCGTCAATATTTCTAAAACTATGTTTTAGAGTAAACAATGTTCTATACAAAAATGTTCTACATAAAATTTAAAACAAAAAAGTCCGATATACAGTTGTTATAAAATCAACGGTTCCAGCGTTACGGAGGGTGAAAACTGGAGGTTTTCGATACTTTTCATATTTTTTGGGCAATTGATGGTGATTTTGGGTGGTGATGTTGACGCTTATCACTAACATACCATCGGCCACTGAAATAGCAAATTTTATTTACAAAACATAATCCTATTAAAGAAAATTTCTTTGATCAATACCTAATAATATTATAAATTGCCCAAAAAATATAAAAACTATCGAAAACCTCCACTTTTCACCCTCCGTAACTCTGGAACCGTTGATTTTTTAACAATTATGTGTAGGGCCTTTTTTGTTTCAAATTTTATGTAGAGCATTTTTGTATAGAAAATTGTTTACACTAAAGCATAGTTTTAGAAATGTTGAAGAAAAAGTTAAAAAAACTACTAATTTACCGATTTCTCCCCCATCTTCTCCCCAAACCGGACTTTCAAAATGGTGTAACTCTTTACTAAACAATATGTGGACTACATAGAACAATTTGGTGTTGAAGGAAAAGTTTTACTTTGGATGTCTGGGTTAGGCCATTTTTTGGACCAATACTATAACTACCTCCGTAACTATGAAACCGTTCGTTCTAGAAGGATTATGGATAGGGCCTTTTTTATTTCAAATTTAATGTAGAACATTTTTTTATAGAAAGTTGTTCATGCTAAACCGCATAGTTTTAGAAATATTGACGAAAAACGTAAAGAAACTACGAATTTACCGATTTTATGGTATTAACTCTTTTAATGGTTTTAAAGTATGGTTTTATTGGTAATGGTTTTATTAATGGTTTTAAATCGTCGTCATGGAAACCAATTTTATTTTATTGAAATTTTGGTTTTGACAAACTTGGGTTGAACAATTCAAGGAGCAGATTACATCAATGATACATTTGCAAAATGCCACGAATTGCTCGTTTACAAGCAATAAGTAAAGCCAATAGTGTTTTTCCAAATGATTACATTTGCATACGTATTTGTATCTATTACGTATTGGTGTATGTTATATTTACTCGTAAATAAAAATTGAAATAACTCTATTTGTTCTTGCTTTTTTCCAAACGTACAGCCGTAGAAAACTATTGTCCGTAACTCTTGCGGAAAGTGTCTTGTCTGCAGTTGACTGCTTGCTCGAGCTCCACTATCGCGTTGTTCGGGTCAACGGCAGTCGCGTGCGGGAAAGTCCCTTTTCTAACTAGGTAAAAAATAGTTATTTTCCTAACTAGTTCGGAAAGTGATACTTTCACGCACGAGACTGCTGTTGACCAGAACGACGCGACAGCTTAGTTAGGAAAAAGCAGTCGAGTGCGGGGTAGACACTTTCCGCATGAGTTAGGAACCATATTTTTTCTAGGGCCGTACGATTGGAAAAAATCCACAACAAGTAGAGTTATTTAAATTTTTATTTAGGAGTGAAAATACACAAATTAATTCTTTGACAAGGTTGTCAAAACCAAATTTTCAATATAATTGGTTACCATGACAACGATATTGGTTTCAATAACGACGACTCAAAACCATTGTTATTGTCTACTGATTTGACTTTTGAATATTATGTCAAAATAATTCTATTTCAACGAATTATCAGTAGTAATTGCAAAAGAGCTCTAAAATTCTATATTAATTTTAGAGATCGAGTGCAATTTGTTGCGATTATTTCATGAATAAAACTGTTCAAAACCAAAATTTTATTGTAATTTATTTTTGTAAGTACAAATTAGTACAATTAAACACACAGTTGTTATAAATATTTGACGGTTGAAAGTCATGACTTTTATAATTTTTAAAACATTCATTCGTCATCATCATGGCTTATTCACTCCTGGCGGAATGTTCGCCGCCCTTTTGGGCGGCGAATGATTCATTTGTTGCGGAGAATCAGTCCGCTGTTGTCTTTTATTATTATAGCAGCGTGTGTGACTTGGCCTTCTCTACAATTTTCCTCCATTCTTTCCGGTCCTTACAACGCTCTTTCCAATTGTAGATTCTCAGCTTCTTTATATCTCCTAGGGCTTGATCTCTCCATCTTGTTTTGGGTCTTCCCCTTGGTCTCCCTATTGTTGGTTTCCAGCCAATTATTCGCTTTAGCGTAGAGTCTGGGTTAGCTCTTTCTCTGTGTCCCAGCCACCTGAGCCTTTGCGCCTTCACGAACTTGATTATGTCTTCACCCTTGATGACTTCTTTAATTTCTTCATTTGTTAATCTTCTAAATTCGCCTATACTTATCCTCACCGGTCCCATTATTCGTCGAATTATATTTCTCTCTAAGATTTCTAACCTCATTTTATATTTTTGTGTTAGGCACATCGTCTCTGCACCATAGGTGATCACTGGTCTGATTGCAGTCTAGTAAATTTTTAATTTGGTTTTCTTACTAATGTGTTTTTCTTTCAAGAATTTTTGGTAGTTCCAGTAGGTTTTATTACCCAGTAGGATGCGTTCGTTTATTTCATCCGCTCTATAATTTCTGCCATTCACCATCACTCCCAAGTATTTGAAATGGTGTACTCTTTCAAATGTATATGCACCAAGCTTAATTTCTTTCTCGATGTTCGTATTCTCTCTTGAGCACTTGAGGTATTTCGTTTTGCTTTGGTTTATTACTAGCCCTCTCTTCTTTGCTTCTTTATCTAGTACTAATATTATATTCTGCATGGTTTTTAAATCTCTAGTAACCAGTGCAATATCGTCTGCATACGCTATAAGTTGGGCTGAAGATTCGATAATAGTTCCCCTAATTTTGGCTGCTCTTACTGCACCCTCTATGGCAATGTTAAATAATGTTGTTGACAGGGAGTCTCCCTGTCTGACACCTACCTCCATTTATACTTCATCTGACGGGCCTTCCCTTGTTAAGATTCGTGCCTTGGATTCCTTCATCGTCATTTTCGTGAGACTTATTAGTTTTTCTTGAATGCCTAGTTGGTTCATATCATTAATTAGCTCCTCGCTTATAACACTGTCAAAGGCTTGCTTGTAGTCAATAAACAGTATATGGAGATCTATTCCGTGCTCGTAACTTTTTTTGACGATTTGCGTTACAATGTGTATTGCGTCTATTGTTGACTTACCTTCTCTGAATCCATGTTGATATTCACCTATTTTTCTTCTCGTTTCTTTTTCTATTCTTTGTCTGATCAAATTAGTTAATATTTTGTACATTGTATTTAATAGCGTGATTCCCCTGTAGTTAGTGCATATTGTCTTGTCGCCTTTTTTAGGGATTGGTGTTATCAGACCGCAGTTCCAGTCGTTCGGCATGCGTTCCTCTTCCCATATTCGTTCTATCACCTTGTGGATTCTGTGGGCTAGTTCCTCTCTCCCTTTCTTGAATAACTCATTGATAATGTCATCTGGTCCTGCTGCTCGCCTTGTCTTTAATCTGTTTATGGTCGTGAATACTTCGTTGTATGAGGGAGGCTCTGATTATTCTTCATTCCTATTTTCTGATTTTTCTTCATTTTCTGAATTTCCAGCATCGTCTTTTTCTTTTTGAACAATTCTCTACAGTGTGTTTTCCATTCCTTTTTCCAATATTTGCCGGTATCTTTTTCTTATTCTGTGCATTTATGTGTTTATATAGTCTTGTATTATCGTTACTATTAGCTTCCAGTTCCAACAGTAAGTCTTCAATCCATTTCTTCTTTTTAGTTCTGCAACATTTGTTTGATTCTTTCTTCTTTTCTTTATAGTGTAGGAGATCTTCTTGTTACCCTGTGGCCAACCACCTGTGTCTTGCTCGCATTCTTCATCGTACCAATATTTTCTTTTATTGTCTTCCATTAGTCCTATCGTCTCCTCTGCTGCTGTTAAAATACTATCTTTTATGTCTTCCCATGTTTCATCTATGTCCGATGGTTTTAGGACTAGTAGTTTTTCTTTTCTTCCGTCGATCGGATAGCTCAGTGCGACTAGCGGCTGACCCGCACTTCACTTCGCTGTGAGGTACGAGAGTTCAAGCCCAAGCCAGGCCATCGGAAAAACAAAAAGGCTAACGCATCAGTATAAAATTCTAAATATGAATCTGGCGCTTAGACTGGAATATGCGGGCATCTGATCGACCTATGAGGGAGCAGTACGGCACGGGATAAGGGCTTGCGGCTCGGTGATACTCCCCCATAGATCCCTACCGAAGGGCGTTGACGCCTAAGAACGGTGTATATACATACAGTTTTTCTTCCAACTTAATGCAAAATTTTCTGTTCTCATTATCTGTATTTAGTTTTGACCAATTCCACCTCTTTCTTTTCTTTCTGTCGTTTTTGTCTTTAAGAATCTTCAATTTCTTGTCGCCTATCACAAAAATGTGATCCGACTCAGCATTGGCTCCCACGTAGGACCTCACATTCTGTACAATTGTTCCCATTTTTATTGAGATTAGGATGTGGTCTATTTGGTTTCCGTATGTTGTTCCTGGTATTAGCCACGTCACTTTGTGCTCCTTTTTGTGCTTGAATTGGGTGCTAGTAATAAAAGTATTGGTTGCTGCTGCTAGATTACATACTCTCCTGCCATCGTTATTCGTATTTTGATGGATCGATGCTCTTAACAGGAGTAGTATATCGTTCTTTGGTATTTCTTCGTACAGTTCTTCAAGTTTCTCATAGAATTCATTATTTTCTTCTTCGGGAGTATTCTCTGTAGGGGCATATATATTAACAAATGTTAAATTTGCTTGTATATTTTCCATTCTTATGTATGATATTCTTCCATCAACCGCTTTAAAGTTAATAATCTTGTCTCTTACGCTATCACTAACTAGAAAGGCAGTTCCATTGCGACCCTGTTTGCTTTCTCCTGCATATTACATTGTGTAGTTTCTTCTAGCGATCCTCCTGCCCACCTTATTTCTTGTGCCGCTAGTATACCCATCTTATATTTTGTCATTTCTTTTGCCAGCTCTTCCATTTTGCCAGGTCTTAGAAGTGTTTTAATATTCCACGTTCCTATTCTTATTTTTCTGTTTTTGTTTTTTATTTTGTTTTTTTTTGTTTTTGCGTATTTTCTTACAAAATATTTTCATGTCCGTATTCGTTGCCAACTCCGTTATACTGTCGCCGTCATTTGTTAGTTTTTTGACGCCATTTTTGTTAATTTTCCGCGTGGATCTATATTATCAGATAGAGGGGATCTGTCGTTTATTGTCCTAGCGTTACCCTTCTTTTCTTCAGGTTTCTTCCAGTTATTTACATCAATGCCTTGTAGTTGCTCCAGTGAGAACAGTTCACCATTTATCCATAATTTGTTGTATTTTAATGCGGTTATGTGTCCTTCTTGGAGTACCATTTTCGTGTGCTGGAGAAGATGCTTCCTTTCTTGTAGTATTTTTTTCGGAAAGTCCTCATTGATATATATTTTAGTTCCTCTTAGGTTTTTAGCAGCCTTCAGCCTTTCAGAACCCTAATGGGTCTGGGTACATTTTGGGGAACACCTTGCCTACCTATTCTTCTCAACTTTACCAGTTCTTCATCTAGGTTTTTTTGTACGCCGTTTTTTTCCATTATCCCTGTTATCTTATCTATCATCTCTTGTTCGCTTTCTGTTTGGTTTTCTTCGACCCCCTGTATTACCACGTTTTTTTCTTCTAGCTTGTCTTTCCAGTATTTCAATTCTAACTTCTTGTTCCGTGATTTTAGTTCTCATGGCTTTGTTAGCTGCTTTCAACTGCTCGTTTTCTTTATTTAATTTATCCCGGTCTACTTGCATTTTATGTATTTTCCTTTCGATTCTTACATTTCTTTTATCCATTTTCTCTAATTTTTCTAATATAATCTGCTCCATTGTAACGCGGTAAGGGGGTTCGCTCAATCAACTTGGCGGAGCGTCAACCCTTCTCAGCACTTTGGAGTTTTATTCAGATATGGATTTTCGTACTAAAGATTCGGCTTTCTTGCAAAAATTTTTCAATAGCCGGTAACGTCGCTTTTACTTTAGACAGCATTTCAGCTCTTATCAGGATGTTTTTGTCTGTTGTTTATTAATTATTGTAAATATTAAATTATTAAAACATTAATTGTCATTAATGTCACTGAATGTATTTTTTCATAGCAACGAAGGGCATCTGACGTAATATATTTGACAACAGGATATTATCAAAAATTATCAGTTTAATTTTTATTTCTGTAGCTTTCTATTGGTCAGTATCTCCTATGAATGAAATAATCGCGTTAATTTCATAAAAACATGAACAAAATAAGATATATTTGAAATAAATTAGTAAATAATATCTAAATATTAGTTTATTGCATGTATTATAATATATTATAATGCCATATTAAAAATTATTCTACTTTCCGCTTGTCGACCCCATGTAAATTTCGCGAAATATTCCACCATCTCTCTCCTTTTTGCATACACGTTATATCTAAGTGAATAAAGTAAATGTAAGAAAATATTTCGAAAAACATTTTATACTTTTGTTCCTTATTTGCTGAAATTATTTCATAATGAACTTAAATATTCTACACATACTACTTACTGTTGAGTTTCCAAGTATAATATTAGCAAATGGTGTGTGTATTATCTTGCAAAATTTTCATAACCAGATATTAAAACCGTTATTAACGTTGCTCGCTTTTGACCTAGTAAAGAGTACTATTTTTAAACTGAAAATAAGTAAATAAAACTATACTCTCAATAGGCGAGGAAATGAAGCACTAAAACGCACCAAACCTACGAATGCTCATTTTAGCAAGATAATAATAATATCGAATATCGGAGAGGTCCTTTCGGGCAGGTTCCGGCGCCATTTACATTTTTATCCCTGTTTCAAGTAACTAGTAGTGTCCATGTCCACACTAGCCCAGGGGAAACGACGGCTTAACGTACTCTCCGAGGCACGGTGAACAGCTCGTATCATTTTTAGAAATGAAAATGGGCGCTCTGGCTTATGAGGCCAGTTATCATGCCGCTGCGCTACGGCTGTTCACAATTAGCAAGATGAATCGCTATGACGCATTCCATTGAGGAAAGTGGCAGGAAAGTTTGTGAACAAAAATTTTTGGCGGTAAATGAAAATTTTATTTTTATAGAAGTAAAAAGCATCTTCAAAGTGCATAGAAAAATAAAAATTTGCAACTCGGAACATATCGACAGAAATGAGTTCAATTTTGTTACTGGGAGGTGTTTGAGGTCGCCGAACGCAATGTAACCGACGATGGTCTTTGAGGTACCGGGTGCCCAGAGTGGACCTCGTTTCGTTTCCTGGAGTTTTATGTTACTTTTATTCGAAATCAGTCGAACGTCATTACTCGGAAGTTTTTGAGGTCGTTGAACCCGAACATGATACCGACGGTGATCGTCGAGCTATCTGGTGCCCAGGGTGGACATCCTCTCCAGGAGTTTTATGTTATTTTTATTCAAAGTCAGTTGAAAGTTATTAACTGGGGGCTTTTCCGGTCTATGAACCCGAATATGATAACGATGGTGGTTGTCAAGCTTCCTGGTTCCCAGGATGGACCTCTTCTCCTGGAGTTTTATAATACTTTCATTCGAAATCAGTCGAACGTCGTTAAACTGAGGTTTTAGAGTACACGAATAATTTAACAATGATTCTCGAGGTACTTGGTGTCCCCGAAGGACCTTCTCTCCTGAGTTTTTATGTTATTTTCCTTAAAATCAGACGAAAGTCATTATTTGGAGGTTTTTTAGGTCACTTAACACGAATATTTATAATGACGATGGTCGTCGAGGTACCTGGTGCCCAGGGTGGATCTTGCCACCTAGAGTTTTATATTATTTTCATTGTAATTGAATCAAAAGTCATTTCTCGTGAGCTTTCGGGTTTTTTTTTCTCACTCAGTTAGCGGAAAGATATCGATACAGGATCTATCTCAGGGCTATTTCCAAAAATAAAAAGGTATCGATTGGTATAATTCTACCAACGGTAGTTGCATTCACAGAGCATTAAAAAAAGTTTAATTTGCAAGTTCAGACATGGTTATACCGAGAACAAGTTTTGAATGTAGCATTGTTCTGGAGCTATTTCTTTGTAGCATATTATACAATTTACTATTTTATTGCGAAATTAGCCAGAATTTAATTTAAAAATAAAATTTATTGACGTTTCGACTTTCACTTCGGAGGCGTTACCTAAATACAAAATATTAATAAATTAAAGAAATTTTGTTACTTACTAAAAAAATTATTCTAATAATTTAATTTAATCTGACTCATTCATATCGGTAATTCAGACGTAATATATTATACATTTTAGAGTAGAAGACTTTAAAATGATATTGCCAATATTTATGAGTTGCATTCCTGGAACGACTTTATTGAAAGATAGTTCATTCGATTACATGAAATCAACTTTAACTTAATAAATTCAACTTACATTAAACTTGAAATTAAACTTAACTTTAACGTCAATAAATTTCATTTTTAGATTAAATTTTGGCTTATTTCTTAATAAAATAGTAAACTGAATGTAGCAGACTAGGAATGGAAGTTCAAAGAAAATGTCTATCATTCGGTGACGATGACACCACCTCCTGGTTCAGCAGGTGTTATGAATTAAATTTTTTGCATTTGCAAAAAAGACTGCGGTAGCTCATGTGGATGCAGACAGAAGGGCTTGGTTTGGAATTTAGCATGTAAAAATTTTGCTGGGTGCAGTTGCGTGAATATGGAGAAATATGAAGAAATTCAATTATCGGATGCAGAAGATGGGAAGAAATAAATTTGAATAATAGATACGATTATTTGTTAATCCACAAGGAAAAATTTCCTGTAGCTGGCTGTACACTATTAATTACAATTAAAATTTAATAAAAAAATTTTGGCTTGGTAAAAGGTATATTAGTTTAAAAATCCCTTATAGGGCTACAAACATAGAAACAAAACGTTTTCGCTCTGTAACAAGAGCATCTTCAGTCTTAAAAGGACATTTTGAAAGGCTTTGACCTTTGTATTTTTTGGTTGGCTCACCATGTTCTTGTAACACTGATGATGCTCTTGTTACAGAGCGAAAACGTTTTGTTTCTATGTTTGTAGCCCTATAGGGGCTTTTTAAACTAATATAGGGTAAATTACCCATTAGTTGGCACCTTTAAGAATCTTCCATTACAAATTCATTTGCAAAAACTCTAAAAACATGTTTATCTAATTGTGTCTGGGAGTGAGATACGCACAATATATCAGGTTTTGAAAAAATTAATTAATTTACTTACATATCAACTATAAGCTTTGTTAATATTGAAGTAAAGTCAAAAAAACTGATTTTCTAATTGTTGGCACCGTAAAGCCAATAATGAGCACCCCATTTGTTGGCATGGGTCTAAATGCTGGCATCTCATTTGTTAGCATGGGTCTAAATGTTGGCACCTCATTTGTTGGCACTTATCTAGTTTTTGGCACCCATCTATGGAATTCATTTTTCTTGTGTGTACAGTTAAGAATAATAAAAATGTACATAAAAAAAGTACAAAGCCAATATATAGCGAAATCAGAAAAAATACAAAAATTATCAAACTAAATGGGTACAATTGTTTCTTGTTTAAAGAAACTCTGCTTCTCTAAACATTTTATGTGTTATGTTCTGGAGCATCCTGCCTTGGCACTTGATACCAAGTAAACATTCGTAAATTTGTTCAGTACATATAAAACTGTATAGTCCATCATACTGAAAAATATTCTTTCTTGGGATGTCTGTAAAAAAGTCGTCATCGCCTAATGCCTGATTTAAATTTCTAACATGTTTTTATTTCATTGTTGATGTTTTAGCTTTTTGATTATTTTTTTGTTTTCATTATACCGATTTTTACTAAGGTTTTATTTTTTATTTGTGATTTATCGTTGTTTTTCCTTCCTTTCTGCAGCTTTCAATAGTCTTTTCTGTTTCGTTTCTTTTTCTTCTTTTTCTTTTTGTTTTCTTTCGGCGTTGGTTTTGTAGTCAGAAGAAGTTAGTACAAATATGTTCTACAGTACTATTAAAGTTAACTGCATTGGTGCATGTTTTTTGGTGGTTTCTGGTTGGTTAATTTCATGTAATCTTTCGTCCTCTAAAATGATTATATCACTGTTAAAGTTTAAGTTACTTAAATCTATATTTTGACTTTTGTCGATAATAACAGACATATATTTTCAATGTCATCATTAAATTTGAAATCACCGTTGCTTCAGTATTACTGAAATAAGTTAAGGACGATGGCACCTTAATTTCCTTATAAACTTTTTAAAGATGTGAAAATATTTACAGTTGTGAGATAAACATCCACTTGTATCAGAATTAATTTAGTCTATTAAGTCGGCATCAAACAAATTAATTATGTTTGATTTATCTGATTTTATACACATTTTTTTGCCTTTCAGACCCACATACATACGTTTAGGAAACTCAACTATAGAAAAAAGTTTTTTTTTGATAGATTTCAATATGTTTGTACCAACTTCTCATATCGTTTTTGGAAACAGCGGATGACGCATTTGTTACTCCTTCTGGTGTTCTTTCTGACAACTCCGGATAACGTTAAACAAATAATTTGTACCGATGTTCACCAGGCACGTTGTTTTTAAACAGATTTGGTCTATGTTCTACGTCTAAAAATGATTTGACAGCCATTTGTAAATAATTTTTGCGTCTCGGAAACCCTTTTCGATCATTTTCAATAACCCAATTGACCAGTTTTATTTCCTTATTTTCTGACAGAAACGTATTCCTGCCGTTTTTAACTTTCGTGAACTTATCCCCTAATCTATATCAAATTGTAGCTCTAGGTATTGAATATTTCATAGAAACTCTTTTCTTAGATACACATTGTCTAACTTCCTCAAGAGCTTTCTGCAGCAGTTCTTCATCATATGTATTTTTTGTATCTAAAAAAATAGAAACTGTTGTCAGAATGACTTTATGACAATTTTTATATTCTAATAAAAATTTAGTTTTAGTAAGCCTACTTCGTTTAAGCAATTGATAGTTACAAGTTTATTTGATTTCTCTATTTTTGAAAAAAATAGGTATACGTGATTAAAATGGCATATACCTACTCAATTTTGGGTACGGCGGGTTAAAAAGTTTCATTTCAATAAAATAATTACATTTTTGTACCATACTGTTAACATTTAGGAAAAACATTCGAAGTTCTTCTAAATGTTGGCACTCTCATAATTTTTACGGAAATGTCTTTTTGACAAATTCTAACTTCAACTTAAGACTAACAGATATACTTTTTAAGCGCATGTTTAATAAATATTTTTTCTATTGGTAAATATCTGAAATTTATTGGTTATTGACTGTGATCATACATGTTTACCTAACAAAAGTCGTAAGTTTAAACAACTTTATTTTTCATCTCACCTTTCGTTTATGAACTCCTGATCTTCTTTTATTGTTTTTATTAGAAGTATTTAGATCCATCTTTATCGTGTTTTCTCTTAAATTAAAGAAATTTTGTTAATTCCTATCTGTGCCAAAATTAGCTAAAATAATTTAAAATTAACGTAAAATGGGCATGCATGAGCCAATATTTGAAAAAATTATCATAATGCATTCCAAATATTGGCACCCCTTTTTTTCTCAATATTTTTTATGTGATAACGTTTTTTTATTTTAGAACATGAATTATACACTTTTATGTAATAACTACTATCATCGAAAACAATGATTTCAATCTAAACATGAAACTAAATCGATTTTAAAATTCCTGCTCTGTTAAGGATCGAGACAAATTTCTTACCTTGTTGATGGAGACAGACAATCAGACCTATTTCACAGATCAAACTGAACTCATACTCTTAATACGTGCCGTTTTGTATTACCAAAAATGTTGAACATAATAATTTCTCTAAATAACGCTATATTTTTACAAAAACTGAAAAAAATTCAACCAAGGTGCCAACTAATGACTCAGTGCCAATAATTAGGGGTTTTACCCTACCTTTTACCAAGCCAAAAATTTTTTATTAAATTTTATTTGTTAATCATCTTTTTTATCTAACAAATAAAGTTTGTTGTATTTATATTGAAGAAATATTTTAAATGTAATTTGATAACAAACTTTTACAAAGACGTTAAATAACAAATTAACATAAAACTTCAAGGAACGACGTTCCCACTGGGAACTAGATACCTTGGAGGCTGTCGCTATCGTAATAATAATGTCCAGCAACCAAAAAAGCCCACAAGAAATGACTTTTGATTGATTTCGAATGAAAATAACATTAAACAAACCGTAGGAGCAGAGGACTATTGTCATTATCATATTCGTAATCAGCGACCTCGAAAACTCTCGACTAATGACTTTCGGCTGATTTCGAATAAAAGTAACATAAAACTCCTGGACAAGAGGCAGAGGCACATCAACGATCATCGCCGTTATCATTCTATTCAGCGACCTTGAAAACTCGTCGAATTAACAAGTTGAAGCAATTTCTGTGGTATTTTCCGAGTTGTAAATATTTCATTTTCTATTCACTTTGGAGAAGCTTCTTCTTTCTGCACAAAATTAAATTTTTATTTTACCACCATGAGTACCTATTGTTCACAAATTCGAATTCACAATCGAATGTGACACTTTCCTCAATCGAATGGATAAATTTTTAAAGCGATTTATATTGCTTCGGAAAATTGGTAGGTTCAGGGCTTCACTTCCTCGCTTATAAAGCCATTCCAGAATTATAATTCTGTTGTAGGAGTTTATGCAAAAATAAAATTTAAGAACCTTCCTATTTGAAATTTATTTTGAGTTTTAATGTTAATACCTACACTAATTAGAAAAGATATACAAAGCACTGAGAATTGTGTAAATTACAGCCAGGCAAATAAAAAAACACGCCAACAGTGAAATAAATAAAATATTTTATATCATGGCTAGCCCGGCAATATTGAATACAACGTAAATAACAGGGATCAGCTTACAAATTATTTAATGGTTTGAGATAGGCCTCTTCTCCGAAAAAGAAACGAATTGAAATCCCCTAAGTTAAAATTTATTGTATTTTTTCCCTATAAAAAGGAGCAAAAAGTTGCTTAACAGAAAAACAAACAGTTGTTTGCAATAAAGATAAAAGATAAATTATGGTCAGAAAGTTAGTTGTTACCGAGGAAAATATTCATATTTTTCCAAGCTTTTTGTATTTTTTTGTTTCATATTAATTTAAGTTCCTCGATACGACATTGGTTACGAATGGTCAATTATAAGGGAAGTAAAAACAATTGGATTACAAAAATTGTTCAAAATAATTAATTATTAATTAATAGTTAATTATTCAACATGTGCCTACAAGGTTGTTATTAGCTGTCATTTATAAAATAGTCTTAGACAAGGTGTTTGGTAAAGAATTGAAACCTTCCTGAGGTTAAAATAGGTCGAGATAAGCTAACTGACCTTCGTACGAAAGTTGATAATAACCGAAATACAGGGTGTCGAAGTTAAACTTTTATTTTATTTATTCCTGAATATTTCCTAACAGGCATAAAATAATAACACGATATTCGTTAAGCGGGCGTTTTTTGGCACAAGAAATCTATATTCGCCACCAAAAACGATGCATTGCCGAGAGGACGCCACATCCCACATAACAATGATGTTCGCATCATGTTCTAAGCATATACTACCAACATTCGTCGGAGTATATTCTTTTTAGTATATGTGTAGTACAAGCATAGCATCTACCTTAAAAAACATTCTAAATTTCATGTTCTTTGCATATACTTCAAAGTATATTCTCGTACCGAATATACTAAGTATATTCGTGTACGTAGGATCTCGGAATATTCGTAAAAGTTTATTCTTAAAATATACCTTTATCGAAACCCCCCCCCCCCATCATATTCTGACCATTTCTATTCTTACCTGAATGGATCAGGGATAGGAAAAAACCGTAAAATATGAAAAAGAAAACAGGCATTATTTCATTATTTGTATCATCTATGGATCTATGCAGTGTTAAGGATGAAGGCGAATGATGTAGTACTAGGACTAAAGAACATACATAATCTGTTTATTTTGTTTGCGGTGCTTCAAAATACATATAAATAATCTATTTTGATAACTCAATATTACTTAAATAGGTAAGTACATATAAGTATTATATAAATTTTAGTTACTTATGCATAGTTTAGTTTAGCTAAATATTATATAA
The DNA here is from genome assembly GCF_917563875.1 of Diabrotica virgifera virgifera. Lineage (NCBI taxonomy): Eukaryota > Metazoa > Arthropoda > Insecta > Coleoptera > Chrysomelidae > Diabrotica > Diabrotica virgifera. The sequence continues at coordinate 191,296,331 of NC_065446.1, read as the reverse complement.
TGATTTATATAAATAACTAAAATTTATAAAAATATACTTAATTTTTAAGTAATATTGTAGAATGTAGGTACTAACTACATTCTCATTTGCAATTAAAATATGTAAATAGATATTTGGTAGAACCAGTAGAACCTAAGATGAGATTAGGTGATGGTGAAAACATACTTCTAAGCAATATAGCACTTGATAGCACTTTCTTAGAATATTCTTAAAAATATAATATTCTTCCCATACAAAGATGTGCGGTAGTACGTTCTTAGTATATAAATAGAAGGTTTATAGCACTTCCTTGGAATATTCTAAAAAGTACCTTCTTGGTATAAACTAAAAAGATGTGCGGTAGTATGTTCTAAGTATACACATAGAAGGTTTATAGCACATCCTTGGAATGTTCTAAAAAGGACATTCTTGGTATATACTAGTTCGGTAGTACATTCTAAGTATATACATAGAACGTTTAAGTACTGTAATGTAGTATATACTCAGTATCTGCTCTGCACATTCGCAATGGTAATTACGCACATTCTCAGTATATACTTTTTCTGAAAAGTATGTTCTATGAATCTACTAAGAACATGAAATTGTTATGTGGGATACGCCTTTCAGAGGTCATTTAATACGTTAAATTTTTTTTATTACCCACTTTACATACTCTTTGAATCAAAACTTTTATTCTCTTAACATCTTTACTTAAAAAAGGTATACTACATTCATATTACTAAACTCAACCGTTTTCGAGATAAACGTATTTTAAATCTAAGAGGCAACATAATGTTTTGCATAATATCATTGTAGTTACACCCGAACCACAAAAATTTCCAAAAATGTATCGCAAATTTCTTCAAATAAAATTTGCCTTTCTATTCGGGTATAACTACAATGATATTTATTATGCAAAAAATTATGTTGTATCATAGATTTAAAATGCGTTTATTTCGAAAATAGTTGAGTTTAACGAGATGAATATAGTGTACCTTTTTTAAGTAACGATATTAAAAGAATAAAAGTTTTGAATTAAAAAGTTGTAAAGTGTTGGATAAAATAAAAAAAAAATAAACGTATTAAATGACACGCCGAAAGACGTATGTGGCCCTCTCTGAGTAATACATCATTCTTGGTGGCAAATTTAGATTTCTCATCCCAAAAACCAAATGTCATTTTGTTATCCCATGCCCGTCAGGAAATATTCAAGAATAAATAAAATAAAAGTTTAACTTTGACACCCTGTATTTCGGTTATTATCAACTTAAGTACTAAGGTAATTTAGCTTAAATCGACCTATTTTAAGCTCAGGAATCTAAGGATAAGCTATTTACCAAACACCCTGTATATGTTATATTCAATTATCATCATCATCATCAGTAGTTCGACAAGCCCTTTTTGGGTCCTGGCTTGTTCTAGGATTTCCGCCATTTTGTTCTGTTCCTTGCTTTGATTTTCCAGTTGGTATATCCAATAAGGTGGAACGAAAAATTCGAAGTCATTATTTTTTATGGGGCTAGTGCGAGAAAGTTGTGTTTTGATAAAACTGTAAGAAATCTTTTTTGTACTGGACCCTATCTTCAGGTTCCATATTAAATTTAAATTTTTGGGAATAGCAAAAAAAAATTAAAAATTTATTTTTTATCAGTTCTTTGAAATCTAAATAATTGTTTTATGATGCAATATACTTTTTAAGATTGGTAGTCTGATTTTGTGTTAAAAAAAGGCATAATATTTCTAGACTGCAACCTTGAACGAATAAAGCCATCCCTTGATTCTGGTCCACAAACATCAGCTGATGCTTCAGTTACTAACTTAACAGTTCTTTCCACGGATTCTGTATGACAAGGGCAGTTTAAGACCTCTATGTTGTTGTAATTCCCAGAATCAATCATATCCCTTACATCTTCATTGGAAATATGTTTTAGCAACTGGGGAGCCGTAACTTTGAATCCACAAATAGAAATTAAGTCATTATAATCTGCAGCACTAAAATTTAATGTTGGTATTTTGAATCTCAGGATCTTTTTTCTTTCTGACTTTCTCTAGCTTTCGGCACTCTGCGTAATCCTAGCTCCCGTATATGTTTTCGTTCATATTTTATCATACCCAGTAATACATTTTCGAGATGGGCAAAATAAGCATTCCTTTGAATAACGGCATCAACAGTTTTTCTTTGGTCAACTGGTACAAATCGTGAATAATGGATCATTCGCCATAAATGTTTTGAACCATCAGAACAGCTAGGATACAGTTTTATAGAAAACCAAACTGGTGCATACAATTTTTGGATGGAACTTACTAACATAATTAATTGGGGGCTGGGACATTCAGTTCCAACATACAATCGAAGCAACCGATTATCAACTGTCAGCCACCTTGCGTGTGATATTTTCCCAGGTTTTTTAAGGCTCAAATAATTAGGACATTTTACCGCAGCAACTGCTTGACTGATTTGGTACAAGTACTTCTGATCGGTACTAAGGTCTGTTGTTTCTAATAATATTGCTAGGTTGTTATCTATTGCGACAAAATCGACAACAGCCTTCTCTTCACAGCGTTCCAGAAGTTTTCCTATTGGCCCTGAAAAACCAAGTGGTCCAGTGGTGCGTCCATCTAACTGTTGAATTAAATGACGTAGAGGTAGCTCATTGCAATAAAATAAGCATACTAGCCATTGAAGTGAAGTGCCGCAGTATTTGTGACGTAGATGGTTGGAATGTAACTGTTGACAAAGGAGCAATGAATTGTTCTTCATGATCATCTGCATCAGAAGAATTTGAGTCAGACAAGCTGCTACTTATGGAAGGATTAGAGGAATCAACGGTACATGCTTTAAGAACAACTTCGTCAGTATTATATTTTTGAGAACTTGCCTTTGCCTTCATGGTTCTTTCCATTTTCTTCCTTTTTGCTGCAGATCCTGCAATATCCACTGGTCCAATTGCTATTTTTCGACAGAATCGTTGATCTTGAAGAAAAATTCGCTCATTTTGTGGTACTTTCTTGATTTTATCACAAGTACACATACACAGTTCCAGTCATGTTGCACTTGCAAGCCGCGATATTCAATAACTTTTTACAATCCTTTCGAAACTGGCAAATCTTTTCTATTTATGAATCAGATGCTTGCTGAGTTTTTGTGTACCTATCGCTTTAAGATACTCTGTATAAATATTTTTAATCATATAGTCGAACCCGCTTATTAGAATACCGGTTAAAGGAATATCCCGGTTTAAGGAATAGAAATTTGAGGTCCCAAATCGTTTTTACTAGGCTTATATGATCGGTTATTAGAATATCCCTGTTATAGGAATACTTTTTCTTGGTACGACAGCTATTCCAATAAGCGGGTTCGACTGTATTGAATGCACTTATGCGATAATGTTGGAATAGAAGCTTTTATTCATATTTGTTCTACTTTCTTTGCAACGGCATTCAAGACGTCGGCGATAGATGGATCTTTATTATTATTTGTCAACTTAAGTTCATTACGAATAAAGAGAAAGCACTTCAGAATGCCACATTTAGTTGGTAAAACACGATCATTGAAATTTGATCAGGGCCATATTAATTTTTTCGACAAAACTATTTTTTTTGTTTTTTCATTTTTCGAATCCAATATGGAACCTCAAGATATTTTTTATTTGAAAATGCTCTCGCACTAATTGTTTTCATCATCTGACACAACTTTTAAACGATAGCCACAAGAATTTTTCTTTTATTTTATGTTTTTGACCTTTTTCGTTCCACCCTAATATCCAATTATAGCTTACCATAAGAAATAAGCGAAAAGGAAATAATTGCAAAAATACATATTGTCACATTTCTACATTTTGGCAGAGAAAAAAATATAGAAAATCTCGAAAGGCCAGCGATCAGTTTATCACAAAATTGAAGATTAGTAATACCTAGTGTAGGGAATAGCTATCATAATAATTAAAATGGGATTTCCGGCAGAAATACTTTATTTTATGATTTGCACAGAAAATAGGTAAATAATAATAAATTAATAGTAAAATAGACATAGAAATTTCGAAATATGCTACAAAATGGTCAAGTGCTACATATGGTCCATATTGCTTTATGCCATGAAAACGTGGACTTTGAAAGGAACATCAATCAACAAACTTGAAGCTTTTGAAATGTGTTCATTGAGAAGAATGATGCACTTACCTTGGGTGGATGGAGTTCGAAACGATGACGTCCTTAAGAGAGCCGACGTGGAAAGAGAAATCTTTAGATTATTAAGAAACGCAAGATTAGTTACCTTCGGCACATATTAAGAGGATTAAAATATGAAATACCACAGTTAGTCCTACAAGGGAAGATCGAAGGTAGGAGAGGAGTCGGCCGCAAATAACTATTTTGGTTAAGGAATATTAAGGAATGGACAGGAATACACAACACAGGCTAGCTGTATCACGCCGCCAAGAACAAAACCTTAGTAATGAGTCGCTTACGCACTTTGGTGTATGGCATGTTAAGAAGAAGATGTAAAATGGAATTTGCCAATCTTCTTCATCGTGTGCCACTCCTATTGGATATTGGAAATAATCAAGGCTATCCTGACCTTGTTTACAGCTGACCTAAAAAGTTCATTAGCGGTGCAGTTAAACCACTCTCTCAAATTCTGCAACGATGTCATTATTTTACGACCTGGATTCCGTTTTCCTTCTATTTTTCCTTGCATTATATTTTGAAGTAATACCTATTTATGACCTCTCATCAGGTGACCCAAATCCTCGAGTTTTCTTCGTTTTATCGTTAACAAAATTTCTGGGTCTTTTCCTATCCTTCGTAATACTTCAAGGTTTGTGATTCTTTCAACCCAACTTATCTTCAGCATTCGACGGTAGCACCTCATCTCGAACCTTTCAATATTTTTTATGTTGCTCTGTTTGAGAACCCAGGCATTTACACCGTATAATAGCGTGTTAAATACGTAGCCTCTTAACATTGGGCGCGTTCACCAGATGCAAACGTTGGCAATCAGTTTGCGCTTTATGGTTCTGAACGACTTGCTAACGTCAAACATGTTTGGAAAGCGGTCGCCATTTTTGCAAACATAAGATATTTAACTTGAACTTTGCAAACGTGTTGAAATATGGCGGGAATTTAAATTGTATATATTGTAAAATATATTGATAAGGGTTTTATATATAAAATAAAGGCTACTGAAGACATTCTGCTACGTTTATCTATTAAATAAATTTTCTTTTTTTCTTTAATAAAAAAAAATAAATTCAAAAACGTATTTATTGAGAAAATTTATTTTAGGTTACGTTCAAACCAAGCAAGCAAAATGTCAAATTTTAACCTAAACAACCAACCGTTCAGTTCGCTGTCAACAAGTTTAGAATCAAAGCGCAAACATTTGTGAATGTGTTTGCATCTGGTGAACGCAGTCATTCTTAATCGTAGAGGGATGTTTGTATCTCTGTCGCAGAAGAATTTTCTCATCTTAATGAAGGTGACCCTGGCAATTTCGATACGTCTTTTTTTTCATTGTTTTGGTCTCCATTTTCGTTTATTAAAGTTCCTAATTGTTTGTAACTTGATACTATTTCAATTTGAATGCCGTTTATACTAATATGTGCTGGTTGTGTCATGTTTTTACTGAAGATCATATACTTGGTTTTCTTCATATTCATGTTTATGCCATAATCGTTGTAATTCTTCTACTTTTCTTGCAACTAGTAGAGTGTCGTCCGCGTATCGAATATTATTTACAACCTCTCCATTGATTACGATTCCTTCGTTTGCTTGCACCAGGGCTTCCTGGCAGATGCTTTCACTATATATGTACATTAAATAGCAGTGATGACAAAATGAATCCCTGTCGTACTTCTCTACCTATTTCTATTTCTTGTGATGCCTCATTTTATATTTTGATGTTAGCTTTCTGATTCCAATATAAATTAAGAATTATTCGCAGATATTTTCTTATCTATGTGTTTTCTTTCAAGGACGTCTCTTAGTTTATCGTGGCGTACTCTGTCAAATTCTTTTTCAAAATCGATAAAACATGCATGTACTTCTTGATTAACGTCGAGGCATCTTTGTGTAGGAACATTCAAACTGAAGAGAGCTTCTCGAGTACCTAGTCCTTTTCTGAACCCCATCTGTGTATTACTAATATCTGACTCCAACTTTTGATAAACTCGGTTGAGGATGATTTTTAGAAATATCTTTCTAAAAAAAAGATATTTATTTAGAAAGTAACGCGACTTGAGTGCTAACTCGATTTTTCGCTGCATTTACATTGTAGTAGTGCTTTGGTCAAGATGGTCCTCGAATTGCTTCATCCATAATATGGATTTCAACTAAAGTTATAAATACACTCTTATCTACACACTCAACAGAAATAAAACTTGTTTCAGTCAAAGTCAAACAAATGCTATCCTCTAAACGAATGTTGCGCATATCTGCATTTGACGTTATGAGCACTCGGTTTTTGGAAAAAAAGATTTTTGGTTTTTAATCCAATAGGTTACAAAGTTACATTAACAATGCACTTTAGTTTGCGATACTCCATTCGACTCGATATCAATATGTTCAAAATTAGTACATATTATCCAAAGAACATGTATTATTACTTTTAACACGTTTGTATATTTGTAGAAATGGTACTTTAACTCATTTAATACTTCCTGTATGAGTGTATCGTTTTGCTGTATCAGTGTATCGTTTTGAAAACGTAGCGAAATTCTTGGAGATTCGTATTCGTAATCAGGAATTCGATATTCATAGAGCATTATCTTTGGTAATCAGAAAAAGTCATTTACCCACTTTCAATGTCAAGAGTTAAGTGTGAAAAATAGATGATGTTTGCGTCTAATTCAACCAGATCACTTCTTATGTAAATATTATGATTACAAATACCTTTTCAAAGGAATATTATAATAAAACTTAATAATTGTTTCTGGCTGATGTGAGATTGCACTTTCAGTTTGCTTCTGTATTTTATAAAATAAAATAAAATTTGAATTATGGTTTTGTTTGGAATAATTACTTGAGAATAATAATTATGATTGGGATCCGAAATAATACCTAACCTAATCCTAATCAACGTAAAAACCTAATAACCGGTTTTTACTTTAAAAAGAAAAAACCGGTTATAACCGGGACAAAAAAACAACCGATAAAACCGGTTATTGCGAAGTAAAAAAAACGGTTTTAGATTTAAACCGGTAGGTTTTTCCCATCCCCAGTCATTAGCATTCAAAGGGTTAATATGTATCATATACCTACAAATGTTCATATTAAATTTTGTTAAATTAAACACACGCTATGTATCGAACAAGAAAGTTTAATTGTATATCCGGTAACCCTGTAATTTTTCGGAGCCATGATTTTATAGTTTGTCAAATATACGGTGACACTTTGCCGTTTTGATATTAAGCTGAACCTACGATGCGCAAGCAACATCAACTCACTGAATGTGTTAGCAAAGAATGTGTTAGACTGGAATTCTATCTATTTTAGGTAAGAGAAATCATGCGATCTTGGACTATCTACGATTATGTTATGAAACTCACCAAATCTTATGCGCATAATAATAATATACAAGAATAAAAAACCGCTTAACGCCGTAAAAATGAGTGGCGCATACAATATTCCAGCTACAAAGGAGCTGATATGAATATTAGGTATGTGGTTCAGAAATGTATTTTCTTTCATTCATAACTAGAATAAAATTCTAGTTTTATTTTAAAAGATGGTTCCATAATATTTGGCTAAATTTGAAGTAAAACGCGCCACAAAAGAATAATTTTTGATAGAGTTTTATTTTACACCAAAATGAAAATACATTTTCGCGTCACGTACCTAATATTCATATCAGTTCCTTTGTAGTTGGAATATTGTATGCGCCACTCATTTTTACGGCGTTTAGTGGTTTTTTGTTCTTGTATCAGAAGATTTTCACAGTTATTTATAAACTAAATGTATAAAGTTAAATGTAATATTTCTCGATTTCACGTTAAACGTTATAAATGGTCGCCTTTATAGCATTATTTCTCAAATGATCTAGTGTCCATCGAATGTACAATAGATTTTTTTTTCTATAGAAATAGATTAAAAAATATATTGGGATGGCCGGTAAATGAACTCGGATTGCCCTATGAATTTAGCGTCGTAACCACTAGAACTACATAAACCATTTCGGCGATAATGGTTAAATATATTATACTTTTGGAACTCGATAACTTCTGAACGGCTTAACCGATTTTGATCATTAGACATGAGTTTTAAACGTATTGACAAGCAATCTCTGATGCATCCAAGATCAGGTATGATAACTGAAGGTATTACAGGAATTATTGCGCTTGAAAAACCATTTTTCCCATAAGAAGTAGATTTGATCATACTTACTAAGCCTATAACTTAAAAATTCAAATTTTCTCAGAATATGTGGTATACGTCGTTAAATGCGTCTAGAGTCCCCCTACAAGCGCTTCGTTATTGGCGCAATTCGTAGATTGAAATTTTGAGTAATTGTCGAAAAACCAAAATTTTCAAAGTTTAATTCTTCAGTTTTTCGGCTATACTGATCCGTGTGTAGATATGACCTTGACCTGCTTAGACAGCATTTGAAAGATTAACTCGATGCTATTAATTTGGTTTTTTTTTTTTTTTAAAGTGAGTTACCCACATGTCTAAAGAGAAAGGTATTCGATCAGTGCGTCCTCCCAGTCTTGACGTACGGATCAGAAACACTTACCTTATAGTCTAAGAGCTAGTGAACCTTTTGACTAACGATCGTCCTGTAAGGCTAGAAATTTGTAGAGTGATAATTCATAGCACACCAAAGCTAAAAACCATGACCTGGCAGGCCTCAGCGGTGCACGTGTATCTACCAGGTGAATCGAAAAGTGCAAATTTAGGGGGTAAAATAAACTTTCTCCCGTAAGGTTTAAATTTAAGTATGTGTTTGAGTAAGTCATTTAAAAGAAATGTGTAAAATGACAGGCGATTCTGAAGAGCATAAAACCTTGCCAGGCGAGGGGAAAGATTAGGGGTTTTTCCTAAATTTATTTTTTTTGCATCGAACAAATTTTTTTTAAGTTTTTTGAATCATTCCAAACAGAAAAGGTCTTTGGTGATTTTTCTCTTAAGTTAATAGTTTTTGTTATATAAGCGATTGAAAATTTTGAAAATTGCGAAATCGACCATTTTTAACCCCAAATCGGATATTTATCTAAAAATCTCAAAGTTGCCAAGGTAGGTAGATATTCTTTAAACATTGATTGATGAAATCCCAAAGAGTTTTTTGCAATACAATATCGGAAACACCTTTGTTTTTTAATTGCTAATCAAGCGGACGCTTCACTGTAGTTTAAGTGAGGACGTTTGAGTTGGCATAAATTCATTATCTCGAGAATTGGCAAATTTCAAGAGCAATCTTCAGACAGGTCGATTTTTATTTTTAAATTAGGACTTTTTGGTATATATATAATACTAGTGACGTCATCCATCTGAGCGTGATGACGTAATCGATGATTTTTTTAAATGAGAGTAGGGGTTGTGTGATAGCTCATTTGAAAGGTTATTTAATTCTCTATTCACTAATATAAACAATAACATAATTATTTATACAGGGTGTACAAAAAAATTTTTTTTTATTAAATTAACTTTGATTAAATTTGACAAATAGAAAAAAAAATTTTTTTTGTACACCCTGTATAAATAATTATGTTAATGTTTATATTACTGAATAGAGAATTAAATAACCTTTCAAATGAGCTATCACACAACACCTACTCTTATTTAAAAAAATAACCGATTACGTCATCACGCCCAGATGGATGACGTCACTAGTATTATATATATACCAAAATGTCCTAATTCAAAAATAAAAATCGACCTGTCTGAGGATTTCTCTTCAAATTTGCCCATTCTCGAGATAATGAATTTATGCAAGCTCAAACGTCCTCAATTATACTACAGTGTAGCGCCCGCTTGATTAGCAATTAAAAAAACAAAGCGGTTTTCGTTATTTTATTGCAAAAAACTCTTCGGGATTTCATCAATCAATGTTTAAGGAATATCTGCGTACCTTGCCAATATTGAAATTTTTAGATAAATGTCCGATTTGGGTTAAAAATGGCCGATTTCGCAATTTTCAAAAATTTTCAATCGCTTATATAACAAAAACTATTAACTTAAGAGAAAAATAACTAAGGACCTTTTCTGTTTGGAATGATTCAAAAAGCCTAAAAAAAATTTGTTCGATGCAAAAAGAATAATTTTAATAAAAACCCCTAATCTTTCCCCTCGCCTGGCAAGGTCTTATGCTCTTCAGAATCGCCTGTCATTGTACACATTTCTTCTAAATGACTTACTCAAACACATACTTAAATTTAAACCTTACAGGAGAAAGTTTATTTTACCCCCTAAATTTGCACTTTTCGATTCACCTGGTAGATACACGTGCACCGCTGAGGCCTGCCAGGTCATGGTTTTTAGCTTTGGTGTGCTATGAATTATCACTCTACAAATTTTTAGCCTTACAGGACGACCGTTAGTCAAAAGGTTCACTAGCTCTTAGACTATTAACTAAAGCCTCGGCTACCAAACTAAGAGTCACGCAGAGAAGAATGGAGCGGTCAATGTTAGGAATAACTCTGCGAGACAAAATCAGAAACGAAGAAATCAGGAGAAGAACAAAGGTGACTGACGTCATCGAGAGGATAGCCAGGTTGAAGTGGAGATGGGCAGGACACGTAGCCAGAATGACAGATGGGCGATGGACGAAGAGGTTATTGGAATGGAGGCCAAGAGAAGACAAGAGAAGCGTCGGTCGACCGCCTACAAGATGGACTGACGACTTAAGAAAGGTAAATAAAAACTGGATGAGAGCGGCGCAGGATAGATGGGGTTGGAAACGAGGGGAGGAGGCCTATGTTCAGCAGTGGACTTTTGAGGCTGGATGATGATGATGATTAATTTGGTTTATTTGCGGTTTTCCTGTCTCTGCTTGAACCTAAGATATATATACGCCCAAAAAATATGCCATTTTGTATCTACCTAGCCCTATAGCTGGCTTATGGGTGGTCAAAAGTCATAAACTACACCGGTTCTGAATCGGCTCTGACCCCCTCTTGCAACAAAGATAAAAAATTCAGATCGGTGTAACTTTTCCACATACACACATATCGACAAACATTTTTAGTACCTTCTTTCACGATTTTTGCGGTAAATTTTAAAGAACCACTTGGATTGACATGAAATTTGGCATACGTATAGATAATATATCAAAGAACAAAAGTGATATTGTACTGATGTGTGCTTTTGCCCTGGGGGTGGCTTTCACGTCTTCTCGGGGGTGAAAAAATATACTCCCAAAATGTGTCCGGAAATGGATAAACTGACTAATTTTAAGCAAATTTTGTTCTATAGATTTCTTTCCATAAGTTAATACTTTTGGAGTTATCTGTGAGTGAATATGATCATTTTTTAACAAAACATCCACATTTTTAGACGGTTTTTCGCAAATAACTCAAAAAGTAAGTATTTTGTCGAAAAAAATATTCTCAATAAAAATATAGCCTGAAAAAAAGTGAAAAAAATGGTGTATGCATGAGGTCTCTAGACCTGGTACAAGCAGAGTTATAGCTAATGAAAGATAGGTTCATATTCGCCAAATTTCAGATAGAATATTTCAACGTGAAATATCTAAAGATGAAGCCCTTTTTGGAGAAGACTCATTACAGCTTTTTTAAAGTGTTTAAAAAAATCTTTATTTCTGTTATTATAAAAAACGTTGCTAGCATCAAATATAAGCACATTAGGCTCAAACTAAAGTTGGTCCCTTTCGCTTTGGCAAAAAAAATTGGAAAATCACCACCTAATTATGTGTTGCTTTTTGTGTTATTGCTTTGGTTATGTTGTGTTTATATAATCTGTAAGTTTCATCCATTCAAAGTGCTCAGAAAATTGGTTTAAAATTAAAATTTTTAAAAATTTTAATTTTGATAAAAATCCTTTTTTTCAGAAGAACTTAAAAATTATTTGCAATACCAAAAATCTGATATAATAAAAAAAGTCGCAGTTTCTTTTTTTAATATTTTGCATTTATTCGTTTTTCTGTAAGGCAAAATCTGGTTAAGATATGGCTGTTCAAAATGTTGAGTACACTCGTGTTTAGTGACTCCTTCAAGCTCTTTCATCTACAGGCCTTTCAAAAATAAGGACTTTAAACCGAAGAAACTTACAAATCATATAAACAATACATACGCGAATAAATCAACTTGTGAAGTGGTAACGATTAAGGTCATTTGAGATGATATTAGGGGGTGATTTTTCCGATTTTTTACCAAAAAAAAAGGGACCAGTTTTATTTTGAGCGTAGATAATTGGTTTACTTTTGACGCTAGAAATTTTTTGTAAACAAAAATAAAGCTTTTTTTAAATACTTTAATAAGTTGTAATGAGATTTTCCCAAAAAGTGCTTCGTGTTTTGATTAATATATTCGATTTTCAATTTGACGAATATGAACCTATTTTTCATTAGCTATATCTCTGCCTCTACTAGGTCTAGAGATCGAATATATACAACATTTTTATCTGTTTCTTACAGGCATTATTTTTATTAAGAGTGTTTTTTTCGGCAAAATACGTACTTTTTGAGTTATTTGTGAAAAACCGTCTAAAAACGGGGTTCTTTTGTTTAAAAATGAACAAATTCACCCGCAAATAACTCAAAAAGTGTTGACTTAATGAAAAAAACTCTATAGAACAGAAGTTGCTTAAAATTAGTCAGTTTATCCATTTCCGGACTTATTTTGGGAGTATTTTTTCACCCCCTAGAAGGGGTGAAACGCACCCCCAGGGCAAAAGCACACATCGGCACAACATCACTTTTTTTTCTATGACTTGTTAGCTATATTTATGCCAAATTTCATGCCAATCGAAGTGGTTCTTTAAAATTTAGAGGTTTTGCAACGTTTTACCGTTAAAGAACGTACTATTTCTCCTATTTAAATAAATATTGAGTCATATTTCTGAGCTCGGTAACTTTTGAACGGTATAACCGATTTTAAAAATTACGCATGCGTTGGAAAGGTAATGATCAGTAGGTACTATCCGAAGCGGCAAAGGTCGGACTTACATTTTTAAAAGTTTTGAGTATTTTGGGGACGAGGACGAAAAACAGACCCTAAATGGGAATTGCCGTAAAATCCACACCCTTGGACGAAAATGGAGAGTTGACATATGGATGGGCGAGTCTTTTTCTAAACTTTAAGATGAGATTTGGCCCAATTTTCAATTCAGTCAGATTTAGAAAATCGAAAATTTCGTGTGTATTATAGTGTCGCATGTAGGGCTAGGGGTATTGTGCGCCATTGGCGAGAACTGCCGTTCTCTGTTAATGCAGTTAACTATTAGTCAAATTTTATTTAAATATCCGTTACAGTAATAGTTCATAATTTGCATCCTGATTTGGTCGACCTATTAATAATCGCCATAATTCAATATAATTATGTGAGCAATATAGTTATTATTACGTATTTAGCCAAATTGAAATTTATTAGAATTAATATACCTACGAATGTCTAATAATAAATTTTACCAGTTTTTATGGATAATAAGTAGTGTTGCCAGGTACGATTTGTTTTTAATCGGTACATAAGCAAAAACAAATCGGGATTTAGGGTTGTAGATCGGGACAAATACACAACAATAGCCCAGCAAATGACCGTTTTGGAGTGTAATTTTCAGAGTCAACTCAGAATTGCATGAAAATCTTGTTTTAGATTCACTTCAAAGTTGAACTTGTACCGTTGGTTGATTTTACTTGTGGGGTGACAGTTACAGTTACCCCTTCTCGGGGGTAAAAAACCGCACGTTTAAAGTAAGTCCCAAAATGGATCAACTGACTAACTCTAAAAACTTTTGTTTTATATAATTTTTAAACCAAGTCAATACTTTTCGAGTAATTTTATCGAAAAAAAATATTCTTAGCAAAAATGTAGCTTTTAAAAAAGCAAAAAAAATGTATGTTCAGAAAGTCTGTAAAACCAGTAAAAGCAAAGTTGTAGCTCATCAGAAATACATTCTTTTTCGTTAAATTCCAAATCGAATTTTTCAATTCGAAATAACAAAAAAATTAAGCAATTTTCGGGCAAAACCTATTAAAATTTTAAGTGTTTAAAAAATCTTTAATTCTGTTTTATATAAAAGTCTCTAGCATTAAAACCTAAGCGAGTTACGCTCAAAATAAAGTTTGCCCCTTTTTTTGGTAAAAAAAAAAATCGTGAAAATCTCCCCCTATTTAGCACCGTAAATAAAATTAATCGTTACCGCTTTACCATTTACTTTATATGTGTATTATTTATACGAGCTCTAAGGTTTACCGGTTGGAAGTGCTTAGTTTTGAAAAAAAATTGGTTTTATAGTAAAAAAAAAAAAATTTTCCTAAAATATTGGAAAATGCCCTTTTTTCGAAATAACTTAAAAAGTATTAGGGATACTAAAAATCTCAAAGAGTAAAAAGCAGGTAGGTTTTGCTTTTATAAATATGATAGATTCATCTTGTTTTTCTGTAAGAAAAAAATTTGTTAAAATCTGGCTGTTCATGTTCATATTTTGCATATACTCGTGATTAGTGACTCGTTCAGGCCCTTTCAGTCATGTAAAAAATACATAAGTAAAGTAAATTGTTTGTAAAGCGGTAACGATTACTTTAATTTGGGGTACTAACTAGGGGGAGATTTTCACGATTTTTTACCATAAAAAAAAGGAGTCAACTTGATTTTGAGCATAACTCGCTTAGTTTTTATGCTAGAAACTTTTTAAAACATAAAAATAAAGCTTTATTAAAAAGTTTCAATTGGTTTTTCCCGAAAAGTGCTTCATTTCTTGGTTATTTCACGTTGAAATATTTGATTTGGAATTTGACGAATAACAACGTATTTTTCATGAGCTACTGCTTTTTAGAATTAGTCAACTTATCCATCTCCGGACTTATTTTAAACGCTCGGTTTTTCACCCCCCAACTAGGGGTGACTTTGACCCCCCGAGTAAAATCAACCAACGGCACAAGCCGTCCAAATTTTCATGTAATTCGGAGTTGATCCTGAAAATTACACTGTATCGCCGTATTTACCATTCATTTACTGGACTGACTACAAGGTGTTTCTATAATCTGTATTTAATCCTAAAAAATAATAATGATCAGACGAAATTACAAAAAAAATCGTAGGTAAATTATTTATATTTTAATAAAATTATATTTTTCATTCGATTTTGCCGCTTTTAGGAGTGCCTTGTTTTTATAACATATGTAGTTATAAAACTCACTGCAAGTCCGCCTGAAATTGGTTTTCGTGGGTGAAAAACGGGACATTTAGTGTCCCGATCAGGTACAAATCGGTACGCGTCCCTAGACCCCTGAAAATCGGGACGTCCCGCGCAAATCGGGACACCTGGTAACGCTAATAATAAGGCACAATTTTACTTTGAAATTAAATTTATTTGACGGATATTAAAATTAACAACTTAAATAACAACAACAAACATAATAAATTAAACAACTTTTGTTTTTGCTGCTTGATAAAAAATTCTTCGGATACAAAATTTGACCTACATATTATTGGTGCAAAACTGTTCTAATTTTTTCGGTGGCTAACAACAATGTTAACCGAATTTTTGGGGTTACCTGTTCATTAAAGAGATCCTCAAGGGTATCATCTATCATAAAACAATAAGAACGAACAAAAAAGGAGATTCTGCAGAAATTTCCGCTTTAACTGAATTAAATTTCAGGTGGATATTAATCAAAATTAAGCCTGCCGTCTCTATCCAACGCCTTAAAAGAGGATAACGGCATCTTTCGGCCACGATTATACATTTTAGGCAAGTATGAAGATATCGTGGTTAGTAAGTATTTTGGCATATGATTTATTTTTACATTTCATTTTAATAACATTACCAAAGAACGGTAGTTCTCGTCAGTGTCGCACAATACCCCTACATGCGACACTATAATAAATTACAAGAAATTTTCGATTTTATAATCTAACTGAAGTAAAGGTAGGGCCAAATTAAAGTATAGGTAAAGACTCGCCCATCCATATGTCAACTCAACATTTTGGTCCAAGCGTGTGGATTTTACAGCCCTTCCCATTTAGGGTCTGTTTTTCGTTCTCGTCCCCGAAACTCCCAAAAATTTTAAAAATTTAAGTCCGACTTTTGCGGCTTTTGATAGTACTGATCATTACTTTTCCAACACATGTCTAATTCTGAAAATCGGTTATACCATTCAAAAGTTACCGAGCTCAGAACTATGACTCAACTTTTATTTAAAAAGGGGAAAATGTTTGTGGATATGTATGTATGTATGTATGTATGTATGTATGTATGTATGTATGTATGTATGTATGTATGTATGTATGTATGTATGTATGTATGTATGTATGTATGTATGTATGTATGTATGTATGTATGTATGTATGTATGTATGTATGTATGTATGTATGTATTTATGTATGTATGTATTTATGTATGTATGTATGTATGTATGTATGTATGTATGTGTGTATGTATGTATGTATGTATGTATGTATGTATGTATGTGTATGTATGTATGTATGTGTGTATGTATGTATGTATGTATGTATGTATGTATGTATGTATGTATGCATGTATGTATGTATGTAAAGTATGTATGTATGTGTGTAGAAAAGTTACACCGATCTACATTTGTGGTTCTGTGTTACAAGGGAACATCAGGGCCAATTCAGAACCGGTGTAGTTTGTTACTTTTGACCACCCATAAGCCAGCTATAGGACTAGGTAGATACAAAATGATATATATTTTGACGTATATATCTTAGGTTCAAGGAGAGACAGGAAAACCGCAAATGCACCAAATCAATACCGTTGAGATAAACTTTCCAATGGTGCCCAAGCGGTCAAGATCATACCTACACACGGCTCAGTATAGCCAAAAATCTGAAAAATTAAACTTTAAAAATTTCGGTTTTTCGATAATTACTCAAAATTTCAACCTACGAATTGCCCCAAGAGCTATGCGTTTGTAGGAGGAATCTAAACGCGTCTAACGGTGTATACCTTATATCTGGAAAAATTCCGGTTTTTTAGTTATAGACTTCATAAGTATGATCAAATCTATTTCTCATGGGAAAAATGGTTTTTCAAGCACAATAATTCCTGTATTACCTTTAATTGTCATAATTGACCTTGGATGCATCAGGTACTACTTATCAATAGGTTTCAAACTAATGTTTAATGATCAAAATTTGTAAGCCTTTCAGAAGTTATCGAGCTCCAAATATATAATTCATTGAACCATTATCGCCGAGATAGTTTATGTAGTTGTAGTGGTTACGACGCTAAGTTTTATCGGGCAATTCAAGATCATTTGCCTGCCATAATTATTAGGATGGCTGGGATATGAACTCGGATTGTCTTATGACAGGTCTGGTGTCGTAACTACTAGATCATTTGGGAGAGAATGCGACAAAAGCGACCTTTTATAACGCTTAACGTGTAATCGAGAAACATTACATTCAACTTCTTACATTTAATTTATAAAAATCTTTGAAAGACTCCTGATACAAGAATAAAAAACCGCCAAACGCCTTAAAAATCAGTGGCGCATACAATATTCCAGCTACAAAAGAGCTGATATAAATATTACGTGGTGGAAAATGTATTTGAACTTTGATGGAAAATAAAATTCTAGTTTTATTTTGATTTTTCCCATACTATTTGCTAAATTTGAAGTAAAACGCGCCACAAAAGTGTGTGAAAATCCACACTGTATCAAATTTACTTTTTTGTGGCGCGTTTTATTTCAAATTTAGCAAATGTTATGGAAAAATCTTTCAAAACAAAACTAGAATTTTATTTTTCATCAAAATGAAAATACATTTTCGCCCCACGTAATATTCATTTTACCTTTTTGTAGCTGAAAAATTGTATGCGCCACTCACTTTTACGGCGTTTAGCGGTTTTTTATTCTTGTTTATTTTAAGTTGAACAATTTGCCGATAGATATTTTCCTACAATTGTAAGATTTGTTAGCGGTTCGATAGTTTCTATTGACGCTGATAAAATATAAATCGAATTATTTTTACGAGTATCCTATGTATTTTGTTCAGTTTATAAAGCAACATATATTTGCACAAGTCAGACTCTGCAATGAAGTAGTACAAATTGTAGTTTTAAGACAAATTAAGGTTTTATTGCAAGGCATTTCCATATAACCAAATCTCTGCTGTGTCAAAAGTGTTTCGCAAAAATGTGTCGCTAAACTCTTTCACTATTTCCTACTAACACTACATAATCAGCATACATTAAGCACCATGGAATGTAACCCTGTAGTTTCGCTGTTAGCTGGTCCAAAACTAATGAGAATAAATAAGGACTAAGCACCGAGCCTTGGTGCAATCCTACTTTAGCGCCTGAGCCTCTTCCTCGTTTGTTAGTTTGGTGACCATTGCTGTTACTGTCTCCGTTAACTCCACATGCTGTCTGTTAAATTCTTCATTTAATAAGCTATCAAAGTACTGTCTCCATCTCTTTTGACATCTAACAAACAAAATATCGAGAGAAACCAAAAGAATTAAAAACTTTAATAATTATACTAAAAGTATATTTTATTACGAAACAGAAACATGGAAACAATACAAAATTACATGTAAAAAACTGCACACTTTTGAAAAGAGATATTTAATACAAAAACCAAAAATATACTGGCCCAGCAGAATAACTAATACAAAACTATGAGAAAAGAAATAAAACTATCTTCTTGACTACAATCAAGGGACAAAAATGGAAATAGATTAGACACACCTTGAGAGAAGATCAAAGCGACAGAACAACACAAATACTTGAATACGAACCAGACGAGAATAGAAATAGAAGAGGACCAGACAAGAGCTGCAAAAGAACTACAACGGAAAAACAAGAAAAACCTGGAATAAGATGGGGTAAATTCAAACACAGAGGAAGAAATAGAAGAGAATGGAAGGAGCTGGTACACAGTTTATCCAGAGAATAAAAAAAAAGATGCGCTTAACCAATCAGTCACCAATGTTTCCCTTTTGGCCAAGAAACGCATAAGCGCCCAATGCTCTACAAGGGGGGATGGAACTAGAAAAAGAGGGAGAAAGAGAGAGAGAGAGAAAGAGAGAGAGAGAGAAAGAGAGAGAGAAAGAGAGAGAAACTGAAAATTTGGAGAACTGGTGATTGATAAATCTATTGAAGGAGTTGGGGGTAAAGATCAAAACATGCATAAGGTGTAAGACAGTAATTGTAGACAAAAGCTGACCCAGATTTTATAAGTGAGAAAATCATAATGTTGTATTGTTGAATCCTATTGTGGGGATGGGAAAAACCTACCGGTTATAATATAAAACCAGTTTTTTACTTCACGATAATGGATTTTTCCGGTTGTTTTATTTTTGCTGCGGTTATAAAGGGTTTTTTCTTTTTAAAGTAATACTTACTTATTTCCTGTTACTCCGTAAAGGAGCATAGGGCATCCACGAAGCTTCTCCATTGGACTCTGTCTTTGGTCGTAGCTGCTACCTCTCTCCAGCTCTTTCTCATACCTTTGTAGTCAGCTTCAATTGTTCTTCTCCAGGTCGTTGCGGGTCGTCCTTGCTTTCTTCGTCCTGCTACTGTCCATTTTAGAGCTTTCTTTGTTATATCTGAGTTGTCCTTCCTCAGGGTGTGTCCCAGCCAATTCCATCTTTTCCTTTTAATTGCAATTTTAATTGGCTCTTGTTTGGTTTGCTTCCAGAGTTCTTGATTTGTTATGATGTTGGGCCAATATACTTTCAAAATTTTTCGGAGGCACCTGTTTAGAAATACTTGGAGTTTTTTGACAGTTCCGTCTGTTATTGCCCAGGTCTCGCATCCATACAGTAATACTGTTTTAACATTACTATTAAACAGTCTTATTTTGGTGTTTTGACTAATTTGTGTTGACCTCCATATGTTTGAGAGCGTTCCAAATACTTGTTGTGCTTTTCTAAGTCGATGTTTAATGTCCGCCTCGATTCCACCATGTACGCCAAGTATACTTCCTAGGTAGCAAAATTCTTGTACCTGTTTTACTTCTTCTTTACTGATATATAATTTTTCCTGTCGAAGTTGGCCTATTCTCATCTTAACTGTCTTATTGACATTTATTCGGAGACCAATTTCTGCCGCCTCTTTCTCCAGTTTTTTAAAGTAATAAGTTACCTTAAACCGGTTAAAACCGGACAAGTTACTTCTGGAAAAAATAATGAATTCAGAGAACAAATGGGGAACTTTTTTATATTATGGGGTGCATGTATATTAATCCACCCTCAAATATTTACAGAGAAATGTTTTAAACTGATATAAAAACATCTATAAGCTAGAAAGCTAGTATATAAATAAATTATTATTCAAACCTAGTATTGGCTGGACGATAAACACGGATTTAACTAGTATAGATCGACTGTATTTTCATCACTGTGCCAAATTTGTGGGTTACACCAGTAGAAAGAGTAATGAACTAAAGCTATCTCGGTACCATAACGAAAGAAGAATGTATTAACAACCAGCATACTATAAGATCGCTCATTGGAAAAGCTAGATCCACGTTTAACCGGATGAGGGACTCCTTCAAGAGCCACAACTACTCTGCTCTTGGTATAAAAGTAATAATGCGGCGATGCTACGTCTTTTCTCTTCTTTTTTACGGTGTTGCATTATGGATCTTGAACGAAGATATGTGCAGAGCATTGGAAGCATTTGAGATGTGTCTATATCGGAAAATACTTACGATCTTGTGAACTGACGAGTGGTAAATGAGGAGGTCCTCAGAAGAATGAAGAATAACTGAGATCACAATCAAATTTCGAAAGCTACAATAATCCGGACACATTATAAAAAATCAATCCAGATATATGATCTGCTGTAAGCTGTCCTGAACCATTTATAGGTTACCGGCCAAACCCGATTTCAGGACAAACTAGTTTGGCCTAGGCCAAACTAGTTCGTACGAAGCGCGTTAGGATAAACTAGTATGGCCTAGGCTAAACTAGTCTGTCCTATCGTGCGTAGGCCAAACTAGTTTGTCCTAGGCCAAACTAGTTTATCCTGATATAAATGCACACACTTCAGGCCAAACTAGTTTGGCCTAGGCAAAACTAGTTTATCCTGATATAATAAAGACTTACACTTCAGGATAAACTAGTACGGCCTAGTCTAAACCAATTTAGCCGAGTCGAAACTAATTTAGCGAACATGTAAGGACTTTTACATGCGGAGAATTCCCAAATCACGTCCCAGTATGGCAAACAGCAATAATAAAAACAATAAAATATGGCAAATTATTTTATCCTGATATAATAAAGACTCACACTTCAGGCCAAACTAGTATATCAGGATTGTCAGTATAAACTAGTTTAGCCTAGTCTAAACCAATTTAATCTGGTCGAAAGTACATAATTGATTACAGATTGGTTGCTGATTTAAATGTAAGTTTAGAAAACGCAATTGAGAGTTGTAAGACTTTTAAGTATTTGGGGTAAATGATAAACCGAGATAGCACTTGTATGAAAGATATAGTAATGAAAATAGTACGGGGAAAACAAGCCACGAAAGCACTCCATGGTGATATGGAATAACAATCGAACTAAAGAAAACAAAAAAGGATTTTTCAGGCCATAGTGCTGAATATTACCCTACAAGCGCGGAAAAATGGCCAGTGACAACAATAATACGAAACAAAAAACGAAGAGTTGAATTGGAGTTTATGAGAAGGTGTCTACAAATTACCAGGTGGGATAGAATATGAACAACGGAAATATGAAACAGAATATAAGTAGAATGCTCAATTACAAAAAAGTTGTGGTAGTAAGAGTATAGCCCTGAAATGGTACGGGCATTTACAAAGAATGCCGGAGCACAGGTGGCCGAAAAGATTACTGGACTGGACCTGCAAGGAGGAAGACCTGCAGTGAGATGGAAAACTCACATAGGAAATGCTATGACAGATAGAGACCTCAGAGATGGCGACTGGGAGAATAGAGTGCTATATAAGACGAAAACGGCAAACTCATAATGAGAAAAAGCCAAGAAGAAGAAAGTAATTCAGCGAACTAGTACGGTTTAATATAAATACTAAATTGTACAAAATACTTTGTTCTTGGAAAAATAATCATTTTGATTAAAATTATAATTATTCGTAACAAACAAACATTAATAATGAGCTATATTCGCGGTCAGACGAACAGACAGGCTAGATCAAATTTCTCACCTTTAGTACCATCCTCGGATTATAAGCTTTCATTTGACACCTCATTTGTCATTCTACCTAATATAATGACGGTTCACGTTGAACCGAACCAGGTTAAACCCTAAGTAAAAAAACCAGTATAACCGAAAACCAGTGTTTGTTTTTTTTTCAATGGCCAATACCCATTCAGTTTTTTATAGATAGCGATTTTACAGTTTATTCCACTGTTTATTTACACTTTGCATAGTTAAAACTGGACTAAGATATATCTTCCATAAATTTTTATTAAAGTCCCGGGAGCACTAATGAGTTGGCTACAGGGGAAAGTTTCTTTGTTTTTAAACGGTTTAACAATTGACGGCAAAGAGATAAATGATCTTCTGAGCCTGTTTGATGATTCCACGTCGTTGGTTGCTCGGCATTAACCAGCTGTAATTATGATAACATTCGCTACATTAATTTTTATTACAAACGACGCTTTTTACGTACAGCTACAGTTAACTACTTTGGAAGTATTTTTAATAAGTATTTTAATAAGTATGAGTCATTTGTTTGAAACGCAGGTGATTATTGTTAAATATAATATTATAACTACTATATTAAAACTTCTTCCTCTCATAATCTAATGCATTTTCAAAACTTCGTTTCCGCATCAGCTTTAATCAACTTCTTTCAATTTTTTCTATGAATTGTGTTTATAGTTATCTTCCTTTTTCTTTATCTTTTATTTTATCTATCATGCATGTGTGCAAGATTAGATCTTTCTTTTAGCCTATTATTCGATATTTCCGTCATCAGAACGTATCTTACAAGTATCTTTGGTTTTATTATGTTAATATTTCAAACCAGTTCAATTTATTATGTCAGATCTTCTTCTTCTTCTAGAACATACTAAAAGAGAGAACACTTCAACTTTCTCACAACATCTCATACAAAATAAACATACTCTCAACACCCCAGAAGACGTCTCATTGTTACATAACATCTCACAAAAAACTTCCTAAGATTGGACCTGTATGAGGACTTAGAAATAGTTGAAGAGAAGCATAAAAGTCCTAATTGTGTTAATCGCCATGTTTCTTTTAATCGAGATTTTCAACCCCTACACCGACAACTTTTTTCATAACACATATCATCTATATACTCTCATCTTATGTTTATTATCAGACTTTCACTATCATCCAAACTATTTTATTTCTATACAAATTTTCTATACCCAACATCCTACTTCAAACTCTCAATACATTTTATTTACATTTTATCATTCCATATTCTTATTTTTCACTTCTACAGTAATTTAGACAGACTTCTACATTATTCGTTTTATTTATTACATTGTTTATCTCCACATCCTCCCACCATGATCCTACACCCTTCTTCATTATTCATCCATTCGTTTTGGGTCGGTCTGTGGTTGAGTCTCTTGGGTTATCAGTCCTATCTAGTGTTTTTAGTCTCATTCTCTTTCGCACATAACTACAAAATTTCTTCAGCCAAACGAAATATACGATCACTTTCTAATTTTTCAAGTTCATCTGTACTCAACAACTTAGATCAAATTATCAGTCACCAAAACACTCACACCTTAATCATTATCTTAGAATTGTACATTTTGTACATATTAAACAAAAAAAGATATCCTAGATGCATGGCGTAATAGGCCTTTCAAAAAAAAATTCTAAGTATATCACCATTACGAGATTAATGTGTTGCTGACTGCATAACTCGTAGTACCTATTTATCAATTATTGACATATTCATATGTTTAATCGTCAAATATTACACAACTTTAACTATATAATTTTATATAATTTTAACACCAATATATGGATATTTGATAATGTTTTATTTTAACATCGACATAAACTTTAAATTTCATTGGCTGAAGTAACAAAATAGTTCATAACGTTGTATTGACAATCTAATCTGTCACTGACATATTTCTGAAGTTCTTTTACCTGTCAGTTCAGTTGACACTCAATTTTCAATATGTAAGGTTCATTCCCTGCAAATCATATCCACGTGGGTTAGAGTCCTGTGTTGCCCTGGGTTATATCCAGGAATATTTGCAACATCGATCATCATTATCAATAATATGTAGTATCATTTAACATCTTACAACTTTCAAAGGGTTTTCACCCATAACTTTTTGGTGGCTCACGCATGCATGCTATTGTAAGTATGGCCTGTGTCAATTCTTAACCTTAGTCAACTTTTATCACATTTTCTATTATTAATTAGGTTATACTTACTATTTTAGGGCTTAACACTGATGATGGATTACTTATTAATCCGAAAACGTTTTGTTTTGTGATGTAACCCTTATTGGGGTATTTTAAATTTACCTTTTACAAAGGATCTTGTATTTTTTCTTCTTCTTCTTCTTTTGGTATAATAACTCTGGATGGGTCTTGGCCTGTACGGCTATGTCCTTCTATTTGGATCTCTCTTGTGCCCTTCTTCTCCATTGTCTTATATTCATTGCTTTCTGGTCGTCTTCTACGTTATCCAACCATCTCGTTCTAGGTCTTCCTTATTTCGTCATCTTATCGGCTTTCGTTGTAATATTTTTTTGTTGTTTTTGCATCTTCTGGTCTCTCATCCCAACCATAACGGTTTTTGATTTTTCACAAATCTTACACACCATCCATTTAATTCATTAACCTCGTCCTTTCTCTTAATTGTCCATGTATCGTCTCTTGCATAGGGCGAAACACTTTTCTCAATATATTTTTCTCAGATGCCCTCAGTAAGGCTTGATCTTTTTTGGTCATTACTCAGGTTTCACAACCATAGGTTACTACAGGTCTAATCAATGTTCTGTAGATAGCCATTTTGGTTTACTTGTCTAATAATTTTGATGTCATCACTCTTTTATTAGCATAGTAGGCTATTGATTATGTTCAAAATAATAGAGCTAAAAGGATCTACAACATTAACTGGATTTTATTGTCTTATATGGTCAATGGATCTTTATGTTTGAAAAAACCGTGGAGTGCTACCATTTTTATGGGTGCGTTTTTGAGAAAGGAGTGAATAAGTCCCTAGGCACAGGGTGAATTAGGATGAGTTCTATGCACTTCTGGTACAAACACGTCTACAGGTAGATTGTTACAGGTTAAATTTGCTATTGAAATATCACATTTGAAAGTCAAAAATATTTGCTTTTACAAAAACATATTCAAAAGAAAAGCAAGAAAAAAACACGAAAGAATGCGGTTTGATTTTTTGCCCCATAACTTTATTCCACGGGGATATAGGTATAGGTATTGCTTCAGCGAAAAATAATTTCCATCCTTCCTCTTTAACCTTTAACTACACGCGATGGAGTATTTTGTACGCCAGATATAAGAATTCTACCGCAAATATATTTAAAAAATTAATTTTTGACCTTGTTTATCTCTCTAACCTATCACTGGAATGTGCTTTACAATTTGGTTTTAGTTTCGTTATAATCGGCGTTCTGGGAGGATCGTAATTTACAGTTTGTTATTTGTTATTTCCGGTGGTGGACAATGTACGCCACAATTATATTAATATAAGTAGTAACATAAGTATATATTTCAATTGTTTTTTAGTCATTATGGCACAATAGTATATTGTACAGCAAGAGAGAAAAAAGACATATTTCTCACGAGCGCAGAAGTTTGTTGTCACGAGCCGAGGCACGAGGCGAGTGCCGCAAATCAAGCGAGAGATAAATGTGTTATTTTCTTTCGTGTTGTACACTGTACTTTTTCTATGGATGCGTTTTTGTCAAGAGTTCAAACTTCAAAATTAAATAATTTAAGTGCTTTTAGGTATATTATATGCCTAAATTGAAATAAAATACATATATACACATAGGTATTTAATATCCTTAATATTTATATACTTTATTTATTTAAAATTATAATTCACAGTTGAACAGTCTTAAAAGCTAATTTTTGATAAGTTTTGACAAGTTTGAACACATTTTGTTTGATAAAAATAATTGTGTTTGTATTGTGCATGTTACCATGGAAATTGCTATCATATGTATGTAAACCGGCGGTGAACCAGTGAGAAAAAATTTTTCTCACTGCAATGGCCGAATTTTCTAACTGCCTGAGAAATTGTTCGTTTTGAATGTATGTAAGTAGTGAGAGAAGTTGCACATTGTATAACATCCATAGAAAAAATATATTTTTCTTTATTAACAATATTTTTCTCCTGTAAAAAATCACATTTCAAAAAATTTTTTATTAGTAATTTTATTTATCATGGAATCCAGTTATTCCATGATTCCAGTTATAAGTCCCAATTGGCTTACTGAGAAGGAACTCCAAGTATTCACTGATGCCGAATAAGGTTTATAACAAACAACTAAGTGCATTTTTTAAAAAAACAGTAAACAAATCCGCTTTTAAGTGTATTTTCTTGTGGCGTATAAAGTACGCCATGCATGTAGTTATGTTATAACTTGATGCGCGGGTAGTTAAAGGTTAAAACGATGTTTGGTAGTAGTCTCTAGGATTTATAGTTTTCGAAGGAGGATTTTTCAAAAATTTTTGGGCCATTTTTTCCATTTTTTCGCAAACATTGTTCTGTAACTTTTTTCTACACATTTCTAGGTATATACAATGGTACATTTAGTAGAAAGAGAAGTCAATTTCCTTCAAAATGGTCTATTGTATAAGGTTGTATGGCTCTTTTTAAGCAAGTCATGATTTTTCAAGCTTTTATACTTTTAATGATTTTTGATATTTTTAATGATTATTTTTTAAATTTCTCACTATCACTTTTTTCTTATACATTTAGGTATATACATTGTCGAAAAAAGCTTATTTTCTTTACTATAAAATGGTGTATTGCAAAAAAATCTAAGACTATTTTTAAACAAGATTTCCTAGGATATCCAAAGTATTCGTAATTTGAGACAAATTTTATTTTTTTTTATTTTTTTTTTGAATTAGAAGAATATAATTGCATATTATATCAAAACTTTTAATTCCAAATAACTTTCCTTAATAATAATTTTCGATATTGTGACATACAAATGTACTTTACTCTTGAACGATATTCATATTTTTTAACATACTAACTACACTATTGATAAAATTTTATATCGGATGATTGGATCTTAGGTTTTAGACTATGCAGAGCATTTATAAGGAACATTTTTTTTCATAAAGTTAATAATAAAAAGGTTTTCCATATGGTTCCAACTTAGTGGGACCTATTGCATGCGTGTCACATTTTGATAAAGCATATCTTGTTTAAAAATAGTCCTAGGATTATTTACAGTACACCATTTTAAAGTAAAGAAAATAAGCTTTCTTTCTTATTTTACAATGTATATACCTAAATATACAATAGAAAAAGTTATAACGAGAAATTTAAAAATAATCGTAAAATATATCAAAAATCATTAAAAGTACAAAATTTTGAACCACCATATCTTGCTTAAAGATCATCATACAGCTTTCTGCAATAAACCATTTTAAAGGTAATTGACTTTTCTTTTTACTATATTATGTAACATTGCATATATCTAAAACTACATAGAAACAAGTTACAAAACAATGTTTGAGAAGTAACAAGAAACATTAGCCAAAATCGCTGTGAGTGCCGAAATTTGAAAAGTCATATTTGGTAAACTATAAATCACAGAGACTTCTAACAAACGTCATTTTAAATAGAAAGGATGGTAGTTTGTTTTCTGTAAAGGAATACCTCTACCTATGTTCCCGTGGAAAAAAGTTAGGTGGCAAAAACAGAATTTTTTTTCAGAATCTTTCGTGTTTTTTTCTTGCTTTTCTTTTGAATATATTTTTGTAAAAAAATATTTTTGACTTTAAAATATGACGTTTCGCTAGCAAATTTAACCTGGAACAATTTTCCTGTAGACGTGTTTGTACCAAAAGCGCATAGAACTCATCCTAATTCGCCCTGAGCCTAGGGACTAATTCACCGCTTTCTCAAAAACGCACCCCTTTAAATGGTAGCACTCTTCGGATTTTTCATACTTAATAGTCCATTGACTGTATGAAACAATAAAACCCCGTTAACTTTGTAGTTCCTTTCTAAAATACATAATAAATAGCCTATAGTATGTACGATCCCTACTGGAAATACGTGAATTAATTTCGCTACTTGCTGAATTCTGATTGATTTCCACTCTCATATAATATAATATCTCATATATGAAAGCATCCACACGTTCAATGGTACCTATAGTAAGTTGTCTATTACGATATTATTTTTATTGTCAGGTGTTATTTTGATGGTCATGTCATGTATAGACAGGCAAATATGCAAATAAAAAGGTATAACATATGCGCATAAATATGCAGTATTTTACACAAAATTACGCACGTTTATCTAAAAAATATGCACGTAATAAAAAAAAATATTTACAGTATTTTTTTATTTACAAACATATTTACAATATCTCCACATAGTGTATTAATTAACATGTAATTAAGCTAATTAATTAAATATTTAAATATTTAAGTATTTTAACAAATAAATAATTAATATTATTTCGAATTGTGGTAACAATAAATATCATCAAATGCTGTTTAAAATTTTCTAACAAATACTTATGGCTTCTATCTGATTACATAGAAACATTTCTTTCGATATTAACTGATGTAATTGGGGTATTGTTCAAATTTACGATAATAGTTGGTTATAAATTAAGTGCTTCGAAAAATGTCCCAGCTAGTACTTGAACCACTTAAGAAAGAATCTGGTAATAATTACTGTTTTTTTTCATGGTTGCTCTAAACTTTTGAAAAATTTCCTATCCAATATGATGTATTACTTTTAACGTTTTGAAACACTGATTCAAATTATTTTGTTTAAAATGTACTGTCTAGCAATGATAATTATTTGGAGAATTCTAATTGACACCACGACACTGAACTGTCTATTTGCGCCATTTTCAAAGCACAATAATTATTCACAATTACGAAGACACGTGTTAACGTCTTATTTTACCTAGAGATATAAAATGGCTGATTTTGGAACCTTTGTAACCAAAACGTACAAAACTGTCTACATATAATAAGCCGCTCTTTTATTAGTTACTACGTTCAGGTACCCAAAATTTGAATATGTACCAAGAGAATATAAAACGAAATTAAATATTGAGATTTCCAAGCTATTTGTTACAGTAATTTAAAAATATATGTATAGTTTCAACCAAAATTTAAAATTATATGCACTTTATGCACACTTTTATAAAAACATGCAAAATTGGAAATTTTTGCATTTTTAATCATTATATGCAAAATATACAATTTGCATATTTGTCTAAGTCTAGTCATGTACTTCGCTTTTGTTTCGTTTATTTTAAAACGTCTTTTTCGTGCATCAAGATCAATTTCCTTAATCGCTTTCATTAGTTTTTACTGCTTACTAATTACAGCTTCATCGTCTGCTTATGCAGTAATTTGTGCTGTTGTGATATTTATATAGCCGGTTACATTGGTTTTTCTGATGATTTCCTCTAGGTTGAACAGTATGGTTTACATGATAGTGCGTCTCCTTGTTTCACTCAAACGTTTATGTCAGATAGGTTACTCCATCTACTCTAGCCTGTGGCTTTTGAACCCTACAACGTCATTTTTATGAGGCTGATATATTTGTTAGGTATACCTATAATAGTAGGAAGGTCTTCCAGCATTTTTTCTTTTTCACACTATCAAAAGCTTGCTTTATATTATGTAGTTATATTATGTCGTATTCATAAGGTTTTTCTTGTATCGTTCGTAGTAAGAATATATTATCTGTGATGGCTCTATTTGGTCTGAATTCATTTTGATAAACAGTTGACCAATTGATTGAAAAGAGATAAATGATCTTCTGGGCCTATTTGATGATTCCACTTCGTTGGTTTCTAGGAATTGACCAGCTGTAGTTATGAAGACATTCGCTACATTAGTTTTTATTACAAACGACGCTTTTTTACATACAGCTACAGTTAACTGGTTTGGAAATATTTTTAATAAGTATTTAAAAAAAAACTAAGTTCTTTATTTAACAAAAATGTGGGAAAGAAACAGGGAGACGTACTATCAACCATACTGTTCAACCTAGTTCTTGAGGCAATCATCGGAAAAACCAATGTAACAGGCCATATAAATACCAAAACAGTACAAATTACTGCATATGCAAACGACGGAGCTATCACTGGTAAGAACAAGCAACAACTAATGGAAGCGATTCAGGAAATTGATCCTGAAACACGAAAAAGAGGTCTTAAAATAAACGAAACAAAAACGAAGTACATGACAGTCAAAATAATAACTGACAATGAAAATAATATTGCAATTGACAACTATACCATTGATCATGCGGATGCCTTCACATATCTGGATAGTCCAAACTCAGGACATTTAAGAAAAAGATACTGAAAACAGTATTTGGCCCGATGCAAGAGGAAGACGGCACATGGAGAATCAGGAGAAACGACGTGTTACATGTTTCTTCTTGATGTTGTGTGTATTGTTTAGTCATATCTCTATCGAACCTAAGTAGTCTGGGCTGATTATCGGAGAATAGGCCATTTTTGGGAAAAGTTATTTACCAGCAATTTTATTGCTGGAATCGAAGCTTATGATTATATATATTAATAATATAGGTATGCAAAGTCCGCAGATAGTGTGCTACCTTTTTTATAAACAAAATGGCGCCCGAAAATCGTGTTTTTTTCAATTACTGCCCTATAACTCCGAAGATTTTAACTTTACAACAAAAATACTCGAATAAAAATTCACCGTGATTAAATTCTGCATAGAGAGGCGTTTTTCCGGATCTGCTCCGACGAAAATTTTCGTCGGAAAATGCAGATTTTCCCAACAAAATCTTTAATTTTCAAATAAAGTTTTAGATAAGTAATTATCTACCAATAATTAAGTAATTTGGTGACTTAAAAGCCTTCTTAGTTTAGATTATAGTTCCAAAAGCTGGTGAAAATTAAACGAATATTTTAGCAACAATTCAATTGTTAATTAATAATTTACGGTCGCAATAATAACCAAAATAATTATGATACACTGATCAAACTTTGAAGTCTTATAAAGATGAGAAGTCTATTTAACATTTTGTCGACAAAATATAAATTTTTTATTTTTTTGCATAATCTTTAAATGTTAAAAAAAAATAGTTATAAACAAATTACCGTTTCTCAAAAAGTTTTTATTATATTATAATTTTAAAAAATAGCTAAAATGCGCATTTCAAATATCTTGAAAATGAATGCTTTAAAACTTTTTTGCAACCATTTGCAAAAAAGTTATGAAACAGCAAAATAAACATAGGATTGCTACGGTGTCTATAATTTTTTTTAATTCTTTCAAAGCTTAGAAGTGAGTTTAAAGTACAAGCTAATTATTTACAAAAAAAAATCGATTATCAGTTTTATAGTTATATTTTAATTAAAGATTATAAATATATTTTTTTTGTAATTTACACGCACGAAAGTAGAATCATACAGTACTGTAGCCAAAAATTTTCACTCGGAGCGACGACAGGCCGCGCGAGACGTACACTTTTATAAATAATACATGCTGCGTGTCAGTCGCTTCGAGTGAATATTTTAGCTCCGACTCTGTATCAGGCCTACTTTTGCGCTAAAAATTACAACATAAAGTATTTTTAATCTTTGATTAAAATATAACCATTGCACTAATTTTTGACATTCTTTGTAAGTAATTACCTAGATTGTACCATAGACTCACTTTTAAGCTTTGAAACAATTAAAACAAATTATAAACAACGGAAAAATTTTATATTTATTTTGCTGTTTCATAACTTTATTGCAAATGGTTGGAAAACTTTTTTAAAGCATTCATTTTCAAGACCTATGAAATACGAGTTTTAAGTGTTTTTTAAAATTAGAATATAATAAACAATTTCTGAGAAATGTTAATTTGTTTATAACAATTTTTTAAAACATTTAAAGATTATGCAAAAAAATGAAAAATATATATTTTGTCGACAAAATATTAAATAGGTATCACACCTTAACAATCTTTCTAAGTTTGATCAATGTCTCATGATTATTTTGGTTGTTATTGCGACTGTAAATTGTTAATTAACAATTGAATTGTTGCTAGAATATTCGTTTCATTTTCACCGGCTTCTGAATTTATAGTCTATACCAAGAAAGCTTTTATTTCACCAAGCTATATAATTATTAATAAATAATTACTGGCCCAAAAAATTTATTTAAAATTCGAGATTTTGTTGGGAAAACCCACATTTTCCGAGGAAAATTTTCGTCGGAGCAAATCGGAAAAAACTTGCGTCTATGTAGAATTAAATTGGGGTGAATTTTTTATTTGATTATTTTTGGTGTAAATTTAAAATCTTCGGAGTTATAGAGCAATAATTGAAAAAAATACGATTTGTCGGCGCCATTTTTTTTCAAAATTTATAGATTATGCAAAAAAAAGAAAAATTTTTATTTTGTCGATAAAATATTAAACAAGCATCTCATCTTTATAATCTTTATAAGTTTGATCAATGTATCAAAAAAAAGATGGCGTCAACTGAGAAAGACGTGTTAAGTTATTTGTGCATTCAGTGTTCTAAAAAAGTGAGAAATGGGCTAAAATGTGTGAAGTGTGCCTTATTAGCTCACCCCAGCTGTGCTGAACGAATGAAAAATGTTAAAATTGTTGAAGAAGGAATGATCTGTTGTGACACAAATTTAAAGGTTGACAGTGAGATTAGTGATGAAAGTGTAATTACTGAAGATCTGAATATTTCTGAAGAACATATCTTAAAGAGGGAAGTAGAATACTTAAAAATTATACTTAGTCACAAAAATTATATAATTCGTGAACTCCAAGAAAAAATTAAATTAATCCAAAATAATACAGCAAAAAACGTAAACAACCAGTTTCCCCTTTCCCCTCTACCAGGCGAAACCTCTGTTGGCATTGGCAATTTAAGTGACCTCCAACCAAGCTTAAGGTCAATGAACGTTAAAGTTTTTAAAAATGGTAACACAGTGTCAGATATGGATGCAAAACCTAGCCATTCCAAGTCCACTTCACCTGACATTACTGTCATTAGTGATAATATCGGAGAGGTTAAAAGTCGACTTAAAACAGCTGATAACAACCAGGTTGTAAACAATAATAGAAAGCATACATTTAGCAAGAAAGATGTTAGCTACGCTATCCATGATGCTTTAAATCAACAAAAGTTTTTGGAAATACAAAATTTAGAAGAAACTAATGATGAAATTATGAGAGGTGAGTGGCTGACCCAGAATCGTCGTAAGCGTAGGCGTCAATATTTAATTGGTGGAAATGAGGTGGAAAAATCGGTGGAGACCGTCCCAAAATTTGTGTCTCTGCATGTCACACGTCTTAAACCGCAAACAACCCCTGATAACCTACATAAAATGTTAGCTGTATCATTTCCTGAAGTCCAATGTGTGGTACACAAATCAAAAATGCCAGAAGCATATAGTTCTATGAAGGTCACCATTAATCAAGAAAACCTAAAGAGAGCTTGGAACAAAGATGTTTGGCCAAAGGGTGCAGTGGTGTCTAAGTTTTTTGTGAAGAGGAGGGTGCCAATTTAACTGGATCCTCTGTAAAAAGTATTTCAGTATTTCAGGCAAGTAGTTCAGAGATAAATAATAATCATTTTAAAATCATTTGTGTAAATTCACAGTCAATAGCTAACAAAACAAGTGCACTTGAGCTAATTTTAAATAGTAACTGTCCGGATATTGTTTGTGTTACTGAGACATGGTGTAATGAATTAAGTGTAAATAGTATTAATTTTGAGAATTATTGTCAAGCTGCCTCATATAATAGAATTGAAAAAATCCACGGTGGTGTCCTGATATTTGTCAGACAGTCATTGTCATTTAAAGTACCAAAGTATTTAAATAGTTTAGCAGAAGAAGTTAATTTCGAGTGTTGTTGTATAACCTTCAATTTAAATGTAAGTACATACTGTTTGATAAACATATATAGAGCACCCAGTGGTGATGTAGAGATTTTCATGAACAAATTATTTTTAGCGTTAAACTATTGTTATGATCATTTTAAATATGTTATTGTAAGTGGTGATTTTAATATTAATTATCTGAGTGTGTCTCGGGAAAAGTCTTTACTGAATGACATTATTGAAAGTTTTAATTTAACTTGCCAAAACTTAGA
Source organism: Diabrotica virgifera virgifera (assembly GCF_917563875.1). Taxonomy (NCBI): domain Eukaryota; kingdom Metazoa; phylum Arthropoda; class Insecta; order Coleoptera; family Chrysomelidae; genus Diabrotica; species Diabrotica virgifera. The sequence goes on along the minus strand of NC_065446.1, from coordinate 191,261,948 downwards.
ACCTACTAGGATTTTTACAGATAAAAATGGCAGAACAACAAAATCTAAAATTGACTATTTTATTACAAATTGTCCCCTACCATATGAGATTACAGTTAGAGATTTTCATATTGGAGATCATAGTGGATTGGAACTTATAATACCAAATGTAATTTCAAAAGCAAATCACCACACAAATGACATTTCTGATACTATAACATTTAGAAATTTGTCTGAACCAAATATATCAACATTGCAAACAAGGTTGAATCTTGAGGATTTTAAGGGTGTTTATGAAAATCTCGACAATATTGATTCTGCTTATACTGATTTTGTAAATATTCTATTATATCATATTGAAATATGTTGTCCTATGGTTGTAAAAAAAATAGGTCAAAATAATAATAATAACTGGATCTCTAAAGAAATCTTGAAGATGGGAGTTGATTTAAAAGACCTTTTCTGGTTGACAAAAAATTCGACAGACCCTGATGTACATTTAAAATATAGAGAAGACAAAAAGAAATATACTCATAAAATTCAAGAAGCAAAGAAGCACTGGTTCCAGAATGTTTTTCATAACAAAAATAACCATCAAAAGCAAAAATTTATTTGGAAAACAGTTAATATAAAAACTGGAAAAAAAGGACAGTATAATAACATAGAAAAAATCGATCACTCAGGAAGTTTTATAAACGATAAAAAAGAGATGGCAAATGCTTTCGGCATATTCTTTACATCATTTTCAAAAAATGCATTAAATACCAAATATGGGGATTCACAATTTAAAAACTATACGACTTTAAATGTTGGCCAAACATTCTACTTCTATCCTATAGACTACAGCGATGTTGCTGAAGCTGTTTCATCCTTAAAAAATGTAAATTCAGTGGGTATTGATTGCATTTCCACAAAGCTAGTTAAACATATGAGCGTATACATTATTCAACCGTTAACTGATTTAATAAATAAATCTGTGGAGATGGGTGTTTTTCCCACTGATTTAAAAGTTGGTATAGTTTCCCCAATATTTAAAAAAGGAAACAAAACTATGTTAGAAAATTATAGACCAATTACCGTACCAACTGTCTTGTGTAAGGTTATTGAAAAATGCATTCATAAAAGGATGTTGTCATTTCTTAGTAAATATAACATAATAAGTTCATATCAAAATGGGTTTCTTCCGGGTAAATCAACTGAGAGTGCATCAACCACATTTTTTAAATTCATTTATAATTCATTAGATCAGAAGAAGTTTGTTGGAGCCCTCTTTTTTGATTTAACTAAAGCTTTTGACTCTATAAATTTAAATGTAGCAATTTGTAAACTAAACGGCCTTGGATTTCGAGGTAATTTTTTAAAGTGGTTACAATCATATCTAGAATGTCGACAGATGTATGTCAAAATCGGACATTATCAATCAGATTTGTATGACGTTGATCTTGGCGTTCCACAAGGATCAATACTGGGTCCTTTGTTATTTCTTTGTTATATCAATGATATGCCCAAATATATGAGTACGGAAAATATTTTTTTATATGCTGATGACACGACTTTAGCGACATCTGCAGAAAATGCTGAGGAAATGAGGTTAAAACTCAATACCTTAGCCCATGAGTTTACGTCTTGGTGCGAAAAAAACTCCTTAATAGTAAATTCGAGTAAAACAGTATATATGCAATTTTATATAAAAACTCCAATTAAGGAAAATTTCTCTATCAAAGTCGACAACGATTTTATCACTTTATCTGATACTACAAAGTTTTTAGGACTACATCTTAACAGTAATATGAGCTGGGAGGCACATATTAATCATGTATGTTGGAAAATTAATTCTGGATACTATGCTCTTTTGCAACTTAAATACTTATTCACAACGGAACAGATACTTAATGTTTATTACGCTATCGTCTATTCACATTTGTCATACAATATTGTTCTATGGGGCAGTGCAACAAATGTCTCAAAAGTTTTTATAGCCCAAAAACGCATAATCCGCTTGATTTTTAATTTACCATATGGACATACGTGTAGAGACCATTTTAGAAAATACCAAATACTTACTGTTCCCTCAATTTTTATATACAGAAGTATTCTGTACACAAAAGCTAATATTTATTCATTGACATCAAATTCAGATGTACACAATTATCGTACTAGACAAAAAGATTTCTTTAGGGCTCCTAAACATTACACTTCCATGTTTGAAAAAAGCCCTGAATATAGCGGCATAAGGTTTTTTAATCAGCTCCCATCCAAAATAAAAAGTGAGGCAGATGATGTTAGAATATTTAAGAATAAATTGAAGACTTATCTCATTGATTCATGTTTTTATAGTGTCTCTGAATTTATGTCTTAGTATGTTGTTTCTATGTTTATGTGTATGTTTATATTGTATAGGTAGTCTTTAACTTTTCTATTTTTTAAATGTCTATATTCTTTACTGTGACATGTCCTATATTATGTAAATAATCTGTAAGGATGAATAAAGTATTATTATTATTATTATTATTATTATCATGATTATTTTAGTTATTATTGCGATCGTAAATTGTTAATTAACAATTGAATTGTTGCTAAAATATTCGTTTAATTTTCACCGGCTTCTGGAATTATAATCTATACCAAGAAAGCTTTGATGTCACTAAGTTATTTAATTATTGATTAGTAATTACTTACCTAAAACTTTATTTGAAAATTAGAGTTTTTGTTAGGAAAGCCCGCATTTTCCGAGGAAAATTTTCGTCGGAGCAAATCGTGAAAAACATATCTCTATGCAGAATTTATTTGGGGTGAATTTTTATTTGGGTGTTTTTCTTGTAAATTTAAAACCTTCGGTGTTATAGAGCAATAATTGAAAAAACTACGATTTGTCGGCGCCATTTTGTTTATAAAAAAAGTAGCACACTATCTGCGGACTTTGCATACCTATATTATTAATATATAGGATCTTATAATTCGATTCCAGCAATAAAATTGCTGGTAAATAACTTTTCAATGAATTTTGCTAATTAGCCCAGAGTAAAGTTCGATCGTCAACTATCGCCAATATAAATACCAAAACAGTACAATTTATTGCATAATGCAGACGATGAAGCTGTTATTAGTAAGAACAAGCAACAACTAATGGAAGCGTTCAAGGAAATTGATCCTGAAGCACGAAAAAGTGGTCATAAAATAAACGAAAAAAAAAAAAACGAAGTACATCACCGTCAAAATAGTATCTGACAATAAAAATAATATCGCAATAGACAACTTTAGGTACCTACTATTAAAAGTTTGGATATAATCACATATATGAGCACAGAAATCAATTAGAATTCAGTAAGTAGCGAAATTATTGCACGTATCGTACATACTATGATAATAAAAGATTGATGACCTCAAAATTATTAGTCAAAAGGACCAAAGCGGCTATCTACAGAACATTGACTAGACCCGTAATAACATATGGTTATGAAACCTTGTAATATCCAAAAAATATTAAGCCTAACTCAGGGCATTTTTGAGTAAAAGATTTGGCCTAATGGAAGAGACAGACGGCACAGGGAGAATCAGGAGAAACCACGAGGTTAATGAATTAAATGGATGGTATGATATTGTAAGATTTGTGAAAAATCAAAAACCGTTATAGTTGGGACATAGCCAGAGACAAGAAGATGCAAAAACAGCACAAAAATATTACAATGGAATCCGATGATAAGAAGACGAAATAAGGAAGGCCTAGAACGAGATGGTTGGATAACATAGAAGACGACCAGGCAACAAATAATGATAAGAAAATGGAGAAGAAGGGCACAAGACAGATCTGAATGAAAGGACATAGCCGTCCTGGCAAAGGCCCATTCAGAGTTATGATGCCAAAAGGAAAAGAAGAAATAACATAAACAATTTAAAGCGGTTTGAAATATTAACATAATAAAATCAAATAAACTTGTAGTATACGTCCTGATGACGGAAATATCGAGTAAAAAGCTAAAAAAAGATCTAAAATCACATGCAAATAAAATATAAAAGGAATGAAAGATAACGGAAACTGATGCAGAAACAAAGTCTTAAAGAAGCACTAGATTACGAGAAGCAGAAGAAGTTTTAAATACAGCAGTTATAATGATAATAAAAATATATACTAATATTTTATGTCCCATTTTTATATCTCCCCTTATGTCATGATACAATAAATTTAGGAGATATGACACCAAAGTGTTTCAAATTCGTTCGGTTTTGCGAATGACGTCAATACGTGATAGGTCTGGATCCCGCGTATGAAAAAAAAGTTGATTAATAGCAAGCTTAAAATTTGTTAATAGCTTAAGGGTGTCTAGTCGGATAAGTTTTGATATATGGGATCACTGGAACAGGGGCAGTTTTAATTGTGGAACAGGTTAAAAATTTGGAACGGTCAGACCACGAAAACGGCACATTTATTTTGTCCGACAGAACAGACTTAAACTCTCCGAACAGAGATTAAACTCTCATGCAAAAATCAGACTGCTATGTATCACCTGTCATAATTCCTGTCATTTGACATATTCTACATGTTCCACTTATTAAAACGCCCACTTGGTGATAAATAGCAGTCTGATTTTTGCATGAGAGATTAATCTCTGTTCGGAGAGTTTAAGTCTCTTCTGTCGGACAAAATACATGTGCCGTTTTCGTGGTGTGACCGTTCCAAATTTTTAACCTGTTCCACAATTAAAACTTCCCCTGTTCCAGTGTTCCCATATATCAAAGTTTATCCGACTAGACACTCTTAAGCTATTAACAAATTTTCAGCTTGTTATTAATCAACTTTTTTTTCATACGCGGGATCCAGATCTATGAGTAGTTAGCGTCGCCAATTTGAAATAACTTATGGATAACATAAAGAATGGAAGCATTCTGGCAACAAAATTACGGATTATTTATGTTAAATTTCTTTTTACGATACATAGTGATAAAGTAATGGATATAAACTTTTGTGAATTATGGATTTATTGAAGATAAAATAGGCAAATGTGCACTTAAAATAGTGATGTTTTCATTAAAATTATTATCACACTAACGTAATTATGACATTCCCTAAATACAATGAGAAAAACCTTATTAATACCTACTAAATTTCAATACTATCCGTTATTAAAAAGGTTTTTCGCATCTACATCAGTCCCGTCTTTGAGAGGATGTGGAATCTTATTTTCCTTAGAGGTTTGGTCATATCACAGCTGTAACTTGTTCTGCAGTGGAAATTTTGCAGTGGCTTTTTAGTTTGATCACAATTTCTTAGGTTATATCTTCCTCTTTCCATATCTACCGATTCTTTTGTAGTCATCTTTACCATTCTGTGAGATTATTTCAGTATCGATCTCATTTTAGGCTATTGATTATATTCAAAATAAGATAGCTAAAAGCAACTACAACGTTAACGGGCTTCTATTATTTCATATGGTCAATGGACATCTATATATGAAAAAACCGCGGAGTGCTACCATTTAAAGGGGTGCGTTTTTGAGAAATGGGTGAATTAGTCCCTGGGCACAGGTTACATTAGGGTGAGTTCTATGCACTTTTGGTATAAACATACCTACATAAAAATTGTTCCTAGTTAAATTTCCTATCTAAATATCGCTTTTTAAGTCAATGATACTTTCTTTTACAAAATATATTCAAAAGAAAAAGCACAAAGAAACCCAAAAGAAAGAAATTTTGTTTTTTGTCCCATAACTTTTGTCCAAGAGGATATAGGTATAGACATTGCTTTACAGAAAAAAAACCTACATATTTCTTCTTTAAAATGTTGTGTAGTAGAGGTAATTAAGACTTATAGTTTTCGAAATATGATTTTTCAAATTTCGCCACTCACAGCAATTTTAAGCAATTTTCCTTGTAATTTCGCAAATATTGTTCTGTAACTTTTTTCCACGTAACTTTAGGTATATGAAATGGTAACGTAATAGAAATAGAAATCAATTAGCTTTAAAATAGTCTACTGTCTAACGTTGTACGACTTTTTTTTAAAGAGATTATGGTTTTTCAATGTTTTATACTTTTAACGATTTTTTATAATATAATATAAAAATAAAATTATATTATTATATGATATATTGTATATTATATAATATTATATTATATATAGTATATATAATATAATACATTATATAATATATAATACCTAATATAAAAAAATATTATTTTTTACATTTTTTACGATTATTTTTGAAATTTCTCATTATAACTTTTTTTCTTCTACATTTAGGTATATATTATATTATATAATAAAAAAAGCTTATTTTGTTTACTTTAAAATTTTGTATTACAAAAAATTCGAGGATTATTTTGAATAAGATATTATTTTTCACAATGTAATAAGTACTTGCAACGATTTTTGATTTTAGGATTATTTTTTAAATTTCTCATTATAACTTTTTTTTTCTTGTACATGAATATACTATATATTGCTGAATAAAGAGGGCTTACTTTCTGTTCTTTAAAATGGTGTATCATCTATATTTAAATAATGGAAACCGAGTGATTCTTTGATATTTTTTTACCTGTATTATTTAAAATTATTTCTTTTACAAAAATTACATAAACAATAGTCTTAGACAACATCACTTTAGCTAAAATTATTTAAACGTTGACATTTAAAAAATTTCAAAATCAAAGTCCATCTCTTCATTAGCATTAGCTTCAATATCTTCCTCTGACCCCTCAGTTACCTTAGAGTCCCACAATTAGTACCCATGCACATGCACCCTTTGCAGAATATTGAAAAACTAATTCCTATCTTCCTACAACCGCAGTTTGTTGTACATCCTTTGGTACATTTACATGCTATTTTTTCAAGCAAAGCTTGTGGTGCAGGAGCATTGACAGTAAATATTGGAATTAATCCATACTTTGAAGTTTGCCCGGCCGAGTCAAGTGGATCCAAAGTATTACCTATAAAAAATAAGATTCAATCATAACACACAATCACATAAAAAAGTTATAAGGAGAAATTTAAAAAATAATCATAAAATCAAAAATCGTTGCAAGTACTTATTACATTTTGAAAAAGCATATCTTATTCAAAAATAATCCTAGAATTTTTTATAATACACCATTTTAAATTAAACAGAATAAGCTTTCTTTTTTATTATATAATATATACCTAAATGTAGAAGAAAAAAAGTTATAATGGGAAATTTAAAAAATAATCGCAAAAAATATAAAAACTTGTTAAAAGTATAAAATCTTGAAAAAGATAACCTCTTTAAAAGAAGTCGTACAACATTACATAGTAGAACATTTTAAAGGTAATTGATTTCTATTCCTCTTACATGTACCATTGCATATGCCTAAAGTTGCGTAGAAAAAAGTTACAGAAAAATATTTGCGAAATAACAAGGAAAATTGCCCAAAATTGCTGTGAGTGGCGAACTTTGAAAAATCATATTGCGAAAACTGTAAATCCTAACGACCTCTACTAAGCATCATTTTAAAGAGAAGATATGTAATTTTTTTGTCTGTGAAGCAATGTCTATACCTATATCCCCGTGGACAAAAGTTATGGGACAAAAAAGAACATTTCTTTCTTTTGGGTTTCTTTGGGCTTTTTCTTTTGAATATATTTTTGTAAAAAAAAGTATCTTTGACTTTAAAAAGTTATATTTAGATAGGAAATTTAACCAGGTACAATTTTTATGTAGACGTGTTTGTACCAAAAGTGCATAGAACTCACCCTAATGTAACCTGTGCCCAGGGACTAATTCACCCATTTCTCAAAAACGCACCCCTTTAAATGGTAGCACTCCGCGGTTTTTCATATATAGAGATTCATTGACCATATGAAGTAATAAAACCCCGTTAACGTTGTAGTTCCTTTCTATAGTACATAATCAATAGCCTATTTTGTTCTAATTGAGAAATAGCTATATAAACTAGGGCGCATCTGCAAAAATATTAGTACATTTGGACGTTGAGAGGTGACTCATATTTTTTTCAAAAATTGCTTGAAAATAACTCATATAATAATATTTAAGTTATCCTCCCACTCGAAAAGGTCTGGAACATTGTTTAAATATCCAAAATGTCAAAAAATGAAGGAAAAATTTGATTTTTTTCTTCGTTTTTTGATTATAACTTTGAAAGTATTCATTTCTGAGAAAAGTTGAACTGACATAAAAGTTGCGCAATTTCCTGCTTTACAGAATTCGTTAAAAATTTTAAAAATTGTCACCCTTGTTGCAAAATAGCAATAATTGCGAAAAAACGATATAATAAACAAGTATTCGTATTTTACGTTTTTCAGCCATTTATGCTACACTTAGCACCTTCATATTTTACAAAGAAAAACTTATGATATGAGAAAACAATACGTGAATTTCATTAAACCTTAACTACAGACATCCGGTATTTTTACCGGTGGGCATTCCCAAAATGTGGATTTCGTGGTAACCTCACAACTTTCAAGTTCATGTGTCTCTGTACCTCTCGGGCAGTTTGTATAACAATGCTAGTCAAAGCGTGTATTGTGTATTGTCAATATTTTCTTTTCTGGTACACATCAAAAATCTTAACCGGTAAAAATTACCGGATGTCTGTGTTAAGGGAGTATTTTTATATGAGTACTATATTTGTAAATCTGAAATGTTTACATTATTTTTTTGTGTTTTTGGGGAAAAAGTAAAGAAATGGACTGTGGAAGACATCCTGGACCTTCAATGAAGGTTAAATTTGAAGATAAAAATTTTGAAGCCACTTTGCAAAAATGGAATTGCCATTTAATTTTATTACAATTTTACCCCTTGCAGATTTTTTTTCATGGATGTAAAAATTTTCGTGGATGCTATTTTATATTTCCTTTGTGATTCTATGTTACGTTTATTTGTTAAAAAAAAGTTTAAATTTTTGTCCATAGCATTTATGGCCGTTTGTTTCAATAGACCAAAAATGTTACCAAAATTCTGGTTTAATAGATTATTCTTCAAAAATCTTGTCATTATATTATTAAAATCACTCATTTTACAATTTTTCCCATATCTAGAGACTCCATAAAAACACATAATGCAAAAAGTTTTTGTTTTTTATTATTAACTTTATATTTTGACTCTATTTTATAATGACCGGTAAAAAATACCGGGAGTCTGTAGTTACGTGATAATATTGGGATGTCTGTAGTTAAGGGTTAAGATCGATTAAACAGATTTTGCAAAATAAATTTTGCAATCCAGCTTTCGCAAAAAAAAATTAATTTTTTCAAAATCTTGCAGGACTGAATATAGAGCAGACAGCAAGTGTAATTTTTTTTACATATAGAAGAATACCGTACCTTTCATTTGCAATGTGCAATACTAAAATCGGTTAACCACTACGGCGTCAGGAATTTTTTAAAATGCACATTTTTTTGGTGCTACGCGCAGGACAGCGGATAGTTTGCTCTGATTGGGCATTCCAATGACCTTTTGATAATGATGGGCAAATTTTAATTTTTAGTACATTTCGATGTAAATAAATAAATTTGTTTATTGCAAAATAAAAACACATGCTCTGTCCTTTAAAATAACAGTTTTTTTTGCAAAAACTTTTTTTGTTCATATATTTTAAGTTAGAGAATAAAATTTTATTGTGTTTAAACATATGCAACTATTTAAAAAATATTTCGCAAACAATAATCAAATTAGTTTTATTTTTGTAGAAATAAAATATTAAAATACAACAAAATATAGTGTAAGAAAATAATATATTAGATAAAGGTTGGAAGAAATTTTGGTGGAAATCAACTTGTGTGAATCGAACACCGCTGTCCTGCGCGTAGCTCCAAAAATCAATGTTTATATTAAAAAAATTCCTGACGCCGTTGTAGTTAATGAATTTTAATTTTAAAAATTGCAAATGAAAGGTAAGATGTTCTTCTATAAGTAAAAAAATGTCGACTTGATATCTGCTTTTTTTTTCAGTCCTGTAACATTTTGAAAAAATTAGTTTTTTTGCGAAATCTATTACACCGATATTAATAAAATTTACAGTGTTGTTTAACTATATTATATAGTTTTTCTGGGTATATTATGAAGGTCCTAAGTGTAGCTTAAATGATTGAAAAACGTAAAATGCAAATACTTGTTGTTTATGGATTTTTCGCAATTATTGCTATTTTGAAAGAAGGGTGAGGATTTTTAAAATGTGTGACCATTCCTATATTATAGGAAATCTAATTACGCAACTTTTATTTTAATACAACATTTCGAGAAAGTGAATACTTTGAAAGTTATAATCAAAAAACGAAGAAAATAATCGAATTTTTCCTTAATTTTTTGACATTTTGATTATTTAAACAATGTTCCGGACATTTTTGATTGGGAGGATAACCCAATTATTATTATAGGAGTTAATTCCAAGAAATTTCTGCAAAAAAATATGAGTCACCTCTCAACGTCCATCTCAAAACAGATGCGCCCTGGACTAATATAATGATGGTCATATTTAGAATTATTTTCTATAAGGAGGTATTGTAGAGGGAATTGAACTCGTTTCTGACAACCAGTTTTTCCAAATGTTTACAAATGACAAAAATGTCGGGATCGTCACGTATTGACGTCACTAGACATTTGACAGGAGCTGCGTGGTGTCATATCTTCGGTTTAATTATATCATTCCCTTATGCCTTTAGCTTGGCAAGTTTAATGTAGTTTGCTTGCAGCCACTTTAAGAGGCCTAATTTGTTTATCTTCAAACGACTGCCATCCAAGATCTGTGCCATTTCGCGTATTTTGTTTCGCGTATATTAGATTTCTGTAGCCATTTGCGTGGTTTACCTAATTTTTGTGTTTCTACCTGCTAGTTTGTTATTTTGATGAGATATTTGCTTATTGATAAATGTCTCTCTGGGGTGTCGTATGTTTACAATTTTTTTTTTTTTTATAATGACTGGTGGTGGTTTACGTGCCGTGTAAGTCTCTTCTGATTTACTTTTCTCTTAGTCTAGATGGTAATATACTTACTTTGAGGAGCCGCTTACCGTCTTTTTTGCGTTCTTATATCTTCATTTTTATCATACGGGATTTTATATTGTCTGGGACTACTGATGAGGGGGAAGAGACCTCCGAAACCGGTATAGACTTTTCCTGCACTCTCCGATTTAACCAGAGTATTATGCAGCTGCTGTATTTTCGTGTTGCAAAGAAATTGAAAATGTTTATACATTTTTAATTCATTTGCTCTTTTGTTTGAGTATTAAGGAATCTTTCTTGTTGGAACTTTTACCAAGCTGAGCGGATAAGTTTTGAATTATTTAAAATTTTCTCATCTTAATTTCCTCGGCATCCTGTTTGATTTATAAATTTTGAAAATCTCAGGAGGTGTAACCAAAGAAAGTATGCCACCTGTTGTCAATCTGGTGGTATGAAGACAATATTTATTGTCGTTTTTTGTGCTACTTCCATTGATAACTTACTTTGTTTTTCGGTAGATGGCTCTAGTTCATCCATGACATTTCTTTCTTAGCAATTCGGAAAGGCCCAAAGTATGATACGTGGAGAAACTGGAGAGAAGAGAATATGGGACTACTGATGAGGAGGAAAAAACCTCCGAAACCGGTATAGACTCTTCTTGCACTCTCCGATTTAACCAGAGTATTATGCAGCTGCTCCATTTTCGTGTTGCAAAGAAATTAAAAATGTTTATACATTTTTATATCTTCATTTACTGTTGTTTTCCTTGCTCTATTTTCTTATGTGGTATCTATTTGGATTTTTTCATGTGATTATATTTACATTTCCCCTTTCTCGTATTTCCTATTTCAAGCCGTTGTATAACATCTGCTAAGTTTGACTGCTTGCTTGATTCGCATTAAAGAGCACCTTATTTTGTTCAGAAAGGAATGCCTTACTTAGTATTATTGGTTGGAGAACATAATATTGACCTTTTCTATATTTTCGCATGCTGATCTCACACGATAATCCGAGAACGCCTGGACTATTTAAAGATTTAAGTTAGTTGAACTATCTATGTATTTTTAAATAAAACCTGTTATACTTTATCACAATAGGATTTTAATTTTGCAAGTAAAAACTGTTAAACTTTTATCACAATGGGATTTTAATTATTGGGGGTAATTACACAAGCGCATCAAAATTATCTATAATTTTTCTTGAAGCGTATTGCCTAAAAACTACTAATAGTCCAGAGAAATAAGGTTTTTCTCGTGACACATCCCCCTCCAGGCGGAAACCAAATTTTTTGAGTAGTATGGACATCTATATTATTAACCTATATGTTTCCTGCAGCTGATTTTGATGATATACATAGTTATAAACAAATGAAGATCGAAAAACAGTAAATTATCGCTTTTTTCGTCTATTACCAAAAAGTTAAGCACTTTAAACAAATTTGAGAGTAAGAAACTCATAAATCGTATAAAAAACTTCAATATGGCATTCGCTGAATATGTCCAACCTTATTGGTTGCTTAGAAAATTGCAAAATAAATCATAAATATTAAGTTTTTATAAATATTCGTAACTTAGCTAAAAATTAACATAGAATCTTCTTATTACGCAGAATGCCGAGACTTCTTGTACTTAAATTATATTTTAAATTTCAAAGCAATTGGTCAAATAGTTTAAAAGTTATTTAATTTATTTTTCCCAAATTCATTTTTTTTGCAACACTATAAGTCACAAAATTATGAGGTTACAATAATACTTCGGACAGTTTATGAAAGAAGAACATTTATACTATTACCTTAATTAAAAATAAATGACAAAAAATTATTTTAAACAGTGTAAAATTATTTTGCAAAAACATGTCCATTTTTTGCTTACTTATAAACAATTAGAATAACTTTTTAACCGTTACCCGTAGAAAAATCATTTTTTCATACTTAGAAAGACTGAATTTTTATACACATTTGGAAAGAAAAACAACTGTTCTAGGACATTTAGGGACAAAGTTAGCCCCCCCCCCAATTTTTAATTCACATGTTTTTGCAAAATTATTTTGCAATATCTATAATTATTTTTTGTCATTTTTTTTTTAATTAAATTAATACTGTAAATTTTCTTCTTTCATAAACTATCCAAAATATTACTGTAACTTCATCATTTTCTGACTTACAGTGTCGCAAAAAAAATTAATTTTGGATAAACAAATTAAATAACTTTTAAACTATTTGACCAATTGCTTTGGAATTTAGGGTGTAATTTAAGCACCATAAGTCTCAGCATTCCATTTAATAAGAAGGTTCTAAGTTAATTTTTACATAAGTTATGAATATTTATAAAAACTCAAAATATATGATTTATTTGGCAATTTTCTAAGTAACCAATAAGGATAGACATATTCAGCGAACGCCATATTGAAGTTTTTTATACGGTTTATGAGTTTATTACTCTAAAATTTGTTTAAAATGCCCAATTTTTTAGTAAGAGACGAAAAAAGCGAAAATTTACCGTTTTTGATATTCATTTGTTTATAACTATGTGTATCATCAAAATCGGCTGCAGGAAACATATAGGTTATTATTCTAGATGACCATATTACTCGAAAAATTTGGTTTCAGCCTGGAGGTGGATGTGTCACCAACACGATATTTTTTTTTCCTTATTTTTCTGAACTATAAAATTCATTTTCATATTTTGGCTCTTTCGACAAAATATGAAAATGAACGAGAGTAGTTTTTAAAAGGCAATACACTTTAAGGCTAAATTATCTGATTCAGTGTAATTTAGGAAGAAAATTACTTGAATAAAAAGAAACTAACAAATGAAGAAATAATAATTTTCTAAACAATTTATTTAACAATACAACAAAACCCAATCTTGAAAAAACTAATAAATATTAAAGACACAGTTATAATAATTGTTTACCCTCTTTTCCGATTCCTTTGTATGTGGATCTAAATTTTTGGATCAACTATTAACAATAATTTTGTTAGTATGTGCTTGACGTTAATCAAGAAGTACATACATGTTTTATCGATTTTGAAAAAGCCTTTGACAGAGTACGCCACGATAGGCTAAGAGACATTCTTGAAAGAAAAGACATAGATAATAAAGATCTGCGAATAATTCTCAACTTATATTGGAATCAGAAAGCTAACATCAAAATAGAAAATGAGATATCAAAAGCAATAGAAATACGTAAAGGAGTAAGACAGGGATGCATTTTGTCACCACTGCTATTTAATGTATATAGTAAAAGCATCTGCCAGGAAGCCCTTTTGCAAGCAAATGAAGGAATCGTATTCAATGGAGAGGTTGTAAATAATATTCGATACGCAGACGACACTGTACTAGTTGCAAGAACAGTAGAAGAATTACAACGATTACTTACAAACATAAATATTGCTTGCAACAATTATGGCATAAACATTAATATCAAAAATATCAAGTATATGGTCTTCAGTAAAATCATGACACAACCAGCACGTATTAGTATAAACGGCATTCAAATTGAAAAAGTATCAAATTACAAATACTTGGGAACTTTAATAAACGAAACTGGAGACCAAAACAATGAAACAAAAAGACTTATCGAAATTGCCAGGGCCACCTTCATAAAGATGAGAAAATTCTTCTGCAACAGAGATATAAGCATCCCTCTACGATTAAGAATGCTAAGAGGCTACGTATTTAACACTCTATTATACGGTGTAGAGGCCTGCACTCTCAAACAGAGCAACATAAAAAATATTGAAAGTTTCAGATGTGGTGCTACCGTCGAATGTTGAAGATAAGTTATGTTGAAAGAATCACAAATCTTGAAGGAATATATAGGAATATAATATTACGAAGGATAGGAAGAGACCCAGAAATTTTGTTGACGATAAAACGAAGAAAACTCGAGTATTTGGGTCATCTGATGAGAGGTCATAAATACGCATTACTTCAAAATATAATGCAAGGAAAAATAGAAGGAAAACGGAATCCAGGCCGTAGAAGAATGTCATGGTGTCGGAATTTGAGAGAGTGGTTTGGCTGCACCGCTAATTAACTTTTTAGGTCAGCTGTAAACAAAGTCAGGGTAGCCTTATTGATTTCCAATCTCCGACAGGAGTGGCACAACAAGAAGAAGAAGCTTGTTAAATTCAACAAATAAAAACATGACAGTGCAATTTTCGATTTCTACTATAAGACCGGGCAGTACCGTCGCCCCTGCTAGCGAAATTATTCCGATTCGATTTTTTTTTAAACAAACTTACTCAAAAATAAGTCCTTATAACATATCCACAGGGTGCCGGACGGTGCCGTGGTCAAAAAATTGTAAACAACCATGTAGTGATCACTACCTATTTCTGGGCCTCTATGTACTTTAGTATTCATAACTTTTTTTCTGTCGTTGTTTTCAACTAGTATATAGTCATTTATGGATTTTTCGTTACGGCTCTTTACTTCTGTTGTGTACATATGGATATCTTTTTGCTTAAAGAATGTGTTAGTTATGATCAAGTTGTGGATAGTGCAAAATTCAAGCATTCTTCTCCCATTATTATTTCTAGTTTGCTCTCCATACTGTCCTATGCATCTTGTGTATAACTCATCTCTTGTTCCAACTCTACTATTGAAGTCGCCTATTATGTATATCTCTCCTTTAGCGCTTTCTGTTAGCAGTGTCAACTCATACCAAAATTCTTATATAACCTTAAAAAATTAACCTTTAATATTTATATATAAATAACTTATTAACCTTTACATATTCCCAGAATTAGTTAATTAACAGTGTAATTTTCATTACATCAATAATTGTGGTTCAATCAATATTATATTAACATAATATATTGTCACACATATTTTTGTAATATTCTAAAGGATACGTTAATATGTGGAAAAGAAGAAATATGTCAGTATGTGGAAATTACTCTATAAGTAAATGAAATACTCTATAAGTAAAATTATTTATCTCAAACCTAGATTTTGCGTCGCATTTGAATTACTAAAAATAGATTATACGTGACTCACATCTTAAATGATGCAGTCCCTACTCAATAAAACTAGTAGCTTGTGTCAGTGGCTCAATATTTATTAGAAAAATATTACATACTAAAATTAAATAACTATAAGTCTTCTAACATAGCATGAGCTATTTTTTGGATTTCAAATATACCTTACTTAAATAACAATAAATATTTAATTATTTTATGTATGATTCTGATGTCACAGCTAAAATGATGCACATTTTAAAAGAAGACAATTAATAAATAAAACAAACTTAACGCATTGAAAAATGATTGCTAATATTTTGTAGGTTCTCCTTCATTATCAATTACAGCCTGTAGTCGTCTAGGCATGGATTCCACCAACTTTCTAGTGTACTCTGGAGAAATTGTGTCCCAAACTTTAGTAATTTTGACTTTTAATTAATTTCGATTTGATATTGGGGCACTATTTACTTTACTTTTTAATCTCAACCACAAATTCTCAATAACATTTAAATCTGGCAAATGGGCTGGTGTTTTAATGGCATTTCGGCAATTATAAAGCAACCAAGTACGAACCAGATATGACGTGTGTCTTGGATCGTTGTCCTGATAAAACCGGTAATTGTTATTGATACCTAATTTTTAAGCACTAACTGCGAGATGCTGGGTTGGTATATCCAAATACATGTACCTATTGATTCATATTATCTTCAATAAAATGCATGGTACCTACTGCTGCAGACGACATACACCCCCACCCCACCCCCGACATCATCACTCCACCTCCACCGTGCTTTACCATAGCTTTCATATTTTTTAATTTTAGTTCTTCATTCGGCCTTCTCCACACTAATATTTTTCCATCGGATCCAAACAAGTTTATTTTGGTTTCATCGGCAAATATTACTGAATTCCAAAAGTTCAAATCTTGATTAACATGTTCCCTGGCGAACACCAACCTAATACGCCTATTTCCATGACTAATAAAAGGTTTGTTTCTAGCAGTTCGGCCGTGCAGATTATTTTTTCGTAATATTCGTCTAATTGTTTCGGGGTTACATCTTGTTCCAAACTGCCTTTCCACCTCCTCTCGCAATTTTGGTGCACTTTTTTTAGGATTATTTGCTATTTCTCTGAGAATCCATCTTTCCTCGCGGTCGGTAAAATTTTTATTAGGCGCCAGCCTTGATTTATTTTCAACTCTATTTCCATTTCGATAACAGTCAATAATGTGCTGAACTGTTGATGAACATTTATTTACCATTTTGGATATTATGTTTGTTTGGCTATATCCATTTCTATGGTGAGTAATTAAAATTCTTTCACTAATCGTAGTCCGGCGGCCCATTTTTAAATAGTTTTGTTATTTGACAATTAAATACTTTGAAATGTCAAATCTCAAATTAAACAGAAATAGCTGCACTATGAATTTAATCTAAAGCCTACTTCGCAAATTTCAAATTGATTAGTTTTTTAATGCTTTATCGTGTCTGCATCATTTTAGCTGTGACATTAAAATCATAAATAAAATAATGAAATATTTTTTGTTTTTTAAGTATGGCATATTTGAAACCCAAAATATAACTTACGCTATTTTACAAGACTAATAGTTATTTAATTTTAGTAGGTATGTAATTTTTTTCTAATAAATATTGAGCTACTGACACAAGCTAGTTTTATTGAGTAGGGACTGCATCATTTAAGCTGTGAGTCACTATATATAACAAGAAATCGAACTTGACTGACTTGGCAACATTTGCACATTTGAGTATAATAATTACTGCTATTAAAATAGTTTGCCTTCATTTTTGATAGTATAGTGTAACTGTCACTGTCGTACTGCCGACGCACTCTTGAAAGTTCGCAGAACTTTCGAAAAAAAAAATAATGACGCGCTGATTTAGCCTTGTAAAGAAAATATTTTCTTAAAATCCCGATATGTTTTTTTTTGTCATTTATTACTTTAAAAAAGCCTTCTGTAAATTTGTAAATTTAAAAGAATCTGTAAATTTTATTTGTAAATTTTATTTTCATAAAAAATACTGTTATTGAATTGGGAATCAGTAGATCACACGTCACTAAAGTTACAGGTAACTATACATATAGAGTGCACGTACAGTTTTGAAATTTAAATTGAAATTCTCATAATCTGAAAAAAATACACGTGCGATGTAGTCGAATTGCATAAAATTCGTGGATGTGTAAAATATTAATTGTAAAACATATTGGCTTGCACTAAATTCGTTATTGAGTTATTCGATACTCCGATGTATAGCTTTATTTTACATATTGATGTAGGTAGTATTATTTCAATATTAGATAGAAAATGCAACTGGATATTCCAAAATCATTGTAACGTGAGATTTGTGTGAATACATAGTAAGGCCAACGGTCAGGAACGGGTTTCAGTGTAATTAATTTAAAATATATTTGCTGAAACTACTCTGTATTCATTCTTGACAATTACACTGCATAGTGCATATTTATATCAGAAAGAATGTTCTTAAATTTTAGTCGAGTCTCGAACGAGATGAGTAAGTCAGTATTATGGATTAATTATCATGATCATAATCATGAGTGTTTCTTCATAACCCTGTGTAGGTCCTAGTCCGCTCAATAATTTCTCCCCAGTTATTCCTAGCCATCCTCTTTTTCCGCCAAGTATGAATGTCCATAATATTTTTTTATAGTATTAATAATGATTGTTCTGAATCTTCGACCAACGTTGTCTGTCAAGGAGCGTTTTTCTAGCTTGGTCAGTTTGTTCCATCCATTTTACATGCCCTACAACACACACATATAATACGATAAACATAAAAAAAAAAAATTAAGTCTATTAATATAATAACAGGTAAGCATGATTTGTAAGCAGGACTAGGTAAGCATACCTAGGCCACATACTGAGAAATAATAAGTACCAATATTCTCAACCTATAGTGAAAGGAAAGATCGAGGGAAGGTGAGGACTAGCAAGAAACAGACTATCGTGGCTCAGAAACATCCGACAATGGACAGGGCTAAATTTTAAACAGCTAATAATAACAGCTGAAAACATCGAAGAGTTTGCAATTGTAGTAGCCAACCTCCATTGAACAGACGGCACTTTAAGAAGAAGAAGAAGCATGATTTTGCTGTGATTTTAAAATCACCAAATAAAATATCCTACCTAATGCTTGGTCCAATTGATTGTTAAAAGCTCTGCCTAAGAAGACAACAGCCAACACCTCTGCTGATTGTAGAAGCTAGCACCTCTGCTGATTGTAGAAGAAGAAACATCAGTTTGTTTAACCATTTGTTGAAAATATCGCCCTATAAGGCAGGCCGCATATCAAAGAAACATGAAACGTAAATCACGTTTCATGGAAATAAAACACTGCTAAACAAATAGACGTCCGGCCAGTTATGAAACTCTCCGAAAATAAAAATGTTTTATGAGCATGAATCACACTCGTTTCATTGGTAGGCGGACTTCAAGATTTGTTTACATACATACATAATGTTCTTGAACTCCTAAGTGGAGCATAGAGCTTCAGTGAAAACGCGCCATCGGGTTCTATTTTGCGCTAGGGCCTTCACCTCATTCCAAGACTTTCCTTGACTTCTTATCTCGTCCATGATGGATCTTCTCCAAGTTTGTGCTGGGCGACCTCTTTTTCTCTTTCCTTGGGGATTCCACTCTAGGGCATTTTTTGCAATACTGGAACTATCTTTTCGGAGTGTGTGACCTATCCACCCCCACTTTCTGTATTTGATTTCATTTTCTACCCTCTTTTGTTGGGTCAGGTGTAGCAGATCTTCGTTTCTGATGGTGTTTGGCCAGAAAATACGAACAATTCTTCGTAGACATTTGTTAACAAAGACCTGCAATTTGTCTGTAAGGTATTTTGTCACTTTCCAGGTTTCACATCCATAGAGTAGAACAGACATAACATTTGACTGAAATATTCGGATCTTTGTCCTTGTAGTATATTCTCCAGACCTCCAAACAGGGTTAAGAATGCTGAAAGCTTGTTGAGCTTTTCGTATCCTCATACGAATATCGTCTTCTGTACCTCCACTTTCTGTTATGACACTTCCAAGGTACGTGAAGTTCTCCACATTTTCAATCTGCTTGTTGTCGATATTAAATAGCGTGTTGTTCCTTGCATTTATTCTCATCGACTTGGTTTTACCAATATTGATTTTTAAACCTATTTTATTGGCCTCAGTGGATAGTGTTTCCAATTGGTCGGCCACATCCTGGAACCTTTGTCCTAACAGGCAGATATCGTCGGCGTATTCCAGATCACTTAGGCGTGTGGTTAACGTCCATTGTATCCCTTTTGTGTCGAAGTGTAGTTTGGAGAGAACATAGTCCAGAGCTATGTTAAACAGAAACGGAGAAAGCACACATCCCTGTCTGACTCCAGTAAGTACGTCAAATTCGTCACTGTTGACCCCATTGTGTGTCACGCTGCACGTCGCCTCAGTGTACAGTGACTTTATAATGGAAATTATTTTATGAGGAATGTTTCTTAGCTCTAAAATTTTCCATAGAGCAGCATGAGACAGGCTGTCAAAGGCACGTTCGAAATCGACAAAGACCATGTATAGAGGTGTGTTCCATTCAGCCGATTGTTCCATTATTACCCTCACTGTATTAATGTGATCTATGCAGGAAGATTCTGGTCTAAAACCTGCTTGATTAGCTCGAAATTCAACCTTGTTTGTTAATCTTTTATGTATGATGATCGTAAAAATTTTATTTATGACGGTAAGCAAGGTTATTCCTCTCCAATTTTTGCACAGTGTGAGGTTGCCCTTTTTTGGAAGCTTAATAATATTACCTTTTTTCGAGCCCGCTGGAATGCGGTTTGTTTCCCACACCTCTCGGATTATGGGGAGCAAAAGTTCAGCGGTTAGATGCGGGTCAGTTTTAAGTAGTTCGGCAGCAATGTTATCGATTCCCGGGGACCTGTTATTTCTCAGAGATTTGATAGCTGTTATTATCTCCATTTTGGAAGGGGACTCGCAAGATATATGCAAGTCTACATTCTGCGGGTTTTCGACAATTTCATCCGCGTTATCCCTGGGCGTGCCTAGCATCTCCTGAAAGTGCTCTTTCCATCTCTCTACTTGATCATCCGTTGTAGTAAGTAATTCACCTGTCTTGGATCTTACAATGTTCGAACAGTTGGGCCCATTTTTTGTTAATCGTCTGGTAATTTGGTACAGCTCTCTAGTCCTGTTGTGTTGTGCAGCTGTTTCTGCTTGTTTTGCCAGTTCTTTAGCCCATCTTCTTTTGTCTCTTCTTGCATTCCTTTAAACTGCTTTATTTAGTGTTTCATATTCTTGTTGTCGGTTCGTTCTTCCTTCTACAGTTCTTGCTTGCAAGATATCTTTTTTTCGTTGTTTTCTTTCCTCGATAAGATTCCAAGTTTCATCTGATATCCATTCCTTTCTATCTTTCTCTTTTTTACCCAGTTTGTCTTCAGCTATTTCTGTCAGAACATTTGCCAAATCTTCCCAGCTATTTACTTCACGTTCTCTTGTTTTTACTTGAAGCTCCTCCCTAAACATGTGTTTTCCTGGAAGAGTTTTTAATTTGTTCAGGTTATATGTGGGTCTGTTGGTGTTTCTTGTGATTTTGTTTTTTGCCATCTTGATTTTAATGGTACCAATTAACAGATGGTGGTCACTTGCGATGTCTGCTCCTCTTTTATTTCGTACATCAAGAAGAGATGATCTCCATCTTTTTGATATGGTGATGTGATCTATTTGGTTTTCTCTGGTATGACCAGGGGCAGTCCATGTTACCTTGTGAATATTTTTATGTGGGAAGATGGTTCCACCAATAACTAAACGGTGATTGGAGCAAAAATTTGTAAAGCGCTCTCCATTTTCATTCATCACTCCCAGACCATGTTTGCCCATTACGGTTTCTAAATTAATATTATCTTCTCCAACTTTGGCGTTCATATCGCCCATCACTATTAGGATATCGCCTTTGTTTACTTGTTGGGTTGTTTGTTCTAGTTGTTCGTAGAAAATGTCTTTATCTTCGAGGAGAGATGTGTTCGTAGGAGCATAGCACTGAATAACTGTTATCTTTCGGTATCTGGTATAAAATCTGACAGTCATAATTCTGTCATTAATGGGTTTCCATGAAATGAGGCTTTTTTTGGCTTGTTTACTGAGTAAAAGACCCACTCCGCTCTCGTGACTTCCATTTTCTTTACCACTATATAATAGAAGTTCTCCTGTTTGGGTATGGTGTTCACCATTGCCCAACCATCTTACTTCCGATAGACCAACAAAGCTTAATTTATATCTGTTTAATTCTTTTACTGCTTGAGCCAGTTTAGAAATCTCATACAGTGTTTTTACATTCCAGCAACCAAATCGTGTCCGTGTTTTCGGTGATGCCAAAGTCGTGAACATTTGATCCGTCCGGTTTGTTTCTACCAAAGTTTCAGTAATAATATAAAATTTAAGATGGGTAGGTTATTGGCCTTCCGCACCCGAGTCTGGTGCCGGGGCTGCCGACTGTAGCTTCCAGACAAGCCTCAGGGGGTAGTGGTCCTGGAGGTGGCAACGACATTTCCTTCGTGCTAGTGCGTGTTTATTATGGGAGTGCGTGTCTGGTTTGGACGTTCTGAACGCAGTTTGATAGGTTGCGCGACATATACATGCCCCGCTTCCCCCACGTCCAGACGGCCCTTGCCATTCACCCACGGGCAAAAGGACTCCAATCTCACGCGGGGTGAGTTGGAGGTGGGTATCGGGGTTTGGTCGTTGAGGGTTAGGTGTCGACAGGATTTCAAGGAAGAGGACAGCGGAATGCTGCTCCTATTAGTCGCCTTCTACGATCAAGTCAGGAGATACTGTGGGTGAATTCTACTTGGGTGGCCCGCATCCCACAAGATTTGTTTACCTGTGTTTTATTTTTATGAAACGTGTTTTAGGTTTCATGTTTCGTGTTTTACGTTTCATGTTTCTTTGGTGTGCGGCTTGCCTTAGAGGTAAAACTCACTAACTACACTTTTCAGAAAGTGGAAAAAATCCATTTAAAGGTACAAATTGTTTTTTAAATTCACCTGACTTGAATATTGGAATTTTTTTAATGCAACTTTAAAGAATAAATAAAAACAGATATTTTAAGCCATATTTTGTCACAGAAACTATGATACAATCAATATTAGATCAATTTTTGTACTTAATGCGTTTTTCCATGAATACAATTATTGGGTATTGATATCCTATTAGAGGTAAAACTCACTAACTACACTTTGTACTTGATGCATTTGTCGTTGAACACAATTATTGGATATTGAGAAGTTAATGAATTTGTCTCGATAAAATTTCGCTGCCTTAAAACAAAGGCACTATAAAAAATAACAATCTTTTATTTAAAAAATGAACAATAAGTTTCGTGCTTCGAAAATAAATGCAAGTATTTCGGCATTTATGACAGCCACAAAAGTCGCCTGCTTAATTGGAAAATAGGTTATGTTACCTTTTATGTAAGCTATCACGGTTACAAAGAAATTTAATCTCATATTTCTTTATTCAATTGCCGAACAGATAATGTACAAAAATATAATTTACAGTTTGTACAGTTTTAACAATACAATGTAACACACAAGTCGCCTGCTTAATCGCAAAATAGATTATGTTATGTAATGTATTGTTTTAAAGATCACTAAGTACCGATTCGGCATTCCAGATATGTAGTAAGGAAAAATTCACTAAGTGCAATAATAAGTTTTATTGAGTTTTACCCTGAAACCGAAATTCACAATATTGCACTCCATATTCGATGGAAAAATCCACTAAGTGCAATAATACGTTTTAATGAGTTTTGCTCTGAAACCGAAATTCACAATAATGCACTTAGTGAATTGTACCATAAATTATCTCAGCAATTAGAAGGGTCAGAGCCCCAGATAACTTCTCCAGAGCTGGGCAGTACGCAGAACCGTATTGAGTTCAAATTGATGAAGATGTCAAAATCTCAAAAAAGTGCACTTAGTGAGTTTTACCTCTAATAGGACGATATGCTGTCTGAAAGTAAACCTTGGCCGTATCTACAATAAATGAGAGGAATACGTAAGTGGCACGTAGTTTGGATTCCCTAGCGGGTTTGGAAGGAAAGATGCATTGTTTGGGATGAATGCACTTGCTCAAAGGTGTCGTGATATATCTGTCGACATCATATACTGTTGTTTTATTTACTTCCAAACAGCATTTGATCGTGTTAAGCTCTCCATGTTAATCCAAGTTCTAGAAGACATTGGCTTGGACGGTAGAGACGTTCGCATAATTGCAAATTTTTATTGGAATCAAACAACACAAGTTTTAGTAGACGGTTTGAAATCAGAGGCTCTTAATATTAAAAGAGAACTACGGCAAATATGCCTCTTGTCGCCCCTTCTTTTAAACATTTACTCCTAAATAATTTGTAGTAATGCACTTTCTCAAAAACAAGAAGGAATAATTATTGTAAACTGTGAAGTCATCTATAATTTGCGATATGCGGGCGACACAGTACTCGTAGCTTCTACTTAAGAAGATCTGTAAACTTGATAGTGTCGTTGAGAGTTGTAAGGAAGCAGGTCTGGATCTGAACATACGGAAAACCAAAATACTCTTAATAAGTAAGCAACAGAATAAAAACCGTCTATATTATGTAAATAGTACCAAACTTGGGCAAATTGATCGAATTGTTAAACTTGGATATCAATTAAATTGTAACTCAGAGAGTCACGGCGAAATTAGATCTAGGATAGAGCAGGTCAGAGCCGCGTTTTGAAGATTGTTCAAGGTATTATGTAACACAGACCTAAAATTGGCATTTAGGATTCACCTACTTCGCTGCTACGTGTTCTCGGTCTTACTTTATGGTGTCGAGTCCTGGATTGTAAATAAAATCGATTTAAATCGCCTTGAGACTTTCGAAATGTGGTGCTATAGAAAAATTTTAAAAGTTTCCTGGGTTGAGAAGATTCGAAACTCCACAATACTAAAACGTCTCAGCAATACTACTGAGATTATAAAAAGCATCAAGAAGATAAAGCTGCAGTATTTCGGACATGTAATATGAGAGGTTCCAAATATAGGTTGTTACAAAATATTATGCAAGGGAAAATAGTAGGCAAACGCACTCCAGGACGAAGAAGAACCTCATGGTTGAAGAACTTGCGAGATTGGTATGGTGTTAGTAGTGTATTTAGCTGTATCAAAAATGAGGAGGCTTGATTTTAATAATAGCTCATGCATCAACGAGCAGGGGGAACAAAATCAGTGACCACGACAATGATTAATAATATGAATATTAACATATCGTTCCCCGACTTCTTTAATGCCATAACCATAAAAAAACGGAAAATTGTTTTTTGGCCTAATATGTTCATTTAGGTGTTGTCTTCATTGTGCAACAATTTCATATAATTTAGTTATCTTAAAATCAAGATATTGCGCCTGTGTCGTTATGACGTTTTCCGGTTTTGGCGCTCCCAGCGACAGCAAGACAGCTGTGGTAAGTAGATTTCATTTTTAAATATTGCCCTGACATGTGATCATGCATATGTAAACCAAGAAAAATTACTCAAGTAAAACTTCTCTTGTGCCTTAACCTGTGATATGGCAGTAATGCAAATTGGAATTGTGGGTTTTGTGTGACACAATCAACGTTGCTGACTGCCCTAACCTGCGTTATGGCTGTAATGCGAACTTGATTAAAAATAGATTTCCGATGGTAGATCATTTGCAATACTGTTACATTATGTGCTAAGGCGTTATTGAAGGATAACTCTAATTGATCTATGCTGGCATGAGACGCTACTACTTATTATTATTAGTCGTTTAAAAGTCGTATTTAGATATTAGATTTATTTATTATTTAGACATTATACAACATAATCTATTTTGCGATTAAGAAGGCGACTTGTGTGTTAAAACTGTACAAACTCTACATTATATTTTTGTGCATTATCTGTTCGGCGATTGATTAAAGAAAATTGACATTAAATTTCTTTGTAACCGTTAGAGCTTATATAAAGTGTCTGTCGTAATGTAATGTTGTGGCTGTCATAAATGCCGAAATAATTGCATTTATTTTCAAAGAACGAAAGTTATTATCAATTTTTTGAATAATAGACTGTTATTTTTGATAGTTCTTTTGTTGTCAGCGAAATTTTATGGAGACAAATTCATTAACTTCTTAATATCCAATAATTTTTTTCAAGGAATAAACTCATTAAGTAAAAAGTGTAGTTAATGAGTTTTACCTGTAATTGGATATCAATATCCAATAATTGTGTTCATGGAAAAGCTCATATTAAGTACAAAAATTGATCTAATATTGATGGTATCATAGTTCTTGTGAGGCAATATGGCTTAGAATATCTGTTTTTATTTATTCTTTAAAGTTGAATTAAAAAAATTCCAATATTCAAGTCAGGTGAATTTAAAAAACAATTTGTACCTTAAAATCGAGATTTCTCCACTTTCTGAAAAGTGTAGTTAGTGAGTTTTAACTCTAATAGGACGATTTGCATCATCTTTTTTTAATTCTTGAAACTTTTGCAGTATGTATAAATACATTCAATAAACATAATTAATATTTTCCTTCCTATTCCTTTAGCACAATGAATACCAATTCAAAAGCCGCCTTGATGCTGCGCCTAGTTCGCGACAATTCGTTGCAACACGAAGTAGAAAAGGACGGTGATTATTCTATAAAGTCAGAAATTGAATTTATATGCCTCAGCAATATGTGACTCTAATTAGAGAAGCAAAGAAGACCGAAAAATCATTTGAAGTGGAAGAAATGTCTCAAGCAGTTTTTTACGATTTCAAGGCACTCCAAAAACAGATGGGTGCTTGCTTTAATGTTGATGAAGCTGGCCTGAAGCATAAGCTTACTGAAATCAAGATTGCAAGGTACGAAAGGCCGGACTACTACTTAATAGGTACGTCGTACGAAGACATAGATGTAATGAAAAAAGTTTTCTTCAAGCAGCAACAAAGCAAGAAAACCTGTCAAATTATTACTGATGCATGCCTAAAAGAAAAAAAAATGATATTGACGAAACGAAAAAGCGTGATACTGAAGACTAGCTTAGTCAGCAAGTCATTCCCGAAGCTTACAATCGAATGAAACAATTCCGAATACATCCCGAAACAATTTTAAATCATGAATGATCCTATCATTTTAAACAATTATCATTTTAAAAAATTAGAGTTTTTAGTTGTTTAAAATAATATCCTCATTTGAATATTTATGAAATGACAAATTTAGTTTATTAAATAGAGTACAATATTTATATTGACCAATATTTTACAATTTTGCAGTTTTATTTCGTTTAAATTTCAAGAAAACGATGTCTATTGCAATGAATTAATACAGGCTCATAGGCCGTAAGCCTAAAACGTAAGCCGTAAAAGTTCATATAAAACCTTGTTTTTACTCTCCTGAAAAGTTTGCGATTTCGGGGTTATGACACTAACGAAGTCGGGGAGCGATATATATCTGTTTCCAAAATTAATAGGAGTGATTATGATCATGCATCAACGAGCAGGGCAACAAAATCAGTGATCATAACAATGGAATAATATGATTATTAACAAAACCCCACGGTATTAGAAAAAATTCAACATTTTATCCGTGATAACTATATAAAAAATTCGCATTCTCTAACGCCAACCTGATGTGTAAAGTGTTTTATGAAAAACACAATTGGTAATCCAATGAATACTGTATGCTTTATTAAAAAATACATTCTTTAGAAAAAAATGTTTCTTCTCCCCTAACCATGACTATTAACCATATCTAAAGATCTATAATTAAAAAATAACAGTCGAATGCACACAAAAAAAAAGCGTGATATATCAGCAGTACTAAAAATATATTATATATTGTTCATAAACTATTTTTTTGTTTCTCATACCCTAACTATGATTTGGAATATAAATCTATAATAATTATAATATAACACGCGTATGCAAAATGGAGCTAGATCAGCGGAATTCCATATGTTACTTGTGAATGAACAGTGGCTCGCTGAACGGCAACAAGGTACGTAAGTGCATAAATTAAGAAGTATTTCCCTCTTAATAATAAAAAGAATTCCTACTTAATACATTTACGATTTCACATGCAGATACTTACTTTATAAGAAGAAGTGATTAAATGTGAAGCGTGTCCGCAAATGTCGCGAGGGGAATGCAAATTTCGGTTTTTACTCTACTGAAATAAAATCTGATATTTTATGCCTTTGAACAATAATAATTAAAAATACGCGTGCTTCATTGTATACACAATGTACTGTATATTAGAATTTCAAATTTTATAAATTAAAACCAACCAGGTATGAACGTACACGCCACTTTATAGAATCTGAAATTTATATCAAGCAGCCATGTGTGATCTAAGATCTAGTTCGGTATCATATAGCACTCAATTTATGTATTTTTTAAAGATTCAAAATAAACATTTACATATTTATGTGGTATAGTGTAAAACACTATGGAAGTTGGACAAATGCCAGACGAATGGAGAAGCAGTATACTGGTACCTGTTTACAAAAACAAGGGAGATATACAACAATGTACAAACTACAGAGCTATAAAACTGCTTAGCCACACCATGAAAATATGGGAAAGAGTAATTGATAGACGGATACGTGAAGAAACCGAAATATCCGAGAATCAATTTGGCTTTATGCAGGGTAGATCAACAACAGATGCAATTTTCATTATAAGGCAGTTGATGGAAAAATACAGGAGTAAAGAAACAAACGCTCATATGGTATTCATTGATCTTGAGAAAGCATATGATAGAGTTCCTCGAGAGATTCTGTGGTGGGCACTCAATAAGAAAGGAGTCCCTGGTGAATATTCGTGGAGATTCGAAAAGATTGTGCCTTACAGAGTAGACGTGGTTTTGCGGTGCTGCGATTAAGTATTGGAATATGTGGTAAACGTGCACGTATAATTTTGAAAATTTGTCTGTAAGTGGAAGTTATGACCACGGACGTAAATACATAGATACATAGAAATATTTTTAGCTGATTTTTAGCTGATTTGCAGTAAGTTTTATAAAGTTTGTTTTGTTAAAATGGGTAGAGATGGTAACAGAAGTCAAAGTGGTAAGGGAGAGGATGAATTGCACTCAGTAGTTAAAGACCTTGTTGTTAAATTGTGCACAGCAGATGAGTTTATCCTCAAGCTTACCGAAACTATAACTGGGATTATCGAAGAGAAATATAACGAAAAAATTGCCAAACTCGAAGAAGAAAATCAAAGTATTGTTAGAAAACTTCAGCAGCAGGAAGAGACAATCAAATCTCTTGTTAATCACCAAAAGAAACAGGAACAAATGGGGAGAAGCACCAACCTTAGAATTTATGGAGTTCCTGAACCATCGGGTCCTGAAAATTTGTCTAAAACTATGCTGCTATATTTACAACTACAATGCATCTGGAATTAGATGAAAGAAGTATAGAGTTCTGCTATCGACTGAACAAGAAAGAAACCCACAAAAGTAGACCAGTTTTGGTGAAATTTTCCTCAAATTATTATAAAAATGTTGTTTACAAAAATAAAAGGTCACTGAAGTCTACAAGTATAATAATTCGAGAGGATTTAACGAGAGAGCAGCTAAATATTGTAACGGAAGCAGTGAAAAAAATTAATGGTTCAGGTGTGGTTTGGACAAATTATGGTCAAGTTTACGTCAAACTGAATGGTCAACAAAATGGTAGAAGAATCAGCTCACTGGAGGATGTCGCTAAACTACTTACTTAGTATATAATGTATTATTATTATGTATTATTATTATTCTCTATTTAATGGCTTTTGAAATTAACAGATAGAATCATGCTGTTTGTTATTTTTATCTTTTACGAGCATAACAATGTTAAGGATTATATTTGCAGCATTTGACCAATTGAGTTGTTCCCGTTACTAGATTTTTATCTAGGTGGAACAAAAACTACAAGGACTACAATTTCTTGTTTAAGTTAGATATCGTTTGTTTTGGTGTTGTTTTAATTTCGAACTCGAGCATTCAAATTGTTTAAAATAAAACAAAATGTTTAAAGTAGGTTGCTGTAATGCAAGATCATTAGTACCTTCATTGCAAAATATTAAACAAATAGTTTCGGATAATTCTTTAGATATTCTTTTAATATGTGAAACATGGTTGAAATATAGTATTGTTGATGACCAATTAAATTTTAATAATTATAAATTATACCGGGCGGATAGAAATTGCAGAGGTAAAGGAATATGTATGTTGGAGATGGATTGCGTTGTGAACCACTTATAAGTAGGCAGGATTATATCTGGGAACAGTTATGGATTAAAATTACGGTTCATAAAAAAACATTTGGAATAGGTGTAATATATAGACCTCATGAAAAAAATTTAAATTCTTTTCTGGATGAGTTTGAAAATAGTCTAATTGATATTGGACCAACTGTAGATGAAATAATTTGTATGGGTGATTTTTGTATGGAGTAGTGTTAAGAATTTTTATTCAATTTTAGAATCACTGAATTATTGTCAATTGATAGACGTTCCTACTAGAGTCACTGCTACATCTGCAACACTTCTAGATTATGTAATAGTACAAAAAGGAGCTGCAGTGGAGGGGGGTATCATACATCATAACATCTCAGATCACTCTATTGTTTATTGTAAGGTAAATGTAGGTGGTACATCGCAACAATCTAAAATGTGTACATATAGAAGCTTTAAAAATTTTAATCAAGAATCCTTTCAGGCTGATTTGTTTAATACTTCATTTTTCAGAATATATGACCAGGAAAATATTGATGCAAAAATATCGTACTTAGTTAATTGCTTAAATAATTTATTTGATAGACATATTCCCATAGTTACCTCTAGAGTCACTAAAGCCAGAGCACCATGGATGACATATGTCATCAAAATTATGATGAACGAGAGGGACAAAGCTTTAAGCAAATTTAAAAGGACTAGATTACAGAGACATTTAGATTTTTATAGACAAATGCGTAACTTTACTAATCGGGCTATTGAGAGAGAAAAAAAGGCATACTTTATACATCAATTCAATAATAATTCATCAAAAGAAATGTGGAAGACACTAAAGTTGAATAAATTTCTTCCCGATAAAAATAAAAATATTCCAGAGGATTTAAAAAAGCCTAACGATCTAAATAATTTTTTTATAAAATCTGTTCCTAATAAAAAACCACCCCAACATCTTTTAAATTTTTATAATAATAAGAGATTACTCAATGAAAACTTTAAATTTAAGGAAATTAATGACTTGTTTGTTTTTAAGACCATATCAGATATAAAAACGAATGCGAGAGGGTGTGATGGTATAAATATTAAATTAATTAAACTTTGTTGTCCTCATATCGTACCTTACATTACACATATTATAAATTATTCTTTAACAGAGAATGTCTGTCCGGCGATGTGGAAGAGGGCAGTTGTGAGGGTATTGCCGAAGAAACAAAATCCAAAAGAAATGAAAGACTTGCGAGGTATCAGTATTTTACCTACTTTATCCAAAGTATTGGAAAGAGCTATGGAAATTCAAATAAAGGAATATATACAAAAATTTTCTCTTTTACCTAATGTTCAATCTGGATTTCGCAAAGGCTTTAGTTGCACAACTGCACTTTTGCATATTGTCGATGACATACTTACGGCTATAGATGACAGAAAATGTACTATATTGATTTTATTAGATTTTAGCAGAGCTTTTGACACTATTAACCATGAATTAATGATAAGCATTTTAAAGTATTTAGGATTTTCCTATGATGCGTTGTTACTTATAATAAGCTATTTGGAAGGGCGACAACAGCATGTTAATATAGAAGGTCAAAATTCAAACTCTTTGAATATTAATTCAGGAGTTCCACAAGGCTCAATATTGGGTCCTTTATTATTTTCTCTATATACTTCTAATCTTCTCTCTAAGCTTCAGTCATGCCAAGCTCATTTATATGCTGATGACACTCAGCTCTACTACAGTTTCCCAATCGAAAATTTAAAAAACGCTAATGATCTGATTAATGCCGATTTAAAAAGATTTGTAGAAGCTGCTTTAAACCATTGCCTATGCATCAATTCCAGTAAATCAAACATATTAATATTTGGGCCAAAAAATCAAAGGGAGTTAGTTTTACCATCAATCCAAATCCAAATTCAGGATTCAATTCTTGATGTTGTTGATGTGGCAAAGAATTTGGGTGTATTAATGGATTCAGAGTTAAGATTCGAAAAACATATAAATAAATTGATACAGCGTGCCTACGCTTCAATTAAGATTATATACGGTAATCGACATTTTCTACCATTTAATGTTAAGAAAATTTTGTGTGAATCTCTTGTACTTTCAAATTTTAATTATGCTGACGCTCTTTACGGTCCTAATTTAGCCACTCACTACAAGAATAAAATTCAAAAAGTTCAAAATTCCTGTCTAAGACTCATATTTGGCATTCGCAGAAGACAAAGAGTTTCACATAAAATTAAGGAAATTGAGTGGCTGAATATGGAAAATAGAAGGGTACATCATACAGTCTGTCTTTATCATAAAATAATTCTAACAAAAAAACCGTCTTATCTTCATCGTAAAATCACGTATCGAACGGACATACACAACTTAAATATTAGATATAAAGGTTTGCTGGCAATACCGAAATTTAAAACAGAGATATTTAGAAGGTCTTTTAGGTATCAGGTATGTCATTTGTATAATTCATTACCATCAACAATAAAAGTATTAAACATTGGGCAGTTTAAATCCAAATCTAGAGACTATTTGTTTATTTCTCAATCATAATTTTGGTTCTGGACGAACATAATGCTCGAGCTCGAATAAATTGGTAAATGAAACGAAATTATTGTTGTTTTTATAATGGCACTATATAGATAAGTTTTTTTTTCTTTTTCGGGTTAAGTGGAAGAACATTTTCTGTAAATGGCGATATTTCAGAAAATGAACTTCGCCCTTTATTTCTGAAAATAATATATTATGTTTTATATAAAAATGTACATTTCTATATTGAAGAAATAATAAAGACGATATTATTATTATTATTATTATTATATGTAAAGATTGTGAGGGATATGTATGAGGGAGTAACGACTAGTGTTAGGACAGGTGTGGGAGAGACTGATAAATTTAATGTTAAAGTAGGATTGCACCAAGGTTCTGTGCTTAGTCCGTATTTATTCTCATTAGTTTTGGACCAGATAACAGCGAAAATACAGGGTAACATTCCATGGTGCTTAATGTATGCTGATGATGTCGTGTTAGTAGGAAATAGTGAAAGAGACTTAGAACAAAAACTGGAACAGTGGAGACAAGCTCTGGAGGAAAAAGGTTTAAAACTTAGTAGGACAAAAACAGAGTATTTGGAATGTTCATTTAAAGATGGAGCTACTACAAATAAAATGGTATCTTTGGATGGTGAAATGATTGTAAAAAGCAATAGTTTTAAGTACCTAGGATCGGTATTACAGAGTAATGGAGAAATAGATGGAGATGCATGCAGTAGAATTAGGGCTGGATGGATGAAGTGGAAAGAAGCGAGTGGTGTGTTGTGTGACAGAAAAATTCCAATGAAGCTGAAGGGAAAATTCTATAAAACAGCCATAAGACCAGCTATGATGTACGGAACTGAATGTTGGGCAGTGAAAAAGAAAGAGGAACAGCGAATGCATGTGGCGGAAATGAGAATGCTTAGATGGATGAGTGGAGTGACAAAGAAGGATAAAATTAGAAATGAGTATATTAGGGGAAGTCTAGGTGTGGCACCAATTGATGCCAAAATGAGAGAGCATAGGTTAAGATGGTTTGGTCATGTTCAACGTCGAGACGTTAACCACCCAATACGAAGAATAGCTGAAGTGCAGATTCCTGGAAGGAGTAGGAGAGGAAGACCAAAGAAGAGCTGGGGGGAGACGATAAGGCAGGACATGTTGGTAAAGGGGATTAACATTGATATGGCCCAAGATAGAATTGTGTGGAGAAATGCAATTAGGGAAGCCGACCCCGCATAGGGATAAGGCAAAGAGAATGATGATGAGTGTAAAACACTGTGGGCGTGGCATAGCTAATATTTCATTTGCTGGTCACCTGTTCATGGGTAATAAAATATATTAAAAATCAGGGATTTTAAAATTGCGAAAATTGGGGCCCAACCCATTTTATTAAGATATAAAACCGTAAGTATTACCCCCAGTAGATTAGTTTTACTAATATTACCTTAGTGATAATATAGGAAAACGTAGGAAATAGTGAAGTGAACTTAAACAGTAGTTGTGAAGTGTTTTCGGGTGATTTTAGTGTTCACCGCCCCATAGAGTACAAACTGTTTGAACAAGAAGTTATGGCGTCTTCCACCCCCATAACTCAGCCAAAAGATGATGATATTTCATCATCATCAGAAAATTAAAAAGAAACACGCAGTATTGTTGATGTGTCAATTCACAGAGAAGATTTCGATGAGAGCATCGCAGAAGAAATTACCAACGAAGAAAAAGAAGAGGACCTAAATTCAACAACCAATTATGCTAGTATAGATGAAAATGTGAAAAAGACCGATGTGGAAAATAACCAGCTATTAAAAAAGTTCGTAATCGATTCTTCTTCTTCTTGTAGTGCTTATCCGTTTCGGATGTTGGCGACCATCATGGCAATCTGTACTTTGCACACTGCTGCTCTGAAAAGATTTGTAGTGGTTGTGTTGAACCACGTACGTAGATTTTTCAGCCACGAAATCCTTCGCCTTCCTGGTCCTCGCTTTCCCTCTACTTTTCCCTGTAAGACCAGTTGCAGCAGTCCATATCTTTCACTGTTCCTCATGATGTGACCGAGGTATTCGATTTTGGCTGTTTTTATTCTGATTAACAGCTCTTTTTCTTTTTGCATTCTCAGCAAAACACCCTCATTAGTAATGTGGTCGGTATAAGATATCTTCAGGATTCGACGATAAAGCCACATCTCAAAAGCCTCAATTTTCTTGCAATCTGACTTTTCGACAAATCGACAAATCATGACATTTGAACAACTTTGACATTTTTTGAAATGCAGATCTTGCTTTCCCTATCCTACATTTGATTTCTATAGAATGGTCCCAATTTTCATTGACGTTCGTACCAAGGTAGGTATATGTTTTTACTCTTTCTATTTGTTGACCATTCACACTGATTCGTCCAAATTGCTGTTTGTTCTTAGAGATAATCATACATTTTGTTTTCTTAGTATTTAGTGAAAGTCCGTATCTCTCACTGACCTCCGCGATTCTGTTCATTAACTGCTGCAGGGCTTCAGAACTGTCAGCGAATACCACAGTGTCATATGCGTATCTTATGTTATTGATACATTCTCCGTTAATTCGAATTCCGGCCTCAACATCATCCACTGCTTCTTGAAAGATTTCCTCAGAGTAGATGTTAAACAGCAGTGGGGATAGTATACATCCCTGACGGACCCCACGTTTGATTTTGATATCGTCGGATTCTCCTGCCTCTGTCCGGATAGGGGATGTTTGATTCCAGTACAGATTGCTGATAATCGTTAAATCACAGGTGTTAATTCCAATATTGGTTAATATCTCCATCAGCTTGTCGTGCTTTACTCTATCGAACGCTTTATGGTAATCAATGAAACATGCATAAATATCGAAATTTACGTCTCTACATCGTTGAAATAGCACTTGTATACTAAATAGAGCCTCTCTTGTACCCACTGCATTTTGAAAACCAAACTGTGTTCTGCTGATTTTTTCTTCGCACAGTCTATATATATATATATATATATATATATATATATATATATATATATATATATATATATATATATATTGTTATATTTCTATTTGATATAAAAATTAAAATTTGATAATTATAAACAAAATTCACTTTAATATAAAATATTTTTAATTTTCTCAACCACGGGCATATAAATTTAGAACAACCTGTATACAACAAATTGTTATATTTAATTTTAAGAAGTGATTAAACGATACTCGGAACAATGCGCTTAAAATAAAACTAAAGTGAAATCGAAAATAGGTCATTATCGTTGTTCGCGGAAGGTTCAATCATTAGCCGATGCTAAAGAAGACTTAGTGAAAGTAGATAATAGATCATTAAATTTTGTAATTAGTAGAAAGTAATTTTAGAATGGGAATTAACTATTTTCTTTGAAATCCATTAAGCATATTTAGAAAGTTTAAAAATTGGTTTTGAGGAATACTGCGAATGAGAGTTGGTGGTGGAATTTTGATTTGTGAATCTGGAAGGGATATTTAGAAAGTAGGGGAATGAATGACAAATAGAGAGCAGAATGTTTTGAGCTGTCGAGAAGTGAAGTCGAGTAGTAGACGGTAGTGTACGGAGAGTGAGAAAGCCTGTGTAGTTCCGTGAGTGTGAAGTATCTATCGTAGAACGAGAGGTAGGCCAGGTTGAGAGTAAAAGAACCTCCTTGAGCCAAGAGTTCCCGGTAGCTGATTGCAGTTTCGAAAAAGGTAGAACACAGCATCACGACAGAAGCAGGAAACGAGAGCTATACGAGCTAGTTTCAGAGGAGAACATTACTGGAAGCCAGGACGAGGTTTGGATTGTAGCCAAGGATAGCAGGAAACGGGTCTTGTGTGAAGACATTCTCAGTGCACCAGAAAAAGGTCAGTCTCATTTGTTTGGACATGAATGTATGGGTTTTTCGTAGTAAATACCACATTTAAAATTGAAGAAACATAATCAATAATATCAGAAAAGCTTCATCAAACTTAAATAGAATTGTTGCTAATAAATCATAATAGTTAAATGTTAATAAAAACTTTCAATTGGAAATCAAAAGAAAATAAGATTCCCATGTGTAAATGTTATGTTTAAGAAAAATAAGATATAGCAAATATTAAGCAGTGATTGCCATTTAAATAAAATAAACAATATTTTGATTACAATTGTAACCCATATGTGTTATTATTTTACTCTTTTCTTTCCTATCCCGATTAGGAACCATTAAGAAATACTTAGAAGCCACGTATGTAAGTAATTAATTTTATAAAAAGCCCTGAGATTGAAAACATATTGATATGTGATCTGGTAAATTAATTAGATTATTATTAATGCATTG
Source organism: Diabrotica virgifera virgifera (assembly GCF_917563875.1). Classification (NCBI taxonomy): domain Eukaryota; kingdom Metazoa; phylum Arthropoda; class Insecta; order Coleoptera; family Chrysomelidae; genus Diabrotica; species Diabrotica virgifera. Next base: position 191,224,954 of record NC_065446.1, on the reverse strand, counting down.
ATTAAATTAAATGACATATAAAAATATTATCTCATATCAATAATCAAGATCACAACAACTGTCGTCCAACGTGGAAAGCATTGTTAAGTATTTCTAGTGGCAAATTTGAAGGATAGAAAGAGTAAAGCCGGTATTTGAAAATTTATATGCCTGTGGTAAAAAGTGAGATACTTACATTTGATAACATAAAATTTTAGATCTCTTTAGGTACAAATTTTACATAACTGATTTAATATTTTATTTTTACGATATTTACATTTGATATATTTATTGACAATTTATAATATTTGGGTGAGAAAAAGTCGTCTTGGTAACATACTAGTAAAATTTCATATTTGGCGGGGACAGTACTTCTTGAAAACAAATGTCTGTGACAAGAAGCCAAAGCAAAGACAACAAAAAACAAAAAGAACATTCAAATCAAGAGAATAATTCAGACCAAGAAGATATTTTAGACACGACAATCATGGCATCAGAACAGCAAGAATTATCAGGAATAGATAAACTATTACAACTGATGCAACTCCAGTCACAAAAACTGGATGACAATCAAAGAGAAACAAAACTAGCAATGGATGAAGCAAAAAGGACAATGGATAAAAATCAGGAAGAAACATCAAAGAAAATGGATAAAGTGGATCAAAAAATGGATGAAACACAGCAAAAAATGGATGACAATCAAAAGGAAACAAAACAAGCAATAGAAGAGAACAATAAGAAAATAGAGGAACGCATAGAAAAGTATGAAAAGGAAATAAAAGGATGTTTGACAACAATGAAAAACGAGATAGAACAGCAAGAAATGAAAATTAAAGATCACATGCAAGAACAAGAAATTAGAATGAAGGACCACATGAAAGAACAAGAAATGATAATTCAAAACAAAATGGAGGAGTTAACGAATGGCCAGAAAAAAGAACTAGAAAATTTGGAAAATAAGTTAGAAAATGCTATTCAAGTAGACAGAGAAGAAGTGGAAAAAAGAATCACAGAAATAGAAAAAAAAGTCACCGAAAACAGGACGCAACAGAATGTCGGAGAAAGAAGAGAAATGGTTATACATAGCACAGATGACGTGAAGATAAGGTTTGGCGGGGATGTAAGAAGATTACACCCAGTGCCGTTCATAAATAGCCTGAAAAAGAAAATACAGCACATCGGAAATTTCGAAACAGCAAAAGAAACTATCAGAAACCATCTCAAATATGAAGCAAGCCTATGGTTCGATAGCAAAGAAGAAGAATTCGGCAACTGGCAACAATTTGAACAAAAATTTTTGAATTATTTCTGGGGAAAAGTCCAACAATTGGAAATTAACAAGGAATTGCAAAATGGGAAATACAATGATAGGATGGGTGTATCAGAAAGGACATATGCTTTGCAAATTTACAATAATGCAAAACATTTACAATATAATTACTCATCGGAACAATTAGTCGAACTGATTGCAAGACATTTCGAGGAAACGCTGGAAGACCATATCACATTGCAAAATTACAAAGACATAGATAGTTTATGCCAATTCCTACAAATAAGAGAATCACGTCTAAGAGAAAGAAAATCAAGAAGGTCGCGAGAAGATTACAGGCCCCGAGAAACACAAGATTACAGAGATAGAAATCAAAATAGGAGGGACTATACAAGACGAGATTTTAATCCCAGAAGGGAAAACGAAAATAGAGACAACGGAAGAGGAAATTATGAACAAAGAAATAGGCAATGGAATGAGGACAGAAATCGAGAATACCAGAATAGAAACACCACACGCTCAAATCAAGAAAACAGAAATAATGGTAGACAAAATGAACAGGGATATCGAGAAAACCGAAACAGATCCGACAGACCAAGAGAAAATAGAAGAGAAGTAAATAATACCCAGACAGATGAATATGACGGAGAGAGACATTATGACGAAAATATAAACAACGATGAGCAACCGGCGTCTTTTCACGACGGCGCTCACTAAAAACCAAAAATCAAACAGGAATCTTTTGTCACCCCAAGGAGTTTATTAAATTGGCAGGAAACAACGAAAAGAAAAATGGAGTTAATTTAAAATTTGTGGATGGATTTATCAACGAGAAACCAATTAAAATTATGATAGACACTGGATCTGAAATAACATTGGTCAACAGAAAACTAATAGAAGAAGTTAACTTAACGAATTTAATTTATAAAATACCTAGGGTAAATTTAGTGGGCGCAAACAAACGGACATTGGCAACTATAAATGAAGGCATACGAGTAATGGTACGACTGGGCAAGAATATGTATGCACTACAATGTGTAATAATGCCAAACATGTCACATGACATGATAGTAGGAGTGGACGAATTGGCAGAAAAACATGTAGTGATAGATTTTAAAAATAATACGATGAAACTAACAGAAGAAAAAGAAAAAGAACAGGACAAGGAACATGAGAAACAAAATACGGACGAATCAGGTAAAGAACAAACAGTGGAAATGAATTTGGCAGCGAAGCAAGGACAAAGAAGAAAAAGGAGAAAAGGTCAGAAAAAGATAAAAGAAAATGAAACCTGTGGCTCCTCAAAAGAAGAGTTGAGCCCAGAAGAAGAAAATTTGAGAGTATCAGAAACAAAGGAAACCTGGGATTCCTCAAAAGAAGAGACGGGCTCAGGAGAAGAAGAAATAAAGCTAAAAGATGAAAGTGAAAAGAATATGATTGAAACAGTGGTATTTGAAGGGGAGGTATATGCAAACGAGGATGCAGAATGCACGGTAAACATGTGTGAAGAATCTGAGAAAAAAGACAGAAAATTGATATGTGGAGAAGGGAAAGAAAAAGAATTGCGGTTGATGTTACGAAACTACGAAAATTTGATCAATGAGGAAAACAGAGTGGCTAAAAAGTACGAACATTCATTTGAGGTGAAAAACTTGGGAAATTTTCGATCAAAGACTTACCCGATTCCATACAAGTATCGACAAGAGGTGAAAGAAGAAATAAATAAAATGTTGGAAGATCAAATCATCGAAAGATGTGATTCACCATATGTTAACCCGATTGTGATAGTAAAGAAAAGCAGTGGAGAATTGAGATTATGTTTAGATGCCAGGAATATCAACCAGCACACTGTATCACAATATGAATCACCTCTAAACATCGAGGCCATTTTTGGAAGAATCACCGGGTCACACATATTTTCGAAAATTGACTTAAAACACAGTTTTTGGTTGATACCGTTAGCTGAAAAGTGTAGAAACTACACCGCTTTTTCTATTGATGGTATTGTCTACCGGTTTAAGGTAGTGCCGTTTGGATTGCAGAGTGCTTGTGCTGCACTCGTCCGAGCTCTACATACCATTTTGAATCGCCACGAAGATTTCATAGTTCATTATATCGATGATTTATTAATTTTTTCACAAGATACTCAGAGTCATCTGAAACACATAGAAATAATTCTGGAAGAATTGGACACAGCGGGATTGAAATTAAACATTGAAAAATGTCAATTTTTTCAAAAAGAAGTCATTTATTTGGGTTTTCAATTGGACACCAAAACAGTAAGATTATCCGAAGACAGAGTCAAGCTCATAGATGAATACCCAAGACCAACGAATTTGAAAACATTGAGAGGTTTTCTTGGCACGATTAATTATTTTAAAAAACTGATTCCCGATTTGAGCCAAAAGGAAATCCCTCTGATAAAGTTGCTTAAAAAAGGAATAAAATGGAATTGGAAAGAAGAACAGGAGGAAGCTTTCGAAACATTAAAACGAGAATTCGCAAAAGGAACGAAAATATACCACCCCATTTACAATTTACCTTTTATACTCCGAACTGATGCGTCCATACAAAAATTTGCAGGAGTTCTGTCTCAAATACAAAACGACCAAGAAGTGCCGATATGTTTTATATCGCGAGTGACTAAAACACATGAGAGAAAATATAGTGTTACAGAATTGGAGTTTGCCAGTGTACTATATTGCGTAAACAAATTGAGGTTTTACTTATTGGGAGCAAAATTCACAATCGAAACAGACCATGCAGCTTTAGTACATATCATGAAGAATAGATTAGTAAATAATAGAATACATAGAGGCATTCTATTATTACAGGAGTATGATTTTGAGTTCCGATATATAAAAGGAAAAGACAACATAATAGCCGACGCTCTAACACGGGATGAGGACACCGGAAAAAAGGAAACAATTACTCTACAGGTGGGACTAAATAGATTAATACAAGAAGAAGGGATATATTCGTTAAATGAGATAAGGACAAACCAAGAAGACCTAGAGGAAAGAGAGAAAAGAAGAGCGGAAATAGAAAATGACATATATTTTAAGAGAATAGACGGAAAGGAACTATATTTAGTGACACAGACATTGGCCGAAAAGATAATAAAGAAATTACATGAGGACAATGGGCATATCGGTAGCAGAAAAGTTTGGCTCGTTTTTAGGGAAAATTACATCAGCCGACAGGATTACCGCATTGCAAAGGAAATTACCCAGAAGTGCGATGTATGTCAAAAATATAAGAGTCGGAATTTCAAAAACGAAAATGTTGCCAAAAATATTGAAGCCCGAAACAAACTAGACATTGTAGCAATAGATATGTTAAGCGATCTAATTATGACCACTAAAAGGAACAAACATATTCTGGTAATGGTGGATGTGTTTTCAAAATACGTAAAATTATGTAGTTGCCGCACCACAAAGGGGGAGGAAATATTAAGAAAAATCGACAATTTTATAGCCATAGTAGGAACACCAAAAAAGATTCTACTGGACAATGCAACGTATTTCCGAAATGATCGTTTCAAGGGACAACTTCGAGAACGAGGAATAGAGACAAATTTTGTCAGCATCAGGCATCCACAGAGTAATCCTTCGGAACGATTCATACAGGAAGTGACGAAATTTCTTCGCATTGAAACAGATGGTCAACATCGCCACTGGGACAGGAAAATGGCGGAAATAGAAAGGTATCTAAATACAATTCCGAGCACAGTAACAAAAGAGACCCCAGAATACATCATGAAGGGTGTACTGCCGATAAGGCCATGGGAAGACCAAGAGCCAAAAGAATATCAACAGGTGATTGAAACCGTACAGAGAAGATTACGGCGAAGCAACGAAAAATATATCCAAAGACAGGAACAAAATAGAAAAAGAAGACCAGTGACTTTCCAAAAGGGTGAAAAAGTACTCGTGAGGGCATTACGAGTATCAAATCTTCCTGGGGGCATTTGCGCAAAGTTGATGCCTGTTTTCGAAGGCCCGTACATCGTGAATAATGAAAATGGGATAAATAGTTATGAGTTGAGGCACAGGAACTCGGAAAAGATCCGAGGAATTTATAATATTCACGATGTATACAAATATCACGAATGAAAGACAGAATTACATGAAGTAGATAGTAAGTTAGGATATAAGACGTAGATTAAAGTAAGGAAATATACAGGGAGTTGGTTTTGCCTCGAGAAAATTTATTTAAAAATGCAGATAAATTTTATCGAATACAAGGCGGGGATTTGTTATATTTCTATTTGATATAAAAATTAAAATTTGATAATTATAAACAAAATTCACTTTAATATAAAATATTTTTAATTTTCTCAACCACGGGCATATAAATTTAGAACAACAAATTGTTATATTTAATTTTAAGAAGTGATTAAACGATACTCGGAACAATGCGCTTAAAATAAAACTAAAGTGAAATCGAAAATAGGTCATTATCGTTGTTCGCGGAAGGTTCAATCATTAGCCGATGCTAAAGAAGACTTAGTGAAAGTAGATAATAGATCATTAAATTTTGTAATTAGTAGAAAGTAATTTTAGAATGGGAATTAACTATTTTCTTTGAAATCCATTAAGCATATTTAGAAAGTTTAAAAATTGGTTTTGAGGAATACTGCGAATGAGAGTTGGTGGTGGAATTTTGATTTGTGAATCTGGAAGGGATATTTAGAAAGTAGGGGAATGAATGACAAATAGAGAGCAGAATGTTTTGAGCTGTCGAGAAGTGAAGTCGAGTAGTAGACGGTAGTGTACGGAGAGTGAGAAAGCCTGTGTAGTTCCGTGAGTGTGAAGTATCTATCGTAGAACGAGAGGTAGGCCAGGTTGAGAGTAAAAGAACCTCCTTGAGCCAAGAGTTCCCGGTAGCTGATTGCAGTTTCGAAAAAGGTAGAACACAGCATCACGACAGAAGCAGGAAACGAGAGCTATACGAGCTAGTTTCAGAGGAGAACATTACTGGAAGCCAGGACGAGGTTTGGATTGTAGCCAAGGATAGCAGGAAACGGGTCTTGTGTGAAGACATTCTCAGTGCACCAGAAAAAGGTCAGTCTCATTTGTTTGGACATGAATGTATGGGTTTTTCGTAGTAAATACCACATTTAAAATTGAAGAAACATAATCAATAATATCAGAAAAGCTTCATCAAACTTAAATAGAATTGTTGCTAATAAATCATAATAGTTAAATGTTAATAAAAACTTTCAATTGGAAATCAAAAGAAAATAAGATTCCCATGTGTAAATGTTATGTTTAAGAAAAATAAGATATAGCAAATATTAAGCAGTGATTGCCATTTAAATAAAATAAACAATATTTTGATTACAATTGTAACCCATATGTGTTATTATTTTACTCTTTTCTTTCCTATCCCGATTAGGAACCATTAAGAAATACTTAGAAGCCACGTATGTAAGTAATTAATTTTATAAAAAGCCCTGAGATTGAAAACATATTGATATGTGATCTGGTAAATTAATTAGATTATTATTAATGCATTGATTAAATTAAATGACATATAAAAATATTATCTCATATCAATAATCAAGATCACAACAATATATATATATATATATATATATATATATATATATATATATATATATATATATATATATATATATATATCCTTTGATGTATAATTTTTAGAAATAGTTTTAAAATATGGCTCATTAAGCTAATGGTTCGGAAATCACTGCAGGATACGGACTTTGTTTTCTTTGGTAAAGTAACAAACGTCGACTTCAACCATGTTTTTGGTATTACTCCGCTCAAATATATATGTCGTTAAATATTTTGGTCGCGAGTTGAGTACCGTCGGTGTTAAATAGTTTTATGAGTTCAGCATATGCATTGTCAGGTCCAGGAGCTTTGCCATCTTTCAGTTGTGATATTGCTCTTTCCACTTCATCTGATGTGATTGGTAAGTGGTCATCACATATGTAGGATGGAGGTTGCTCGGATCTAGTATCATCAAAGTAATCGATAATAAACGTTATCTGGAAGAACACAAACTACAGCGAATGGTGTTAATAAAAAAATTAAAGGGTATGAACAAAGACGTTTAAGGGCGTTAGAAAGCTTAAAAAAAGTGGACTCAAACATCAGACTTGCTAATAAAATCTTAACGTCGGTTTTGATTACGAAACCGGAATAATCTAATCCTAATACAAACTCTAAAACTCTTAAAACATAATATGTGGCACAACTGTTGAAAAACATCGGTTTTTAAAATCGTTTTAAAACACCATTTTTTATATGGACATGTGGACAAAACTAGTACGTGTACGGGGGTGCTTAAAAAAGTGGACGCAAACATCGGACTTGCTAATAAAATCTTAACATCGGTTTTTGATTACGAAACCGGAATAATTAAATCCTAATACAAACTCTAAAACTCTTAAAACATAATATGTGGCACAAGTGTTAAAAAACATCGGTTTTTAAAATCGTTTTAAAACACCATTTATATGGACATGTGGACAAAACTAGTACGTGTACGGGGGTGATTTAAAAAGCTGGTGTATGACGATGACGGTGGTGTCACTGAATGACGATGAAAACCTAGGTTCTTCGCGGAGTACCACTATACGCTCATATCACTGGACATTCGACTGGGAATTTGAATGACATTAGAGCGCGTATTTGTGCTTGTTGGAATAATAATTTGTTCAACTACATATTGTATTGTTTAACTTTCATTTCGAGATATGTTCAAAATTATAAAGTAATATAAATAAATAGCTTAGATTATGTTTCGTTTTTTTCATAATCCACACCTGACCTTTATTTGTTGTTTTTTAACTATCTAAATTAATAACATTGTATTCAATCACACAATCACATATTCTAAAATGAAAATTTTACTTTCATTTCGGGATATGCTCAAAACTATAAGGTAATATTAAGGTGATACAGTAGCGATCAACAGGAAGCCAAAATGCGTTCCAAGATTGCGGCTGTAATTTTGAATATTTTTGCGAGATATTTGGCACACGTATTCGTAATATAATAAAAAATGGCGGTACAGAGCCCAATTTGAAAAATATATTAATATGTGGAAATTACTCTGTAATTAAATACAATATTAAAAAATCGAGCCTGTACCGCCATTAAGAACAAAAAATACAATTTCTTCAAATAAACTTTTTTATCCGATGCCTAGATTTTGTGTCATTTTGGAACTACTAATGCAATAAAAAATTTTAGTTGTTCCAAAATGACACAAAATCTAGGCATCGGATAAAAAAGTTAATTTGAAGAAAGTGTATTTTTTTGTTCTTCTTAATGGCGGTACAGGCTCGTTTTTTTAATATTGTATTTAATTACAGAGTAATTTCCACATATTAATATATTTTTCAAATTGGGCTCTGTACCGCCATTCTTTATTATATTACGAATATATGTGCCAAATACCTCGAAAAAATATTCAAAATTACAGCCGCAATCTTGGAACGCGTTTTCGCTACCTGTTGATCGCTACTGTTTCCTCTTAATAAAATAAATAGTTTAGATATTTCAGTTTTTTCTTAACCCACACCTGATCTTTCTTTGTTGTTTTTTTTTAACTATCTTAATTAATAACATTTAATTATTGGTTTAAATAGGTAAACAAACATACATTATAAAATGAAAATTTTACTTTTATTTCAGGATATGTTCAAAAAAACTTTAAGGTAGTATTAATAAAATACATATTTTAGATAATATTAAATTTTTTTAAACCACACTTGACTACCAAAAATAAAAAATTTTCCTAAAGGAAATATTCAGTTTGTGAGTTGTTATTTTTTAACCCATCAATGAGTTACAAAACTAAAAATTTCTTTATAGCAAAAAGTGACTTATGCAAAAATAATAACCTCCTGATAGAGGGTGAGTCATGAGGAACTGTACATACTCCTACCTCGTATAGAGGCCCCTATGGGGAATACCAAATGAACATTAAAAAGTGTCTGCTCCCATTGTTTAATAATATACAGGGCGAGCTTCGCATTTGGCAGAAATTTATATTCGTCATAATTTTTGAACGGTCAGATCGATGTATCTCTTATTTTGGTCAATCGTTACACTATTACCACCTAATTAACTGCTTTATTCAAACGAGAAATAAATCAGGTCCGGCTTTAAAAAATTAGTTCATTTGGGTCTTAGAAAAAATTTCACCCTGTATACGCTTTTTGAAAACTCTAATATTAATTTTACAAATTAGACAAATAGGCAATTACAATGACATATTTATTTTTTCCCCACACGATTACTTAATTTTTTATAAAAAAATCAATTTTGACTATGAATTAAAAATTTGGTAAAGCGAACCATAGATTTCAAAAAAAAATAACTCTTATTACAATATTTATTTTTTTTAAACAAATATTTGATTTATGTTACCACCCAATCAACTGATTTATTCAAACTAGAAAAAAATCAGGTCCGGCTTTAAAAAATTAATTCGTTTCGGTCTTAGAAAAAATTTCACCCTGTATACGCTTTTTGAAAACTCTAATATGAATTTTACAAATTAGAGATATAGGCAATTAAAATGGCCTATTTATTTTTCCCCACACGATTACTGAATTTTTAATTAAAAAATCAAATTTGTCAAAATCGCAATTTTACCATAAAAATAAAAAAAAATTAAGCAACGTTTTTCTTAAAATTAAAAGTTTCACCATTTTTTTTTCTATAACACGTCTAGATCTAAAACTCCCCATAACACTTCTGTTTGGACTCTATGGTTTAACATAGACGTGATCAAATAAATAAATTTTAAATTTTTTACTTAATTTTTGCGATCTAACTTTGCAATTCACGAAGCTGCACCTTTTATTTTTAAAAATTCATAACTTCTACGAGAAGAAAACTGAATGTTTACAACAATTGTCATAGTCAGAAAAATAAAAATTTCAGGAAAAAAAATTTAAAATGGAACAGATAAATGCAGATTTTTGTACCGAATATAAACAAAAATCTGAATTTATCTTTTCCTTTTTAACTCAGTTCTGAGTATTTAGTAACTGTCTTTCGGTCCTTTTCCTAAACGAAGAGAAGGTAAATGCGTGGCCTAAGTGTCCTTTTTACTTTCTCCTATTTTCGTCGTCTATGTGATTATATATTGTAAAATCCGGAGATACGGGATGCAGCCAGAAAGCAGTTTATTAACGAAAAGTCTTGGATTTAAAATATTGTTTACTGTATTTTATTTCAATTATTCTAATTGTTTAAAAGGTAGTAAACTTTGTACTTAGGGCTTTTCGTTTTCCTCTTAATTAAAATGGAACGTTGTATCGAGTTAAACCGTGATTTCATCTTTTTTTTTTCATTTTTCGGTTAAAATTCCGATTCTGACAAATTTTAATTTTTTAATAAAAAATTAAGTAATCGTGTGGGGAAAAAATAACTATGCCATTTTAATTGCCTATTTGTCTAATTTGTAAAATTCATATTAGAGTTTTCAAAAAGCGAATACAGGGTGAAATTTTTTCTAAGGCAAAAACGAAATATTTTTTAAATCCGGGCCTGATTTTTTTCTAGTTTGAATAAATCAGTTGATTGGGTGGTAACATAAATTAAATATTGGTTCAAGAAAAACTAATTTTTGTAATAAAAGTAATTTTTTTTAAATCTATGCTTCACTTCACCAAACTTATATTTATTATTCATAGTCAAATTTGATTTTTTTATAAAAAATTAAGTAATCACGTGGGGAAAAAAATAAGTATGCCGTTTTAATTGCCTATTTGTCTAATTTGTAAAATTCATATTAGATTTTTCAAAAAGCGTATACAGGATGAAATTTTTTCTAAGATCCAAACAAACTAATTTTTTAAAACCGGATCTGATTTTTTTTCAGTTTGAATGAATCAGTTGATTGGGTGGTAGCATAAATCAAATATTTGTTAAAAAAAATTTTTTTGTAATAAAAGTTAATTTTTTTATGGTTTACTTTACCAAACGGTTATGGTTTACTTTTCATAGTCAAATTTGATTTTTCTATAAAAAATTAAGTAATCGTGTGGGGAAAAAAATATGTCGTTTTAATTGTCTACTTGTCTGATTTGAAAAATTCATATTAGAGTTTTCAAAAAGCGTATACAGGGTGAAATTTTTTCTAAGACACAAACGAACTAATTTTTTAAAGCCGGACCTGATTTTTTTCTAGTTTGAATAAATCAGTTGATTAGGCAGTAATAGTGTAACGATTGGCAAAAATAAGAGACACATCGATCTGACCATTCAAAAATTATGACGAATAATTTTCTGTCAAAATGCAAAACTCGCCCTGTATATTATTAAACAAGGGGAGCAGACACTTTTTAATGGTCATTTGTTATTCCCCATAGGAGCCTCTATACGAGGTAGGAGTATGTAAAGTTCCTCATGACTCACCCTGTATATAATAAAATAGTAATCATATACCTCTGAATAAATATTCATAACCATGAATTTTATTAACCAAAAACATAAAATTTTAGCTACTATACATCGGATCGGCTTTCACCTTCACTCATCCATGCTGTAAATTTCTGCGTTATGCGGAGAAGAGTGTGGTAGGCTAACGTAGAAATTTGCAGCCAGAGATGAGCGAAAACCGATCTTCGATATTGAATCAAATACTATGCCATGAGCGTACTCTATAAAATTTTTTAGCTAAATTATTTATTGATTTAAAAATAAATTTTTCACTTCATTTATGAAAATTAAGAAAATATTTTTGTAAATCTTCTTTTAAAAATAAATATCTCCCTAGAACTCGTATTATTTTTATTATTTGACTATTTGAAACAGGGTAGTTCACCCTTACAGGAAATTTTATCATAAAACAATATAATATTGTTTATAAAATATCGCTCTAATAATATTGTTGCTAGACATGGAAACTGTCATTCTATACCGGGTGTATCACCCTGTGGATTATTCTAGCGTTTATATTTTATAAAATTAAAACCAATTATAAAAATATAAAATATAAATATAAAATAAATATAAAATATAAAATAAAACAATTCAAAATTTTATATTTACCATTGGCGTACATACGGGTAATATAATTGGTCATAATACCCGTTTTCGCGCTCATGGTGAATATTAAACTCCTAATTTTTTGTTAAAAAATGTACAATAACTACGTCTTAAAAACCATCTTTGATTTGCATAATATCTCAACTGGTTTTAAAGCAATAAAAAAATCGTCAGTTTGTAAAAAAAATTGGACATCCCGTATCTCGGAAATGAAGCGTTTGCGGACATATGATTATAAAGCAAACTGTCATTATTTTCATGTGTAAAATTACCCCTTAAAGTTTGCCGCATCTATTTCGAAACACGCTCCTACTGATGACGAACATGGCCAGTTGTTAAAGTACCTAACTTTTTTTATTATCCAACATAAGCGAATGAATCTAAAAACATAATGTTAAGAAAACCTGAGGCTATAGTTGGTTTTCAATTTCAGTATTTTATAAACGCTAGAATAGTCCACAGGGTGATAGGAACTTTGGAGAAAAAAACAAAGTTTGTTTCGTACACCCGGTATACAATGACAGTTTACCTGTTTAGCAACAGTATTGACAGCGATATTGTCAATGAATAGGGCTATAACATGGTTAAAAATCACTTAAATCGGACAACAGGTTTGGGAAATTCGAGACATCAAAAATGACCAAATTTTCAGTGAATTGATTTTTTTGCACCCAAGTGTATCTTTGTAGCTTTCTTTGTCCTATTTGCAATTTCTATGTCTAGCTTTCCGTCATTCGATATTATCGTGCTCAGGTACTCGTAGGCCGTCACTCTCTCCAATTCTTGTCCTTTACAGAACCCTCGTGTTTCGCCTTCAATCTCCTGCTCCTGCTGACCTATTTTTATCGTCCTGGATTTGTTGATGTTTATGTTTAATTTCATTTTCTCTCTTTCCTCAGTCCATACATCAGTTAGTCGCTGCATGTTTCTCGGGTTGTCTGCTAAGAGAACGACGTCGTCCGCATACAATAATCCTTCTATCATAACTCGTGTTAGGTGCGTGTAGCCTATTATTGTTTTTAAGTGGTTTGTTCTTCTTTTTACTTTTTTAATTAATTTATCCATAATTATGACGAATAGGAGTGGGCTTAGACTATCTCCCTGTTTTATCCCCTGGTTCATCCTAAATTCTAGTGATCTGCTACCTCCTATTTCTACTTTTAATTATCTCTAATAGTTTCCTCGTTATTCCCAGCTCCTCCATAGTATTCCACAATACTTTCCGGTCTACTGAGTCGAACGCTGCTTTAAAGTCTCTGAAGGTCATACATAATATGTTTGTTCCGCGATCATTATTTTTTTCTAATATATTTCGTAGTATGCTTATGTTGTCAACTGTTTGCCTTTGGGCTCTGAATGCTGTTTGTTCGTCTTTAAGTTTTTCTTCTACCTCTGTTCTTAATCTTCTTTCTATTATTCTTATATAGAACCTGAACACTAGTGGTGAGAGGCATATATCTCTATAGTTTCCACAGGTGAATTCTTCTCCTTTCTTGTGAATTGAGATTAGTAAGTTTTCTTCCCATTCTCTCGGCATTTTGTTTGTTCTCCAGGCTTCTCTAATTATTTCCAGCAACCACTTCTTTTCTTCTTTCCCTATCCATTTTTTCATTTCGGGATCAATTTTATCGGGAGCAGTTTCGGGATTTTTCCCTTAATTTGCCGGTTTACGAAATATCGAATTTATTCCATACATTTGCATCATACTGTATATATTATGTATATCACTGTATACCGCAATGTTACTGCAGGCGTCTAAATAGAATTTCGGGTCCATGCAAAAGTATCATTCCGAGCGATGAGAAGTATTCACTTCAAAACTGAACAGATCAACCCTAAAGGGTTGGAGCAACCCCGAACCCAGTCAATAATAGGAAATTTTGAATCTATATAATTTTACCATATACACACATGTCGCACTATATTTTACGGAAAGACTGTATAAATTATGTTAATGTTTAAAGAAAGCACCCCCAAGGCCGTCATGAAAAAAAAAATCGGAATCTATATTTAGTTTTAGAATAAAAACATGTGTCGCGTTATATTTTTTGAAAAAACTGATATCAATCCCGAAGTATTAAAACCACCCCGAAGAGCTCAATCAATAATATAAAATTCGTGATCTGTAGGTACTTAGTTTTCCTATAAAAACATGTGTCATACTATATTTTTTGGGGAAAAAACTCGATCAACTCAAAAACGAATCAATTCTAAAGAGTTGAAACAATCCCGAAACCAGTCAATAACAGAAAATTCGGAATGAATACTTATTTAGTTTTACCATAAAAACATGTGACGAACTATATTAGCCTAATAAAATAAAAAAAAGTCAAAATGTAAATTCGTACAGGTTAAAACAAATTTTATATCAAATTTTAGGTGGGTACAAAATATATTTTCAAGAAAGTATCCAAATCATACAAGGGGATCATTGTTTAAATAATTAAAAAGGGGTCATTTTTGCAAAAAATATACTTTTTTAACTGCTGAGGTAATTCACTTATTAATGAAGGTCTATGAGATTTTTTTCTGCAAAGTTGAAGGGTAAATCTTTTACATAAGACTTACTAAATTAAATTTGACCCCCTATTTATTTAAATAATTGTATATAAAACTTTAAAAACAAATTTGCCAAAAACTATTTTTAGCGTTTTAAATAAGCACTATAAAATATCTTATTTTACGGTATAAGTTGCGCTATCTTACCAGTATTAACTAAAAATAAATTGGTCGAAAAATATTTAATATTTTTTGAGATATTGAATTTGTTTATTAAATGTTACTATATTTTCAATTGCAAAAACGTGGTTGTTGTCAAAGAAATATTCACCAGCTTAAGATCCCACTCTTTTGATTTTTATGTATATTTTCGATAAACGTATTGATAAATTCAAATTTCAATTAAACTGCCCCCTAAAATGGCATTTGAAAACTATTCAAATTTGTTTATAATTTGTTTTTTTAATAACGTCGCGGGGATTGAGTATTTTGAAATGCCGTTTGGATAATTGGGTTGCTGAGAATTTTTTACTAATTAACAAAACTTTTTTGGTGTTTTTTCTTCTTCTTTTTTTTCTTGGAGTTATATTACTACGGGCCCTTTTAATGTAAAATTTTATTAAGAATGTCGAATCTCTGAGTTGTAGATTCTAGACCTAAAAATATTAAGATTTAACTAAAATCTCTTCAATAAAATGTGGCTACTTACTGAGTTACAGGGTGTTTTATTTAAAAATTTAAAAATTATTTTTACCAACTACTTTAAAACTATTTGACGTATCCTTATCATACTTGGCAGAAAGTGTGGCTATTATACACCCTACTAAATTGTGATTAATAAACGTTTCTAGCTAGTGCCAGAGGCGTACGACAGGGGATAGTGAATTATTGACCCTTCCCAAATTCTACGCCACTGAGTGAATTACTATTTTAGCGTAATTTTTCGATTCTTCGATACTTTGTATGTAAATAGCTTTATTGGTATCGATAAAGTCATCAGTTTGAGAGATATTGGAAGTTTAAAATTAATGAATGAATGAATCAAAATAACTATGCTGTTTTATTTTTAACGTCCAATATCTCGAAAACTAATGACCTAATCGTTACCAGTAAAGAGTATGTTATTTACATAGAAAGTATTAGAGAATCGAAAAATTTTGCTAAAATGGTAATCTCCTCAGTGGCGTAGAATTTGGGAAGGGTCAATCATTAACTATTCCCTGTCGTACGCCTCTGGCAGTAGCTAGAAACTTTTATTTATAACAATTTAGTAGACTGTATAGTACCCACACTTTCTGCCAAGTATGATAAGGATACGTCAAATAGTTTGAAAGTACTTGGTAAAAATAATTGTTAAATTTTTAAATAAAACACCCTGTAACTCAGTAAGTAGCCACATTTTATTTAAGTGATTTTAGACCAATCTTAATATTTTTGGGTCTAGAATCTAAAACTTAGAGATTCGACATTCTTAATGAAACTTAACCCTAAAAGGGCCCGTAGTAATATAACTCCAAGAAAAAAAAAAGAAGAGGAAAAAAGAAGAAAAAATTTTGATAATTATTGAAAAATTCCCAGCAACCGAGTTATCGAAACGGCATATCAAAATATTTATGCCTTGCGACGTTATTAAAAAAACAAATTATAAACAAATTTGAATAATTTTCAAATGCCATTTTAGGGGGAAGTTTAATTAAAATTTGAATTTATCAATACATTTATAGAAAATATACATAAAAATAAAAATAATAAGATTTAATACGTGTGAATATTTCTTTGGCAACAACTGCGTTTTTGCATTTGAAAATAGAGTAACATTTAAAAAACAAATTCAATATCTCAAAAAATATTAAATACTTTTCGACCAATTTTTTTTTATTTAATACTGATAACATAGAGCAAATTTTCTTGTAAAATAATATATTTTATAGTGCTTATTTAAAACGCTAAAAAGAATTTTTTGCAAATTTGTTTTTAAAGTTTTATGTATAATTATTTAAATGAATAGGGGGTTTAATTTAATTTAGTAAATCTTGTGTGAAAGATTTACCCTTCAGCTTTGCAGAAAACAATCCTATAGACCTTCATTAGTAACTGAATAATCTCAGCAGTTAAAAAAGTAATTTTTTTGCAAAAATGACCGCTTTTTAATTATTTAAATAATGATCCCCTTATATGATTTGGATACTTTCTTGAAAATATCTTTTGTACCCACCTAAACTTTGATATAAAATTTGTTTCAACCTGTACGAATTTACATTTTGATTTACATGTAGTGTAATTTTATTTTACTAGACTATATTGAAAAACTGAACAAATCAACTCTTAAATGCTGAGACCACCCTGAAACCACTCAATAGAAAATTCGGAATTTGTACTTACATACGTAGTTTACTAAAAAATAAGTGAATAAGTTAAAAATAAGTAAACACAGTGCACGTATTCTAAAGATACCGGTAGGGGATGACGTCTATGCGCTGTATTTTAGAAGGTGTATGAGAGAGAAAGTGTCCGAAATAATAAAATAACAAATTGTATATTATTTGACGGCCAACACGTCTTGGCAAGCGCGGCAGGTTTTAAATCATGCCAAATACCCCCTAAAACAAAATGAAAATGTCATTATCTAAAAGTGAAGTACCGCAGGCGAGTAGGAAAAAACTTCCAGAATCTCGCACTAAACTGATAGTCTGTCCCACGAACTCGGATTCTGGGGGGGACAAGATTATGACAAGTAGACATACCAAACCTAGAAAACCCTTAAAACTCAACGTCGCTACATATAATGCTAGATCCCTGGCAACTGAAGAACGAATCATAGAGATGGAAGCAGAAATGTCGAAAATTAAATGGGATGTGATAGGCGTCAGCGAGGTAAAACAGAGAGGAGAAAGCCTGAAAAAGCTGAAATCAGGTCACTAATTCTATCAGATCGGTAGTGAAACTGAAACAACAGGAGGCGTTGGCTTCTTTGTACATAGAAAGCATGAAAGCAACATCATATCAGTAAAAAGTTTCTCTACTAGAGTAGCTTCTTTAACCTTAAAACTAAATAAACGGTATGCCTTAAAAATCGTACAGGTATATGCCCCAACAAGTGACCATGCTGACTACGAAGTAGAGGAATTCTACGATGACATTGTTCTAGCCTTAAATGATACAACAACACACTATACCATAATATTCGGTGACTTTAACGCTAAAATGGGGAGAAAGGCAGACGATACAGAAACATCACTGGAAAAATTTGGTTTGGGAGATAGAAACGAACGCGGTGAAACTTTACTTAGTTTCCTACTGGAGAAAAATCTATTTCAAATAAATAGCTTCTTCTACAAAAAAGAACATCGTAGATGGACGTGGCAAAGCCCAAATGGAAAAACTAGAAACGAGATCGATTTTATAATCACCGACAAGAAGCAAATCTTTAAAGACGTTACAGTTCTAAACCAGTTTTCAACAGGTAGCCACCACAGAATGGTAGAAGCCTCTATAGAAATAGACCTTGGGAAAGAGAGATACCGCATGATCAAAAAGAAGTCCACAACTACCTGGACCGAGCCTAAAAATATAAATGCATTTGAAGAACATATCAACAGCATTCTAGAAAGCGACAGGAATACAGACCTAAATGTTAACATCCTTAATAACATTATAATACAAGCTATAGAAGAAAGCCAGAAGATACACTGCCAAAAGACATCACATAACAAAAGAGTAAGCCCCCAAACACAAGCATTAATGGAAGAGCGGAGAAAAATGCAAAGTAATAGAAATAAAGAACACCACGAATTTAGATAAGTAAAAGAATACAAAAATCTATTAGGACGGACAACCGAAAATATAAAAACGAACAAATTCAACAAACAATTGAAAATAACAAGAGCCTCAAAGTTCTAAGAAGAAAATTAACAAATGGCAAAAGAGAAATTACCAAATTAAAGGATAGAGATGGAAATATCATCATCAACAGAGATGAATTATTAAGGGTAGTAAAAGAATTCTATACAGAACTGTACAACAGCCAGCAAAACCATGATGAGTCACTAGAAGATTCAGGAAAAAGGTTAGTTAACCAAGGATCCGAATTGATGCCTGATATATCAACAGACAAAATCAGGAACGCATTGAGAAAAATGAAAAGAAATAAAGCTCCGGGAGAAGACAATATCGTTATAGAAGCCGTAAAGATTGGAGGAGACAGACTTTTAAACAACATAAAGGAATTGTTCAACTTATACTTGCACCAAAGTGAAACACCTACAAGATGGCACAGTGCACTTACCATCTTATTACACAAAAAGGGCGATCCAACAGACCTCGAAAATTACCGGCCCATAAGCCTATTAGACCACCTCTACAAGTTATTCACAAGAATAATAACAAATAGACTGGAAACAAAATTGGATTTTAACCAACCTAGAGAACAGGCGGGTTTTAGGAGAAACTTTGGCACTAACGACCACCTACACTGCCTAAAGGGAATTATAAAAAAATCTATCGAATACAACCGACCATTGGTCCTGGCTTTCGTAGACTTTCGCAAAGCATTTGATACGATTGAAATTAACAGCATAATGAGAGCATTGGAGGAAAGTCGTATAGATTATCGGTACTCCAAACTGATAGCGAACATATACAATAATGCAACCATGGCCGTCCGACTACACAAAGATACCAAATCTATAAAAATCAAAAGAAGAATTAGACAGGGAGATACGTTATCTCCCAAACTCTTTACGGCAGTCCTTGAATATGCTTTCAAACAATTGGAGTGGGACGCCAAAGGAATAAATGTCGACGGTGAAAGGCTCTCCCACCTACGATTCGCAGGCGACATAGTTCTTATAAAAGACAATTTAAAAGAGATTAGAACTATGCTTACTGAGTTAGATGCCGCCTGTAAAAAAGTTGGTTTAAACGTAAATTTTGGAAAGACACAATACATGACAAACCTGGTACCAAGCGAAAATCCAAAAGTCGACGTCAACGAAATAGCATTGGTCCATAAATATAAATACTTAGGGCATGAAATCCAAATTGCCAGGGACAATCAAACTGCTGAATTACAGAGAAGGATTACCTTAGCATGGGCCGCATATGGAGCTCTATCAGACATCTTCAAGAGCAACTTGCCAAATTATTTGAAAAGGAAGACGTTCAACCAATGTGTGCTTCCAGTCATGACTTACGGCGCTGAAACATCATCGTTAACCAAGGCCACAGCAACGAAACTTAAAGTGGCCCAAAGAAGAATGGAACGGTCACTACTTGGACTGACTCTCAGAGACAGGGTCAGAAACGAAGAAATCAGAAGAAGGACAGGCGTCACAGATGTCATAGAGCGAGTAGCATGGCTGAAGTGGAATTGGGCGGGTCATGTAGCCAGAATGAAGGACGGGAGGTGGACCCAAAAAATTACAGTGTGGAGACCAAGAGAAGACAGAAGAAGTAGAAGTAGACCACCTACACGATGGACAGACGACGTCAAAAGGATTGCTGGGAATTTGTTGCAGAAAGCCCAAGACCGACAAAATTGGAAGAAATTAGGGGAGGCCTATGTTCAACTTTGGATGCAGAAGGCTGGATGATGATATTATTTGTTATTTCATTATCTCGAATACTTTCTCTCTCACACACCGACTATAATACTGCGCGTAGACGCCATCTGCCACCGACACCTTTAGGATCTGTGCACTCTATGTATGAAAATACAGAGTGGGCCAAAGAAAAGAGTCCAACAAGGGCTACATATTTTTCGGTACATACATCTGTCATTTGTCAATCCCCTCCCTTCCACATCCTCCACCTCTTATTTTAAATAGGGGATAGGGGTCGTGTGCTAGCTCATTTGAAATGTTATTTTATTCTCTATTCAGTAATATTAACATTGATATAGTTATTTATACAGGGTGTCCGAAAAAAATTATTTGGAATAAATAAATTGACACAAAAAGAAGAATGTATATTTAAATCAAAATACATTCTCCTGCTGACAGAAAACAGAAAAAAATATTTATTTGATAAATAAACATTGTTTGTTGCTTAAATTCAATATTCAACCTATTAAGAGGCAGATGGATAGCAGCTTGAACGTTGAAATTAAGCAAAAAGCAATTTTTATTTATCAAAAAAACATTTTTTTCTGTGTTGTGACATCAGTAGAATGTATTTTGAATTAAATAAATTATATACATTATTCTTTTTGTGTCAATTAATTTAATTACAAAAAATTTTTCTTGGACACCCTGTATAAATAATTATGTTAAAGTTTATATTACTGAATAGAGAATTGAATAACCTTTCAAATGAGTTAGCACACCACCCCTATTCCCTATTTAAAAATAAGGGTTGGGTGAAGTGGAAAGGAGGGAGTTGACAAATGACAGATGTATGTACAGTAGAAATGTATCCCCCTTAGATCAAAAATCGACCCGTTTCGTCATTTTCTTAAAATCTAATAAATACTGCAAAATATCGAGGTGGACTGAGCACACTCTGTATAATTATGTATATTAGATACGAAGTATTCACTTCAATGACTACTTTAAAACATATAATGTGAAATAAATCGTATTAATTAAATAACACACTTAATAGATTTTTACAATGTGAAACTATTGGTGACGATTGCCACAGCTTCCTATTGAAATTTAACGGAGGAAGCAGCAATTTGAAAAAATAATATATTATTTGGACGTATTGCAAAAATGCACCAAGATAATTTTTATATTAAATTAAAGAAAGTAAGGGCTGACAGGGTTAAGATATTTTATTAACATTATAAAATTGTTATAAAAATTAAAGAATATTGTATAAATTTTTGTATAACTGTTTAGTTAAGCTATATTTTTATTAGAATTTCAATTTTTGTTCCATCTCTTATAAACAAAGTTGTAGCTTCTCAATCACTGTTGCGCAGTTTTTTATAGAACTGTAATAACGTAGATATTAATCACCTTTTATCTATGATATAAAATTTAAAGCAAAACTCAAAATTTGTATTAAATATTACAATATCTTTAGTGTAAACGCAAACTATTTTTTCTCTTTAATCAGAAAACACAAACTTTTTGATGAGTTATCGATCGCTTTAACAAAATTATGAACAGATACTGAATGGCTTGAATATTTCCAACTGCATGTTTATACTACCGCCCACTTCTCATTTTTCAATCGACTCTACTAGTCCCACTGTATAAGGACAAATAATTTGGCAAAACACTGAAAAAACCATTGTGGTCGAATACTAATTCAGGAATTTTTTCAGCCGAAATTCAGCCGTGTATTCCGGATTTGAATACTCCCACTCACTATTTAATAAACATACGTAATATCACAAAAACCAGATGCTCTGAGTGCATTAATTTGGTTTATGTTTTTTCTAAAAAATTTTCTAATTATACATTGTTAAAATTTTTCGACAAATTTTCATTTTGAATTATGTCAGTTTGAAATGTGTCAGTCAGACATTTTTTTATTGAAATTTAATTTTGATTCAGTATGCTCAATAAAGCCTACTAATTATACAGTATGGTGCAAATGGCTGAAATAAATTCGTTATTGCCTAAGTTAGCGAGTTTAAGGAACAATCCTCAAACAGGTCGATTTTTATTTTTAAATTAGGATTTTTTGACATATATATCGTACTAGTGACGTCATCCATCTGGGCGTGATGACATAATCGATGTTTTTTTAAATGAGAATAGGGGTAGTGTGCTAGCTCATTGGAAAGATTATTCACTTCTCTATTCAGTAGTAAAAACATTAACATAATTATTTATTAGGGTGGGCCGAAAAAACTAAAATTATTTTTTTCAAGTCGTAATACCGCAAAAAAGTTGCGAATGTATGAGACTAAAAAGGGGTAAGAATTTAAAAAATATCGGTTTATATCTTCCGTTCGCGCATGAGCCATAAAATTTGCCGAAATTGCTAAAAAACTGATTTTTTGCGATAATTTTTAACAGATTAAATTTAGCGTGGATACGTTTGTAATAGCTCATTTTCTCATTATTAATAACCATACTAACTAAATTTAACCGTGTTATTAAAATCTTTTAACATTTTCCGTTCGCGCATAAGGCATCAAAATAGCCAAAATGTGACAAAATTGCATATTTCATACACGTTTAATTTTTTGTAATTAAGAGTTTAGTTGAATGAAAATAATACTCACATATACATTTTGTTGAACTTGTGTTGAGAACACTTAAAATAAACATACTTTAAACACATCATTTTCAGAACTTTAGTAGACTATTATTTAAAAATATTGTTAGTGAATATAGAAAAAACCAAATTTTTTTACGAGATGCAAGTTTTCAAATCGAGAATATGGTCCAATGTCCACCAGTCCATTGTCCGTCCAGTCCATCTTGTATTATTTTAACACCTTTCTGCTATTATATAGTAGAAGGCTCTTTGAATGTGATTTCTGTGTAAAGTCCGGCATTGCAGACCTTGATAACAATGTTGTTCTTATGAAGCAGTCGCGATTCTCAGCTCCGCAAACTTTTCCAGCGGCTTCTGTTACAAGTTTTACACATCGTTCTACTGCCTGTGTATGAACAGGAAATGACTTTAATATTACATCCCAGTTAGGGGCTGAATCTAACATTAGGATATTCAAACTGCCAAAACTAAATTTTGAATGTCGAGACTATTCAGAAATAATTCATTGGTTAGACTGTGAGTTATCTTCTCCATTATTAAAAGATATAAATGATGACGAAATAACATTAATGATTCAGGGTGATTCAGCCCCTAACTGGGATGTAATATTAAAGTCATTTTCTGTTCACACACAGGCAGTAGAACGATGTGTAAAACTTGTAACAGAAGCCGCTGGAAAAGTTTGCGGAGTTGAGAATCGCGACTGCTTCATAAGAACAACATTGTTATCAAGATCTGCAATGCCAGACTTTACACAGAAATCACAGTTCAAAGTGCCTTCTACTATGTAATAGCAAAAGGGTGTTAAAATTATACAAGATGGACTGGACGGACAATGGACTGGTGGACATTGGACCATATTGTCGAATTGAAAACTTGCATCTCGTAAAAAAATTTGGTTTTTTCTATATTCACAAACAACATTTTTAAATAATAGCCTACTAATGTTCGGAAAATGATGTGTTTAAAGTGTATTTATTTTAACTGTTCTCAATGTAAGTTCAACAAAATGTAAATGTGAGTATTATATTCATTCAACTAAACTCTTAATTACGAAAAATTAAACGTGTATGAAATATGCAATTTTGTCACATTTTGGCTATTTTTATGCCTTATGCGCGAACGGAAAATGTTAAGAGATTTTAATAACACGGTTAAATTTAGTTAGTATGATTATTAAGAATGAGAAAATGAGCTATTACAAACGTATCCACGCTAAATTTAATCTGTTAAAAATTATCGCAAAAAATCAGTTTTTTACCAATTTCGGCAAACTTTATGGCTCATGCGCGAACGGGGATTTTGCAAAATTCAAATTCGACTGTGATAAGATACAAAAGTTTTATCTGCACAAATAAATAGTTACACTGTTAAATATTTCATGGAATATATGGCCTGGAATAGTCCAGGCAATCTCGGGCCATAGTGTGAGATGGGTGTACTGAAAAATGGAAAAAGACAATATGGTTTCCCTACCGACAACATCAAGTGAAACATTACTTTTTCAACAAAATCAAGTGCTCTTTACTGAGAATCAAGCCAGAAGTCAAAATGAGCAGATGTTCTACAACGCCTGGTTACAGGAAAAACAAGAAAGAGAAAATCTACATATCGTCATACAACAAATGAAAATCCAAATAGATACCCTACAAAAGAAGATAGGCGAAGAAAAACAACAGCACAATGAAGATATAGAATATCGCACAGACGACGAAGAACTGAGTAAAGAAACGGAATGGATTCGAGTCCAAAATTCAAAAAAAAGGAAGATAAGCAACTCCCCAAAGGAAGTACAGCCCCACTCCCACCAACAGAGAAGTAAACCAGATGAGACACAAACGGCACGTAAACCACCACCAGTCATTATAAACAAATTGGAAAAATACGACACCCTAGTCAGCCACTTATCAGGTAAGCAAATATCTTATCAAACTAGCATGCTTGCAGGTGGAAATATAAAAATTAATGTCAAAGACGAAAATAGCTACAGAAACCTAACCAAGACTCTAAATGACACAAATCTCGAATGGTATTCGTTTGAAGATAAACAAAATAGACCTCTAAAAGTGGTTGCCAGAAAACTGCATCAAACTTGCCAAGTTAAGAACATAACGGAAGACCTAAAAAATAAGGGATATAAAATAGAAAACGTAACCCAATTACTAAGAGGAAAGGACAAATCGCCACTGCCACTTTTTGCACTTACTTTTAGTAAAGAGGAAAATACAAAAAAAGTGTATGAAATTACGGAAATTTTAAACATGAAAGTGACGATAGAAGCTTTCAGAAAACCGAATTTGATTCCACAATGTAAACGGTGTCAAGAGTACGGACATACACAAAATTATTGCAGAAGAGAACTGAGATGCGTAAAATGCATCGGAAAACATTTAACAAAAGATTGTAAGAAGCCACAAGATAAAGAACCCAAATGCATACACTGTGGTGGTGCCCACCCAGCTAGTTATAGAGGTTGAACCACTGCTATATCTCTTCAAAAATTACGGAACAAACAGAGACCTACAACCAAACTACAAAACAAGGCAGCAGACATGGAGAATCCTACGCAAATCCATCCAAGAGAGGTTAACCAAAACCAAACATATGCCCAAATAGCCTCTAACCAGCCAAAACAACCAGTAGAGAATGATCTCAATTCGATATCAAACATGCTACACATACTAATAGAACGCATGAACAATCAAGAAGAATTCAATAAAAAAATCCTAGAAAGATTAAATAGCATAGAAACTAGTAGACGATAAAATGGCGGAAGAGTTAAGAATTTTACATTGGAACGCAAACGGCCTCTTGCAACATCAGCAGGAGATGCTGTTTACCTTAAATAACCAAAAAATCGATATATGTTTAATATCAGAGACACACTTCACTAAACAATCATATATTAAACTGAGAGGATATCAAATATATCAAGTTCTTCACCCTAGAAACACAGCTAGTGGAGGAGCAGCAATAATCGTTAAGAGTAATCTAATTCACCTCGAAAGAGAAAATATAGAGACTGAAGCCATCCAGGCAGCTAGTATAAGTGTCAAAACAAAAAAATATGAAGTAACAATAGCAGCTGCATATTTTCCACCCAAACACAATCTAAAAAAAGAAAATTATGTCCATTTGCTTAACACGCTTGGAGAAAAATTTATTATTGGTGCAGACTTTAATGCTAAAAACACTGTATGGGGTTCAAGGTTAACCAATATAAAGGGTAGAGAACTACATGCAGCAATAGAAAAGATAAACGGTAAATGGCACTCAACTGGAAAACCAACATATTGGCCCACTGATCAAAATAAAATACCAGACTTAATTGACTTTTTCATTTCAAGAAAAGTTGCAACAAATTTTATGAAAATAGAAGAAGTTGATGGGCCCAGTTCTGATCACTCTCTAATACTACTCACAATCAGTGAGCATATAATACTAAGAGAAAATAACCCAACATTAACCAATAAGAGAACGGACTGGTCTAGCTTTAGACAGGAGTTAAGTGACAGAATTGAGCTTAATATACCAATCAAAACTAATGAACAACTTGATGAAGAAACAGAGACACTAACCATAAATATACAACAAGCAGCTTGGAATAATACCAAACAAATTATAAGAAAAACCAAAGGACAAAATTATCCCAAAGAAATTCGAGAACTGGTGCAAAGAAAAAGAAAAGCCAGGAAGACATGACAAAAAAGCAGAACTGCAGAAAATAAAAATATATTAAACAACCTCACCCAACAGTTAAGAAGGGAAATAGATTTAATTAAAAATGAATCAGTAAACCAATACCTAAAAGATCTGACAGATGACCAAACCACTGACTACTCGTTGTGGAAATGTACAAAAAGAATAAATAGACCAACGCAACAGATTCCGCCGATTAGAAAAGAAAATGGAACATGGGCAAGAGATGGAAAACAAAAAGCAAATCTTTTCGCTTTATACTTGGAAAATGTATTCCAAAATAACGAAATGGGAAATAATCATCAAGCCGAAAACGAAGATGATCAAAGCACTGAAATTGATTTGAACAATACTGATCAAGACATAATAAAGCCTACTACTCCTAAAGAGGTTACCAACGTAATCAAAAACAATATCAATCCCAAAAAGGCTCCAGGATTTGACTTAATAACAGGAGAAATACTACAACAATTACCTAGAAAGGCCATCGTAAAAGTCACAAACCTTATAAATGCAGTATTCAGGTTGCAATATGTACCAATAACGTGGAAAACATCTGAATTAATCATGATTCCCAAACCAGGGAAACCAACCAACAAGGTAGAATCATACAGACCAATATCTCGGCTACCAATTTTATCCAAACTATTTGAGAGGATATTGCTAGCACGAATGCAACCTATACTCGACCACAGGGAAATTGTTCCTTCCCACCAATTTGGATTTCGCAATAAACATTCAACAACAGACCAAATTCATCGAATAACAGATATTATAGAGAGATCTCTGGAGGAGAATAAAATATGCTCAGCTATTTTTCTAGACATAGCAAAAGCATTTGACAAAGTGTGGCACAAAGGCTTGTTACTAAAATTAAAAAGATATCTTCCCATCCAATTTGTACATCTAATACAATCATATTTGGAAGATAGAACTTTTAGAGTTAAACAGGAAGGCGAATATTCAGAATTACGGCCAATTAAAGCAGGAATCCTACAGGGCAGTGTTCTGGGACCCATACTATATTTATTATATACTTGTGACATACCTGTTACAGAAAATATTAAACTGGCAACATTTGCAGACGACACTGCAATACTAGCAGTCGGTGAAACATTCGAAGAAACAATTAGACACCTGCAAAATGCAGTAAACAAAATAAACACCTGGAATAATAAATGGCGCATAAAAATCAATGAAGGTAAATCTGCCCATATCGATTTCACCTACAAAAGAATAAATAGTCACCCAGTTAGAATAAACAATAAAATCGTTCCGTACAAGAAAACAGTTAAATATCTAGGGCTACATTTGGATAGCAAATTAAAGTGGCAGGAACATATCAGAAAGAAAACCGAAGAACTAAAACTGAAGTACAAGAAGTTATATTGGTTATTAGGTAGAAGCTCACAACTTACAATCAAAAACAAAGTATTAGTTTACAAACAAATGCTCCAACCAGTATGGTCCTATGGTCTACAGTTATGGGGCTGTACTAGTGAGAGTGACTATGCTTGCCTTCAAAGAGTCCAAAACCGAATACTAAGAAACATAGTCAACGCTCCATGGTATATCCGCAACAAAGACCTACATCGGGAACTTCGTATAGCAACAATCAAAGAAGAAATAAAGAAGATTGCCAAGGGTCACGAAAAACGACTCCACAACCATACAAACAGGGAAGTGTTAGAACTTTTAGATAATCAAAACCTAGTCCGCAGGCTCAAACGCACCAAACCTTTTGAACTTGTGTGATAGTGATAAATCTATAAAAATGTCAGTGTCAGTTTAAATTCGGACAGTGAACCTAGCCACAACAGTGATGTGTGCAACAATAATTATTAATTTCTAAGGTGAACCGTTGGGAATACCTAGGACAGTACAGTAGTAGATTAAGTTAAATGTAAAATGCTGGTTAGTCTTAAGATTAGGTGCATTGTTAATTTAATAAATAATAAAAAAAAATGCGCGAACGGAAGATACAAACCGATATTTTTTAAATTCTTACCTCTTTTTAGTCTCATACATTCGCAACTTTTCCGCAGTATTACGACTTAAAAAAATAACTTTAGTTTTTTCGGCCCACCCTATTATTTATACAGGGTGTTCAAGAAAAATCATTTTGAATTAAATACATTCATTTTTGAAATGTTTTCTACTGCTGTGAGAAAAGAGGAAAAAATGTTTTTTGATAAATAAACATTGCTTTTTGGTTAATTTTAATGTTCAAGTTGGCACCCATCTGCCTCCTGGCAGTTTAAACATTGAATTTAAGTGAAAAGCAATGTTTGTTTATCAAATAAACATGTTTTCAGTTTTCTGACACCAATAGAATGTATGTCGAATTAAATAAATTATTACATACATTCTTCTGTTTGTGTCAATTAATTTAATTCAAAATAATTTTTCTTGGACACCCTGTATAAATAATGACGCCAAGGTTTATATTACTAAATAGAGGATTGAATAACATTTTAAATAAGCTAGCACACGACCCCTATTTAAAAAATTTTCGGTTACGTCATCACGCCCAGATGGATGACGTCACCAGTATGATATACATGTCAAAAACTCATAATTAAAAATAAAAATCGACCTGCTTCAGGATTTTTCCTCAGGGTCGCTAACTTACGAAATAACGAATTTATTCCAAACATTTACACCATACTGTATGATATCTCTATAGTTAGCTAAAGAAGGAAACACCTTGGAAAAAGAAACCAAAGGCTAGTTAGTGCATTAATATTTGAGATAACGAGTGGAAATCCATAGAAAACTCTTCCAAATAAGCCGAATAAGTGAAAAATATCCTTAAAAATCCAGAAACCATAGATCTGAATGAAATAGAGAAAGTAGTAAGTATTCTAAAAGACGTTCTTTAAATGTCAATGAGTAAATAGAATAAAACATCTAATAAAATAAGTAAACACACAAAGCAGCTTATAGAAAATCGAAAGCAAGTTGAAGAGGATGACACTGCACAATATTGCCGAATAAGCAAAGATATAAAAAATAGGGAAGTATATACGAAAATACAATAAAGAAACTATTTTCACATGTATTATATGGCAGGTTATATGGAAAATACTGAAAGAAAAACTAACTGGAAAAATCTATTTCAAATAAAATCCGAGAAGATCAGGCGGGGTTCACGTCAGGCAGGTTTTGCATAGACCACATACACTCCAACGATTAATTGAGAAAAAACTGGCCAACAATAGCACAGTAAACATGACATTCATCGATTTAAAAAAGGCATATGGCACGGTTCCCAGAAAACAACTATGGAACACGATAAAGGAAATCGGAATAACTCAAAGGTTAACCTTCCGATGACCAACCTTTTTTTGTTACACGGATGACCAAGGGGGGGGGGGGAATGACCCCAGGTCAAAAATGTCAAAAATGACAATTTAACAAAAAAAATAATTTTTTTTTTAATTTTTTAATTTTTTTTATGGCATGGACTTTATGTCATTCAGCCAGTCACAACATGAGTATTAGTGTCATGTGTAGTGTGTATGTTGAGTAAGTATCTTGTTACTTTGCAAAGTCGACGTCATTAGAGCTAAAACTACTTGGAATTACACCTAATAGACGCTATTTTACTAAAGATCAACTTCAGAATATATTTTTTATTCGTAAAATATAGGGAATTTTTTTTATTTCAAAATATGAGGATATCTATTGTGCGTCCCACCTTGACTTTACAGTACAGGTTCTTATGACCAACAGTGATGCCAAATTTTATCAGAAACAGGTTTTAAGCAAACATACTTTTTTCTATAGGATAACTGGTAATAACTTAGGAATTAATATTATTGACATTTTGTGGCTGTCAGGGGTTCTAAGACATTTTTTTTTTCGAAAAATACCTTTATGTGAACAAAATGAAAATAATTTTATATAAAACATTTATATAATAATGTATTTAAGCGCATACATATGTTAAACCTTAATAAATACGTAGGTACCTACAGAAATAATTAAAATACATTTAAACTATATATTTTAGCTTCTTTCTATAATCCCGTCTTCCTCACTTTCACTGCCACTGTCGTAGGGTGTAAGCACATTAAAATAACATTAATTTCATCTTGGAAATCAGTCATTAAGAATAGCAATAAACTGCAATTAGGATCCAAATTTTCCAAATAAGCCATGAGTTACTCAATACAATGTTACCAGTAATAATTTTAAGCTTATTTAATATGCTTTGTTATAATTTAATTTAGGTGAACTGACCAATTATACTTTATTTATTCTCAGCTGTAGGACCTGGTAGGACAATATAAAACTTTACTTAAACTTGACTGACAATCTATTTTATATTTTTCTTGACATTACTTCAGAACTGTCTATACTGTCATTACATAAATTAACAACCATAGAACAACATCCACTTTTAATTAATGTTGAATATTCTAACATTCTTAACCAAAAAAAGTTATTACGCATATCGATTATAAAATTGCTGATTACTTTTCGAAAATGACTATCACAAAAAAACAATGAAAAATATTGTTTTACTTGACTGTAACGGGTTAGTTTTAATTTAACATTTTCAGGGACCTATATTTTTAGGACCTTGGTAATGTCCGATTGAAAATTCTTTTGAAGAAAATCGGCATCGCCGCGCTAAAAACTCCCATAAGGATTGTATTGCCGTATGTTCGTGTACTGTAAAGTCAAGGTGGGACAGACATTAGACTGATATTAAAGTCAAATAAAAAAATAATGAGTTAATGTTTGAAAATACTTTTGAATTTATTAAAGAAAAACATACGCTGGGGTCACAATTTCCCCCGCTTGGTCATCCGAAGGTAATAGAAGCCGTAAAAAACCTTTATAACAACAACATGGTAAGAGTTAAAATCGGCAATAAATACTCCAATGAATTTATGACCACAAAAGGCTTATCGGAGGGATGCTCTACATCTCCGACATTGTTCAAGATATTCCTGGAACAAATAATAAAACCATGGAAAAGGAAATGTGACGGGATGGGAATACCAATCCGGGACAACTTCTTGTAAACATTAAGTTTTGCAGATTACCAAGTGGTAACGGCTCAAGATGAAGAAGATCTGTCCTATATGCTCCGAGAATTACAAGAGGAATACACATAAAATGGACTGGAAATAAACCTGGAAAAGACCGAATACTTAACAACGGAAAAAGAACCAGTGAGAAACTTGGAAATGGACGATAATAGGGAAATTAACGGCACTGAAGAATTCAAATACTTAGTATTCATACTCTCAAGAAATAGAACCACTGAGCAAGAGACAACTAGCAGATTAACATAGACAGAAACATGTATTAACAAATTAACGGGGTACTGTGGGATCAACAGATTATCAAAAATACAAAGAAAAGGATGTGTGTAATGACCTATGGAGCAGAGAATTGGGTATACTCTGGGCTAATTAGCAAAATACAAGGAAAAGTTATTTACCAGCAATTTTATTGCTGGAATCGAATCTTATTATTGTATGTATTAATAATATAGGTATGCAAAGTCCGCAGATAGTGTGCTACTTTTTTTATAAACAAAATGGCGCCCGAAAATCGTGTTTTTTTTCAATTTTTGCTCTAAAAATCCAAAGATTTTAACTTTACACCAAAAACACCCAAATAAAAATTCACCGCAATTAAATTCTGCATAGAGACGTGTTTTTCCCGATTCACTTCGACGAAAACTTTCCCCGGAAAAAGCGGGTTTTTCCAACAAAATTTTTAATTTTCAACTAAAATTTTAGATAATTAATTGTTAATCAATAATTAAATGACTTGGTAATGTAAAAGCCCCTTTCGTATAGATTGTAATTCCAGAAGCAGATGGAAATTGAATGAACAGTTTAACAACAATTGAATTGTTAATTAAAAATTTACGGTCGCTATAATAACGACAATAATTATGATGCATAAGAATAACTATGATTTTTTCATAAAAAGAGACCATACCTATTTATTGTACTTTACAGAATTGAAATTGGACTATTTAAGCGGCCTCAGGAATATTTTAAAATTATAAACAATTTTTTGGCTTATAAACAAATAGAATATCTCAGGAAATATTCAACTAAATTAAATTCCAAGAACGGTATTCGAAAAATACCGACAGGGCGCTTCCTTTAAATGAAAAAACGTTTAATTACGACGAGTGATTCCTGAAATACAACCGGTGAAATTTGACCGGAATTTAGGGCAAAGATATAAACAATAGAATCATAATTTTTAAACCATCACCTTTTTATTTTTGTCCTCTTTCACCACACCAATTTTCATATCTCTAAAATACTCATAACATATATTATTATAATAAAAAAGATCGTTAATACGTGTGAAAATTGCCAAAAATAGCAAAATTCCAATCAAAAATTAGGTTGGAGAAAATGTAACCCTCAAAGTTCAAAATCGGTATACGTTAAAAAAATGCATTTTCTCGGCTTCCCATGGAGCAATTTCATTTATTCTTCTTTTGTTCCCTAATAACTCGAGTAGAGCCATCGAACTAACGCATTATTAAATGTCAAACTTGCTTTTGTTTTGTTATAATAGATTAATTTATTTATAAGAACAGATAACTACATATTTTTTCCAGTTGTAGGCTTTTTTTAGATAAGCTTAATACAAGTGTACCTTTTAAAGTTAGAAACATAAATATTCCCATTTGAAAGCTGTATAATTATTTAAACAATTTTTATTTAAACAAATTAAAATTTTGTGTTATAATAAATAAATAAATTTATTATAACAAAACAAAAGCAAGTCTGACATTTAATAATGCGTTAATTCGATGGCTCTACTCGAGGTACTTGGGATCAAAAAAAGAATGAAGGAAATTGCTCCATGGAAAGCCGAGAAAATGCATTTTTTTAGCGTATACCGATTTTGAACTTTGAGGGTTACATTTTCTCCAACCTAATTTTTGATTGGAATTTTGCTATTTTTGGCGCAATTTTCACACGTATTAACGATAGTTTTTATTATAATAATATATGTTATGAGTATTTTAATGATATGAAAATTGGTGTGGAGAAAGAGGATAAAAATAAAAAGGTGATGGTTTAAAAATTATGATCCTATTGTTTATATCTTTGCCGTAAATTCCGGTCAAATTTCACCGGTTATATCTCAGGAAATGCTCATTATAATTAAACGTTTTTTCCTTTAAAAGAAGCGTCCTTCCGCTGTTTTTCGAATACCGTTTTTACAATTTAATTTAGTTTAAAATTTACCGAGATATTCAATTTGTTTATAAGCCAAAAAATTCTTTATAATTTTAAAATATTCCTGAGACTGCTTAAATAGTCCAATTTCAATTCTGTAAAGTTCATCAGATAGGTATAGTGCCTTTTTATGCAAAAATCATAGTTATTCTTATGCTTCATAATTATTGTCGTTATTATAGCGACCGTAAATTTTTAATTAACAATTCAATTGTTGCTAAGCTGTTCATGTGATTTCCATCTACTTCTGGAATTATAATCTATGCCAAAATTACTTTTACATTTCCAAGTTATTTAATTGTTGATTAACAATTAATTATCTAAAAGTTTAGTTAAAAATTAAAGATTTTGTTGGAAAAACCCGCTTTTTCCGGGGAAAGTTTTCGTCGAAGTAAATCGGAAAAAACACGACTTTATGTAGAATTTAATTGCGGTGAATTTTTATTTAAGTGTTTCTGGTGTAAAGTTAAAATCTTTGGAGTTATAGAGCAAAAATTGAAAAAACACGATTTTCTGGCGCCATTTTGTTTATAAAAAAAGTAGCACACTATCTGCGGACTTCGCATACCTATATTATTAATATATACAATCATAAGATTCGATTCCAGCAATAAAATTGCTGGTAATGGCCTATTCTCCGATAATCAGCCCAGACTAGTAATAAACAAACGAAACAGGTCCAAAATTACAGCAACTGATCTGGAGTTCACGAGAAGAAGCTGCAGTGACAAGAATGGATCGCATTAGAAATAAGGAGATAAAACGAAGAATGGCAGTAGAACAAGACATACTCAGCTACATCGAAGAAAAACGTTTAATTTGTCATGGAAATGTGAGAAAAGTAGATCGCACAAGGTAGATATCCAAGATTTCAGATTGGAGCCCAATAGGACAGAGAAGAAGAGGTAGACGCCGAAGATCATGGAGGATGAAGTGGACGAGGACATGGAAAGACGAGACCTTAGAGATGGAGAATGGCAGACCACAAAGGACTAGAGCCGTTGGCTGAAAGATGGAAGGGGGCGACAGCTGTAAAAATCCTTATAAAGATAGACAGATTTTTTTACAACATCCCGAAAGTAGATCACAGATAATATAGACCAATATTGGAGGGTATTTCCTCTATAGTTGACATAGACAGTTTGATCTCTTTTCTTGTGAATAGGTATAAAATTATACCTACGCTTCATTTACTTACAATACGATTATTTGCGCCATATTTTAAAAGCTTATAAGAAATGCTGACTGCCCCAAGAGCTTCATAATTTTTAAATCTCTTTTATCTGATGATTTCTTCTTCTGTTGAGATGCTACCTGTCTTTCTTTCGTCTTCTATGCTATCAAGCTGGATTTATGCTTCTTGCAACGCTATTGTACTTTTTATATTATGTATTTCCTTAAAGTTTTCTGCCGATTTTTCTAGTATTTCGTCCTGATGACCAATGATCTCACCTATTCCGTTTCTAAGTATTGATAATCTTGGTTGGAATCCCTTTCTGTTCTGGTTAGGTCTCTGATAAAATCGTCCCACTTCCATTTGCGTGTTATACGTCTTTCAGTTGGTGGTTTTCTTTATGTTAACACTTTCTTTTTGATAAAGGAAAAGATTCCCCTCATTGGCTGTATACCATAATGAAAGACTTATTAAGGAAGTAAAACTTCACTTGTAGGTGTAGGGATGGGAAAAACCTACCGGTTTTTACCTAAAACCGGTTTTTTACTTCGCAATAACCGGTTTTACCAGTTGTTGTTTTGTCCCGGTTATAACCGGTATTTTCTTTTTAAAGCAAAAACCGGTTTTTAGGTTTTTAAGGTGATTAGGATTAGGTTAGGTATTATTTTGGATCTCAATCATAATTATTATTCTCAAGAAATGATTGCAAACAAAACCATAATTCAAATTTTATTTTATAAATACAGAAGCAAACTGAAAGTGCAAACTCACATCAGCCAGAAACAATTAACTTTTATTATATATTTCGTCGAAAAGGTATTTGTAATCATAATATTTACATAAGAAGTGATCTGGTTGAAGTAGACGCAAACATCATCTATTTTTCACACTTGGCTCTTGACATTGAAAGTGGGTGAATTACTTTTTCTGATTACCAAAAATACTGTTCTGACTATCAATATCGAATTATCGATTACGAATACGAATCTCCAAGGATTTCCCTAAGTTTTCAAAACGATACACCCATACAGGAAGTATTAAATGAGTTAAAATTTACCTATTATACAAATATGCAAACGTGTTAAAAGAAATACATGATAATTTTTTTTTGATGGTAGTAAAAATAAAAGATAAATTGCATTATCCAATTTAATTTTAAATAAAATACTTATATTTATATTAGTTTTTTAAATCCCATTTGAAAGAGTCTGGGAAATTTTTATAAGTTTAAATGGTTGGGTTAAATTGTATATTATTACAATATGTATATATTAATCTTACGCCATATTATATTTAATAATAATCAATAAATTTGTAATAATAATAATAAAATAATAAATAAATATAATAATTAATAGAATCAAGTGGTTTTATTAAAAATTGTGTTTAATTTATATTGATATTGATGTTCTTTCGATATTGATATCGTGTATCGAGTCGAGTGGATTATCGCAAACTAAAGTACACTGTAAATGTAACATTGTAACTTATTGGATTAAAAAAACAGAAAACCGGTTTTTTGTAAAACCGGTTTTTTTGCCGGTTATAACCGCCAGGTTAAACCCTAAGGAAAAAAAAACCGGTATAACCGAAAACCGGTGTTTTGTCAAAAACCGCCATCCCTTGTTGGTAGTTGGTATATAAATTTATTAAAAAATTTTTCTAAAAAGATCCAAATTGGATTAAAGTGGGTACATCACTATTACAAAAAACACAAACGTTTTCGGACCAATCAGTCCATCATCAGGTTGAAACTTCAGATCCAAAGTAGTTGGAACTAGCTACATAGTTAGGTCGAAAGACCTCAGTATTACAAGAATTGGGCCATTAGACCTGAAGTATCAACCTGATGATTGACTGATTGGTCCGAAAACGTTTGTGTTTTTTGTACTAGTGATTTACCCACTTTAATCCAATTTGGATCTTTTTAGAAAAAATGTTTAATAAATTTATATACCATCTACCTACAAGTGAAGTTTTACCTCCTTAGTAAGCTTTCTTTTTTCTTTTCCGTATTCGTTTTTTGTATGTCCTCCGCAACATCTACTTGTCTTGTTCTTCGCCATTGGAAAATTATATGCTTGATTTGTTCTTTGGGCTGCTGATGCACATTCCTCGTCGTACCAATCTGATCGTATTTTTACGCCTTTCCATTTCTATCACTTTAGTGGTGACCTCTTCCAATATGGTTGCCTCCATGTTTCTTTATGTATATGCTTTTCCATAAAGCATGTGTTAACAATTACATTATTCATTGAGACGGCTAAGTATATCTGGCCAGAAGTTCCGTTGTTGTTCGACTTTTTTGTAAACTTTGATTTCCATTGGTTGGCGCTTATTCTCTTTCCTTACCCATTTTTCATATCTCTGAGTAAGACCTTTAAGTAATTTTTACAACAATAATATACAGGGTGAGTCATGAGGAACTGTACATACTCCTACCTCGTATAGAGGCCCCTATGGGCAATAACAAATGACCACTAAAAAGTGT
Source organism: Diabrotica virgifera virgifera (assembly GCF_917563875.1). Taxonomy (NCBI): domain Eukaryota; kingdom Metazoa; phylum Arthropoda; class Insecta; order Coleoptera; family Chrysomelidae; genus Diabrotica; species Diabrotica virgifera. Next base: position 191,187,390 of record NC_065446.1, on the reverse strand, counting down.
CTGCTCCCATTGTTTAATAATATACAGGGCGAGTTTCGCATTTTGACAGAAATTTTATTCGTCATAATTTTTGAACGGTCAGATCGATGTGTCTCTTATTTTGGTCAATCGTTACACTATTACCACCTAATCAACTGATTTATTTAAACTAGAAAAAAATCAGGTCCGGCTTCAAAAAAATTAGTTCGTTTGGGTCTTAGAAAAAATTTCACCCTGTATACGCTTTCTGAAAACTATAATACGAATTTTACAAATTAGACAAATAGGCAATTAAAATGACATATCTATTTTTTTCCCCACACGATTACTTAATTTTTTATAAAAAAATCAAATTTGAGTATGAATTAAAAGTTTGGTAAAATAAATTAAAAAAAAATAACTTTTATTACAAAAATTAATTTTTTTTTGAACAAATATTTAACTTATGTTACCACCCAATCAACTGATTTATACAAACTAGAAAAAAATCAGGCCCGGATTTAAAAAATTTTTTCGTTTCGGTCTTAAAAAAAATTTCACCCTGTATACGCTTTTTGACAACTCTAATATGAATTTTACAAATTAGACAAATAGGCAATTAAAGTGGCATATTTATTTTTTTCCCCACACGATTACTTAATTTTTGATAAAAAAATCAAATTTGACTATGAATAATTAAAAGTTTGGTAAAGTGAACAATATTTACTAGAAACCAGATTTAAAAAAATTAACTTTTATTACAAAAATTAATTTTTTTTTGAACAAATATTTAATTTATGTTACCACCCAGTCAACTGATTTATTCAAATTAGAAAAAAATCAGGCCCGGATTTAAAAAATTAGTTCGTTTTGGTCTTAGAAAAAATTTCACCCTGTATACGCTTTTTGAAAACTCTAGTATGAATTTTACAAATTAGACAAATAGGCAATTAAAATGGCGTACTTATTTTTCCCCACACGATTACTTAATTTTTTATTAAAAAATAAAATTTGTTAAAATCGGAATTTTGCCATAAAAATAAAAAAAATTAAACTACGTTTTTCTCAAAATTAAAAGCTTCACCATTTTTTTTTCTATACCACGTCTAGATCTAAAACCCATAACACTTCTCTTTGGCCTCTATAGTTTAACATAGACGTGATCAAATAGATAAATCTTAAATTTTTTCACTTAATTTTTGCGATTTAACTTTGCAATTCACGAATCTGCACCTTTTATTTTTAAAAATTCATAACTTTTATGAGAAGAAGACGGAAAGTCTACAACAATTTTCATATTCACAATGGTAAGATATATGTGCTGTAAAATTTCAGAAAAAAGATATTAAAATGGAACAGAGATGTAACGAGTTAAACCGTGATTTCATTTTTTTTTTCAGTTTTAGGTTAAAATTCCGATTTTGACAAATTTGATTTTTTAATAAAAAATTAAGTACCTAATTGTGTGGAGAAAAAAATAAATAAGCCATTTTAATTGCCTATTTGTCTAATTTGTAAAATTCATATTAGAGTTTTCAGAAAGAGTATACAGGGTGAAATTTTTTCTAAGACCAAAACGAACTAATTTTTTAAATTCGGGCCTGATTTTTTTCTAGTTTGTATAAATCAGTTGATTGGGTGGTAACATAAGTTAAATATTTAAAAAAAAATTAATTTTTGTAATAAAAGTTAATTTTTTAAAATCTATGGTTCACTTTACCAAACTTTTAATTATTCAGTGTCAAATGTTTAGGGTAAAATTCCGATTTTGACAAATTTGATTTTTTAATAAAAAATTAAGTAATCGTGTGGAGAAAAAAATAAATAAGCCATTTTAATTGCCTATTTGTCTAATTTGTAAAATTCATATTAGAGTTTTCAGAAAGAGTATACAGGGTGAAATGTTTTCTAAGACCAAAACGAACTAATTTTTTAAATCCAGGCCCGATTTTTTTCTAGTTTGTATAAATCAGTTGATTGGGTGGTAACGTAAGTTAAATATTTTTTCAAAAAAAAATTAATTTTTGTAATAAAAGTTAATTTTTTAAAATCTATGGTTCACTTTACCAAACTTTTAATTATTCAGTGTCAAATTTGATTTTTTTATAAAAAATTAAGTAATCGTTTGGGGAAAAAAATAAATATGTCATTTTAATTGCCTATTTGTCTAATTTGTAAAATTCATATTAGAGTTTTCAAAAAGCGTATACAGGGTGAAATTTTTTCTAAGACCAAAACGAACTAATTTTTTAAATCCGGGCCTGATTTTTTTCTAGTTTGTATAAATCAGTTGATTGGGTGGTAACATAAATTAAATATTAGTTTAAAAAAAATTAATTTTTGTAATAAAAGTTATTTTTTTTAAATCTATGGTTCACTTTACCAAACTTTTAATTCATACTCAAATTTGATTTTTTTATAAAAAATTAAGTAATCGTGTGAGGAAAAAAATAAATATGTCATTTTAATTGCCTATTTGTATAATTTGTAAAGTTCATATTATAGTTTTCAAAAAGCGTATACAGGGTGAAATTTTTTCTAAGACCCAAACGAACTAATTTTTTTGAAGGCGGACCTCATTTTTTTCTAGTTTGAATAAATCAGTTGATTAGGTGGCAATAGTGTAACAATTGACCAAAATAAGAGACACGTCGATCTGACCGTTCAAAAATTATGACGAATACAATTTTCGGTCAAAATGCGAAACTCGCCCAGTACATTATTAAACAATGGGAGCAAACACTTTTTAATGGTCATTTGTTATTACCCATAGGAGCCTCTATACGAGGTAGGAGTATGTACAGTTCCTCATGACTCACCCTGTATAAGTGCTTCCAATTGCTCGCAGACTTCTTCTTACCTCCACAGTAGGTGTGTGTGCATTTATTATTGAATAATAATTATGTTCGTTGATAGGTTGGAAGTCTAGTGTAGAGTAATTTATTCTTTTATTGGCTAAAGTCTGTTTCTAATTTTTTTCTGTTGAGTAGTAGCTATTATACCGGGTGTCCACTTATATTTTCCCCGATTTTAACTGCCTATAACTTCTAAACGGCTCAGGATAGAAATATGCCGTTTTCGCTGAAATGTTTTATTTTAGTAAAGGTTTTGTCTGAATGGACTGAATTTTTTATATCGCTTTCAAATACGAAAAGAAAAATGGCGGATTTTTGAAAAAAACGTTGTTGACTTTTTTTAATAGAACACCCAGTATATTTTTTTGTAGATTGAAAGAAATGTCATTCATCTATTCAGCAATATAAAGTTTTTCAAAATCGGGTGTCAAATCACTGAGTAATTAATTTTTAAAATGAGAGGTGCAACGTGGATATCACATGGTATGTGATTTCCACATTGCATCTCTCATTTTAAAAATTAATTGCTCAGTCATTTGACCACCGATTTTAAAAAAATTTATATCGTTGGATAGGGAAATGACCGTTTTTATGTCGCTTTTAAATAAAAAATGGCGGATTTTTGAAAAAAAAAGTTGTTGACTTTTTTTATTGAAATACTCAGTATATTTTTTTGAAGCTTGAAAAAACGATCATTTACCTATCCAGCGATATTAAATTTTTTAAAATCGGTTGTCAAATGACTGAGCAAATAATTTTTAAAATGAAAGGTGCAATGTGGAAATCACATAACATAATAAATATCATTTTGCTTAATTATGTTATTTAGGTATGTGACATCCACGTTGCACCGCTCATTTTAAAAATTAATTACTCAGTGATTTGACAACCGATTTTGAAAAACTTTATATCGCTGGATAGGTGAATGGCCTTTCTTTAAATTTACAAAAAAATATACTGGGTGTTCCATTAAAAAAAACTCAACAACGTTTTTTTTTCAAAAATCCGCCATTTTTCTTTTCGTATTTGAAAGCGCTATAAAAAATTAAATCCATTCAGACAAAACTTTTACTAAAATAAAACATTTCACCGAAAACCGCATACTTCTATCTTAAGCCGTTTAGAAGTTATAGGCAGTTAAAATGGGGGAAAATATAAGTGGACGCCCGGTACAGTCAGCACGTAAAGGTTGGAATAAATTCGTTTTCTGGAGAATGGACGATTTTGAAAAAAAAAATCCCAAAACAGGTCAATTTTTATTTTTAAATTACGACTTTTTGGCATATATGTAATACTAGTGACGTCACCCATCTGGGCGTAATGACGGCATCGATGATTTTTTAAATGAGAATATAGGTCGTGTGATAGCTCGTTTAAATTTAATTCAATTCTCTATTCAGTAATATCAACATTAATATAATTATTTATAGAGGGTGTCCAATAAAATTTTTTTTGGATTAAATTTATTGACATAAAAAGAAGAATGTATGTAATTCATTTATTCAAAATACATTTTACTGCTCTCAGGGAACAGAAAAAAATGTTTATTTGAAAACTAATCATGGCTTTTCGCTTAGATTAAATGTTTAAACTGTCACGAGGCTGGTGGGTGGCTGCTTTAATATTGAATTTAAGCAAAAAACAATATTTATCTGCCAAATAAACATTTTTTCCTGTTTTCTAATAGCAGTAAAATTAATTTTGAATTAAATAAATTACACACATTCTTCTTTTTATGTCAATAAATTTAATTAAAAAAAACATTTTTTGGACACCCTGTATAAATAATTATGTTAATGTTTATATTAGTGAATAGAGAATTGAATTACCCTTCAAATGAGCTATCGCACGATCCCTACTTTCATTTAAAAAATCATCGATGACGTCATCACGCCCAGATGGATGACGTCACTAGTATAATATATATGCCAAAAAGTCGTAATTTAAAAATAAAAATTGACCTGTTCTACGATTTTTTTCCAAAATTGTCCATTCTCGAGAAAATGAATTTATTCCAACCTTTTCGTGCTCACTGTATATCGTAAAATTCTTTACGCAGAGCATATTACTCAGGTTTAAAAGGAAATATTATTATTACGTATTTATAAGTGTTTTTTAAAGCTAAAGAAGTATTCTTTAAAGTGCAATAAATTATTTTAGCAGTTGCCGCTAGGACATCTATGCCATTTCGTTCGTTGCAATCCGGGACTGCACGCTGGGGTTTGTTTTGGTTGGATCAGGGAGAGCAGCATATGTGCCTCCTGATGAGAGACTAATAAGTTTCGAAACCGGTAGAGGTGCTTGCTGCACTCTCTGATTGGACTAGAATATGGTTCGGCTGTATTTTCGTTTTGCAACGAAATTGAAAATGGTTATTCATTTTTAAATTATTTTACTTTATACTTAAATGAAATAAACAACTTTTTTTGAGAAAATTAAGAAAGATAAAAAAATGGAGATAATACAAAATCCGAAAAGTATCAGTTAAAAAAAATGTTTCTCCAAGGAAATAAAACTTTTTTTTTGTAAAACTTACCTAAAATGCATTTAATAAAAAGCTTAATCGTTTAGCTTTAAAAGCTTTAAAAAAATAATCGTTTAAAACAATTTCTTTTTGAGCTCTTTTACAGTAACTCCGCTTCGCTTCGTTCGGCAAACTGCAATCGCGTGCGGAAAAGTATGACTTTCTGCACTTATTAGGAAAATAACAATATTTGAAACTGGGTGAATATGAACCCATTTTTCTTTAGTTATAACTCTGCTTCTACTAGGTCTAGAAACTTCATGTATACACCATTTTTTTTTACTTTTTTACAAGCTATATTTTTACTAAGAATAGTTTTTTCGATAAAATACTTACGTTTTGAATTATTGGCAAAAATTTGTCTAAAAACGTGTTTGTTTTGTTAAAAAATAAACATATTCACCCGCAAATAACTCGAAAAATATTGACTTAGTGAATAAAATGTATAGAATAAAAGTTGCTGAGAATTAGTCAGTTTCTCGAATTCCGAACTTATTTTGGACATATATTTTATCACCCCCGAGAAGGGGTGAAACTCACCACCAGAGCAAAAGCACTCATCGGCACAATATCACTTTTTTTCTTTCACATGTTGCCTATGCGTATGCCAAATTTCATGTCAATCCAAACGGTTCTTTACAGCAAAAACCGTCAAATAATGTACTATTAGCGGCCAAGTCTGTGAGTAGAACCTTTTGACTAAGATATATATAAACTATCAAAAAAGGTTTAATAAAAATATATAATATATAATATATAATATATATAATATATAATATATAATATATAATATATAATATATAATATATAATATATAATATATAATATATAATATATAATATATAATATATAATAAGCTTGTTTTTTCCCGAAACAATGCAAGTTTTTGATCTACATTCGAGATAATACTCAATATTGCTCAGGTAAATGGAATTCCCCCTTCTACTCCGGTACCAAATTATAACCTAATGTTAAAAATGCTATTTGTAAAGGTTAACAGGAGTTTTTTAATATCATTTCCCGTATTTCCTTTGACTCACGTAAAAGTTTATAGTTATGTCAAATCGATTCAAATTCCTTACTTTCATTACCATTTGAAAGGACATATCTTACTCTTGAACAATGTGATGCTGACATACAGTTTAATCATACAACTGCGTTTTATTTTTCATACTCGGCATTTCCTTTATCTTACGGTCCGATCATTATTTATTCCTGAAATATTCAACAATGGAAGGAAGATATAGCGCGTGAAATAAGCCCTGAATAAGGGATGCCTCGAATTTACCTACATCAAAGAAATTCTTCCGAAAATATATATAAATACTTGTTTTCCGGTTACAGCTCTTGAAAGGAAAACCATCAGCGTTTAATATACACATATTGGATTTTTATGTTCGCCTATGTCGTAAAATGGAGGTTATTTTTTATGACATATAATTTCGGCCTTTCGTTTTAAAATACTTAAGCGATATACTTGAATAGCGTACAGCTAAAATTATAATTCTGGGGCACACGTTTATTTGTTTAGAATTAAGTACCTACTCTAAGTCGGCGCACACAGTGAAGGCGGTTTCCGCTTACGGTTAAACCGCGCGGACCCGCTTTTAAACGTTTTCAAAATGAATGCACGTCTTTAAATGTACACGAACATAGTCAAAGCAGGTCCGCGCGGGCCAACCGCTTCAACCCGCCTGAGCAGGGTTGCCAGATGATTTTTTTTTAATTCCCTAGAATTTTTGCCAAAATTTCCCTAGATTTCCCTAACAACTTAACGACCATTTTTACCCTAGAATTCCCTATATATTTTCAATAGGTCTATTCGCGGAGCACATCCTACGCATGCGCATTACAAAACTGGGCGTTGGATAGGTCAAATTCTTCCCTGTGAACAGCAAATGCGCAGGCGTGCTCCCTCTGGGTAAGCTCAGGATGTGCTCTGCGAATAGACCCAGTATTTTTGTATGTTACGAGCAAACCCCCGAAATTGGGCAATCCTGGCATTGTACGGAAAATATTGTACACTTCTAGCATTGTACTTCCAAACCGTACAATAATCGAAATGGTCAAAATTAAAAATGATCGAAACGCTGATCGATTCAAATCGATTATTATTGACAAGCGACACAACAAATCAAAAATCGAACATTTATGGTTATCTAATATTTTTATATTTTCTATTTATTTATTAGAGTTGTTCTTTTTCGACTCAAATGTGATAAAATGTTGTGTCCAACTAAATTATAAATAATAATAGTCCAACTATAGAAATTGATTCCAGCATCTCGAAGTTTTATGACATCATTGTTTGTACCATACTAATGGTAGAACCCAATCCCAGATAAATTTCTTCGTGGATTTTATATATGGACAATAATAATAATTTCACCCTACAACCGAGAAACGAGTAACCCTGATAAATTATGGATTTATAACATAACCTTATTGATGTTTGTTTGCCTTTAATAACAAATGGGGAATAATCGTAAAAATTGATCTGAATCGATATCTCATATTCAATCGATATCTCAATCTGTCATATTCTTGTCTCCACTTCTAAACTTCTGACGCATCACTGTGATTCCCCGAATTCCCGAATCGCAATTATCGTAATCTGTAATATTCTGTTCACTTCTAAACTTTGACGTATCGCTGTGATTCCCCGAATTTCCGAAGAATACGATTTCCATGTAGATAATATATGCAATTTTGTAAAGTTTATAAAATCCAACAATTTTTTTAAAATCATCTTACGAATATTAACAATTCCCTAGATTTGTCATAGAATTGAATAAAATTCCCTTTTTCCCTAAGCTGGCTCAAAATTCCCTAGGTTTAGGGAAAATTCCCTAGGTCTGGTAACCCTGCGCCTGACCGCTTTTGCTAGAATGAGAATTTAGTTTTTTCCGCGCGGTTTTAATGTTTACTCGAATGAGAATTTAGTTTATTCCCTCTTTTATAATAAGAACTAATAGTTCTCCATGGATTAATTTTATAAATTGTACATTATAATAAGCAAAAGTAATAAAGTCAATCGTATTGAAACCGTAATTTTGTGTGACTTAGGTATTTCTAAAATCATTCCAGTATTAACTATTAACTAAATAAGTACTTGACAAATAAATTTACAACAAAACTACTTACCTCAATGTCATAACAAGCCTTTCTTTCGGAAGGATAGCCTGCTTATGTAAATTACACCAGTTTTAATTAAACGATACTCCTTCTTCTTCTTAAAGTGCCTATCCGTTCCGAATGTTGGCAATCATCATGGCTATCTTGACTTTGTTTACCGCAGCGCGGAACAGTTCAGTGGTAGTGGTGTTATACTACTTTCGTAAATTTTGAAGCCAGAAAATGCGTCTTCTTCATGGTCATTTTTACCATTTACCTTCTCTTGGAGAATCAGTTAGAGAAGGCCGTTACGTTCTTGATTTCTCATTACATGTCCTAGATATTCTATTTTTTTTTGTTTTGATGGTTATGACAATTTCACACTCTTTCCCATTCTACGCAGGACTTCCATATTAGTAATTCGGTCAACCCAGGATATACGTAAGATGCGCCTATAACACCACATTTCGAAAGCTTCGAGCCGATTCATAGTGTCCACGCTTCCAGTTCGTAGAGCAGAACTGTGAATATGTAGCATTTCAACAGACGGTATTTTGTTTTTAATGATATGTCTTGACTGTTGAAAAAGGGTATCATTCTAACGTATGCTGCTTTCGGTTTTATTATTCGCTGTTTAATTTCTGTTGATTAGTCCCATTGGCTATTTAAATTCGTACCCATATATGTATATTGCTCAACTCTTTCGATATTCTGTTGGTTGACTGTAAGTTGGGCGTTTAATATTGGTTTTAACGATACTCCACTTTCTCCAAAACATATTTAAAAGTCTCTTGGGTCGTTCTCATATACTGGAAGAATCGTTCATTGTCTTTTAATTTTTTAAATAGATGATGATATACTCCATAAATTAATCTTTCTCGATTAACATAATGTACACCAACTTTCTTTCTTTTCAGTTTAGTCAAAACAGAATCTAAAGCAATTATATCGTCATCGGAAGACGATAGTTTGCTACAAGTAGTAGGCGCAACTGCCAAATTTAAACGATCTTTCTCGCTTTTACCCGTCTTCACTGTGTTACCATACCCGCGCGCGAGAACCGCGCGGTTTGCCCGTAAGCAGGAACCCGCTTCCACTATGTGTGCCGCCTAATATCCTAATATAGGCCGACCTTCACCCATCTCCTTTCCGAATGGAACAATTTTTTTATTAAATTTCATACATAGACAAAATATTATTTGCATGGGCTGCCTAATCAAAATCTTGTCATGGCTATCCATAACACGTTGACGGACAGTGCGTCAAATGTATAAGCAAGTAGTGTTGTGACACTATAATATCTATTTTGCAACGTAGAATAGGGAAAAATGCAACGTCTACAGACGTTGTGTCACATTATATCAATGGAAATTAGACGCCTATAGACGTTCTGTCCGTCAACGTGTTAAGGGGAGTGGGGGCGAAGGGGTTTGAAATCAACATTTTAAGCCCATTTTTGTGATTTTTTTTAAAGTATGGTAAAATTATTTTATTTTTGAATTAAATAAGTATATTCAGTAAAATTCATAAAATATTAAAAACAAATTCAAGAAAAAATATAAAAAATAAGCCAACGATGGCAAATTTTAAAAAACACCTTATTTTTTTAAAGACAATGTTTGCGGTGGACATCAGAACACGTCATTGGATCATGTTGAACAAAAAATTAACAAAAATTTTATTAGCTTATGAGTTTCTCGTGGTAACGCTGTCGAGGTTTTTAGTTTTACCAATTTTTGACTTTTTTGTGTCACTCAGAAGTCAAAAGAACGAATATTTTTGCAAAAAAAAGGAGTGAAAATTCTTCTTCTTCTTCTTCCTCTTTATAAGCAATTCTGCTTGTTCATTGGCGGATGGATACCTCTATGGAAGGTTGTCACTCCATCTTTTGTGCGGTCGGCCGATACTTCTACCGATTGGTGATTTATCTCGTGCTATTTTGACTACACGTGTCTCCCCCATTCTGGTTATGTGGTTGTTCCATTTTTTTTTCTATTTAGTGTCCATTCGTTTATACACTGTACGTTACATTGTCTTCTAATATCTTCGCTCCTCTTTCGATCTCTCAGTGTATTTCCTGTAATTCTTCTCAGTACTCTCATCTCTGCCGTTTCCAGTAGTTTTTGTGTTGTGGCTGTATCGGATCTTGTTTTTGATGCATATGTCATTATTAGTGTTACACTGGCTTTAAAAATTCTTGACTTCATCTCAGTGTTAATATGTCGGTTTCGCCATATAGTGGTATTTAGGCATCCTGTCAATCTATTTGCTTTTTGTACTTGATTTCTCACTTCTTTGTCTAGGTCTCCGTAAGTTGACAATGTAATTCCAAGGTATTTTACTTCCATTACTTGTTCAATACTGATACCATCAATTTCTATTTTGCATCTGATTGGGTCTTTCCTGATTGCTATGGTTTTGGTTTTATGAGATGAAATTGCCATATTGAATTCTTTTGCTCTTATGTTAAATCTGTGGACTAATCTTTGCAGACTATCTTCATCTTGGGCTATCAATATTGCGTCGTCTGCGTAGCAGACTATTTTTACTTCTTTGTTTCCCATTCTATATCCTCTTCCTTTGTTGACGTTTTTGATGATTTTATCCATGATTAAATTGAAAAGCATAGGACTCAATGAGTCTCCCTGTCTTATTCCGCTGCCTATATCTATAGGTTCCGTAAGTTGTCCATCTATTCTGACTTCCATTTTGTTGTTTTGGTAGATGTTCTCAATAGTTTTTATGATATCTAGAGGGACTTTTCTATTATACTGAAGATGGATTACATCTTTGAGTCTTACTCTGTCAAATGTTTTCTTTAAGTCAATCAGACAGAAATGCTGGTTGGTCTATTATACTCTAGTGATTTCTCAGTAATTTGCTTTATGACGAATATTGCATCTGTGCACGATCTTTCCGTACGAAAACCCCGTTGTTCATCTGCTAAATTTTCCTCTGATTCATTACGTCTTGTAAGATTTTAGTTGTAAGTTTTAGGGTAGTATTTAACAAGTTGATACCTCTGTAGTTTCCTGGCTGCTTTTTATCTCCTTTTTTGAATAGTAGAATTAGTTCGCTCGTTCTCCATTCTTCCGGTATTTTATTGTGTTTTATGATTTTGTTAATTAATGTTGTTAATTGTTCTGTCATTGCTGCTCCACAATATTTCAGTAATTCGTTTGGTATCCCATCCTTACCTGCAGCTTTTCTGTTCTTCAGCTTTTCGAGTGTTTTTCGTACTTCCTGTGCACTTATATTAACATCTTCATTTGTGGAAATTTCTGGTGTTTCCGGTTCTAGCAACATTTGTTCTTCCTCTGCATACAGCTTTTTTAGATAGTCAATCCATGTATCTTTTTCTATGTGTTTTGGCTCTATTAGTTCCCTTACCTCCGTTCTTTGACCTCTTATAAAGCGCCATATTTCCTTTTGGAGACCATAAAAGTCATGTTCCATTTCTTTCGAAAAACGTTCCCAGTGATCATTTTTTATTACTCTTACTACTGAATGTGTTTCGTTTCTTATAGTCTTATAATTATTGTATGCCTCTTGTGTTTCATGACATGTATTTTAGGTAAGCTTTTTTCTTCTCTTTACATTTTTCCTTCACTTATGTACAAAACCATGGAGTTCTTCGTCTTGGAAGCGATTTATTTTTATTAATGTTTCTTTCACCAAGAACTTCCTTGGCTGAGGCTAATATATTAGACTTTAAGATATTTATTTAATATTGTTAAAGAAAACTAAGATATTTATTTATTATTGTTCAACAAAAAATAAGCATAAAACACAAAATATCTTGACAGCGTAACGTCAAGGAATGTCTATAGGAAATATGTACAAAATTCTAGGTGGATCGGTCAAGTACTTTTCGAGTTACAAATTCTACCGCCTTTGAAAATAGCATTAGAAAAACGAGTTTAAGGTATTAGTAATTTTTGTCTGTCAAATCGTAAAGTGACACACCGGAATATGTTTTTGAATCGCGGAAGAATTTACAGAAGAAAATGGAAAGAGCTGTTGACCTTTGTTAACTACATTCAAGCGCGTTGACGCGAAACTGCTGCAAAGCGAGTCAAAGGTGAGGATATTCAACACTATCTTCCTACCTCCTAGACTCGCTTTGCAGCAGGTTCATGTCAGCTCGTTTGAGCATAGTGAGAAACGTTCAATAGCTTTTCCTATTCTTTTTTGTAAATTACATCGCGACTCAAAGTCATATTCCGGTGTGCATCAATTTACGATTTGACAGACAAAAATAAATTGAAAGTAAAAGTTGACAAAACTTTAAAACGCGTTCTTCTGAAAACTACTTTTTTCAAAGGCGGTGTCATTGTAACTTAAAAACTACTTGGCCGATCCTCCTGGAATTTGAATATTATTTTCTTTAGACATCTCGTGAGGTAAGCTGTCGAGATATTTTTGTTTTTTGGTTATTTTTTGTTTAACAATGATAAATATGTTGGTTTTCACATTTTTTTGCAAAAAATCGTTGTTTTGACTTCTGAGTGATACCAAAAAGTAAAAAATCGTTAGAACTAAAAAAACTCGGGAGAGTTGCCTCGAGAAACTCATAAGCTAACAAAATCTTTTTTAATTTTTTTTATCTTGATTCTGTGATGAGTTCTGATGTCTACCGCAAAATCCATTGTTTTTGCGGTGTCTTTAAAAATTTGCCACCGTTCGCTAATTTCTTTATTATTTTTCCTGGAATTTCTTTTTTTTTTAATATTCTATGAATTATACTGAATATGCTTACAGTCGGAAAAATTAAAAATACCCATGAACGATCACATCAATCACTTATTTTGTATTTGCTGTCTTTTTCTATAAATAACAAACGTTTGTTACAGAAAAAGACATCAAATTAAAAATAAGTGATTGATGTGATCGTTCATGGGTATTCTTTTTTTTTCTGTATTTAATTTAGAAATAATTCTATCATGGGTAGCTGTGACAAAACTTTCATAGGCAACCCATGCAAGTAATATTTGTCTATGTATAAAATTTAATAAAAAACCTGTTTAATCCGGAGGGTAGATCGGTGAAAGTCGATCTAGATTCGGAGTCCGTACTATAATATTTAATATTATATTTAAATATACCACAGGTAAAAACTGTTCTTCTATCTCATATTTAACCTTATTTAGAACCGGACTTGCCACAATGGATTTAATTAAGCTTTATTTTGTCATCATGTTTTAATACGTTTATCTCAAGATAGAGGTCAATATTTATAAGATCGCCGGAAGATCAGGACCAGGCCGAAGAAGAACATTCTGGCTACGAAATATCTGAGAGTAGTATCAAGAGACGAACGATAATCTGTTCAGAGCCGCCGTAAACAAACTTATTATTGCGAGTACTATCGCCAACGTTCGATAAAGTCGGACAGAGTACTGAAAAAAGAAGAAGGGATATAATTATACAATTTGTGGCTGCTCGAAAACGAGATTCAATTCAATAATTATGCATATCCCCCTTTCTACTATTTGCCGCAAAAAAAACTGTTAAAAACAAATTACAGGAAATCACATTTGAAACAATTTCAGTACCTACCATTTTTGTCGAAAAGTTAAGAATGTCGGAGTTATTAAACAACAATTATTGCGATAAAATCAATCAGGTCTTAGGCTCGCGCCTTTACTGCATACGTACTCCCTTAACCTTCCGTGACTAACATTAGGTCTGTGAGACCGACCAGTTAGAGTTTTTACGATTATATCCAAATCGTTTGTTATGAATCTTCGCCGCCATCAGTAGCTGCCTGTTTTTAGTGTTGAAGTTTGAGTCTTCAGTGTCAACTAATTATGCAATTATCGGCAAATCTTGTTTCAGAGACCCATGTTGGACCCATGATCTACTCGATGAAAAAAATATTTAGATTAACGAAAGACCGTGCAAACAAGTGCTGATAATTTATTAACCCAATTGCCATGAGTAAAATGTGAACCTAGGTACAAGAAAACAGCAATGGAAATATTGAGGTTGTCTTTGACAAATCAGATGTTATGTGATTGCTGTATTTTTTTTGGTACTTTGCTAGTGTTAAAGATGTTTATTAATAATTTAAAAATAGGTATCATTTATGTTTCATTTTACTCCTTCAGGGAGTGAAGACAATCCTACGCTTGAAGTGTGTCAATGGAAACATTTTTTTATGTCGGTCTCTGAGACCCGATGTTAGCTTTAATGTTCAGAAAACCTAGGTTAGTTGCGAAAGGTTAAACATTAATTTTAGCAAAAAACTAAAGAGATCAAAATTTAATTCTCTTCATTTTGGTGTCGGAACATTTTTGTCGTAAAACTAATAATAAACGAGATAATTCAGTAATTATGCTCCAAGGCCATCAAAGCTAGGAGTTAACTGAACTATGGGAAACAATCGTCTTGTGGGCGCAAGTCGTAGTTAGCCAACACTGATTAACCCATTAACCGCCAAGCAAAGAAATAATGTAATATATTTGATTAACTAGAGTAAAATAAACTTAAACATTCGTAAAAAAATTGTTTCGCACTTTGATAATGGCAGGTGTCACAACAACAAAATGGTTCCTTTCGAACCTTTGGCGGAAATGAGATATAAAAATTGAAATACACAATTTTATTGTTTGTGAAAAGTCTCAAAACATTTAGAGTGTAAATGGACCTGGAAGTTTTGATATACAAAAATAGTATGGTTAGAACATTGCCTACACCTTCTTTCTCAAAAACGAAGTCGAACGGCTCTCTATCTTTTTTAGAAATTATTTTAGATATTTCCAGTTTACACTTTCCAATCCTGTATCTTGCACTGTGCCAGTTGCATAAATTCGACAAATCGACATATTGTCTACAACACTACACAACCTCCCTTATGTAGCTCCCACCCCCTCCCCCACCCTAGATTATAACAAAACTGAATACCAGAATACCCGTCTTTCTAAAGGTACGTATCCACTACGTTCGTAATATTCGACCACCGAGGCACTGCCGCACGATCGTTGGCGCACTGTTACATGGTCCGGGAGTGCCTACCATTCACTATGTTCACAAACCTCTTCCGCTCCGCGCTCCATGCAACTGCTACCATCTACATGCATGCGCTCCTCTACATATAAACCGCCACCTATTGGACCGTTGAGGCGGAGCGCACACTGTTGCATGGTCCGAGAGCGCCAACCATCCACTATGCTCACGGACTTCTTGCGCTCCGCGCTCTCTGTAACTGCTCCAATCGATACGGTATGCGCTCCCTTACATAAAAAGCGCCACAGATTGGAGCGTCGAGGTAGAGTGCGCCCCATTGCACAGTCCGGGAGCGCCAAACGTGTCCACTATGTGGAGCAGTTGCAGGAGCTCGGAGCGCAAGCATAGTGGATACGTATTTTTACACATAATAAAGAAATATCCCAACAAATTACTGCCTGTGGATCACCTTGAACTTATTCCTGATCAGACAGGATTATATGTCGACTTCCGCCAATGGTTCGTTATCGAACCATTATTTTCAAACACGAGATTTGATGACTCAGAAAATTTTTTTTTGTGTTTTTATAACAACTGGTGTACAAATAGGTTAAAACAATAATGTTTTATTTTATTTGACCACAAAAGTGTTATGCCAATAAAATTACTACAATAAAAATAAAGTTGTGTCGAAGGATTGAAAATGTCGGACATTTCGAAAATATTTTTGTGATGAAAGCATGAGTTTGGAAATTAAACAAAATTAAATTTAGTTACATTTATATCTTCTGGTTGCTTAAAAAATACGAAGATTTAAAAAAAATTAACGAATTGTCAAAAAAAAATTCTACAAAATAATGGTGCGTTTTCGCACCTTTGGCGCTAAATGGGTTAAACCGTCGGGCGATAGTTGAACAACAGATTAGTTTGAACTAGTTTGAAGGCAATGGGGAAGCCCATAAAGTTTTTTATCGGCCAATACTGAATCGGTATAATGTGCGCATGTGCAAACATCTCCGTAGTGATTAAGCGCCGACGAAACTATCGACCGATAAACAGTTTGCAGTCTGCGGAGGCCCTAACTGTTATTATTTCCCCCGCAGAAAATAACGAACGCATAAAAAAATGTCCACTAAAAGAATTTCTTAGAAATCGTATTTTCAACAATTAATTTCTGACGCTTTCTATCGAAAAGTTTTGAAATGGTGGAGATATTGAGCATAAACGGTTATCTTTTAAAATCAAGAAGGCGGCTAACGCAATGGCGGAATTCATTCGTGAT
This sequence comes from Diabrotica virgifera virgifera, assembly GCF_917563875.1. NCBI lineage: Eukaryota > Metazoa > Arthropoda > Insecta > Coleoptera > Chrysomelidae > Diabrotica > Diabrotica virgifera. The sequence continues at coordinate 191,170,709 of NC_065446.1, read as the reverse complement.
TTTAAATTTACATTATTACCATTGACTCCATCCACTCCCCTTAAAATTAGAAAAATAAAATTTTGGCCAGAAGGTCAGATGCTATCTCGACTGACTATATAGACCAGGATCTGTGAAAAAACGTCTACTTTTAGATGGGAGATGTGGCATTCGGATTTTTGCAGAGGAAGTGAGGTAACAACTTCAATAAATATAATTGACTTATGCTCCTTCTCAAATACGCCAGTAACATTAATAAAAAAAATAAAATATTTAAAAATTTCGAAAAACATCGATTTTTTTCTAATTTCTTTGCTTATTTAAGCTTTAAAACGATTTACTTTTTCGAATATTTCAAATATTTCCGTTACTATTATAATAAATTAAATTTACAAAACGGCACTAGAAAATACTCGGTACGGCGATTATTAAAAAAAATTTGAATTGTGAGGACCATTTCCTGAGATACAACCGGTTACAGTTAAACAATAGAACGATACTCTTTGAACTATTACCTTACTCTTTCGATCCTTTTTTCTTCTCAAGATACTTATAAAATATATTATAATAACGATCGGTCTTGCGCGATGATTTGGTATAAAAATAGAAAAAATACAAAAAAACTTGGTTGAAAGAACCTCAAATTTTAAAAATCGGTATACGCACGCTCGCTTTGCAAAATGTCTCATTTGAAAGATGAAATGAAAGTCTAATTATTTAATCGATCTTTGTTTAATTAAATAGTCATTATTTCATCAAGGAAATATAAACAAAGATGCCATTCTGTGAGCGTGTATGATGTTCTGGAGTGAAATCAGAGCCGCTGTAACCGTTCAGTCCGCCGGCGCCGCCGCCGTCCGAAAAAAAAATTATTAACAAAAAATTGTAATTTGTTTAAACAAATTTTGTTTAATAAGTATACATCATTCAAATGAGAACATTTGTGTTTATAAAATTAAAAGATACACGTAAGGCAAGTTTTTCTAAAAAAATTCAACAACGTAGCAGTGGTTTTATTTTGTTATAAATATTATTTATTGCAACAAAACTAAAGCATAATATTATGGATTTGAAAGTATCTTATGTAGATGGCTCTACTCAAATTACGGCGGATTAAAAAAAGAATAAAGAAAATTACTGAATTGGAAGCCGAGAAAATGCATTTTTTTACGTATACCGATTTTTGAACTTTGAGGTTCAAATTCCTTTCGCCTGGTTTTTTTGTATTTTTGTATTTTTGTTATTTTTATACCAAATAATCGCGCAATACCGATCGTTTTCATTTTATAAAATATATTTTTTTCTACAACCGTGTTAAAAATGCAATTTTTAGCACTCCATGCGAGCGTTAAAAATGCTACTTTAAGGCACTAGTGCTTTAAAACATTTTTAAGGCACTGCAGTTTGTATTGACCGTATATTCAATTTTGATGTAATGTCAAAAAAATATAAAATTGGAATGTCAGTCAAGTTAAAGTAAATTTTTTGTAGATATTGTCCTATAATTACGTTTGTAGAAAAAATATTGTAGGATATGCGTGTTAAAAAGTACATTTTTAAGGCACTCATGTGAATTGCAGAATGAGCGAAAGCGGGTTTAAGATGCACTCATCTTCTTAACTCATCAAGAAGATGAGTTAAGAATCGTAGTTAAACAAAACCAAATACAGGAAGTAAATGAATACATATACTTGTAGACAAGGCGGAAACGGCGGGTTCGTTGGGAAAAATATTCCCATGAGATATTTTTGCATAATCACATTTGTGAGATATCCCAGAATAAGGTTCAAGAAGTCGCCCACGTGAAAAGTGGGCCAATTTTTTTTTAGCAATTTTTTTTATTCACATTGCAAAAATCAATATTTTTGGACCGGACTAATTTTTTTTAGGTTTTTTGGACCATTACGAACAAAAAAGGTCTCTTATAATTTTTCTCTAAAGTTGATTTTTTTCGAGTTATAAGCAATTTAAAATTTGAAAAACGCGAAAATGGCCATTTTTAAGACTTAATAACTCGGTTAAAAATTATTATTATGAAAGTCAGAAACTGACTAAATCAAAGTTTAAAGTCTCCGCTACATGATCCTGAAGAAATCTGTGTCATTAATTTACTACTAAGCTGCTATTTTTAATTAATAACAATGAGCTGTTAGATCGTATTGACGCGGTTGTAAATGTGAGTGCGAGTAAGATGCACAATTGGACTGCTGGAATGGCTTCTCTCTCGCACTCAGCATTTACAGATGCCGCACACGTGCATGGCGCTTATTATTTTTACTTAAAAATAACACCTTAGTAATAAAATAATGACAAAAATTTCTTCAGGATCTTGTAGGGGGGGCTTTAAACTTTGATATTGCCTTTTATAATAGTAACTTTTAACCGAGTTATTGAGCCTTGAAAATCGCCATTTTTCGTTTTTTTTCAATTTTAAATTGCTTATAAGTCGAAAACGATCAACTTTAGAGAAAAATTATAAGAGATCTTTTTTCTCCAGAATAGTACAAAAAATTAAAGAAAAAATTGTTCGGGCCAAAAATATTGATTCTTGCAATTTGATTAAAAAAAAATTAAAAAAAAAATTGGCCCACTTTTCGCGTGGGCGACTTCTTGAACCTTATTCTGGGATGTCTCACGAATGTGATTATGCAAAAAAATCTCATGGGAATATCTTTCCCTTCGAACCCGCCGTTTTCGCCTTGTCTATTGGGACAAATAATAAAATTGAATAGAGACAACCAAATAGCAGAGATAAAGAGACGAACGAAGCTAGCGTGGGCTTCGTTTGGTAAGCTCAGCTTCATATTGAAGAATAAAAACTACCCTCAATGTCTAAAAACGAAAATCTACGACCAATGTATTATTTCGGTCCTTACATATAGATGTCAAACATGGACGTTCACAAAAGCGAATATGGACAGAATTGCGAAAACACAAAGAGCAATGGAAAGACAAATGATCAACGTAAGACTGTCAGATAGAAAAAGAAATTCCTGGGTAGGACTTATCACAAAAGTTAAAGATAGACAAAAAGACGAAAGATGGAATAAAATTATTACAGAGTGGAGACCATGGACATATAAACGAAAGAGAGGGAGACCATAGATGAGATGGGTAGATGACCCAAAACACCAAGCCGGCTCAAAATGGATGCACATGGCTCAGGATAGAGAAAGATGGAGGAGCGAAGGGGAGCCCTATGTCCAATATTGGATGTCGCAAGGCTAATAGATAGATAGACGGTATTTAAATGCTCTAAAGTCTAAAGTATTTAAATACCTAGAAATAAGTATTTAAATTTTGGAATACGTCTCATTTAATTGGCTCATTTAAATACCAGGTATTTAAATACTAAAAATGTACCCAAGTTTACCCAAGAACTTGTGATTTTTATCAAGAAATACCATTTTACCCAAGAAATTTACTAAAATTTGTGATTCTTTATATCTAATTGTTTTCTTTATGTCAAGAATAGCCACGTTTATAGGTTACCAACATATCACTCTTTTAAATACATCTACAAAAAAGGTACTACATATTTGATTCATTCATGCCCTACAATGTGATTTTTTAAAGTGGTTAATACAGCAAAACTTTATTATTTATATGCCCATTTCGCCGATTCAGGTTCATATAGGCAACCCAAATTACACGGCACAAAGTAGTGGGCTAGGATTTAGAACCAAGTACCGCAGCGTGTATAATTTCCCAGAAAAAAAGTTGTGCGCAATTTTTTGAAACCGCGAGAGAAAATCTCATATAGCGACCACTGTCGAGTTAAGTATGTTATAAGAATTGTCTAAGTGAATTACGAAGGTTCTAGGTGCAACCAAAGTGGTTAAAAATCATTGAATAAAAACAGGCTCATTTTGCCACCTTGTTTTGTATTTAATGCTATTTTGCAGAAAGGGTAATAATTTAAGACATTTTTAACCAGTCGTGTATAATACAAAATTCAATTATCTTTATTTTTTTTCCAACGACTGTTCCAAAATGAATCGTTTTAAAGTAATAAGCAAAGAAAATAGAAAAAATCGACGTTTTTCGAAATTCTTAAACATTTTAATTTTTTTTTTAATCTTCCGTGCACATTTCGGAAGGGGTATAAGTCAATAATAATTATTGAAGTTGACACCTAACTTTATCTGCAAAAATCCGAATGTCACCTCTCACATCGACCTCAAAATAGATCCGCCTGGTCTAATAATAGTTCTAAACATTAAATAAAAATTACACACACAGCTTCGAGAATAATTTATATGTTATGAAAAATACACCAACAGAATAGATTCCAAAAACGATTTTATGTATGTTCTTTCTTATTCAAATTTATTTTATACCACATACAATTCTTGACTTTTATGGCATTAAATTGAAAGACGCAATTTCAGCAGCTTCTTTCACGTGTGGTTGAGCTAAAAAATTTTATTTTTATTGTTTTCTAAATATCGGTTTTCTTTCGGTTGTACTAAAAGAGCTTTATAACTTATTCTGTGGTCGACTTTTAGAGGACGTGCCAAAATTTACGAGCAAAATTTGAATTTAATAGAAAATACTTTTTTTTTGTCTGATTGTTTCGTTTCGTATTTTATCTGTTCTCTTTCTGTTTGCTATTTTCCTCAGAAACCTCATTGCCATAGCATTGAGCCCGAATTTTTGTTTCCCCATCAATGTCCATATTTCTCTGCTATACATGATTATTGCTCTAACTACTGATCTTTTACTTTCTCCGGTATGTCTTTTTTCCCCAAAAATATTGCTTTCATTGTGTTAAAAATAAGCTTCTTATTCATCCCATTTTCTCGTTTATTTACATGTCTTGTTTACCATTTGCTTTAATTATTGTTACTCCTAGGTATTTAAAATATTACACTTGCTCTAGTTCCGTCTATTTATATTGCGTGTGTCTTCTTCGTATTTAAAATAATCATTGTTTTTGTTTTCTCTGTATTAATTTTCATATTTATGTTTGATAGTTCTTTTTCTATAATTTCAAGATTGTTTTGTCAGTCTTCTCTGTTTTCTGCTATCAATACCATGTCGTCTGCAAATAGTAGCTACGATAGTTGATGCTATTTCATTTGCCAGTATCCGAATGTTGTTTTTCTCATTCTTCTCTTGGCTTTCTTTATTGCTTCATCCAGTACCAGTGAGAATAGTAGTGGACTCAACCCGCATCCCCTTGACGCCTTGACGCCAGTCAACGCCTTGACTTGTAATACATTCCCTGGATTCCTAGTTATTGGTTCTTACTGTACTTGTATTATTTTTGTACATATTCTTTATTACTTCTATTATGTGCCTATCGACTCCCCTTTTTTTTAGTGTCTTCCATACTTCTATTTCTTTGGATTCTGTCAAACGCCTTTTCCAGGTCGATGAAGCATATATGTATTTCTCTATTTTTGTTGATTACCTTCTCACTTACTTGTCTTATTGTATATATTAGATTTTGCGTGCTTCTATCCTTCCTGAATCCACACTATGTATCTTCCATAGTTTGTTCTATTTGGGTTTTATTCTTGTCTCTATTATTCTTGCGAGTACCTTCCCAGGGATACTTGATATGGTAATACCTCGGTAATTATTACAGCTTATCTTGTCTCCCTTTTTGTGTAATGGTAAAATAATGTCTTTCTTCCAGTCCTTTGGTATTTCTGCTCTATTTAGGATATCATTTATTAGTTTTTTCATGCTGTCCATTCCCTTTATTCCCACGAATTTGATCATTTCCGGGGTAATATGATCCTTGCCTGGTGGTCTGCCTAATTTTACTTTTTCTATTGCTTTCTCTAGTTCCTCTATTGTTATGGATTCCACTTGTTTTTCGTCATTCATTTCTTGTATCTCCACTATATTGTCCATGTCTGCATGTGTTAGCTCTTTGAAATGTTTTCTGCTGTTAGTATGTTTTTATTCTTGTCTTTTATATTCGGCATCGTGTGCTCTTTCTTTTGTCTGAGTTGCTTTAATGAGCCGTAGAACAGACATAACCTAAAACTAGAACCAATCAATGAAAAATAAGGGTCAATTTAGATGGTTCGGGCACGTGTGTAAAATGTTGAATGAGAGAATAACAAAACGAGTGTCCGAAACGAGAGTTCAGGGGAAAAACAGAAGAGGAAGACCAAGAGTTTTGTGGGTGAAATCAGGAAAGCAGTCGAGAAGAAAGGATTGACATTGGACAGTGCAAGAAATGTAACACAAGATTGGAAAGCATGGAGACTACAATGCCAAACTCAACTTCACCGTCCTTACACTTAAAGGTAGAAAGGCGTAGGACTAAGTAAGTACTATTTTTGTAAAACTAATTTTTTATTGGAACATAAAGTACATACAAAATATAATAGAGTTATGTATGAAATAGCACCACAAACAAATGGCCTTCACTGCTTTGTTGACATTTACCTATGCACAATTTTGTCAAAATTTTACATAAACATTTTGTATAAATGTAACTGGAATTTCATTGATGCATCGTTGAATTACTTACTTCAGTGCAGCGGTGATTGTAGGCTTGTCGGCATAGGCCCTTGACTTCAAAGAGACTCATAAAAAAATTCAATGATGTTAAGTCACACCATCCAGGAGGTCAATCCTGATCACCAAAAATAAGTACAGGTCCCCAGTTAATATCTCGTCTGTAATAAAATTCGTTCAATGGCTGTATAGTGTATAATTGCAGAGTCTTGTTGAAACCAAATGTCCAATGATTCATCCAGCCCACAATTCACATCCAATGATGACACATCTTGTATGCATTTTCAATATAACATCGTCCGGATGAGGCAGAAAGAACTGTGTTATCATGTTGCGATGTCGAGCCCCAGTAACATTCACTACTTGACGAATCCCTTTTTCAAAGAAACATGATGCAATGATGCATCCAGCCCACAATTCGCATCAAATAATGATACGTTGTGTATGCATTTTTGAAGTTATACTTCTTTAGGCGCGATTGAGATTGAGGGTGAATTTATATTGATCTGCGCGCATGCGAACACCGACATTATGGTATTAGTCGTTATACAGGCTCTGATTTGGGGTTGAAATGATCTGCCATAATAAATAATTGTTCAATATAAAGGTAAACATATGTATAATATATTAGTTTTATTTTTGTGAGGACAGAAACAAAAAAGTTTATAATTGTAGTAACATTTAAATAGTTTTTAAAAGCAACAGGTACGTAATAATTGTAAATGTATCGTAGGTGCTTACCTATTTGAACCTACCAAAATACATAGTATGTAATACTTTTATTTACATAATTTGAGTACCATCAAAATTTCTATCAATGTTCACCTAATATATTGTTTTCTTACTCTATGTTTTGTGGTATTTTTTTCAATTCTAAATCATTTCAATTCAAAATCAAAATAATTTAATTTAATTCAAAAATGTCAAAAGCTTAATCCGTTTAGTTAGTCGATCTTCGCACATAATGACACATTGCCTCCGTGGCGAAGCGTTTAAGGCGAATGAACCCCAATATACCAACCGCGCTGATAGATGGTTCGAATCCCAATAAAAACTTTTATTTTTTTATTGTTTTTTATACATTTTATGATTGTAAGTATATTTATTATATAATTTTATTTTCAGAAAATACGTATTTAGTTAAAACATTTTCCGACAATTAATGTTCAGAAATCATTTGTGGCATTTTTAATGTGTTTGTGTGTGTTTTATTCTTTTATTATTTTAATTTTTGGCACTGTTTTAATAAAAATGTTTGAGAAGTAGTAAGTATAAATTAGTTTAATATTTTAAATGAAATATAAATAAGTAGTATATTAAGTATGGAGAACGGTAAGGGTTTTATACCGATCGAAGACAATTGTTTGGAGGAGGAGCGGAGCGACGACTCCAATTATTGTCTGAGATCGGTTACCCTTAACGTTTGACATGCTTATAACGTTTTTTGCACGATTGATACCATTATAAATTATAAAATTAAACATTTTCGTCATATTGACTAGTTTCATTCATTTTATCAAGATAGATACTTTGGTTGTTAGGTAGTAACTAGGGTGCATAACAAAAATGGAGAATTGAGTTTTTATTTAGTTATCAATAATTTTAAGTACAATTTTGATTATTATAAATTAAAATATGAGCGAAAGTGAGTCTGAAGAAATTGAACGGGCTTAAGAAGAAGGGTGTTCCGCAATTATTCCCGAAAAATCCAAAATCCGTTATTAAAATACCTACCAAAGTTTTAAAAAATGGTGCGAAGGCAAGAATTTAAGAATCGAAGAAAAGACTCTATTGGCATATTTCGTTCAAAGACATAATGCAGTTGAAAGCTCCTGGAAGCCTCTGGGCAGAATATTCAATGATTAAATCCACCGTTTTTCTTTATGATGGCATTGATATTTCCAAGTTTTCAACTTTGATCGCGTATTTGAAGAGAAAAATGTTGGCTATAGGCCTAAGAAGTTTTAGTATTAATAAATAATTCGTTAGTTTTCTTTATTCTTTCAAAAAATAAATTAAAATTAAGAGATTTTTTAACTAGACGATAAGTGAATTACTTACCGTCGAGTAGGAGTACTTACCGTCGAGTTGGATTACTTACCGTCGAGTTGCTAGTAAATGTCACCTACTGACGTAAAATCTGTCACGGTAAACAGTCAAAAATGATCAATCGTGCAAAAAAGTATATTAATTTCGTTTAAATCATATAATAGAAGTATAACTTCTTACGTGCGTACAAAGTACACACACATTCTTTTTTTTTTTTTCGACAGTGGCCTAATGCGGTACCCGAAATGCGGTAATTTGATGCCTAAAAAAACTATTAAAGTGATCATGTACTTCATCGCTCAGAATGATTTTGCTAAAAACATCAGCGTCAATTTGTTGATATTCAATAATATTCAATAATCTAGTTAACTAACTCCCTTCATTGTGCATGGACACTAGGCTTTAGTTCTTGTATCAATTGAACTTTGTACAGAAAAGTAGATCTTCAGCGAGTGTTTGCTGTAGAAAGCTTCTTTATATTTGCAATTCTTGTATACGACGTCGAATTGATGTTCCTGGACTTTCACCAACACCCTCATCCACTGCTTTGGTAATGGCATTTGAATGGCTTGTTTTTTTCTACGACCAGTGTTTCATCAGAAAATCGACCATATTTTGTACGAAATTTTCGAACTATCCGCCAAATTTTCATTATTTTTCAAATACTGTTTAACAATGAAAACGTAATATTCTCTCACGTAGCGCTCGAATCTTCTAACTACACATATGTCCAAAATTTTGGAATATTGGAATATTTCGTCTTTCTATTGATTTTTATATATAAACTTTTCTGAATAGTTAAACATAATTTTGTTTCAATTCTTAACAATACTAAATAAATCTCAAAACCAGATATAGTCCTGTCGCCAGGGGGGGTACAACGGCCTCCTGTATTCAGATGGACTTACCCAAGTTTTTTTTATGTATTTTGACCCGTAGAACACGAATTTTTTGGGTAACAGTTGATCCGGATGTCGATAAGATTGTTATAAACAAAGAAGTTGAGGAATTACATAACAGCGATTTCTCGCAAAACAAGACATGTTTTTGTATTTTTTGGGCCATTCTAACCAAAAAGTGTTCCTACAAATTTTTTCGTAGGATGCATAGTTTTCGAGATAAATGCGGTGGAACTTTCAAAAAATCGAAATATGTATTGCAATTTTTGTACCCGAATAACTTTTGATTAAAAAATAAAATAGCAATTATGCTTACCGCTTTTGAAAGTTCAAGTCAAAGTATATCGGTTTTAGTTATTTGCATTGCTAAAAATTTATTATTTTATTATTAAACAAAAGTATGAACACCTAGTGCTGGAGTGATGTTTTCAATGATTTCTCATTTAAAATCGAACGAGTAGGTAGAGTAGGTACAAGTGTAAGCGAGGCTATTTCTACGTAGCATGCATGTAAACGCATGTATTAGGCACGGGAAACACTATGTGTTTATAGCTTTTTTTAGCAATAAACACATAAATTTTTAGCAATGTATATATTCGAAACCGATAGAATTTGACTTGAACTTTCCAATGCGGTAAGCAGAATTGCTATTTTATTTTTTTTAATCAAAAGTTATTCGAGTTCAAAAATTGCAATTTTTCGATTTTTTGAAAGTTCAACCGCGTTTATCTCGAAAACTATGCATCCTACGAAAAAACTTGTAGGACCATTTTTTGGTTAGAATGGCCCAAAAAATACAAAAGCATGTTTTGTTTTGCGAGAAATCGCTGTTATATAATTCCTCAACTTCTTTTTTTATAACAATCTTATCGACATCCGGATCAACTGTTACCCAAAAAATTCGTATTCTACGGGCCAAAATACATAATAAAAACTTGGGTAAGTCCATCTGAATACAGGAGGCCGTTGTACCCCCCCTGGCGACAGGACTAATAAACGATAAGCAAAAAAAAATGTATTCTCTTGGAGTGAAAAACTTAGAAAGTACAACTTACATTTAAAAATAAATTAGTAAAGAAAAAAATAATTTTCAGTAGTAATTGCACAATAGCTCTAAAATTATTGAGTTTTTCCCGAGTGTCACTTTGGCTGTTTTAATTTCACGAGCCGAAGGCGAGTGAAAATATGTCAAAGTGTCACGAGGGCAAAAATTCTATATTAATTTTAGAGTTCGAGTGCAATTTGTTGCTATTATTTCATGAATAAACCTGTTCAAAACCAAAATTTTATTGTAATTTATATATGTAAGTACCAATTAGTGAAATTAAACACACAGTTGTTATAAATATGTATTTGACGGTTGAAAGTCATCACTTTTATAATTTTTAAAACATTTGTCATTAATGTCACTGAATGTATTTTTTCGTAGCAACGAAGGGCATCTGACGTAATATGCTTAACGACGGGAGATTATCAAAAATTATCACTAGTAATACCACTAGAGGTCAAATTATTTCCGGAAATTTTTTTGAGATCATGAATATTTTGAAAATTTCCCGAGTCGCAGACGAGGGAAATTTTCTAAAAATATTCATGATCAAAAAAAAATTTCCGGATATTAATTTGACTTCGCGTGGTATTCGGTAAGAAAATTCCACACCAAATTTGCATTTGAAAATCCAAAGCTGCATGAACAGATTAATAGCGCGCCATAGCTTTGTCAGCAATTATTTAGGCTTTCAAATTCGTAATTTCTACTCATTGTAGTTGCATGGGAATACCATTTTAAGATAGAAAATAGTATATTCTTCAATTTTACATAAGTTTTGAGTAACTACAAGTGATAGAAAAGGAATCAAAACTAAATTATGTAAACAAATAAAAACCAGTCTGTCAAAAATGTTCTGTTATTGTAAACGTCAAAAAATTTCCACTATAATTCGCTGTTGGGTACCCCACGAGCAAAAAATTTCCGATAAAATACCTCCGTTGCCATGGTGATCTGTCAAAATAACGTATTTTGATTGGTTCAAAATTACAGGTGTGGAATTTTCACCTTAATTTGCATGTCTGTAGCTTTCTATTGGTCAGAATCTCCTATGAATGAAATAATCAATAAAACTAATAATTAGTATTTCCTCCATTGGCCTGTATGTATGCCTGTAGGCGATTTGGCATACTGCCGATTAACTGGTCGAGCTGGGCTTGCGGAATTCTCTCCCATTCTTCACGAGCAGCATCTTTTAGTTCGCGAAGTGTAATAGGGGGATTGTTGCGCTTTTTGATGAGTGTTTTGAGAATGTCCCAAGCATGTTCAATAACGTTCATATCGGGGGAATTCGAGGGCTACTGTAATGTAGATATTCCTTCTTCTTCCAGAAAATTTTGTACTGCTGCTGTTCGATGAGGAGGTGCGTTGTCATGCATAAACACAAATTCATCACCTACTGTCCCTCGGAATAGACGTACGACAGGATTTAAAACTTCCTCGATGTACACAGCACCAGTGACACTTCTCTCCAGAACCAGCAGTGGCGTCCGTGTACCACTCATAATACCACCCCAAACCATAATACTGCCACCTTCAAACGGGACACGCCGTTGGGCTGTTTCTAGTCGGGCTTGTCATCCTGGGGCCCTTCAAACCGGTGTTCTTCGCGAATCAGATACCAAGCCAATTTTTGACTCATCAGAGAACATCACATTATTCCAGTTAGGACCATGCTGCACCATTTCTCTAGCCCATTGCAAACTTACTATTTTGTGTTTGTAGGTTAGTTTAGGAACATGTAAGGGTCTTCTACGATACAAATTTACCGCATTTAGCCGGCGTATTATTGTTTACCGTGAAATATTCAGTCCTTGCAGCCTAGAAATTTTTCCGGATATACCACTTGTGGATTCCAGACGATTTCTTCGAGCTATCAATGTTATAAATGTTAGTTTATAATAGTCCTAGTTTCGGTGTGGACGTGTTTATATTCGCTCTCAATTTACGGAGATATTCTCAGTCTTACCGTAAACGATATTGTTTAAATTTTCACTACAGCAGAGTATTGCTTTAAAGTATTAGTTGGTGTAGTTTTTTTGCTTGCATATGGATTTTGAATGTGAGTAATTAATTAATAAATTTGATGGTTATAATTCTATTTCAAGTTAGAAATCATATACACTAATTACTGTAAAAAGTTCGTCTAGTTTTTACTTAATAGACTATTAATCGTTTCTGGTTAAACGATGCCAATCTGTGTACTTTGTACTCAAGGAGTCACCGGCAAATCACCTGGTCTGAAATGTTGTGGTGGTTGTCAGAAATTCTATCACGCTAAGTGTGTTGGTTTAGCTAAATCGGATGTCTCACGCTTTCAGACACCAGGTTTATCTTAGACGTGTACTAATTGCAGAGGGACAGTTGATAAGAGGCGTTCGGTCATTGTCGCTGATGAAGATTCTGATGACTTTCCTTTAGAAGAAACCTCCTCGTCACAAACGTTGAAAGTTTTGCATAGTATTCAGAAGGATATGGCATCAATGAACATTAAATACGGAGATTTGTTGCAGTCTGTTAATTTTTGCAGCGATTCAATTACAACTTTTGAAAATACTATTTCTACTCTTACTAACAAGATTAAGGAAATTGAAAAGTTGACAAAAGAAAATTTAAATTTAAGGGATGAGGTCAAGTTTTTAAATTGTAAATGTATCTGAAATTCTGTAGTGGATACTTTTATGGGTTTGTCCTGTCTGTATCCCAAGTAAAAAAAAATCTGCTGATCTTGTGCTGCTGTTGTTCATCGACTTCTACCACTTCTGGGACGATCCTTGACGTCATTTGTCTCTTGGATTTTTTTTTTAATTTTAGATACAGCACTCTGAATAACATCAACCATATTCGCGATACCACTTTGACTAAAGCCCTGTTGTAATAAAGCAATTACTCTAGATCTGTCAAAGTGAGATATCACGTTTCTAGGCATTTTTAAACGGCTCAATTCAAATTTAAACACAGACTGAAATAATATGTAAATAGTCTAATCAGTTGAATGTGACCAAAATGGGCAAAATGATATAAAAACGATTCAAAGTTTTTATCATTTTCATGTAAAAACGCTCTAAAATGAATATGAACAACAGTTTTGAAACCACCATAGGCGTAGGTATATTATTTTTACGTATTCCAAACTTTTGGACATGTGTGTATAGCTATATTTCTTTTAATACGAAAACCGTGTTCACATAATATTATCTTTATATTCCAAAAAATTTTCAAAATTTTGGGTATTTAAGACAAATAAGTTTCGTTACTAAAATCCGGGTAAATCTAAAACCACAATCTCCATTAATCTGCCATAATTTGTCCATTGTTAAATATAGGCCTCCTTCAGATATTTCTATCTATACTTCTGTTCTATGCTTCTGCTATCCAGTTGGTCACAATTCTTTTGAGGTCGTTGTTCTATCGCGTTGGGGAGTCTTCCTTGGCTTCGCTTGTCTCTCCGTGGTCTCCACGCAATCAATTCTTTTGTCCATCTGTCGTCTTTCATTATTGTAACGTATCTCAAATCTAAAATTAAATAATGGCTAATATACTAATTAGTGTTTCAGATTCCCTTTAACATTATGCTAAATTTCGATATTGTGTGTTCAGTTTTGGCCTTTCCAAACAATATGCTTATTAGACTCTTACAATGTAGTTAACGATTATAGTTTTGTTATTGCAACATTTCAATATCCTTTGATGGCTTACACATACAGTGCATATTGCGATAAAGACATTAGGGCGACTTAAGCGGAATAATATACATGTACCTAATACATAACGTTTCTAATCGATATATTGCAGATGATTTTACTTTACAGCGTTATGGATTTGTGAATAATTGAAATGCTATTCATACGGTATTTAGGTATTAAATTAATTCTACACAAACTTTGGAAAAATTGGCTCCGGATAATTATTTTTAGTAATTGCATTCGTGGAGCACCCTAAAGTAAAAATACCATTTTACACTAGTCCAATGCAAATGCGAATGCAATGCGAATTTATCTAAATATTTTCTTAACAACCTTCAAAAATAAACATTTTCGTAGGATTCATTTTAAATTTTCTGGGTCATACTAAATAAAAGTTAAACGTTTTCTGTTGAAACTTACTACAGTCGGAAAAATGAAAGAATACCCATGAAGAATCACGTCAATCACCTATTTTGTATTTGCTGTCTTTTTCTATAACAAACGTTTGTTATTTATAGAAAAAGACAGCAAATACAAAATAAGTGATTGATGTGGTCGTTCATGGGTATTCTTTCATTTTTCCGACTGTAATGTAGCTAAAAGATATTTACAAAAATATTTTGATTCGTCACAGTTAAAAGTAGGCAACGTTGCCCAATTTATTACGCGGTTTTCTGTTCGTAAATCTTTGTTTTATGGTAGGGGAGCAAAGTATGCTAAATTTGCAGTTATTCGAGCGTTATGGGGACCTATTGGGTTGTGAATATTAGGTCATAAAACCAAAAAAAAGTTAACTAAAATTTTCCATTTTAGTGGGGACTTTGCATTTTTTAATTTAATTGTCCATTTCCAACAATTGTTTTTTCCAATTATAGCGCCATCTATCCATAATTCGAAACAATGTGTCGAATAAAAGTTGCTTACTTTTACGTAAAGGCTCCAAATCAGCAATAAAAATTTGAGGGTCCCATTTAATATTTTAAAGTAACCCCCACCTCAACTTAGTGGGAGGTTGAGTTTTTTACCATTCGATAGATTTTTTAAAAACATTTTGAAAGTGTATTTTGCAGTTTTTCGATCTGATATTCATTTTGCGAAATATCGCTAGGTTTGATTTAAAATTTTAAATTTACCCCCACCCCTCTCCGTGGGGGTCATGTTTAGTACCATTCGATAGATATTTGAAAAATATTGAAGATGTATTTTTTAGTTTTTCGATCTGACGTTCATCTCGCAAAATATTCACTTTTTTTGTGAAATTTTTTACTTACTCATTTCCTTACGCCCCACTCAAGTCGTCAGATTTTTTAAATATACACCACTCTTTTGCATGTACTTAACTTACCTTATCTTAATCTGACAATTTTGAGCATTTGTAAGGATATATTTTTGTTCGGTCCCCCTTAACGAACTTCCCTGCGTTAAGAGCCAATATATGGTAGAGGTATATCTGCAGGGTACCAGGTTTCTCCCCATATGATAATCTAACAGTTCCTTAGTCTAAAGAAGAAGAAGCTACCCTCAGTTATGTGAAAAATGTGATCAGTCGGTCAAGCAATCATTTTAAATGCTATAAGCCTTCTGATCAGAATGGTACAAGTAGTATCTTTCCAGTTCTCCTACAACAGTAGATGGATATTTTACTACCTCGCTACAGTAAAAATATAGCCTAAATTTTAAGAGTATGGCGGCCGGTTACGAATATTCTTGATTTCTAGAGTGACAAACAGTCTCTAGAGCAGTGTTTCCCAACCTTTTTTGTGTCATGCCCCACTTAGCCTTTCTAAAATTCATATGCCCCCCTATGTAACGTACATAAATTTTAATATTAAAAAATGTATTAGTTCACTTACGAAACTTAAATAATAGGTTTTAGGAAGAAATCACTAGGAAATTATTAACGAAACTGTCAGTAAATTTTCAAACCATAGTCAAAGTCATAATGAATAACTCAAATTCAAATTACACATAATTTTTGGTTCCAATAATTTTCTATAATTTATTATTTTAATTTAGTGAGATTCTTGCGCTTAATTCTTGCTACTTCACAGATATTTTATAAGAGGTTTCAAGTTGGTTAGCTTCATCCTCAAGTCTCCACTTTTTGTTATATCCAGCTGATTTCTTTTTTTTTACTAAAAAATCATTTATAGCACTAAATCCACATTCAGCTAGAAATATCAACAGCTTTCTTGCATATTTGGTTGAATTTGGGTATTTGATTTATATTTCCTAACCATGCCATCGCTCATTTTGAAACCCACTAACATTGGCTGCATCATACATGTTTGAACATAAATTTGTTTTTAATCAGAAAATCATTATTAAATCAGCCGATAGAATATTCAGATGATTGACAGTAATAAGTAAAGCGGTAGTCATTTTTGGAGCCATTGAAACTGTTCAAAGTTTTTGTTGTTAATATATTTCTGACATAACTTGATATTAGTAATGAAACAAAATACATATTCGCTTTGCATCGACAAGAGTTTTATTGGTTTCTTGAAGTTGTTTATTTAATAAATATAGTTTTTCAAAAATTTCGCCTAAATAACTCACACATGCTTTACCATCGACTGTTAACGATACTTCATTTCAGGTTGGTTGCTTAAGAAATCACTAACGATATCAAACAGTTCCATAAATCTTTTCAATCACTTCCCTTCAGACAGCCCTCTTTCTTTAGTATGAAGTAAAGGTCGCCTCATATTATAATGCACGTCGCGTTTTCGTCACGTAGCGTTTCGTTTGCGAAAAATATAATTTAATGGTTTTTAAATTGAACCATTCATATTGTGCGTATAACACACGTAACGTAGCGTATAAGACACGTTACGTCTGCGTTCGGTTCATTCGAAAACAATATTTTTCGGATGTTGACAGATACGGGTCGTTTTCCCCTTGTTGGTTATGTAGGTAGTTCTTTGAATTTGATACCGAGTATTTAGACCGGTCAGTATCGTCGCCCTCGCTAGCGAAATTATGCCGATTCGATTTTTTGCACAAATTTACTCAAAGAGAGGTTCTTATAACATATCCACAGGGTGCCAGGCGGTGCCGTGGTCGAAAAATTGTTTAAACAATCTTTTTTAAACAAATTCACAAAAATATTTTTTCATTCGAGCAATATTTTTTTAGATAATTTGGGTAATTCTGAGCAAAAAAGGCTTCTTGTCATTTTTCTCTAAAATTGCGAAAAATCAAGGCTTAATAACTCGAATTAAAATTATTATTATGAATTTCAATAAGTGACCAAATCAAGTTTCAAACAACTTCTTCAAGGTCCTGAAGAGATTTTTGTCATTATTTTATTACAAAGCTGTTATTTTTAACTATTAACAATTACCGCTATAGTCCAACTGTATCGTCGCCCCCGTTAGCGAAATTAGATTTTTTTGCACAAACTTACTCAAAAAGAGGTCCTTATAACACATCAACAGGGTTCCGGGCGGTGCCGTGGTCTAAAAATTGTTTAAACAATTTTTGTTAAACAAATTCACAAAAATAATTTTTTATTTATAATCTAATTAAACCCAAATTAATAATAATTTGAGTTATTCTGGGCAAAAAAGGTCTCTGGTGATTTTTCTTTAAAATTGATTGTTGTCGAGTTATATGGCCATTTCCGCATTTTTGCAAGATATGTTTTTTGCTAAGAATAACCCAAATTATCTAAAAAAAAATCGTTCGTAATGAAAAATTATTTTTGTGAATTTGTTTAATAAGAATTGTTAAAACAATTTTTTGACAACGGCATCGCCCGGCATCCTGTGGATGTGTTTGTTATAAGGACTCTTTTTGAGTAAGTTTGTGCAAAAACATATAATCGAAATAGTTTCGCTAACGGGGGCGACGATACAGTTGGACTATAGCGCTAATTGTTAATAACTAAAAATAACAGCTTTGTAGTAAAATAATGACAAAAATCTCTTTGGGACCTTGAAGAAGGGGTTTGAAACTTGATTTGGTCACTTATTGAAATTCATAATAATACTTTTAATCGAGTTATTAAGCCTTGAAAATGGCCTTTTCGCATTTTTCAAATTTTTAATCGCATGTAACTCGAAAACAATCAATTTTAGAGAAAAATGACAAGAGACCTTTTTTGCCCAGAATGACCCAGTTTATCTAAAAAAATATTGCTCGAAATGAAAAAAATATTTTTGTGAATTTGTTTAAAAAAATGTTTAAACAATTTTTCGACCACGGTACCGCCCGGCACCATGTGGATATGTTATAAGGACTTCTTTTTGAGTAAGTTTGTTTAAAAATATCGAATCGGAATAATTTCGCTAGCCGGGGCGACGATACTGCCCGGTCTAATTTAAAAAGTAGTTTTCGAGGCAATTTGTCATGTAAACATGTGTTGTGACAATAAACACATCTGCACCACACCAAACTGAAACCAACGTAAACGTTCTATGTATGATAATGTGAATGGGCAGTCCGATTGACGGTCTGCAAACGCTACGTGCCGAAAACGCGACGTGCATTATAATATGACGCGACCTTAAGAGCCTCACGTGGCCTTTATTTTGTTCTTCTTCAGAAAATAGCTTGAAAAGACGCTCACATCTGGAATTAGATTTAATAGTATTAACACACTTTATGACAGAATGTAGTACTTCATTTAGAACAGGTGATATATTTTTAGCTACCAAATTTTGCCTAAGAATAACACAATGCACAAGAATCATTTCTGGATTCACATCTTTCATCAATTTTAAGCAGGTCATTTTCTTGCCCATCATTAGGAACACCATCATCAGCACAAGATATAAGTTATCAATACTGCCTCATTTTCTCTCAAAGTTGATTCATCCATTTGCGCTGAAAAATTTCTTGTTTTCAGTTATTCAACAAGTTGTTTTTCAATACCTTCACCCATTTCGTCTATTATGCCACTAACAGTATTATTAGGCTACGGCTCCACGGGCGAGAAATTGACGCTAGCAGTAGCAGTAAAACGAACTTAAGGTTCCGCGGAACGGAATGGGAATAGCCGAACTGTACCGACTACAGGACTTGTTCGTAGTCGGTTCAGTTCGGCTATTCCTATTCCGTTCCGCGGAACCTTAAGTTCATTTTACTGCTACTGCTAGCGTGAATTTCTCGCCCGTGGAGCCGTACGCTTAGTGAGTGGCATAGCTTTTACATCTTCTTTAAGAATCGTTTTAGGAAATGCGCATATTGTCGGTTTTATTAAATTCTCTCCTATAGCATAATTTTTCCAGTTTTAGCGATAAAAAAAGAAATTTAATATCTATTGGCCTCAAGAAAACGATTATTAGTTTTTAAGTATGAGCGTGAGCAGTAAATAAAGACTTTAATATTGTTCTCAGAAATGTTCTCATTGCTTCTCATTGCATTTATATGACCCTGAGCGGGAGGGATAAACTCGTGTTGAGTCCATATTCGAATTGCCCCCCTTAACAATCAAATTGACCCTCTATGGGGTTTGGGCCCCACGTTGGGAAACACTGCTCTAAAGGAACCAATGTCATATTGACCTTTAGCCCAATCTTTATTTTAAATATACCTTACGGTTTCGAGCTAAGTGGAGTAATCAGAGGTCTTCATGTCTTTTGGTCAGCATCTAGTCTCTCTCAACCTTTCTCCACCCAATATTTCTTTTTGCAAAAGTCTTTCCAATTTCTGAGTTCCAGGTTCTTGCTGGTCTGCTTCTTCGTCGTTTTTTATCTGATGCAGCTTTCCATACCCTTTTTTCAGTTCTATATTCACTCATTCTTCCATATGGCCGAACCACGATAACTGTTTCGTTTCACGTTGGCATATATATCATACTAGTGACGTCACCCATCTGGGCGTCATGACGTCATCGGTTATTTTTTAAATGAGAATGGGGGTTGTGTGATAGCTCATTTGAAAGTAATTAAATCCTCTATTCAGTAATATAAACATTAACGTAATTATTTATACAGGGTGTCCAAAATTTTTTTTTTGAATTAAATTTATTGACATAAAAAGAAGAATGTGTGTAATTTATTTAATTCAAAATACATTTTACTGCTCTCATAAAACAGAAAAAATGTTTATTTGAAAAATATTCATTGCTGTTTGCTTAAAATTAAATGTTCAAACTGTCAAGAGGCAAGTGGGTGGCTGCTTTAATATTGAATTTAAGTAAAAAACAATATTTACTTGTCAAATAAATACTTTTTCCTGTTTTCTGTTAGCAGTAAAATGTATTTTGAGTTAAATAAAGTACATACATTCTTATAAATAGTTATGTTAATATTTATATTGCTGAACAGAGAATTGAATTACCTTTCAAATGAGCTATCTCACGACCCCTATTCTCACGACGTCATCACGCCCAGATTGGTGACGTCACTAGTATGATATATATGTCAAAACTGAGCAATACGAATTATATCTGGCGTGAGCTATTTGGAGCATTGTCGCCCCTTGTTTTTTAAACTTAGTATATTACCTTTACCGTGCCTATATATTTTTAGTGATGTTGTTGAAATACACAGGAGATCTGTATCTCTTGTGAAACAACATGATATTCATAATTACAACACCAGACAGGCAGATAATATCAGAATTAATCGTTACCGTCTAACTAAGTCCAAAAGAAATTCTTTAGATTACAAGCTTTACAACGTGTTGCCAGGTTATATAAAAAATTTAAGTCTAAATGCTTTTAAAAAAACCATGAAAAGAATACTGAATAAAAACTGTTTTTATTCAGTGGAGGAATACCTTGAATATTTCAAGTTTCATTGAAGTTCATGGAAAGTACTCATCTCATATCTTTTATTACTGATCTGTGATACGGTACTTACATAATTTTTATACTCTTTAAAAGTGAAATTTTTGTGATATACTTACTTATGTGTGAAATTATTATTTGTATATTTTAGGTATTTTTTGTGTATTTTAGGTATATTCTAATTTTATGTATAGATAGGTTTTTACTTGTTTATTTTAAATCTTTGAAGTCTGACTTGCTACAAACCTTGTAATTATGTAATGTAGTCAAATAAATTTATTCATTCATTCAAAAAGTCGTAATTTAAAAATAAAAATTGACCCGTTTCGGAATTTGTTTCCAAAATTGCCCATTTACGAAAAAATGAATGTATTCCAACCTTTACGTGCTCACTGTATATTGGGTGTCACACCCATGGCTAGTCTAGTATGAAGACGTCTATGTGGGATGTCAAATGCCAACTACTAAGTATCTGCCACTATCGTTTAATATTGTACCGGGTAGGTTCTGAATTTGGACTGATATTTCTTTTGGTCACATCTTTTGAACTATATTATAAATGGTCTCAAACTGTGCTTAACCTGTAACTACATCCCCCTAGTTAACTGGTTTATTAAAACTAAACTATTCAGGGCTGTCTTAAAAAGATCTTTTGGTATACATAAAAAATTTCACGTTGTATAGCTATTTTTGACAACCCTAGTAAGGCTCCTATAATGGACATACACAGACAACAAAAATGCCGAATATATTTTTCCCCATAATTTCACTAAAAGGTTTAACCCGCTAGTGGTCGCTTTATGAGTTTTTCTCTTACGGTTTCAGAAAATTGCCCACAAATTTTTTTCTGGGAAATTATACGCGGCTGTAGTTACTTCTAGTCTCCTAAATATCCTCCCTCGACAATCTAATAGACTCGTCCGCTCAGATAGTGACTCTGTTTACTTAGTATCACCATATTGTTGAGTCAGTGCGCTTCATGTGAGATATTCTCTCATCAAGCGACAACCGGCGTCACCAACTACAGTGCATTAAAATGTTTCCTAGACGAATGAAAGCGAAATGTGATCGTTTCCCTTTCGTTTTCTATATTCGTCGTCTGCTGTCTTATTAATTGAAAAAGTCGCAGATTAAGGATGTACCAGTAAGAACTTTCAAACACGAAAAATCTCAGTTTTAAAATACTATCTACCATTTTAATTTATTAAATTTGTGGATTCTGCATCTGAGATTCTTCAATTTTTTAGTAGATGTCGCTGTATCGCGTCTGATGGGAAATTTGAATTATTTTTCAGATTCCCTTTAAAATGATGGTGGAGCTGTTTTTCGGTTCAGAGGTGGGCACACTTTCGAAAGCTACTGATGACGCCTGAAAGGGTAGAAACAGTGCCTGTCTAGCTGGTGTGCAACCCTCTGAGTCGAAAACAAGCAAAACCATCATTTATTATTTTTATTTCCTTTACTCGGATTTTAGTTCTGAAAGTTCCTCTGCTGTCCGTTTTTCCTAGACGAATGAAAGCGAAATGTGATCGTTTCCCTTTCGTTTTCTATATTCGTCGTCTGCTGTCTTATTAATTGAAAAAGTCGCAGATTAAGGATGTACCAGTAAGAACTTTCAAACACGAAAAATCTCAGTTTTAAAATACTATCTACCATTTTAATTTATTAAATTGGCGGATTCTGCATCTGAGATTCTTAAATTTTTTAGTAGATGTCGCTGTATCGCGTCTGATAGGAAATTTGAATTATTTCTCAGATTCCCTTTAAATTGATGGTGGAGCTGTTTTTCGGTTCAGAGGTGGGCACACTTTCGAAAGCTACTGATGACGCCTGAAAGGGTAGAAACAGTGCCTGTCTAGCTGGTGTGCAACCCTCTGAATCGAAAACAAGCAAAACCATCATTTATTATTTTTATTTCCTTTATTCGGATTTGAGTAGGTACTGAAAGTTCCTCTGCTGTCCGTTTTTCCTAGACGAATGAAAGCGAAATGTGATCGTTTCCCTTTCGTTTTCTATATTCGTCGTCTGCTGTCTTATTAATTGAAAAAGTCGCAGATTAAGGATGTACCAGTAAGAACTTTCAAACACGAAAAATCTCAGTTTTAAAATACTATCTACCATTTTAATTTATTAAATTGGTGGATTCTGCATCTGAGATTCTTAAATTTTTTAGTAGATGCCGCTGTATCGCGTCTGATGGGAAATTTGAATTATTTTTCAGATTCCCTTTAAAATGATGGTGGAGCTGTTTTCGGTTCAGAGGTGGGCACACTTTCGAAAGCTACTGATGACGCCTGAAAGGGTAGAAACAGTGCCTGTCTAGCTGGTGTGCAACCCTCTGAATCGAAAACAAGCAAAACCATCATTTATTATTTTTATTATTTTTAAAATTTTTCCCCTTAAAACCTAAAATAATATAATTTTATGATGTAATAAAAGGCACCGTGGATGTGATCGATGATATGGAAATCCTGTATTCTGTTTAACGGGTTAGTTGTAGATGGTCACTTAACATATATTTTTCAATGTTAAATGTTGGCGGTATCAAGAGTCACATTTTATATAAAGATAATAATGTTGTTCTGAAGCTATTTCCTTGTGGCATTTTTATGATTAACTATATAGATGGGAAATAAGCCACAATTAAATTGAAAACATAATTTTTTTAAGGTTTCGACGCCCAAACCATATGTCGTTTTCAAAATACAAAATACTACTAAATTAAACAAAAATGATGTTGCTAAGTAAAAAAAAATTCTTCGAATAATTTATTTAATCTAACTTTATATTGGCAATTCAGTTAATAAAATTATTTTTTCAATTTAATTGTGGCTTATTTTCCATTTAAGATAATAATAATAAAACAGAAAAACGTCGTGTCTTTTTAAAGCAAATGGCTTTATCGTTGATGAAACCTCATCTTTTTTGTAAAATTTTGTAAAGAAACGCAAAAGTTGGATATGTGAGAGAAAATCTCACGCACAACCACTCGCGTAACAACCTACCTAGCAGCCAATGCCGGGTTAATAAAAAAATTAAATTTAACTACTATAACTTTTGTAGACAAAGTATAGCAACGTTAAACATAGATTTACAAAAGTATCATTTTTCTGACACAAACTTAATTTTTGGTACAAAAATTTAATTTTTTATAATCAGTAGAACCGTCATCATTATCATCATCATCAGCATCATCATCATCATCATCATTATCATCATCATCATCACACAACCAAATTTGTCCACTGTCGAACATTGGCCTCCTCAAGCTGTCTCCACCCTCATCTGTCCTGCGCAGCTGCAATCCAGTTTGTCGCTATTCTTTCAACGTCATCGGTCCATCTGGTAGGTGGTCTTCCACGACTTCGCTTGTCTGCCCTTGGCCGCCACTCTAAAATCTTCTTTGTCCATCTGTTGTCTCTCTGTCTTGCCACGTGTCCTGACCAATTCCACTTTAACTTTGTAATGCGTTTTATGATGTCTTTTCATTGTCTCATCATTTCGTATTTTGTCTCTCAAAGTTAGGCCAAGCATGGATTTCTCCATTTTTCGTTGTGCTACTTGTAATTTTCATATTGATGCTTTAGTCAATGTCAGTGTTTTAGCTCCTCAAGTAAACACCGGAAGTACGCACTGGTTAAATGATTTTCTTTTTAGCTTTATTGGGACGTTTTCCTTGAACACGTCTCTTAGTAACCATACGCTGCCCGTCCTAACGCCATTCTTCTAGATAATTCGCTTGTTTGGTTGTCTCTACTTATTTGTATTTCGTGGCTCAGATAGATGTATTTGTCAACTGTTTCGATATGGCAGTTTTCTAGTTTTAATGGTCCATTAGGTACTAAATTGGTCATTATTTCCCACAGTTTATTTCCAACCCTATTTTTTGAGAAACTCGTTGTAATTCTTGCAGAATTTCTTGGGCTTCCTTTAGAACCATCACCAGTGCTCAAATGGTTTTAGTTTTTTTCCTAAATCTGCTTTTGTGGATTTAAAAGCTGTGATAATTCGAAAATTGTTGTGTTTGAAATTGTTAACTGAAAGGTTCATAACTCGGCTTTTTGTTTTCCGTAGTTATTGTTTGTTGGTGTTTATTAAGTACACCATTTTATCGGTTTTCTATTATTGGAAGTTTAAAAGAGTGTCAGTAATTCAAATTACTTTAATTAATTGGAAAATGTCACATCAATTTTCAATAACAGGAAATTATGCGTGTATTATTTTTGTTTACGTATTTGGTGCAGAAAACTGTAAGATTCTCGGTAAAGAATATCAAGGACCATTCCCTAAACGTTAGGTTCGGAATCATCGAGCATTTGGGTAAGGGTAAGTATTACTTATTTAAAAGAAAATAAAAGAAAGAAGACAAAATGTCCTAAATCAAAGTCTGAACGAGAAAGGTAGTCAAGAAGAACTAATTCTAAGTCTTAGGTGACTCAGATACGTTCCAGGAAAGTAAATATTAATTAGACGTTTTTCAATGAAATGTTAAATAAATTTAAAGAAATAATAACCTACACTCTTAGTATACGTTATGCTTTATAAATGGTCGCCTTTGTCACATAATCTCCCAAAAATGATCTAGTATACATCGAATGTACACTGGATTTTTTTTTTCTATTCTAAATAGATTGAAAAAAAAAATATTGGGATGGCCGGTAAATTAACTCGAATTGCCCGTTGTCCGATAAAATTCAGCTTCGTAACCACTACAACTACATAAACCATTTCGGGGATAATGGTTAATTGGATTATACTTTTGTAGCTTAATAACTTCTAAACGGCATAACCGATTTTAATAACTAAACATGAGTTTGAAACGTATTGACAAGTAGTATCTGATGCATCTAAGGTCAAGTATGATAACTGAAGGTATTCCAGGAATTATTGAGCTTGAAAAACGGTTTTTTCCCAAAGGAAATAGATTTGATCATACTTATGAAGCCTATAACTTAAAATGAGCGGTGCGTATGTCTGATCCTGACGGCTTAGACACCATTTGAAATCCTAACTCAACCCAATTATTGATTTGGTGTATTTGTGGTTTTCCTGTCTGTCCTTGAACCTATTAAAATCCTAAGATGCCCAAAAAATATGCCATTTTGTATCTACCTAGCCCTATAGCTGGCTTACGGGTAGGCAGAAGTCAAAAATTACACCGGTCCTGAATCGGCCTTCACACCCTCTTGAAACACAGAAAAAAATTCAGATTGGTGTAACTTTTCCACACACATACATACATACATACATACATATCTACATACAGGGTGCGCCCAACCTCTGGTTTTCTTTGATTACGGCTAAACTATAAGATATACAAAAAAATGTTTATAACAAAACTAATGTGTATCAAAGACGTCTGTAATTTAAAATTATTTTCGATTATACAGGGTGAGTCAGAACGACGGTATGAACCAAAATTGAATTTTGTTAAATGGAACACCCTATATATTAAATCATTTTTGCATATATTATTTAAAAATATGAAAAATTTATATAAGGTCTTATAGGCCTAAAGTTAATAATTTTCGAAATATGTATTTACATTTTTATTGAGAAAATGGTAATATTTATAGGGTTGTGGATTATGTTTCCAAGGTAATAAGAATTTAAGTGATAGGTCAAATAATAGTTTTTATAATATAGTGTTATTTTTAAATAATTTAATATCTTTTACTTTTAACCATAGAATATACAGTGTGATCACTATTTGCAAATACAAAATTTTCCCATTTTCTTTAAACGGGACCCTGTATATTAGTTTTGCATTTTGTAGTAAATATTACAACCTTTCTTTTGGTATAAGGTCGTATGTACCTTACATGTTTAGTTTTGTAGATATTTTAAAAAAAACTATAGATATTACGTTTTTGCGGATTTTTTATTAAAAAATCTTTTACAACAAAAAATAATTATAATCTGGTTTTAGAAACATGCACTAAAATATCAAATATGAAAATAAAAACGAAATTAAAGATTAAAATAAATCGTATGCTAGTACCTACAATTCAATTGAATTTAATAACTTTAAATGTTTTTACAAAAAATATTTTACCATACTTATGAATGTATAAATTAGTTACTAAATTAAATAAACAACCAAATTTTAAATCTTCCTTACTAATTTTTCTACCACAGCAACTTTCATGTACCAAATTAATTGTTAGTTATATTGTATTTACGAGTAAGATCAGTTAAACTTTTAATTTACCTTTTAAATTTACTTACATCTTGAGAACATAATAATATAGTCCTGTCGCCCAGGGGGGTACAACGGCCTCCTGTATTCAGATGGACTTACCCAAGTTTTTTTTTATGTATTTTGACCTGTAGAACACGAATTTTTTGGGTAACAGTTGATCCGGATGTCGATAAGATTGTTATAAACCAAGAAGTTGAGGAATCACATAACAGCGATTTCTCGCAAAACAAAACATTTTTTTGTATTTTTTGGGCCATTCCAACCAAAAAATGTTTCTACAAATTTTTTCTTAGGATGCATAGTTTTCGAGATAAACGCGGTTGAACTTTCAAAAAATCGAAAAATTGCAATTTTTGAACCCGAATAACTTTTGATTAAAAAATAAAATAGCAATTCTGCTTACCGCCTTTAAAAGTTTAAGTAAAATTTTATCTGTTTTGAATATTTGCATTGCTAAAGATTTATTTTTGATTGTTAAAAAAATCTATAAACACATAGTGTTTCCCGTACCTAATACATGCGTTTTAATGCATGCTACGTAGAAATAGCGCCTCTTGCACTTTTACCTCCTCTACCTACTCATTCGATTTTAAATGAGAAATCATTGAAAACATCACTCAAGCACTAGGTGTTTATAGCTTTGTTTTAACAATAAAATAATAAATTTTTAGCAATACAAATAATTAAAACCGATATAATTTGACTTGAACTTTCAAATGCGGTAATCAGAATTGCTATTTTATTTTTTAATCAAAAGTTATTCGGGTTCAAAAATTGCAATTTTTCGATTTTTTGAAAGTTCAACCGCGTTTATCTCGAAAATTTTGCATCCTACGAAAAAATTTGTAGGAACATTTTTTGGTTAGAATGGCCCAAAAAATACAAAAACATGTCTTGTTTTGCGAGAAATCGCTGTTATGTAATTCCTCAACTTCTTGGTTTATAACAATCTTATCGACATCCGGATCAACTGTTACCCAAAAAATTCGTGTTCTACAGGTCAAAATACATAAAAAAATCTTAGGTAAGTCCATCTGAATACAGGAGGCCGTTGTACCCCCCCTGGCGACAGGACTAATATAAAGTATGATTTGAAACAAATGTATCAGCCAAATTATTTATTAATATAAATAGTATTTACTGGTGTCATAAAAGGTGGTAATACATTTGTAGTTGAAATTTTGGTAAAAATTTTTTATATTTTAAATTTTAATTTTTCAACTGAACAATTGGTGGGTATGATATTTGTTTTTGGCGAAACCATTAGAAATTATTACCAGATTTTGTGACACGAGTATGTACATAGATACTATTTACTTCTTAACATACTTCTATAATAACGTTCATTTGTTTCAAAGCATACTTTATACGTTCTCAAGGTGTAGGTAAATTAAAAAATTATTAACTGATCTTACTCGTAAATACAATATACCTAACAATAAATTTGGTACATGAAAGTTGCTGTGGTAGAAAAATTACTAGGGTAGATTTAACATTTGGTTGTTTATTTAATTTAGTTACTAATTTATGCATTAATTAGTATGGTAAAATATTTTTTGTAAAATAATTTAAAGTTATTGAATTCAATTGAATTGTACTAGCATACGATTTATTTTAATCTTTAATTACGTTTTTATTTTCATATTTGATATTTTAGTGCATGTTTATAAAACCAGATTATAATTATTTTTTTTTTGTAAAAGATTTTTTAATAAAAAATCCGCAAAAACGTAATATCTATAGTTCTTTTTTAAATATCTACAAAACTAAACATGCTAGGTACATACAACCTTATACCAAAAGAAAGGTTGTAATATTTACTACAAAATGCAAAACTAATATACAGGGTGTCCCATTTAAAAAAAATGAGAAAATTTTGTATTTGCAAATAGTGATCACACTGTATATTTTATGGCTAAAAGTAAAAGATATTAAATTGTTTAAAAATAACACTGCATTATAAAAACTTTGACATATTATTTAAATTCTTGTTATCTTGAAAACATAATCCACAACCCTATAAATATTACCATTTTTCTCAATAAAAATGTAAATATTTCGAAAATTATTACGTTTAGGCCTATTAGACCTTTTACAAATTTTTCATATTTTCAACGAAAACTTTTCGTTTATAAATTTGCAAAAGTCTCTGTGTTATTGCGTTGCCGCTCCTGCAATACTTAGAGCAGATGTATCGATGAATTCTTATGTAGTTTTGTCTTCTGAATCCAAATCTGAAAACGGCATTTCGATATCTCTAACCGTCTTCGAGATAATCGACCTCAAAATCTAAAATGTGACGTCACAATCAGGTTATTTCATACCACGCACGAAACGTCAGCTGAAACCTTTGATTAGGAAGTAGGCTACTTTTTTTAATCTGAATTTGTTAAGCAAAGCAGATGTTATTATTTACATTTCAGTTTCACACTTCGTGAATGTCAAACTAAGTTTTAAATTATTTAGCTATTAATAAAATATAAATGACATTTTATAGTGAATTTCTAGTGAATGACATTTTATAGTGAATATATTATATTCCGCAAAAAAACTTTACAACCATCTCCCTCTACAACTTAAATCTGCAGCATCTTTCCCCAAATTCCGTAAACTGACAAAAGCCTACCTATCTGAAAGACCATATTATTCAGTAGAAGATTTTCTTAATCAATAACTAAGAAATTACAGTACCCTTTGCACAAGTAGTATTTTTATTATCACTTTTTTTGCCTATATTTGGGTGTCATATGCAGCAGCTTAACTTTTAAACTTATTAATTACTAGGTAGACTATGCATTTGCAATTTACTTAAATTTTGCAATTGACTACTTCTGTTTAACTTCATTATTATTGTTATTACTGTAAATATATTGACGATTTATGTAATTTTATTAAATTGGATTGTTATTGTTTTGTTGTCTTGACTTTTTATAAGCTTTGTCGATAAAATTGTACAATTTTTCATGGCAATAAGCACATTTCTATTCTAATTATTATATAGAGTATCCCAAAAGTAGTGGAACGGTCGAATATTTCGCGAACTAAACATCGGATCGAAAAACTGAAAAATACTTGTTTAATCATTTTCAAAAATCTATCCAATGACACCAAACACCAATCCCCACTACACCCCCTTGAAGGGGGGGGGGTAACTTTAAAATCTTAAATAGAAACCCCCAGTTTTTCTTGCAAATTTGGATTCGTTAAGTAAAAGTAGGCAACTTTTATTCAAGACGTTTTTCGAACTGTGGATAGATGGCGCTATAATTGGGAAAAACGATTTATCCCGATACCATAGGTAAATTATAGAAACGGTCTAATATCTCATGAAATACACTTCCAAATGAGAAACCAAAAAACAGATTTTTAATCTTTTTTGAAAACCTATCGAATGACACCAAACATGATCCTCCAACCCACCCCCTGGATGTGGGGTGGGGGTAACTTTAAAATCTTAAATAGCAACCCCCACTTTTTATTACAGATTCGGATTCGTCATAAAAAATTAAGCAACATTTATTCGAAACATTTTTTAAAATTTCTGATAGATGGCGCTAATAAATCGAATTTTTCCAATTAAGGCGCCATCTATTAACAATTCTAAAAAATACTATAAAAATTCAAAAATGTTTCGAATAAATGTTACTTAGTTTTTCATGACGGATCCGAATCTGTAATAAAAAGTGGAGGTTGCTATTTAAGATTTTAAAATTACCCCCCACCCCACATTCAGGGGTGGGTTGGAGGGTCATGTTTGGTGTTATTCGATAGGTTTTCGAAAAAGATTAAAAATCTGTTTTTTAGATCGTGAGATATTAGACCGTTTCTATAATTTACCTATGGTATCAGGATAAATCGTTTTTCCCAATTATAGCGCCATCTATCCACAGTTCGAGAAAATGTCTTGTGAATAAAAGTTGCTTACTTTTATGTAACAAATTAAAATCTGCATGAAAAACTGGGGGTTTTCATTTGAGATTTTAAAGTTACCCCCACCCCACCTCCAGGGGGTGTAGTGGGGGTTGGTGTTTGTTGTCATTGGCTAGATTTTTGAAAATTATTGAACACGTATTTTTCAGTTTTTCGATTCGATGTTTAGTTCGCGAAATATTCGACCGTTCCGCTGCTTTTGGGACACCCTGTATAACATAGTATGTGTAATAAATGTATAAAAATACAATTTGAGTATATTTTGAAAGCAATAATGTATTAATAACTTTCAAAAGGTTTGTACGAGTAAGTATACGGCCTCCCCTTTAATGATAAATAGACTGTTAAATAAGTACT
Source organism: Diabrotica virgifera virgifera (assembly GCF_917563875.1). Lineage (NCBI taxonomy): Eukaryota > Metazoa > Arthropoda > Insecta > Coleoptera > Chrysomelidae > Diabrotica > Diabrotica virgifera. Next base: position 191,139,340 of record NC_065446.1, on the reverse strand, counting down.
ACTACAGTTCATCAGTAAAAAGTATCTTTATGTATTATGGTAGGGGAGCCCAAGCGGGGATTTTTGCAGTTACTCGAGCGCGTCAGATTAGCATATGGGAGAAACCTGGTACCCTGCAGATGTACCTCTACCATATATTGGCTCTTAACACAGGGGAGTTCGTTAAGGGGGGACCGAAAAAAAAAATCTATCCTTAAAAAAACTCGAAATTGTCAGATTAAGATAAGGTAGGTTAAGTATATGCAAAAGAGTGTATATTTAAAAAATCTGACGATTTGAGCCGGGCGTAAGGAAATGGGTGAGTCCCAAAGTTTCACAAGAAAAAAGCGAATAGTTCGCGAAATGAATGACAGATCGAAAAACTAAAAAATATGTGCCCAATATTTTTTAAAAATCTATCGAATGATACCAAACACGACTTCCCACGGAGATTGGTGGGGGGTAAATTTAATATTTTAAATACGAATCCCGCGATATTTCGCGAAATAAACATCAGATCGAAAAACTGTAAAATACACTTATTCAATATTTTTGAAAAATCTATCGAATGGTACTAAACACGACCCCCATGGATGTGGGGTGGGGGGTCACTTTAAAGTCTTAAATAGGAGCCCTCATTTTTTATTGCAGATTTGGATTCCTTACGTAAAAATAAGTAACTTTTATTCGAAACATTTTTTCGAATTATGGATAGATGGCGTTATAATCGGAAAAAACGATTGTTGAAAATGGAAAATTAAATTAAAAAATGGCAAGCGCCCACTAAAATTGAAAACTTTACTTAACTTTTTTTGGTTTTAGGACCTACTCTTCACAACCCAATACGTCCCCAAAGCGCTCGAGTGACTGCACATTTAGCATACTTTGCTCCCCTACCATTATGTATTTCACAATATTTGAAAATTGTTCCTAAAATGTTGTTTGGAATAAAAAATTATAATATTTGACGAATTTTCTCAAATTATGGATACCAACATCATTTTCATTTATAAATCTTGTATTTTTAATTTGACGAAGAAAAGTTATTCTTCATAAAAAGCTCTTCTTGGTCTAAGATTTATGATGCAACTATCACGAATCAAATTTTATTAATTTTATACGAGGTATATAAAAAATATGAATTTCAAGTAAAGTATCTTTATACACTGCGCGTCATAGAAAACGGGCACCCCAAAAAATGGGTCATGTTTGATGTCAAGTGTCTCCTAAACTTGTCGTCCGATTTAAGTAATTATTTCAATATCTTATAGCTTTATTCTTTAACAATTTCGCTGTAATAATATTTTTGCTAAACAAGTAAATTGTGATTGTATACCGGGTGTACGCATCAAACTGTGTTTTTTCCTGAAAGTTTGCAACACCCTGTGGCATATTCTAGCATTTATAAAATACTGAAATTAAAATACAACTATAGCCTCAGGTTCTCTTAACATTCTGTTTATTGATACATTCGCTTATATTGGATACTACAAAAGTTAGGTACTTTAACAACAAGCCATGTTCTTCATCAGTACAGGGTGTTTCTAAAAAGTACGACAAACTTTAAGGGGTAATTCTGCATGAAAAAATAATAACCATTTGCTTTATAAACATATGTCCGCAAGTGCTTCGCCTCTGAGATACAGGATGTTGAATTTTTTCTTACAAACCGACTATTTATTTATTGCAATAAAACCGGTTGAGATATGCAAATGAAATTTGGTGGATTTTAAGAAATAGTTATTGCGCATTTTTTGACATGCAATTAAGAATTTTATATTGACGTATGCACGCCAATGGTGAATATAAAATTTTTCAAGTATGTCAAAAAATGTGCAAAAACTACGTCATGAAGCCCACCAAATTTTATTTGCATATGTCAACCAATTTTTAAGCAATAAATAAATTGTCAATTTGTAAGAAAATATTCAACATCATGTATCTCGGCAACGAAGCATTTGCGGGCATACGATTGTAGAGCAAACTGTCATTATTTTTTAATGCAGAATTACCCCTTAAAGTTTGTCGCACTGGTTCTCGCATTTAGAAACACCCTGTACTGATAAAGACCATGCCTAATTATTAAAGTACCTAATAACTTTTGTACTATCCAACATAAGCGAATGAATCATTAAACAGAATGTTAAGAAAACCTGAGGCTATTGTAGGGCTTTAATTTCAGTGTTTTATAACTACTAGAATATTTCACAGGGTGTTGCAAACTATAAGGAAAAACACAGTTTGATTGGTACACCCGGTAGGTATACAATGAAAATTTTCCTGTTTAGCAACAACATTATTACTATATACAGCGATATTGTTAAAGAATAAAGCCATAAGATATTGAAAAAATTACTTAAATCGGACCACAGGTTTACGAGATATGAGACATGAAAAATGACCCATTTTTTGGGGTGCCCGTTTTCTATGACGCGCAGTGTAGTTCACAACATTTAAATTAGAATGATATATTTGCACATTAAAACATAATTTTTAATTCTAAACAAATTTTCGTAATAGCAATTTTCCATTATTATGAATTTAAATACGTATATAAATAAAGTTTTCGTATGATAATGCTCGCATTTTCAGCTTGTTAAATAGTATATTCAAAAATGATTTAATGTATAGGATGTTCCATTTAAAAAACTGCAACTTTGGTTCATACCGTCGTTCTGACTCACCCTGTATAATCGAAAATAATTTTAAATTATAGACGTCTTTGATACACCTTAGTTTTGTTATAAACATTTTTTTGTATATCTCATAGTTTAGCCGTAATCAAAGAAAATCAGAGGTTTGGCGCACCCTGTACATACATACATACATACATACATACATACATACATACATACATACATACATACATACATACATACATACATACATACATACATACATACATACATATCCATTAACATTTTCCTCTTTTTAAATAAAAATTGAGTCATACTTCTGAGCTTGGTAACTTTTGAACGGTATAACCGATATTTAAAATTAAACATGCGTTGAAAAGGTAAAATGTGCTATCAGAAGCCGCAAAGGTGGGATATAAGTTTTTGAAATTTTTGGGAGATTTGGGGACGTGAACGAAAAACAGACCTTAAATGAGAAGGGCCGTAAAATCCACACCCTTGGACCAAAATGGAGATGTAACATATAGATGGACGAGTCTTTTCCTAAACTTTAAGATGGGATTTGGCCCAATTTTCAATTCAGTCAGGTTTAGAATATCGAAAATTTCGTGTATATATAGTGTCGCAAGTAGGGGTGTTGTGTGCCACTGGCGGGAACTGCCGTTCTCTGGTAATAAATAAGCCTAGACGACTTTTTAAATCTCTGTATTATTCAAATGCATGCTATTTATAGTGTAATGGAATTTTAAATAAGGCAATTATTCAATATATTTATTATAAGAGTACCTAAATAAAATATAACATTTTAGGATAAATGAATCACGAAATTTGTATTTACTGTCGATATATTTCTCTTATAATAGGACTCAGATGTAACTGAACTTAACATCCCATTTATCCTTTTTATGTTATATTATGTTGTACAAACGAGACCTCCTTTCGAGGAGAATTGGAAATAATATGACGTATGCGAAATAATACCTTTCCTAAAACGTGTCGACTTACCATCGATCACTTTTTATTTTCTGGGCACAAGTGCCAGAAATAATTCCACTTTCTCGATTGTTTCGTAAAGGTTAAAACTTCTTTTTTTTTAATGCGTAGAGACATTTTATGAATCACATCTTTTGCTTGAATATAGAGAATAATATGTATTGTCTGGATACTTTTAAATCTCTTTAGTTGGCGATCCTTTCATTACATTTGACACGCAGATTATTATTTTATGGTATCGCCACAGTATATAGAAGTTCCACAGTAAAATCACTCTTCTGTCGGCGCTTTGACCTCAGGAAGTAATACCGGCAGTACGCAATTGGTAATTCACCAGTGGTGGATGCGGGATTTCCCTGTTAAAAGCCGTACGTTTCTATGCGAATAGAAATGCGAGAGTAGGGCAAAAGCGACTGCCAACATTGCGCGGTCGCCATGCGCGACTACAGATTTTACTTCCAATTTTTCGGAGAGTGGTATTACTGTCCCTCTTTATACTGTGGTATCGCCACATCAATTAGTGTTTCTGTCTCGTGAATTTATTAACTAATATGAGATTTTTTGTTTTATTATGTGCCACTGTTTGGTCTGCAGTCCCAGTTTAACTTGTGATTGTCATTCTCAAGCATACTCTCAGGAACGTATTGATAATATGGGAGATGGTTGGTTTGGAGAAGTCCCACTTTGATAGCTATCTCTTAATGAAGGATCTTTCCTACTGAGTCATGCCGTTCCTTGTATTCAGTTGCAGCAAATGCCTGGCAGCCCCGGTAAGGTTCCCTTCCAAATCCTGAAAGTCTAAACGGCTGCTTCGTTAATTTGAGTAAAAATATAACATCAACAATTTTGCCGCAACAAGATCCCATTTCCTATCTTCCTAATTCAAGAAAGGTCTCGAATTCATTCTTTTTACGACCAGTCGATAACTCTGAACTGATCCAAACAATCAATAGTATCAAAAGCAAATCATCCTGTAGTACTGATGGACTATCTATAAAAATTTTCTCTAATCTCACAGAAAATGTGTTGGAAATCCTCCTCTCACTAATTAATGATTCCTTCGAAAAAGGTAAATTTCCAGAGTGCCTAAAGACAAACATTATTATTCCTCTTCATAAGGGTGGCGAAAAATCTGATTCCTGCAACTATAGACCTATTGCCTTACTACCGGTGCTCTCCAAAATTATTGAGAGACTCATTAAAACTCGACTTATGTCCTTTATCGTTGATAACAACATTTTATCACAAAATCAGTTAGGCTTTTTAACAAATAAATGTACCACTGATGCCATGTTTTCTGTACTACATGAGGTTTACCAAGCACTAAACAATAATCTTTATACTGCCACTGTTTTCTGCGACTATGCCAAAGCTTTTGATTGCGTAAATCACGACATATTGATTACAAAACTAAATTTCTATGGAATTCGTGGTATTTCTTTGAATTGGTTCCAATCCTACTTGAATAATAGGAAACAACTAGTTAGAGCAAATGTTACTGACTCTAGTCTCAAAAACATTGTATGGGGAGTACCACAAGGTTCAGTATTGGTTCCTTTACTGTTCCTTATCTTCATAAATGACATCACTAATTTAAAAATCAATGGGAGAATTTTTCTTTTTGCTGATGATACCAGTATCACTTGGAGCAACTCAACTATTGCATCTCTTCATGAAACTATAACTTCGGATCTACTGACGATAAAGACCTGGTCTGACTCTAATTTACTCTCTTTGAACGTAAATAAAACAGTAGCATTATCCTATAAAGGAGCTCTTCAACCTTTGCCTCTTAATAATAGCCAGATCAGTACCGTTGATTCTATAAAATTTCTTGGTATTTTTTTAGACAGTAACCTCAAATGGTCCCTTCATATCGATTCGTTTAGTAAGAAACTCGCCTCAGCTTGCTATGCAATAAGATCTGTCTCAAGGGAACTCAATTTAGCATCTTCTAAAATAACATATTTTTCGTTGTTCGAGTCTCATCTTCGATATGGTCTTCCTTTTTGGGGTTCTAGTACAGCTGCTCAATTTAATGTCATTTTTAGATTGCAAAAAATGGCAATAAGATATCTGTTGTTCCTCAGAAGATCTACACATTGCAGAAGTTACTTCAGAGATCACGAAATTTTAACACTTCCATCTTTACATATTCTAGAAACGGTTTGTTTAATTCGTAAACACCTTCATGTCTTTCCATCAAGGCCCAATCATCTTTACTCCACCAGAAATTCAATCTTTGATATTTATTTACCGATTCCATCCACTGAGCTAGTAAAGAAATCTATACTATATTCCGCAAAGGAACTGTACAATCATCTTCCGTTACAACTTAAATCTGCAACATATTTCCCTAAGTTCCGTAAAATGACAAAAGCCTATTTATCCAAAAGACCATATTATTCAATAGAAGAATTCCTCAATGAATAACTAAGAAAATTGGGTTTCATACGCAGTAGCATAAATTTGTCAGTTCCTTATGTTGTACCTATTTTATTTTATTTGTTGTATGTTCAATTTGCAATTTATATAAATTTTGGAATAAATTGTTTTTGTCTTGGCTTTTATATTTTATACTGTACATTATTGACAATTTATCTAATTTTAGTAAATTGTAGTTGTTGTTTGTTATTTATATTATGTTTCTCTTTTGACTGTATGTACGCTTTGTCCACGAAATTGTAAAAATTTTCAGTGGCAATAAAGCATATTTCTATTCTATTCTATTCTAAGATATTGGATGGTTTCTTGGAATTGACATCCATATCGGAATATGTCGTTTTGGAATTGATTTTCTTTGAATACTGCTAGTTTTGCTACACCCAAACCGAATTACAACAGTGAATAAACTATAGTGAATGTTCCAATTTTGCCGCATAGGCTCGGCCGTTGTGTGAAAGCATTCTGGCATGGTGTTCATTGTTTAAAATTTGGAAAACATATTGTTGCATAAATTAATAATTTAAATTAAGTATTATGTGTAAAATAATTACACAAAATGATAATTTATAGCAGTGATGTTAATTATATAATAATAATACAATAGAGGTGTCTTAAGAAACATTGACCCCACTCTGTATCCGCGCCTGATTATACAGGCTAGAGCCACTAAAAATATCGGGGTGAAAATATTTAAACGGAATAAAGTTATTATAAATATACATTTTTCTACTTAACATTACAATATAATATGTGATATTTTAACTTTTCCTTGATTTTACATCACGACAACGTAGAACCAACGAATAATATACTCTCTACTTAGCGTCTATATTCGTTCGTAGAATTCCCAGCCATGTGGGTCGCAGGACCTGAGGGTAAACCTCAGATAATTATTTAATTGCTATTGGGGTGTAAATTTAATGTAAAAAAAGATTCAAGGGCCAGTATAGAATTCAGTTCTAAGTCTGTACGTCACCTCAGCATTTCCCAGATGGTAAGTGCTTAAATCCGTACCATAACCAAACGTTTTAGTGTGTTTTGTGCTGTAGTTTTAATGGTTCTTTTATTGTATTATGGGATCCCTCTTTTGTAATGGCATCTTTGAAAATTGGATGTTAGTTGAAACACTGGTACATTTAAACAATTCCCTATATTATATTGTAGCATAGCTCTAAAGATGACTTTATAAGCTGAAAGCGCTGACCTAGGAATTCTACCATTGATTCTGACTACTTTACTACTACTGGTATCTACTTACTGATTTTTTTAAGTGCATTCCTTCACCGATTATTACAATTTAAATCGTTCACATATTTTCACAGTATAGTCCATTAACCGAAGCTTTTTCACCTCGCAATTTTTACAGAATGGATCGATTTGCTTGAAAATTTGAGAATAAGTAGTGGACAGTCCAAGGATCAAAATCTATATGATGCCAAAGGCGTTTTTACCATGGCCGTGGTTGCTACCCCATCTCGGGGGGTGGAAAAATTTTGACCTCAAAAGTTGGTAAAAACGTTAATTCTAAGCAAAAAACCTTTCATACATTATTTTTTTGATAAAATTAATAGTTTCCGATTTATTCGCTATGGAAAGTGTTAGTTTTGTATCGAAAAAATCAATGTTTTTCGATATACTTATCTGCGATTCACTCAATTTTTGGCGTAGAAACAATTTTTCAAATCATGTTCTTGGGAATTAAATAAAGTACAATTTCATATTTAAACATTTTTTCCTATCTCTGATGCTAATCTTTCTATTCTGAAGAAAATGGCATTTTTTACCAAACTACAAAAATTCGTTATTCGTTTTTAACTCCAATTTTTTAAAAAATAATTATTCTAAGCCAGTAAAACTTGTAAAATCTATTAATAATACATAAATAAAGAAAAATGAATAAGGCCAATGACTAAAAACACCGCTAACTTATATTATTACGCTTTCAATTGGATTTCTCCTTTTTTTTTTCAAAAAATATATTGATTTCTTTAACTGTAACTTTTTTATTTTTTATCTTAGAAAGTTTGGTAGAAAATAATTTTTGCAGGCTTTACCAAAATCTATAAGCCTGCTAATATTAAACCGTTTTAAAGTCCTCAGTCGCAAAAAGAGGTGACTTTGAATGGGTTGGTAAAGGTGGTTTTTGCATGTTACTACAAATTTTAATTGTCAATATCTCATCCAATTGTTGCCGTAGAAAAGAACTTTGAAAACCCGGTTCTTAGGAATTAAATAAGCTACAATGTCATATTAAAACATTGTTTCGTATTTCTTATGCTAATCTTTCTATTCTGAAGAAAAGGATATTTTTTCCAAACTACAAAAATTCTTTATTCGCTTTTAACTCCATTTTTTAAAAACTAATTATTCTAAGCCGGTCAAGCTTCTAAAACCTATTAAGAATACATAAATAAAGAAGGCCAAAAAAGTCAATGACTAATTTTAATTAGGATGGTGAGTAAGAGGTTGCTTTCGATCACTTTTTCGCTGAAAAAAAATAGGGACTGAATTTTTTTTCATTATAATTATGTCACTTAATTTTTCAGCTATTGACTTTTTGAAGTTATACTTCTTTACGGACGTAATGACGGTGAAATTTTATATGGGAAAACCTAGCGACCGGGCGCATGCGCATTATAACTTTGTTCTGATTGGATGTTCAAATGACATGACAAAAATTATCCAATATGGCAGCTGTGGCACAGCTGTGGGACTGTGCATGGTTTGGTTATAATGTATGCTTGTTGCGTTTTAAAATTTGTAGGAAGAGAAACAACAAACAAAAAGTTAGTTAATGGTTATACTGCCTTTTTAAATAGTTTTCATATTATATTTTTGGACTTATTTACATAGAAGAGATGATTGTTGCATGCCAATGTGAAAGTTCATCAAACTGTGCCTAGTATGAGTGCCGCAGATCTCGCTTATTCAAAGCTAAAGAATCTTTCACTGGTAAGTGTTTTATAAATAGTTGATCAAATTTTGTTATGATATTTGAACATAGCCACTTTGCACGACGCAAGTGATTGCGAAATTTATTAGTTGTTATACGGGCTCCAATACCTACCTTGAACCTACCAAAATACATAAGTAGTATGTAATACTTTTATTTACATAATTTGATTATCATCAAAATTTCTATCAATATTCACCTAATATATTGTCTTCTTACTCTATGTTTTGTTGTATTTTTTCAATTCTAAATCATTTCGATTCAAAATCAAAATAATTTGATTTACATAAGTTAAAAATGTCAAAAGGTTAATCTGTTTAGTTAGACGATCTTCGCACATAATGACAAGCTGTCTCTGTGGCGAAGTTTTAATGCGGGTGAATCCCAATACAACTCAAATACCAGCCGCGTGGTAAGTTGGTTCGAATCCCAATAGAAACTTTTATTTTTTTATTTTTTTTATACATTTTATGATTGTAAGTATATTTATTATATAATTTTATTTTCAGAAAATACGTATTTAGTTAAAAATTTTTCCGACAATTAATGTTCAGAAATCATTTGTGGCATTTTTAATGTGTTTTTTGGCACTGTTTTAATAAAAATGTTTGAGAAGTAGTAAGTATAAATTAATTTAATATTTAAATAAAATATAAATAAAAAGTATATTAATTTCGTTTATAATCATATAATCATATAATAGAAGTATAACTTCTTACGTGCGTACAAAGTACACACACATTCTTTTTTTTATTTCTGGGGATAGATATTTTTAAAGATTTTAAATTAGTTTAATTAAATTATCCTCATATCAAAAATTGCATAGTTTTCCCGTCTTTTGACTTTGAAACTACAATATTTAACATTTGACGAAGAAGAGTTAACATATAATAAAGTGTAGATCGATTACTATTGGTCTAAAAGAAAACATAAAAAAACGGTTTTGTTTATTTTTTCAAAATGTACATTTTTGTTAATTAAAGTTGTTTTGATAAAACGGAAGCTTTTGGAGTTATTAGCAGAAAACTTGCTATTTTGAATTACAATTGTGTAACATAAATGAAACAATTATGAAATTGTAGGTTATTTAATTCCCAAGAACATGGTTTGAAAAAATTGTTTCTACGGCAAAAATTGAGTGAATCGGTGATGAATAAGTATATCGAAAAACATTGATTTTTTTTATAAAAAAACTAACACTTTCGATAGCGAATAAATCGAATACTATTAATTTTATCAAAAAAATGTATAGAACGTTTTTTGCTTAAAATAAATGTTTTTACCTACCTTTGTAGTCAAAATATAAAAAAAAAATTCCACCCCCGAGATGGGGTGGCAACCACCCCCATGGTAAAAGCGCTTTTCGGCATCATATAGATTTTGATCCTTGGCTATCCACTACTTTTTCTCAAATTTTGAAGCAAATCGATCCATTCTGTAAAAATTGCGAGGTTTTTTTAGGTCCTATTTTAAGCTTCATTATTTGGACTAGCAAAGCAGTTTCACAGTATTTTCAAAACTAAATAAAATTTCGTCGGGATTATTTATAATAATATTATGAGGTACAAAATAGATACGAAAATCAATGTTTGTTAATGTGCTAAGGTATACACTCGGCGCTTTCCTCGCTCATGTTTATTCTAACCACGCTCTGTTTACGGAACAAACATATCTTTCAAAGCTATGGCACTATAAGTCTACAACTTTGCAGCCTTCTCAGAACTTTTAGGGGAATTTATTTACAAAATAAAGATGTTACATATTGATTCATAACCCTCCTGGATAAGTCGCTTAGGTTCGTGGAATAATATTATCCTCTATAGTGACACAGCCTCTCCAAAACCGTTTTATATTTTGTGCAACTTAATAAAGACTACAAAGTTAAACATTATCACGCTACAGCCTGAATACTGTAATGCACTGTTGAGGAATATTAAACAAAATAAATAGTGTTGTTATATTCGTATTTTATTTTTATATTATAAATTAAACTAACGTTTTCTGGTTTTTCAAAAAAAGGATTTTTGGGATCAAAGTTAAATTTCTCCAATATTTGTTATGTAATATAGTAACTGTCATATTAGGCGTACATTAATTGAAGAAAGAAGAATCCATATTAAAGAAAAATAGCTAAATACTATACACAGGACAGACATTTTTTTAATAGCAATTATATAGTGCTAGCCAAAAGACCCCTCCCTTCCTCTAACGTTTGAAAGGTTCAAATAATAATAGTGGTGGAGGAGAAAATAAACGAAATTATACTTCTTAACACGTTGATGGACAGTGCGTCAAATGTATAAGCAAGCGCTGTGACACTAAGTATGTGAATATTGCAAGGTAGAATAGGGAAATTTCTGAATTTCAAAATGCGGGGGACTACCCTATATTATTTCGTTGTATGTGTGGTGACAGTCTAATTTTGTTTGTATAATGTGTAGGTATATCTGAAAGCCACGGTTTACTGATGTTTTTGTCACAACTCGTTATTTTAAAAATGTAGTCTGTAGACGTTTTGTCACATTACATCAATGGAAATTAGACGTCCATAGACGTTCCGTTCATCTACGTGTTAATTAGTGAACAACAGGTGACGTAATAATGAAAGATGTTCTTACAGAGCCACTGTGGCCGATAATTTTAAATGGGACCTTATGGCTAGAAGTGATATCTCGTTTGAAAAGTGTTGAGCATATACCTATTCAATTACACTAATTTTCTTTGAGTTTAAGCTGATTTTTATGAATAAATTATTGAAGAAACAGTAGTGTTCAATATGCCAAACGATCTGGCCAGAATTAGTGATGACAAAAAAATTGACATAATTGCAGAAATTGTGGTGAACCATTTTAATAAGATGTTGCTCCTGCATACTAGTATGGTGCACTAAGATGTTACCTAGATGAGGAATATTGGACGCCGACATCGGTTGAATGGCCAGCTCGGTCACCGGGCCTCACACCATAAGATTTTTTCTTTATGGCCAATTGAAATCGAAGGTGTTTGCTACCTTCCTTCGAAGGACACCTAAGCATCTGACAGTACTGGCATTTAGAAATATCGAATTGTTTAAGGATGTTGGACTGTTAATAGAATGAATGTTTAAAGACGTTGGACTGTAGAATGTTGAAAAATATTACTGTTAGACAGTAGATGAAACATATTTTGAACACCTAATATAAGGACTGGTTCTTAAATGTTTAATAACTAATGCGAAACTACAACTACATAATATATCTTTCAAAGCAAAGGCACTATACTGCCCTACTAAGCGCAAAGGGGGTATCTACATTAGACCTCAAACTGAGAAAACGACGTTTAAATTTCAAACCTCATTTATTTTGGTTTTTTATTAGGTAAAACCTTCGAAGCTTTTTTGTTGAGTTTCTTATTTTTTTCTTTAGCTGAATGTATTGTTTTAATAGTAAAATTTATTATTCCATATTAAATATACCAGATACTGCCAAATTTATAACGAATAATACTAACAATGCTAAGACGTTTTAGTTGTAACTGCAATGTACTACGCCAAATAAGTGGTATATGCGTAGTTACGTCCAAAGTTCTTAACTAAAAGCAGATACCACTGAAAAAGCTGAGTATTTACACTGGATACTACCAATGATAAAATAATATAAATTAGAGTTACTAGAATATAAATGTATTAACTGAAACTTCCAATGATTAATAAAAGGTATTTAAAGTAGTTATGCTAAAATGCTCAAGTAAAAGACACTTCTACGACCATTAACGCTTAGTAATCTATCTCATAATAGATATTTAAATTTGATCTTTTGACTGTCAAACTAACGTCAGAACGTGTATGTATCGATCTGTAAATTGGTGCCGAAAATTGTAATTATTACTGTAAATACTAGTTATTAAAATTAGTTTTCGCACAAATAGTGACTAATAACAATTGTGTTACGTGTAAATCATCAAGAACAAGCCGTAACTTCGTTCAGTAAGAGATTTTTACTTAATAATTTTTCAACTTCAACTTTCAAATTCAGTGTCAAACTGTCAATAGTTTTACACTGTTGCTATTCCGTCCCAACGGACGACAACGGTTAGGCAACCAGTATTGCAGTGATGTGTCCAAGGTCATCACTTATTTCCAGACATCCAAAGCGTTAATATAAACAAATTCAAGTTACTTTTGACTCCATGAGTAACAATTTTAATCAATGTTCCCCCACTGTTAGCAACACCATGTCTGGACCCAATTCTTCCAGTAATCTTACTAGTTCATATGCAACTGCTACTATGACTAAACCGCGTCCGAAGTATCCGAAGAAGACCGAAGCAATTTTAATTCATGCAGAACCAAATTTAGTACTACTCGACTCTGTCAAGGCCATAGGTAATATTGTTAATCCGAAAAACATCTGCGACGCCTCGAGAATTTCCAATAACAGAATCTGTATCTACCTTACAAATTCTGAACTCGTCGATCAAATTATAACTGAACATCTTACAATTAAAATAAATACAGTTGAACTATCAGTACGCAGACTAGTAACACCAGCTAAAAGGCTTATAATTTCCAGCGTTTGTCCATCAATCCCACACGACATCATAGAAAAACATCTCAAAGATCTAGGTCTACAACTCACGTCACCAGTCTCATATCTAAAAGCTGGAATTCCCGGTGATGTATTTACTCATATTATGAGTTTCAGAAGACAAGTATATGTCACTCCATCCACAGAAAACTTTGAGCTCCAAACTTCATTAATAATCCCTTTTGACAACAACTCTCACAGGATATTTCTCTCTACGGATAAAATGGTTTGTTTTTTATGCAAACTACAAGGTCACACGGCAAATAATTGTCAAAATCCTCCTAGAAATCCTTCCCTAAATGAACAATCGTTGCCTACTTAACCAAAATATCCAGGTTTTTTTGTTTAAACTAGGTTTAGTTGGTTTAAACCTAGTTCAGAGAAATAAGGAAAAAAAATAGCCTGTTGGTGACACAACCCCCTCCAGGCCGAAACCAATTTTTTTGAGTAATATGGACATCTATAATAATAACCTATACAGGGTGTTTCATTAATAATTGTCCATATAGTAACTGGAGAAACCTTAGCACAAAATACGAATATTTAACCTAAAACACTTAAATAAAATGTGGTTCCTTACTGAGTTACAGGGTGTTTTATCTAAAAATTTAAAAACTATTTTTGCTCAGCATTTTAAAACTATTTGACGTATCCTTTTCATACTTGGGAGGAAGTATAGGTACTGTACAAGCTACTAAATTAAGTTAAACAAACGTTTACGGCTATTACCAGAGGCGTACGACGGGGGAAAGTGAATGGTTGACCCTTTCCAAATTCTACGCCACTGGCGAAATTACTATTTTAGTTCAATTTTTGAATTTTTCACTACTTTCTATGAAAATAATATAATCTTCATTTGTAACGATAAAGTCATCAGTTTTCGAGATATTTGAAGTTAAAAATGAAACGACACGGTTATTTTGATCAGTGTATTTGTGTCGCTTCATTTTTAATTTCAAATATCTCGAAAACTAATCATTTTATCGTTACGAATGAAGAGTATATTTTTTACATAAAAACTATTGCAAAATCAAAAAATTACACTAAAACAACAATTTCGTCAGTGGCGTAGAATTTGGGAAGGGTCAACTAGCCACTATCACCTGTCGTACGCCTCTGGTAGTAGCTAGAAACGTTTATTTATCTTAATTTAGTAGGGTGTACAGTACCTACACTTTCTGCCAAGTATGATAAGGATACGCCAAATAAATTTAAAGTACTGGGTACAAATAATTTTTAAATTTTAATCATATGAATCATATCATAAATTAATCAAAATAACTGTGCCGTTTCATATTTAACTTCAAATATCTCGAAAACTAATGACTTTATCGTTACCAATGAAGAGTATATTATTTACGTAGAAAATATTCTAGAATCTAAAAATGGCACTAAAAGAGTAATTCCTCCAGTGGCGTAGAATTTGAGAAGGGTCAACCATTCACCATCCCCTGTCATACGCCTCTGGTAGTAGCTAGAAACGTTTGTTTATCATAATTTAGTAGAGTGTCTAGTAGTCGCACTTTCTGACAAGTACGAAAAGGATACGTTGAATAGTTTTAAAATGCTGAGCATGTTTTAAAAATTTTTAAATTTTTAGATAAAACACCCTGTAACTCAGTAAGGAACCACATTTTATTTAAGTGTTTTAGGTTAAATCTTCTTATTTTGTAATAAGGTTTCTCCAGTTACTATATGGACAATTATTAATGAAACACCCTGTATATTTCCTGCAGCCGATTTTGATGATATACATAGTTATAAACAAATGAAGATCAAAAAACGGTAAATTTTCGCTTTTTTCGTCTATTACTAAGAAAATAGTTATTTTAAACAAATTTGAGAGTAAGAAACTCATAAACGGTATAAAAAAACTTCAATATGGCGTTTGCTTAATATGTCTATCCTTATTGGTTGCTTAGAAAATTGCAAAATAAATCATTAATTTTGAGTTTTTATAAATATTTATAACTTATGTAAAAATTAACTTAGAACCTTCTTATTACACGGAATGCTGAGACTTATGGTGCTTAATTCATACCCTAAATTTCGAAGAAATTGGTCAAATAGTTTAAAATTTATTTAATTTGTTTTCCCAAATTTATTTTTTTGCAACACTATAATAAGTCAGAAAATGATGAAGCTACAGTAATACTTTGGATGGTGTATATGAAAGAAGGAAATTTACAGTATTAATTTAATTAAAAAAAATTATAAAAAATAATTATAAATATTGCAAAATTATTTTGCAAAAACATGTGAATTAAATAAATGGAGGGGCTAACTTTGTCCCTAATTGTCCTAGGACAGTTGTTTTTCTTTCTAAATGTGTATAAAAATTCAGTCTTTCCAAATATGAAAAAATAATTTTTCTACAGGTAACGGTTAAAAAGTTATTCTAATTGTTTATAAGTAAGCAAAAAATCGACATGTTTTTTCAAAATAATTTTACACTGTTTAAAATTATTTTTTGTCATTTATTTTTAATAATGGTAATAGTATAAATGTTCTTCTTTCATAAACTGTCCGAAGTATGATTGTAGCCTCATAATTTTCTGACTTGTAGTGTTGCAAAAAAAAAATGAATTTGGCATAAACAAACTAAATAACTTTTAAACTATTTGACCAATTGCTTTGAAATTTAAAATATAATTTAAGTACAAGAAGTGTCAGCATTCCGTGTAATAAGAAAGTTCTAAGTTAATTTTTACATAGGTTATGAATATTTTTAAAAACTCAAAATTTATGATTTATTTTGCAATTTTCTAAGCAATCAATAAGGATGGACATATTTAGCGAACGCCATATTGAAGATTTTTATACGATTTATGAGTTTCTTACACTCAAATTTGTTTAAAGTGCTTAACTTTTTGGTAATAGACGATAAAAGCGAAAATTTAGCGTTTTTTGATTTTCATTTGTTTATAACTATGTATATCATCAAAATCGGCTGCAGGAAACATATAGGTTAATAATATAGATGTCCATACTACTCAAAAAATTTGGTTTCGACCTGGAGGGGGATGTGTCACGAGAAAAATCTTATTTCTCTGGACTAACCAGGTTTATTTGATACAAAGTACTATAAGTCTAAATACTTTAAAACTGAATAAATTATTTTATAAAATAATAGTAATAAACAATGAAAAAAATTATTAAGACAACTTTTATTTTTATTTACACACACAAAAATTAAAATAACAAAAACAAACATCTTCAAACGTATCAAAACATATTCAAAATAGCTAAGTTCGAAAGTAAAAAATAGAATTTATTTATCTTAATTTTCTTCATTTGCGGCAGCTGTATAAAAAACTTTAAATGAAAACAACAGTTTGGAGGTTCAATAAAAAAACCAGGTTTTTTCTTAAAAAACCAGTTGATTTAAACCATGGTTTAAACCAAAGTTTTAAGTATGTTGGTTTAAAACTGCTAACCCTTGTTTTAGATAAAATAGATCTCAATGTGTTTGTTGTCTTGAATGTTTTTGACACTACACAAGAACAAAAATTGAAACAAAAAACAGGTAACATCTATTTACAATTTGTAGTTCCTACCAACATACTAGAGGCAAAAGGTGGTAAATAGTGAGTACTAAGTATACTAAGTACTAAGGCAATATAGGAGTATCTAACAAAAACTAAAGGTAAACAGCCGTATCTGTGAAGATACTACTTTTATATCATAATACGTGTCGGTTGGTTCCATGACATCTCGTAACGCGACAGTTCGTAACCGGACAGTTGGTAACGGACAATTCGTAACAGCGACAGTTCGTAACGGCGACAATTCGTAACGGCGACAGTTCGTAACTATACAAATTCGTAATGGACAATTCGTAACGTCTAAATTGAATTATTCTGTTTATTGTTGTTAACGTGGAAAATAACTGTTATTACAGTTATAAATGGAATTATGTTTATCAATTTAACGAATCAGTATCAGGATAAAGATTTTTAAGGCATTTCATATTACGTGTTTCAGAATATAATAAAAAGTATTAAAGTATTACAAGCCCTCCCTCTTATCAACTATAACCGTTGATTGAATGCCCCAAAGCTATTACCAATCACAAGGTTTATTATAATAACAGGTAATTATAATTTTTCTTTACAAAATGTTTATTTAAAAAGTTTGGAATGTCTAAAGACGGTTGTCAGATTAAAGATTTCAGGAATTAAGTACTTCATTATACCTTTGTCTAGGCATATGCAAATTTAAGGAACAATAGAGGAATAAATTTTAAGAATATTGTTAAATTTTGTATGTTTTTAAATATTTGTTTGTGTTTAAAAACTTTTAATATACACTGAAACACGAAATATAAAATGTGTTAAACATGTTTATCCCCGTACTGATTCGTTAAATTGATAAACATAATTTCAATTATAACTGTAATCACAGTTAGTTTCCACGTTAACAAAAATAAACAGAATAATTCAATTTGAACGTTACGAATTGTCCGTTACGAATTTGTATAATTACGAACTGTCGCCGTTACCAAGTGTCGCCGTTACGAACTCTCGCTGTTGCGAATTGTCCGTTACCAACTGTCCGGTTACGAACTGTCGCGTTACGAGGTGTTTGGTCACGATGTCGGTTACAGCCAATTATGCTTAGCAAAATAGGTTAAAACTGTAGATACGTCAAACAAAATATGCGATTTATAAAGAAACTATTCATATTTACGGCTAAAGAGTTTTAGTAACGTATAGAGGAAGATCCAAGAATTTACTACACATCAAAATCTCAATATACCCAAAAATTTCAGATACCCCCTTTGCGCTTAGTACGGCAGTATAAGTCTATAACTTTGCAGCCTTCTGAAAACTTTTAGGGGAATTTATTTACAAAATAAAAATGTTACATATTGATTCATAACCCTCCTGGATAAGTCGCTAAGGTTCGTGGAATAACAGTATCCTCTGTAGTGACACAGGATCTCCAAAACCGTTTTATATCTTGTACAACTTAATAAAGAGTACAAGTTTAAACATTATGACGCTACAGTCTGTATGCGGTAATTCAATGTTGAGGATTATTCAAAAAATAACTAGTGTTTTTATGTAGCTGTTTTCCTGTAGTTGGCTGTATACCATATATTACAAAAAACGACTAAAATCCTTTATAAAAGGTATATTTGTTAAAACTCCCTGAAAAGGGCTACATCACATAACTAGTCTTCGATCAGATGACTGATCATCATCAGTACTGACCTGAAATGCTTATAACCTAATAAGATAATGCAAAGTTTGTAAAATTTTGACTACGGTTTTAAGAAAAGTTCTAGATTATACTCACGTGATGCTAACATGCTAACCACCAGAATACAAAAATATACGGGTAAAAATCCTTTAAAATTTATCCATCATGGAAACATAAATTAAATTCATGAACTTGAATATGGATGTACAAAATATCCCATGTATTCTGCTCGAGGTACCATTTGAGCCCAATTGACTTGTTCACATGTTGACTAGATGATGGCAAGTGGAGAATGATAACGGTAATCCTGAATGATGACATGACAGAAATGACAGTTCCACAGGAAGTTGAAATATTTACCTGTTAGTTATGTAGGCTCTGGTATAAACTTGAGAACTCTTGTTAAAATTGAGAACAGTAGCGACAATGACTCCACTGTGATAAATAATTAATTAAAGTAAAATTAAACTTGATTTTATAGTTATGAAACAAGTGATCACAAGAGGATTTATTATCGATTTTTATAGATATCGATTTTATGTCTAATGTGATTTGCCTACCTCCTTTGCAGACGGCAATAGCCGTCTGCAATATTTGTAGGTGCATTATGAGTTTGTGCATGTGCGTTCGTATATTAGACTTGTAAATTGTATGTTGCATATGTGTGGTGTATGATTTTAAAATATATGTCTAAGAACTTTCTTAATTCGTTCTTGTTGGTATATTGTATAATATCTTCCACATTCTGCTGATGAGATACTTACATGTTTTTTCTCATTAAGTAAGATGATAGCTGCTTGTACGATGATGATAATTATTGATCCATCTTCTCATTGTGCTATGTGCTTATGTCCCAGGTATATTTACATATCTGGGATTTGTCGAAGTCCCTATTTTTGATATATGTTTCATGCTTTTTTATCCTGGCTCTTAGTGGTCTTGCGGTATCGCCCACATAGAACTTATTGCATCCACATGGTATTTTATAAATGCAATTCTTTGATCTCTATTATGTGTTGTTAGGTTTGTTTTTGTACAGGATAAATCTGAGTTAGGTTAGGTTAGATCTGATGTCAGGCTATGATGTTTCGGGATGTGTGGGCTCCAAAATTATAGGGGGACATGCATTAACCCGATTACATGGTTCTCGCAGTAACATTTAGGTAGGCTTTAAGAATTTCTATCTCGGTTATTTTTTATAAAATAGAAAAATATGTAAAATCTTTGCTAGCAAAGGAATTCAAGTTTTGTCCTGTAACATTTTTTACATTGATCGACTAGTTTTTAGTTTTCATCCAACAAAAAATGAAATTAACCATAATTTTAAGAATTCTTATTTTTTTAATAATATCTTTTTCTCAAAACTATGCGGTCAAAATTTTTGAGGTTATTACTTACGCTAAGGTAAATAAAGTCTTATAGGTATTAGTAGGTATAAATTTTTGTTTTTGTCAAAATGGCGCATATTTTATTTTTCACTTTCTCCTAAAAAATTCGAAAGGGTCCTATTATTGTCATTAGAACTTGCTTCATATAAATTTTGATGCTATCAACTTTTTCTGGAGTTCATTTGATAGGTATGCTTAAGTACTTTGACAAGTGTTAAATAAGTTTATGTTATCTACGACTGATACATAATATATGTATTATACTTGTGGTGTTTGCAATATAATGCCATATAATAATCCCTTAGGGATTAATAATGCGGGATTAATAGCTATTAATCCCTCTGGCACAACAATCACAAAATTCACCACGGAAACAAAATAATCAACAGATTGCCAAATATTTAAACTTGCCAAATCCTCAAAGTTATACCGGCCATTATTATCGCAGATCATCTGCCACTCTGTATATTGATGGAGGAGGCGATTTAACTGGATTAAAGCGTCATGGGGGCTGGAAGTCAACACAGGTAGCTGAAGGATACATTGATCAGTCTATGAGAAACAAGGCAACTACAGCAGATACTATCGCTAAAGAGAAAAACAGTAATGTACCATCTTCTTGTTCTACAGCAATCGAGATCCCAAATATTTGTATTAAAAACTCTACTAAAGTTAATGATGATTCTCAACCAATTCAGTTTATTAATTGTACTATTACTAATTTTAATGTTTTTAACAAATAAAGTTGTTCATTAAAAATCTTAAATTAATTAATTTGTCGTAGATAAAGTAGAGTATACTACTCGCAATAATGGCTCTCGTTCCCTCGGAATGTTACTCCCTCGCCGCTAACGCGGCTCGGTTCGTAAATATTCCTCGGGAATAATAGCCATCATTATTGACTCGTGGTATAATCTACTATTATAAAATGCATAGGCTTCCCGTTATGCTTGAATATTTAGATTTGAGTACTCGCCGAAAAAAATATACTTACATTTAATTACACTTTGAATTATAGTTATTTATGATATAAGTGTTAAAAGTACACGTTTAAGGCACGCATGTGAAAGTTTCATGAGTGCCTTAAAAATGTACTTTTTAACACGCATATCATACAATATTTTTTCTACAAACATAATTACAGGACAATATCTACAAAAACTTTTACTTGAACTTGACTGACATTCCATTTTTATATTTTTTTGACATTACATCAAAATTTCCTATACGGTCAATACGAACTGCAGTGCCTTAATAATTTTAAAGCACTAGTGCCTTAAAGTAGCATTTTTAGCGCTCGTATGGAGAGCTAAAAATTGCATTTTTAACACGGTTGTAGAAAAATACTATTAAAAAGGTTTTTCAAGAAAATAATTTATAGTTTTTGAGTTATTTTTAATAAAATAACTTTCACCCTTGACAAGGGGTGATATCCAAAGGTAAAAACTTTTAACCAGGGTAAAAGCACAAATTGGCACCATGTCACTTTTATGTCTTGAGATATCATCTAACTACTCACAAATGTTCATTAAAATTAATGAAGGTTTAACGAAATCAGAGGTGAAAACCTCCAGTGACTGCACTATCAACGACATTCTAATTTTAGTTCAAAGGGTATTACGAACGCTTTTACGGCTAATTCTATCAAATCTTTCAATCAAAATGCCTCGACAGCAAATCGCTCGCCAAATTTGAAATTCCGATTGTGTACTCTCCCCAATATTATAGTTTGCCACAATATTGCTTATTTTGTATAAAATCGCTTTGGGGCGTTTATCATATAATTTTGCATTAGACCTATTTAGTACTTCAAAATGGCAGGAATGTTATATTTTTTTTCATTAACCTGGATCTAGTTGTTATGTGGAGGTAAATATAGGGTTAAATGTAATAAGGTTGAAGTTTTTAGTTGAATTGCAATATTATTATATTATTGCGGCATATAACAGTAAAAAGTGGAGTATGTGAATAAAATCCAGTTTTAATCTCAGGATAGAAATTAAAAGAAAAATTTAATTCTAATATCCAACGAACAAATAATTGTATTTGCTGTTTTACAGCAGCATGTATAAAACAAGCTGATCCGCGAACTTCATGCCTCCTTAAAATTATTAATAAATGTTTTGTTCAATTCTGGACCTCGGAGGTAAACTACACTATGTCATTTTAAGCAACTTAGTAATAGAGCAGTTTGAATATTCTAAAAGTCTTTGTATATATCCTATAATTATGTATCTTTAGGTCTGAAAGACAGTACGATCTTATTTTAATCATAACATATAACTAGTTTACACAATACAAGTAACAAAACGTCAAAATTTGCCCTAATTACTGTAATTACTGGTATTTTACAGTGACATAGTGCAGTTTACCTCTGAATGTTTTAAAAATCTTATATATCCCATAATAAGGTATCTTTTGGTCTGAAAGAAAATGTAATCATATTCTAATCATAACGTATAACTAGTTTATACAATTCTACTAATAAAATGTTAAAATTTGCCCTAATTACTTTAAAACTAATGGTAATTTACAGCGACATAATGCAGTTTACCTCTGATAGGCTTGATCTATAATTTTAAAGAATTTAATGAATTTGAAGGTGTGCCCAAAAAAATTAGCTACTTCTCATGAAACAAATTTTTATTTTAGTTAAATGTTATAACAGTAAAACCTTTGTTAACGGCCACCGGTCAAAATAGGCAACCTGTACTAACGGCCATTTTCTAAATTGGTCAAACCGGCAAACAGGTGTATGTTCTCAAAGAAATTGACAGTGTGTAAAAAAATTTTTAATAATCAGCTAAGTATTTTCAACACATAACGTGCCATCATCAGAGCTTCCAAAAAGGACATTTAAGATAAGAGATTTTTTATAAACAAAAGATTGAAAAAACTTACGTCCTCTTATAAACCCTTCATGGAAGAGCAATTGTTAAAAATCACATGAAAAATCATGGATACTGGGCAAACCGCAAAAGCCACATATATCGGGTATAAAACCCTTAAAAAATTAAAAGTTTTTCACATCTAAATTCTCTTCTAGTTTTAAAATTACAACATGGCTGCGTCAAACCATTGTGAGTTCACGTGAACAACTGAGCAAGGTCATTCATTAAAATGATAAAGAAGGAACCACTATCTTATGCGCCCTCTATATTGGTATGTAAATAATAATTAAATTTTTTTTTTTTTTTTTTTAATTTATGTGTCTCGGCTGCAATGGCCATTGACACAAACAGTATTGGTTATACAATAGTTAATTACAATGAGGACTTAAAATTAATTATTATAACAGTTAATTTCTAAATCTTAAACAACTTTAGGTAAAAATTATGACAGAAATATTGGGAGAACAATTATTAGATACTATAGAGACTTACAACTAATTATTACAATAATTATTAATTATGGATTATAGTGATTAATTATTAGTCACTAAATTTTGAATAATAGGTAGAGATTATAAAGACAAAAATCATATTGTGTTAAATAATCGAATGTCTTTCAAGAAACTAATTAGGTTATGAAGTTAATCGGACGAGTTTAAAATATCTTTAATATTTGGCTTAAGTTTATGTCGATTTCTTTGAGTCACATACTGAGGACACTCAATAAGGATGTGTTTCACGCTCAAAACACTACAGCAAATTTGACAATTAGGCTTCGGTTCAGACTTCATTAAGTATTCGTGTGTGTATCGGGTATGTCCAATTCTCAACCTTCGAATGACTGCTTTTTCTTTTCTAGTCATAGTTGGGAGTTCAAATATATTGACAGTCTGCCGGATCTCGTGTAATGTGTTTTTGATTGTGTTCCAGTGGATTTGCCAAGATATATGTTGTTGCTGCTTAAACATCTGCTTCAAGTCACTACAGATTTGAACATGTACTTTTGAGTGCTGACCATTTAGGGTAGAGGCTACTTTGGCGACGTGATCTGCTTTTTCATTACCGGGGATGCCGATATGGGATGGTACCCAGATGATAGTAACAACTACGCCTTGAGAGGCAAGTGTACTATATATGTTATGGATTTCATGAACTAAAGGATGTTGAACATATAAACTTTTTATGGAGAAGAGTGATGATAAGGAATCTGTGCATATTGCTTGGTTTTTACTATCGATTTCTAAGGATTTAAAAGCTTCTAATATCGCGTATAATTCACCAGTATATACGCTGCATACATCTGGTAATAAAAATGATTTTATTGTCTTATCAACTGTGGTAACAGCACATCCAGTTCCTATTTCACTTTTGGAAGCATCTGTGTATAAAATTTTTTGGAATTGGTTCTTTTCTATGATTTCTTCAAAGTATTGTCTTATTAAAATGCTCGGAGCTTCGTGTTTGTTATAGGCCAACAAAGAAGTATTTAAATGTAGGATTGATCTGCTCCAAGGAGGGGTAGTTGGAATTGGATATGGAAGTGTTTTGGTAAGATCGATGGCATTTCTTAAGGTTGATTTCTGGATTTCAATAATTGATTGGATCGTTCTCGGTAAATTCGAGAGGGGCTTTGAATTTATTAGACGATAGACGGGGTTAGATGGATTTGCAGATACTGTAGCAAAGTAAGATTTTAGGAGATACTCTCGTCGAATCCAGAGGGGTGGCTCATTAGCCTCGCAATAAAGGCTCTCTACAGGACTAGATTTGAAGGCGCCTAAACAGAGACGAATGGAAGTATTATGCACAGAGTTGAGTAACTTTAAGTCAGACTTTGACGCAGACATGTAAATGAAACTACCGTAGTCCAGTTTAGAGCGAATTAAGGCTCTATAGATATTAAGTAAAATGCTTTCGTCCGCACCCCAAGTATACTGTGACAGTGCCTTGATTATATTAAGCCTATTCATTGCATTTCCTTTTAGTTTGTTAATATGCTCTTTCCAAGTTAGTCTACTATCAAAAGTTAAACCAAGTATTTTGTAGTGTGTTACAGTTTGCAATGGAATTTCGTTGAGATATACAATAGGATTTTGGTTACAAGATCTTCTGCTAAATCGAATTAATTTTGATTTGGAAGGTGATAGTATTAATCCTGTGTTTTTAGCCCATTCGTTAAGTTGATTTACGGCGGTTTGCAGTACTTTACATGTGGCGGTTGTATTTTTTCCTTGACAATATAGAATAAGATCATCCGCATACATTACATATTTGACTGGTAGACAAACACTCGAACATATGTCATTTATTGCGAGAATAAACAAGGTTGTACTGAGTACGGAACCTTGTGGGACTCCATTATTTTGCGGGTATGTTGCAGATATTTCACCGTTTACTTTTACCTTGAAAGTCCTTTTTTTTAAAAAGTTTTGTATGAAGAAATAAATATTGCCTGTAATATTGTATTGAAGAAGCTTTTGAAGAATGGCTGGTCGTGAAATGCTATCGAAGGCTCCTTCTATATCAAAAGCACTAGCGATAACATCTTGTTTATTCGAAAAGGCGGTAGCTATTTGTGTTTGCAGTAACACTAAATTATCAAGTGTAGAACGGTGGCGTCTGAAACCAGATTGGGCTTCGTTAATTATAGCATATTTTTCTAGAAGCCAGGTTAATCTTGAGTTTATCATTTTCTCGAGAAGTTTGCATGACGAGTAGGTTAGTGAAATTGGCCTATATGATTTTGGCAGATTGGAAGGTTGATCAGGTTTTTTTTATTGGTATGATGATTGATTCGCGCCATATGCGAGGAAATTTCTTAGTAAGCCATATTCTATTGTACAGATTTAGAAGTTTTGCAAGGCTGGAATTAGATAAATTTTTCAAAAATATGTATGGAATATTATCTGGCCCGGCAGTGGAGTTTTTACAAGACGCTAGAGCTACTGTTAATTCTTCTAGTGTAAAAGGAAGGTTGATAGCGGCTATATCATGTCTACTAATTTGAGAAGTGTGAGAAGTTAACGGATTTTGCTCATTTAAACTTTGGTTATGCTCGAGTTCATATCTAAATTTCAGTGCCTAACTTTCAGCCATAATATGCGAAATTGTTTGGTTATCTGTAATTACTTTTCCTTCCCGTGTAATTGCTGGGATTTTTGGTGAAGATTTCTGTCCTTTCATTTGTCTTATTTTTGTCCACACTTGTGTTGGAGAAGTATCACTGGTAAGAGTGGAAACAAAATTTTGCCAGGAATCTTTTTTACTTTTTTTAACAACATATTTAGCTTTAGCTTTTAGTCTTTTGAAGCAAATCAGGCTTTCTTGACTTCTCTTTCTTCGATATCTGTAAAGAGCAGATTTACATTCTTGCACTATTTGTTCGCATTCTGGATTCCACCATGGTACAGCCTTTTTAGAGGGGCATATTGTTATTTTCTGAACATGAGTTTCTGCAGCCATGATAATGCAATTATTAAAAAGAGTTATTGTCTCGTCTATATCTTCAGACCCTTGTACTAAGGATAGTAAGTTTTCGGCACTACTTTTGAAATGATTCCAGTCTGCTTTAGCAATATTCCACTTAGTGACGGGGCAATAATTTTTATGACTATTTGTTATGACTATCGGGAAATGATTACTATCGTATAGGCTGTCTAACGTATACCATGAGAGTGAATCAGCTAACTTGGGATCACATATACTTAAGTCAATAGAGGAGTAACTTCCTGATGCGATATTAAAATATGTGTTAGCTCCACTGTTCATCAAACAAGCATTATTGCAACTCAATACGGTTTCTATGATTTTTCCTCTTCCGAAAGTTTTCTTGGAGCCCCACATAGTATTATGGGCGTTAAAGTCTCCGACTAGTATAAACGGGCTAGGTAGTTGGCGGACTAAATCATCTAACTCGGTTTCAGAGAGGTTATAGTTAGGTGGAATATAAATACTGCATATAGTTATTTTATCTGGACACCAGATGGTTACTGCTATAGCCTCCAAATTAGTGGTTAGGATATGAAATAAAGAAAATAAATCGTTAGACACGAAAATAGAGGTTCCTCCACTTGCTCTAGTAAATGTTGTTCGAAGAAAATGGTAACCTTCAAAGTTTTTAAGCTCTCGTTTATGAGAGTGTTTAAAATTAGTTTCTTGAAAGCAAATGATATCGGCTTCTGTATTGTTGATTAACTGTTGTATGCGTTCTAAGCGAGGGTAAAACCCATCGCAATTCCACTGAACTAGCGTGAAAGTAATGGCTTTAGGTAGTTAAGGAAGAGTCTGAGAGATAGTCGTTATCATTATTGGTTGATTGAGATGCTGTACTTTCCGTTTCTGTGTTGTCTATATTTAACTGTTTTTTAATTTTCGTAGAGACTCTTGTAAATCTATTTTTCGCTGTTCTGTCTTCAAGTGAGGGGTATATTTTTCTCATATCGTCAAGGAGTGCCTGGACATTTTGAGTGAACTCCTGTGCTTCGTGCAATGGGTTATCACTGCCGAATGTATTTTCTAGGAAGGCCAGAAAATTTTCAACAGGAAGGGAACATGAGTCTGGATTTTCTTGAAAAAGATTTTGGATAGTGTGAATTGTGGAATTAGTTAATGTAGACTTATCGGGAGAGTCTTTCTTAGATCTTTTGGCTTTATGCTTAGTGGGAACAATTACATCTGGTGAGGGCATTTCATTGATTTTAGTGGGTGTATTTTTAGAAGTTTGTGTTTCTAAAGAGCTTGTATCACTGATGTCAGAACGACTTCGTTTCTGACTGGTGGATGGGGGAATAAAATCATTATTTGAGGTTATGGAAGTAATGGGAACATCGACTGTATTTATTTGTTGACTAAGATCTATATTATTTGTTGGGTTTGATAGTGTGTCATTATTTGATATTTGGGAAGTGGGGATGGGTTCAGTGGGAAACGATTGTTCATTTAGGGAGGGATTTCTAGGAGGATTTTGACAATTATTTGCTGTGTGATTTTGTTGTTTGCATAGAAAACATACCATTTTATCCGTAGAGAGGAATATTCTGTGAGAGTTGTTGTCAAAAGGGATTATTATTGAAGTGTGGAGCTCAAAGTTTTCTGTGGATGGAGTGACATATACTTGTCTTCTGAAACTCATAATATGGGTAAATACATCACCGGGGATTCCAGCTTTTAAATATGACACTGGTGACGCGAGTTGTAGACCAAGATCCTTGAGATGTTTCTCTATGATGTCGTGTGGAATTGATGGACAAGCGTTGGAGATTATAAGCCTTTTAGCTGGGGTTACTAATCTCCGTACTGGTAGTTCAACTGTATTTATTTTAATTGTAGGATGTTCAGTAATAATTTGATCAACAAGTTCAGAATTTGTTAGGTAGATACAGATTCTATTATTGGAAATTCTTTAGGCGAAGCAGATGTTTTTCGGATTAACAATATTACCTATGGCCTTGACATAGTCTAGTAGTACTAAATTTGGTTCTGCATGAATTAAAATAGCTTCGGTCTTCTTCGGATACCTAGGACGTGCTTTAGTCATTGTAGCGGTTGCATATGAACTAGTAAGATTACTTGAAGAATTGGGTATAGACAGGGTGTTGCTAACAGTGGGGGAACATTGATTTAAATTGTTACTCATGTAGTCAAAAGTAACTCGAGTTTGTTTATATTAACGCTTTGGTTGTCTGGAAATAAGCGACAACTTGGAATACATCACTGCAATGCTGGTTGCCTAACCGTTTGGGGTCAGAGAGCAACCGTGGAAAACTATTGACAGTTTCACACTGAAAGTGTTTAAGTTGGAAGATTATTACGTAAAAAAGGTTTTACTGTCTGAAGCTACAGCTTGTTCTTGATAATCAACACTTAACACAATTGTTATTAGTCACTGTTTGAGCGAAAAATAGTTTTAATAACTAGTATTTACAGTAATAATTACAAATTACGGCACCAATTTACAGATCGATACATACACGTTCTGACGTTAGTTTGACAGTCCAATTAAAAATTAATTAAATCGAAAATGGCTAAAAAACCATGTGTTGGTTAAGTGAATTCTAAGTGAAGATACTAAATTTTAAAGTTAAATTTTCAAAATTACAATTGTTAATATTGAAGTGAAATGTTAACGTGTATGTAAGTTATCAAAATTCCTTTAAAAACAAACCGTTATGGTTTGACCAAGTGTGGAAGAATTTAGATGAAAACAAACCAAGGAGAAGTCTCATTTGTCAGGTTCAAAGTTCGAAAGCTGTTATTTTATAAAACTAACAATTTTAGCAATAGATTAAGTCAAATCTCTAATATTTTACTTACATGTAATCAATGAAAGAAAACTCAAGAATACCGAAAAAGTAATGTTCAAAAAACCTACAGCAATTGTTGGGTATACTGTATACTATACCAAAATTATTTGAGTAATTTCTTAAAGATAGGATCAAATTTACAATTTAATTGGATCTGGGTGTTAACACAGTTTTGAGGATTTCTTTTCATTCTTCTATTTATTTCTAGACCTTCTAGTAGATTCATTTTAGTATAGTTATTATTAGGTATGCTATGTAGGATCCTACTATCCCTTTGGGGACTAAAGCTGTGTTTCGATGCATGCAAATGATGACCAAAGCTAGATTTATCGATCTTTGAAAGATGTTCTTTAATACGTGTATCCAACGGTCGCATCGTTCTACCCACGTAGGTCACAGGGCAGTCACCACATGACAATTTATATATGCCACTTTTAGAAGTTTTTTTAATTTCGTCTTTAGTATGAGAAAAAATAGACCTGATGTTTTCTTTACATTTAAATGAAAGTTTTAAGTTAGGAATGTTATTTAAGATTTTGGCTATATTGTCTGAGGGATAACCTATGTATGATATCGATCTATACATAACTGCTGAATTGGAATTGTCAGGAGCAGCATTATAAGCTAGAGATCTGTTCCTTTTATTCCTTAATTTGTTGAGTATGTTGTCAACCAAAGTAGGAGAGTAACCATTACTATATGCAAGTTGTTTAATAATATCTAATTCAGAAGTAAAATTTTTGTCTGATAATGGTAAGCTAAGTAAATGTTGGATATAGCAATAAAAAGAAGCCATCTTCTGTTGAAAAGGATGATTAGAAGATCTAGGGATAGTGTGGTCAGTCTGAGTTGGTTTTCTAAAGACTGAAAAACTTAATTTGGTCTCTATTCTAGTCAATGTTAGTTCTAGAAAATTAATAGAATTGTTAAACTCTGTTTCTAAAGTGAATGTTATGGCTGGATGTAAATTATTGAGCGAAACTAGAATATTTTCTGCATCAGAGGAATTTCCATCTATAATAGCTAACACGTCATCCACATATCTGAACCAATACAAGATTTTTTGTAAAGGATTATGATTTGAAGAATGATTGTCAAAGATATTACACTCAAGGTTATTTATTTTCTAAATTCCCCAAACCCATTATAATACGGACGCGGCCAAATAATCCCATTATAGTCCAGGGCGCATCTGTTTTGAGATGGACGTTGAGAGGTGACTCAAATTTTTTTGCAGAAATTGCTTGAAAATAAATCAAATAATAATATTTGAGTTATCCTCCCTCTCAAAAAGGTCCGGAACATTGTTTAAATAATCAAAATGTCAAAATATGAAGGAAAAATTCGATTTTTTTATTGGTTTTTTGATTATAACTTTAAAACTATTAATTTCTGAGAAAAGTTGTACTAACATAAGAGTTGCATAATTAAATTTCCTACAATATAGAATTGGTTAGAAATTTAAAAAATAGTCAAACTTGTTGCAAAATAGCCATAATTGCGAAAAAAACATACAAAAACAAGTATTCGCATTTTACGTTTTTCAACCATTTATGCTACATTTAGGACCTTCATATTTTACCCAGAAAAACTTTATGATACAGTAAAACAATAATGTAAATTTCATTAAGATCAGTTCAATAGATTTTGCAAAATAAATTTTGCAATCCAGCTTTCGCAAAAAAAATTCATTTTTTCAAAATGTCACAGGACTGAAAATAAAGCAGAGAGCAAGTTGATTTTTTTTTTGCTTATAGAGGTGTACTGTTCCTTTCATCTGCAACTTGCAAAATTAAAATCGATTAATTACCACGGCGTCAGGAAATTTTTTAGATAAACATTAATTTTTGGTGCTACGCGCAGGACAGCGGTGTTCGATTCACACAAGTTGATTTCTGCCAAAATTTCTTCCAATCTTTATCTAATATATTATTTTCTTACTCTATATTTTGTTGTATTTTAATATTGTAATTCCACAAAAATCAAACTAATTTGATTATTGTTTTTGAAATATTGTTTAAACAATTGCATATGTCTAAAAATAATAAACTTTTATTCTCTAAGTTAGAATATATGAACAAAGAAAGTTTTTGCTACAAAAAGTGTTATTTCAAAAGATAGAGTATGTGTTTTTATTTTGCAATAAACAAATTTATTTATTTATATCGAAATGTAATAAAAATTAAAATGTATCAATATTTATCAAAAGTCACTGGAATGCCCAATCAGAGCAAACTATCAGCTGTCCTGCGCGTAGCACCTATAATTAATGTTTATTTAAAAAAATTCCTGACACCGTGGTAGTTAATCGATTTTAATTTTACAAATTGCAAATGAGAGTTACAGTACACTTCTATAAGCAAAAAAAATTTCAACCTGCTATCTGCCTTATTTTCAGTCCTGTGACATTTTTAAAAAATTATTTTTTTTTGCGAAAGCAGGATTGCAAAATTTATTTTGTAAAATCTATTAAACCGATCTTAATGAAATTTACAGCATTGTTTTACTGTATCATAAAGTTTTTCTGGGGGAAATATGAACTTCCTAAGTATAGCATAAATTGTTGAAAAACGTAAAGTTCGAATACTTGTTTTTGTATGTTTTTTTTTCGCAATTATTGCTATTTTGCAACAAGGGTAACTATTTTTTTAATTTTTAACCAATTCTATGTTGCAGAAAATTTAATTACGCAACTTTTATGTCAATAAAACTTTTCTCGGAAATGAATACTTTTAAAGTTATAATCAAAAAACCAAGAAAAAAATCGAACTTTTCCTTAATTTTTTGACATTTTAATTATTTAAACAATGTTCCGGACCTTTTTGAGAGGGAGGATAACTCAAATATTATTATCTGAGTTATTTTCAAGCAATTTCTGCAAAAAAATTTGAGTCACCTCTCAACGTCCAAATGTACTAATATTTTTACAGATGCGCCCTGGTCTATTATTTTAAAACGCATTTCATAGAAAGGGCCTAGCCGGGTAAGATGATGAAAAGTGCCCCCAACTCGATTCGAATTCCATATAGATCGCCGTTTAGCATATATCGTGAAACTCACTTTCTGAAATTTTTAGCCCCCTAGGTGGTCATGTGACCTACCTAGAGCCTAATTAGTGTTTTTATGTTTTTATTTTTTATTTTAGCAGCATCGAGATCTAGCGAAAAACTTTAAATAAAAAAGTTGTAAGTTTTAAAAAGTTCTGTACGAAATTTTTTTTTTATTTTTGGCGGGAAATTTAAATTTTAGAACGATTTTAAAATTTTAAAAATTTTAAATTAGTATAAAAAAATAACTAAGAAATTCGTTTTCACGAAAAAAAATATATAACGTGTATTTTTGCATAATATTTCACCCTGATTTTTTTCAAATTTTTAAAACTGGTGAAACGCACCTTTAAAAATAAAAAACCGCATTTTTTCGTATTTTTTTTTTCGTTTTTGGATACCATTTTATACATATTTTTCAAAAAAGGTAACATCCTCACTATAATAGGTAAAAAACTGAAAAATAATTGGGGTTTGCTTAATAAAAAATTTTTGTAACGCCATCCATTTTCAATATACAGGGCGTTGAAAAAAACAAAATTTTACACATTTTTTGCGATTTTGCCGAAACTACTGGTAACATTGTAATAAAACTTGGCGGGTTTTAAGAGGTAGTTATTGTGCATGTGTGACATACAACTAAGGATTTGATATTCATCATTGGCGCGCATAGGGGCAATGGTCTGAAATTTAAAAGGAAAAAAGATAGTACGCCACTGACATATTTTAAATTAACAATCATTTTTGAATTCCTCGTTCAATTTGCGATAAAAAACTATCTTCTCATTTTAAAATAAAATATCTTAACGCTTCCAAAGTATTCGAATTAGTTTTTATATAGTGCAGTCACTGAAGGTTTTCACCCCCGATTTCGTTGAACCTCCATCGATTTACATGAAAATTGGTGAGTAATTATAGGATACCTCAAGGAGCAAAGGTGACATGATGACAACTTGCGCTTTTACCCTGGAGGTGGATGCCACCCCTTCTTGGGGGTGAAAATTATTTTATTAAAAATAATACCATAAGTCGATAGAGGGACAAATTATAAGCAAAATTTGTTATATAAAGTTATTAAAATAAATCAACACTTTTTGAGTTATTAAAGACCAAAAATTTTATTTTTTCGTAAAAAAATGCATGTTTTAAATCGGTTTTTCACGTATAAATCAAAAACTATAAGCTTTTACAAAAAAGTTATTATTACCGAAATTGAAGAAAATAAAAAATTGAATACATTCCTCACTAAATATCTAAACTAGTGTTAGTTCAAGATGAGTTATTGGCAATTGAATGTGTATTTTTTTCGACGAGTACTCAAAAATCTAAGTATTCAAGATTAAATAACGGGAAAACGATGCAATGTATAAAATATTCCTGCTAAACATTTGCCAAAGTACCTCGGAATACCTATCAAATGAGCTTCAGAACAAGGTAATAGCGTCAAAATGAAGCAAGTTATAATGAAAATAAAAGAACCGTTTCGAATTTTTTAGGAAAAAGTGAAAAATAAAACATACGCCATTTCCACAAAAATTAAAATTTATAGTAATTCTTACAAGAACTTCTTTACACTAGCATAAGTAATGTGTTCAATAATTTTGACCGGTTTAGAATGCATATTTTTTAAATAAAGGTATAATTTAAAAAAATCATAATTTTTAAAATTATTGTAATTCTCATATTCTTTTGATAATAACTCCAAAAATATTCAATATACGTAAAAAATTATATATAACCAAATTTTAGTTTTTTCCATGTCAAATATTTTACCTGTTTCACTATTTCTATAGGGTAAAGAATAACCGAGATAGAAACGTTTAAATCTTAAATTTTGCTGTGGGAACCATGCAACCGGGGTCATTTAACCTTTTATTTTTAAAAAAGTAAGGGGTTTAAAAGATTAAGTTTAACGTGTTTAAATAGCACTTGGAATTAACTTTCAAACAGTTTTTAGATGAACCTGATATCCTAAACACGAACGGAGTTATTAAAAAACAATTACATTTTTTGGAAAAATTTTTAAAAGATGTTTTGAAAAAATTTTGGAGCATAACTTTTAACGCTATCAACATATTCGGGGGCTCATTTAATAGATATTTTTAAGTACTTTGACAAATGTTAAATAAGTTTATGTAATAAAATGCATCAGTTTCCCGTTAGTTCAGCTTGAATACTTAGTGTTTTTTACTCGCCGAAAAAAATATACATTCAATTACCTATAACTCACTTTTAGTTAACAATAAAAAGTTTTTCTAGTAAGAGTTTATTTCATTTTTTATTAGCTTCAATTTTAATAATAGTAACCTTTTTGTAAAAACTTACACTTTTTGAGTTATTGATGAAAAATTGGTTAAAAACATGCATTTTTCTCAAGAAAAATTAAAAACTTTGATCTTTAACAACTCAAAAAGTTTTGATTTATTTTAATAACTTTATATAACGAATTTTGCTTGAAATTTGTCCCTCTATCGAATTATGGGGTTATTTTTAATAAAATAATTTTCACCCCCGAGAAGGGGTGGCATCCACCCCCAGGGTAAAAGCTCAAGTTGGCACCATGTCACCTTTGTTCCTTGAGATATCCTCTAGCCACTCACCAATTTTCATGCAAATCGTTGGAGGTTCAACGAAATCGGAGGTAATAGCTCATATCCACCTTCATTGACTCCACTAATAATAGTCCTGTCGCCAGGGGGGGTACAACGGCCTCGTTAATTCAGATGGACTTACTCAAGTTTTTTTATGTATTTTGACCCGTAGAACACGAATTTTTTGGGTAACAGTTGATCCGGATGTCGATAAGATTGTTATAGACCAAGAACTTGAGGAATCAAATAACAGCGATTTTTGGCAAAACAAAACAATATTTTGTATTTTTTGGGCCATTTTAAGTAAAAAATATTTCTACAAGTTTTTTCGTAGGATGCACAGTTTTCGAGATAAACGCGGTTGAACTTTAAAAAAATCGAAAAATTGCAATTTTTGAACCCGAATAACTTTTGATTAAAAAATAAAATAGCAAGTCTGCTTACCGCATTTGAAAGTTTAAGTCAAATTATATCGGTTTTGATTATTTGCATTGGTAAATAGCTATTTGTATAACAAGGGAGGAAAGTGCTACTTTTCCTCCCGAGAATGAAGTTTACTGCCCGACGCGTAGCGGAGGGCAGTAATCATTCAAGGGAGGAAAAGGCACTTTACTCCCATGTTATACATATGGTTTTTTCACCTTCCTCAAATAACAAGTCATTTTTTCATTTTACTTAATTTATTTATGTAACTAACCAACAAAATTTATTAGAACTAAAACTAACAAGTAGGTACAATATAACTGTCAACTGTCAAATATAAGTTAAATTATTAATGTAAACATTGTTAAATCAGAATAACAATTTACTGTTTTTACCATTCTGCAAAATACAGAGTGTTTTTAAATAAACGTTAAAATGTATAGATACTTACGTAATAGAAAATAGATATTGTACAGGGCGTCAATAAGTTATATTTCATGAATGAAATACCATGACGTCACTTTTACTTTTCCTCCCTAGGGAGGAAAAATATTTTCCTCCCTAGGGAGGAAAAGTACAACTTTGCTCCCTACAACCAGGTCCGGAAAAGTATACTTTCGGTAGAGGTAGGTGGAAAAATTTATTTTTTTATTGTTTAACAAAGCTATAAACACGTAGGGTTTCCCGTGCTTTTACATGCGTTTTAACGCATGTAACGTAGAAATAGTCTTGATTGCACTAGTACCTATTCTACCTACTCGTTCGATTTTATGTGTGTGTTTATGTTTTATTGGCACCGGTTTAAGCAACCAACTGGCCAGTCAATGTGTTTTGAATTCTCTCTTTTACAAAATATATGCTTAGTATCTAAATTTAACTATTAGTACTACTGTTTTTTTTTACTCTGTTTTTTTTATTATTTTTTTTATTATATTTTTTAACATTTTTTTTATTACATGTTTTTTTTTTTAGTTTTTTTTTTTTTTTTTTTTTTGTATATTTTTTTATCGCGCTAAGACCTAAACCCGATTCAACCTCGCGGAGGTTTAGATCTTAGTATCTTTTTATTTTATTTAATTATTTTTTTTTTTTTATTTTTTTTTTCTTTTTTTCTCAGAGCTTTAATTTTAAACAATTAACATGGTTGTACAAAATTTTATAAACATCTAGATTGTTTGATTGTAAAAGGTATATAAGATTAAAAGGAAATTGTACATTAACTTGAACTAGATTGGCAAAAAAGTTTGATATTTCAATAAAATGTAAAGGACATTCTAATAGCATATGTTGTAGATCAGCTAGCTCTCCACATAAACATTCATCATTATCTACAAGTCCTATTTCTCTTTTGTAGACTGGAGTCAGACAGTGATTACTTCTTATTCGACAAATAGTTTTGATAAAGCCTTTGTTGGAAACTTGATTAAACCATGTCTTGATGGGAAGTGTAGGCTGGATTTTTTTGTAATAATTTCCTTTGTCTGAATTATTGTATTGTTCCTGCCATTTCGTCCGTTTGATAGATCTCATAATAGAAATTATGTCTCCCATAGGAAGTTGATAAGTATGCAGAGTGGATTCCTTCGTTGTTGCTTTTTTAGCCAGATCATCTACTATTTCGTTGTTTTTTATACCAATGTGTGCTTTTATCCAACACAATATTATATTTTTGCCCGATTTCAAAGCTTCACTGTTCATTGCTATGATGTCACTGATGATATAATTTTCTGCAAAATTATGTACATTATATTTCAATGTCTTTACAATGCTTTGGCAGTCTGTAAATATAACATAATTGAGTTCTTTTTGATTAATACATATTTTGTATGCTTCTTTGATTGCAATGAGTTCAGCTGTGAAAATTGTCATTTTATCAGGTAATCTGTTGTTTATTTTTATACTTTTTTGTGGGTAATATATAGCATATCCAACTTTTCCTTCCATTTTTGAACCATCCGTATATAATTTCTGATAACTCCCCCAGTTTTTTTGTACACACTGAAGGTGGTCTATTTTAGTAAGGAAGTCTGTCGCACGAATATTACTTAAATGACAGTTAACTGGAGATAAATAATCTTCATAATTTAGCTTTCGAGACGAGCTTTGTTCAATTTGGTGTATGTCGCCAATGGAATTAGAAACGTT
This sequence comes from Diabrotica virgifera virgifera, assembly GCF_917563875.1. Taxonomy (NCBI): domain Eukaryota; kingdom Metazoa; phylum Arthropoda; class Insecta; order Coleoptera; family Chrysomelidae; genus Diabrotica; species Diabrotica virgifera. Next base: position 191,101,777 of record NC_065446.1, on the reverse strand, counting down.
GAGGAAGCTTTCCACAACTAAAAGCAGTTTCTTTTTTTCCCAGTAATAATGAGTTAGGTATGAGGTGGTTAAATGAACAATTTTATTTAATAGCAGTTTATCGTTAACCGCTGTTTTAACTATAAATTTCTCACTTAGGTATTCCCTGCGTAATGAAAGTGGAGGTTCATTAAGCTCACATTCCATGACCAATATAGGTGTGCTACGAAGATAACCAGTGCATAACCTAAGTGCCTTATTTTTGATCCTCTCGATTTTTTGGAGTACAGAGTTTGATGCTGAGCCATAAAAAATAGATCCATAGTCTAAGATTGATCTTATCAAATTTCTGTATAGTAATATTGATATGTTTGGATCAGCTCCCCAGTTACTGACACTTACAGTCTTCATGATATTCATTGCATTTTCCATTCTTCGTAATATGTAATTTGTGTGTTCTTTCCAATTTAATTTGAAGTCTAAAAATACGCCAAGAAATTTTATTGAAGTTTTATAAGGAATACTAGTATTATCAAATTGTAGATGGCTTTGAGGAACATATCGTTTTTTAGTAAAGGTAACAATGGTTGATTTACTCTCTGATATTGTTAAGTTATTATCGGTAGCCCATTTTTTTATAATATTCAATGTCGATTTAAGGTAGTTATTACATCTATCTATTGACTTATTTTCTGCATATATCGCAACATCATCAGCGTACTGTAGGATTTTTATGTGTTGAGGAAGTTTAGTTTCTAAGTCAGCAGTATACAGTATATATAATATAGGACTTGGGATGCTACCCTGAGGTAGTCCCAAAGATGTGTATCGGGAGTTAGATTGATCTCCATTTAATCTAACGTGAACTGCTCGATTAATGTATAAGTTAATGATGTTCCATGTTACTATCTCGGGTATTCCTATTTCCAACATTTTCGCGTATAGTATGTGAAGATTAACGTTGTCGTAAGCCCCTTTTATATCTAAGAACAAAGCACTAACTGCTTTCTTATAAGTAAAGGAACTATAAATGTCTATTAAAAAGTGGCAGAGGCTATCTTGTGTGGATTTACCTTTTCTAAAACCAAACTGACTTCTTGGTAATAGGTCGTTCTTTTCTAGCCAAAATTCCAGACGGTTTTTAATAAGTCTCTCATATGTTTTTAGTATACAGGAAGCCAGACCGATTGGACGGTAAGAATCCCAATTCTTTGATGATTTTCCTGGTTTTAAAACCGGGATAATAGTGTAAACGTGCCAATCGTCAGGAATCTTTATGCGGCGCATCCAAATTTCATTATATATATTTAGTAGTGCAGCCTTACCAATTCTTGAAAGATTTGATAGCATCGAGTAATGGATATTATCGGCACCTGGTGCTGAATTTGAGTTTTTCTTCAACGCAAAGTTTAGTTCAGTGGCAGAAAATGGTTTGACTAGGAAACGGATTGGTTCTGGATAGTCGTACAGAGCATTTAGTTGTAAATCAGGAATTACTAATTCTGCAGACGGCGGTGTGATATTTTGATGGAACTCTTCTATCCACGAAGCTTCCGACAGAATAGCAGGGACTTTGTTCTTTGTTTTTCTATTTTTTATTCGGTTAACTTTTGACCATACATCTTTAATAGGGACTGACCTATTTAGGGATCCGACATAATCTCTCCAGCTATTTCTTTTAGTTTGTTTAGTGATCTTCTTGACATGTGCATCATCTTTTTTATACTTAAGTAGGTTTTCATGGTTTGGATTTTCTTTGAATATACAAAAACTTTCCTGTCTTCTTCTGACTGCTTCTTCACATTCTAAATTCCACCAGTATTTTCCTCTGGAAGTCGGTTTTTTTATTTTAAATTTGGGGATGCAGTAGGATGCAGTTGTATTTATATTGTGCAAAATTTGTTCATAAGAATTTATATCTTTAAATTGAGAGAATACATCTTCCGAATACTGTTCATATAATTTCCAGTCGGCATTCTTTAAATTCCACTTTTGTGAATATGGATTATATGTATGAGTTGGTTGATCCTCTAACTCTACTCTTATAGGTGTATGGTCTGAACCAAATAGGTCTTGAAGTGTTTTCCAAGTGATCAGGTGGTTTAAGTCAGGAGTACAAATGGTCAGGTCTATTGCCGATTTCGAGAAGTTCCTAAAGAAAATAGGAGAGCCATCATTTTTGAATATTAAATTATTATCGTCTATACAGTCCATCAAGATTTTACCTTTCATATCTGTTTGGTTGTCTAGGCCCCAGGCAATGTGGTGAGCATTAAGGTCACCTCCTATTATAAATGGTCTTTCTATAGATGTTATGAAATTGTTCCATTGTTGTAACAATAACTTGGTTCCTGGGGGAACATACATAGATATAAATGTGACAGTATATGACTTAAACTTTATTTTTATTGCTACTTTATTGACGTTTATTAAATCTACTTTCATGGTGACTTCCTCGTAATATAGGTTTGAATTTATTAAAATTGCTGAGCCACCGCCAACAGTTACTGAAAAGCGGTCGTCTCTGACAATATTGTACCCGTGAAAGTTATAATACTTTTCTGGTTTAAATCTAGTTTCTGATAATAATGCGATATCAACTTTCTGGTCTTCTAATAGGTGGATAAGGTTTTCTCTATTAGAGTTAGCCGATCTACAATTCCATTGACAAATTACCAATCTATTCATTATTACAGCGGTTCCCAACCTGGGGTACGCGTACCCCATGGGGTACGCAACGACCTGGTTGGGGGTACGCCGAAAATATTTGGTAATGGCGGACTTTATGTGTTTGTCGTACGTTACGTACGTGGTGGTTGAAAAGTACAGTACAGTACTGGTGCGCCGAATGGTCCGATGGTCTGACTCACGCTCGCTCGTCAAGGTCAGTTCGCCCTCTGCCGCTCCACCTCCCCCACTCACTTGCCACTATCACAATGCAGCTACCGTACCGTCAGTCAGTGCTCGAATAGTTCGCTTGCATAGTAGTTGATTGTCGTCTGTCGCTCTTCATTACGTGATTTTATGTTCAGTTTACTTTTTACTTGCTTATTGTGCGTGTTAGTTTTTGACTGATTTGTAAACGATTTAACTGTAATCAAGAAGATGGAAAAGTGGTTAAAAACTGGATCGGTTAAAACAAATCAGACTGATACGGCAAGTCAGGTGCTTAGCAAGCCTAGTACGTCCCGGGACTTAGCAGCAGAACATTCTTCTTGTGTGAGTACCGGTGATAGTAAACCTCAGAAATCTAGTACTAGTACTGGAACTTCCTCAAAGAAACAAAAATATTCAAATGAGTATTTGAAATATGGCTTTTCGTTTACTGGAGAGGAGGAAAGTCCAAACCCACTATGTGTTGTTTGTGGAGAGGTTTTAAGTAATGGTAGCATGAAACCTTCCTTACTTTTGCGCCACCTTGAATCCAAACACGCCCAGCACAAAAATAAAGAAATTACCTATTTTGAACGACTTTCAAAAAATTATGGGAAAGATGGCATCTTCTTATTTCGCATCAGTTAATAGAGATAATGAAAATGCTGTGGAAGCCTCTTTCAAAATTAGCTACCATATTGCAAAAAGTGGTAAAAACCACACAATAGGTGAGGATTTGATAGCCTCTTGTATAAAAGATGCTGTTCAGTGTATGTTTGGTCAGAACTTTGTTCGTAAGGTGAACTCCATCCCGCTGTCAAACAACACAGTTTCACGGCGAATTCAAGACATTTCTAAGTACATTGAAGAAAAAGTGGTTCAGTAATTAAAAGACAGTGATTTTTTTTCCATCGAAGTTAATGAAAGTACGGACATTGCTGCCCTAGCAATCTTACTTGTTACTGCAAGATATGTAAATCCCAACAAGGAGTTTGAAGAAAATCTGTTGCTGTGCCATGCATTAACTGAGCGTACTACAGGGGAAGATGTGTTCAATGTGATTTATAGCTACTTATAGATTTATAGACTGGGGTAAATTGTGTGGTATATGCGCTGACGGAGCAAAATGAATGTCTGGCAAATATATCGGTTTTCAAGGGCGCGTAAAAGAAGTGGCCTCCCACGTAGCATGGAGCCATTGTTGCATCCACAGACAGAGTCTTGCAGCCAAAAAGTTGCCGTCTTCTTTGAATGATGTTCTCAATGAAGCAGTTAAAATAGTCAACTTTGTTAAAGCCAATGCAACAAACTCCAGACTGTTCAAAGTGCTTTGTGAAGGTATGGGTGGCATTCAATCCACGTTGCTTTTGCACACGGAAGTAAGGTGGCTATCTCGCAGGAAGTTTCTTACAAGACTTTTTGAGCTCAGACATGAACTGCAAGTATTTTTTGAAGAGCATCTTTTTTATTTAGCCTCCAAGTTTCATGATAGTGACTGGCTTCAAAAGCTTGCTTATTTAGCTGATATTTTTTCTTAGATCAATAAACTCAGTTTGGAGTTACAGAACAGCTCAATTACAGTATTAAAAGTTGCTGACAAAATTGAATCCATGCTGAAGAAAATTGATTTTTGGAAAACCTGTATTCAAAACAATCAAGCTGAAGTTTTTGGCACGCTTCATGATTTCTTGAGTGACAATAATCTGCCCATATCTGACAAAGTAAAACATCAAATAGTGACACATTTGACAAACCTGAATGACTCTTTTAGAAAGTATTTTCCTAAACGAGGTGACGGAGAGAACTGGATTGCAGATCCTTTCAATGAAGAAAACGTCAAGACTGCTACATTGACCGTTCATGAGATGGAAAAGCTCCTAAAACTTTCAAGTGACTCCTCCTTGAAGTCCGAGTTCAAGAAGAAACCCCTTGGACAATTCTGGGTGAGCATTAGGGATGATTATGGACCTTAACCACAAAAGCCCTTCTGGTTTTACTTCCTTTTACAAACACAGAACTAGTTGGGAGATCGTTCTCTTCCTATGCTTTCATTAAGAATAAGTATAGGAATAAGCTAAATGCAAGTCCTGATTTAAGAGTGTATTTATCAACCTTTGATATTGATTTCAAAATATTATGTGCAACAAAACAGGCCCAAGGGTCACACTAAAACAGTTTTGACTTGTTTTAAGGATAATTTTGATTTCTTTTTTTTTTCAATAAACTTATTTGCTAATTCTAGTATGTGTTTGTGATAAGAAACATTGTATTTACTTTGTTATTATTTTTTACAGTTGGTATTTAGAATTTACTAAGTTTATTAGAAACATATATAGTCCTCATTTTGGAACAAAAACTTTATTGTCAAATAAAAGATAAAAAAAACTATTGCGTAAATATTGACTTTCCATGATTAATGTTCTTGCAACTTTTTTTTCTTGGGGGTACAATTTGAAATAAATTTATCTCAAGGGGTACGGCAGTGAAAAAAGGTTGGGAACCGCTGCATTATTATATAAGAGAGAACTTAAAACTGATTGAATTGAATTTACTAGAACTAATTTTTCTGGAATTTCAAAATTTTTGTGATTTATATTAGAGATAATACTTGTAACTATATTTGATATTAATTCTGTTAATTCTTTTGATGGTTCATGTATTTTAGATCCTTGTTCTGGATTAAATGTAGATTGATACGAAGAAGAGGTGATAATACCACCAGGTCTGTTGGACATGGGGTTTAACTTTATTATTTTTTGATGTTCCATTGTTACTTGGTCTGGTGAGGAAGAGATAGGTCGTTTGTATTTTGGTGGTTTTATTATTGTATATCTATTTGAAACTGAAGGTAGAGCGAACTGATTGGAAGATGTTTGAGACGTGGACAATTGAGTAAAGGAATATGAAGAGGATGGTGCATTCATATTTGGAGTTTGATGAGAATTTATTGAGGAATTATTGGCTGCTATAGATGCATAAGTTATCTTAGGAAAGAGTTTAATTGTTTCCTTAAAAGATAAGCTGTTTTCAGACATATAATGTTTTATTTTCTTTTGGCGATCAAATTCTGGGCATATCTCCCATTCATTAGTGAAGTGTTCACCTTCACAGGATAGACATTTTTTGTTAAACGATGATAAAGGACAAGAATCGGAAAGGTGAGATTCATGACACTTAAAACAGCGAGGATTACTTTTACACTGCTTACTCATGTGCCCATACCTATAGCAGTGGTAACAGATAATTACCTTTTGCTGGTATTTTTCAACAGTGTGTAAGACATGATTAATTACTACATACTTTGGTATATTCTGGCATTTAAAAGACACAATAACTGATTTTGTTGGATTAAATATTACTTTGTCATCTGCTACTATTTTTCTTGTTATTCGTTTCACATACTCAACCGAGAATTTGCAATGGTGATCAAATTCCTTTATTCTATTTTTAAGATATTCTTCCGATATATCTGAATCTATATCCCTTACTACACCTAGCTTAAACAATTGAAATTTTGGAATGTATGCGGTCAGATTTTTTTGAATAAGGAATTTGGAAGTAACTAAAGCATTTGCGCTACTATAATTTTTAAATGAGACCCTAACTCGGTTGCGTCCGATTGAGTCAATTTTTTTTATATAATTGTCAATTTCTGGATGTAACGTAAATAGGATCTCGCCTATTTTAACAGCGTTTAATTTTCCTGTAAAATTTAAACTGGAGTTTTCAATGAAAATGTAAAAAGGTCCTAAATCAATTTTTTCGTATAAATAAACAGGCCTGGTTTTTTCTGGTTGATCTGAGTTTACTAAAGTATTTTGTTTTTCATTAATATTGTTAAGATTAATACTACTACTTATCTTATTTTGAGGCTGGTTGGGTAGAAATCCATTAAAATCTTGTAAATCACAGCTACTATCCATCGAATTCTCAATATCAGGCGGTTCGCCTCCACTAGATGACTCCATAGAGGAGTTTTCAAGTAACGTTTAACTTATGAACACTTTCAAAATGTAAACTAAATAAGGAAAAGTTTAACAAAACTAAACAAACTAAATTAGAACGGTATAAATCAAATAATCCGCCAAAAATTAATATTTTTCGGAGAGATTTCCAAATTTAAATTAACTTTGACAATTATTTTGACGTATGTCGTTCGATTTTAAATGAGAAATCATAGAAACATCACTCACGCACTAGTTGTTTGTAGCTTTGTTTAACAATAACACAATAAATTTTTAGCAATGCAAATAATCAAAACCGACATAATTTGACTTGAACTTTCAAAGGCGCTAAGCAGAATTGCTATTTTATTTTTTAATCAAAAGTTATTCGGGTTTAAAAATTGCAGTTTTTCGATTTTTTGAAAGTTCAACCGCGTTTATCTCGAAAACTGTGCATCCTACTAAAAAACTTGTAGAAATATTTTTTGCTTAAAATGACCCAAAAAATACAAAATATTGTTTTGTTTTGCCAAAAATCGCTGTTATTTGATTCCTCAAGTTCTTGGTCTATAACAATCTTATCGACATCCGGATCAACTGTTACCCAAAAAATTCGTGTTCTACGGGTCAAAATACATAAAAAAAACTTGGGTAAGTCCATCTGAATTAAGGAGGCCGTTGTACCCCCCCTGGCGACAGGACTATAATGGATGTACGAGTTTATGTATGTATGTAGATGTAGAAACTAATAGAAGTTCGAATACTTTTAGGGTTAAGATGTTTTATTTTTTGAATAAAAATGGCGCGTCGTATGAAAAAATAGGAAGATAGATTTTTTGTCACAAATTGAACGAGAAATTCAAAAACGATTGTTAATTTGAAATATGTCAGTGGCGTACTATATTTTTTCTTTAAAAAGTTCAGACCATTACCCCTTTGCGAGCCAATGATAAATATAAAATTCTTAATTGTATGTCAAAAAATGCACAACAACTATCTCTTAAAACTCGCCAAATTTTATTACAATGTTGCTAGTAGTTTCGGCAAAATCGTAAAAAATGTGTAAAATTTTGTTTTCTTCAACGCCCTGTATCTTGAAAATGGATGGCGTTACAAAAAATTTTTATTAAGCAAACCCCAATTATTTTTCATTTTTTCACCTACTCTATTGACGGTGTTATCTGTTTTGAAAAATATGTAAAAAATTGTATCAAAAAACGAAAAAAAAAACGAAAAAATGCGGTTTTTTATTTTTAAAGGTGGGTTGCACCAATTTTAAAAATTTGAAAAAATTCATGGTGAAATATTATGTAAAAATACACGTTAAATATTTTTTTCGTGAAACCAAATGTCTTAGTTATTTTTTTACACTCATTTAAATTTTTGAAATCGTTCTAAAATTTAAATTTCCCGCCAAAAATTAAAAAAAAAATTTTTCGGACAGAACTTTTTAAAGCTTACAACTTTTTTATTTAAAGTTTTTCGCTAGTCCTCGATGCCGTTGAGATAAAAAATAAAAACCTAAAAACCCTAATTAGGCTCTAGGTGGGTCACATGACCACCTAGGGGGCTAAAAATTTTAGAAAGTGAGTTTCACTATATATGCTAAACGGCGACCTACATGGAATTCGAATCGAGTTGAAGGCACTTTTCATCATCTTACCCGGCTAGGCCCTTTACCAGTTAATATCGACCAACATATTTTTGTATAGGTACCTGTTGATCAGCGGGTGTAATTTCCTCACCAAAATAATTTTTTGCCTGCGTTTGGAAGGGTATGTCATAATCCTACAGGTATTTTCCTCACCAAAACTGAAATGGTTGTTTCAAGTAGATTTTACTAAAAGGCATTCAAGGGAATTATTGATCTACTATAAAATTACAGTAGGTACCTATAATAATTAATTAATTAATTATAGTGTTTTATTTTTAGTCATTATTGGAATTTTGACACAAATGGCATGTTTAATAGAAAGTAATTGCGGTAAACCTTTACTGGTATTTGAAAGTTTTATTTTTTATAAGGTGAAAGTTTTAAAAATGAAGAAGTTTTCTGGAGATTATAAAACAACTTGTGGTGCGAAATTGTTTATTATTGGGGCAAATTTTACAATGACTAGAAGTAGCCTATAACATAATCATGATTATTCATCAGAAGATAGATCGAAAAATTGTTTCTAACTCTTGGAAACGTAAAGCCGAAGAGAATATACTGAAAAACCAGCAAAAATTATTCGCCAAGTGCTTGCAGCTAATTTGCCTGAAACAATTACTACGATTGATGTCAGTTACATAAGAAAAAATATATATACATAATTATCGACGAAAACTGATGCCTGGTCGACTTTTTCATTGAAACATAACACATTTTCGAACTGTTTTTGTGCGAATACCTTAAAAACTATGCATCTAACTTAAAAAAATATGTAAAACATTCTTGTAGCTTATAAAAAAACAAAGAGACTTTTTCCTTCATAGATCTTCTAGCTATAACACAAAAAGAGATATGATAGTTAAAAAGAGTTTGTTTTTTTTTGTGCATGTCCAAATTGGTGTATTCAGCTTGAAATAACAGAGAAACGGTCGACTTTAGGTGTATAATGCTACTAATACCTTTTGTAGTACTTGAAAATACCTTTAAAATGAGCAATATTAAAGATCTATTACATTCAAACTAAGCGAGATACGTTGCAAAAAATATATGACTAATGTATTTTAAGAAAAAATGAGAAGTGTATTTAACCCCCATCCACCACAACTTAAATGCATCATTTTCCTTTTACAATACATTTTACTATAGTGTTATTTCTATGTTCAAAAAGTTGGACGGGTTTAAAATGAATAGTTTTTGAAAAAAATTAAGATCAAATTATAGAGCGCATTTTTAAATTTTCTTAAAAATCTTCCTTTTTCTTCAGGTAACTTGAAAACAATAAGAGATATAGTAATGTAAAATATGAACGAAATTTTTGTCTAAAAAACACTACATTTTTGTACAGTATCTTTTTTTCGTACCTCTTATCATTTTTGAGTTAAATGAAGAAAAAATAATTTTAGGAAAATTTAAAAATGCGCTCTATAATTTGATCTTCTTTTTTTCAAAAACCATTTTAAACCCGTCCAACTTTATGAACATAGAAACAACACTATAATAAAAGGTATTGTAGAAGGAAAAGATTGCATTTAAATTCTGATAGATCAGGGGTTAAATAAACTTCTCATTTTTTCTTAAAATACATTAGTCATCAATTTTTTGCAGCATATCTCAGTTAGTTTGAATGTAATCGACATTTAACGGTGCTCGTTTTAAAGGCCTTTTCAAGCACTATAAAAGTTACTGGTAGCATTATACACCTAAAATCTACCGTTCCTTTGTTATTTAAAGGTAAATACACCGATTTCAGCATGCACCGAAAAACAAACTCTTTTCTCCTACCATAATATCCCTTTTTGTATTATAAATAGAAGATTTACGAGGGGACGAGTCTCTTTGTTTTTTTTATAAGCTAAGTAATGTTTTTTTTTAGTTTTTTTCATTAGATGCATAGCTTTTACTTTATTGGCAAAAAACCGTCCGAAAAGGTGTCATTTTTCAATCAAAAAGGCCAATCAAAAAGGCCAAGAAGGGGTGTAAATCACAACCAAGATAAAAGCGCACATCGACATAGGGTAGACTTTGTTTATTGAGCTATTCCCTACTTCGGTGAAAATATGAAGTAATTCGATGTAGTAGGATGAAATTCGGAGCCAAATACCCTCATTGACTGCCTTACTATGATATAATCAATATTAGATCAATCTTTGTACTTAATGAGTTTTTCCATGAAGACAATTATTGGATATTGATATCCTGTTAGAGGTGAAACGCACTAACTGCACTTTCTGCTTGATGAATTTTTCCATGAACACAATTATTGGATATTGAGAAGTTAATGAATTTCTCTCCATATTTCGCTGACTTACAAATATCAAACTATCAAAATAACAGTCTATTATTTAAAAAATAAGCAATAACTTTCGTTATTTAAAATAAATGCAATTCTTTCGGCATTTATGACAGCCACAAAAGTCACCTGCTTAATCGCAAAACGGATTATGTTACCCTTTATGTAAGCTATTACTGTTACAAAGAAATTTAAGTTCATATTTATTTAATCAAGCGCCGAACCTGCACTCCGATAGTGCACAAAAATATGTATAATGAACAGTTTTAACGATACCATGTAACACCTCAGTCTCCTGCGTAACAGTAGTCGCGCAAAATACATTATGTTATCTAATGTATTGTTTGAAATGTCACTAAGTACACATTCGGCATTTCAGATTGTAAGGAAAAATTCAATTAGTCCAATAATAAGTTTTAATGAGTTTTACCCTGAAACCGAAATTCACAACATTGCCCGCCAGACTGTAAGGAAAAATTCACTAAGTGCAAAAATAAATTTTAATGAGTTTTGACCTGACACCGAAATTCACAATAATTTACCCAGGACCGGTTGTTCGAACGCTAATCAAAAATGATCATTATCAAATATTTAATTAGTGTCACAACTGTCAATGTGAACTTTGATTGGGTTGTTGAAAACATAATTATTGATTACAACTATGAAATTAGTTAATCAATTATGTTAATAATTGTTAGGTTAATTGACTAACTAATCTCATAATTATGATCAATTATGTTTTCAGCAACCCAACCAATGTTGACATTGACAGTTGTGACAGTAATTAATTATTTGATAGTGATCATTGTTGATTAGCGTTCGAACAACCGGCCCTTGTGAATTGTATCATAAATTATCTCAGGAATTAGAAGGCTTAGAGCCACAGTTGACTTCTCCAGGGCTGGGCTGTATCGTATTGAGTTCAAATTGATAAATATGTCAAAATCTCAAAAAAGTGCACTTAGTGAGTTTTACCTCTAATAGGACGAATTATTCTTTATATTTATTTCACAAAGTCAAAGTTTTGTTGCTCATTAATAAGTAAACAACCTTGAAATTAGAAGTGGACTCTACTTCACTAATTTGATATTGGGAAATATTTTGAAAAGTAGCACAATTTGGACTATTAAATTTTTATGTAAGATATTTTTTTATAAATAACTGATGGTGGATTATTTTTTATCAAAGCTCTATCATAGTAGTTAGTGTTATAAATGAGTTTTTTTTAAATATGTTTTGGATATCCATAGATTAAAAACATTTCAAAAATTTTAGTAACATTGACATCTAGGAAACTTGGATCACAAATTATCGTCACTCAACATTTCATAAATATAATTGCAGTATCTTTTTGATACCAATCTAATATGATTTTGTTGTCATTTGTCCTTGTGCCTTTGATATCTAAAAGAGGTATACTATTTTCATTTTCATACCCGACAATTGAATAATTTGATGAAGTGAATTAAAGATTGTTTGATTGTCTGGATATGGTTAAATGGTACACTGCACATTAGGGTGCATCGAAAAAATAAACGTTGGAAATGATATATGGAATAGCGTGAAAAAGTTGCTAGTGTTATTTTTTAACATAGTATTTTTAATTTTTTTTCTAAACGAATTTTCTGCCTTCCCAACGACCTTAAAGTTTATTAATTATATGATATTTATGGAAACTTCAATTTATTTTATTTGGAGTAAAATATATGCTAACTCGATCTACGATCAATTAAAGAAAACCTAAAATGTCCATTACAAATTTAAACGATATTATAAGTTTTATTTGTTTTTCCAGTCTCCCCAACCCCTTTGAAATTTCCCGCTTTGTGAGTCCGTGCGTATAATTTTCGCTTATGTTTGGTGCGGTGCGGTACTTTGTTATTATTGTTGTTTATAAATTAAAGATTTATAAAATAGATAAACCAGGACCGTGGCGAATAAAATCAAGATGTGCTGTGGACCACCCCATTTTTGGGCAACCATCAAAAAATATACCTGAAAATGTTTTACCGAAATATAAACAAGTGATGAAGTTTTGTGGTTCTTCTTCTTCTTCTTCTTAACTCAGGCGAGACTCGTTAGTCTCTGGCACTTGGTCATAAGACCTTTGTACCAAACCCTGTTCTTCTCCTTAAACTTTAATAAGTCCTGTGGCCTCAACGAAGGCTAACAGTTTTCTTATTGGTAGTTTTAAGATCTCTTCTGGTTCAAACCTCATTTGACCAGTGAAGTTCTGCCTTACATCACCTAGCACACTGCAATAGCATAGTATGTGTATGGCAGTTTCTTCTTCCATTTCGCACTTTCTGCACCATGGTTCATTCACCTTACCTAGTTTGTATAGGTGATTTCTTAAACGACAATGTCCAGTCACCATTTCAGTGACCGTTTTGATCTCTCGTTTATTGAGGTTCATCAAACTGTTCGAGAGTTTTTTATCAATATTCTTGATTATTTTTTTAGACTGGATTTGCCCTTGAGTGGTTCTCCATTTATTTTGATGATTCTTTGTCAGCCATTTCTGAACCTCGTTTTTCATAGCATCTTTAGTGATGCCACAGAAAGGTTCTGGGCCTTCAAAAGTTTTTCTCGAGCCTTGTTTCGCTAACATATCTGCTCGTTCGTTCCCATGCACCCTTTCATGACCCGGCACCCATATTAAAGACACTTTGTTGTCTTTTGCCAGGTTATTGAGGAGATCTTTGCAGTTTCTCACCAGTTTTGATTTGGTGAGAGGGTTCTTTACAGCCAGAATAGCCGATTGGCTATCTGTGTAAATGTTGATTCTCTTAGCTTTAGGGTCCTCATCAATTATTTCATCAATGCAGGCCACCAAAGCAAAAACTTCAGCCTGGAACACCGTTGTATGTTGACCTAGGCTGTAAGATTTATTATAGTTACATGTTTGCCCAAAGACTCCTGATCCAGTACCATGGGCAGTTTTAGATCCATCAGTGAACCATATTAAGTCTCCATTAATGTTTGGGACTTTTTGTTCTCTAGATGGTATAATTGTGTTAATCTTCTCAGTGAAGATTAGTTCTGGTGTCATCATATATTCCTCAAGTATAGTCCCAGTAATGTTTGTGTGGCTATTCAATACATAATTTGGCCTCCGAGTATTGTTTGCTTTGAGCCTCAGGATGGTCATAAAGGCTACCGCCGAAATATACAATTCCAGCGGAGGGAGACCTGTGATAGCCTCTAATGAAGCCGTTCCTGTACTATTCAAGGCTCCTGTTATATTTAGAAGCGCTTGTCTTTGTAGGGTGGTGAGAGTGGTCACACAAGATTGCAAAGCCGTCTTTCTCCACCAGAGTACTGACCCATAAGTAACTGTCGGTCGTATCACTGATGTGTACAACCAACATATCACCTTTGGTTTCAATCCCCAGGTTTTACCTACAACTCGTCTGTAGTTCCAGAAGAGTCGCTTAGCCCTATTGGTTATATTGGTAATATGAGTATTCCAATTGAGTTTCGAATCCAGGGTTACCCCTAGATACTTAACCTCATTGGTTCTTTCCAGTACCTCTCCAAATAATTTCAGCTCACTCAGTCCAGTAAGCTTCCTCTTATTTGTAAGGGCTACCAGTATAGTTTTAGAAGGGTTCACGGAGAGGTTCTTTTTCAGACACCAGTTCTCTATGTAGTGAAGGGCATATCGCATCTGATACGCAACAGTGCTGGGAAATTTTCCCCTAGTTACTATCACGATATCATCTGCGAAACCCTGGACCCAGATTCCTTGGGCGCTTAGCCCATGAATCAGATCATCGACAACTATGTTCCATAATGACGGTGACAATACACCGCCTTGAGGGCATCCCTTAGTTGCCCTCAGATTTATGGTATCTTCATGCGTATCTGTGGATATTATTCTGCTCTGAAGCATCTGAATAATCCACTTGCATGTTGTGTTGTTGATTTTCTTCCTCACCAGTGCGCTTTGTATAGACTCGATTGAGGTATTATCAAATGCACCTTCTATATCTAAAAATGCAGCAAGGGCGACTTCTTTCTGATGCAGGCTCCTTTCGAGTTCCGACACTAGATTGTGCAGGGCGGCTTCACCTGATTTCCCTGCCTGATACGCCCATTGCCGTTGGTGCAGTGGATTTTCATTTAAATTGTTTTTCTTGATGTGTTCGTTCAAGATTTTTTCCATGGTTTTTAACATGAATAAGGTCAGACTAATAGGCCTGTAGGATTTTGCTAAGGTGTAATCTGTTTTTCCTGGTTTGGGAATAAACGCCACCCTTGCCCTTCTCCAAGCTTTGGGAATGTATCCCAGAGCATGGCTAGCTCTAAATATTGTGATCAGGGGACCCATGATTATTTCCAGACCCTCCTGGAGAAGCTTAGGAAATATACCATCCGGTCCCGCAAGCTTTGTGGTTGGAAGAGGATAAAAACTCACCAAGAAAGAGCCAGGATTTTCCGGTGTCGCCGAAAAGCTTGCAATTAAATTGCTGGAAATATGGAACAAGGCTTCAATTCTAATAATTTTACATAAAAGAATTGTTCAGCTTTTAAATGCCTATCATGACAAATATATGAAATTTATGAAACCATTTAGTTTAGACAAAACAGTGAATTTTACAAAAGTAAAATTCACTGCTTAAGGACAAAAGTAAAACTACACGTTTCGATCTTGCAGCGTGCAAATGTGACACTCTGATGAATTATTGTCTTTGTAGCAAATCTCAAAAAGTGCCTCTGGATGATCGGTAATTTCTATTAAATTAAAGAGGTACAGCAAAATGGTGATAGGCTCGATTGATAGGGAAAAACAAAAACAAATATATTCAGAGAGAACAACGGTAAGAGAAGAAAGGTACCGACGCAAAGACAAAACTTTAGCTTAAGTTAAAAACGGTACAAAGTTTTATCGTCAATCGATCGTGGAAGAACACATAATACTTAAACTTGAGTGCATGAGCCAGCCTGCAAATATTTCGGATATGTGTCTCCGCTATCTGGTACATCAGAAAGTATCAAATCCAGCTATTGTATGTGATTGAAGAGTCGTAAATACTGGCGTTAAGGGTGATGTAATACGATTGTTAGAAGAACATCTTAAAAAACGGCTTTAGTGGTTTATATGTCTGCGACATTCAAATGATCTACCTCTTGGACATCAAAAGAAGTTTGCCAGTGACCAAATTAAAAAACGTGAGGGTTTTCAAACTTTCTCCTATAAAAATTTTGATTCAAACGACTACTTTAAGTTAATTAACTAGCAAGAGTATCACCGTACAGAACATCCTATATTCTCTAGATTTTCAAGTGACAATCTGCGAGATTTTATTAAGAATCCTACCTTAGACCCTTTTTGAGAAATATCACTGCCACAAACAATGTGTAGAATGATATGTCAAGCTTGTTTCACAAGCTTCTCTCGCAGTTTGTGGAGCGTATTCGAGGGATGGATTTATAAAAACGCGGATTAGCCTGTCGCCAGGTGGGTTGCAACGGCCTCCTTAATTCAGATGGACTTACCCAAGTTTTTTTTGTGTTTTGACTCGTAGAATACGAATTTTTTGGGTAATAGTTGATCCGGATGTCGATAAGATTATTATAAACAAAGAACTTGAAGAGTTACATAACAGCGATTTTTCGCAAAACAAAACATTTTTTGTATTTTCTGGGTAATGCTAAGCAAAGTTTGTTCTTACAAGTTTTTCCGTAGGATGCATATTTTTCCAGATAAACGCGGTTGAACTTTTTAAAAATCGAAAAATTGCAATTTTTTAACCCGAATAGCTTTTGACAAAAAACAAAATAGCAATTCTGCTTACTGCATTTGAAAGCTCAAGTGAAATTCTGTCGGATTTAATTATTTTAATTGCTAAAATTAATTTTCTTTATTGTTAAATAAATCTATAAACACATAGTGTTTCCCGTGCTTTATGCATGCGTTTTAATGTACGTAATCTACGTAGAAATTATCTGTAAATGTGAAATGCATTGAAAACATCGTTCAAGCACTATGTGTTTATAGCTTTGTTTAACAATAAAAAAATCAATTTTTAGCAATGAAAATAATCAAAACCGATAGAATTTGACTTGAATTTTCAAATGCAGTGAGCAGAATTGCTATTTTATTTTTTAATCAAAAGTTATTCGGGTTCAATAATTGCAATTTTTCGATTTTTTTAAAGTTCAAGCGCGTTTATGTCGAAATCTATGCATCCTACGAAAAAACTTGTAAAAACATCTATTGCTTAGAATTACCCAAAAATACAAAAAAATGTTTTGTTTTGCGGAAAATTGCTGTTATGGGATTCCTCAAGTTCTTTGTTTATAACAATCTTATCGACATCCGGATCAACTGTTACCCAAAAAATTCGTGTTCTACGGGTCAAAATACATAAAAAAACTTGGGTAAGCCCATCTGAATAAAGAAGGCCGTTGTACCCGCCCCCCCCCCGGGCGACAGGACTAGATTGATTCCAGAAAAACTATGCCTTACTTTAATGCTAAACCGGAAGACATCTTCGAATAGAATGTTTTACCATATTTTTTGTAATATTTATCTACTGAACTATTTTAAAATTATAGTAATTTTGTACTTTGCTTTATATTTATTTTAGTTTAAAAAAAATTTGGAGATGTCAGGGAGACCTATAAGTTAGGCTATTTTGTTATAAAAAGAATGTTGGAGCTTTTCTTCAGTAAAATTTTTAATTGCCTTTTGAAACCAGAAAATATTTTCCAATTTAAACCGAATTTATTTATTCAACTTTTATGGTGTATTAGTGTATTACATTTTCCTTGAAGAAATTCGCATATCAATGTATTTATCTAATTTTTAATTGCCGGGCTGGGGGGGTAGTGGGGTTGGTTGGAAAACATTTTTTTACTTCAACGCAATACTAAATAGTGTGTTAGCTAACTTTTGTGAGGTATTACATTTTCGTTTCAAAATAAAAATTTTTATCGTCTGTTAACATGTTTTAAAAATTTTTAATTGTCTTGGGGAGGCAGAAGATATTTTTCAATTTCGACCAGATTTTACCAAAATACTTAACAGTTAATTGGGCAACTTTTATGAAGTATTACTTCTCCATCGCAAAAATAAACTTTTTTTCGCCTTTTTCGATGCACCCTACTGCACATTATATCATCAACAAATTTATAAATAAATGATAGTGAAAACGGAAATTTTTAGATTCCAAGGTCTATAATAATTGTTGTTAGGATAGGGCTTATATTGACAACTTCACTATAAAAGCTACGCTTCAAAAGGACACAAAAGTAATATGGGCGCTAACCTGTTAAGATGCCAACTTAATTAATTCTCAACAGCTTTCGGTATTATTCAACATTGTGCCAAAGTATTAATATTAGTTCCTTTACTCACGGTTTTTGCTCCAAATTTTTAAGGACCTCTTGTATTGACATGAAATATCGCATACATATAGTTAACATATCAAAGAAAAAATTAATAATATTGTGCCGATGTGTGCTTTTGCCCTGAGGTGACTTCACCCCTTCTCGGGGGTGAAAAATATACGTTCAAAATAAGTACTAAAAAGGATAAACTAACTAATTCTAAGTAATTATTTTTCTATAGCATATGAAACATATTTATAAAAATGAACATATTTCACTGCGAGTGAATATTTTCAGTTTTCAACAAAAAACCACGTTTTGGACGGTTATGCATGTATGGAGTATCAAGACAGAGTAGAAGCAAAGTTGTAGCTAATAAAAATTAGGTTAACATTCGTCAAATTCAAAATCGACTATTTTAACGCGAAATAACCAAAAATTTAAGCACTTTTTGGAGAAAACTCATTATGGGCCATTCCACGAACATACGCCTGTTTTGGATTACTTCGACAACGAACATTTTACTGTGCAACATAAGAACTAAGAAAGTAAATGGCGCTAATAATTATTCCAATAAACAACAATGTCATTTACAATTTACTTTCGTTCTTCTTATTTTGCACAGTAAAATATTCGTCGTCGAAGTAATCCAAAACAGGCGTAGTATGTTCGTGGAATAGAGTATACAACTTTTTTTATAGTGTTCAATAAATAATCTTTATTTTTTTTCTAAAAAAAGTTTCTAGTATTAAAAGTAAGCAAGTTACGCTCAAAATAAAGTTAGCCCTTTTTTGTCGGTAAAAAAAAATCGGATAAATCACACCCTAATTAGCATCTCAACTGAAATTAATCGTTACCGCTTCACAAGTTGCTTTGCTTAATGATTATTTATATGATCTGTAAGTTTCATCGGGTTAAAAGGCTAATTTAAAAAAAAATTGGTTTTAAACTAAATTTTGAAAAAGTTCTATTTTTTTAAATAACTTATTTTATTAGTGATAATAAAATAAAATTATTAGTGATACCAAAAATCTCAAAGAGTAAAAAAAAGTAGGTTTTGCTTTTCTGAATATTTTGGATGTATATGTATGAATATTTTGTGTTGCTGTAAGACCAAAATTGGTTAAGACATGGTTGTTCAAAATTTGCATACACACATGATTAGTGACTGGTTCAATACCTTTCAACTACAGCCCTTTCAAAAATAAGTACTTTGAACCGATGAACCTTACAGATCATATTATATAAACAATACATACAGGAGTAAAGCAACTTGTAAAGCGGTAACGATTAATTTCATTTGGGATGCAAATTAAAAGATGATTTTCATGATTTGTTTACCAGAAAGAAGGGCACCAACTTTATTTTGAGCGTAACTTGCTTACTTTTAAACTTCTTTAAAAAACAAAAATAAAGCTTTTTTGAACACTTTAAAAAATTGTAATGAGCGTTCACAAAAAAGTGCTTAATTTTTTGGATATTTCACTATGAAATATTCGATTTGGAATTTGACGGATATGAACGAATTTTTCATTAGCTACAACTCTGCGTCTACTGGGTTTAGAGACTTCATACATACACCGTTTCTTTTCCTTTTTTATAAGCTATATTTTTATAGGAATATTTTTGAAGTTATTCTTCCTTAGGCGCGATGCGATTGAGAGTAAAATTTCACAAATCTGCGCGCATGCGCACACAGACAGTAATAGTTCGTTGCTAATCTTTCAAGATAGGTATGTATGTATCTGTATCAGCGGAAATAAGTCATTAAAAAATATATTAGTGTTTTTAGTTAATGCATTATTTATTATAATTTTTGGATTTGTCTTTCTCTATAGTAAGATAATAAAATATTATGTACGTATAACATTTTTATATGTCTATTTGTCACCGTGTTGTATAATTATATCAGAAACTTACGTGTCAGTTAAATAAGCTCTGTGGCGTAGTTGGTAGAGCGTTGGGTCAGTGATTGGAAGGTCGCATCGGTTGCAGGTTCCAATCCTGGACGATTCATATTTTTTTTTATTTTTGGTTGTTTTAATAAAAATTTTTTGAAAGTGGTAGATAAGAAAGTTAGTTTAATATTTAAATGAAATACAAATAACCTGTTAAATATATTTACTTTGTTGAAATTATATAATAGAAGAATAACTTCTTACGTGCTTACAAAGTACACACACATTCTTTTTTTACAAAATACTTACTTTTTAAGTTATTTGCGAAAAACCTTCTAAAGAATTGTTAGATTTTGTTGATAAATGAACATGTTACTCGTAAATATCTCGAAAAGTATTAAAGTATTAATATATAATATATAATAAATATATAATAAAGTAGAAGTAAGTGATAAAACGCTTCAGAACAAAAGTTGCTTAGAATTAGTCAGTGTATCTATTTTCGGACTTATTTTGAATGTATATTTTTTACCCACGAGAAGGGATGACACTTACCCCAGGGCAAAAGCACACATCGGCACAATATACCTTTTTGTCTTTGACATGTTAGCTATGTGTCCGCCAAATTTCATAACAATCCTAACGGTTGATTAAAATTGAGAAGTTTTGCAATATTTTACCGTTAGTGAATGGACTATAATAAGGAACTATGCCATCAGTTCATATTTAAAAAAATCGTAAACATAAAAAAATATGGCCGTGTAAAAATGTTTTCTCCGTACTATTTAAAAAACTCAGCTAGTTTCATGTGCTTGTTCTCCATGTACTGCGAATACACCGCTAAACTCGTTACAACGCTAGTAAAAGCTAATTTACAACTGATAAATATTCATGCCTTATTCGCGACGAACATGTACGTCGAATAGAAAATATACTATTTAAAAATAATCTGAGCAGGCTTTGTATATTCACATACTACTTACGACTGTGGATTTAAGAGAATGTTAGTGATAGGGTTAATATACTCAGAATTAATAATATTGACACCGAAAATTAAATTCACCAGTAGTTTTTATGGCTCAAACTCAACGTATTTCACAGTATAAAAGACATTATATTGTGTGTTTCAATGTTTCAAAATGTATCTAATATTGTAACTACATAAAAAATCAAAGAGAGTAATTTAAATAAAATCATAAAGTAGATAATACAGTGATGAGCGTGCTAATAACCGGAAAAATAGCGCAAAAGATGGAAAACATATTAAATTGTGAGATAAAAACAAATAAAACTAGTAGACTTGTTAAATTTAGGGATAGTAAAATATAAATTGACATTATATTGATTGTTTCCCACCTTTAGACGTATCAGAGGAGTATGCCAACTAAAACTGTCACTGTGACAGTGGCATTTCTCATATTCGTTCGATACGTCTAAAGGTGGGAAACAATCAATATAATGTCGATCTATAAGTTACTATCGCTAAATTTAACACCTCCACTAGGTTCATCCCTTTTTATCTCACAACTTAATGTTTTCCATCTTTTGCGATATTTTGCCGGTTATTAGTGCGCTCATCACTGTATAATAATTATGTATATTCTCCAATATAGTCAATAACGTATTAACGGCAAACAACTAGTTCTTTCAAAGGCGTCAAAGCTTTTCAATAATGTTTAGACTATCCTATTTTGAAGTTATCTCTGGATAAAAAACAATTAGTCTTGGCTGATTATCGGAGAATAGGCTATTTTTGGGAAAAGTTATTTACCAGAAATTTTATTGCTGGAATCGGAGCTTATGCTTTTATATATTAATAATATAGGTATGCAAAGTCCGCAGATAGTGTGCTACTTTTTTTATAAACAAAATGACGCCCGAAAATGGTGTTATTTCAATTATTGCTCTATAACTTCGAAGATTTTAACTTTACTACAACAAAAACGTTCAAATAAAAATTCAGCACAATTAAATTCTGCATAGAGATATGTTTTTTTCGATCTGCTCCGACGAAAATTTTCCTCGGAAAATCCGGGTTTTCCCAACAAAATTTTTAATTTTCAAATAAAGTTTTAGATAAGTAATTATCTACCAATAATTAAATAGTTTGGTGAATTAAAAGCCTTCTTGCTTTGGATTATAGTTCCAGAAGCTGGTGAAAATGGAACGAATATTTATTTTTTATTTAGCGTATGGCTTAAGTATATCACAGAATATATTTAGATTTATGAATTATACAATGCATCACAAACAGATGTCCAATTTTTTTATATATTCGATTGACCCTTCGGTTGCCATTACAAAGTCTATAGGGTCGCCTGTGTATGCTCTGCGTGGGCAGTCCTGAACAATGTGACTGATCGTCTGTCTTGCAGCGCCGCAGTCACAAGAAGGCGAGGGGAGTTTACCCCATCTGTGGAGGGAGTCGGCGCATCTTCCACAGTTTGTTCGAATTCGATTAAGGGCTGCCCAAATCTTACGGGGACGTTCAAATTCGCCAGGTTTCCCTATGATGTCCGGTATACTATGGTAATGCGGATCTGTCCTACTTTCCCAATTTTCTCTCCATCGGGTATTTAAGTCAAAGTTGGATTGCTGCAGCGCTTGAGCAGATTGTAGAGGGGGTAACCTGGATCGGAGACGGTTTCCAAGAATATCGGGGATGTCGTTGTGGACTAGAAGCTGGCGACTGTCCATTATTTTGTTATATTCTTTAACCAATGCATGTTCGCGGCGTAGGTTGGGTGGTGCTATATTACTAAGGGTAGGTAGCCACACTGTAGGGGTGGGCTTAATTGTGCCTGTTATCATACGCATAGTACGGTTTAGTTGGGTGTCCACCAGGTGGGTATGCCTGCTATTTAGCCACACTGGAGCACAGTATTCTGCCACCGGATATATCAGGCCAAGAGCAGAGGATCTTAATGTTGATGCTGTGGACCCCCATGTAGTGCCGCAGAGTTTTTGTATTATATTGTTGCGTGTTTTCAATTTTGCTGCTGTTTTCGTCAGGTGTTCTCTGAATGTGAGCGTTCCGTCTAGAGTAACCCCAAGGTATTTCGGGTATTTATTGTGTTTTAACAGCTTGTTATTAAAATACACTCGCAATTCTCTGTTTGCCAACTTGTTGTTTAGATGAAAAGCTGATACTTCAGTTTTTGTAGTACTTGGCTGTAGTCTCCATTTCTTAAGATATTCGATGAGGATGGATAAGTCATTCGTGAGAGTGATTTCTGTAGTTTCTAAAGATTGGTGGCTTGTTGCAAGGGTCCAGTCGTCAGCATATCCAAACTTCCGAGATTCGGTTTCAGGCATGTCAGCAATATAGAGGCTGAAAAGTAAAGGGGCAAGGACAGAACCCTGTGGAAGATCATTGTTGTTTCATCTGTCTACTCGTCTCCTTTCCCATTATAACCTGGAAGGCTCTGTTGGTCAGCATGTTGTCAATGAGGTTAATTATCTTTCTGCAGGGGATAATGCGGGCCAGTTTATATATTAATCCCTGTCTCCAAACAGTATCATATGCTGCTGTTAGATCTATAAATACTGTTGCTGTCTTTTGTTTCTTTTGAAAACTAGCTTCTATAAAAGTTGTTAATGACAGCACTTGGTCCGTACAGCTTCGATGAGGGCGGAAGCCAGCTTGTTCAATGGGGACATTTTCTAGTATCCTGTGACTAATTCTGTTGAGGAGAAGCTTTTCTAATAGTTTATATACCATGCTGAGTAGAGCTATGGGGCGGTAGTTTTCTGGCTTATCGTTTGATTTGCCCGGTTTCGGAATTGCAATTATCTTTGTTCGCTTAAGTGAGAAAGGAATGTTACCTGACTGAAGTATATCATTAAAGAACATTGCAAGCCACTGTTTCGTGTATGCACCCCTGTGTATCAAGAACTCTGGATGGATACCATCAAAGCCAGGTGCTTTACCTGATTTCATTTCTTTCAGCGCATGTGTGATTTCAGAAATAAGTATTCTTGCTGAATATTCGGAGTTCGTTCTGTTCATTTGTTTTAATGCCCTTAAGTCTCTTTTCACGTTGGTAGTATGTGTTCGATCTCGTGGAGCTCTGAATAGAGATACTATATGGGAGGCAACCTTGTTAGGAGACATTTTAGACTCTCTGGATTCCAGCTGGTTAGCTCCTCCAATTTTCCGCAACAAGGACCATGCCTGCCGGCTTGATTTTTTGAAGTCAAGGTTTTCGACAGTCTTTATCCATTTTTGGCGTCTAGCTGTATCGATGTTTTGTAATAGCTCATCGGCTATTTCTCGGTCACCACTTTCGAGAAACTTCGTGTATAAGTCTTCACATGTTTCAGTCCATCCAGGCACATATTCTTTGCGATACCCCCTAGGGATGGTTTTCTTGGCAGTGCTTATTACTGCGCCCACAAACCTCTCATAATGTTTGCTGGTTGGAGGGACCCAGCTCAAGGTCCGGTCTAGTTGTTCAGAGAACTTCTTCCAGTTTGCTTTTCTAAGATTCCACCTGGGTCGAGGATATGATCTAATTATTGGAATTGATATTCCGATGGTGATAAGCACCGGACGATGTTGAGTATGTGGGAAGTCTGCAAGGACACTTCTCGCAGTTGTTAGTGGTCTGTCATTGGTATCTTTTGAGACAAAACATAGGTCTGGGTTATATTCTTTTCTCCATGCAGCTGATTTAAATGTTCCTCTGTCTTTGGCATCAAAAACTAGGTATGTGTTTTGCTCTTCGGACCATTCTACTAGTGCCTCCCCATTTTCATCATTCGTGGTGTACTTCCACATTTCGTGGTGGCTGTTGAAGTCGCCGATGTATATAGTAGGATGTGGATGAGTCTTTAGCACTTCTGGGTTCCATGTAGTGGCTGGAGGTTTGTATATATTAACTACGGTAATATCTCCAATCTTGGTGACTACTTCATGTATATTATTTTCATTGGAAGCAGAAAGTAGGAAACCATTTTCTATATTGCAGCGAATGTAGGTTGCGACGCCGTAATGTTTATCATAGGTGGCTCCCAGTAAATCGTAGCCAGGTATCTTTCCCCTTAAATCAAGCTGGACTTTGTCTTCAGTATGGGTCCCTTGTATGGCAACCAGGTCAATGTCGTTATCGTGTAGGATTTTTTGCAACACTTGGCATTTTGCCTGGCTTATGCCCTCGATGTTAAGGTGACAGACTCGGATACACGGTCCGAGATCTCTAGTCAGTTGGTTCTGAGAAGAACCTTTATTTGTTCCCATCGTATGTTTACGTATAGATAAGATTTCTGTTTGTGATCTGTGATGTTGGCAGGATATTGTTTTTGTTTTTCGTTCGTCTGCCGCCAAATTTTTGCTAGTTCATTTAGCGTTACCCAGGGTGCACCACATGGAGGCGAACTAGCATTACACCCCATTGAACGAATATTTTAGCAACAATTCAATTGTTAATTAATAATTTACGGTCGCAATAATAACCAAAATAATTATGATACACTGATCAAACTTTGAAATCTTATAAAGATGAGATGCCTATTTAACATTTTGTCGACAAAATATAAATTTTTTATTTTTTTGCATAATCTTTAAATCTTTAAAAAAATAGTTATAAACAAATTAACGTTTATCAAAAAGTTTTTATTATATTCTAATTTTAAAAAATAGTTAAAATGCGTATCTCAAATATCTTGAAAATGAATGTTTTAAAACTTTTTACAACCATTTGCAAAAAAGTTATGAAACAGCAAAATAAACATACGATTACTGCGTTGTTTATAATTTTTTTTAATTCTTTCAAAGCGTAAAAGTGAGTTTAAAGTACAAGCTAATTACTTACAAAAAATATCCATTTTAATGGTTAATGGTTATATTTTAATTAAAGATTATAAATATTTTTTTTGTAATTTACACGCGCGAAAGTAGACTAATATACAGTACCGTAGCTATGTATTATCGTCCACATACATAACTCGCGCGAGTTTAAAGCGTGTCAGTCGCTTCAAGTGAACATCTCCGGCTCTGTATCAAGCCTACTTTCGCGATAAAAATTACAAAAAAAAGTATTTTTAATCTTTGATTAAAATAGAACCATTGAACTAATATTTGATATTCCTTGTGAGTAATTAGATTGTACCACATACTCACTTTTAAGCTTTGAAACAATTAAAACAAATTATAAACAACGGAGCAATCGTATATTAACTTTGCTGTTTCATAACTATTTTGCAAATGGTTGGAAAATTTTTTTAAAGCATTCATTTTCAAGACCTTTGAAGTACGCATTTTAAGTATTTTTAAAATTAGAATATAATAAACAATTTCTGAGAAAATTAATTTGTGTATAACTATTTTTTTTAAACATTTAAGGACTATGCATAAAAATTAAAAAATTATATTTTGTCGACAAATAATTAAATAGGCATCACATCTTTATAATCTTTCTAAGTTTTATCAATGTCTCATAATTATTTTGGTTTTTATTGCGACTGTAAATTGTTAATTTCAATTGAATTGTTGCTAAAATATTTGTTTAATTTTCACCGGCTTCTGCAGTTATAATCTATATCAAGAAAGCTTTCATTTCACCAAGCTATTTAATTACACAGGTTTACAAAAAAAAAAATAAACTGTGGACTATTTGACGAAACCATATGACAAGGGGGTTTTTGGGGTCGCTGATCACGGATCCGGAATCCGCTGATCTCTATCACATCAGGTAAAGGTCATTTCAAGGTCAAATCAAGATAAATCGATAATCGCTTTGAAAAAGTATATTAGGGGTTTTTAGGGTCGCTGATCACGAATCCGGGGTCAGCTACCTTCTCTCACGTCTAGCTCAACGTCATTTCAAGGTCAAATTAAGATAAATCGACACAATCGCTTTGAAAAAGTATATTAGGGGGTTTTTGGGGTCGCTGATCACAAAACTGGGGCCCGTTGAGCTCTACCTCGTCAGTAAAGGTAATTTCAAGGTCAAATAAGTTTTGTGATCAGCGACCCCAAAAAACCCCTAATATACATTTTCAGAGCGATTGTGTCCATTCATCTTGATTCGACCTTGAAATGACCTTGAGCTAGACGTGAGACAGGTCAGCGGACCGCGGATTCGTGATCAGCGACCTCAAAACCCCCTAATATACTTTTTCAGAGCGACTGTCGATTTATCTTGATTTGACCTTGAAAAAACCTTTACCTGGTGTGATGGAGATCAACGGACCCCGGATTCGTGATCAGCGACCCCAAAAACCCCCTTGTCATATGGTTTCGTCAAATAGTCCACAATTTATTTTTTTTTGTAAACCTGTGTTATTGATCAATAATTACTTGCCCAAAAAATTTATTTGAGAATTCCAGATTTTGTTGGAAAAACCCACATTTTCCGAGGAAAATTTTCGTCGTAGCAAATTGGGAAAAACATGAGATGTAGAATTAAATTGGGGTGAATTTTTATTTGAGTGTTTTTGGTGTGAAGTTAAAATCTTTGGAGTTATAGACCAATAATTGAAAAAAACACGATTTGTGGGCGCCATTTTGTTAATAAAAAAAGTAGCACACTATCTGCGGACTTTGCATACCTATATTATT
This sequence comes from Diabrotica virgifera virgifera, assembly GCF_917563875.1. NCBI lineage: Eukaryota > Metazoa > Arthropoda > Insecta > Coleoptera > Chrysomelidae > Diabrotica > Diabrotica virgifera. Next base: position 191,074,239 of record NC_065446.1, on the reverse strand, counting down.
AATATATAGGATGTTATAATTCGATTCCAGCAATAAAATTGCTGGTAAATTACTTTTCCATGAATTTTGCTAATTAGACCAGAGTAAATAGGTATTTAAGTACACTAGCAAAAAGTCATCTTTATTAAAACTATAAATCATAAATACACGTAATAATTTTTTTCTGGTATTAAAATCGCTTTAAACAGATAATTTTCTTCGGCCTATAGAATGTAATGATTTTTGACTTTTTGGGTTCATCTGAGCCCCCAATAAAAAAATAATTATTAAAATGTCGTAATAGACCAGGGCATTAAGCATTTAAAACACCGGAATAAATCGGTCTTTAAATATAGCACCTACTGACTTGCAACTTCTTGCATTGTGTTCAGGATGATGCCAGGAAAAAGTCTACTATAGAAAATTTGTGGAAATGGATAACTGCAATTTAAAGTGCATAAATGCACCCAAAAGCGCATAAACGTGTCAAAATCAGCATATTAAAACACGTTGACGGACAGAACGTCTATAGACGTCCAATTTCTATGGATGTAAAGTGGCACAACGTCTATAGACGACATTTTTAAAACAACGAGTTTTGACAAAAAATATCACATAAATGTGACACGATGTCCATGATCCTCGGCCAAATATTTACAAAAAATGTTAAAAAAACTCATTGTTTCCATAAACTATAAGCGCTAAAAGAAATTCAGCAATTTGCCTGATCTACTTTACAAAGTACAACATCGTGTCACAACACTTGCTTATACATTTGACGCACTGTCCGTCAACGTGTTAAAGACCATATTTTGTTAACCGGGGTTTTTGGTGTTGCTGAAAAAGAATACGCCATCAGAACCAACATCCGGAGCACTGGTGTCTAGGGTCACGTTATATTTTGGAGTTTCGAGGGATTTTGGAACTAAATTGATCAACACACATTGCAAAAGGGGTTTTTGGGGATAATGAACACGAATACGCCATCAGAACTAACCCCCGGAGCACTGTTGCCCACGGTAACTACTAAGGACGTTATCTTCTGGGGTGTCGAAGGTTTTTGGCCATGAATGCATTCAAATAGACTACTAAGCCGTTTTCGGGTCTCTAAATACGAATACGCCATCACAACTGACCCCCGGACGATCTGGTGCCCAAGGTGACTGCTAAGGCATGTTATGTTCTGGAGTTTGGAGGGTTTTGGGCACTAGGTGCACGGGGGATCAGTTTTGATGACGTATTCTTGTTCAGCGACCCCAAAACCTCCGAATAATCTGCTTGCATCAATTTATTGCCGAAAATGCTCGAAACTTCAGATGAAGTTGTTACCTTAGCAGTGAACCTGGGAACCAGGTGTTCTGGTGATTGGTTCTAATGGCGTATTCGTCTTCAATGACTCCAAAACCCCCGAGTAAAAAAACTGGCCATTAGTACATTTATTTTTACATGTTTATGAAGTTTTTGATGCATTTTATGTACTTTAATATGCGACCATGCATTTCCACACATTTTTCTAAAGTAGATTTTTTCCTGACATCACCCTGAACACAATACAAAAAGTTGCAAGTTACTAGATGCTGTATGTAAAAATCGATTAATTTTGTGCTAAATGCCTTGGTCTATAAAGATTACGGAACAAATTAATTTTGATTTTAAACGTAGGTATTTTGATTTTAACCTCGACACCGTAAGGTACAAGAGGACGGCTTAAGTAAGTAAGTAAGCACGTAGGTATTTTGTGAGATCACACCACTGCTTTTACTATTACGTTGCTGATACCAATAATTCTTGGTATATTTTCGGTAGTGTAATGGTCAGTAGAGATGTAATGATATAGTCATAGAGTGAAGAGATGAGACATAGAGTGTAATGGTCAGTAGGTCAGTATACGTTTTTAGTGACGTCAAATCAAAAGAGTATACATCTTATTGAATCTATACACTTCGTTTAGAAAATACTTAATAAATACATCTAGTGATTTGCAAATTGTTACATAATCTTTAAGAGGAAACAGTAGTTATCAACAGGAAACGAAAACGCGTTCCAAGATTGCGGCTGTAATTTTGAATATTTTTTCGAGATATTTGGCACACGTATTCGTAATATAATAAAGAATGGCGGTACAGAGCCCAATTTGAAAAATATATTAATATATGGAAATTACTCTGTAATTAAATACAATATTAAAAAACCGAGCCTGAACCGCCATTAAGAAGAACAAAAAATTACACTTTCTTCAAATATACTTTTTTATCCGATGCCTAGATTTTGTGTCACTTTGGAACTACTAATGAAATAAAAAATTTTAGTATTTCCAAAATGACACAAAATCTAGGCATCGGATAAAAAAGTTTATTTGAAGAAAGTGTATTTTTTTGTTCTTCTTAATGGCGGTACAGGCTCGTTTTTTTAATATTGTATTTAATTACAGAGTAATTTCCACATAATAATATATTTTTTAAATTGGGCTCTGTACCTCCATTCTTTATTATATTACGAATACGTGTGCCAAATATCTCGAAAAAATATTCAAAATTACAGCCGCAATCTCGGAACGCGTTTTTGCTACCTGTTGATGGCTACTGTGACGCCTCACAACCCGGCCTAATTATTCTCGATATTTCTCCGCGTTACGAGTAAAGGCCAGATCTTCCACGGCGATTCGAGGCGACCGCTGTCAGAGTATTTAAGAACAGGAATCCGATCACAGTCATGCTCGTGTTAAGGTGCCAAATTTCGACGGAAAGTCATCATGGAACAACTACATGAAACAGTTCGAATCTGCGGCCAGAGCGAACGGATGGTCCGAAAAAGAAAAAGCTGTAAACCTCACTATTGCTCTTCGAGGCGACGCTTTGGATGTCCTCCAGACCATAGCCGTAGAGGAGACAGATGACTTCGAGCAGCTGAAGAAGAGACTGAATATGCGATACGGGCACGAACATTTAGAGCATGTCTATCAGTCGCAGTTTAAAAATCGAAGACAAAAGAAAGATGAAGCTCTTCAAGAATACGAGGTCGATATTGCCAGGTTGGTACGATATGCATATCCAACAGCTCACGAAGACATGATGGAAAAGTTGGCTGTTCAAACATTTATTGATGGCCTGCGTGATCATGAAATGCAAAGAACACTGCGATTAGCTCGTCACAAGACGCTGGTCGATGTCTTATCTGCCGCTCTCGAATACGAATCAGCTACCCAGGCCTCTGGTGGGTACAGTAAAGTGAGGACTGTGAAAGAGGAACAGGATGAGGACAAACTTGACCAGCTTGTTAATATGATGAAAGACATTGCATCCAAGAAAACGAAGACCATAAGGTGCTGGAACTGTGGTGAAATGGGACATGTACGGGGCTCATGTAAGTACCCTAGGTACAATAACAATCAAGAGACTCACCAGCAGGAAAACTAGAACGGGTCGGCCTTAGGGGGGCAGCTTCGACCCGCAACTTTTCCAAAGACTCTCTCATACTAATAGCTTCTTTGAAATGTCGTGAAGATAGTGTATATGTGGATGGAGAAATAAATGGTAAAAAGTATACATTGTTGGTGGATACCGGAGCGACCAGGACCATTATACGACCGTCAGTTTTAAACAGCCGTAAGAAACTCTTACCAACGAGGTTGCGACTGCGGACTGCCACAGGTGAAAACGCCAACACCCATGGAGAAATCCAGATACAATTAGGGATTGGAGCAGAAAAGTTCGTCCATACTGTCATAGTTGCAGACATCGAAGAAGATGTTATATTAGGAATGGACGTAATGAATTTGCATGGATTTCAATTGGATTTTAAGAACAGGGTAATCAAAGTTGGCAACGAGGAGGTATTTCTTCATCCACATGATGACAGCACTGTGCTAGCAGCCACTAAAGAAGATACAGTTTTGCCTGCGAGGAGTGAAACGATCATCGTAGCGTGGCTACAGGGAATTGTGGAAGAAGGAACACCTGTTATGATGGAGTCATGGAACCACGACGAGGAGGTTGGCCGAGGAATCATAATTGGAAAGGAATTGGTTACTTCTGCTAAAGAAATTCCCGTGAGATTGATTAATGTCAATGACTACCCAGTGACCATCAAGAAGGAGACAAAAGTAGGAACTTGTGTACCCGTGACGTCCATAATCCGTCAGACGACAACATCAGATAATTCCAACGACAAGTTCGACCAAATGGTTGCAGTTGCAGGCCAGTCTCTAAATCAAATGGAAAAAAGAAAATTAAGGGAATTTCTTAGGCAATATCGTGACATATTCGTACCGAAAGGAGGAAAGACAGGAAGAACGAGAGTTGTCAAACATAAAATTGACACTGGTACCGCTAGGCCAATTCGTCAAACAGCTCGACGATTACCACAGGCAAAGAGAGAGGAAGCTGAAAGGATTGTTCAAGAAATGAAGAAAGACGGGGTGATAGAATCTTCTACGAGCCCATGGGTCTCTCCGGTGGTCCTGGTCAAGAAGAAAGATGGAACTACGAGGTTCTGTGTGGACTACCGTTTGTTGAACAATGTTACCAAGAAAGATAGTTATCCTCTGCCTCGGATCGACGACACGTTGGACACATTGGCTGGAAGTAAATTGTTTTCTACGTTGGACTTGAAGTCTGGATATTGGCAGGTAGAAATGGATCCAGTGGACAAGGAGAAGACCGCCTTTACGACAGGATCTGGATTATGGGAATTCAACGTTATGCCGTTCGGACTCTGTAATGCTCCTGCGACATTTGAGAGGCTTATGGAAAATGTGTTGAGAGGGTTATCTTGGAAGACGTGCCTGGTGTATTTAGACGACATAATCGTTTTGGGGGAGACGTTTGAAGACCACCTGAAGAATTTAGAAGACGTTTTTAATCGACTTAAAGCTGCCCAGTTAATGTTAAACCCCAAGAAATGCCAGCTATTTCAAAGTAAAGTCAATTATCTAGGCCATATAGTCAGCAAAGAAGGAGTGGCCGTGGACAAAGGAAAAATCGATTCCATTAAGGAATGGCCGGAACCAACTGATAAACATCAAGTGAGAAGTTTTCTGGGACTGTGAACTTACTACCGGAGATTCATTAAGAAGTTTGCAGATATCGCTAAGCCATTAACACGACTTACAGAGGAAGCAAGGGATTATTGCTGGGATGGAGACTGTCAAACGGCCTTTGAAACTTTGAAGAGGCATTTAATTACAGCGCCAATATTAGGGTATCCACTGCCAGAAGGAGAGTTCATCTTAGATACGGATGCAAGCAATGTGGGAATTGGAGGAGTGCTGTCGCAGATCCAAGGAGGACAGGAACGAGTCCTTGGATATTTTAGTAAAGTGCTTTCAAAACCTGAACGAAATTATTGCGTCACGAGGAGAGAACTTCTAGCAGTAGTAAAATCAGTGGAACACTTCTATCAATACCTCTACGGAAGGAAGTTTCTAATCCGAACCGACCATGCCGCCCTTAAATGGTTAATGCAGTTTAAGAATCCAGAGGGTCAGATAGCCAGATGGATTGAACGACTTCAAGAATATGATTTCAAGATCGAGCATCGGGCCGGAGTTAGCCACAGGAACGCTGATTTTCTATCTAGAAGACCGTGTCCAGCAGAATGTTCCCATTGCAATAAAACAGAGTCAAAGGAAGCAGCAGTACTAAGAACAACAGTGGTCAACGACGAGTGGACGCCTACCAAGATCAAGGAAGAACAAGAAAAAGATCCAGTTTTACAGAAGATTCGAAAATGGAAAGAAGAAAATCGTCGACCATCTTGGCAAGAAATATCAAGCCTAGGCTCAGTAGTTAAGACGTATTGGGCCCAGTGGGACTCATTTATCTTGGAAGACAGCTTGCTCAAACGAGTAATAGAAAATGATGATGGTTCAGTGAGGAGAACACAGTTGGTGATTCCAAAGAGCAGAATAGCCGAAGTACTTCGTCAGTTACACGACAGTCCATCAGGAGGGCATTTTGGTGTAAAGAAAACCCTTCAGAGAATTCGGGAACGATTTTATTGGATTAATAGTTCCGACGATGTGAAGGACTCGTGTAAGAAATGTACTACCTGTGCTACAAGTAACGGACCCTACCGGAAAAGAAAGGCTCCTATGAGACAATACAATGTTGGAAGTCCGTTTGAAAGAATAGCTTTGGATATTGCCGGGCCATTTCCAGAAAGTGACAATGGATGCAAATACATGTTGGTGGTAATGGATTACTTCACGAAGTGGGTGGAGATCTACGCAATTCCAGACCAGAAGGCCGCCACTATTGCAGATGTGTTAATCAAAGACTGCATCAGCCGATTTGGAGTACCTCTGGAGATCCATAGTGACCAAGGAAGGAACTTTGAGAGCGATCTATTTCAAGGAATCTGTGATAAACTAGGCATGAAGAAGACAAGAACCACGGCCTATCACCCGCAATCGGATGGAATGGTGGAGCGTATGAATAGGACAGTCGGCAAGTATTTGACAAAGATGGTGTCCAATCATCAACGAGACTGGGACCAGTACCTTCCGTTCTTCGCAATGGCCTATAGATCTGCTGTTAATGAATCAACTGGCCAAACACCAGCAAAAGTCCTATTTGGACGTGAGATGCGTCTACCCTGTGATCTAGAGTTTGGATGTCGACTTGGAGAAGATGTTGCTGGTGAGGATTACGTGAATGAATTACGAAGAAGAATGGACGATATACATGAGTTGGTCCGTTCTAATCTTCAGATCGCTAGCGACCGAATGAAGAAACGATACGCTACCCAAGCTGAGAAGCGATGTTTCAAGGAGAACGACAAAGTCTGGCTTTATAATCCAAAGAAGCGAACAGGTTGTTCTCCCAAGTTGCAGCAGTTCTGGGAAGGTCCGTACCTCATTGTCAAGAAAATCAATGACGTTATCTACCGAATAAGCAAGATTCCTAGGGGAAAGTCGATGATAGTCCACCATAACCGGTTGGCGCCGTACGAGGGAGACCACGACGTAGATGAAGAAGTGGAAGTCAACCAAGTTCGAGAAATACCTGACCTTACCTTTGAAGAGTTCATGGGTGCCTACGGAGGTACCGGTAAAGCAAGACATGGTGTTACCACTGAAGAAAAGCGAGATCTTCTCGCACTTCCCGATGACTATTCGCTGGCCCATACCATCCCGGCCACTATCAAAGACGCACGAGGGTTGGCATCCGCCTTCCGAAGGAAGTTTGTTCGAGTTGCAGAACTTCAATGCCAACTGCCAGCTCCTGGCAAAGCATTGAAACTCCAAGATGCATCACGTTACCTATTCTATCTGGTAACAAAAGACACTGTCCATGACCAACCTACCTACCAAGATGTATGGGATGCATTAATTCAATTGAGAGAGCACGTGTTGGAGTCCGACGTGCAAAAGTTAGCCATGCCAAAGTTAGAATGCCGCCAATTAGACAGGAGAGTTATCCGAAATATGGTAGAAGAAATTTTTAAAGACACCGAGGTCCAGGTGTTAGTCTGTTGCAATCCGCATAGTTACTGGTGCGGAGAGAAGACCGTCCCCTGTCACTTTTATACAACTGGGAGCTGTAAAAGAGGGTCCAGTTGCAGATACCAGCATCCAGTTCCAGTCCCGACAAGGTTCCAGGAGGAACCATCTTTTAAGGAGGGGGCAATGTGACGCCTCACAACCCGGCCTAATTATTCTCGATATTTCTCCGCGTTACGAGTAAAGGCCAGATCTTCCACGGCGATTCGAGGCGACCGCTGTCAGAGTATTTAAGAACAGGAATCCGATCACAGGCCAGTCAGTCAATGAACGAGCCGCGACGCGTGATATAATTGTACTTCGAATCGGTTAATGAAATGTTATATATTAGTTATCGAAGTTATTATGTTTAGTTAATTAAATCATAAATTTGAGTTGTAAATAAATTAGATGTGTTAGTTGGTGTTATTTGTAATTATTAAAATAAATAAGTGATGTAAATAAAATAATATAAGTAAGTCTTCCTTTATTTAAATTAAACTTAGTGCCTAAAGATATAAATAAATAAAATAGTAGAGTCAATCGCGTAACACTACTGTATCACCTTAATGGTTCAACCTGAAATTTTAAATGAACAAAGCCAGACTAAAGATAAACAATAAACTTGCAATACTGTTGAAGTTGTAATTAATATTGATGTTGTTATATTAATATTAATAGTAAAGCTCTTTACAAAAAAATTCAGCCATTAGTTTAATAGACAATTGGTGTAAAAGTAGAAAAAAAAAATATTTAAGCGTTCTAATACTAAACATCGTGGAGGGCAAATAATGCATTTTTACAATTATTATTTTCACCTTCAAAGGCTTTCACCAATATAATATCATTGTACTGACTATTTCACGAGGCTATTTTTAACTCCTTCCTGCCCGTGATTTCTCAGCGACAAAATTATGACAAATCCGTCAAGAAGGTGTCTGGTAATTCTATTGTTGTCAGTTATATGGCAAACGTCAATGACAAACGTCATTGAGGCGTAATCAATTTTGGATACATATAATGAGTAATGAGTCAAGACGAAAAAACAACGGTTGTTTTCAACGGCGAAAACAAAAACGAACTTGGTTTCGGAAAATGTTCCATTGAACATGCTGAGGTCCAGAAACTCTATTTGAACCCAATTTTCGGAGTGCCTACGGGTGAGAAATTTTACGATTAAAAAATGTACTTCATTTGGCTGAACTGGACATTTTACAGAGTACGGTATAAAAATCGACACGAGAAAAAAAACTCAGTTCAAAATGATTATCCACCGAAGAACTATTAGAAATCATCCGACGAGGAAACCTCCGATGGAACACAAAAAAAGTTTTTTCACCTTTGCTCATTCGAACTTGCTTAGACAGGCAATGAGGCCGTAAACTGTAAGATTCATTTTTTCCAGAAGGACTCTGATGTTATGGGTGAATTTACGGGCCGAATTGAATACAACAGCATTTTTTCCAAAACAAATCAAGGCGGTTCGAAAAGTTTGGCAAGCAGCAAAAATGGCTGGCAAGAAATTCATCAAAAGAAAATTTATGCCCTGTTAGATTATTTTTAATGGAAAAAAGGGGACCAAATATTTTATCAGACAGACTCTTTCTTACCGTTCACCCTAACTCAAAGGAAGGATTTTGGTTCAAAAACTGTCCCTTTTGGAATTGACACCGTATCGAAGTGAACAAAAATTATTCTGCAGCTAAAATCCAGTCACCACCAGAACTTGATCGAAAATCTCAGAACAACAACTGAAGCTGGACCTTCGAGTTCCCAAATCATGCTTTGGTTGAAAAGAATGGACAAACTACTATAGCTTATTATAATTGTACAGCTGGTTCCAAAAAAAAAAACTGATACGACCCTTGAAGCGTATTTTGTAGAAAATTCCACACCTGTAATTTTGAACCAATCAAAATACGTTATTTTGACAGATCACCATGGCAACGGAGGTATTTTATCGGAAATTTTTTGCTCGTGGAGTACCCAACAGCGAATTATAGTGGACATTTTTTGACGTTTACAATAACAGAACATTTTTGACAGACTGGTTTTAATTTGTTTACATAATTTAGTTTTGATTCATTTTCTATCACTTGTAGTTACTCAAAACTTATGTAAAATTGAAGAATATACTATTTTCTAAAACATTAAAAGGGTAAACCCTGTAGTTGGCTGTATACCTTTGTTAAGACAACGTAGAATGAAGTAAACACTTCTGTTGTATATAGGTATATTATAAATTTATTAAAAAATTTTAAAATTCATCCACAAGGGAGTGGTTGTACAAAACGTTTTCGGTCAAACTGACCATCCTCAGTGTAAACGTCCAGTGTACAAGTAATTGAAACTAGCCACTTGAATAGGTGTAAAACCTCAAAATAACATTATTGCTACATTATGAGCTGTATAGTAATCGACAATAAGTCGATGTCTTAAGATTAAAAATGTATCACATGTGGATGTATGTCATCCTTGCTCGGAATTAGCACAAGGTTGTGATCAGGTGAGAGGTTGAGTTGGTTGTTAACCTCTCACCTGATCACAACCTTGTGCTAATTCCGAGCAAGGATGACATACATCCACATGTGATACATTTTTAATCTTAAGACATCGACTTATTGTCGATTACTATACAGCTCATAATGTAGCAATAATGTTATTTTGAGGTTTTACACCTATTCAAGTGGCTAGTTTCAATTACTTGTACACTGGACGTTTACACTGAGGATGGTCAGTTTGACCGAAAACGTTTTGTACAACCACTCCCTTGTGGATGAATTTTAAAATTTTTTTAATAAATTTATAATATACCTATATACAACAGAAGTGTTTACTTCATTCTACGTTATACTATTTTCTATCTTGAAATGGTATTCCCATGCAACTACAATGAGTAGAAATTACGAATTTGAAAGCCTAAATAATTGCTGACAAAGCTATGGCGCGCTATTAATCTGTTCATGCAGCTTTGGATTTTCAAATGCAAATTTGGTGTGGAATTTTCTTACCGAATACCACGCGAAGTCAAATTAATATCCGGAAATTTTTTTTTGATCATGAATATTTTTAGAAAATTTCCCTCGTCTGCGACTCGGGAAATTTTCAAAATATTCATGATCTCAAAAAAATTTCCGGAAATAATTTGACCTCTAGTGGTATTACTAGTGAAAATTCCACACCTGTAATTTTGAACCAATCAAAATACGTTATTTTGACAGATCACCGTGGCAACGGAGGTATTTTATCGGAAATTTTTTGCTCGTGGGGTACCCAACAGCGAATTATAGTGGAAATTTTTTGACGTTTACAATAACAGAACATTTTTGACAGACTGGTTTTTATTTGTTTACATAATTTAGTTTTGATTCATTTTCTATCACTTGTAGTTACTCAAAACTTATGTAAAATTGAAGAATATACTATTTTCTATCTTGAAATGGTATTCCCATGCAACTACAATGAGTAGAAATTACGAATTTGAAAGCCTAAATAATTGCTGACAAAGCTATGGCGCGCTATTAATCTGTTCATGCAGCTTTGGATTTTCAAATGCAAATTTGGTGTGGAATTTTCTTACCGAATACCACGCGAAGTCAAATTAATATCCGGAAATTTTTTTTTGATCATGAATATTTTTAGAAAATTTCCCTCGTCTGCGACTCGGGAAATTTTCAAAATATTCATGATCTCAAAAAAATTTCCGGAAATAATTTGACCTCTAGTGGTATTACTAGTGAAAATTCCACACCTGTAATTTTGAACCAATCAAAATACGTTATTTTGACAGATCACCGTGGCAACGGAGGTATTTTATCGGAAATTTTTTGCTCGTGGGGTACCCAACAGCGAATTATAGTGGAAATTTTTTGACGTTTACAATAACAGAACATTTTTGACAGACTGGTTTTTATTTGTTTACATAATTTAGTTTTGATTCATTTTCTATCACTTGTAGTTACTCAAAACTTATGTAAAATTGAAGAATATACTATTTTCTATCTTGAAATGGTATTCCCATGCAACTACAATGAGTAGAAATTACGAATTTGAAAGCCTAAATCATTGCTGACAAAGCTATGGCGCGCTATTAATCTGTTCATGCAGCTTTGGATTTTCAAATGCAAATTTGGTGTGGAATTTTCTTACCGAATACCACGCGAAGTCAAATTAACATCCGGAAATTTTTTTTTGATCATGAATATTTTTAGAAAATTTCCGGAAATAATTTGACCTCTAGTGGTATTACTAGTGAAAATTGAGCAGCGTATTTTGAATGATAAATACTTTTATTTACATTCTGTCACTGTCACTGCCAAATCTTAAAATTTGTCAGACAACTTATTCTGTTCAACCTCAAAAAATGGCTCCACATGCTAGCAAACAACTAGAAGCAAGAATTGTAACGAAATTAGAACATGGTTGGTCACTATCTGCCGTAGCGAACCATTTTAACGTAAGCAGAACAACAGTTTTTAATATTAATAAAAGATGGAGAGAACAGGAAACTCTCGAAAGAAAGCAAGGTTCTGGAAGACCAAAAATATCTACCGCTCATGAAGATCGTACGCTTTTGGAGAGATTAGAAGAGAATCCTTTTGAAGATGCAAAAACTTCAAGAATTATGTCACAGTTTCCGGGAGGAAAGACAACAACTTGGCGCAGAATTAAAGCATCGCGTCTTTGGCACCGAACTGCAGCAAAAAAACAATCTTTTACACCAGAACAAAAGCAATCAAGACTTATATTTGCTTTATACCATCAGCTACAAAATCAAGATTTTTGAGACAGGGTAATATTTACAGATGAGAAAATTTTTCAATCTTCTAAAAAGGGCAAAATGGGGGTGTATGGACCAAATAATAATAGATTTAATTCTCTATATGTTGATAGATATCGAGGAGCTGGTCATTTTGGCGTCAATTTACGGGGATGGATTTAATATTGTTAACAAATAAATAAAGGTTATGTTTCGTTGAAATGATGCATTAATTGTCTCGTGAAATAGTCTTGTCGAATATCATTCGGAAGAAAATTATTTACCGGCAAAATTTTCTTCTGGTTTTATTCAAGTTTGGTGCCTTTTGGCAATTTTCGCTTATGAAATTTTGACAAAATTACTCGACTGACGTCTCGTGATTTTAGTGTCAAAATTTAATTCGCTGAAATTTCCAGGCAACAAACTTTCATACCAGTCGAAAATATTGCCGGCAAAATTGTCTTTCCTATGATATTATATACGACTATCTCACTAGACCATTTTTAACTGATAAAACGTCATAGCAACCCCACGTTTCCTACTGACAAAACTCCTTTCTGCCCATTATTTCTCAATTGCTCGTGTCTCCTAATTCTATTGTTGTCTGTTTGACAAACCTAATTGAGATGTAATCAATTTTGGACAGATATAATGAATCCAGACGAAAAATCAAGATTTGGATGCCAGTCAGGTGAAGAAATCAAAAACTTGGTTTTGGAAAAAGTCCCATTGAACACGCAGAAGCCCAGAAGCTCTATTTGGACCCAATTTTTCGGAGTTCCTACGGGTGAGAAATTTTACGCTTGAAAGATGATCTACCATAAAGTAACTAGCAAAAATTCTCGAGGAGTATGCCTTTAACATGAAAAAAGGCAATGGCGAAGACTGTAAAGGGTCATCGGTAAAATAAATGTGGAATACTCGAAAAAAATTTATCGGAGAGACTCTTTTTTACCGTTCAACCCTACTGGAAGCATGGGTCTTGTTTCAAAAACTGTCCACTTGGAATCCATAAACCTAAAACCATATCTGCAGCTGGATTTCAGTCACCACCAGAAGTTGGTCGAAAATCTCACAACAATAAATGAAGCTGGACCTTCGAGTTCCCAAATGCTTCAGGTCAATAATACACAAAATCGTACTTTCGTAGAAAAGAATATGCAAACTACTATAGCTCGTAATAATTGTACGTTTAATTTTGTTAACAAATAAAAAAATATTATGTTTCATTGATATGGTGCATTATTTATCTCGTGAAATAGTCTTGTCGAATATGATTAGAGAGAAAATTATTTACCGGCAAAATTTTCTTCTGGTTTTATTTAAGTTTGTTGCCTCCCTTCTCTGTTAAGAACGCTAGAAAGGCTTATTGATAGATACATCAGAGACGAAGTGCTAACAGATAATCCTCTAAGCAATCGTCAATATGAATACCAACCTGGTAAATCTACGTACTCTGCGTTCGATGATCTAGATATGCTTATCTCAAAGTCAATAGAAGACAAATAAATAGCAATGGCCGCTTTTTTAGATATTGAAGGGGCATTTAATAATGTTACTACCAGCTCTTTGATAGGGGCTATGTGTAGACGAGGCATACCTACGGTAATATGCAGATGGTTAAGGGAATCCCTGGATAATAGGATAGTAATATCCACTCTGGGTAAAGCAACCATCAAATCAAGAGAAGGTGGAGGCTGCCCACAAGCAGGAGTCGTTTCACCTCTACTTTGGGCAACCTTGGTAGATGATCTCCTCAAAAATCTGCCCACAGAACACTTTTACTGTCAAGAATACGCTGACGATATAGCAATAGTTGCCAGGGGCAGGTTTGCCCCGGTGGTGTCTGGAAGAATGCAAGCAGCCCTAAGTATAGTTGACGTCGGATGTAAACAAGAGAGACTAATTGTCAATGCTCAGAAAACACAAAGTGTCAACTTTACCAAAAATATAGCACTTTAAACACGGTTCAACGCATTTCAAACAGAGAAGTCTTAAACAGAGTAGGTCAAGGCGAAGGTGATTTAATGAAGATGATAAAAAAGAGAAAACTTGAATATCTGGGGCATATAATGAGAGGTAGCAGATATAGGATGCTGCAGTTAATACTCAATGGAAAGATCGACGGAAAAAGAGGAATTTGTCGAAAGAAATATTCATGGCTCCGATACCTTCGTCAATGGACTGGCTTATCAGCAGATCAATTATTACATGCCGCACAAGATCGAGAACGATATCGGCAAATTGTTATGGAAGCTACCCACGCCTAAAAATTTGGGCACGGTACTTAAAGAAGAAGATAGCACTTTAAGGCCTAAAACCACCGGTGCTGGGAGAAAAAGAGATTTCGCTTACCAAAAAAACAAAATACCTTGGGGTTTATTTTGATCATAGGCTTACATGGAATACTCACATCCTGAAAACCAAACAAAAATCTACTATGTCCTTGGGCAGATGTAAAAGAGTGTGCGGTAATAATTTGGGGCTTAACCCCAAAACGACTCTATGGTTATACACAAGGGTTATTAGACACATGATAACTTATGGCTCGGTGACGTGGTGGACAAAGACGCAACAAGTGGGAGCAATAAGGGTGCTAGGTAATACACAAAGGCTAGCATGCCTGTATATTACGGGAGCCATAAAAACAACTTCTACAGCAGCGTTGGAGGTCCTGCTGAATCTACCACCACTTCATATCTTTGTGCAGGACGAAGCCAGATCATTGATGCACGGATTAATGCAGGGTCAGCTACATATAAGCCAGGTGCATGATTCTGACAACAGCAAGCTAATCGAGGAGCTTAAAGCCGATATTTTGATGGGTCAGCCTATCGATGCAACTGCAATGAGATATAGCTTTGAAAATAAGTTCAAAATAATATAACAGGCAGGAAAGACTGGAAGGAAGGTGTACCCATACAAGCTGTTGCCAACTGGTACACTGATGGTTCAAAAACATCGGAAGGAGCCGGCATAGTAGGGAGAAATCAAGCAATGCATTTCCCGGTTAGTATATTAAAGGATCAACATTTATTTAAAATCAACATTTCAAAAACAAAGTGGATGGCAGTTGGAAAGATTAATATAGTTCAAGGTCAGCTTTCTCTTGATGGAGAGGAGTTATAACGGGTAAATCATTTCAAGTACCTTGGCAGCTGGTTAAATGTAAATTGTGACTCTGATGAAGAGATAATAACTAGGATCGAAATATCACGGAAGGCTTTTATGACCTGGAAGCCAGTTTTATGTAATAGAAACCTGTCGATGAATATTCGAAAGAAGGTGCTGAAATGTTATGTGTGGTCTATCCTATTGTATGGTTGTGAGACATGGACGTTAAAAACCACAATGCTAAACAGAATAGAAGCATTCGAATTGTGGTGCTATCGACGAATCCTAAAGATATCGTGGGTTTCGCACACTTCCAATGAATATGTTCTTCAAATGATGAATTCGGAACGTCTGCTCATAAGCATCATAAAGAGGAGAAAAACAGAATACTTCGGTCATATAATTAGAGGACCTAAATACCATCTGCTTCGCCTTATAATACAAGGAAAAGTGGAGGGAAAGAGATGGATTGGTCGAAAGAAACTTTCATGGCTGCGTAATATTAGACAATGGTGTGGCTGCACAGTAGAAGAATTATTTCGCGCAGCAGCCGATAGAGAGAGATTTCAGGAAATTGTAAGCATGATGACGGCCAACGTCTGAATACAGACACGGCACCTAAAGAAGAAGATATTAAAGGATATCACAGTTCTCAAGGCGGAAATAACGACAATCCATCACTGAGTGGAAGAAATAGAAAGGCAGAAAAGAACGTTCCGCTCAGTTGACATCTTCATAGATAGTCAGGCAGCGCTTAAGGCACTCAATTATGTAAAGGTCAATTCTAAGCTAGTATGGGATTTTTTGTGCGCCCTAAATAAACTAGCAGACCATAGCAAGGTTACGGTAGCCTGGGTACCGAGGCACGAGGGTTATAAGGACAATGAAAAAGCAGATGAAATGGCTAAACACGGCTCATCAATGCCATTCGTTGGTCCGGAACCCTTCTGCGGCGTTGCAAGGGCAGTTACAAGAACGGCTACAAGAAAGTGGGTAGCTCACAAATCTTTGTAATTGTGGAGGAATTCACCAGGTCAAAGACAGGCGAAATATTTCATTACAGAAAATTCGCCAAAATTTACGGCAAACCTAATAAGCAAAGACAAGAAACACTCAAAGCCATAGTCGGTCTGCTACCAGGGCAGACTGAAGCTGAATAGGCACTTAAAGTTGATGAGACTGGCAGATGATGACCTGTGCAGATTCTGTCACCTGGTAGAAGAAACAGCAGAGCGCATTGTATGTCAGTGTGACAGTCTGGCAAATGTGCGGTTCTTTGCATTAGGAGAACAAAATCCAACGGCAAATAGCTACATGGAAGATGCAGTTTCGAAGCTATTAGACTTTTTAAAAAGAGTCAGGCTAGAGAATGTTATCTAGGACTAGAGGACCACAATAGATCTGAAAAGGTCGAAGTGGAATAGGCCGAAAGGCCACCTCTTTAAATCCATCTAAGTTTGTTGGCTTTTGGCAATTTTCGCTTATAAAGTTTTGACAAAATCACTCGATTGACGTCTCGTGATTTAACTTTCAAAATTTAATTCGCGAAAGTTGCCAAGCAACAAACTTTCATACCAGTCGAAAATATTGCCGGCAAAATTTTCTCTCATAAACTCAATTTAGACTGCTGGAAATGTAAAAAACTACACACTCGATGCATTTCCAAATACAATAAAACACGACTTCACAAAAACAGTGATATTTCTGACTCTAAATTCCTAGTATTAATTTTTGTTCGTTTTGAGATGTTTAGTTTAGCCGATTCGCGTTTAAATAGTTTACATTTTTTCCTCATTTCCAGGCATGTGCTGAAAAATTTGAATATGATGCCAAATATTTTAATAATGTTTATAAAAATATTAGCTCAGTAAATGAAAGTAAAATACGGCGATACTGTGTAATTTTCAGTGTCACCAGAGATTTGCATGAACATTTGGATTCAGGTTCTACTTATCGTCCACTTTAAAGTTGGACTTGCCGATGGCTGATTTTACTTGGGGGACGCAAGTTACTTCTTGTCAGGGTAGAAAACAACATACGTTTAAAATAATTCCATCACCATCGTCAAGAAATTGATAAATTAGCTAATTCTAAACAACTTTTGCTCTTAAGAGCCTCTTACCTAAGGCAATACTTTTCGAGTTATTTGAGAGTGAAAATGTTTCTCTTTCAACTAAAAAAAAACACGTTTAGTCCATTCTTTCACGGTTTTTGCTCTAGATTTTAAAGAACCGCTTGGATTGACATGAAATTTGGCATACGTATAGCTTACATGCCAAAGAAAAAAAGTGATATTGTGCCGATGTGTGCTTTTGCCCTGGGGGTGACTTTCACCCCTCTTGAGGGTGAAAAAATATATGTCCAAAATAAGTCCGGAAATGGGTAAACTGACTAATTTAAAGCAAATTTGTTCTATATAGTATAACGAAAAAGCGATAGCCTACCCCGCTAATTGAAATAATATTCAAAAATATTACCTCAACTAACCAAGATAGCCATCGTCACACCCTTAGCTTAGCTCAGTCACTCAGGTGTGTGTTCGTCTTGTCCTAACCTCAGATATGAACTATGAAAATTGGAATGGAAGCAAACAAAACAATAATTTTAACTAATCATGTTTATTGTTCATAAAGATATAATAAATAAAATGACTTGATAAATTGCATTAACAAATATATTCAAATTCTTGCCAAAGCTAACAATTCTGGATTATACTTATGGCTTTCGGTAGCTGATGGTATCTTCTTGATGTCGTATGGTACTGCTGTTGTAGATTTCTCGTAGGCCTGGGCGGATCTTCGGCGCAAGGCCCCTGCAGCTAGAGGTGGTGGTTGTGCAGTCTGGATGTCATTGTCTTTGCCTTCAAGTGTGCATCACCGGTGATGTGAGGCTTAGGTTCCCGAAGAGGGAAAGGTTGATCTCTTTCCAAAAAACTGTAACAGTAGAACACATATCAACAATCAAGAAGAAAAACCAAAATATACCTTTGCCAAATAGTATTCAGAAATAGTAATTGGCAAGGGTAAATTACATAGAATGTAGATGAGAATAGTTAAAATTCTGATTGCTAAACGTGCATATTAATAGATGAAAAGAAATATAGAAACCAAACACATGGTTGAACATTTGAAGGTTAGATAAAAATATTATAAAAAATGTTATAAGAAACTCGGTATGGATGGAATATAATGACTGTAAGAAATTATTAAAAAAACTGTATGTAGCTCACCCCAAGAGGAAGATGATTTGTTGAAATAAAATGATTTATTTTTGGAGCTCCTTTGCTTTTTAAAACATTTCCACCTCCATTTTGAGAATGAGATATGGGGGTTGTCACTGTCATTAAAATGACATGACAACGAACCTTGGACCGAAATTTGAAATAACGAACATGGAACACGAGAGAAGATACAATGTAAATAGGGTTGCCTATTATAGAATGGACGCCAACCGATTTTTATTAAAGGGGAAAATGGGTAAACCAAATAGAAGAAGATAATTATTAATGAAATATTAAATAAAATAAGGTAAAATAATTATTTAAAAACAAAATATCAAAGATGTGACGTTTGTAACGTTACAATAGCTTTTCGCCAAGTCAACACTTTTCGAGTTATTTGCGACTGAATATGTTCATTTTTCAACAAAATAACCACATTTTTAGACGGTTTTTTGCAAATAACTCAAAAAGTAAGTACTTTGTCGAGAAAAAACGTTCTTAGGAAAAATATAGCCTATAAAAAAGTAAAACAAATGGTGTACGCGTTAGGTCACTGGATCTCGTAGAAGAGAGTTATAGCCAATGAAAAATAGATTCATATTCACCAAATTTCAAATAGAATATTTCGACCTGAAATATCCAAAAAATTAAGCACTTTCTGGGGAAAACCCATGTTAACTTTTTTAAAGTGTTTAAAAAAGCTTTATTTATGTTTTTACAAAAAGTTTCTAACATTAAATGTAAGCAAGTTACGCTCAAAATAAAGTTGGTCCCTTTTGTTTTTGCAAAAAAAAATCGGGAAAACCACCCCCTAATTAGGAACTTAAATGAAATTAATCGTTACCGCTCCACAAAATATTTTACTTATGTTGTATTTATATGATCTGTATCTCATGTATGATCTCATCGATTCAAAGTGCTTATTTTTGAAAAAAATTGGTTTCAAAGTAAAATTTTTAAAAATTTAAATTTTGAAAAATATGCTCTTTTTCAAAATAACTTAAAAATTGTTAGAGATATTAAAAATCTCGAAAACAAAAAAAGTCAGATTTGCTTTTCTGAATATCATGTATTTTTTTGTTTTTCTGTTAGACAAAAATTGATTAAGATTTGATGTTTCTAAATTTGCATACATTCGTGATCAGTGACTCGTTCAACCCCTTTTAACTACAGCCCTTTCAATAATAAGGGCTTTGAACCGATGAAACTTACAGATCATATAAACAATATATACAAAAGTCAAGAAACTTGTGAAGTCGTAACGATTAAGTTCATTTAAGATACTAATTAGGGTGTGATTGTCTTGATTTTTTTACCAAAACCAAAAGGGACTAACTTTATTTTGAGTGTAACTTGTTTAATTTTGATGCTAGAAATTTTTCTTATAAAACAAAAATGAATTTTTTTTTAACACTTTAAATAAGTCGTAATGAGTTTTCCCCGAAATGTGCTTCATATTTGGTTATTTCACGTTAAAGTATTCCATTTGGAATTTGACAAATATGAACCTATTTTTCATTAGCTATAACTCTGCTTCTACTAGGTGTAGATACGTGATATATACACCATTTTTTTAAGTTTTTTAGGGCTTTATTTTTTCTAAGAATGTTTTTCGACAAAATTCTTACTATTTGAGTTATTTGCGAAAAACCGTCTAGAAGCGTAGTTATTTTGTTGAAAAAATGAACATATTCACTGCCAAATAACTCGAAAAGTATTGACTTAGTGAAAAAACTCTATAGAACAAAAGTTGCTTAAAATTAGCCAGTTTATCCATTTCCTGACTTTCTTTGGACGAATATTTTTTCACCCTCAAAAGGGGGTGAAAACCACCCCCAGGGTAAAAGCACATATCGGCACGATATCACTTTCTTTCTTTGACTTGTTAGCTATGTGTATGCCAAATTTCATGTCAATCCAAGCGGTTCTTTAAAATTTAGAGGTTTTGCAATATTTTACCGTTAAAGAACGGACTAGTTCTCAGGCGGTATTTACAAATATGTCAAAAAGTAAGTATTTTTGCAACGAAAGGCAACGAAATTGCTGACTATGTGCGAAAGTCGCGATAGTTTCAGAAATTGAAAACATATTCGTATCAGTAAATTTTAATATAAAAACTTATACAGTGCTAGTCAAAAGTCCGTACCCCCCCTCGTATCTTTTGAACGGTTATACATATAATAGTGAAATTTGGAGTGAGGAAATAAACGGACGTACGCTTCTTAACTAGTCATGACAGGTGACGTAATAGTGACAGATGACTTTACAGCGCCACTGTGACAGATAATTTTAAATGGGACCTTATGGCAAGTGACACCTCATTTGAAAGGTATTGAAAATATCTCTTCAGTCATACTAATTGTTTTGGGTTTAAGTTGATTTTGATTTTGGTGAATAAATGAAATAAATATAACTTTGTAGTTTCGCATTTAATTCTTAAAAATTAAAATGTCAGCCCATGGTTATTTTGTCAAAAAAGTTGACATTTTTCAGCTCTTTAGTAGTTTTTACGTCAACGTCAACCTTTTTGACAAGTAACCATAGGCGGAGGTTTGAATTTTTATTAATTAAATGCGAAACTACAATTTTATATTATTTCATTTATTCATCCAAATGAACTTAAACTCAAACAAAATTAGTATAGCTGAATGGGTATTTTCAATACCTATCAAACAAGGTATCGCTTACCATAGGGTACCATTTAAAATTATCTGTCACAGTGGCGCTGTAAAGTCATCTGTCACTTTTACGTCACTTGTCTTGACTAGTTAAGAAGCCTACGTCCGTTCATTTCCTTCCTCCAAATTTCACTATTATAAGTATAACCGGTCAAAAGATACGAGGGGGGGTACGGACTTTTGACTAGCACTGTATAAAAAAAAACCAATAGGTATTAGGTGCGTGTAAAAAATGGAGTGTGCCAAATTCAAAATTAGAACATAGTGAAACTCTACATAGATTAACTCGAGAAGCCAGGAAATAATAATAACCCGCCTCAGACTCGGACATGCTAGGTTAACACAGACATGATTACTTGAATAAAATGTGTGTGAAATTTGTAATACGACACTAACAATAAAACACATACCTACGTGAATTTTGTGTTTATAGGCTTGTCGCCCAAAGGGTATAAACATATATTTATTGCCCTTGATACATAAATAACTATTATATCACCTAGTTATTTAATTATTGATACATAATTACTTACCTAAAATTTTAGTTAAAAATTAAAGATTTTGTTGGAAAATCCCGCATTTTCCCAAGAAAATCTTCGTCGAAGCAAATCGGGAAAAACATAATATCTCTATGCAGAATTTTGTTAGGGTGAATTTTTATTTGAGTGTTTTTGGAGTAATGTTCGGAGTTATAGAGCAATAATTGACAAAAAACACGATTTCGGATAGCCATTTTGTTTATGAAAAACATAGCACTATCGGCGGACGTTGCATACCTATATTATTAATATATGGAATCGTAAGATTCGGTTCCAGCAATAAAATTATTGCTGGTAAATAACTTTTCCTTGTATTTTGATAATTTGCCCAGAGTATTTACAATTGACATTAAAACCACAGACACAGAAACTATGCTGATAACGGTTTTTAGGAGTTAGGATAAGGAGTTTTTTATCGCAAAGCTTATCGAGACAGAAAATACAACTATTTTTTTCGAGCAATCCATTAGTAATCTATTAGCCCGGGAGGTAGTGTCAAATTTAACCGGAGGATTTTAGCATGGCTGGCTTCTTTTTATTTAGGTAGTTGTTCCAAAGCTTATTAACAAATGATGTGTCAGCTGGCTCAAACCCGGGGATTTTAGACAAGAAAAGGTAAAATATGAAAGTTGATGGACAAGCGCTACAACTTAAATGTTAAATATTTATATATACGTTACTCAGAACATTTGATAGCCTTGCTTACTTGGCTCCTACCTTTCACTCAGGAGATCCGGGTTCAAATCCTGGTGCGGAAAATTCTTTTTGTTTTTTAAATTGACATTTTATTTTGAAAAATAATCATTTTTATAATACCACGTTTTTATTATTTATACGAGGCCATACAAAAAAATCTGTATGTCTTTTATAGAATCATAAACTATGCATTTTTGGTCATAATATTACGATTAATCTTAATAAGCAAATTTGTTGTACATGAACCCCAGAAGGTTCCTGAGTTGGTAAGACCAACAATCTAAGTGAAAAGGAAGACATTATTTGTTATTTTTTTGGGCAAACTGTTTTTTCTTAATTTTATATGTTGTAGAACCGAAAGATACAACCATAAATTTTCACTTTTCTCTCACCAACAAAAAACAAAAAATAATAAAAAACTACAAACAAAGCAAAAACAGAAACAGACACCAAGTAAATGGCGTGAGTTATATTACTTAATATAATTTTATAGTTATTAAGTACACATTAAAAAATTTAAAATTTTGCAAACAATATGTATACAACGTCAGAGCAAAAAGAAGGCGAACGAGGAAAAGGGAAAGGGAAAGTAAATCAAAAGTTCTATGCCGCTGCAAATATGTATAAAAGTACTCGAAAATAATAATCCTGCAAGTCAATTTGCTGAATTTAAATCGTTTATAAAAAAGTCATTCACTGTATAAAAAGCTCTCTCCAGCAAATAAGCTTTCAAGGCCTTGCGAAAAGCGGGAAATGCTGCAATAGATTTGATGTTAGATGGCAGGTGATTGTACATTTTTCTCGAATTGTATAGTATAGAGCACTTAACTAGCTCAGACCGTGGGGTTGGCAGATAAAGATTATGCTCCACGTTTCTAAGGGGATAGTTGTGAGTGGGTCTCTCTGGACCTTCTGATGCATGTTTGCGGATTAAACAAACGGATTCAAGAACAAACAAAGAAGGAAGAGTTAATATTTTAAATTTTTTAAAGAATTCTTGGCAATGAACTCTGCTATTGAGTCTCAGGGAGTAACGAAGAGCTCTCTTTTGTAGTTTAAAAATACGCTCAAATTGAGTCGCACAACACGTACCCCAGAATGGAAGGGCGTACCGAAGATGAGACTCTAAAAGGGCATAATAAACGGTCCTAGATGTTGACAAATTCATTTCCGTAGCAACTGATCTTAGCGCAAAACAAGCAGAACTTAATTTTTTGTGTAAGGCATCAATGTGCAAGTTCCATTTTAGAGACTTATCCACAATAAGCCCTAAGAACTTCACCGATTCAACTACCTCTAGACTGTTGTTATTAAGTACGAAAGGTTGCATCATACTGTTGTAAGGTAGGACTTTGGTTTTAGAAACGTTAAATAACAGGAGATTCGAACCGCACCACGATTTAAAGGTGACTAGGTCTGTAGCTATGGTATTGCGAAGATCCATGATATCCGTGTTACTCCAAGTAATACTAGTATCATCTGCAAAGAGACATATTTTACCTTTAATGTTCAGACTAGAGATGTCATTTATGTATATCAGAAACAATAAAGGGCCTAGAACTGAATCCTGAGGTACCCCATATTCTAATGGAATGCAAGAAGACGTCTTCGTGTCAATCCTCACAAACTGACTTCTTTTATTAAGATATGATTTAAGCCATTTAAGAGCCTTTCCCCTAAATCCATAGTGCTGTAATTTGTCAGTCAAGATGTTATGGTTTACACAATCGAATGCTTTAGAGAAATCACAGAAAATTGTTGCTGTAGAGTGATGGTTGTTTAGACTGGAGTAAACATGATCGAAAAGGAAGAACATAGCATCATTCGTGCATTTGTCACTCAGGAATCCAAATTGATGTGGAGTAAGCAATTTGTATTTCAACAGAAAAGATAAGATTCTTTTTTTTACCAGACTTTCAATTATCTTCGACAACGTGGGCAGGAGTGCAATAGGGCGATAATTCGAAGCAAGATCTTTATCGCCTCCTTTGTGTATAGGAATAATTATCGCTGTCTTAAGGCAGCTTGGAAAAACCCCAGTTTCGAATGACCTGTTTATTAAGGTAGTAAGATGGTTTAAAGTGCAATCAGGTAGAGCAGAAAACATTTTAAGAGTGAGGCCATCAGTCCCAGATGACGATTTATTTTTGATGTCATTTATTGTAGAGCGTAGTTCGCCTAATACTATGGGTGTAAAAAAGAAACTATTTACATTCCTATGAGAAAGATATGAAATCGGATCCTGAGAAGGAGGTATAGTATTTGTTAAATTTTTTGCCACATTTACAAAGTAATTGTTCAGGGTCTCAGGAGAAGTCGGGATTGTGGTGGGAGAAGAAGTCTTATCTCTCAGTTCATTTACGATAGACCACGTTTCCTTAGCAACATTACCTGATTTAGCCAGCCTCGCATTGTAATAAATTTCCTTGGCGGCCTTTATGGCTTTATGGTAAATTTTCTTGTAAAGCCTAACGTAATCATGGAAGGATATGTTGTCCGAGAATTTTTTTTAGGTACGATAATGAGCGCATGTTCTTTGCAGATATACGTAGACCTCTAGTTGACCAGGGTTTACGATGTTTAGTTTTGATGGGCCTAAGAGGAAAGGATTCGTATGCCAGACCAGACAATAACTTTATGAATCTAAAAAACTCGATGTCGACATCAACATAGCGGAAGTCCCAGTCAGTTGTTTGACATAGGTGTTTAAATGTTAAAAAAAATTTTTCTCCAAAGACACGGAACAATTTTAGTTGCGTGTTTTCACTATTATTTTTTGATTTTAACCAAAATGTAGTCAATACTGCTTCATGATAAGAGAAACCTGAGTTGAAAACAGTACAGTCAGTAGAATTTGGAGCTAAAGACGATACGACATAGTCAATGATAATAGAGCTAGTTTTAGTTATTCTGGTTGGAGAATTTACATGCATACCTATACCAAAGGAATCAAAGATAGAATGAAGAGATTATTGAGCAGCACACACACTGGAGTAGTCAATATTTAGATCGCCACATAGAACTAATTTACTTTTTGAAGGAATAGATTCTAGCAAGCTAAGTAGTTGTTGTAAGAAAATCTGCACATCCGCATCGGGAGTTCTATAAATACAAATAATATAGAAGTCAGAAGATTTCTGATAAATTATGGAGAATTCAAAAACTTTTTCAATTAATAAATTATCAAATTTGGTCACTGCTGAAAAGTCATTTTGTGTAGACATAATCAAAGTACCCCCATGAGATAATCTACTCCTGTTAAATCTGGATATAATAGTGTAATTTTTAATAAACACAGGTTCATCAACATTTAACCAATGTTCAGTTATGGCAACAATCTCAGGAAAATTTAGCTCTTCTAGTAATAGAAGTAATTCATCAGTTTTGTGTCTTAAGGACTGAATGTTAATAAGAAATAAACTTAGCTTGCTATCGTCCAAATTGTCAGAAGGCGCTTGATCTTCTGTACGCGTCAATTTATTTAAAAAAAATTTTTGCTAGATGGGGAATTACTCGAAAAATATTTATTCTGACATTCCCTAATTTTCTGGAGTCGGAGGCGTGTCTCAGTGGAAAAGAAGGATCCAAAAGCCGAAAGATCTGCTTCAACTTCAGCAGTACTAATACCATAAGCCTCATGGAATCTGTGATACAGCTTACGCTGGGAATCCACGTCAGTAGGAAGTCCCTCTGAAGCCAGCATCAACTTAATTGTGGTGTTGGTGTGCCCATCGTAACACGTACTCGAGGGCTGATCATGGAGATAGGCAAGAAAGAGTCGAAGAGGATTCAAAATTCCAGGGTCCCTCAGTCTAGCTAACAAGTAACGACTATTTTCCACATCCGCAGTACGAGATAGCCGCATTATAGGTGGAGTCATCGGGTCCATACATAGCCCATCATCCTTTTTCATAATTTTCTCCGTAAGCACAATACTTGAATTTTGTTTATTAAAGGACTTACTTGCAATAATGGCATCCCTATCTGAACCAATCTGAATGGATATGCCCATGCCCTCCTTAGTAGGTGTTGATGGTGTCGTGTAAGGAGTACTGGATGCTGGAGCCGCTACTTTAATGGTCGTTGAAGCTGAATTCGCATGCGCTGGAGGATTGTCATTAAGGTTGTCTACTACAGTACCAGGCGGCCACAAACTTTGATCTTTCAGCAACTTGATGAAACTTTGATTTTGCACACCGATCTTAAAGTCAGAGTCTGGTCTATCCGTATCCCTCAGCAATGGGAAGCATCGAATAAAATCGGTGGTACCAAGTTTCTCCTTGACATAGTGTGCAATCTCTTTAGCAGTATAAGGAGGTGGAATTTTTGATACAACCACATAATGCCAGTTTTCTTTTACAGTGTATTGGATAGGTGGTACAATATTTACCTTTGAAGGAGAAGACACTAAAGGCTCTTGGGTTTCTGCAGGATCAGTTTGAGTTGAAATGGACTTTTTTATGGTTTGCGGTGGAGTTTTGTTTGGTTTTTCATTGGTACCTAGCTTTTCAATTTTGTGTGCCATTTGGTTGATAGTCATTTTCAAGTCAGCCATTTCCTTCATTATTTCTTCCTTTGATGTATCCTGAATTTGGACCTTCACAGTCTCTTCATGATTGCCCATAAATATTGACACCAGATGAAAAATGTCTTGTTTCATTTCCCTGATCGTATGGAATAAAGATTCATGTTTATTGTCAGGGCTTCTCGTAAGATGACTGTGAATTTCATCTATTCTTTTGTAAAGATTTTTCAAATTTGGGTCATGAGTATTCAAGGTGTCTTATATTTCTGAGATGACTGGAAATAAATCGATATTTTTCTTTAGACAAGTCCCCAGTGCTTCTACAATTTCAATGGGGATCTGTGATTTCTGGAGCTGAGAAACTTTATCGTGAAGATGTCTTACTGTGGGAGAATCACAGATACTACAAAAGAATCTAATATTGTGGTACTTTTGATGATAGAGTACCTTAATAATAGCTTTGTCTAGGCCAGTACACGACGTACAAAAATATCGGCGACATTCACCACCACAGCGAAGTTTATATTTATCCTTTTCGGAGAAAATTTTTTGGCAAACATCACATTTAAAATCAACCATTTTAAAGGCAAGAATAAACTCTTGAAAAATTTGTGAATTTTAGATTGTAATAAAAAAGCGTCAGCTGCATCATGTACGTTGCAAAAAATGTTAGCTGGCCAAGTGGACATGCCGTGGTATTATAAAAATAATTATTTTTCAAAATAAGATGTCAATTTAATAAACAACCAGGATCTGCTGAGTGAAAGGTAGGAGCCAAGTAAGCAACGCTATCAAATGTTCTGAGTAACGTATATAAATATTTGACATTTAAGTTGTAGCGTTTGTCCATCAACTTTCATATTTTACCTTTTCTTGTCTAAAATCCCCGGTTTTGGGCCAGCTGACACATTATTTGTTAATAAGCTTTGGAACACCTACCTAAATAAAAAGAAAACAGCCATGCTAAAATGCTCCGGTCAAATTTGACACTACCTCCCTGGCTATATGTTACAGCCTAAAATAGTAAAACAAATAATTTCTAAAATAAATTACGGGGTGACCATAATTTCATGCTCGGCAGCGTATTTAAGAACGTTCATCAAATATTTCACCCCTAATAAAACTTTTACATCGCTAATACGTATGTAACTCTTCATCCACAAATACAAACAACCGAAGATTTCAATATGTAGCCATTTGTTTCTGGCAAATTCCGCTTGTTACACGTATATGTACACATCCTCAGGGAGTTCACATTGTCAATTGAACCACGTAATTCGTTTACCTATGATGAAGTTGCTGGAAATAAATTTACCTTTGCAACGGCAGGTAACCTAAGCTTCCTTTGTGAGATATAAAGTTGCAGTTCAGAGTTAGTGTTGTTGTCGGTAACTTGTATGTTCTTCTATAGATGCTACTGCTCGACTCTACAAACCTAATATTTTGCTATTTTATTATTTTAAATGGGAAATAAGTCCCAATTTAACTCAAATAATGATTTTGTTGACGTTTCGACTTCCAACTCGGACGTTGTTATAAAAATATAAAATATTACTAAATTAAACAAAAATGTTGCTTAATAAAAAAAATTCTTCTAATAATTTAATTTAATCTGACTCATTCATATCGGTAATTCAGACATATATTATACTTGCTAATATTGCTAATATTTATCAGCTGCGTTCCTGGGACGACTTTATTGAAAGATAGTTCATTCAATTACATGAAATCAACTCTAACTTATTCATATCGGCAGGGCTTACCCGTGCAGGGCTGATGCCTGCCAGGTCATGGTTTTTAGCCTTGATGTGCTGTGACTTATCACTATACAAATTTCTAGCCTTACAGGAATACCGTTACTCGGAGGGTTCACTAACTCTTAGACTAGTCAACCCATACATCTTTTTCGATATGTTCGGGGATGTTTATTATTTCTTTACCTATTTTTTTTTAACTATTGTAAGACGTCATATTTCTTTTGTAACCCATACAAATTGTGCTATAATTCTTTTGCTAAATGTATATGTATCATTTCTTATTCTCTTGTAAGCTTAATACGTTTGTGTAGGGAGAGTTGGCTAATGATGCGCTGCGGGTAATTGTGCACATCAATGTTTCTAATCTCCTATTTAATAAAATTGCAAAAACTATATTGTCGGGCCATCTAGTAGGAACTGCCATATCTATCCACAAACGATCGTCGGAAGATAATTTACCGGTTAGCAGTTATCGTTTGCATGTTTTTGCGTTGTATGATATTGTTTGTGTGACTGAGAAAATAAGTAATAACTTTTTTCTTGACAGAAATATAGTTTAAATAGTACTTATATCCTTTATTTATTTACCATTTTAAATATTGATATAGTTAGTTTTGCTCGATTCTTTTTGGTTTTTAACAAATTTTGTGTTATTTGGTGAAGTGTAACGTCGTGTAATGGTGCGCATTGCGCACCATTAGCCGGTAAGGTGTATCAAGGCATTTTTTACGTTTTGTGACTGCGTCATAAAACGCAAACAAGCGCTAATCAACTGTCAAAGTAGAGAAAGGGGCAAAGAAAACGACAAAATTGAAAAAAGGTACAAAAAGGAAAATTTTTGAACACAACAGCTCTGAAGTTATTTCAGAAAGTGAACTGTGCCATGATGATGAGTTGGAGGATCTCGTGTAAGATCAAAATAACTTCTCTGTATTGTGGTGACAGTAGCAAAAAAGACGAGGTATGCTGCAAGTGTTCGATATATTGTCAATGGTCTCATGCCATGTGTATACGATAGAATAGTCCAGAAGGATATGTTTGTAACTTCTGCAATACCTAGATTTTTTTTAATATGTATCTGTAACTTGGCTTCTTACCTTTTCCGAATATTTTTTGTTCCTTTAATATTCATGTTCAATAAGCTACATTTTCGAAGGTCATTTTTAAGTTCTATTATTGCGCACACTTATCCGACATATGCGTACCATTAGCCGAATAGGTGAGACAATTGTGCGCATTACACTAATTGGAAATTTCGCCTATCACACTTCTACTGTTTAACCATTCATTAAGTGCGGTCCCTACCAATATACCTAAGCCTTTGAAGTATATCTTTACAAAATTTGGAAACTGAAATGTTTCAAGTTTGTGAAATATCCTGAATTTGCCTTAGGTGCGCACCAATATCCGACTCTCCCCTATTGTTTGAAATGTATCTCAGGTAAGCCTTTTTCTTTCTCTTTCATTTTTCCTTCACCTCTATACCGAACCACAGATTTTTTTGCTTTGGGAGAAACTTGCTTGTATTTATCTTTTTTTCATTCAGAGTTTCTTGAGCGGAGTCTATAATGTTTTCTCTCATTTTTTCTCAGCTATAGTTGATTCCATTGCTTTGGATGATATACATGTTTCTTCTACTCCTTTTTGTATAAATATCTTGTGTCGTGCTGCAGATTTTCAAGTTTTGTCTTTGTGTTGTAATCTTGTATAGGACTTCCTTTCTTATTTAGTTAATCATTCAACACAATTTCCAAAACGTAGGTACTTAGTAGACAATGAAATGTCAAGAAAAAAAAAATAATATTCGCTTTATAAAAATAATATTTTCCGAAAATCGTTCAGGAATTTAGACATTTTTGACAACATTTTTGAAAGAAATGTTCGATATTTCCTTATACTTAGGCGTTGCATGGAAACGAAAAATAACTACGGAAATGTTTTTTATATTTAGCTAATGCCTCGACAACTAATGGCCATTGGCATGGTAGGTGCGGTCAATTTTCGCAGTTAGGTACCTAGTGTCATGTGTAGTGTGTGTGTGTTGAGTAAGTGTCTTGTTACTTTGCAAAGTCGACGTCATTGTCTCTGCAAAGGGATGATAATTGTATCCGAACGTCCGCGGTCACTCCGGTGAGTACCGGTCCCAAAAGGAGAGAAGCTATTTTCATCCATTAATTTATAATACACGAAAAATCCCTGACCCTGGTGATATTAGAACTCACGACCTTTGGACCTTTCGATTCAAAGGTAGGCGTTCTTACCACTGAGCCACAGAGGGGGTTAACTACGGAAATGTTATTTCCTTACTGTAAGGAAATATTTTTTTCTTACAGCAGATTCAGAACAAATTTATTAAATAACACCTTCCTATCATCACTCATGATTAAACTAGGTAATTTTGCTGTTTAAAATTATTACAATCACAGAAAACACTAAAAATACTGCCAAAAAATTTTTCTTCTATAGTTACAAAACCTGTATTTGGTGGCATCACGAATATTTGAGTCAAAATAATAATATAACTTTTAGAAAATTTTAAGGTGTTCATGTTAATATCATTTAAATGTTCGATTTTCGGAAAAACAGTATGTATACCTTGTAGGAAAAGCCGCATTCTCGGGCTCTATATTGCCTTGTCTCGGCTTGCGCCTCGACGGCAATCTTTACATCGTCCGGGAATGTTAAGCTTTTCCCACTAGGTACACAAGTTACCATTATTATTTATTACCGGTTTTTACAATTATTTGTACTTTTACTATAAGTAATACGATAATAAGTAACAGGATCAAGAAAAAGTACGTGAGGATTAACCTTATGGTTGTTTGAAGTTTAACCCGGGAGTAGTCGCGCTCACTTCTGTAACGTCGATAGTCGCGTGTGAGATTCTATCTCAAAATACGAATTTAAAACAAATTTTTATTTTGTACTATTTTTATTTACTTTCTATATTGAAAATATATATTTCTAACAATTTCATTAAAAAAACCTGTGTTAACGGCCACCTGCCAACATCGGCCACCTGTCCTAACGGCCAGTTTAAAAATTTCCTTCTTTCATTTTTAGTGGCCTTTACTGACAAATTTTACTGTACATATTACGAAAAAGGATGAAATGTGACATTCTATCTAACGGCGCGACTACTCGCGGGTTAAAGCTAATTGGCTCTCCCCAAAGCCATAAATTCCACAAAAAAAAGAAGAAGAAAAAAATTCCTACGCATTACTACACCCTTCCTCGAGGCACTTACGAAATTTTTTTCAAAATTGCAAAATTTTTCATCAAGTTATCGCGAAAAGGGATAAAAATTGAGATTCTATCTCACCGCGCGACTACTCGCGGGTTAAATCACAGGAACTTTTTTTCTACAGTAATGCTCAGCATAAAATAATAAATAATAAAACCATCAAGCCTACTTATGAACAAATTTTTAAAAAACATTGAAATTTGGCTGATTCAAGTGTTATCAAAAGTGATAGGTATTTTAGAAATAGGTATCAGTCCTAGAAATAGATAACAAACTAATTTTGTTAAATTACCTCTACAAACAAACTGATTTAAATGAATACAATTACAAACTGGTATGGATTCCAGAACATGCAGATGTAAAGGAGAATGCATATAAATAGATATATTATGTAGATAAATTTGCTTAAATAGGATGTGATACGAATATAGGATGTGATACGTTTACAGCAAATATCAAAATAAGTAAATTGAGCTTGTTAGCAAAATTGAAAACAAGTAAAATCAGCAATTTTGTAAATAATTATTGTAATGAAATACGAGCATTTTTTTATGTAAATGTGGAGAACAGATTCAGATAGTAAATATATTTATTCATATCTTATTAAATCAAAGTGAGCATTCTCTATGGTCCAGTGGTAACAGAGCCTACCTTTGGATTCAGTGGTCGTGAGTTCAAATCTCATCAGGAGTACGAAATTTTTCATTTATTTATTAAAATTAAATAGGTACCGTAAAATGGGGCGGATAGGAACGGTTTTCAACTTTCAACCGAAAAAAATGTCACTAACACATATTGCAAACATAAAACTTATGCATTGTTATTTGGGTCTTACCTTGCTCTCTTGATATTTCGATAATAATAATTTAAAAAGTTAATACTTTAATCACAAGAAAATCAAAACCTGGTGTTTCTAGGGAACACCTGTATAAAAACTTTTTTTTCCTATTCGTACATTTGTAGGGTCAATATAAACAGGTAAAATATGTCTAAGGTGTAAAGTAACATACACAAATAAATATAAAGTTTGTATTGTTGGAAAAATATATTGCTGAAATGAAAAATAGTTTTTTAACTCTAATTTGGCATTTTCCTCTGAAAGACTATTAACCAGTTTCTTTGATAGTCTAGGAAATTTGTCTTTAGCTGTTGTAGATTCATTCCTGCCTTGTCCTGTTTTTCATTCCTCAACTATTTTGCGCCACATATTCTTCATGGGTCTTGTTGCGTTTTGACATACATTTAATCTTTCTGGACAGCCGTTCTGATTATTGCAGAAAACCGTATAAATATTTATTTCAAATTTACCGAATCCACATTTGGTCCTTCGAGCCGGATGCTGATAATAAGTGCCCATAATAATTGATAAAACTGTGTTCATTTTTACCACACGTGGTTGAGAACCCTGGTAGAAGTTTGTTTTGGATTGGAGACGATAGCTAACCGCTAGAAACACGTTTTGCAAGGCATGGTTTGTTGTTAGATAAGATATTGTTTCGTTTGATCTTACTCTAGGGAGATATCAGATAAAAAAAGTAATTTCTAATATGTGGGGTGAATGGCGACACGGTAAATATTATGTTCCTATCCACCCACATATCTCAAATTCATGAGGTGAACAGTAATAATTGTTGTTAACAAAAAAAGTTAACAGATAAATCCAAATACCATCATCTTATATTGTTGTAAAGGTTAAAATAAACAAAAAAACAATACTCTTCAATCTATATTGACAGACATTTTGTACTTACTGAGAAAGTTTTTTAGGATGAGAACATAGGAACATAGGTAATTGTTTAGTGAAGTTTTGTTTCTATTCACCCCACTGTTCCCATTCACCCCATTTTGCGGTACTCACCGGAGGGACTGCAATCGTCTAAATAAAATTAGGTTGTTTTGTAAAGAGAATGAAGTCGACTTTTCAAAGTAACAAGACATTTACTCAACACACACTACACACTACACTAGGAATCTGATTGCAAAATCAACTGTACCATGCCAATGGCCACTAGTTGTCGTGGCATTACGCTTAATAAAAAAAATCAAAGTGGTATATTTCTTCCCAGAGTCTTATTTTTCATGTCGAGAATTGCGGTATGCAAACCAAACGTTATGTTGTATTAACCAAACGTTTATGTGCGATGAAATAAGGGACGTACTTTTTTAAAGGATTTTTTATAAAAAAGAAGCAAGACAAATTGTTGACTGTTCTGTTTTAACTTTATAGGGGGAGTCGGGGTCTGTGAGTTCGCACACAAGTATTTTCTTATTTCTTTTCAGTAAATTCGACAACTAAATTTTTTTTGTTTGCTGAAGGTTTGCAACCGTTGCAAGTTCATACTTGAATGCAAGCAGTATATAGAAATGCATGTTTTGCGTAATATCTAACTGTCAAGGAAGGGCCTCGAAAATTATAAAGTACACGGGAGAAGAATAATGATAGACCATGACCGGGTTCATTGAGTACTTCACCAACAGAAGAAATATGATATGAAAGGCTTTATTAGAGAAAATTGTCTAATTTCAATCAGATTTCATGATGTGGTACATAAACTGGAAAAACGGTAGTGACTTTCTTCTGTCAATAAATGCTGACGACGAATCGTGGTGTTATTACTTTAAACCATCCCGTATGATGTCATTGACTTAATGGAAAGTACAAATTATCCGCTGCCAAAGAAGTTGAAAGATAAATCTTCTGCAGGGAAGGTTATATCAACATTTTTTTCGACCATCAAAAACTCTTGCTAATAGAGTTTACACAACCCATAGTGAATAGCAACGCAAATATGTATAATGTAACTTTAACCCATCAACGACTGGCGTTGCCATATGGCAACGCAAAACACTGTTTAAAATATTAATTCTTACACGAAAAGTTGAAACCGAAAAACAGAGATCATGCTACTAGTTATTATGTTAACGTTGTTAGACTGTTTGTCTAATTTAGGGTGTCACTAAAACGAAAATTAATTTGTCAAATCAGTTGTTTGTGAGAGCATTTATGAAATTGTTACTTCAAGATGGACGTCAGATTTGCGTAAGTAAAATAATAATACTAAAAATTCGTATACGTGTTTGATATTAATAAAATATAAAGTCAAAATAACGTGTTTAAAATACTCAATATTGTGAGACCAATTCTTTTAGTTTTTATTTGTCATATTATATCCCAAACATGAGTGTTGCCATACGGCAACGCTAGGACGCGCTATTACCGACTTTTATAATATACTGTTTATTTTTTAGAATAGGCTTAACACTTGAAGAGGCATTACAAATTACATACGATGATGACATAGAAGTGGTCGAAATCTACATTGAGCCTCCAGAGGGTGAGCTGACAGCTGAAGACTCAGGCGAGGAAGATGGTGGTGGACGGTGGTCGATAATTTGTCAAAAGATCAACTTCGCTCACAGGCCGAGGTTGTTCTT
Organism: Diabrotica virgifera virgifera; assembly: GCF_917563875.1. Classification (NCBI taxonomy): domain Eukaryota; kingdom Metazoa; phylum Arthropoda; class Insecta; order Coleoptera; family Chrysomelidae; genus Diabrotica; species Diabrotica virgifera. The sequence continues at coordinate 191,038,813 of NC_065446.1, read as the reverse complement.
TCTAACAAGAATAACACAGAAGAAGAGCGACTGGGGAGCAAAAATGGTCCATTTGAGGAGATAGATTCTGAAAGTGTTGGGGATGAAGAATATTTAAAAGTTGATTTGACAAAAGTCATTTGAGTTCGTGGCGATATTGAAGCAACAAGCAAACCTTTTCCACAACCTACTTGGGTTGTGGAAGGTGTAACCAAAAGGTGGGCAGATAACAGCATAGTGACCGTCGCATCAACCTCATATGAGGTTTCACCTGTGAATGAAGTAAAACGCTATTCCCTGGTCGATAAAAAGAACGTACACATAGGCATACCTCAAGTTATTGCGAAATATAATTCTGCAATGGGAGGTACTGATCTTATGAACCAAAACATATCCAGATATTGTATAAGAATCCGTGAAAAAAACGGTGGTGGTGCTTTTTTACTTGGCTAGTTGACTGTTCAGCGCAAAACAGTTGGAATTTAAAAAGAAAAAAAGGGTTACTATGACGCAGCTTCAGTTGAAGCGAGATATTATAACATTTGTCAGGGGTACGAATCCGGCAAACCAAGGGGGTCGTCAAAGCTTAAGTATTTCCAGTAGATCCTTTAGCAGAGTTTCCGGTAACGTGCGTTTTGACAATATAGGACATTTCTTAACAAACACCCCTGATAGAAAAAAGAAGAGATGTGCAGCTGAAAACTGCAAATCCATCATGTGCACGTGCACAATGTGTACTAAATGGAAGTTAATTTTCACACACGATTTTAATTTAATATTCACTTTGTAGCTAATTAAAAACAATTAATGTTTTCTAGCATGTGCTTATTTTTTGATCCTACAGGAGACTAGCGTTGCCATATGGCAACATATTATTTTGAGAAAAATAGATACCAAACATAATTATTTCTTGTTGTTTTAAGCATTACTAATAATTTACTTAATAATTTGTTTAAAGTTATTCTAATTAAAAAAAAATTAAAACTCCGTCCTTGATGGGTTAAACAAGCTTCACTATATTATATATAATCTGGTTCTATTCTACTGTGAGGTGTCGAGAAATCTGTTTTTACTTCCTAATCATCTCTCTCCAAAGTTTTCTGTTGGATGTCCTTCTCTTGGCTTCCTCCCATGTGAGGTTTCTCCTTTGTAGTGATTTTCCCGCAGCTTCGTTTCATTGTTGACACGGTCTTCCTCTTCTCCTTGTACCACTTTCTTTTGCTTTTCAAACTACCTTGACTTGCCTATGTGGATCTAACCTTTTTAAGTGACCAAACCATCTTAATTGTGATCTTTCTATTGCTCTGTTGGCACTCTCAACATCTAGGTTGTTTCTTATCGTTTTATTTTTTACCTTGTTCATTAGCGTTACTCCTTCTACTCTTGGTAAATACTTCATTTCGGAAGATTGTATCTTGCTCTTCTCCCGTTCAGTTAGCGTCCATGTTTCACTTCCATATAGCAAAGTAGGGAGGTATATTGTCTTATATACTGATACTTTGTCGTCTTGCTAATTTCGATTTTGCTAATGAAACCTGAATTCAGGGGGTGATATAGTTGTCAACTACTATATTTCCCTGTTTACCCTGAGCCCACCTCAACGGTTCAGCAACTCAAACGCTTATCAATCCCAATCAATTCCGCTAACGACGTGATTCTATGTTTACTATTTTTTAAATTATTTCCCTGTTTATCTGGAACGATTCCGGATCGCGAAAAACGCCGAGCCCACTTCAACAGTTCAAAAACTCAAACCTCATCAATTCCGATAATGTGTTTCTATGTTTACTGTTTTTAAATAAGTTTAAATGGGTAATTACCGATCGTACTAACACGTCTTTTATCCACATTTTGGATTCTTACTATTATACTATACACTCTGCTCACTCACAGATTTGTAAATTGTCCGTAATAGCCCAGAAATCGGGTAATACTACGGAACCGTATACAAACACGTCCTACTCGCACGGCTAGAGATGGGACATTCGCAAGCTTAACCAACCAATAAGAAATAAACGTCCAATGAAGCTGGATCTGGTGTCATTCTTTGGAAACTTATATCCTCGGCCGAATATTACCAAACTAGTGAAAGGAAACCTACAGCGAAAACAATAGAGGACATTAGAGCACCCATCAAATGATCGTCATCATCATCATTGGCTCTTCAACTTATGGTGGGTCTTGGCCTGTTCTTGAATCGACTTCGATTCCTTCCTATCCTTGGCCTTGGTTTCCCAGTTTCGTACTCATAATGCTTGTAAGTTGTCTTCCACCTGGTCCTTAAATCGTGCTCTGGGCCTGCCTTTTCTCCTCATTCCAACATTCTGGTTATAAAGGTGTTTCGATGGCTTTATGTCATTCATTCTCTCTAAGTGGCCTAGCCATCGCAGCCTAATTATTTTGATAGGCCTACCAATACTAGGCCCATAAAGGCGGTAAAGCTCAAAATTATAGCGTCTACGCCATAATCCGTTTTCGTGCACGCCTTTATAAGTATGTCTGAGTATTTTACGTTCAAAACAGCCAAACAGTTCTTCACCACTTTTTGTTATCGCCAACGTTTCTGACGCGTGAGAAAGGGCTTGATTAGAGTTATGTGTTATGTTCGTTATTTTTGTGACTATGTGTGATGTTAAAAGTTTCTTTAACCCACAGTATGCTCTACTTGCTAGATATACGTCTGTTAATTTTTGCAGATACTTTGGTTGATTTTTGAGCGTAGATATCTAAACTCTCTTATTCTTTCGAAAGTAGAATCTCCTAACCTCTAACCATAAGAGCTTTGGTTTTTACTACTTGATTACTTTTTGAAACCTGTATACACTTAGTTTTATTAGTATTAAAGTGTAGCCCCATTCTTTTTGCTGCTGCTTCCAATGGCGTGAATGATTAGACCAGATCCGCCTCTCTTCTTGTCATGATATCAATATCGTCCGCATACACTATGTAGCAGTAAGTTTTTTTTCCTTCTTTGTATTTTACAAATAGCCTCAATACATGTAAGGTAAGTGCGCCAAATATTGCTATGCTCCTAATATTGCCACTCCCCATAAATTTATTAATTTTTCCCCTATGTCACAGATGGCCATGTAAGCTCAAATATCGAATTAAAACAGCCACTGTAAAAACGTTATAGGTGGAACCAGTCAGTATTGGTGTTCACGGCAAAGCAGCGCAGTATTTCGTGAGATTTGTTTATAAAAACGTGGGAAAACTGTAATGATTGTTATAATCTTGCTAATACCGATTATAGAAGGGTGAGAACGTTATCAGGTAGGTACATTCAAGTACTTTATTAATCCATATTGTGTTTAATTAATATAAAAAAGAATAAAACATAAATCGCCATTTTTGTTCCGCAGTAGTAATGATCCTAATATTGCCACATGAGATAGTTCCTAATATTGCCATGGCAATATTTGGAACCTAACATGAAAATTTACTTTTTATTAATAAAAACTTTCTTTTAACAGAATGCCGAATAGAAAGAGAGCCATGTGGTCTGAGTCGAATCTCGTTGCAGCGTTAGAAGCAATAAGAGCTGGAAGCAGTATAAGCCAAGCTTCATTACGATATGAAATATCTCGAACAACACTTGGACTACATTATCGCAGCCAAAATTTGGTTAAACGAAATGGAAGGAAAAGTGTTTTAAGTTTTGAACAAGAAAGAGATCTAGTTCGCAGAATTCATAAACTAGCATAGGTGGGCATGCCAATAACCAGTAAAATAGTTAGAAGAAGTGTATTGTCGTATGCGATGATAATGAACATTCCCAATTTTTTTCTGATATATCTAAATTAGCAGGAAGGAAATGGCTGAAATTATTATTTGCAAGACATCCTGATGTGGCTAGAAGGAAGGCTCAGTAAATGAATCCAGCAAGAACACAGAAAATGAATCCGTTTATTGTAAAGGATTATTTTAAGAAATTGCAGGAAGTATTCAATAAATTGGAATTGTTTGATAAACCTGGAAACGTTTACAATATGGACGAGAAAGGTTGCCGTCTAACGATCCATAAACAGCAAACCGTATTGGCCAAGAAAGGTGCTAAACGTATCCACTTGACAGCGCCTGAACACGGTGAAAATGTTAGTATTGTGGGTTGTGGAAATGCCCTGGGGCAAGCCATCCCACCGTTCATTCTTTTCAAAGGGAAGAGATTGAAGCCTGAATGGAATGATTATCTACCACCAGGATCAAGTGTAATGATGACACAGAAAGGGAGCATGACCAATGAGGCGTTTATTTCATGGCTAGCACATTTTTAGTAAAGTTTGGTTAAAAGCGATGACACCAGCTAACATCATCTCTGGGATCAAAGCAACTGGAATATTTTCTTTTAACCCAGATATCACACCTGAATCAGCATTTGCACCCAGTCTTATAACGCATATTGAAGAAAATGTGTTAGGACCACTAGACGTCGACGATAACAACGTAAATAAGCCATCAACTTCTACAGTTGATAAAAACGGTCCCTGCACAAGTGGAATAAGTAATAAAAAAAACAACAAAACGTCTTCGTTTATATAGCGAGTCGTCTCACTCTGAATCAGATTTCAGTGTTCATGATAGTACATCTGATGATATATACAGCGAAGATGAAAATATGGTACCATTCACTCCCGAAAAAGTTCCAGAACCAGACACTTCTTTTAAAGGTATGGGCTTACTAATTTCGCCCCTAATCAAGATAACTGCTACAAAGCGAAAAACAGCAATTAATAGCAAAGCTCAAGAAGTTACGAAGAATTTATTTTCCACAGCGAGAGAAAAATCACCCAAAGGTAAAAGTAACAAAAAACCTTCCACACAACAAGAAAAATCAAAAGACAAAAACAAAGAACAGGAAGAAAAGAAAATTTAAAAAGTAGTGAATCATGGTTCTGTTATGTATGTAATGAAGACCGCCAGGCTAATATGAGATTATGTCTTGCATGTGGCCAATACGTGCATGAAGAGTGTGTGGGTCTTACTAAACATGATAAGGACAAATTCATATGCCCCAATTGTTCTCAAAAATAGTCAAAATCTCACATTAGTTTTTTAAATGTTAAGGTTCATTATTATTGCTTATTTTTATTAACAAAATACCTGTTCGTTTTATTGCCAGTACTGCGGAAATATTAAGGGTATAGGTTCCAAATATTGCCAGTTAGCAATCGTTTAAAAAAAGAAGAATATATATTTTTAGATTGTTTTATTTTTATAATTGTTTAGAAATTAGACTATAAACATGTTTTTTACTTGTTTAATAAATTTACAGGTTATTTCAAATAAATTTGTATTTAATAAAAAATAATAAGTCGTAGCATGGCAATATTTAGCTCACTTACCTTATTACTTCGGTTTTTAGCCTCAATTGACGTTGCCTGACCATTTTTTCCTCGGTGGTCCCAATGATCTTCTTCCATTTGGCGATTTGTCTCTTGCTATTCATACTACTCTATTTTCTGTCATTCTTTCTATGTGTTGATTCCATGCTTTTTTTTTTCTTTTTTTTGGTCCACATGCTATTTTTTCCATACCACATCTAGCTCGAATCTCTTCACTTCTTACTCTGTCTCTTAGAGTATGGTTTGTTATTTTTGGTAAGACTTTCATCTCTGCTGTTTCCAACAGTCTTTGTGTTTTCGCCGTATCTGCTCTTTTTTCCGCTATTTACGTCATTATCGATCTTATTGTTGATTTATATATCCTGACTTTTGTTTCTGTTGTGAGGTAAGTATTTGTTTCTCCAGATTGTGTTGTTGAGACATCCTGCTGCTCTTTTCGCCATGTTCACTTGTTTTTGTACTTCTCCTTCCACTTTTCCGTAGCTTGACAGTTTTATTCCCAAGTATTCTGTTTCCATCACCTGTTCTATTATTTTGTTATTTACGACCAGTTTACATCGTCTCAGTTCCGCTGATATCACTATCGATTTAGTTTTATGTATTGAGATCACCATGTTGTATATGAGCGCCGTGTATTCGAATGCTTTAATTAACCTTTGTAGGTCATATTCATTTTCGGCTATTATTATGGCGTCGTCGGCGTAGCATATTTATTATCTTTATTTCCTTTTCTCCCATTCTATATCCTCTTCTTTTTTAACTTTCTTTATGAATCTCCTCGTCTAATGGCAGTTACATGGTTGATAAGTTGCCATAGTTTTCCTTTACATCTTAACAGGGCCGTACGGTGCTATGATGCGGTGAGGCAGTCGCATCAGGCGGCACCACAACGCCTTTCAACGCATTTATTTTTTTCGAGTCCTGAGAAAACTGATAAATATTTTTGAAAAATTTAAACGCAGAATGAAAGATTACGTTATTACGGAGGGCTGAAAGGCCATAAAATAAAATAAAAGTTTTTTTGAATCATATAAAAATCAGACTAAATTTTCTCTTTTTTCAACTTCTGTGACTTATTAAAATATACATTATAGAAGTTTTCAGGGACTTTCGACCCTCGATAATACTTTAATATTCTTCGTTTAAATTTTTCAAAAATACTTATTAGTTTCGAAAATATTCGAAAAAAATGAATGCATTTAAAAAGAATTAGGCCGAGATCTGGCACCTACGCTCTCAAAAAGGATTAAAGTATTATACATTTTTGTAATCACTATTTCAAAAGCTTTTAAATGAGGTATCACATGATGTATTTTCCCATTAAAAAAAATCAAAATTATGCCTGTTACCTGAAAAGGGATCGCGTAAAGTTCGAGACATTGATGGTATAATATACTATGATTATTTTAAAAATCGACCTGTCCGAGCGTTTTGCTTAAGTAATAAAAATAAAAAACTTAATAAGGGGGGATAACACTTATTCCAGCGCACTGTATGTAGTTTTATTTTAAATTAAGGGAAATAGATGATAAACCACTAGAAAAATATTGTATTCTTTTTCTCATGATCATCTTTCAGTGCGTCACAGTTTTTCGATTTCTCTCTAACGCATTAAATTGTATGTGACAGAAAAAAAGGCACGTCTGGGAATACTTCGGTAATTATTCTAGTTCGGTGATTATTCTAGTTGTCGATAGATGGCGCCATAATCAAAAAAGAATTATTTATTAAATAAAATAATAATATTATCAATATAATCTGTACAATTTATAAGACTATACAAATGAAAGAAAATACCATTTTATAAATGCAATAGACACAATTGATTTGGTTTTATTCCAAATTGAAAATAAAATTTGACAACTGTCAGATTTAACTAAAATGTCACGTTAGAATAAATGTCATAAATGTGTATTTATCACGGACTTACCTTTTTTTCTATAATTTGTGACGCACTGAAAAATGTTCATGAAAAGGAGAATATGAATCTTGATTAAATACTTTTAATAGAAAAAGAATGGGATATAGAGTCAAATGAGCTTCTAAAAGAATTTCATGATATATCCCAAATCATACTATACTTCATTAAATTTTAGAGGTTATGAACTATTTGTGCCAAAAATAACCTTTTCTTTATAACTAAATGTAGTTGTATGACTAATAATTTTATTAACACTACCTGTCTCAGTAACTACCTAGTGGGGAAAGAAGTTTTTCAAAATTATAAATTATTAAAAACTATTTACAAAGCTCCATAAGACAAACAAAACTAAAAAAAGAATGTGTGTGTACTTTGTACGCACGTAAGAAGATATTCTTCTATTATATAATAGGTAATTTAAACGAAGTAAATATACTTAAAAGCTTATTTGTACTTATTTTATTTAAAAATCAAACTAACTTTCTCATCTACCACTTTCAAAAATTTTTTACTAAAACAACCAAAAATAAAAAAAAAAATATGGATCGCCCAGGAATTGAACCCGCAACCTTCCAATATCAGTGCTAACGCATTTCCCACTACTCCAGCGAGGCCCTAGAAATAGATATGTAAGTTTCGGATATAATTACACAACACGGCGACATATAGTGTAAAAATGTTATGCTTACATAATATTTTATTATTTTACTACAGGGAAACACAAATCCAAAAACACAAGAATTATAATAAATAATACATTTCCTAAAACCACTAATATATTCTTTTAATGACTTATTTGCACGGTTACAGATACATACATACCTATCTTGAAAGATTAGCAATGAACTACATACTGTGAGAACTACATACTGTCAGTGTGCGCAGGCGCGCGGATCATGTACAATTTTACCCTCAATCGATTCGCCGCTAAAGAAGATTATCTTCAAAAATTTTGGATTCATATCAATAGAGTCATCACTAGTTGCTACTTAGACTACACAAATCAAATTGACGTGTTTAGCAAAATTAGAGTCAGAATGGTAAAATTGTAATTTTGTAAATGTTATTTAAATACATTTAATTTAAAGTGTGTTGTGTTTTTAAATTAAAAGTTTTGGTTCATTTTGTGTTTCATTTAGGAAAAATAAAAGATAAGTTTCAATAATATTTAAGGGCCTAGGCGCAACGTTTCGGCCCCAATGCTTTTTAAATGCATTAATTTTTTTCGAATCCTTAGAAAACTAATAGATATTTTTGAAAAATTTAAACACAGAATGAAATATTACATTATTACCACGGGCCAAAAGTTCCTTAAAATAAACAAAAATGTCTATTGAATGAAATATGTATTTGAAATTAAGTCACAGTAAATTTTCCCCTGTAACTTATTAAAATAAACATTATAGAAGTTTTCAGGGACTTTCGGCCCTCGGTAATAACGTAGTCTTTCATTGTGCGTTTAAAATTTTCCAAAATACTTAATAGTTTTCTCAGGATTCGAAAAAAATAAATGCATTTAAAAAGCATTGGATCCGAAATTTTGCGCCTACCCCCTTAAAGGGCGGAATTTCGAAGACTTGCATCATATTGAAAACATGTACCGCACCGCTCTGCATCTTAACATATCTAGGTTATCTGTACGTATGTTCTCAATGGTTTTTACTAAATCCAGTGATATTCCCTTTTCGTATAATAAATGTATCGAGTCTCGAATTCACACTCCATCAAAGCTTTCTTCAAGTCTATCAGGCACATAAAATATGCTGGTTTGTTGTATTCCAGCGACATTTTTTTTTATTTTTCTTATTACACAAAACGTATAAAATATTAATGATATTAAATAGAAGGTACGATAAGCTCCCTGTCGAAGTCCTGTTGGTGTCTGGAAAATTCTTGATACTCCGTTCTGCACTTTTACCTTACACTCGACTGCTGAGATGGTTGCTTTCACCAATTTTTTATATTTTAAAAGGGAATATTTTATAGTTTCCACATACATGATTTAGATATTCTATTAAATTATGTAAATCTAAGCTCTTGCAGTAATTATAACGACACGTAACGTAGACATTAATATTAATAGCTTTCTGGCATATGGCTTCAGCTTTACAATATACATATTTCACGTTGAGTCATTGCTTTTTATGTTCAAAGAATTTTTAGTAGAATATATAAAAAACTTTTTTGTACCAAACTTTTTTAACAATATCCGTTGGACATGTTTATCTTAATACACTTAATTTTCTGCGCCGTTCGCGAAACGAATAAAAGTCCCTAACCGTTGGCCGTTCTCTCATCACATCCGAATATATTGAACGAATTTATTTCGTGGTAACCGTCCACCCGCAGAAAGTTTATTCAATTTCGAAAAAGGGTCGAAGCACCTGCAATGTTTGAATTAGTTCGGCCAGAGGGAATTAATCTGATAGTCCGTGCAAGAAAATAAGTAAAATCTACAATTCGAAGATAATTTTGTGATGTTTAGTTTGTTGTTTCTAAATCTTTGGTATTATAGTCCAGAGAAATAAGATTTTTCTCGTGACACATCCCCCTCCAGACCGAAACTAAATTTTTTGAGTAGTATGGATATCTACAGGGTGTATGATTAGTAGGGTAAAGCTCAATAGCTCCGGTATAGTAATAGATAGCAATAAAAATCAATAAAAAAATTTTAGCCACCTTTGAGCTTCACATTAAAAAATTAGTTAGAATGTTACAGGGTGTTCGATAACACAGTGGCAGACCAAACTTATGTTTTTTTTTAAATAGAACGCCCTATATTTTATTTTAAATTCGAGATCCTGTTAACTTCTCCATCACAAAAATATAAAGGTTTGTTATGTTATACAGGGTATTTACAAAGTTATAACCAATTTTATATGAAAATCGTAACAAGTTCAACTCCCTGTATAAAGAAAAATAAGCAAACCAACAATGGTTTATTAATGCCATATTTTTTAACGTATTGTCAAAATTTTCAAGAATGGTCGATATTGCTAATTTTCTTTATATCAAATACAGCGTGAGTCAAAACGCAAGTACATTATTTTTTCAGTAATTTTAAATGGAACACCCTGTATTTTATGTCACTATTGAAAAGTACCATTACCGTACTTTAATTTTTAGATAACATTCCCTATGTCTAAATTTATTAGTTTTCGAGATATTTTAATTTTTCAATGGACCAGTAGCGTGGCCACCCAAATCACCAGAATTTAATAAACTGGACTGATTTTTTTGGGGTTACGTTAATAATGAAGTTTATAAAATACCTCCAACAACAAGGGATGAGATGAAAAATAGAATACAAAGTGTATTTCGATGTGTTAATTTACAAATGCTCCGTAGAGTAAGTAGCTCATTCAATGATCGTTTTTAGGCGTACATAAATGTGTTACGAGATAATTTTGAACACCTTATGTAATTAAATATTAAAAATATTTTATTAAAAGTAGCTTCTAATTTTTTCAAGCATGTTTTTTTGCAAAATGTATTACTGATAAATTATGTTTCGTCCTTTATTTGTTACATTGTTACATTTACATACAAAAGTAGTGTTTAATTGTCTTCACAAAATATTGTATTTTGTGTTTGTGTGTTTTTTTGTAAAATTTATTACTAATTTTCTTTGTTTATTTGTTGCATTTACATAAAAAGGTAGTTTTTAATTGTTTCAAAAATGTTGCATAGTGGTTGTGTTTTGTTTGTAAAATGTATTACTAATAAATTATTTTTATTTCTTTACTTGCTACAGTGTTACATTAATTACCGGATTGATAATCGGTAATCTTCAATTGTCAATTCAGTCATGGCTTACTTAAAATTTAGATAAATTTAAACACCTAAAATAGTTTGCTTTGAAAATGAAAATATCTCGAAAACTAATAAATTTGGGCTCAGGGAATGTTATATAAAAATTAAAGTACGTTAATGTTACTTTTCAATAATGATATAAAGTACAGGGTGTTCCATTTAAAATTACTGAGAAAATAATGTACTTGCGTTTTGACTCACCCTGTATTTGATATAAAGAAAATTAGCAATATCAATAATTCATAAAAATTTTGACAATAATTAAAAAAATATGGCATTAATAAACCATTGCTGTTGTGCTTATTTTTATTTATACAGGGAGTTTTAACTTGTTACGCTTTTCATACAAAATTGATTATAACTTTGTAAATACCCTGTATAACATTAGAAACCTTTATATTTTTGTGATGGAGAAGTTAACATGACTTCGAATATAAAATAAAATATAGGGTGTTCCATTTAAAAAACAAAAGTTAGGTCTGCCACTGTGTTATCGAACACCCTTTAATATTCTAACTAATTTTGTAATGTGAAGCTCAAAGGTGGCTAAAATTTTTGTTATTAACTTTTATTGTTATCTATTACTATAGCAGAGCTATTGAGCTTTAGCCTACTAATCAATCACCCTGTATATTAATAACCTATATATGTTTCCTGCATCCGATTTTGATGACATAACTACATAGTTACAAACAAATAAAGATCAAAAAACGGTAAATTTTCGCTTTTTTCTTCTATTACTAAAGTGAAGCATTTTAAACTAATTTGAGGATAAGAAACTCAAAAATCATATAAAAAACTTCAATACGGCGTTGGCAGTGTATGTCTATCCTTATTTGTTGCTTAGAAAATTGCAAAATATATTTTGCAAAATTGTTTTCCTTATAAACAATTAGAATAACTTTTTAACCGTTACCCGTAGAAAATAGTTATTTTCCTAATTAGTGCGGAAAGTGATACTTTCACGCAAGAGACTGCCGTTGACCCGAACGACGCGATAGCGGAGTTCGGGCAAGCAGTCGAGTGCGGGGAAGACACTTTCCGCATGAATTAGGAACAATATTTTTCTAGGGCCGTATGTTTGGAAAAAAGCCACAAAAAATAGAGTTATATCAATTTTTATTTAGAAGTGAAAATAAACAAATTAATTCTTTGGCAAGGTTGTCAAAACCAAACTTTCAATATAATGAGTTACCACGACGACGATATTGGTTTCCATAACGACGATTCAATAACCATTGTAATTTTCTACTGATCTGACTTTTAAGTATTATGTCAAAATAATTTTATTTCATCGAATTATCGCGCTAATAGGGCTTTTCATCGATTGTCATTTGTTTCGAGCTTCTGTCATATGTTGTATAATCTGTGTATAATATTAATATGCACGGATTATACGACATATGACAGAAGCTCGAAACAAATGACTGCGAATGAAAAGCCCTATTTCATTAAAACATGAACACAATAAGATAAATTTGAAATAAATTAGTAAATAATATCTAAATATTAGTTTATTGCATGTATTATAAATATTATAATGCCATATTACAAGGTATTTTACTTTCCCGCACGCCGTGCGGGAAAGTGTAACTTTCGGAAACGAAATGCGTGCGTGAAAACTGGATCTTTTATCACGGCCGGCGGCCGTAGAAAAATAATTTTTTCATATTTAGAAATAATGAATTTTTATACACATTTAGAAATAAAAACAATTGTTTTAGGACAATTAGAGACGATGTTAGACTCCTTATTTTTTAATTCACAGCAGATTTGTTTATAACAATTAAGAGATAAAATTAGCCGCATTTGAAAGAACGTACTTCATGGTATTAACCTACCATACATAAAAATGATTTAATTTCAAGGAAATTGTCCACAACGCTTAAAAAATTTGGCCCTTAAATCTGCCGGCCTTGAAATTTGGGATAGCGATGAGAAGGGGGAAGGAGCTGTTAACAGTTAAGAGTTAACAGCTCCTGTATCTCTGGTTCTCGATTATTTATTTCGAAGTTTCTTTTTTTAATTTGTATGTACTTTTTACGTACATTACGAATATGCATTATTTAAATAAATTAATTGTTATATACACCATCAAAGTTTACAATTTTTTTTTGAAGTTATACTTCTTCAGGCGCGATTGAGATTGAGGGTGAATTTATATTGATCTGCGCGCATGCGCACACCGACAGTTTGGTATTAGTCTTTATACGGGCTCTGATTGGGTGTTGAAATGATCTGTCAATAATTGTTCAATATGGAGTTTATCGGTAAACCAAAATGTTGTATAATATATTAGTTTTTATTGTTGTGAGGACAGAAATAAAATCAAATTATAATTATAGTGACTTTTTAAATAGTTTTGAAAAGCCACATGTACGTAATTCTAAATGTTTCATTTGTATTCCAAAAAAAATTATCTTCATACCTATTTGGAAAATGTAAAAAAAATGTACTTACCTAGTACTTGCTATGCTATACCACTAGTAAACAATGCTTTAATTTACATAATCTGATTACGAACAAACTTTCTACACATTTTCATCTAATGTATCGTTTTCTTACTCTATGTATTGTTGAATTTTAATTCGACAAAAATCAAACTAATAAAAATTCATATAAACAAAATGTCAAAAATTTCTTCAGTTAGTGTATATTCCCACATGACGTATACGCGAAGGTGGTGCAGTTTGAAATAGCTTCGACTGTCGTACCGCGGGATACACGGGAAGTAGGTTCAAGCCCAATGTAAGTTATATCATTTTTTTATACATTTTATGATTGTAAGTGTATTATTGTATAATTTTTTTTCAGAAGATATGTATCTAATTAAAATTTTTGGCAACAATTATTGTTCAGAAATCATTTGTGGCATTTTTCAATGTGCTTGTGTGTGTTTTATTCTTTTATTTTTTTAATTTTTGGTATTGTTTTAATAAAAATTTTTGGAAAGTAGTAGAGAAACTGTTTAAAGTATATTGATTTCGTTGAAATCATATAATAGAAGTATAACTTCTTACGTGCGTACAAAGTACACACATTCTTTTTTTTTATTTTTTAAATAATATTAGATGTAAGTAACTTTTATTGTAAAACGTACATTATTTATAATTAATAGATATAGGCAAATATGCAAATTGCATATTTTGCATATTATGCATAAAAAATGCAAAAATCTCCAATTCTGCATATTTTATATAAATGGGAATAAAGTGAATATAATTTAAAATTTTGGTTGTATACATGTATATATTTTTATATTCATGTAACCAATAGCTTGGAAATCTCAATATTTATTTTGTTTTATAATCTCTCGGTATTAAATTTTTTGGTATCGTAACTAATAAAAGACAGTTCCAAAATCTGACAGTTTATATCTCTAGGTAAACATTTTTTTTAACGGTCCTTTTAACTTTTGTTATAAAATAAGCCTTGAACACCTGTCTGTGTAATTGTTGTGCTTTGAAAATGCTAAAAATAAAACAGTACAGTGTCATTCATAAAAACAAACTACAGACAAACTACGACTACCTTTTTTTTCAGAAAACTATTACCCAATTGAATTCCTCCAAATTATCATTGTTAGACAGTACATTTTTAATAAAAGAATTTGAATCATTGTGTCAAAACGTTAAAAGTAATACATATTGGAAAGTAACCATTCCAAAAGTTTAAACAACCATGGAAAAAATAGGAGTGGTTCAAATACTAGCTGGAAAATTTTTGGTGCAATTACTAGCCAACTATTATGGTGAATTTGAAAAAATGCCCCAGTTACATCACTTGATGTCGAAAGAAGTTTTTCTATGTATTCAGATAGAAGCCAAATTTGCTTTTTTTTTGTACCACAGATTGAAAAAATTTTTCTACCACAATTCGAAACAATACTAAGTTTATTGAAAGATTATGTATTATTATATTATTCATAAATATTTATGTTTTGTGAATAAAATTACCTCGAATATTAGAAAAAATTGAAAAAAAAAATGTTTAAACAAATTTGATGGTATATATAACAATTCATTTATTTAAATGATGCATGTTCGTACTGTACGCAACAAGTACACACAAATTAAAAAAAGAAACGTCGAAATCCATAGGCGAAAACCAGAGATACAGCTAACAGTTTCTTCCCCCTTCTCATCGATCTCCCAAGTTTCAAGGCCGGTCGATTTTAAGTGTCACATTTTAAAGCTTTGTGGACGATTTGTTTGAAAGTATATATTTTTTATATTCGATACATTAAAATTTTGAAGTATGTTCTTTCAAATGTGGCTGTTTTGATTTCGTAATTGTTATAAAGAAAGTTGCTGTGAATTAAAAAAAGGGGGAGGGGCAACTTATTTTTTTCTTTGTCTCCTAGGACAATTTTTTCTTCTTTTGAATTCGTATAAAAATTCAGTCTTTCTAAATGTGAAAAAATAATTTTTCTACGCTTAATGGTTAAAAAGTTATTCTAATTGTTTATAAACAAAAAATCAACATGTTTTTGCAAAATAATTTTGCAATATTTAGAATTATTTTTTGCAATTTTTCTAATTAAATTAATAGTATAAATCTTCTTCTTTCATAAACTATCCAAAGTATTACTGTAACTTCATCATTTTCTGACTTATAGTGTCGCAAAAAAAGAATTTTGGATAAACAAATTAAATAACTTTTAAACTATTTGACCAATTGCTTTGAAATTTAGGGTATAATTTAAGCAACAGAAGTCTCAGCAATCCGTGTAATCAGAAGGTTCTAAGTTAATTTTTACATAAGTTATGAATGTTTATAAAAACTCAAAATTTCCGAATTATTTTACAATTTTCTAAGCAACCAATAGAGATAGACATATTCAGCGAACGGTATACTGAAGTTTTTATATAATTTATGAGTTTCTTACTCCCAAAATTTGTTTAGAATGCTAAACTTTTTGGTAATAGCCGAAAAAAGCGAAAATTTAGCGTTTTTTATCTTAATTTGTTTATAACTGTGTATATCATCAAAATCGGCTGCAGGAAACATATAGGTTATTATTGTAGATTACCACACTACTCAAAAAATTTGGTTTTGGCCTGTAGGGGGTTGTGTCACCAACAGGATATTTTGTTCCTTATTTCTCTGAACTATTAACCCTGAACCTTTGAACTATTAACTGGTATTGTCATTTTTGGGGCCGAGGTAAATTACTCACCAACCAGTAAAAACATATAATCCTACAGGTATTTTCCTCACCAAATTTAAAGGTTCCTATTAATCCGGTAGGTATTTTCCTCACCAACTCACTCAGGTAATAAAATAAAAATATAGGTTTAATTTAAGAATGTCTATTATGAAAGCATCCGAAATCCGAATACAAGACATTAATTTCCTTACATTATAATAATAGTTTATATAGATAATATGCAAGACGTATAAATTATTATTTAATATTTACTATAATAAGACAGACACTTTACAAAATCCATTCTAGTCATTTGTTTAGACTGATACCTTATTAATAAATTTACTATATTTTTCAATTTCAGTTTAACTTGTTTATCTTTCATAGGTTTTGCAATATGCAAACTTTAAATTTTAACATACGTGTCTACCTGAAATTCTTAAATGTTTTCAAAGAAAATATATTATATGGATGGATGCGTATTACAAAACGATAAATTAAAATGCGAATGGAACGATTCGCAAGCATTCGTAATACGAATAACAAAAGAATTTGCCTCTGTTCACAAATGAGAATATGGCATTTTCGTCTATATAAGTTTAAACTAAATAATCAACATATCTATCTTAAATTTCATTTGGGGGCGTTTAAGTATTACGTAACGCAGTTTTTGAAGATTTTTGACCCCCTTCCCCCCATGTAACGCGCCTTAACGTTATACAAGACCCCCTGCCCCCAAGGTGCGTTACGTAATACTTGAATGCTCCCTTTCCTGGTTTACATGACATTAAATCAAACACAAAACAATCTGATACGTCTTCTGGTTTTATATGTAAGGCCAAAAGTATGTTTGAGCCACTTGCCTCTTTCAGAATCATTTTTATATTCTGATATTAAATCAAGAGACGACCAAGACATTTCTATACCAAGCTTAGTGTAGGTGAAATTTACAACCATGTATTTCAGTGTTCGGACACATTTCAATAATTGCAATCGTTTTCTAAATATTCAAAAATTTTACTAGCATTAAACTCAATTTTGAGAGCTTTAAAAATTTCTGATTTTAACAAATAAAAAATATTGTTGTAAATTTCTGTTCTTTTGTTTGGCAGTAAAACAGTATAATAAAGAAATATAATGCCCATTAATTAGCCCATGAATAATGAATGATTGCAATGTGCCATCCATATAATAAAATTCAATGTGGCTAAAAGTCTTATATTTGTTTCACAACTAATAGTATATTATTCAACGAGCGTGTAATAATGGCTATTAGTCACTCTGATGAATTAGCCATTACATGCGAGTAGAATACTATACTTTTTCTACGACGTTTTTTATTTTAATTAGTAAAAAATATACTCGAATAAACTACTCGATATTTAAATTATAATACTTTACAAAAATTACTAAATGCTATTTACCCCTAATACGTGGCTGAATAATTGGTTGCCTACTATTAGCAAATTCTTATGTATTGTAAAAATACAACAAGAAATAGTCAATCCAAAGAAATAGTTCTAGTCGTTTCAGAAAAATTATAAGCATAAATTTGTACCTACCGTCAATGGATCTAATAAATAGCAAATGGCTATTATCGGTGGACGTATTTCGTTAAAGTTATAATGTATATTTACATTTACCTATATATAATATAGTAATATAACTGTATATTACAATATGTTATAACATATTTAACACAATATGACTTAAAAATAAACACAACATTGGTTAATTCCAATTAATACAAACAAAATGCGCTAATGCCACTGTCACTAAAATAAATTAATGATAAACGTCAAAATTTTTAGTAAACAAGATATAAACGTAAAAAATATACCGACATTGTTACAGTTAAAATTCCTTTAAAATTTTTTCGACGATAATAATTCTTGATATAAATTACAATAATTATTGTATTAAATAAACAAGTTTAAGTAATTTTGTTTGCAGTTTTTATACAATTAATATTAAAAGTGGCATACGCCACTTGAATCTAACTTCAGCCCGTGAGTAATGACCCGGGAGTAACTTCAGCCCGTGAGTAATGAAATATTACTCACGGGTAAAGTAATGGGTGCTATTATCTATGAAAAAATAGCGAATAATGAGCATGTTATTAAACGGTCGTAGAAAAATACAATTATCCTACTTTTGACACAGTTTATAAAGAGAAAATTTTCTCTCTTGGTTGTTTTTTGAGCACACCCCGTCACAAATTCTTGAACCTCATCAATATTGGAAGGAAGTCGACCAGGCATCATTTTTCGTCGATAATTATATATTTTTTCTTATGTAACTGACAACAATCGTAGTAATTGTTTCAGACAAATTAGCTGCAAGTGCTTGGCGTATAATTTTTGCTGGTTTTTCAATTCTCTTGGGCTTTACGTTTACAATAGTTATAAACAATTTTTCGATCTAACTTCTGACAATTTGGTTCATGATTATGTTGTCGGCTACTTCTAGATATTGTAAAAGTTGCACCAATAGTAAAAATTTTTGCACTACAAGTTGTTTTATCCTCCAGAATACTTCTTCACTTTTTAAAACTTTCATTTTATAAAAAATAAATTTTTCAAATACCAATACCGCGTAAGGTTTACCGCTTTCACTTTCTATTAAACATTCCATTTTTGTCAAAATTCCAATTGTGACTAAAAATAAAATACTATAATTAATTAATTAATTAATTATTATAATTATAGGTACCTACTGTAATTTAATAGTAGATAAATAATTCAATTGAATGCCTTTTAGTAAAATCTACCTGAAATAACCATTTTGGTCTTGGTGAGGAAAATACCTGTGGGATTATGACATACCCTTATAAACGCAGGCAAAAGATTATTTTGGTGAGGAAATTACACCCGCCGTCATTTTTGTACGCGTACTTATTATATTTTAAAAATAAAACTATTGTACTTGCTTGTGCGGAATAAACGAAGATTATTTTATTTTATTAAACTTTTTTCTTTAGTTCAATCGTTTGTGTCAACTCTCTAGACGTTAAGTTGACTGCCTTTTTTTCAATGCAAATGAATCAAAATTTGCAGACATATGCATTCACGGGAACAATACACTAATAGTCCAAAATTTTTTTTGTTTATTAATTGTTTGAATAAAAAAACGGATTTAAATGGAAAATACTTAAGGTCTCTTGTTTTTTACAATGTAGAAATTTGAAACTTTTACAGATTGTAGCTAATTATATGAACTATACATAATTTCACTTTTTACGTTAACTTTTTACGTTATGATTCCTAAATAAACAATAAAGTTTCAAATTTTTTGCCGATTTTGACTACTTTTCATGTTTTTACATCATGTTTATAAAAATCCTAAGCGGCGAAGATGTTGAACGCTCATATCTTTGTTGATGTCGTCGCTTATTTGTGTCAAATTTCAACAATACGATACGAAACAAAGCTTTAACCAAAACTCGAATTCAAAAAATTCGTGTTTTTAACGTAGTCTTAGAAAAACCACCGGTAGAGACCTTTCGTGCTACAATTAACATTAGAATTCGTAATTCGTAATTAACTGGGTCTACACCGTGCAATAGTAAAGCATTAGAAGAGATGTAAAAACTGTGATAACTGTATTAGGTGTAAATAATGATTTTGATTTAAGAAATGTATGACGAAATTACAGAAAATGTACAATGTATGTATCAAATGTTGAAATAAATGCAAAAAATGTGTCTATCTTATACATCTTTTTTTTAAAACATGTTTTCAATACATTAGTCCTGTCGCCAGGGGGGGTACAACGGCCTCGTTAATTCAGATGGACTTACTCAAGTTTTTTTTATGTATTTTGACCCGTAGAACACGAATTTTTTGGGTAACAGTTGATCCGAATGTCGATAAGATTGTTATAGACCAAGAACTTGAGAAATCAAATAACAGCGATTTTTGGCAAAACAAAACAATATTTTGTATTTTTTGGGCCATTTTAAGTAAAAAATATTTCTACAAGTTTTTTCGTAGGATGCACAGTTTTCGAGATAAACGCGGTTGAACTTTAAAAAAATCGAAAAATTGCAATTTTTGAACCCGAATAACTTTTGATTAAAAAATAAAATAGCAAGTCTGCTTACCGCATTTGAAAGTTTAAGTCAAATTATATCGGTTTTGATTATTTGCATTGGTAAAAATTTATTTTTTTATTGTTTAACAAAGCTATAAACACGTAGGGTTTCCCGTGCTTTTACATGCGTTTTAACGCATGTAACGTAGAAATAGTCTTGATTGCACTAGTACCTATTCTACCTACTCGTTCGATTTTAAATGAGAAATCATAGAAACATCACTCACGCACTAGTTGTTTGTAGCTTTGTTTAACAATAACACAATAAATTTTTAGCAATGCAAATAATCAAAACCGACATAATTTGACTTGAACTTTCAAAGGCGCTAAGCAGAATTGCTATTTTATTTTTTAATCAAAAGTTATTCGGGTTTAAAAATTGCAGTTTTTCGATTTTTTCAAAGTTCAACCGCGTTTATCTCGAAAACTGTGCATCCTACTAAAAAACTTGTAGAAATATTTTTTGCTTAAAATGACCCAAAAAATACAAAATATTGTTTTGTTTTGCCAAAAATCGCTGTTATTTGATTCCTCAAGTTCTTGGTCTATAACAATCTTATCGACATCCGGATCAACTGTTACCCAAAAAATTCGTGTTCTACGGGTCAAAATACATAAAAAAAACTTGGGTAAGTCCATCTGAATTAACGAGGCCGTTGTACCCCCCCTGGCGACAGGACTACATATTTACACTAAGTTTTCAATATTTTTCAAAAATCTATCGAATGATACTAAACATGACCCCCCACAGGGAAGGGTGGGGGGTAAATTTAAAATTTTAAATACAAATCCCGCGATATTTCGCAAAATAAACATCAGATCAATAAACTGCAAAATACACTTATTCAGTATTTTTTAAAAATATATCGAATAGTACCAAATACCACCCCCCAAGTAGGTGGGGTGGGGGATTACTTTAAAATCTTAAATAAGAGACCCACATTTTTATTGCAGATTTGGATTATATATGTGAAAAAAAGCAACATTTATTCAAAATATTTGTTCGAATTATGGATAGATGGCGGTAAAATCGGAAAAAACGATTGTTGGAAATGGAAAATTAAATTAAAAAATGACAAGTCCCCACTAAAATGGAAAATTTTACTTAACAACTTTTTTTGGTTTTAGGATCTAATAATCACAACCCAATAGGTCCCCACAGCGCTTGAGTTACTGCACATTTAGCATACTTTGCTCCCCTACCATTACCAGAAAAAACACCAAAGTATTTTTTTTTATATAAATCTGGTTAACTGTATAAATTTCATGAGTTATTGCCGAATATCAAAACGTAATTTAAATATATTTTTCAATGGTATTAAGTTATCAAATATACCAGATGGATAAATCGGTTTATCGAATAATCCAATATCAGTTAATAATTCTCAGGATTGGACAATTTCAAAAGCAAACATCCGTACATAATACCCAGACGTCGGACTCGTATTAGAATTTACAGCCGTATAATGGGTCCATTCAACGACGTTAATTATCAATTCCGAAGATGTATACAAGTAGGATCTGACCGCGCTAAGAAAGCTCTATCTGCAGAGTGACACTCTATATAGCCCCATGAATTATTGATAGCCACCAATAGCGTAAATAGAATATTAATTTTCCTTTAACGGTCTGATAACAATTGTGGGGTCTAACGTACGGTCTTTATCGTACTATCTGAACGGTTCAACAATTAGACTGAATAATTCAGGACCACGGGCGGTTTTGTTCATACTAGTAAATACTGTTTAATAGTTTGAAACCTTACTTACAGATGGAAGACTTTACGTTATGTATTACTAAGAAGCTACAGGGTCGTTAGTACACATTTTTGAACTGTAAATATTTTTTTAACTGGATGTATTCTGTAGTTCATGATTTATACAGTATGGTGCGAATGAAAGGAATAAACTCGATATTTCGTAAACCGACGAGACTAAGGAAAAATCCCGAAACAGGTCAACGTATATACCTCGGGCCGAAGGCCCTCGGTCTATACACCATTGACCTTCCCAAGCGTTATTATCCTTATAATACCCTTGGTAGCTTAATAATTATAAATACTGTAAAGTTGACAAGCAACAACCTAAGTAAAACTATGGTAACCACAATTACGACTATTGCTGGTCAATATAATTATTTCAAAACTAATTAATTCAATTCTTGTTACCTTAATAACTATTAAGTTTATTCTTAACTGTTGCATACAGTTTAGCACTGGAATTTTCCTTTTCAATTAAAAAGGTAGTAGTAGAAAAATACACAACCAACATATCAGACCATTAAATTCGAAGTAATTGCAGTGCCGGATTTACCACTAGGCCGACTAGGCCGCGGCCTAGGGCCGCAAGCAAAAGGGGGCCGCAACGTTTTGTAAAAAAAACTTTTTTTTAATTTAATTTAAATTTTTATATTCTTAATATTTTTATTTTTGAGTACCGTAGCCTATTACTATTACAATTCATATTAGTTTGCTTGTTCTTTTACTTATAATGTCTATTCAACTCGGCTTTTTTTAGTCTTTTTTGTCCCCTGTACTTTTCCTCATCTAATGAAACAAATGTTATTTAACTTTAACAATTAACTGTTATCCTAATTTTAGCCCAGTAAATGACTGATTTGGAGTGTAATTTTCAGGGGCAACTCCAAATTGCATGAAAATTTGGATTTAGGTTCTACTTAGCACTTCAAAGCTGAATTTGTGCCGTTCGTTGCTTTTACTTGGGGGGTGACAGTCATCCCTTCTCGGTGGTGAAAAACGCGTGTTTAAAATAAGCCCGGAAATGGATAAATTGACAAATTCTAAGCAACTTTCGTTCTATATAATTTTTTATATAAGTCAGTGCTGTTCGAGTTCTTTGCGATTGAAAATGTTTATTTTTCGACCAAAAGTATACGTTTTCAGACAGTTTTTCGCAAATAACTCAAAAATTAAATATATTATCGAAAAAAATATTCTCAGCAAAAGTGTAAATTATAAAAAAAACACCAGCTAAACACGGGGAAATTTTCATGATTTTTTTTAACAAAAAAAAAAAGAGGGCCAACTTCATTTTGAGCGTAACTCGCTTATTCTTAACGCTAGCAACTTTTGCCAACAGTTAAAATAAAGCTTTTTTAAACAGCCTTTTAAAATTTAAATTGGTTTTTCTCGAAAAGTGCTTAATTTTTTGGTTATTTCACGATGAAATAATCGATTTGGAATTGGACGAATAAAAACGTATTTTTCATGAGCTACAAATTTGTTTTTGATGGATCTATACACTTCACGACTACACCTACACTACACAACTCTTTTCGTTTTTTTCTAAGCTACACTTTTGCTAAAAATACTTTTTTGATAAAATATTTACTTTTTGAGTTATTTGCGAAAAACCGTCTGAAAACGTAGTTTTTTGTCGAAAAATAAATATTTTCAATCGCAAATAACTCGAAAAGTTTTGACTTACATAAAAAACTCTATACAGTTGAATCCGCTTATTAGCATACCATTTATAGGAATATTCCGCTTAAAGGAATAAAAATTTGAGGTCCCGGAACGTTCCTATATATTAGCCACCAGTGATCGGTTATTAGAATATAGAAATACTTTTACATGGCACGAAGGCTATTCCAATAAGCAGGTTCGACTGTATAATGAAAGTTGCTTATAATCAGTCAATTTATCCATTTCCGATCTTATCTTAGCTACGGCCTCAAAAATTAAAATGGCCATGATGATTGCCAACCTAGGAAGCGGAGATGGCACCTGAAGAAGAAGAAGGTCTTATCTTGAACGTATATTTTTTTACCCCCGAGAAGGGGTTACTGTCACCCCCCAAGTAAAAGCAACCAACGGCACAAATTCAACTTTGAAGTGGAGGATAAGTAGAACCTAAATCCACATTTTCATGCAATTCGGAGTTACCCCTGAAAATTACACGGTATCGGGTATTGCCGTATTTCTCGTTCATTTACTGGGCTATTTAGGTATAATATAATAATTTTAGCAATATTAATATTTTTACAAATAACTGCTGGATGCTAACTTTTTGAGTTATATATTTTCTATAAATTATAGAAATTGTTGTTGAAGCTGTTTTGTAATTTTAGCCAAATTTGTAAACCAAGAATATTCAATTAGTGAATAAAACTTTTCAGCCTATTTATATACCGTATTGAAATAATAAACATTAGTGGCATTTCTCTTTCTCTTTCTCTTTATATTATTTGCATTTATAGATCACCTGCCATTCCGTGGAACTATTATTTCAGAACCTGCTAAATTTGTTAGATGACCTGCCCCATAAAAGTAGAAAACATTTTATGCGGGAACATTGATTATGCTGCTGCTTGTGCTACACAAATATCCTTGGTCAACATATTTGAATCGTATGGTCTAACAATGCACGTTGATTCTCCTACAAGGATTACAAAAACTTCATCTACCATAATTGATTATACAGTCTCAGATTTCTCACCCCTTGATGTCCACTCTACAATTATTAATGCTGGACTATCTGATCATGAAGCAGTTTATACGAAGTTTAATATCTCCAGCAAACCCTTCTCGAAAACCCGACGTTTAGGCAGGATTTTTTCCACCCGGAACTTTCGTAAATTCCAAAATTTATGCTTAACCTCTGAGTGGCGCTTTCCTGCCATGGACGTGGATAATAATTTCAGTGAATTCTTAGATAAGCTTATCTGTATCTTCAATAAAGCATTTCCTTTAATTGCAATTAAGCCAAAACATCACAAACCCTAGACTACTAAAGGTATCCGAATACCTTCCAAGAATATGCGTTCTCTTCTCTATATCAAGAAATTTACTACCAACGTCTATATCACTGAATATATCACCAAGTACAGGGCAACCTATCTTAAACTTATAAAATCAGCTAAAAAAGTCTACTACCAAAACCGTCTGGGAAGCTCCAAAAGTGTTGCAAAAGAAACTTGGTCCATAATAAACGATCTTCAAAATAAAACCCACACTGCTCAAACATTTTCCCTTCCAGACCCTGAAAATCTAAATGAATACTTTGTTAATGTGAGTAAAAATATTACATCAACTATTTTGCCACAACAAGATCCCATTTCCTATCTCTCTAATTCAAGAAAGGTCTCGAATTCATTCTTTATAAAACCAGTCGATAAATCTGAACTGATCCAAACAATCAATAGTATCAAAAGCGAATCTTCCTGTAGTACTAATGGTCTATCGATAAAATTTTTTTCTAATCTTCCAGAAAATGTGTTAGAAGTCCTCATCTCACTAATTAATGATTCTTTTGAGAAAGGTAAATTTCCAGAGTGCCTGAAGACAGCCATAATTATTCCTCTTCATAAGGGTGGTGAAATATCTAATACCTGCAATTATAGACCTATTGCACTACTACCGGTACTCTCCAAAATCATTGAGAGACTCATTAAAGCCCGACTTATGTCCTTTCTAGTTGAAAACAACATTTTATCACAAAATCAGTTCGGATTTTTAAATAATAAATGCACCACTGATGGCATGTTTTCTGTACTACATGAGGTTTATCAAGCACTGAACAATAATCTTCACACTGCCAGCGTTCTTTGTGACTACGCCAAAGCTTTGGATTGTGTAAATCACAACATTTTGATAAAAAAACTAAATTTGTACGGAATTCGAGGCATTTCTTTAGATTGGTTCCAATCTTACTTGGATGATAGGAAACAACTGGTTAGAGCAAATGATACAGACTCTAGTCTCAAAAACATTGTATGTGGGGTACCTCAAGGTTCAGTATTGGGTCCTCTACTTTTCCTTATCTTTATTAATGACATCACTAATTTAAAAATAGATGGAAAAATCTTTCTTTTTGCTGATGATACCAGTATCACTTGGAGCAACTCAAATATTGCAACTCTTCATGCTACTATAACTTCTGATCTACTTACAATAAAAACCTGGTCTGACTCAAATTTACTCTCGTTTAACGTAGATAAAACAGTAGCATTGTCTTATAAATGAGCTCTTCAACCCTTACCTCTTAATAACAGCCAGATCAGTACCGTTGATTCTGTAAAATTTCTTGGTATTTTTTTAGACAGCAACCTTAAATGGTCCCTGCATATCGATTTGTTACGGAAGAAACTCTCTTCAGCTTGCTATGCTATAAGATCTGTTTCGAATGTACTCAATTTAGCATCTTCCAAAATAACATATTTTTCTTTGTTCGAGCCACATCTTCGTTATGGTCTTCCTTTTTGTCATTCTGGTACAGCTGCCTAACTCGATGTTATTTTCAAATTACAAAAAAGAGCAATAAGATATCTGCTTGGTCTCAAAAGAACAACACATTTTAGAAGTTATTTCAAAGATCACGGAATTTTAACCCTTCCATCTTTGTATATTTTAGAAACTGTTTGCTTAATTCGTAAACATCTACATGTCTTTCCACCAAGACCTAATCATGACTACTTCACGAGAAATTCTACGTTTGACGTCTATTTGCCGACCCCGTCCTCGGAGTTAGTAAAGAAATCGATATTATATTCCGCAAAAAAAAATGTACAACAATCTCCCCCTACAACTAAAATCGGCACCATCTTTCCACAAATTCCGTAAACTGACAAAAGCCTACCTGTCTGAAAGACCATATTATTCAGTAGAAGATTTTTTTAGTCAATAACTAAGAAATTACAGTACCATTTGCACAAGTAATATTTTTATTATTTTTTAATCTATATTTGGGTGTCATATTATGCAGCAGCTTAACTTTTTAACTTTTTAACTTTTAAACCTTTTTTATTAATTATTAGGTACACTATGCATTTGCAATTTATTTAAATTTTTTCAATTGATTATTTCTGTTTTAAATTCATTATTATTATTATTATTTAAATATATTGACAATTTATGTAATTTTATTAAACTGGATTGTTACTGTTTTGTTTTTTTTTGACTATTTATAAGCTTTGTCGATAAAATTGTAAAATTTTTCATGGCAATAAAGCATATCTCTATTCTATACTCTTCATTGTTATGCTATTGTGAAGTTATCGGGGCCGCTCGGGGTAATTTGGCCTAGGCCGCAAGTATCCTAAATCCGGCATTGAGTAATTGTAACAATGAATATAAACATTTTCAATTTCGTTGCAACCCGAAACCGCAGTCGCATTCCATTTCTAGTTCAATCAGAGAGTACAGCAAGAATCTCTACCGGTAGCGGCATCTGCTAGAAAAAGGTTTAAGTTTTTAATCTAATAGCACATAAAATTATATTTAAATTCAGTAAATCCATTAAATCCATTGTAGGGTATAGAATGATTTTAAATATCATTTTATGTGCTATTAGATTAAAAACTTAAACTTTTTTTTAGAAGATGTCGTTAGGACACCCATGCTATTTCGTTCGTTGCAATCCGTAACGGCACGAGAGATGTTATTCTAGTTCATTCAGAGAGAACAGCATATGGGTCTCCTGATGAGAGGCTAAGAACCCCGAAACCGGTAGAGATCCTTGCTGTACTCTCTGATCTAGAAATATAATGCCGATTGCGGTTTCGGGTTGCAACGAAATTGAAAATGTTTATTCATTTTTAATTTATATTTTTACTCTATTTTTAGTACTAATAGAACCATTCTCGTTGGGAGTTTACCGCTTGAGCAGATGGAACGTGAATTATAAATAGTTAAATTCCCTCATGTTCCTAAAGTCTCAGAATCAGCATGGCTCACATGTTTAGAAGCCTCGGATGGTGTTACCGGAGAAGGTTTTCAATTGTTTTTAATCTGATACGATATAGAATGGTAATTTAGATACCATTTTATGTGCTATTAGATTAAAAACTTAAACTTTTTTTACATATTATATATATATATATATATTGTTGTGATCTTGATTATTGATATGAGATAATAATTTTATATGTCACTTAATTTAATCAATGTATTAATACTAATCCAATTAATTAACCAGATCACATATCAATATGTTTTCAATCTCAGGGCGAATTATAAATTAATTACTTACTTTCGTGGCTTCTAGTATTTCTTAATGGTTCCTAATCGGGATAGAAAAGAAAAGAGTAAAAAAAAATACACATATGGGTTACAATTGTAATCAAAATATTGTTTATTTTATTTAAATGGCAATCACTGCTTAATATTTGCTATATCTTATTATTCTTAAACATAACATTTATACATGGGAATCTTATTTTCTTTTGATTTCCAATTGAAAGTTTTTATTAACATTTAACTATTATGATTTATCAGCAACAATTCTATTTAAGTTTGATGAAGCTTTTCTGATATTATTGATTATGTTTTTTCAATTTTAAATGTGGTATTTACTACGAAAAACCCATACATTCATGTCCAAACAAATGAAACTGACCTTTTTCTGGTGCACTGAGAATGTCTTCACACAAGACCCGTTTCCTGCTATCCTTGGCTGCAATCAAAACCTCGTCCTGGCTTCCAGTAATGTTCTCCTCCGAAACTAGCTCGTATAGCTCTCGTTTCCTGCTTCTGTCGTGATGCTGTCTTCTACCTTTTTCGAAACTGCAATCAGCTACCGGGAACTCTTGGCTCAAGGAGGTTCTTTTACTCTCAACTTGGCCTACCTCTCGTTCTACGATAGATACTACACACTCACGGAACTACACCGGCTTTCTCACTCTCCGTACACTACCGTCTACTACTGGACTTCACTTCTCCACAGCTCAAAACGTTCTGATCTCTATTTGTCATTCATTCCCCTCCTTTCTAAATATCCCTTCCAGATTCACAAATCAAAATTCCACCACCAACTCTCATTCGCAGTATTCCTCAAAACCAATTTTTAAACTTTCTAAATATGCTTAATGGATTTCAAAGAAAATAGTTAATTCCCATTCTAAAATTACTTTCTACTAATTACAAAATTTAATGATCTATTATCTACTTTCACTAAGTCTTCTTTAGCATCGGCTAATGATTGCACCTTCCGCGAACAACGATAATGACCTATTTTCGATTTCACTTTAGTTTTATTTTAAGCGCATTGTTCCGAGTATCGTTTTAATCACTTCTTAAAATTAAATATAACAATTTGTTGTATACAGGTTGTTCTAAATTTATATGCCCGTGGTTGAGAAAATTGAAAATATTTTATATTAAATTGAATTTTGTCTATAATTATCAAATTTTAATTTTCATATCAAATAGAAATATAACAAATCCCCGCCTTGTATTCGATAAAATTTATCTGCATTTTTACATAAATTTTCTCGAGGCAAAACCAACTCCCTGTATATTTCCTTACTTTAATCTACGTCTTATATCCTAACTTACTATCTACTTCATGTAATTCTGTCTTTTATTCGTGATATTTGTATACATCGTGAATATTATAAATTCCTCGGATCTTTTCCGAGTTCCTGTGCCTCAACTCATAACTATTTATCCCATTTTCATTATTCACGATGTACGGGCCTTCGAAAACAGGCATCAACTTTGCGCAAATGCCCCCAGGAAGATTTGATACTCGTAATGCCCTCACGAGTACTTTTTCACCCTTTTGGAAAGTCACTGGTCTTCTTTTTCTATTTTGTTCCTGTCTTTGGATATATTTTTCGTTGCTTCGCCGTAATCTTCTCTGTACGGTTTCAATCACCTGTTGATATTCTTTTGGCTCTTGGTCCTCCCATGGCCTTATCGGCAGTACACCCTTCATGATGTATTCTGGGGTCTCTTTTGTTACTGTGCTCGGAATTGTATTTAGATACCTTTCTATTTCCGCCATTTTCCTGTCCCAGTGGCGATGTTGACCATCTGTTGCAATGCGAAGAAATTTCGTCACTTCCTGTATGAATCGTTCCGAAGGATTACTCTGTGGATGCCTGATGCTGACAAAATTTGTCTCTATTCCTCGTTCTCGAAGTTGTCCCTTGAAACGATCATTTCGGAAATACGTTGCATTGTCCAGTAGAATCTTTTTTGGTGTTCCTACTATGGCTATAAAATTGTCGATTTTTCTTAATATTTCCTCCCCCTTTGTGGTGCGGCAACTATATAATTTTACGTATTTTGAAAACACATCCACCATTACCAGAATATGTTTGTTCCTTTTAGTGGTCATAATTAGATCGCTTAACATATCTATTGCTACAATGTCTAGTTTGTTTCGGGCTTCAATATTTTTGGCAACATTTTCGTTTTTGAAATTCCGACTCTTATATTTTTGACATACATCGCACTTCTGGGTAATTTCCTTTGCAATGCGGTAATCCTGTCGGCTGATGTAATTTTCCCTAAAAACGAGCCAAACTTTTCTGCTACCGATATGCCCATTGTCCTCATGTAATTTCTTTATTATCTTTTCGGCCAATGTCTGTGTCACTAAATATAGTTCCTTTCCGTCTATTCTCTTAAAATATATGTCATTTTCTATTTCCGCTCTTCTTTTCTCTCTTTCCTCTAGGTCTTCTTGATTTGTCCTTATCTCATTTAACGAATATATCCCTTCTTCTTGTATTAATCTATTTAGTCCCACCTGTAGAGTAATTGTTTCCTTTTTTCCGGTGTCCTCATCCCGTGTTAGAGCGTCGGCTATTATGTTGTCTTTTCCTTTTATATATCGGAACTCAAAATCATACTCCTGTAATAATAGAATGCCTCTATGTATTCTATTATTTACTAATCTATTCTTCATGATATGTACTAAAGCTGCATGGTCTGTTTCGATTGTGAATTTTGCTCCCAATAAGTAAAACCTCAATTTGTTTACGCAATATAGTACACTGGCAAACTCCAATTCTGTAACACTATATTTTCTCTCATGTGTTTTAGTCACTCGCGATATAAAACATATCGGCACTTCTTGGTCGTTTTGTATTTGAGACAGAACTCCTGCAAATTTTTGTATGGACGCATCAGTTCGGAGTATAAAAGGTAAATTGTAAATGGGGTGGTATATTTTCGTTCCTTTTGCGAATTCTCGTTTTAATGTTTCGAAAGCTTCCTCCTGTTCTTCTTTCCAATTCCATTTCATTCCTTTTTTAAGCAACTTTATCAGAGGGATTTCCTTTTGGCTCAAATCGGGAATCAGTTTTTTAAAATAATTAATCGTGCCAAGAAAACCTCTCAATGTTTTCAAATTCGTTGGTCTTGGGTATTCATCTATGAGCTTGACTCTGTCTTCGGATAATCTTACTGTTTTGGTGTCCAATTGAAAACCCAAATAAATGACTTCTTTTTGAAAAAATTGACATTTTTCAATGTTTAATTTCAATCCCGCTGTGTCCAATTCTTCCAGAATTATTTCTATGTGTTTCAGATGACTCTGAGTATCTTGTGAAAAAATTAATAAATCATCGATATAATGAACTATGAAATCTTCGTGGCGATTCAAAATGGTATGTAGAGCTCGGACGAGTGCAGCACAAGCACTCTGCAATCCAAACGGCACTACCTTAAACCGGTAGACAATACCATCAATAGAAAAAGCGGTGTAGTTTCTACACTTTTCAGCTAACGGTATCAACCAAAAACTGTGTTTTAAGTCAATTTTCGAAAATATGTGTGACCCGGTGATTCTTCCAAAAATGGCCTCGATGTTTAGAGGTGATTCATATTGTGATACAGTGTGCTGGTTGATATTCCTGGCATCTAAACATAATCTCAATTCTCCACTGCTTTTCTTTACTATCACAATCGGGTTAACATATGGTGAATCACATCTTTCGATGATTTGATCTTCCAACATTTTATTTATTTCTTCTTTCACCTCTTGTCGATACTTGTATGGAATCGGGTAAGTCTTTGATCGAAAATTTCCCAAGTTTTTCACCTCAAATGAATGTTCGTACTTTTTAGCCACTCTGTTTTCCTCATTGATCAAATTTTCGTAGTTTCGTAACATCAACCGCAATTCTTTTTCTTTCCCTTCTCCACATATCAATTTTCTGTCTTTTTTCTCAGATTCTTCACACATGTTTACCGTGCATTCTGCATCCTCGTTTGCATATACCTCCTCTTCAAATACCACTGTTTCAATCATATTCTTTTCACTTTCATTTTTTTGCTTTATTTCTTCTTCTCCTGAGCCCGTCTCTTCTTTTGAGGAATCCCAGGTTTCCTTTGTTTCTGATACTCTCAAATTTTCTTCTTCTGGGCTCAACTCTTCTTTTGAGGAGCCACAGGTTTCATTTTCTTTTATCTTTTTCTGACCTTTTCTCCTTTTTCTTCTTTGTCCTTGCTTCGCTGCCAAATTCATTTCCACTGTTTGTTCTTTACCTGATTCGTCCGTATTTTGTTTCTCATGTTCCTTGTCCTGTTCTTTTTCTTTTTCTTCTGTTAGTTTCATCGTATTATTTTTAAAATCTATCACTACATGTTTTTCTGCCAATTCGTCCACTCCTACTATCATGTCATGTGACATGTTTGGCATTATTACACATTGTAGTGCATACATATTCTTGCCCAGTCGTACCATTACTCGTATGCCTTCATTTATAGTTGCCAATGTCCGTTTGTTTGCGCCCACTAAATTTACCCTAGGTATTTTATAAATTAAATTCGTTAAGTTAACTTCTTCTATTAGTTTTCTGTTGACCAATGTTATTTCCGATCCAGTATCTATCATAATTTTAATTGGTGTCTCGTTGATAAATCCATCCACAAATTTTAAATTAATTCCATTTTTCTTTTCGTTGTTTCCTGCCAATTTAATAAACTCCTTGGGGTGACAAAAGATTCCTGTTTGTTTTTTTTTTTTTAGTGAGCGCCGTCGTGAAAAGACGCCGGTTGCTCATTGTTGTTTATATTTTCGTCATAATTTCTCTCTCCGTCATATTCTTCTGTCTGGGTATTATTTACCTCTCTTCTATTTTCTCTTGGTCTGTCGGATCTGTTTCGGTTTTCTCGATATCCCTGTTCATTTTGTCTACCATTATTTCTGTTTTCTTGATTTGAGCGTGTGGTGTTTCTATTCTGGTATTCTCGATTTCTGTCCTCATTCCATTGCCTATTTCTTTGTTCATAATTTCCTCTTCCGTTGTCTCTATTTTCGTTTTCCCTTCTGGGATTAAAATCTCGTCTTGTATAGTCCCTCCTATTTTGATTTCTATCTCTGTAATCTTGTGTTTCTCGGGGCCTGTAATCTTCTCGCGACTTTCTTGATTTTCTTTCTCTTAGACGTGATTCTCTTATTTGTAGGAATTGGCATAAACTATCTATGTCTTTGTAGTTTTGCAATGTGATATGGTCTTCCAGCGTTTCCTCGAAATGTCTTGCAATCAGTTCGACTAATTGTTCCGATGAGTAATTATATTGTAAATGTTTTGCATTATTGTAAATTTGCAAAGCATATGTCCTTTCTGATACACCCATCCTATCATTGTATTTCCCATTTTGCAATTCCTTGTTAATTTCCAATTGTTGGACTTTTCCCCAGAAATAATTCAAAAATTTTTGTTCAAATTGTTGCCAATTGCCGAATTCTTCTTCTTTACTATCGAACCATAGGCTTGCTTCATATTTGAGATGGTTTCTGATAGTTTCTTTTGCTGTTTCGAAATTTCCGATGTGCTGTATTTTCTTTTTCAGGCTATTTATGAACGGCACTGGGTGTAATCTTCTTACATCCCCGCCAAACCTTATCTTCACGTCATCTGTGCTATGTATAACCATTTCTCTTCTTTCTCCGACATTCTGTTGCGTCCTGTTTTCGGTGACTTGTTTTTCTATTTCTGTGATTCTTTTTTCCACTTCTTCTCTGTCTACTTGAATAGCATTTTCTAACTTATTTTCCAAATTTTCTAGTTCCTTTTTCTGGCCATTCGTTAACTCCTCCATTTTGTTTTGAATTATCATTTCTTGTTCTTTCATGTGGTCCTTCATTCTAATTTCTTGTTCTTGCATGTGATCTTTAATTTTCATTTCTTGCTGTTCTATCTCGTTTTTCATTGTTGTCAAACATCCTTTTATTTCCTTTTCATACTTTTCTATGCGTTCCTCTATTTTCTTATTGTTCTCTTCTATTGCTTGTTTTGTTTCCTTTTGGTTGTCATCCATTTTTTGCTGTGTTTCATCCATTTTTTGATCCACTTTATCCATTTTCTTTGATGTTTCTTCCTGATTTTTCTCCATTGCTTGTTTTGTTTCCTCCTGATTTTTATCCAGTTTTTGTTCCATTCTTTGTGACTGGAGTTGCATCATTTGTAATATTTTATCTATTCCTGATAATTCTTGCTGTTCTGATGCCATGATTGTCGTGTCTAAAATGTCTTCTTGGTCTGAATTATTCTCTTGATTTGAATGTTCTTTTTGTTTTTTGTTGTCTTTGCTTTGGCTTCTTGTCACAGACATTTGTTTTCAAGAAGTACTGTCCCCGCCAAATATGAAATTTTACTAGTATGTTACCAAGACGACTTTTTCTCACCCAAATATTATAAATTGTCAATAAATATATCAAATGTAATATCGTAAAAATAAAATATTAAATCAGTTATGTAAAATTTGTACCTAAAGAGATCTAAAATTTTATGTTATCAAATGTA
Source organism: Diabrotica virgifera virgifera (assembly GCF_917563875.1). Classification (NCBI taxonomy): domain Eukaryota; kingdom Metazoa; phylum Arthropoda; class Insecta; order Coleoptera; family Chrysomelidae; genus Diabrotica; species Diabrotica virgifera. Next base: position 191,004,018 of record NC_065446.1, on the reverse strand, counting down.
CTTATCTCACTTTTTACCACAGGCATATAAATTTTCAAATACCGGCTTTACTCTTTCTATCCTTCAAATTTGCCACTAGAAATACTTTCAAAATGCTTTCCACGTTGGACGACAGTTGTTGTGATCTTGATTATTGATATGAGATAATAATTTTATATGTCACTTAATTTAATCAATGTATTAATACTAATCCAATTAATTAACCAGATCACATATCAATATGTTTTCAATCTCAGGGCGAATTATAAATTAATTACTTACTTTCGTGGCTTCTAGTATTTCTTAATGGTTCCTAATCGGGATAGAAAAGAAAAGAGTAAAAAAAAATACACATATGGGTTACAATTGTAATCAAAATATTGTTTATTTTATTTAAATGGCAATCACTGCTTAATATTTGCTATATCTTATTATTCTTAAACATAACATTTATACATGGGAATCTTATTTTCTTTTGATTTCCAATTGAAAGTTTTTATTAACATTTAACTATTATGATTTATCAGCAACAATTCTATTTAAGTTTGATGAAGCTTTTCTGATATTATTGATTATGTTTTTTCAATTTTAAATGTGGTATTTACTACGAAAAACCCATACATTCATGTCCAAACAAATGAAACTGACCTTTTTCTGGTGCACTGAGAATGTCTTCACACAAGACCCGTTTCCTGCTATCCTTGGCTGCAATCAAAACCTCGTCCTGGCTTCCAGTAATGTTCTCCTCCGAAACTAGCTCGTATAGCTCTCGTTTCCTGCTTCTGTCGTGATGCTGTCTTCTACCTTTTTCGAAACTGCAATCAGCTACCGGGAACTCTTGGCTCAAGGAGGTTCTTTTACTCTCAACTTGGCCTACCTCTCGTTCTACGATAGATACTACACACTCACGGAACTACACCGGCTTTCTCACTCTCCGTACACTACCGTCTACTACTGGACTTCACTTCTCCACAGCTCAAAACGTTCTGATCTCTATTTGTCATTCATTCCCCTCCTTTCTAAATATCCCTTCCAGATTCACAAATCAAAATTCCACCACCAACTCTCATTCGCAGTATTCCTCAAAACCAATTTTTAAACTTTCTAAATATGCTTAATGGATTTCAAAGAAAATAGTTAATTCCCATTCTAAAATTACTTTCTACTAATTACAAAATTTAATGATCTATTATCTACTTTCACTAAGTCTTCTTTAGCATCGGCTAATGATTGCACCTTCCGCGAACAACGATAATGACCTATTTTCGATTTCACTTTAGTTTTATTTTAAGCGCATTGTTCCGAGTATCGTTTTAATCACTTCTTAAAATTAAATATAACAATTTGTTGTATACAGGTTGTTCTAAATTTATATGCCCGTGGTTGAGAAAATTGAAAATATTTTATATTAAATTGAATTTTGTCTATAATTATCAAATTTTAATTTTCATATCAAATAGAAATATAACAATATATATATATATATATATATATATATATATATATATACATCCCGCTATTAAATTGGCATCTTTTCACGTTGCAGTCATTTGGCATCACCTAGAAATGCTATCATTTTCTAGGTATAATCCGTGAATGTTCGCTTAGTACACTTCTTTAAGCTTGGCACCGTTGTCGGATTTTCAGTAATCCGATTTATTTATATATTTTATTCCTTACACTATAACGACAATTTGACCCCCGTAGGTCAAAAACATTGCTTAAACATCACTTTGGCAACAACAGGATGTTGCCAAGATATACATTTTTACGGAAAAGACAGTACCTAGTTAGATACATAATATCGATCGCTTCACGTTACAAGTCTTCCACTCGCACTCAGGTAAAAACCAGTTGTAGGCTCTTTTGTCTGAACGGGTCCCTGAATGAGTTTAATAATTCACTTTTATTGTGTATTTTGTTTCGTTTAGTTGAAATATCAGATTTTGTTTGTAACGAATTTCATAATAGATATTTAAATTATTTTTTTGTTAACAAAAACAAATTTTAAAGTTTGACATTTGAAAAATTAATTTTATATTGCCATTTTCATGACATGGTCAATGGTTAATTGCATTTATAATAATTTAATGGGTCATTGCGAAACAATATACAGTGCGTCCATAAAGTAACGCATAAATTCATTATTTCACAAACCGGACACTTTCAGGAAAAATACCGAAACAGGTCGATTTTTATTTTTAAATTACAATTTATTGGCATACATATCATACTAGTGACGTCATCCGTCTGGGCGTGATGACGTAATCGTTGATTTTTTTAAATAAGAATAAAGGGCATGTAATAGCTCATTTGAAAGGGTATGTAATTCTCTATTCAATAATATAATTGTTAATATAATTATTTATACAGGGTGTCCAAAAAATGTTATTTAAATTAAATTAATTGGTATAAAAAGATGAATGTATGTAATTTGTTTAATTCTAAATATATTTTATTGGTGCCAGCAAACATAAAAATGTTTTATTTAAAACCTAAATATTGATTTTCGCTTAAGCGTAATCTTAAACTTCCAAGAGGCAGGTGGATGGCAGCTCTAACATTTAATTTTCTGACAAAAGTAAAACGAATTTTGAATTAAATAAGTTACATACATTTTTCTTTTTGTCTCAATTAATTTAATTAAAGAATTCTTTTTGGACACCCTGTATATATAATTATGTTATTGTTTGTATTAGTAAATAGAGAATTAAATACCCTTTCAAATGAGCTATCACATGACCCCTATTCTCATTTAAAAAATTCATCGATTACGTTATCAAGCCCAGATGGATGACATCACTAGTATGATATGTAATATGCCAAAAAATTGTAATTTAAAAATAAAAATCGACCTGTTTCGAAAATTTTCCTTAAAGTCGCCGGTTTACGAAATAATGAAATTATGCGTTACTTTATGGAAGCACTATATGTTACAATGTGTAAATTTTTCAGGAAACGTAAAAATCTTTCCATTAGTAGTTAGAGATTCTGATAGTAATACTATATTTTATATAAGTATTATGGGTTATAAATGCATCTATTAGGTCTGGATCCCGCGTATGAAAAAAAAGTTGATTAATAGCAAGCTGAAAATTTGTTAATAGCTTAAGGGTGTTTAGTCGGATAAACTTTTATATATGGGAACACTGGAACAGGGGCAGTTTTAATTGTGAAACAGGTTGAAAATTTGGAACGGTCACACCACGAAAACGGCACATTTATTTTGTCCGACATAACAGACTTAAACTCTCCGAATAGAGATTAAACTCTCATGCAAAAATTAGACTGCTATTTATCACCTGTCATAATTCCTGTCATTTGACATATTCTACATGCTCTACTCATTAAAAGGCCCATTTGGTGATAAATAGCAGTCTAATTTTTGCATGAGAGTTTAATCTCTGTTCGAAGAGTTTAAGTCTGTTCTGTCGGACAAAATACATGTGCCGTTTTCGTGGTGTGACCGTTTCAAATTTTTAACCTGTTCCAAAATTAAAACTGCCCCTGTTCCAGTGTTCCCATATATCAAAGTTTATCCGACTAGACACCCTTAAGCTATTAACAAATTTTCAGCTTGCTATTAATCAACTTTTTTTTCATACGCGGGATCCAGACCTATATCTGAAAGACCAAAAAAGTTTAAATGTTGCTTATTTTTTTGATATTATGTTTTAAAGTTTGTGGACTTATGTTGTTTTCGAAATGAAACCATAATTGGTAAAGTTTTTTCTTTATTCTCAACAAGAAACAGTCATAATACGGACAACGCACACATCTTATGGAAAATATAATGTCACTCAAATTCAATAAAATTTATACGAATAGATCCGTTTTAATTTACCGATCAAATCTTATCATTGCGCCAACTCTTAATTATGATTAATTACGGCGCAAATTGCAATTAAAGTTTATCGAAATCACATTTTTGGAGTCCATAAAGTGTTAAAAGTGTTAAAGTTACAATCATTATTGCTCCGAGTGCTATTCATAAGAGCTTAAATCCCGCTGGGCCTAAGCGGATTAGTGAAACTAATCCGCTGATTTATGGAGTACCGAAAATCTGGGTAGTTTAAAATATTTTTTCTCTCTCTAACTTATGTACCTACCCATTTGATTTCAGATTTATTTGTATCAATTTCTGCTCTTATTTTTGAAAATAGAGAGTTGGCGCAATGATAAGATTTGATCGGTAAATTAAAACGGATCTATTCGTATAAATTTTATTGAATTTGAGTGACATTATATTTTCCATAAGATGTGTGCGTTGTTTTCGAAATGAAACCATAATTGGTGAAGTTTTTTCTTTATTCTCAACAAGAAACAGTCATAATACGTAGAAATTTATACTAAATTTAAAATCCAGATTCAGTAGAAATAAACAAACCAAGACACGTTAAATGCTACTAGGAGCACTCCCGAATCATAATTATTTACAATGTATTGTTATATTTCTATTTGATATGAAAATTAAATTTTGATGGTTGTAAACAGGATTCAATTTAATATAAAATATTTTCAATTTTCTCAACCACGGGCATATAAATTTAGAACACCCTGTATACAACAAATTGTTATATTTAATTTTAAGAAGTGATTAGACGGAACTCGGGACAGTGCGCTTAAAATAAACAAAGTGAATGACGCGTACCATTATCGTTCTTCTCGGAAGGTCGATCATTAGCCTATGCTAAATAAAACTCAGTGAAATAGATGATAGTTCATTATCGTTTTTCGCGGAAGGTTTCGATCATTAGCCTATGCTAAATAAGACTCATTTGAAAGAGAGAATAGGTCATTAAAATTTGTAAATAGTAGAAAGTGATTTTAGAATGGGAATTAAATATTTTCTTTTGAAATCCATTAAGCATATTTAGAAAGATTAAAAATTGGTTTTTGAGGAATACTGAGAATGAGAGTTGGTGGTGGAAGGTTGATTTGTGAATCTGGAAGGGATATTGAGAAAGTAGGTGAATGAATGACAAAGTGGGATCAGAATGTTTTGAGCTGTCGAGAAGTGAAGTCGAGTAGTAGACGGTAGTGTTCGAGGAGTGAGAAAGCCGGTAGTTCCGTGAGTGTGGAGTATCTATCGTGGAACGAGAAGTAGGCCAGGTCGAGAGTAAAAGAACCTCCTTGAGCCCAGAGTGTCCCGGTAGCTGATAGCAGTTTCGAAAAAGGTAGAACACAGCATCACGACAAAAGCAGGAACGAGAGCTATTCGAGCTAGTTTTTCAAAGGAGAACATCACTGGAAGCCAGGACGAGGTTTGATCGCAGCCAAGGATAGCAGGAAAGGGTTTTGTGTGAGGACATTTTCAGTTCACCAGGAAAAGGTCAGTCTCATTTGTTTGGACATGAATGTATGGGTTTTTCGTATTAAATTCCACATAAAAAATTGAATAACATAATCAATAATATCAGAAAAGCTTCATCAAACTTAAATAGAGTTGTCCCTAATAACTCCTAATAGTTAAATGTTAATAAAAACTTTCAATAGAAAACCAAAAGGAAATAAAATTCCCAGTTGTAAATGTTATGTTTAAGAATAATAAGAAATAGCAAATATTAAGCATTGATTGCCTTTTGAATAAAATAAAAAATATTTTGATTATAATTGTAACCCATATTGTATTTTTTTTTTACTCTTTTCTTTTCTATCCCGATTAGGAACCATTAAGAAATATTCAGAAGCCACGAAAGTAAGTAATTAATTTATAATTCGCCCTGAGATTGAAAACATATTGATATGTGATCTGGTTAATTAATTAGATTAGTATTAATACATTGATTAAATTAAGTGACATATAAGAATATTATCTCATATCAATAATCAAGATCACATCAGTATATACATTGTAAATTCCAAGTCATGATTTCCAAAGTTTACACATTGTAAATTATGATTCGGGAGTGCTCCTAGTATCATTTAACGTGTCTTGGTTTGTTTATTTCTACTGCATCTTTACTGTTTCTGTTAACTAATCTAAACGTAGAGATATTTTTTGAGATTCTTTAACTCTTTCAATGCTGGGGTTTGTCACATCCCACCTGTCTGTTAGTGGCAAAAAAGTTCACCTGTCGGATGCCGGGTTAAAACATGACAAATTAGATGTGGAATGAAAGCTTATAACCCAAAGATGGTACTAAAGGTGAGAAATTTGGCCTCCGACTTCAGGATAAAGAGTTGCAACCCGAAGTATTGTTCTAAATTCGCAGAAATAGTACAAACTATGTATTACTCGACGCGCCTTAGAAAGACGAGAACAAATATTTATGCCTGTCCGGTTTTATGCCTGTCTGTCCGTCCGTCTGTCAGATATAATCACAGAGGTTGAATGAAAGATTATAACCCATAGATGGTACTAGCGATTAGAAATTTGACGCGCATTAGAAAAATGAGAACAAAGAAATACTTTTTTTAGTTTTACACCACTTCCGGTTAAAATGGTGTACCCGGAAGTGACACACATAGTCACAGAAAAATATACTTGATCAATTTACGTGTATTAAGAGGTCGAAACCGAATTTTTTTAATTCTGGTTTTGATGTCATATGCGGTTAAAAAATTGTCTGGAAGTGGAAGAAACCAGTTTAATAGTTGTCCCCTTCGAGTAGCGAAAAATAAACAATACTTTGTAAAAACATTCAACATTGGTTGATATTCCGCTGTTTTCATATTATTTATTGACCTAAGTTTTTGTAAAATGCACTAGTCTTTTTTAAAGATATCATTGGACAATTTACTCACTGTTTTTGGATTTTACAAAATCGCTTGGATTGGCATGAAATTTGACATAAGCATAGCTAACATGTCAAAGAAAAAAGTGATATTGTGCCAGTGTGTGCTTTTTTCTGGGGATGAGTACCACCCCCTTCTCGAGTGTGAAAAAATATAGGTAAAAATATGTCCGTAAGTGGATAAACTAATTAAATTCCTTGTATTTTTTGTTTTTAGATGGTTTTTCGTAAATAAATCAAAAAGTAAGTATTTGATCGAAAAAAATTATTCTTAGCAAATATAAAGCTTATAAAACAGTAAAAAAAATTATGTATGTATGAAGTCTGGACACACAATAAAAACAGAGTTGGAGCTGAACAACAGTTGGTTCTTATTCGTCGAATTCCAAATCGACTAGTTCAACGTAAAATATCCAAAAAATAACGCACTTTTCGGGGAAAACTCGCCACAAATTTTTTAAAGTGTTTAAAAAAGTTTTATTTTTGTTATTTAAAAAGTATCTATTCTATCACCATCAGCATCAAAAGTAAGTTACGCTTTAAATAAAATATGTCCCTTTTTTTGCTAAAAGAAATCGTGAAAATCACCACCTAATTAGCATTCCATATGAAATTAATAGTTACCGCCCTAGTTAATTTACTTATATTATACTGTTTATATGATCTATAAGATTTATTGGCAAGAAATGCTTATTAAAAAAAATTGGTTTTAAAATAAAAAAATTTTAATTTTGAAAAAAAATGCCTTGGTTTAAAATAACTTAAACATTAGTGATACTAAATATCTCAAAGAGTAAAAAATGTACATATCACATAAACAATACATAAGTAAATTAGGCGGTGATTTTTACATTTTTTTAACAAAAAAGAGACTTCATTTTGATGCTAACTAACTTTTGATGCTAGAAACGTTTATAAAAATACAAATAAAACTTTTTAGACATTTTATAACAGTTAAGTCATGAGTTTTTCCCGAAAAGTGCTTCGTTTTATGGTTATTTCATGTTAAAATATTCGATTTGTATTTTGACGAAGTAGAACCTGCTTTTCATTAAGGTGATACAGTAGCGATCAACAGGTAGCCAAAACGCGTTCCAAGATTGCGGCTGTAATTTTGAATATTTTTTCGAGATATTTGGCACACGTATTCGTAATATAATAAAGAATGGCGGTACAGAGCCGAATTTGAAAAATATATTAATATGTGGAAATTACTCTGTAATTAAATATAATATTAAAAAAACGAGCCTGTACCGCCATTAAGAAGAACAAAAAAATACACTTTCTTCAAATAAACTTTTTATCCGATGCCTAGATTTTGTGTCATTTTGGAACTACTAATGAAATACAAAATTTTAGTAGTTCCAAAATGACACAAAATCTAGGCATCGGATAAAAAAGTTCATTTGAAGAAAGTGTATTTTTTTGTTCTTCTTAATGGCGGTACAGGCTCGTTTTTTAAATATTGTATTTAATTACAGAGTAATTTCCACATATTCATATATTTTTCAAATTGGGCTCTGTACCGCCATTCTTTATTATATTACGAATACGTGTGCCAAATATCTCGAAAAAATATTCAAAATTACAGCCGCAATCTTGGAACGCGTTTTCGCTACCTGTTGATCGCTACTGTTTCCTCTTAACTACAACTCTACTTTTACAGGGTCTACAGACTTCATACATACACCATTGTTTTCACTTTTTTATACGCTATATTTTTGCTAAGAATATTTTTCGTTAAAATACTTTTTGAGTTTTTTTCTAAAACCGTCTAAAAACGTGACTTTTTTGTTGAAAAACGAACATAATATATTCACTTGCAAATAACTCAAACAGTATGTTAAGAAAAAATCTATAGAACAAAAACTAGCTTAGAATTACTCAGTTTATCCACTTTAGGACTTATTTTGAATGTATGTCTTTTCACATTATAAAAGTGGTTGTACTAACTCCCAAGGCAAAAGCACATGTCGGCACAATATCACTTTTTCTTTGACCTGTCAGCTATGTGCATACCCAATTTCATGTCAATCCAAGCGGTTGTTTAAAATTCGGAGGTTTTGCAATATTTACCGTGAGTGGATGGACTACAGATATATGTATATTAGATAAAAATTATAGTCTCAGCGAATCTTTGAAATATCTCCATTCCTTTGAAATGTTACATTTTTTAAGCCTTGAGGGAGTAGGCGCAAAATTATGACCAATGCTATTTAAATGCATTCAGTTTATTCGAATCCTGAGAAAACTAATAAGAATTTTGGAAAAATTTAAACGCAGAATGAAAGATTACATTATAACCGAGGGCGAAACTCTCTAAAAACTTTTATGTTTATATTGATAAGTGAAAGGGTGAAAAAAAAAGAAAATTTAGTGTGATTTTTTATTTCAAATATTTAATTCAAAAGAAATTTTTGTTTATTCTATTCTTTTTGACATGAGGCTGTATTTTATTTCTCTATGTCATTGTATGCTATTGGTTAGTTCCTATCATTTCAGCCGACGTACGTCACGATTGGATCAATAGGGCCGAACATACATAACTAAGGCCCTTTTGGCATGATGCTGTATTATTTTGAAGTCGATACAGCCTGAATATTTTTTTTTATTTTTTTACGTTCTATGTGATTAAAAAAATTAAGAATCACCGCAATTTTAGCCCACCACCCCCTTCCCCTTTCCCCACATCAAAAAATGTCAATTTTTCGATTTTATTTTTTTTTAAGTTGGTTTGCAATTAAATTATAAATTACAAAAAATTCACACGCACAGCTGAGGCTTTTACAAAACATATATTTTTATGGACCCGAAGGTCGAGTGTACATAACCTCAATGTTTTTTGTTTTTTTAATAGGTACGTATAACTTTTTTTGGCGATGGCTGCATGTCTAATTTTTTTGCGTTTTGTGAATTTTATCAAAATCTGTATTTCTGACTTTTTTCAGATTTATTCGTAAGGTGCGCCATCTTAAAAAATCCGGAAAACTGGTTTTTTCGGTAGTTTTTTGGGATTTTCTCCATTTTATATACTTCAAAATAGACTAACTCAAGGTTTTTTATAGGTTACGTATATATAATTTGAAATAACTGAGTTTTTAGGGATATTCAAAAATTGTGTAAAACACCTAAACCCCCCAAAAACTATGTTTTTTCAAATTCTTAAAAGTTTCTTAATTCTTTCGTACCCCATGAAGTTAAATTACAAAGCCATTAAAATATAACTAGAGGTGATTCATACCTACTTACCATCTCAATTGAATGCAATCATCGGCAAAGCCATCTTTTAGTGTCATTGTGTCATCCCCAAAAATCTACCTGGGTCTTAAAATGCAGGTATGCATACTTGTTCCGTTATAACTCTTATCTTTTAAAATTTTGTAGTAAAAGCATTTCTATAGCTATAGTGAGTTTATTGCCCTACCTCTTTATGTGGCTTAATGATTTGGATTGTAAACACAGATAAGAAAGGGTGTGATAGACCAGAGAAATTAGCAAATAAATGGCCTCTTTCGTGACATCCGTTGATACAGGTATCTAAGAACTGCTTATGGCATTAGGGTAAATTTAGTTACAACAGTATCCAATATAAAAATTATGCAAAAAATCAAACGTACTTTTTAACTTATAAACAATATATAAACAATTAAAGATCGCTATTTGATTGTAAATATTAAAGGTGGAGACCGGTATGCTGTATGGAAAGGTGATACAATTTTACTGAAGAGCATAGAAAATTCTTTAAAATGAGTGTTTGGAAAGTTCTTTTTGTTAATTTGTTGCTTAGTTATTGGGAAAATAGCTTCAAAAGTCGATTTTTTGAAAATAATTAATAACTTTTCTAAAAATACACTAAAAGCTTTATTTTCGCGTAAGTAAAGGAACAATATTAGAAGTATTCAGCCGTTAAAATTTCAAGAAGTTTTACCTAATAGTTATTGCAAAATTGAAATTGTTTATCCCAAAAAGCTTCTATCTACAGCGTTATTATGCATAAACTATTAGGTCAACATAAATTCTAAAGACATCAAACCAAAGAGAAAGGTTCAATTTATCAAATTAGATCAAGTCTTGAATAAAAAGTTTATAATAAATATTATAAATAATTATAAAATAATTTTGAAAAAGTAGTGTTATTTTAAGCTTATTCGCGAACTCAAGCGAGGGTGCTGCCGCTTATTTTGAACTAGAGGAATTGGGATGAAGATTTAAACAAAACATCCGTTAACCTATATATCAATGTCGATTGAATGCTTGTCTGGTGTGTTCATTTAATGAATGATTTATTTATATTAATTAATTACATCAATAAAAATATTAATTATATCAAAATGCATTATCCCAATTACATCGGCCATTTTCATGCAACTGCACTGCCACCTATAGTCGATTGAGTTCGCGAATAAACAATTAAAATAACAACCGCATTAACATGTGGGAATTAACTAATTTTGATGGGAAATAAGCCACAATTTTACTAAAAAAAATGGTTTTATTTTGACAACGACACCCGATTTGAGCGTCGAAACGTTAATAAAATCAGTTTTTTTAGTAAAATTGTGGCTTATTTCCCATCAAAACTAGTTAATTCCAAAAATGCCACAAGAAAATAGCTTCAGAACAACAACACGTAGGAAGTTAATTTTTTTTATTCGACATGTTGGTATTCTTATAGAAACTGAAACAAAAATTTAATGCCCTACAACCCTTAAAACCCGAGTTAGCCAGTTTTTCAAAAATTCACCGGGGCTTTGTTTATAAATATTAGAAAATTTGAAAAGCAACATTTAAACGAATGAAAGAGCATGTTTATACAAAAAAAAATTAAAACGATTCTTTTAAAAACGAGCCGTCCATGATGCGCCAAAAGTGAAGAGTTTAAAAGTAAAGCGATTCTTACCCTCTTGATTTTATTATCAAAAACTTAATTCACAACTACACATTTATAAAAGGCGCAATACCTCCGGTAAGATTTAGGTACAAAATTAACAAAACCCAAAAAAAAATATATAATACAATATTCCAGTTACCCGTCGTTTGTCACCATTAATCCCTTTATCCTAAAGATAAATAACAGTTTGTCGACGAAAATTCCATTCGATCAAATGTTCGTCGATGAATTGTCCATTCGATGAATTGTGCATTCGACCAACTGTTTGTCGACCAACTGTTGTCGACCAATTTTCCGTCGACGAAGTGTTCTCGACCAGCTTTCCGACACCGGATTTGGGTGTCATTGTATTCTGTTGGTTAATTCCTACCATTTTAGCCACCGTACGTCATGATTGGAAAAATAGCAGCGAATATACGTAACTAAGGCCCTTTCAATATTTTACTGTAATT